>NC_080763.1:45714268-47135622 GCF_020826845.1 Diceros bicornis minor
CAGCCCCAGAGAAGGCCCTGGGGGTGGTGGTGGGGATGCCAGGGAGCTGCCTGTTGAATAAAGAGTCACAAAATAAACATACGCCACACACAGCTGAGTGGGTGGGGACCACAGACCTGTCCAGACTCCGGAAGTCACGGAGCTAAGACTCCAAGAAATTCACACGCAAGGCTGTTAAGGAGGCCGCAAGAACGAAGGCAACACACACACACACACGCCCCCGCGGAGGAGAGGGAGCAGGAGCTGGGTCGGGACCACCGGGCCAGGGCTGGGGGCTGTGACTGAAGAGGTTGGGTGTAGGCAGAGGAGGGGGTTGGGGAAAGCTGAGACCATGGTTAAAGTGTAGATTGGTGTTATCTGTTGATTTCATTAATTTATGTAATCTTTGTCCTCCATTACCCTGAGCAGTGGAGAGTTGGCTGTGGCTGCGTTTTCGGGCTGTAAAATGTTCGTCTGAGCCCATTCTCATTTGGCGAAACCTGCCCTGAAGCCCCAGCAAACTCAAGTCCTCGAAAAAACTCGCAGCAGCGTAGGCAGCTGCCATGGGGCCTCTTTCCCTGGGTGCCCAATGTTAGCAGAGATGAGTGGTACCAATAGGGAAACTGAGGCTCAGGGAGTAAAAGGGTCTTCCCAAGAACACATAAGATGTAGGAGAAAAACCAGCTAAAAACCCCTCCTCTGGCCCCAGGAATGGGTTCCACCTCATCTGCTGTTGTTTCCCTTAAGGAAAACCTAAGAACGTGTTGTTATCACCCCTGCCCCATAGAGCCAAGGCAGTGGGCTTTCAAAATCAAGCCCCCCCACCTTGTCTCCGGTCCCCCCCCCCATATGCAGGGTTTTACCGCAGCTGACTCATGCTCTGGCCCTCAGCACAGCACCCTCGCAGGACCTCTGAGCTGATTTGGGACCCCAGGAATCCCAAAAAAGGCACTATTTGGGATCAGGGCTTCTAGCCTAGACCCCTCCCCCTTTGGTATCTAAGCACAGGACTCCCCCATGGAATTTTCCAGACCAAGGGTCCCCTCCCCACTGGGTTGACAACAGCTCTCAGTGTGGGACAGTTGAGTCCAGAGGAAATAGCCCTCCGGGTAACTGAGGCCCCTCTCCCTGTTTGCCCATCTTTGAGGCTGTCATAGCCACAGCTGCTGCCCCCGCAGGGACCCTGGCAGCTTTGTCCTGCGGAGGTTTAATCCACCCGACTTTGTAGGTTGGAGGCCCAGGAGGGGAAAGGTGGGCTGATCCTCGCTCACAAGGCTGACTGTGCAGGGAGAGTGGTGGGGTGGTCGCCAGCTCTTTAGCTTATGTGTGAGATTCTGAGTGACAGGAGAGCCGGGAGCAGAGAATTAGGAGCCTGCTGCGGAAGCCCCGCGTGCTGACGCTCCAATGGCACCTGCCCGTAAAGATAGATCCTCTTTATGTTTCCTCGCACCGAGCGGGCTCCCAGGGAATGCCTCGTGGGCTCAGGATGGGCCATCAGCCGAGGATTTTCCTTACTGATTGATTGCCATCTCCCCTCCATGAAGATGTGGGTCTCTTTAAAAGAGGGAAGGAACCTGTACATGTGTGGCCTCAGCACTGGGGGCCCTTCCCAAGTCTGCCTTAACTTGCAGCGTCTCTGGTTGGCCCTGGCTTTTTATTTGGCAGGTGTGGCAGCTGGAATCATAGAGGACGAAAGCTCAAAGGTCCCTCTGAGATGGCCAAGGAGAGCCCCTTCTTTTATAAGTGGGGAAACTGAGGCACAGAATGGGGGGAGCTGGCCTATGCAGCTGGCTGGAGATGGGCGCAGAGAAAGTCCCTCCCTGGCCCTGCCTGGGGGCTGGGGTCTCCACCGTCAGAGAGCTCCTGGCCCAGGCCCCTTTGTTCAGCTCCTCCCTGGCTTGCTGAGCCCCGGATAATGAAGTGTGCATGTCGGGAGGTGTAAAAGGGCGGTGGAAATATACTGGTGTTCATGGAAACCCGCGCTGACAGGCGAGCTCTCAATAGTTCTGATATTGCTGCCTTCTAAAGATGCAGCCTTTTTATCACGGACCCCCTTCGTTCAGACCCGAGAGCAGAGAGAGAGACCCCCAGGAGGTGGAGGCAGTGCTGCAGTAAGTCAGGCTTCTCGATGCCCACCGGGGGTCTTTGCATCTCGATTTCCCCCCGCCCTCTGGGATGGAGAAGTCTGAAGGGCAGCTGATGTTTCTAACAGTTGGGCCGCACTCGTCCCCGAGTGGCAGGGACCCTCAAGTGGCAGGGACCCCCGCCAGACGTGAGAAGCTGGGTGTGAGAACTCGTCTGGAGGAGGCAGGCCTGAGGGAATCTCAGCTCTGCCGCGCTGTTTTGGGGGAGGGGAGGGGTCTGCAGTGAAGGTCACGCTGCTGGACTGGAGGGCTGAAAGAGGACAGCTGTCCTGGGTTGCGTCCCAGTGAGCGGCCGTCATTTCTGTCTCCGTGACCTGACACAGGGAGGCCCCTTCAGCTCCCTGAGCTATTTACTTCCTTCAGGGTTTTGGGTCACTACACCCTCTTACTCAGGACCCCACTTGGTGACCATTTGCAGTGACCACAAGCAGAGACATCTAGGCAGCTCACTTGGGGTCCCCTGCCCCCACCCAGGAAGCTCTCCTTCCAGCCTCTGTCCCCCCACTTCCCTGGAGGAGAGGGTAACAAGGGCTGGTTTTCTCTCCCCGCCAGACATCCGGGCCTGCACCTCGACCCCCTGCGCTAACAACGGGACCTGCATGAACCTCGATAACGGCCACTACGAGTGCTCCTGTGCCCCTGGGTTCTCGGGACAGGACTGTCAGAAGAAGGACGGGCCGTGCGTGATCAACGGGTAAATATTCTCTCCCACTATGTGTGAACTGATGAATGCTGCTTTTGATTTCTGCTTCACGCTCCCTAAAGACCCTTTCAGCCTCACCCAGTGGGACCTGTCGCCTGACAAAAGACTCCTCCCGCAGCCCCGTGGGGGGCCGCCCTAGATCGGGGTATTTATGGGGGAATGTGTCATTTCCATAATTTTTTCAAATGATCCTGAAGGCGATTTCATATTCCCCTGACGTTCCCGAGTCCTGATGTGTGTGAGTGACAGTGGATCGGGGCTGTGAATCGGAGCTCGGAGCTGCATAATTTTCTAAAGACGACAACATAATAAGAGATCAGAGTTCAGCAGGCTGTTTGTGAAACCCACTCACCATATTTTAGGGGGTGGCTTGGGGGAACTGGCAGGCTCTGTGGTTGGGTTTTCTGGGCTGTCTTAGGAGGGAGCTGCTAGGCTGAGGAGTGGGGAGATGGGGCTGCGGCCGGCTTGCGGGGGCCTCAGCCGTAAGGGCAGGGGGTTAGGGTCCAGCTCTCAGCTACCCTCAGTGGGGAGGGGCTCTGGGACGTCAGGACAGTGGGCCCAACAGACAGAATGGCTGCTTGCCTCTCTTGCGCCTCCTGGGGCAGCGCTGTCTAGCACCTTCACCATTTCCGGCCCTTATCTGCTTAGCTGCACTGAGCCCTGCCCCCCGCCAATGGGGCTTCAGCGGAGTCCAGGAGAGATCTTGACAGAGACAAGAATTCAAACTAGGACCCGGGCCTGGACCAGGGGGCACCCCTTCCCATGAGGAAACAGCAGCTAAAATGCAAAAGAAGCTTATCTTGACCTGGCCTTCCCGGGTGGCGCAGAGAACCAGGCATTGGAAGATCGGTATTCAGCGGGGGTCAGAGGACAGGGGTGACAGCCCAACTCCATTGCTGCTTATTAGCAGGAAGGGGAAGTCCAGAGCAAGACCTTTAAAATATTTTGCTTTTCTCTCTAACAGACTTGAACCAGTTTGTCAAAATAGAGCCCAGGGGTCCTTGAAATTCCTTCCGAGCCCAGCTCCTCTTCAGCCCTTGCCCCTGACGCAGCCATGCTGATTTCTCGTGCTCAGGGCCCCTTCCTTCCCTGGAGTTTTGGCATTTATCAGATGACAAAGGGGCTTGCTTGTTTAAAAGCACTTACGTTAAATGCTCCATGTGCTCCGCTTAGAGCAAACAGCTTCAGTCTGCCAGCCGCGCTCGGGTGAATGGGCCACTATTAAACAGCCGGGCACAGGCGCTGGCTCGAGCCAGCACAGGGAGACCTCAGATTTCTTTCACTCTGAGAGTCCCCAAGTGTTTCTCACACAATAGCCTGCAGGCTCACTCCGCCGAAAATAAAAATAATAATAAGGGGCGATGGTGGTGGTGGTGGGAGAGAGTAAGCGATACCCCGCGTGGCTCTGCCGCAGCAGCCCAGGGACGGGGCTGAGGGAAGGGGCTCGCTCCAGCCCTGCGTTATTACTAACTTTGCCTTCTCAGCCTCAGTTTCCCCACTTGTCTAGTGAATGACCCTCAGTCCTCTGGTATGAGAGATGACATAAGAGGTGGGAGAGGAGACGGGCATCCTGGCCTGGGAGGTCAGGCGTGTTCCAGGTTGGCCGCCTGACGGGGGTGAGGTATGCACCCACTTTGGGACAGCCCGTGGGCCCCTCCAGGCAGGGGTCACAGTGCCTGGGCCTCCCTGGCGCTCACTCACTCAGCAGTGTGTTCTGAGCACCTGCCCTTTCGTCAGGCCCGGGGAGGTTGGCGAGGGGACCCCAGTGCTGTCCTGGCCCAGCCGCCGAGGGCCCTTTACCGTGTCGCCTGTTGTTACAGTTCCCCCTGCCAGCACGGAGGCACCTGCGTGGACGACGAGGGCCGGGCCTCCCACGCCTCCTGCCTGTGCCCTCCTGGCTTCTCGGGCAACTTCTGCGAGATCGTGGCCAACAGCTGCACCCCCAACCCGTGCGAGAACCAAGGAATCTGCACCGACATCGGGGGCGACTTCCGCTGCCGCTGCCCTACTGGCTTCGTGGACAAGACCTGCAGCCGCCCGGTGACCAACTGCGCCTCCGACCCGTGCCTGAACGGGGGCACCTGCCTGCAGCACAGCCAGGTGAGGTACGAGTGTCTGTGTAAGCCTGAGTTCACGGGCCCCATCTGTGGCAAGAAGCGCGCGCAGAGCCCCCAGCAGGTCACCCGTCTGCCCAGCGGTTACGGGCTGACCTACCGCCTGACCCCCGGGGTGCACGAGCTGCCCGTGCCGCAGCCCGAGCACCGCATCCTCAAGGTGTCCATGAAGGAGCTCAACAAGAGCACCCCACTCCTCTCCGAGGGCCAGGCTATCTGCTTCACCATCCTGGGCGTGCTGACCAGCCTGGTGGTCCTGGGCACCATGGGCATCGTCTTCCTCAACAAGTGCGAGGCCTGGGTGTCCAACCTGCGCTACCAGCACATGCTTCGCAAGAAGAAGAACCTCCTCCTGCAGTACAACAGCGGCGAGGACCTGGCCGTCAACATCATCTTCCCCGAGAAGATCGACATGACCACCTTCAGCAAGGAGGCTGGCGACGAGGAGATCTAAGCAGCGTTCCCACCGGCCCCCCTATATCCTCGGGGTCCCGCAGAGCTCACCGCATGCGGTCTGTTCTCGTCTTTGTGGTGGAATTTGCTCTCTTTTGTGCCATCCCTGGTGAACGCTGTGCTTACCTCTGCTCTCTCTGTGTCGCTGTGTGACAAATGCAATGCCAGAAGAATCTTCCCTCTCTCTCTTAATGCATGATAAAAAAATAATAAGAATTTCATCCTTAAACAAGTAAATGAAATAAGTATGTTATTCTAAACTCTAAAATCAAAAAAGACCAAAAAAAAAACAAGGCAACCCGAACCAGGATGCCGTGCCGACGCCCCTCTCCGGGGGGGTCTCGGCCACGGGGTCCTCGTGAAACCGTTACGAGTCTGTGCATGACCAGCCACTGTGAAAAGGGCCGAACTCTTTTCGTTCGTTAATTCTCACATGCCACATCCGACTCGCACTCACGTCAAGTCCCGCACCGCAACCCTTAGATCTTTCCGGTAGATTGGAGATTTTGCGGAGTGCAGCGGCCGTGTGTCAGGCAGAGAGAGCCCCGGGTTGGCTGCTGGGGGGCTGGAACCCCGTCCCAGCCCTGCCACTAACTCGCTGTGTGATCCTTGGCGAGTCCCCCCCTACCCGGGCCCACCTTTTCGCCCCTCTTGAGGGAGGGGTTGAACCCAGTGAACATCAAGGTCCTCTCTTGCCCTAAAAGTCTGAATTAGGAACGAGGGGATATGAACCGAGACGGTTCCTGACCCTGAAAATGAGGGTCCGAGGATGACTAAGTCTCATCCTGGGATCCGAAGGCTTTGGCCTATCCTGGATGCACACTTGACCATTTGAAATCGATTCTGACTGCATTTCTCAAAGCGGGGAGCCTCCTGGCCCACTTCCCGTTTGGAAACGATGGCCCCCTTTGAGTCACAATGTGCAGTCTGGAGTTGCCGTCTGGGCAGCCCACCCCCCGTCCCCCACCTAGTGCCCCAGCACTACACCTTCGTCCCCCCCTCTAGATTAGAGATGTCCCTTGAAATTTAAATGCACCTCGAACCGCAAGTGCCCCTGGCAAAATCTGAGCAGCAACACAGCCCTCACCAAGGTTTTCACAGGGTTTAGTGGAAATTGTTGCTTGTGGGGCATTTTCTAGTTGTGTAGCCAGAGAGGCACCAGACTGGCCTACACAGCCATGGATTCCCTATGTGTTGCTGAGTTAACCCTCAGATCCCTAGAGACCTAGCCAGCTTCTGAATTGTGAATTTGAGGTTTTTTAAAAGAGGATCTATCTTTTTTGCAAAACTAGAAGGAAATGGGACAGAGTTCTGTTTAGCTTCTCAGCTCTCAGAGTGGGGCAGCTGAACAGCCCTTGGGTGCCCGTCAGGAATATTTTGCTTCTTAAATTATTTGGATAAGAATTTATACTCTTAGCTTTAGTGAGTCTTACCTGCACTGTTTACCTTACTCCAAGAGTCTGTGTCTCAGTCATCGTCATCTTCATCATCTCGGTCATTCCAGTCACTCCACACACACACACATGCGTCACCGTCATCACGACCATTGACCTCATCACCCCCTTGCCACCCGACCACCACTCAAGGCCCTTGTCATCCTGATTCAAAGTCTGACTGCCATCTCCCCCACGCTCCTGATACCCCCACCCGAGCCACTGAGCCCATCACTCCTGGTTCTTTCTCACGCCGAGCCCGTCCCACCCTTACTCCTGAGTCCCGTGTCACCCACGTCCCGAGCCCCTCCCACCCTCCCCCCAAATCCCTCTGTTTACCCCCACCCTTCCTCACCCTCCTCCCCATAGTTCACCCTCAATCCCCAAACCCTGTCATCCTTGCTCGCCGCCATAGTCACCACTGCCAAGCCCCCTCTCACCCCAAGCTCCTGTTGTCCCCCGCCTGCCCCTCCCCCTGACTCCCCCAGCCCCTCTGACACCCCTTGCCCCAAGTCCCTCCCCCTCCCCCAAGTCATTTGAGTCATCATCTCATCTCATTTTGAGTTCATTTTAAGAAATAAAAACTTAAAAAAGACAAAAAAAAGAACTGTTGGCAGTGTCGGGCGGACGTCTGGTACGCCGCCCGGCCCCTCTCGCGTGAGACCTTGATCGAGACAGCTAACGGTTCTGATCCTCAGTTTCCCCCAACATGAAATTCTAAGATTGGACGAAATGATCAAATTCTCTGCTCCACTTTTTCGAGCTCCGGGCTGTGGAGAACAGCCACCTCCTCTGATGACAAGGAAACGACATCCCACTGTCCATCCATCCTTGACCCACTCCTCATCGGTTCATGGATCCATCCACCATTTGCTGGATCAGGGAGCATTTTCCAGCACCTGCTGAGTGCAAGGCAGTGTGCGGGGAGCTGCGGGCCACGCAGGATGAGGGGGCAGTCGGGAGGGGAGCGGGCACGCAGGTGTCCCCAAGAAGCCCAACGCAGTGCAGGTTCAATACCGTGGGAGCGGAGGGTCCGAAATGGATGCCTCCCTTAAAGCCCGACCATCTCACCTTCCCACGTGACAAATTACCTACACCCGCACTCGATGAGGCCGCCCCGCCCAAATTCCACCACGCCACCTGCACGCATCCTGTGCGATCAGAACAGTGTCAGCAGCCTCGCCACGGTCTTCACGTCACGCAGAAATGGTCCATTCCATCCTCTATGGGGTAACCAGATTCTGCTGAGAGTGTCGGGACTTTTGCCTGCCCATCCGCACCCCGGTGTGTTTGGAGTAGTGTGTAGTTTACGAATCGAACGGAGAAGCTCAAAGACAGCTGTCTGAGACATGAACGCCAATTCGGTCCCAAATTCGAGAGAGGAGAAGGCGTGGCGATCATTTTGTGACCCAAAAATTTCAAACATGTCAATGACGCTCTTTTTAGCTTTCCCGTTTACTAAAGCCAGGCAATGCAAAAAATTTTGTTTATTGAAAAATAAACAAAAACCAAGGGCTATTGGTGTGTTTGCTTGATTTGTGATGCGCCGGGCTACACTCGTCCCTTCTCGCTGGTGGCCTTTGACGCGGGCAGGAGGGGTCAGGGGCCCATGCCTTGGAGGGCCCTGCTCTGGCCCCATCCAGACCTTCCCGTGTGGCAAGAAGGCCACCCAGCCTCTTCCAGACCACATTCTGAGTGCTGGGAGCACAGGAATTTCCTGCCCTGTTGGTCCTGAGACCGCCTTGGGGGCCCGCACAGCCCTCGTCCCTGTGTCTGTCTGTCTGTCTCCTGATGGGTGGCTGATTGTGGGTTGTGTGGATGGAGCTGGGATGTGAGGGTGAGGGGCGCGGGGGTGCAGGGTCCCACATATGAGCACACGAGGCCCCTCTCAGCAGAGCAGAGGGCCAGCTCTCCTACACGCCAGGTTCCAGCCCAGAACTCCTGGGGGGTCCGAGAATTCTACGCTGGCCCCGGGCCTTCCAGCACCTAGTGAAGGTGGAATTGCCCTGGTGAGGGAGCAGAACAGGTTTTGTATGATAGTTAGGGGGACTTGGAGCCTTTTAAATGTTGACACATCAGGTATATGAGCCCCATTTATACTCTTGACTCTACGGGATGGGAGGGACCTGCCTCTCTTCCGGCCCTGGGCCCCGGGGCCCAAGTGTGTACACTCAGTGCAGTAAACCCACCCTTTGAGTTCCTGTGGAGTGCCTGACACTGCGTGTGCCCACCCAGAGGGGTCAACCAGAGCCCCCCTGCACCAGGGCAAAGGAGCCTCAGTCCAGCCCCTTATCCCTGCTGGCCCACGAGGTGGCCCTGGGGTGGGGTCCCCTCTCCACTTCCTCCACAGCCTGTCTCTCCTTTCGTGGACTCTCT
Organism: Diceros bicornis minor; assembly: GCF_020826845.1. Classification (NCBI taxonomy): domain Eukaryota; kingdom Metazoa; phylum Chordata; class Mammalia; order Perissodactyla; family Rhinocerotidae; genus Diceros; species Diceros bicornis. The sequence goes on from NC_080763.1 coordinate 45,723,471, forward strand.
TCTGCCAGGTCACTGCTACCACCCACCCAGCTGCCCAGCCAGGACCTGGGCGTCCCTCAGACTCCTCCCTCCTTGGCCCTCTCTTCCCTCTGTGCTGCTCCCATCTCCCGCCTGTCCCCCCGGCTCAGCGGGCTGGGGGGCCGTTCTCATCAACGCAGTGGAACACACGAGGGACAAGCGTGGGGACGGCCAGAGATGGATGCTGTTCCGAAAACCATAAGAAAAGTAGATGACAATGTTGAGATAACAAACGTAGAAACTTCTATGAAAGGGTTGAGTTTTCTAGGAAAATATTAATTACCAAAATTCCTCAATGCAGCCAGCAGGAATAGAGCACTTCCCTGGGAGAAGACCCCACCGTGGGCCAGCTGGCTGCTACTTGACTCAGGGTCCAGAACCCCTGACCTTTGACGGAACAGGGGGCACCCAGGCCAGAGACTCGGTTCCAGAGCAAAGAAAAAGAAAAGATGAAGGTCTGTCCTTTCTTTTTCCAAAGCTAGGAGAAGCCTAACACTAAAATCTGACAAAGGCAACAAAAGGAAAGTCCCTGTCCTCATCCCTGAGAAACAAAACCTTCAATAAAATAACAAATCGAAAACAGGCAAATATAAAAACAAAATCATGACCAAGTAGATCCTTTTCTGGGAAAGCAAGTATAATTTAATATTAATAAACATATTCATAGACAGTGAGCCCTGGAGTGGTCCAGCGGGAGGAAACAATGATGGATCGCTAGAGTCACTGTTAGCCAACTCTGGGGTCAGGAAGATGACCTTGGCGAAGAAACCCAGACGGAAGATCCAGCCAGCATGAGGGCCACCACCCCCCACAGCGGGCAGTGGGGCAGCCGTGGCTGATGGGCTGGGTTGGCAGGGGTGAGGGGAGGCTGAAAAAGGGAGCCTAGACTTAGGAAGTAGGATGCCATGGGGTGGGAGGGGACTGGGCTGCTGTAGTGTAGGGAGTGAGGAGTGCTCAGTGCTGGGTGGTCCTGGCCCTGAAGGCCCAAGGATAGGGAAGGCCCAGAGACAGGGTGGGTAGGGGTGAGGGTGGGGCGCATGCACCAGGAGGGACTGTTGTTGTGAGGGGCCCTTGCATGGTGCCTGGAGCCCAGGAGCCAGCCAAGGAAAGTACCCAGTGAACCCTAAGTGGAGGAAGAGACATGAGCTGCACATGGAGGGAGCAGATGGGTGGAAGTTTCCTGAAGGAGAGAGAGAAGGAGGGAGGAGACAGCTGGACAGAGCATAAAGAGGCGGGTGGGCTCCATGGGCCCAGTCCAGGCTCCCAGCACAGAGCAGCCGACAGGGCAGCCTCAGGAGGAGCTCAGTGCCACAGCAACCCAGGCACCCGGGTCAGGGGGTGTCTGCAAAGCCATCTACAGACAGTGATACACTAATGATTTCCAGCCCGTGGCTTTCTCTCCTTTAGTGACTCTCTCCCACTGCTGAAGAAGAATGCATTTGCCCTGCTTATCACCCACCCCAGAACCACAGTAGTTCACCCAGCCCCAGGTCCTAGCTGGGGGGAGGAAACTCCTAGCTGATTTGGAACTGCTGGGGGCTCAGCCCTGATGGTAAGCGCGTTTGGCTCCGGACGCGGCTGCACCGTGACCACGGTGAAGATACGAACATAAGAGTGGACCAAATTTCAGCCCAAAAAATAGGTCAAAAGAAAAAATATATAATACCAGTTCAGTAGATGCCAGAGGGAATTTGATGAAATATATTCCTGATTTAAAAAAAATCAAAGCAAACTAGAAAAAAGTACCTATCTCCTTAATGTCATCAAGAACTTCTATCTTAAATGGTGTTTAGTATCCTGCTGCTCAGTGAAACCCAAGGGCAGGTAGGGTCGTGTAATACGCAGCAGCAAAGGGCTCAGCTCCAGACTCAGAGGCCTGGCTTTACACTTGGCTCTGTCCCTGGGGCCACCTATTATCCTCACGTCCACTTCCTATCTGCAAAGGAGCAGTGTCTCAGCAGCTCGGCCAGCAGAACAAAATAGCACAGACTGGGTGACTTAAACAGCGGACATTGATTTCTCACAGATCTGGGGCTGGGAAGTCTGAGATCAGAGTGGGTTCTGGTGAAGGCCCCCTTCCTGGCTTGCAGAGGGCCGTCTTCTTGCTGTGTCCTCACGTGATGGAGAGAGAGAAAGAGAGAGAGAGAGCAAGCTCTCTGGTCTCTTCTTATCAGGGTGCTAATCCCATCATGAAGATCCTCATGACCTAATTCCTTCCCAAAGGCCCCAACCCCAAATGCCATCACATTGAGGGTAGGGCTTCAGCATATGAATTTGGGAAGGAACACAATTCAGTCCATAGCAAGCAGATAAGGAGAGCAATTAGAACCGCTGTTTCTCTAGGACTTCTAGCCAATGTAGTAAGACAAGAAAAAGCAAAACATGAGGTATGACTATTGGAAAGGAGATTAAATGATTGTTAAAGATGATGTTATTGTCTACCACAAATACTCAAGAGAATGACCTGAAGATAACATGAGAAGTTAGCAAGACAGCACACATATTCTACGTATATAAAAGCTTATGTACTAATAACAATCTGTTAAACATAATGATCTGAGTAATTAAGATCCAATGTCATAAAGATGCTAATTATCCCAAAAGTTATTTCATAAGTTTAATGCTATTTACTTGCATTAGACCACTAGAGAATATGAATCTAAAGGTTATCTGAAAAAATGAAGAATAATCTTGGTAAGAATAATCAAGAAAAAAAGTGAAGGGGCAAGTTGCACCTTCAGATATTCAAACCGAAAGCCATAAAAATAGAAGTAGTGTGGTTTGCACAGAGCAGACACACAGTATTGGTTTTCTCAATAGGGGAATAAACAAGTGTATGAAGGAGAGCTGTGAAGGAATCCAGTCTCCAGGCTCACCTATTTGCTTACAAATGTGGAGACTGAGATCAACAGAATGATTGGCCTTGAGTTGTAAACTGAGGACAACTTGGCCCCTCCGGAGACAGTTGGCAACGTCTGGGGACGTTTTTCATTGTCGAAACTGGCTGGGCACTACTGCGACCTAATGAGTAGAGACCAGGGATGCAGCTAAACAGCCTACAAAGCATGAGACAGCCCCACAACAAAGAATTATTCATCCCAAAATGTCAATAGTGCCCAGGTTGAGAAACTGTGGCCTAAGAAAATAGGGTAGGAATTGACGATTATGAACAATAGCACCTAAGTATGTCAGGCGCTGTGCTGAATACTTTATCCCTCCCCCCGCCGCCCCCCGGCTTTATTGAGATGTAATTAACATCTCACATTGTGTAAGGTTAAGGTGTACAAGGTGATAATTTGATATAGGTATATATTGCAAAGTAATTACCACAATAAAGTTAGTTAATACATCCTTCACCTCACATAATTACTATTTTGTTGTAGAGGTGGTGAGAACATTTAAGATCTATCCTCTTAGCAAATTTCAAGTATACAATACAATATTCTAAACTATAATCATCATGCTGTACATTAGATCTCCAGAACTTTTCCATCTTATAACTGGAAGTTTGTACTCTTTGACCAATATCTCCCCATTTCTCCCACCGGCAGCCACCAATCTACTCTCTGTTTTATATGAGTTCAGCTTTTTTAGATTCCACTATGAGTTCAGCCTTTTTTAGATTCCACATATAAGTGATATCCTACAGTGTTTGTCTTTCTCTTATTTGATTTAGCCTAATGCCCTCAAAATTCATCCATGTTTTCACAAATGGCAGGAGTTCCTTCTTTTTTACAGCCGGACAATATTCCATTGTGTGTGTATGTGTACATACACATTTTCCTTATTCGTTCATCCATCGAGGATACTTAGGTTGTTTCCATGTCTTGGCTATTGTAAATAATCCTGCAATGAACATGAGACTGCAAATACCTCCTCAAGACAGTGATTTCATTTCCTTCAGATGTACACCCAGAAGTGGGATAGCTGGATGGTATGGTAGTTCTATTTTAAATTTTTTGAGGAACCGCCACACTGTTTTCCATGGTGGTTGCACAAATTTACATTTCCACCAACAGTGCACAAGGGTTCCCTTTTCCCCACAACCTCACCAACACTTGTTATCTCTTGTCTTTTTGATAATATGTACTAAGTACTTTAAAAGCATAATCTTATGTAATTCACTCAACAACCTAAGAAGTAGATAACGTTATCTTCTAGTGCTGCAGATAATGAAATTGAGGCTCCGAGAAGTGAAAACATGGGCCCAAGATCATCTGGCTAGAAAGTGGTTGAGCTAAACCAGCATCTAGATGTCCAAATGTTCATGCCAATTTTCTTACTTGATTCTGCCTCCTGATTTTTATTTTTATTGGGGATAATTTATTCCCAATTTTCTTGGTATTAGCAATGATGCTTCACTGGGAGTTTCTGGGAGACAGGAAACCTCAGTTTGCATCGTTCCTGCGGGTCCTCAGTAAGAACCCTGAGTAGATGAGGTTCCGTTGTTTGTCATTTCAGGTGGAGCTTCTCTGCCTGCCTCCTGCTCCATCCACTCACCCACCGAGGAATAACTCCCTCTACCCGCAATGCTTCCCCCGACCCCCGACCCACTCGCCAGTGGAATCAAGATGTCACTTCGCCAAGCTGTAGATAAGAATGGAATCAAGATCCTTTGCTGCAATTTTATCAATCATAACAATACCTACTATTCTTAATGCTAAGGCACTGCACTTAACGCTTAATTTTTGTCTTATTGGACTTTTCAGGGCTTACTGGACACTGGCTCTGAATTAATACTGATTCCTGGAGACTCAAAGCATCACTGTGGTCCACTAGTCAGAGTAGGGGCTTTTGGAGGTCAAGTGATCAGTGAAGTTTTATTCGAGTCTGGCTCATAATGGGCCCAGTGGGTCCCTGAACCCACCCTGTTGTATCGCCCCAGTTCCGAAATTCATATTTGGAATGACACACTCAACAACTGTCAGAATCCCCTCGTTGATTCTCTGACCCATGGAGTGGGGGGTATTATGGTCAGAAAGATCAGTGGAAGCCACTAGAATTGTCCCTGTCTATGAAAATAGTATACCCATGTAATACGGTGTTCCTGGAGGGATTGCAGAGATCAGGGCCACCACCAAGGACCTGAAAGATGCAGGGTGGTGATTCCTACAGTATCCTCATTCAGCTCTCCTGTTTGGTCTGAGAAGAAAACATAGGGATCTTGGAGAATGCCGAGTAAGTTGTTAAAGACTCAATCAGGTGGGGACTCCAATTTACAGCTGCTTTTCTAGCTGTGGTTTCATTGCTGGAGCAAATCAACGCATCGCCTCTTGTATGTAGCTTTTCTCTGACACCTGGTATATAGCTGAGCTGAGCGAGTGCTTTTTCTCTAGCCCTGTTAGTAAAGACCATCAAACCAGGTTGCTTTCAGTTGGCAAGGCCAGAAATACATCGCCACTGCCCCACTTCAGGGGTCTATCATCTCTCCGGTCCTGTTGTAATTGACTCCCCAGGGATCTCGCTGTCTCCCTTACACAGGGTGCCATGCTGGCTCATGAAATTGGTGATATTCCACTGATTGGACCTGCCGAGCAGGATCCATTGGTATGACACTTGCGTGCCAGAGGGTGGGAAGTAAATCCCCCCAAAATTCACAGGGCTCCCACCTCAGTGAAAATCTAGGAGTCCAGTAATTTGGGGGCGTGTTGGAATATTCTTTCCAAGGTGAAGGACAAGTTGCTTCATCTGGTACCTCCTATCCGTATGAAAGAAACACAACTTCCAGTGAACCTCTTTGGATTTTGGAGGCAACATATACCTCATGCTATTCTGACCCACTTACTGAGTGACCTGAAAATTTGCTGGTTTCAAGTGGGGCCCAGAACAAAAGAAGGCGGCCATGCAAGCTCTTCCACCTCTTGGGCCATATGATCCAGCAGATCCAAGGTGCTTGAAGTGTCAGTTGCCGATGGGGATGCTGTTCGGAGCCTTTGGCAGACCCTCCTAGGTGAATGACAGCACTGATCGTTAGAATTTTGGAGCCAATTCCTGCCATACTCTGTAGGTAACTACTCTCCATTTGAGAGTAGTTGAGAAACAGCTTTTTCGCTCGCTATTGGGCATTGGTACAGATTGAACTCCTGATGGTGGGCAACCAAGTTACCATGTGATCTGAGCTACCCAGGGTGGACTAGATATAATCTGACCCATAAAGCCTTAAAGTTGGGCATGCACAGCAGCACTCCGTCGTCAAATGGAAGTGGTACATAGGTGATCGGGTTCAAGCAAGACCTTATGGCAAAAGTAAGTTGCATGAGGAAGTGACCCAGATACCCATGGCCCCTGTTCTTTGCTATATCACCTTCTCTCTGTCAATCTGTATTCATGGCTTCCTGGGGAGTTCCATGAACTCCCAGCGAAGTGAGGAAGAAACATTTCCATTTCGGTTTATAGATGGTTCTGCATGATATACAGGTACCATCCAAAAATGGACAGCTGCAATACTACAGCCCCATGCTAGGACAGCCCTGACGGCCAGTGGTATGGGGAAATCCTACCAATGGGAAGAATTTTGGTTGTTCATTTTGTCCGGAAGGAGAGATGGCCAGCGATACAGGTCTATATTGATTTATGAACCATGGCTAATGGTTTGGTTGGGTGGTCAGAGAATTGGAAGGAATGCAATTGAAAAGCTGATGACAAGAAGGTCTGAGGAAGAAGTAAGTGGATAGAGCCCTCCAAATCAGCACAGAATGTGAAGGTATTTGTGTCCCATGTGAATGGTCAGCAAGATCATCAGAGAGGAAGATTTTATTAAGCAGGTAGAGAAGATGACCTGTTTTGTGGATATCAGATAGCTCTCTTTCTCAGTCACTCTTGTCATTATCTCACAGGCTCATGAACAAAGCAGCCATGTTGGAAAGGATGGAGGTTGCATGGTCTCAGCATCATTTATTCCCTCTCTCCGAAGCCAATCGTCTATAGCAACTGCTGAGTGCCCAATTTGTCAACAGCAGAGACCAACACCGAGTCCTGCTACGGTACCACTTCCCAGGGGATCCATCATCCAGCTACCTGGAAGCAGATTAACTAGACTGGACCGCTTCCATCAGGGAAGGGAAGCACTTTGTTCTTAATGAGATAGATATTTACTCTGGATTTGAATTTGCCTTCCCTGCCTTCAATGCTTCTGCCAAAATGAACGTCCATGGATCTACAGAATGCCTCCATCATTGACACAACAATGACTCTATTGAGCTGGATGTTGAGACTGCCATCTGGCTACTTGAACTCCCCATGGCGCTAAATCAACAAACAAAGAAGGGGGTTACTGTACGGGCTGCAGTGATTGATGCTGACTATCAAGGAGAAATTGGGTTGCTACTTCACGTTGAGAGTAAGGAGGAGTGTGTCTGGAATGTAGAGGGTCTCCTTGGTGCTTCCTGTTACTCGCATGTCCTGTGATTAAAATCAATGAAAAACTTTAACAACCCAATTCAGGTAGAACCTCCTGCGGCCCATCCTCTTCACAAAGAAATACTTGGGCCATTCTGCAAGGCAAAGAACCATGACTAGCTGAGATGCCACTAAAGGCACAAGGAATGTGAAATGGATAGAGGAAGAAGGTAGTTACAAGTACCAGCTACCACTATATGACCAGTCGCAGAAATGATGACTATAATTATTATGAGTATTTCTTCTTTATTTCAAATATATATATACACATATGTATATGTATATATGAGCCAAATGTTTTTGTTTTGTTCCCTTCTCTCATCTCCTTATTATCTAGCATAAGATGTGGCAATAGTAGGTAACTTCCTATCTCAGTATTTAAGTCACAGGATTTAAAAGGAGGAGTGTGGATCCTCCTTCAGTGTCTAACTCCTGGGCCAGGTGTATGTGTTTGGCTCTATGGTGAAGGACCTGGGATTCTGCAGGATACTCATCCCGCCAACTTCACAGGCAACAAGGACTGACCTAGGTTTTTTGGTCCTTGTGGGGTTCCAGCTCTGCTTATGGATTCCAGCTTGCTCTTGATCTCCCGCACCTCACATTCACCTTACCTTCCCAACTGCCTGCCTGGCGTTCTTCAAGCTCCAGCATCAGAGGCAGAGACAACAGACTTGCAGAGACTGCATGACCAGCCCCTATGGTTGTGCACGGTCAGATCCCTGCAGCAAATCCCTTCCTCTCTCTCTCCTCCTGTCTCTGAGTGGTTCAGCTTCTCTGATGGAACCCTGACTGGTACAGCTCCCAAACCATGGCTCTTGACTGCTGTGTGATCCAAACCAGCTGTTTGAGTGGGCATTAGAGGAGACCAGCTCAACAAAACACAAGCGAAAGGGTTTACCTTCATTCAATTAGGAACTGTGTCCTCGAAGCCCCTCAGAGTAGTGCTGAGTGCTGGTACCAGGATGTATCACACTCAATCCGTGATCTGAAGTTATTTCCAGCTCAGGTTTTGTAAACAAACGCTCTACCATCATCAGAGGTAATTGTCAGCATCCCAGAGGTCACCGTCTTGTGCAATCACGATTTTTCATCATTCTAGACATTGGTGTCCAAAAGCATTTAATTGCTCATTCATAGAACAGTTGCCCTCATTTTTAACATCTGTCATTTAGGCTTTTGTTTTGTTTTGTCTTGTTTTTTTGCCAACCTTCTCTCCCTACCAGCTGCCAGGAAAATGGAGAAGGGGGACTGACTCATGATGAATGCTGGGCTTAATTTTGTGCGATTGAACCAGGAGTGAAATACTAATCGTTGCAGGTTGGCTTGCCCTGGAAGTGTACTCTAAGCGGAGATTTACGAGAAATGTTGAGAAATGCTCTCAAGATCAACACTTCCGTAGGGCGCCAAGGAACCAGGAGTGGACAGTGGGATAAGCTGAATTGTCATGCAGCTGCCAAAGCTTCGGACAATCATACACAGAGCTTTGGAGCTGGGATGGCCTTTCAGAGGTGTCTCGCATTGGAGGAAGAGGGTTAAGCCTTTATACCTCCACACTGATTGGTCAGTGGGTGGGGATGGCCCCAGGAAGACTCCTTGGACAAGGAGGCTTTCTTCACCAAGGGCAATGGTAGAGGTGAGGGGTGGGACTCAGCTGAGAGCTATCAGCTACCAACACTCCGAGCAGCCAGAGAAATGGACGTTTTAGCCCCATATAGTATCCACTACCGTCCAGCGCTGGTGCCACTTGATTCCACCTGCTTCACATCACAGTTTCTGAGAGCAACTCCTCCAGGATCCTATGGGCCCCTTTTCCTGGGGAAACCTCATAGGAGGAACATTAGTGAGATGAACTTGCTGCCCCTCTGCCTGCAGCTGACCTTGAAGCCGTGGCTGATACTCATTGTCTCCCACCTCCACACCCACTCTAGGTTTCTCTCATCCATCAGCAGTACGTGTGATGGCCTAGGTGGCTTACAGGTAGGGGACCTGGACCCTCATCCCTGTGGGTCTGAAACCTTGGTCATCATGCACTGCTCAGGCCCTGATTGCTGCACTTGCCTGTTTACCATCAAATTGGGCAAAAGTGTACTCAGAGGTGCCCAGAAAATTACCTGAGTGCCAAATACGTTCCTTCGTGTTCCCATAGGTTAATTGAAACCCTTTCTCCTCCTGACGATCAGGGTCAATTTCTCCTGCTAGAATGGCGACTCCTTTCCTTGTCTACTGGGCTCTTTGCACAAAGAGCCTGAAATGACCGGGCAGCAACTGAGCTTGAAGTTTAAGGGGGGCAATGGTGGAAGGAGGACCGTAGCAAAGCCTGCCTCGATAAAAGCAATGATAACCTTGGACAATAATGTCGAAACCAACCATTTCAGAACTCTGGAAATTAATCAAAGGCATATAACAAATGGAAAGACGTTTATTCAAGAAAAACTACTGAACCTTGGTTGACAATGGTGGGATCTGTGCCATTTTAACGTGAGGCTGCTTCCATCTCTCTCTCCCCAAACTGATGTGGCAGCCGTGAGACCAGCAGTCTTGCTGCTGCTGGAGAGGGCTGACGTCATTTGGAGCTCCAGAGAAAAGCCCCTGGTCCAGGGGCACTGTCAAAAGCAATTGCCATCTCTCTAGAAACAATCAAGGAAGGCCAATATCACAGTTGCCCAGGGCTGTAATACTGATTCAAGAAAGCAGCAGACCAGCCAAAAATTTAAGAGAAAGATCTGGGGGATGGGATAGCCCTGGGGGGCTCTGATGAGGCCCCACATATTCCTGGGGATCTGGAAGCCTGTGCAACTGTGCATGTTCAGGCAAGATCGGAGAGGACCCCAGTTATCTCCTTGTCCCTGGCTGACCATGGGGCTCTGCACAGGCAGGCAGTGAGAGCCAGGACAGACTTGTAAACAGCCTGGACTTTGAATGCATGCCTTACCACACTAAAGGGTGGAAACCTTACAGGCTCAAGGTGTTTAAGCAACACCTCTGACCAGCCATTGGCTGACTGCTAAGCTATGCTCACCCAGGGTCAACTTATAGGAAGCCAAGTTTAACAATGAAGCCAAGAATTTTAAAAAAGCATAGATGTTAGTGTTTACACACGGAAGAGGAGACAGAATCTAAATAATCCATCCAGGCAAGTCACTAAACGAACTTAATAAACGCAGCAACAGCCTCTGGGGTGGGGGTGGGGGACAAATCAGAATCTAGATTTGTTACAATATATCATCTTGAATGTGCAGTTTCCAACAAACATTGTAAAACACACAAAGGGACAGGAATGTACGGCCATACACAGGAAAGAAGCAGTGGATAGAAACTGTCTCTGAGGGATCCTAGGTGTTGGACCTGGTAGACGAAGACTTAAAACCAGCCACTATGAATATGTTCAAAGATCTACAGGAAATCATGTTCAGAGAATTAAAGAAAAGTAGAATGCCATTGACTCATCAGTTAGAGAACAGCAACAAAGAAATACAAAGTATAAAAAAGAACCAAATAGAAATTTGAGTTGAAAAATATAACGGACATGAAAAGTTCATTAGAGGGGCTCAATGGCAGATTTGAGCTGGAAGAAGAAAGACTTAGCAAACTTGAAGACAAACCAATAGAAACTATCTAGTCTAAAGAACAGAAAGGAAAAAGAATGAGTAAAACGAACAGAGCTTCAGAGATCTGTGAGACCATCAGTGAAAGGCACAAAAGATTTTCAGAAAAAATTATAGTTGAAAGTTTCCCAAATTTGATTTTTAAAAAATCCATTAATATATGAATACAGCAAGCTCAACAAACTCTAATAGGATCAACTCAAAAAACCATGCTTAGACACATCATAGTCAAAGATTATGACTATGATACATCATCAAAGCAAAATCTTGAAGGCGGCAGCAGTGGAATGCCTTGTCTTGTACAAGAGAATCACAATCAGGTTAACTCTAGAAACAGTGGAGGCAGAAGGCAGTAGGATGACGTATTCCAAGTGCTGAAGGAAAAAACAGTCAAGAATTCTATATCCAGCAAAATTATCCCTCAAAGATGAATGCAAAATAAAGACATTCCTAGATAAGCAAAGACTGAAAGAATTCATTGCTTGCAGACCTGCCTTATAAAAAATACTAAAGGGCATCCTTCAGCTAAAAAGAAATGACACCAGATGGTACCTTGAATCTACATAAAGAAATAAAGAACACCCATAAAGGCTATTATATAGGTAAATATAAAAAGATATCATAAATATATTTTAACTCTTTTCTTCCCTTAATTGATGTAAAACACAACTACATAAAACAATTATTATAAAACTGTATTGTTGGCTTATAACATACAAAGTTGTAATTTGTATGATAATATTAGCACAAAGGAGAAAGAATGGAGGGGAGATATATTGGAACAAAGTTTCTGTGTCCTATTGGAATTAAGTTAGTATTAATCCAAAATAGGTTGTTTTAAGATGCATATTGTAATCCCAAGAACAACCACTAGGAAAATGATACAAAAAATATAGTTAGGGCCAGCCCTGTGGCTTAGCGGTTAAGTGAGCGCGCTCTGCTGCTGGCGGCCCAGGTTCAGATCCTGGGCGTGCACCGGGTTCGGATCCCAGGCGCACACGGATGCACCGCTTCTCCGGCCATGCTGAGGCTGCATCCCACATACAGCAACTAGAAGGATGTGCAACTACGACATACAACTATCTACTGGGGCTTTGGGGGAAAAATAAATGAATAAATAAAATTATTAAAATATATATATATAGTTAAAAAAAAGAATTACAATAGTACTCTAGAAAACATCTATTTGACACAAAAGAATGAAGTAATAGAGGAATAGGGAAATAAAAAAGACATGAGACATATAGAAAACAAATAGTGAAATAGCAGTATATTGGACCATACCAAAAATTACGTTAAATATAAATAAAGTAAATATTCAAAAGGCAGAGATTGTCAGACTGTAAAAATAGTCAGGATCCAATTTTATGGTGTCTACAATGGATACACTTTATATTCAAAGCCATAAATAAATTGAAAGTAAAAGTGTAGTAAAGATATACCAAGAAAACAGTAACCAGAAGAGAACTGGAATGCTATAGTAACATCAGAAAAATAGACATTCAAGACAAAAAAAAATGTTACTAGAGACAAAGAAGGGACATTTTATAATGATGAAAGGATCAGTTAATCAAGAGGACATAACAATCCTAAACTTATATGTGCCTCATAAAAGAGTTTCAAAATACAGGAAACAAAAGCTGATATAAATGCAAAGAGAAATAGATAATCTCACACTTATAGTAGAAGATTTCTATTCCCCCTTTCAACAGTTAATAGGACAATTAGGCAGAAAATCAGCAAGGATATAGAAGCCTTGAACAACTGTCAATCAGTTTAACCTAACCGATATCTATAGAACGCTCGAACCAAAAGCAGAATGAATACACATTCTTTTCAAGTGTACATAGTATATTCTCTAATATAGATCATATTCCAGTCCATAAAACACATCTTAGTAAATTTTTAAAAATTGAAATTTTACAAAGTATGTTCTCCAATCATAACAAAATTAAATTAGAAATCAACAACAGAAGGAAATTAGGGAAATCCAAAGTATTGTGAACCGAATGAAGACAAAAACACAACATATGAAAATCTATTGGATGTAGCTAAAGGAGAATATACTGCTTAAATGTCTATGTTAGAAAAAAAGAGATCTCAAATTAGTGATCTGATCTTTTACCTTAAGAATCTAGAACAGGGTCGGCCCCGTGGCTTAGCGGTTAAGTGCACGCGCTCCGCTGCTGGCAGCCCGGGTTCGGATCCCGAGTGCGCACCGCTTCTCTGGCCATGCTGGGGCCGCGTCCCACATACAGCAACTGGAAGGATGTGCAGCTATGACATACAACTATCTACTGGGGCTTTGGGGGGAAAAATAAATAAATAAAATCTTAAAAAAAAAAAAAAGAATCTAGAACAGGGGCCGGCCTGGTGGCGTAGCCGTTAAGTTCGCATGCTCTGCTTCGGTGGCCTGGGGTTCGCCGGTTCGGATCCTGGGCGTGGACCTCTGCACCGCCCATCAAGCCATGCTGAGGTGGTGTCCCACATAGAAGAGCTACAACTCTACCACTATGATATACAACTATGTACTGGGGCTTTGGGGAGGAAAAAAGAAAAAGAGGAAGACTGGCAACAGATGTTAGCACAGGGCCAGTCTTCCTCAAAAAATAAATAAATAAATAATAAAATATCAAAACAAAACAAAAAAAAGAATCTAGAACAACAAGAGCAAACCAAACCCAAGGCAAGCAGAAAGAAGGAAATAATAAAAATTAGAATGGAGATCAAGATTGTAGAAAAGAGATAAATGATAGAGAACATCAATGAAAACAAAAGTAAGTTCTTTGAAAAGATCAACCAAATAGATGAACCTTGAGCTACTTTGATCAAGGAAAAAATGAGAGAATATACAATCATCAAAATCATTAATGAAAGAGGGACATAACCTCTGACCTTACCGAGTTTAAAGGGATTATAAGGGACTACTATGAACAACTCTATACCAACAAGTTAGGCAACTGAGGAAATGGGTAAATTCCTAAAAAGACACAGATTACTAAAATTCACTCCAGAAAAAATAGAAAATCTGAATACACCTGTAATAAATTGATTGAATAAATTGGAAAAAATTGATTAGTAATTAAAAGTCTTCCCACAAAGAAAATCCCAGGGCCAGATAGCTTCACTGGTGAATTCTATCAAATATTTAAAGAGGAAATAACATCAGTATTTCATAAACTCTTCCAGAAAATAGAGGAGGAAGGAACACTTTTGAACATTCTTTGAGGTCAGTATTACCCTGGTACCAAAGCCAGACAAAGACATCACGAGAAAATAAAATTACAGACCAATATCCCTCGTGAATACAGATGCAAAAATCCTCAATAAAATATTAGCAAAGTGAATTCGGCAACATTTAAAAAGGATTACATACCATGACCAAGTGAGTTCTATCCCAGGAACGCAAGGCTGGATTAACACCCCCAAATCAATTAATGTGATGCACCATGTTAATAGAGCAAGGAACAAAACCCACATGACCATCTCAATAGATACAGAAAAAGCATTTAATAAAATTCAACATGGATTCATGATGAAAAAAAACCAAACAAAACTCCCAAAAAACTAGGAATAGATGGGAACTCATCAGCCTGATAAAGGGCATCGACTCGTATCCTATAGCTAAGGTCACACTTAATGGTGAAAGAATGGATGCTTTCTCCCTAAGATCAGGAACAAGGCAACAATTCTCACTCTTTCCACTTCTATGCAACATTGTGCTGGAAGTTTTGGACAGTGCAAGCAAATACAATAAAGAAATAAGAGACATCCGGCTTGGAAAGGAGGAAGTAAAACTCTCTTTATTCCAGATGACGTGTTCTTATGTGTAGAAAGCATGAAGAACTTCACAAAAATTCTACTATAATTAATAAATAAATTCAGCAAGGATATAGGATACAAGATCAACATACAAAAATCAATTGCATTTCTAGATACTGGCAATGAACAACCTGAAAATGAAATTAAGAAAACAATTCCATTCAGTAGCATCAAAAAGAATAAAATACTTAGGAATAAATTTAATAAGAGAAGAACAAGACTTGTACACTGAAAACGGCAAAACATTGCTGATGGAATTAAAGGATATCTAAATAAATGGAGACATTTCATGTTCACGGATTAGAAGAATCAATATTGTTAAGATGGCAATTCTCCCCAAATTGATGTATAGAGCCAACACTATCCCTATTAAAACCCCAGCAGGCTTTTTCACAGAAATTGACAAGCTAATCTTAGAATTTATGTGGAAATAAAAAAACCCAGAGTAGCAAAAACGATTTTGAAAAAGAAGAACGAAGTGAGAGGATTCCAAATTTTACTATAAAGCTTCGGTAATAGAGACAGTCTTAAACCACTGTAAGAATGGACATATAGATCAAGGCAACAGAACTGAGAGCACAGAGATAAGTCCTTATATTTATGGTCAATTGATTTTTGATAAAGGTGCCAAGGCCAGTCAATGGGGAAAGGACAGGCTTTTCAACAAAGGGTCCTGGGACAACTGAATATCCACATGCAGACACAAGAACTTAGACCTTCACACCATCCATGAAAATGAACTCAAAATGTAAATGTAGGTGCTAAAGCTATAAAACTTTTAGAGAAACACATAGTATAAAATCTTCATAACCTCAGGATAGGCAAAGGTTTCTTAGATTCAACATCAAAAGCACAATCTGTGAAAGAAAAAAATTGATAAGTTGGACTCCGTCAAAATGAAAAACTTTTGCACTTCAAAAGACATCGTTAGGAAAATAAAAGACAAGCTGTAGACTGAGAGAAAATATTTGCAAATCATATATCTGATAAGGACTTGTATCCAGAATATGCAGAGAACTCAACAAGAAGACAAACATCCAATTAAAAAATGGGCAAAAGATTTGAATAGACATTTCACCAAGAAGATAAACAAATGGCTAATAAGCACTTGAAAAGATACTCAACATCATTAGTCATTAGGGAAATGCAAATTAAAACCACGATGAGATACCACTTCACACACACTAGAATGGCTATAATTAAAAGATAGACAATAACAAATGTTAGTTAGAATGTGGAGAAATGGGCTCCCTCAGACAAGGCTGGTAGAAATATAAAATTACAGCCACTTTGGAAAATTGTGGCATTTTCTTAAAAAGTTAAATGTGAATTTATTAAATGACCAACAATTCCACACCTAGGTATCTAGCCAGGGGAAATAAAAACACAAATCCACACAAAACTTGCATGTAAGTGTTCATAGAAGCTTAATTTCTAGTAGCCCAAGAGTGGAAACAGCCCAAATGCCTACTCACTGGTGAGTGGATAAACAAAATGTAGTTTATCCATACAGTGGCAGACCACTCATCAACAAAAAGGAATGAAGTGTCTGATACATGCTACAACGTGGGTGAACCTCAAAAACCCATTAGGCAAGGGAAGCCAGACACAAAAGGCCACATATTGTATGATTCCATTTATGTGAAATGTCCAGAACAGGTAAATCTGCAGAGAGAGAGTAGATTCATGGTGGCCTGGGGCTGAGGGGTGCAGTGGGGACTGACTGTGAATGGGGATGAAGGATCTTATTGAGATGATGGAAATGTTCTAAAACTAGATTGTGATGTTTGCATAACTCAGCAAATTTGTTGAAAATCATTGACTTGCATACTTAAAGTGGGTGAATTTTAATGAAGCAATGTAGTTGTTAAGATAAAGTGTGTTGGGACTCTTTCTGTGTTCCTGGCAGAAGGATTCCCCTTGGAGAACCAAGACCTCCATAATCCCAGGGCGCTGAGTTGCAGGAATGGATTGCAAATTCTTCAAATGGGCCACCAGGGGTGATTCTAAGCAAGGCCATTTCTACTTCCAACCTTGGTTCCTGGACTTATATATTTTCCCTACGAGGGGCAGAACACCATATAATGGTCATCCATTTGGGGTCTATGTGTCCGAGAGGATAGCATTCCACTCTTACAGGGTGTCATCTTCAAGCTAGCATCTCAGCTGTGCCTTCAACAAGCCATTCTACCACTTGCGTCCAGCAGTTTTGGATGGCCTGGTCTGTGATAGGGTCAGTGGACCCTATGGTCACGCTCACTCTGCCATACCTCATTTGCTGGAATTTTATGTGGGCTCCCATGTTGGCGGATCAAACACTTTGTAAACCTTCAGATGGAATGAGGGGGGTGGGGCTGGCTGAGGCTTTGTGGACAGGAAAGGCAAACCCCTTCCTGGATGTGATCTTTAATTTTATGTGTTGACTTGGAGGGTGTTTTTGGATGAGTTTGACATTTAAATCAGTGAACTTCAGGTGCAGGAGGTTGTTCTCCATAATGTGGGTGGGCCTCATCCAATCAGTCAAAGGCCTGGATAGAACAAAAAGATCAGTCTTCTGGATCAACAGGAAATCTCTGACAGACTGCCCTCAGACTTCATCTGCCCCATCGGATCTCCTGGGTCTCCAGACTACTGGCCTTTGGAATGGGATTGTACCATCAGATCTCCTAGGTCTTGACCTTCCTGTTCACACTGCAAATATGGACATGGCAGCCTTCATAATCAGGTGAGCCAATTCCTTATAATAAATCCTTTTTGTGTGTATATACATATCCTTTTAGTTCTGTTTCTCTGGAGAGCCCTGACTAATGTTCGAGATGTGTCAATTCCAGTCAAGATGAATCACTGCCTTTTCCAGGGTGGAAGGGTCCAATGTAGTCAACTTGTCACCAAGTGGCTGGTGCTCTCCTCAAAGGAGGTTCCGTGTCAGGAGCCCAGTGTTGGTCTCTGTGGCTGGCAGCTTGGCCATTCAGCCTTGGTCAGTGGGAAGCTGTGCTGCCAGGCCCATGGGTACCCTGGTCATGTGTCCTGTCCACACTGACGTGGCCGATGACTGAGGCTGGCTGACATCAGCTGGCCCAGTCGTCTTGTGTCCTCAGGGATGTGTTGCCTCTTCTGTTGTAGATGCTCTCAGGTGGCATTCACCTGCAATGCAGAGATCTTCCCATCACGCCCTCTCCTAAGCCTGCCACATGCCTCTTCCTCAGACCTCCTCCTCCCTGGTCTTCTCATCTTTCTCTTTCCAGGTCCCTGCGAAGCCAGTCAAACCGTTTGTCACCACTTATATGTGTTCTAACCTTGAGTTATTATTCTCTCCATACAAAGTGAATGACAGGGGGCACCACCTGAACCCTGTCTCCTGGGAATATCTCCCCTCACCACTGTGTTAACTAATAGACTTCGGGTAAGTCATCAAAGGCTATCTGAGCTTCCACCTGGCCCTCTGTCTCTTGAGACACTTGCCTTGGAGCCCTGAGCCATCAGGTAAGAAATCCAGCTACTTTAATGCTTCTTTGTGGGCTAGAGCTGCTGGAGAGACACATTAAGCTAGAGAAAGATGCCCAAGGAGCACCAGCTATTCCAGCTCCCAGCTGTTTGCCTTCCAGGCCCAGGTGCCAGACGTGTAGGGGAGCGAGCCTGCAGATGATTCCGGCCCAGCCCTGACCCTGATGTGCCAGATCTGCCCAGGTTCAGAGCTCTACAGTCCTTATAATTAAGTCCTGGGCCAGATCCTCAGCTCTTTCTGCCCTCCAGCTGCAGGAGATGAGTCTCTAATTTCTGTGGTGCTAAGGAGACCTTCTGGTTATCTTAATTAGCCTTTAATTGGTGATTAACCACCCTCAGCCTTTGCTTGTCTTCCTCCAACGCTTCAGTTGCCCCCGGCAACAGCCATCCAATTCCGTAGGCAGTAGGATGACTATTTGCCTAGTTCTTCTCAAATACCTGATGCCTGATGCTCTCCTGGGCATTCCTTTCTGCTGGTCTTAATTGCTCATCTACCTCATGCCGGGGGCTTTCAACACTCCCCTATCACCAGTGATAGAGTCCTCATTGCCAGCCATCTGGTGGCTGAGCCAGCTCCAAAATCCCATTTCAGAGGTACTTGGACCACTCCTGGTACCATCTGTTGCAGGCCGGGTCCCTGGCATCTCATCTCTGAGATGAAAATTTGCATGCAGGAAGTCTAATGGGAAGAGTCCTTGAGACCAATTGATTGGGAGGGGGGCCTGGAGGAAGTGGGATATGGCAGAGGAATGGGACGTCTGGGACAAGTGGGATATGCAACAGAGTCACAGCAAAGGCCAAGGTCCATCCCACAAGGGTCCCTGGGCTGGGGATGGCCTATCAGAGCTGTCCCACTTTAGGGCAAGGGTGCCAAGCCTTTTCATCCCCATGCTAACTGGTCATTGTATACAGGCTGCCCTGCCTGGTAAGGGGGTGTGACCATGGGGGAGGCAGGTCTTTCTGGATGAGGGCAGCCCTCAGAGAGGATCAGGTGAGGAATGTAAGCCAACATCACCCTCTCGGCTGGGGAACGAGTGCCCCAGCCCTGGGGTGGTGGACAGCGAATCTGAGCAGTACACCGTAGCAGCTACGTCAGCGGTGAGATTTCTCTCTCTACATTTGATATTGGGTTAAAACCCAGGTTTGGACTCTAGGGTAGAGACCTAAGATACATTTGGGTATCTTCCTGGAACTCTAGAAGAAACAATCAGAAGACCACCAACTTGGTAGTCAATCCTCACGGGGTTTATGTGCCATTTTCTGAAGGATTAAAGTTTGCAGTGGTAAAGGCTGTGACTTCTTTTTAGTGCTGGGAAAAAGAAAAGTCTGAAAGCTCCACATCCGGGGATACCTAAGGCAGAAAGAAATAGGGTTTTTCTTCTTAAAAATTACTACACACATTGCATTTATCAAATTCTATATTTATTCATTTGTTTATTAGCCAACACTTTTAAGGACCTACCACATACCAGATACTATATTATGAGTTGAAAATATGCTTCCGGGGGGTTTACTTGGACAACCAGCTATCCTTGCTTTGGGGAACCACTCAGTGAGGGCTTGGTGGGGCCGTCAACCAGAGATCCCTGCTCCCTCTCCACCTGGGTGATCCTGGAACACTACCCCCCAGAAATGGTCCTAAGCTGGGACAATCCATATCCTTCCCTTGTGTTGATACATGGAAGCAGAGAGAAAACAGACGCTTTCCACTGGAAATTGCCTGGTATAATATGAGCAGTGTTCCTAGAGGAAGCGTCTGTAGTAGGAGGAAAAAATGAGGGAAATCACGAGAGAACCTGAGATAAAAGGAAGGAGTAAGGAGAGACGGAGGGAGAGAGAGAGACAGAGAGAAGAAATAGTGTTTGAGCCCCTAGATTTCACAACTCTGTAAATTCTGAAATTCTCTTAATCTAGTTTGAGTTGTATTTCTGTTGCTTGTAATCCAAGGGTCCTGACTGGCATCTGGCATTAGGGTCTGTAGCTGATCCTGGCTGTTGGCTCCACGCATGGTACACACTTTCCAGATTACCAAGAGCCCTCAGCACGGGATACCTTCACCTGTGGGGTCCGGACTATAGTGCATTTGTTTCCTTTTACAGATGAGGACATGGGCTTTATGAGATGTTTAAAAATGTGATGGAGGGGAAAATGTGTTGTAAGCTGAACAATACTGTTCGTATGAGACCTTTTACTGCTACTGATAGTGAACCTCTAAGGTCACCTGCAAAAACTGGACACCTCCCTCAAAATGCCTTTTGTGCCCTTGGCTCTTTAGGAACATGGTATTGGGTGCTCCTCAAAGGCAGGGGTGAGATTTTCCATTTTCCAGAGTCCAAGGGCCCAGCACAGAGGTGGCACAGAGCAGGTGCTCATCTGCGGCATCCTGACTGACCCGAGCAGTTGAGATGCAGTTGCTAGCCTGGGCAGCATGTGGTCCAGCAGTGTCCCCCAATGGGCAGAC
The DNA here is from genome assembly GCF_020826845.1 of Diceros bicornis minor. Classification (NCBI taxonomy): domain Eukaryota; kingdom Metazoa; phylum Chordata; class Mammalia; order Perissodactyla; family Rhinocerotidae; genus Diceros; species Diceros bicornis. The sequence goes on from NC_080763.1 coordinate 45,744,279, forward strand.
GAGGTGGGGAGGAGGATGCTGCAAGCTAGGACAGCAGTTGGGGGGCCTCTAGTACCCTGTGTCACTGTGAGCCTGTCTCTCCACTGTCCTGGGTTTTCATTCCTCCCCCTATAAAATGGGGAGGTATAGCCAATGATGCCGGTTCTGTCCAGATCCCCTCGGCTCTCACTGCTTCCACGGACACTGACCAGAGGCTCCCTGCTGCATACACTACAACTCTCAGGACACGTTTTCTGGCTGTTGGGAGTGTGGGGCAGGCTGGAAGTGCCAGGGGATTAATGCCTCCAAGCAGCCCTCCTCTGTCTCCAGTGGGACAACCGAGGCACGTTCGGTGTGGTCCCCCAGCGGGACTGAGCCTCAGTTGCCCACAGGGGAAACTGTTCCTCTGGCTCCCAGCCTGGGCTCCTTCCCTTCCCCCCGTCCTGTCCCCATCCTACAGATGCTTCCTGGAAACGCCTCCCAAATAAACCAATTGTGCTGGATCCTTGTTCAAGGCAGAGGGTGGCTTTCCTGTCTCGGAGGCTTGTGTGGTCAGGACCCTCGCATTTGCTGATGAAGGAGACCCAATCCAATGGCTGAAGTAAGAAGAAAGGGGGTTGATTGACTCCCGTACTGGAGAGCCCAGGAATGGCAGAGCCTGGAGCACTCTCCCTTCCAGGTCTTCTGTGCCCTCTGTGCCTCCATTCTCAGTGTCTCCACTCGTCCCTCAGCAGCCCTGGGCGCTGACCTTCCAGCTTCGAGTTCAGAGAGGGACGATGTCTGTTTCCCAGGGAGGGACACAAGTCCTAGCACTGATGGTGGCTGGTGTGGCTTGGGTTCCCGGACCTTTCATACTGGGGAGGGACATTCTCTGGTCAGCTGGGCCCCTGAAGTTGGGGCCAGCGGTTCTGCTGCTTGAAGCTCAAGGACTCAGGGTGGGTAGGGTTGTTACCCCAAAATGAGAATGCAGGTGCTGCCAGCAGAAGGAAGGAGTGGCGGTTGAGTATGCACAACCAACCGATGTCAACTACAAGTCCTTCGAGAAGGAACATTCGCTCACGCTTACCAGCTCACGCTTACCAGCCCCCAGGGAGCACTGGACAGAGAGACATGAAGCTTGCACAATCTGGCTTGGAGACCCGTGTCACTCTGGGGCAGACATGTGGCAGAACAGGACGAACGCAGCCTTTGGAGTTGGGCAAACCCACATTCCATCGCAGCTCCCCCACGTTCTGGGCATAAGTGCTCTGATCCTCAGTTTCCCCAACTGCCAAATGGGCCATGCCAGACTAAGCTGAGCTATCAAGGGTATACAGTTCTTAACCCTGTGCCCAGCACACGGCTAGTGCTCAGCCATGGCTGTCCCTTCTTCCTTCCCTTTGGATTTTGTGTTTGGTTTTGTGTTTGAAAAGAACAGAAGCAGAGTGCAGGTGAGATTTCCAAATGGGTTGCTGGTGGGTGAGGGGGATGCAGGGCCCCACGACAGCGCCCCCTCTTCTGGGACTTGAGAATGCTGTCTGCCTGATGTGCCCGTCACATCTCAGGCTCTGTCCGTCATGCTAGGTGCGTCTCCCTCTCCTTGACACGGCAGAGTGATGGCACTAATGAAGCTCCCACTGAGAGCTCCGGTGTGGACCGGCCCGGCGCTCCCAGCCCCACTCGCCAGACTTTCTCTCCCTCTTGCAAATAACAAGCACCGAGATGCTCTGTTCTCCTCAGAAGAAAATGAGACAGTCTTTACATCCATTTATATCCAGGCTTTTAAAATTGCTCTGGGCACTCCTGCTCAGACACCCTTGAGTAAAAGGGGGGAAGAATTAGTGAAATGTGGAATAATTTGAAGAAATTAGACCTAGTTTGTCCAAGATTAAGGATAGCTCTTAATTAAGTGGCCCGATCTTTCTTGCTGGGGGAAAAAAATCACTTTAGCCCTTAATTTTCCTAAGCATCCCTATAAGAACGTATGTGCGAAGGCTTCTGGGGGTGTTTATTAGGCTGTTTTATTTTAATCACCCACGGCTGGGCTTGCCAGAGAAATTACAGACATTTCACTGAATTCTCAATCAGCCACTTGAAGAGCTCGCCAGAACCTTCTCCGGAAGTCCACCAGATTCTCCAGAGGGATGGAAATTTCCATTCCCCTCCATGCCTTTGGATAGGCCAGACCTAGGAGGCCCCAGAGTGAGGGTCCAGGGCCCTCCCTGGCTGGACCCTCAGGAGGGGTCCAGATTCCTCAGAGACCCTGTGACCCCCACAGGGTGTATTTTCTTCCCAGCTCCATGAAAAAGTGGGAAGGGGACAGGCGTGTGGCTCAGGAGGGGGCTGAGAGCAGAGAGAGGGGAAGAACATTCTAGAAGCTCACAAAGAAAGGAACAAGAGGCTCTAAGAGTGGCTGTGGGGTTGGGACAGGCATCTCGAGGAGGTGGCAGGTTCACAAACACAAGGATGGGAGGAGGTAGCAGGGCTGAGCAGGGGTGGCAGAGAGGGCAAGATTCAAGGATGGAGGCCCTGCGAATTCAACCATGGAGCCCCTTGTGGTGAGCTGGGGGGAAGGGCGAGGGGGCGAGGGCAGGCTGGAAAAGTCGGCGGGGCCAGATCATACAGTATCCTGTCAGCTGGTTGGATTTTATTCTTGGGGTTTTAAGCAGGGAAGTGACACGCTCTGATGGATGGTTTTCAGGGGTGTGCTGACAGGTGGGCTGAGCCACGACCGAGGAGGTGGGAGCCGAGGCTGGCTGGCGTGAGGGGGGCTGTGGCTGCATCCACGTGCAGGACCAGCCGGGCGGGGGGACGGTGACAAGTGGGTGGACTTGAGAGCTGCTCTATGGATCCATGTGGAATTGCCACATTTGAAGGCAGTGGTTACATGAGGCTGAGCCCCGCATTTCAGACGTGAATGAAAATGTTTGGTGATGGACAGGTGTGTGTGTGTGTGTGTGTGTGTGTGTGTGTGTGCGCGTGTGTTGGTGCCTGTGCTTGGAGGTTACCAGAGTCCTGAGGGAAAACAGACTCCCACTCAGGTGGTTCATGAGAAGATCTGACTGAAGAATGATTCACGAGTTGTTGAGATAACCAACAAGGGATGTTGTAGCACCTGGAGCCCAGCAACTGCGGGGAGCTGTTACACACACACACACACACACACACACCATGGGCAGAAGGGGCGTGCATCCTCACTGCCGGGACCAGGAGCAGGGAAGAAATGCCCAGCCTCTCTGCCCTGCCCTCTGTCTCCAGCTGGTGCCTCCACCAGGAAGCCAACCAGAGCCCACAGCAGGGGCCCAGATGACCCAGGGCCAGGGGATAGCACAGCGGACGGGGCAGGGCCAGGTGGCGGGGGCGTCCTCCAGCCTCTGCTCTAGTACTGTGCTGTGATCCTCCGTGTCTCTCTGACCGCGGGCTCTCCAGAGTGCCTATCCCAGCTGAGCTGACGGCCGCTGCCAGGCCATAAATCAACACACCGCTTCCCGCCGTGAGCCCGTCTTGCTGCAGAGAAATGTCAGCGGTGCGCTCAGGGACATCCTCGTTGATTACACGGGCTCCGCACTCAAACGCTGTCAGACCCCGCTTGGGGGCTCTGACCGTTCCAGGTTCACTCCCGCCCTCCTCACTGTGCTCTGTGACCCTGGGCGATCAGGAGGCTAACACGTTTATTCCTCCCTGCGGGGTCCTCCCCACACAGCCCAGCACTGGAACCCTTCCCTCGCTGGCCCTGGGGACCCCAGTGGAACCCACTGCCTGGAATCGCCCCGGGGTGGGGGGCACCTTCCCTGTCCCTTCCCACACCTTCCTAAACTGTCCCTTTCATATCTGATTCCTCCGGTGTGTGGCTGCCTCCTGTGGGACCCTGACTGACCCGGCTACTGTAGCTTTTAATGAGGCGGATGTGGGAGAGAGGGCCGCGGCCACGGGTGTGGGAGGGGAGGGGCCGCCCTGGGCAGGGGACCAGGGCATGGGGGAGGGGACTGAGGAGAGGCAGCCGTGCAGACCGCCTGGCGGGTCTGGGGCCACCACGGGGTTCTCCTCTCTGAACTCTGCTCTCCCTATGAGGCACGAAGCCACTGGGAGGGGCAGGGAGAGAGGAAGGGAGAAGGTGAGGATGTCCCAGTGTCCGCTGAGGAGAGCATCCTTCCAGGATGAATGAGGAAGCAGGGTCCACGGGCCGCCAGGCCGGGAGGGGCTGAGCAGAGGCCAAGCCTGTGTCCAGCCTCCAGGCTAGGCTGCCCACTCCCCCACGCTGTCAATCTTCTTTGAAAGGCTCTGGGATTAGGTTTGCCCATTCAAACCACCTGCCTGACCTCCTGCCCCTGGCCCCTACTCTGAGCCCCCCGCGACGCGGCAAACCAGCCGGCCCCTCTGCCAGGGCCATCTGGGCCCAGTTAGGCCTGCAGCCCGGGGCCAGAGGTGCCCTGGCTAGGAGAGGGTCCCAGTGGGGGCCTGGGGGTGTCCCGCAGCTCTGGGACGTCCGGGCTGGGCCTCCACACGATGGCAGCATGCACGCACTGAAGCCCGCTGGGCTGCCTGGTCTGGGCCGGGACCCAGCACCGCCCTCGGCTCTCTGGCCCCGCTCCCCACTTTGTGCGGCTGCTGCTGCTGCTGAGACATCACCCGGAGTGCTGTCTGGGGAAGCTTCACATGGCATCTCCCCCGTCACCTGGTGCCCCTGGGCCCACCAACACCTCTCTGGCCCCAGGCCCTTCACGTGCAGCCCATCTGCAGGGAGGACGCCCCCTGAAGGTGGGCAGCGGTGTGCACGGAGATCGAGGGCCTCTGGCGCCCACACAGGCTCAGCTAGGGCCCTCCCCACACCGCCCAGAGCCTCCTCAGCCCCTGGCTGGCCTGACTCCCCCATCCCAAGGCCAGACCTGGGCCTGAGGGCACTGGCTGGGCTGCCCAGGGAACAGGAGTTTCCCTGAGAAAGGTTGTGCCTTGGGGGGTGCGGTGGGGGGCTGTCCAGGAGAAATGGATCGGTCTGTCTGCAGGGCTGCCTGGTCAGAGAGCCCCACTTGGAAGGCAAGATCCAACCAGGGCCGGCTCCCCCGGCCCTCCTGAAGCAGCCCGGCCCCGGGCAGCGTGCGGTCTGTCTGGTGCTGAGGTGCTTCCCCATCCCTCTTCTTGCTCCTGATCTCCACCGCCTTCAGTATCTCCTCCTGGCTCCCTGGACAATCGCTCGTCCTCGTTGATCTGTTTCTCTGCCTTCCCGTGTGTGCTTTCCGCCCCGAATCCCCTCTGCCCTCCCTCTCCTCCCTTGGGAGCATCTCCACACCCCACAGGACACACTGCCGAGGCCAGAACCTTCTGCAGCCTTGGCCAGGATGTCCCCCGAGCACAGGGAGGCAGTGACATGACCCCAGAGCTTGCAGGTGCAATGAGAGCAGTGGGAAGGAATGTGGGGCAGCATGGGCACCTTTCCTGGACTAGGCAGAGACTTGTGGGGTCACCAGGCAAGCAGTCCGTCCCTCCACAGCAGCGTTCTCAACCGGGGATGATTTTGCCCCAGGGGACATCAGGCAATGCTTAGAGACATTTTTGATTGTCACAACCAGACGCCACTGGCGTGTGGTGGATGGAGGTAGGGATGCTGCTGAACATCCTGCACTGCCCAGGGCAGCCCCCGGCACAGAATGGTCCAGCCCCAGTGTCTGCAGGGCTGAGGCTGGGAAACCCTGCTGCACAGATGTAGAAAGCGGGGCTCAGAGAGGGGTGCCCAGGGCCTCCCAGTGCTTGCTTAAGGCTTCTTGGTGCAAAAGTCTTTCCTGTGCTCTGAGCCTCTTTTCCTCTTCGGGGCCTATTCTCAAGAAGCAAAGACATGTCCCCATCTGGCCAAACTGGGCACAAAGCTTCCTTCCCACCTGGTGGCCTTCAGGGCACCCTGATTCCCTGCCTGCTTGTCTTCTCTTGAGCCCAGAGCTTGGCCGGTGGACAGTGTGCGGAAGCCTGGGTCCCCAACTCCCTGTGCAGCTCCCACGACCTCTCTGGGCTCAGTTTTCCTCTCTACAAAAGGAGGTGGCTGGTATGAAGCCTGGAACTGGGCCCCTGCCAGTCCCGATGCCCAGCCCGTAATTATCGATGTCAGCACGGGTGGAGCTGGTCCTCAAGGCCAGGCCCACATGGGCACTGACGTCAGCCCCCAGCCGTGGCAGACGTGCCCTGTCGATCCAGGAATGAGCCCCGTGAGCAACACCTGCCTTATTGATGACTACCAGGCATACACAAGACACCAGGGATGTTTCAACGATCAGAGCGGTTCTGTTCCAAAAGATGCCATACATACACCAAGGCTATTTTAGGGTGCTAGTGGGGCCCGGCAGGAGGGCAGGGGGCTCTTTGCTGATCCGGTTACGGCCATGTGCAGGGACAGCAAATGCCACCATTTCTGTCCAGTGATCCAATGGGAAGAGCGGCAGATGGCACGACCTCTGTGCCAAGTGTCCTCGCTGCAGGCCCGGGGCGGCGAGGGAGGGAAGGAGCAGGGACAACTGGCAGGGGAAAGCTGAGCCCTTTGGAGCTGCTCTGGGTTCCCCTTGAGCTGCGTGCACCCCCACACCTACGACAGCCTGGGGAAGGACACCCACACAGCTCCTGGGGACCTAGACTTGCGGGGCTGTGGGCAGAGGAGGAAGGGTGCGGGACCTTTCTTTAGGCTTTCCGAGGCAGAGACCGCCTGATGCTCGGTACCCTGCTTCCTGGCCTGGCCCCAGCACCTCGCTCTCTGCTGCTTCGTGGTGAGAGCAGGGAAGTTTCCCCCCCGTGGAGGGCTCTGCGGGAAGATGCAATGAGAATGTTTGCGTGGGGGTCTACGTGCCCCATCCCGGGGCTCCGGGCCAGGGCATGTGCTCCCTGGAGCCTTCCCTTATGGTGCCTCTCCCTGTGCCTGCCCGCCCTCTCCATTGACATGATCTCAGATTTCCAGGGGACTCTGTAGGGAAGGCTGGAGGGTGAGGCAGCATTAGGAACTCATTGTCCCTTTACACTGGGGTCTGTAGTGTCACGCGGTGACCAGAGGCCCCCGTGCTAGTGCAGCGGGCCTCCTGGGGGCCCTTTCCACCAGCCCCAGTGTGGCCCTTCCCACGCTACCGTCCGCCTGAAGTCTTTTTCCCAGCTCCCCTCTTCTCTCGTGTTCCCGGCGTCCTTCCCACTCTCCAACCTAAGGTGCCAAATGGCCCATTTTCCTCTTACAATGTGGGGTACACAGAGGGTGTAGGTCGTCCCCTCCCGTGTTGTGGACACCTCGCTCTTTTCTCGCAGAGACATCCCACCTGGACCCATCTAAATCCACCGTCCCTGAAACACCAGGACCCCCTATGGCCCCACCCTGCTCTGGCGGGCTGGACTGTTCTCCTCAATCCTTTCCTTTGCCTCCAAAGGACTTCGGTCACCCCAAGTTTCCCTTTGGCTTTCCTGCCGTGTCCCCTGAATGGGCAGGGGCGTGGGGAGGAGCGGGAGGTTGGACGAGTCTGATTTCCACCCTGAGATGCAATCGATTAGGGAAGCAGCCCCGAATGAGGTCACCCGTCCCCATCACGAAGGCTGTGCCTCCTCTCCACCGAGAGACATAGTCGATGCTGGCTTTCATCTATTTTAATTTGGTTGACAGACATCAGACCTAAAACAGAACTGCAGTTGGAAGGGGAAAATTCCTCAACGTTTTAATTTGCTCCATCCGCCTTGAGCCAAAGAGGCCGCGGGCTTACTTTTTCCAGCTCCCACCCCCTGGAAGAGAGCGCCTGCTCAAGTTCTCTCCGACACAGAACACCGCCTGTTCTCGGCGGCCCCTGGAATGGCTTGGCTCAGCGCATAAAAAAAGATCCTGACATTCTCTGTCCTCTTGACTCTTCCCGAAGTAGCATCTCTTGGCGGGCAGTATTGCCTTGTAAGGGCAGCTGAGAGGCACGGGCCAACGTGTGTGCGGTCAGATCACGGAGGGCAGGGACAGGGACGGGGACAGTCATAAACGGCCCGGGGATTATCCCTGGCTCTTGGAGAGTTTGGGAGTGGGGAGGAATGAGGTGAGGGCGCCAAGGGAGGAGAGGTGTTGGTGTGTTTTTCGAATGCCAGAACTATAATTAAGGGGTGAGAAGATTCCTGCTAACCCGTAACCAAGGCTGCAGGAGAAATCATGAAACCCAATCCCCCCAGGAGGCCGGAGTTGGAACCGCATGTGGCACCGTCTTTGAAGCCTATTTCAGAGTCGAGCACATTTATCAAGGGAGCTGGGGCTCTGACAGCGTCAGGTGGCCTGTGGTCGTCTCATGGTGCCCAAAGTGCTCGCTTTCGTGCCACCTGTTCCGAGACTACCTCAAAAGACTTGAGGGACTTTCCAGAGAGCTCAGGGTGCATGTGTGCGGGAGGGTCTTGTCTCAACTCTGAACAGAGGGCTTTCCAAGGGCATGGGCCTGGGGTGCAGAGAAATCTTCTGGAAGACAGCTGACCAGGGTGGAGGAAACTTTTGTTGGGTGGGTCAGAGTGTGAGGGGAGGGGGATTTTCTTGGTCCTTCCTGTGGGTTTAAATGTGGCCTCCAAGTGGCGCAAAATCTTATGCTGTTAAATCTGAGTGAACGGGGCGTTTGGAGGCTCGTTCATTCCTCTCTCTACCTCTTCGTCTGCTGGACAGTTTTCATCATTAAAAGGTAAAAAAAAAAAAAAATTTGGCCCCGTCTTCCCTCGCCCGGTGTGAGTATCCACGCTTCCCTTGGGCTCGTCAACCACAGACCCAATCCTTGGAACCTGGGGAATCAGGCCTTCCACCTCTGCCCTCCATCTCTGACCACATCCTCTGAGACAAAGGATTCCTGGAGCATCCCACACAGACAGACTCGGTTGTGGCCAAGCCGTGTGGTCATGCTGTTGCCACAGGCGTTGGCCAGAATCCTTTCTTAGAAAGCCACGGGCTTGGTGTTCCCCTCATTCGAGGGCACAGCCCCGCCCAGCGCCAGGGCGGGGCTGCTCCCTTCCGAGTTGCTTCTGGGGGAAATGGGGTCCTGGGGTCCCTGCCAGGATAGCCATAGTGGGAACCAAGCCGAGGGGGTTGCTTGCCTTTAAATGACCCCGCTTTAGTCAACAGATGAGAGCCTTTGAGCCAAGCTTGGAGAAGGCCTGATTCTGCCCACGGGTATCCATGTTGTTCGCCGGGGCAGGCAAAGGCATGAACTTGCAAAGTCTCGGCTTAATTCCTGGCGCTCTGAAGTCCACCTCCTTCCTGAGGCTGGTGGTTACTGTGCTAATCAGCTAGGCCACAACGGCAATTAGACATAACCGCGTGGGGAGCTGTGCCAGCCCAGCGTCACCACGGGCTGCCTCGAGCAGGCTCGCTGGGCACCAGGCACTCCCAAACACGCTTGGGCCATGCTGAGGAGCAGAATCCGCGCTCAGAGGGCAGATCTGTTCCCCCTGCTTCCAAATTCAGGGGTCCCCGGAGGGGAACCCCATCCTCGCCATGCCACAAATGGAGGGAATGAGGCTGGACCGTGCCAAAACGTTCCTTCCCCGGGAGCCTGGGGTCTCAGGTGAAGGATTGGAACCATTGGTGTGGATGCTAAGAGGATGCTTCAGTCTGGCACCTTGGCCCTCTTTCTCCCGAACCTTCACCTCTGCTCGTCTAGTGTTGCCCTGGCAGGGCCATGCCCAAGGCCTGCTCTGGGGCTGAAGGCTTGCTCTGAACTATGGCCACAGCTGCCACAACAGTCCATCCTCCAATCCTGCCCCTCACATGGAGCAGACGTTCACTCCTGTGGCCACTGCATCCAGGTCCCCTCTCAGCTTCCCTTTGGGAGTCAGAGGCTCTGGGCTCAGCAAGCCCCCACTTTATCAGAGGTGTTTCCAGCAAGAAGACATCGCTCTGTAGAAAGCCACATGAGCACCTTCCAGCACCTTCTGGAGAGCTGGGCCCTCCCTGGCGGCTCACCCTCCTCCCTGCTCTTCCTCAAGATTCAGGCTAAGTTTCAGTGTCCCCTCCCGGGAAAGGCCTCCCCTGCCCTCAGCCTCAGCCAGACCCACAGAGGGGCTGATGTTTGACTAGGTCTCCCCTCCACTCCCCTCCTCTATTCTCCTCCTTTCTCCTTTCATGTGCCAAAGGATGCATATTCACCCAATGAACATGGTGTAACCCAGCCCAGACCCGGAACATTTCTGCACCTCAGAAGCCCTCTCACATTCTTCCCCTCATGAATGCCTCCCCCAGGGATGACCACTGTTCTGATGTCTGATGCTATAAGTCGGTTTAACCCACGGCTCAGTTTTTCTTGTGTGTGTTCCTTCTCTAAGTGCATTGTGCCCCGTGCTCTCCCGTATTCGTGGGACCGTCTGTGTGCTGAGTGGACGTGGAGCCCTCGTCCTTGTGGGTCCATGGGGTGCCGTGTGGGACCGCCCCCTCCAGTGGGTGTGCGGGTTTTATCTGGTTCTGGCGAGGCTGGGTCTGGCTGCTGTGACCATTTGCATCCATCTCCCAGTGGAGGCTTGTTGAGTGGGTCTGTGCAAATGTCTACCGAAACGGCTCTTTTGTGGCTCTTAACCAGTTTCCACGAAGTGCTAATCCTGGAGCTCCTTGCTTCCTTCCTGTCTCTGCACGGGACCCTGAGCTCCGTGGGCTTCCTTGTGGCTCAGGCCCGGAGCTCTCCACGGTGCTTGCTGGGGACAGAGTCCAGCAAATTGTAGCAACTGCTATTGTTGTCATCATCCTCGTCAAGGGGCAGGTGGTCCCCATTTTACAAAGGGGGAAACTGAGGCTCAGTCCATCTGACCCCAAAGTGCCTCTCACTCTGAATGGAACACACGGCATGACCAGCCCAGCACGGAGTCCTGTCCCAGGTGACCTGAGACACCCTTGCTCTTCCCCAGGGGAACCTGAGAAGGAGGGACTTGTTGGTTGGAGTGTGGCCCAGGCCTGGGTGTTCTGCCCCCCCAGGACTCAGCCCTGAACCTCAAGCCCACACCCCCTGCCCAGAGTGCATGGCCACAGGGGGCTGCGCGGAGGAGCTGGGCGGGGCCATGTCTTCCTTTTCTGAGGGCACCGAGCCCCTCCCTGGCGGGGTGGGGGTTGTGAGCCCTGGGGAGCTGGAAGTAACAAAGGCAGAGAAGACCACGTCGGGGTTGAGGGGCCAGTAGAGACCCAACCATCCCTTCCTTCCTTCACCAGTTCACCCCACATTCAGTCTTGTGTTGTTACCAGGTATCACCAGGTCTGTGGGGGACGCAGAAAGACACAGAACAGTTTCCGGGCTTCAGAAGGTGCTGGGCAGGCAGAGTGGGTGGGCTGGGCAGGTTTTTGGGGAACAAGGAGCAAGCTGGGCAGAGGCAGAGAACTCGATGGGGAGACTGGCACCCGGGGGGGGGTGGTGTGCAGTGGGAGTGGAGGGAGACAGGGTAAAGGGGGAGCCCTGGCACGAAGGCCTTGCCGGAGGGAGGGCTCGGGGAAGATTCGAGGGGATTTGATGCCACCTGGGCATTTTAAAAAATTTTATTTTTTAGGATTTTAAAAAATTGTAGGAAAATATACATAGCATAAAATTTACCATTTTAATGATTTTTAAGTGTACAGTTCAGTGGCATTAAGTACATTCACATTGTTGTGCAACCATCAGCACCATCCATCTCCAGAACTGTTTCATCTTCTCAGACTGAAACTCTGTCCACATTAAACACTACCTCCCTGTCTCCCTCCCCCGCCCCCGGCACCCTCCATGTCTCTACGAGTTTGCCTCCTCTGGGGACCCTATATAAGTGGAATCACACAGCATTTGTCCTTTTGTAAGTGGCTCATGTCATCTAGCATAATGTCGTCAAAGTTCATCCATGTTACAGCATGTATCAGAATTTCATTTCTTTTTAAGACAATGTTGCTTTGTATGTATATATCACATTTTGTTTGTCTGTTCCTCTTCTGATGGACACTGGGTTGCTTCGGCCTTTTGGCGACTGTGAATAGCGCTGCTATGAATATGGGCGTGCACTGATCTCTTCAAATCCCTGCTTTCAATTCCTTTGGGTATATACTTAGAAGTGGAATCGCATTTTAAAACACAGAAGTTTATGCCCAGTTTTGCATTTTGGAAAGCCAATTTGGGGCTATCTTGGAGGGTGAGTGACGCGGGAGGCAGGACCTCCAGGGTGGAGGCTGGGCACAGGCCCAGGGAAGAATGAGGCCCAAGCTAGGCGGTGGGGCGCGGGGGGGGGTGCTGCAGGGTGGGGGTCTTTCTTTGAACCAGCCTGGATAATACGCTGGCTGTGAGAGGAGAGAGGGGAAGAGGCCGGGATTGCAGCTGGGCGGGCTGAGCGGCTGATAATGACACCATGATCCCAGATGCATGGCGCGGGGCCTCCCTCGCTGGCAGGCAGGAAGCGGGGAGATAATGAGTTCAATTTGGCCGATTTAATAATTTCTTCTTTGGTGAATTCAACAAACATCTCTGGAGGGTCCATTACGAGCTCAGTGCTGTGCTGGATGCCCGGCTGTTGGCCACTCACGCCCCCTCCCCAGCTGGGGCTGCCCTGTACACACACGCCTAGGATGCACTGACCTAAGAGGCGCCCGCTGCCCGCCTAGAGGACAGGGACAGGCATGTTTCCAAGGCAAAGAGGGAAGAGCAGGGGTTTGCTGGGTAGGCAGAGGTGGGGGCACTGAAGGCTGGGGAGGCCATTCTAAGCCCAACAGGCCAGGGATGAGTGTGGTGGTGACAGAGAACATGTGTGAGGAAGGAGAGGGGAGAGAGGGTAGGAGGGAGGCAGGGTGGAGATCTTGGGACCTTGCAGCCGGGCTGAGGGTTTGCACTTGACCAGGGTGTTAGGGAGCCATGGACTGTTCAGGTGAGCACATCATCACTTTGGGTCAATGCCAGGGGTGGGGTCCAGTTAGAGAAGCTTTGTGAATGGGTCAGTGAGAGGGTGGGCCCAGGCCATGACCGTGGAGGGCAGGGAGAGGCGGGGCAGGGGAGCCCCCTGAAATCTCTCTGGGCTCAGTGGTGCATATCAGGGTGGGTCAAGGGACCCACCACCTCCCCTTGAAAGGCTCAACCAGGAGGGCCTCCTGCCAGCTGTTTGTAGCCGAGTGTCTCCGAGGTGCGGGCCCTGTGCCGGAGAGAAAGCTCTGATAGGAAGCTGGCTTCAGACTCCCCATGGGGCTTGTCCGTCTCCCCAGGGGCCATGGGGCCCCAGTCTTCCCCCTGTGCTCGGGACAGAGCAGTGGTGACAGCAGAAGGGCCCATGGGGTGGCTCCACGTCCAATTGGAGCTACCATTTCAGCCTGAGAGGAAAGGGGCAGCAGCGCAAAGCCCATAGTGGGGCTGGGGAGCTGGGGTGGTGACAGGATACTATTAAGCTGGGGGAGGTCTATGACACGGGTGGGCCGGATCAGCAGCCCCCACGTGCGGGCCGCGCACCTGCTCTGCGCGGGCGGTGAGTGGCGAGTGGAGGTGCGCGGGCTCACTCTGTGTGTGGAGGATTAGCGCCGACCCGGAGTGGGTCAGGTGCACGGGGCCTTTGTTCCGACCTGTTTGCCTTTTGTCCCCGCCTGCAGAACGCCCAAGCTGCATGATGTCACTTCAGACGCATTAAACTGGAACAGCTCGAAATTGAATAATTAATTACACTCGGCTTCAATTGCAGTGACTAATTGATCAGGGGTTGCCAGCAGACACCTGGATGGGATTAACCACGCACAAAGAGGGTTGCAGGCAGGTGGCGCGGCCCCTCCGGACCCCCAGTCCCTGTGTGCGACTTAATTAAGACTGACTTGATTTCTCTATTCTTGTTGGAGATCTCTGGCAGGCCCTGTCCCAGGACCAGGGGCTGCACGCGGGCTGGGCGCTCGACGTGGACACGTGTGAGCTGCCTGAAGTCTAGAAAGATGCTGGCCCCAGGGCCCTGGCCACTGGTCATGTTCTGTTCTAGGTCCAGGTCCAAACCCTGCCTCCTCACCTGGGCAAGCGTTTAATCTCACGGAGCCTCCTCATCTGTCAAATGGAGGCCGTCACTACTATTGTGCCCAGCACCGTGCACGTCCCTGAGTGTGGGCTGCTTCTGTCACTGGGATTGTTGGGCCCTGGGAAGGTTGCCTTCACTCTCACCAGCCTTGGATGGCTGCAGCCAGAGCAGCTGGCATCCCAGCCCTGCAGCAACTTGTTCACTCCCTGGAGAAATCATTTCTCGTTTAAGGCTCCACTTGTGGACATGACTGCCTCCTTAGCTGTCCTGTGTCACCTTCTCACGTACACAGCAGCGTCTGGCTGTTTGGGGGCCTGGTTCACAGTCCTGTTCTCAGGAATTCACAGCTATGCAAATGGCACATCCTGCAAAGGGCCAGCATGTATAGTTGGGTAGGTTGTGCACTGCACAATTAAGACTTTGCCGTGTGTAGTGGGATGCATAATTGCACAATGGGGCGTACTAGCCCGAGTTTGCACTGCAGAGCTTCCTCTGGCTGTCTCCTCACTGTTTCCTGGTCTTAAGTTCAATCACCTGTCTCCATGCCGTCTCAGCCCTATTTCCAGAGCCATACCCCAGGGTGGAACTGCTGTGCAGAAATCACAAGTCCCATACCTCATCATCTGCCCTGCTGGCTCCCAGCGCACTTGCTGGTCCGGGTGGAGAGCCCTCTGTCTCCCAGGGTCTCCATTTTTCATCATGCCCTCAAGCCTTTTTTCCACTCTCCCCACCCACTGCCCCTCTTGTGGCTCCTTTCCCTTGGCCTGCAAACCACTGGACACCCTCCCCTCCTTTGTGACTCAGGCTTCTCGGGCTGCTGCCTTTCTCAGCCCCGTCTCGGGTGGGGTCTGCGTTGCCTCGACTCAACTCCACACCACGTGCACTTCCCCCCCGCCCTCTGCTTCCTGTTCCAGTGAACGGTACTCTCAGGCCCTGAGGCCAATCCAGGGGACACTCTCCTTCTTTGTTACACCTGACGCATCTGTAGCCGTGGACGCTGCCACCTCTCTGGCCTCCTTGAAGCTCCCCTCCTCCCTGACCCTGCCCGACCGTCTCCGCTCCCTTCCAGCCTCGCCTCCCCAGCCTCCAGCCTCCGCCCGCTCTGCTCTTGACAACTGCAATTGCCTGGGCTTCCCTCCTGGGTTTCCGCCCTCGCCAGGTGGCCCGCCAGCCCAGGCCACCAAGGCCACCTTCTTTTGTTTCTTGCCTGTTCTTTGTCGTCATTAAATTCTTTTCCCTCTGAAGAATGGGAACATCTGTGTATGTGGAGGGCAGTGTCTTCTGCCCTCTCTTGGGGGACAGTGAGGGGCTCCGGCAATCCAGGTCTCTCAGTTTTCCCTCTTCCTTGCCTTGGCTTCGTGGCACATTCCGTAGCCCCAGGGTCCAGGCACTGGAGTGCCCAGTACATTGGAGCAGGGGCTTTGCCAAGCGCCAGGACCAAAACCCACATGGAATCCATGTCCTTTCTCAGCTGCCTGGGCCTTGTGTCAGTCAACCATTGCCTGTCTAGCCCCGGCGATCTGTGCAGCCCCCACACCCTCGGCATCACCCGTGGAGCATGTTGGTACAATTTCCCCTCACTTTTTTGGCAAAAATTGAAGGTGGCTGGATGTGACTTTCTTAAGACAGAGGGAGGAGGAGACCAGACAGTGAGTCTTCCCTCAACTATGTGTCTTTGTCATGATCCCTGAAGGATTGCAGGGGGGCGGGGACAGGCATCCTCTCATCCAGACAATGGGGTCCATTATCTACCTCTGGGGTCACTTTCCGAGGCATGTGCCCCACCATCCACCCCTTCCAGAAAGAAAAGAAGGGCTCTGCCAACCTAAACAGAAGCCATCCCTGGACAATGTCCTCCCTGGTGCCCTGCCTGGCTGGCAGATCGAGGCCCACTGAGTGCCCAAGTCTGCGTCCAGTGTGGTGGGCATGCCCTCCAGTGGTCAGGCCACACACTGGGGGCGTGTCTCAACCTCACATGCAGATGTGTGGTGATGGGCGTGTGGCCAGAACCCACGGGGTAGGGAGGGGGCACTTTCCTGGATCTACAATTTTATCCAAAGGTAATTTGTTTCTAGTCTCTGTTTCCATGTGACCGAAGTGGTACTGGCTTGTCGTAACAGATTCAAATACACGAGAATGTACGCTCCCCAAAAGGAATCACTGTTAAACTGGTTGCTGCGGCTCCTTCCAAATATTTTTAGGCATATACAGTCATTTAACTAAATATGTACGTATGTGCACTTCTTTCTTCTTAACAGATGGGCTCATCCAGCCGCACAGCTCTTCAGCTCGTCTCTGCTCTTGACAACTCGCGCGGTGCCTCCCCAGGCCTGCGCACGCCGCTCCGCTTCCCTCTGTCTATCAAAGGAATAGTAAATAGTATTCCTTAAATGCATGTCACTACGGTTCACCCAGCCATTTCGCTAATGATGGACAAAGAGGTGGCAGCAATTTTTTATAATTACAAATAGTGCCGGGGAGAAAAAAGGCCCCAAACGCTCTATCTGTTTCAGCAGAACCCAGCAAAAGGGCATTTGAAATGTTGCATCTAAAAAGGTTACACCGATCTACACCCAATAATGGTATGTAATTTTAAAAAATAATATTAAAACCATCGAGGCTATGGAATGGCATTCAAAGCAAAATTCACATACATTTTTTAAACTTAATATCAGACTTGGAGGGAGGCGCTCTGCCCCGTTCACCCCGTTCGCCCTGGGAGGTTCTTCGGGGAGCCAAGCCTGCTCCACGGTGTGATAATTCCGGGGACGACCATGACCACCCATCCGTCCGTGCTGGAAGGTCTTGCCCAGCCCCCTGCCTTCTCATTTATCAACATTGGCAGAGCAGACCCCTCTGGATGGTTTATTGCATTTCTTAAAGACCCTTTCAAGCAAGGTAACATGCCTGAGGTTTGGGGAGGTGGGGCCTCTTCAACCAAATTCCATTTCCAAGGGGGACGCTGCTAAGCCGTCTGAGAAGAGACCAAAACTTTCCTTAAGTTTCCTTCCTGCTGCTGTCCCCACTCTTGAGGGACGTCCTGGGTGGCTTGCTGTGGCAGGATTGGGGGTGCCCCAACTCTTTCCAGATCTCCCTCTTTGTGGGAGTCTGATCCACCAAGAGGGGCAGGAAGAAGGTTCTGCGTTTCTCCAGCTGGCAGAGCCCATCACAAAGGATGCCCCAGCCCAGGCAGAAAGATGCTTTCCAGGACACGGTGATGTGGCTGGTGACTGCCTGTCTGGGCTCGTGGGGCAAATTTCTCTGCCCTCTGGCCATCCTCTATGCCCCTGGCTTCAGGCGAAGTCACCAGGCCCCTACCCTGGACTGTCCCGCTCAGAAGTCAAAGGTCATGCAAACACCTGCCCTGCCAGTTCCGGGCTGGCTGGGGCCAGGAGGTCCTAAGGCAGTGTGTGCATGCTGATGGAGGGTTCAGGACCCCTGTGCACACAGACGCCCCAAGAATGTTCTTCCTCCAGGAGGAAGTAATTAGTCTCCACTTCCCAGCACAAGTCTCTCATGTTCTCTGCCTCAGTTTCCCCACTTAGAAAGTGGAGCTGATGACGCCCATTTCAATTACCCCAGCGTCTGGTGCAGGGTGGGGGGCTTCCAAACGGAGCATCAGGGCCAGCCGTGGAGCAGACGTCTCTGCATCTCATTTTCTAACGGTTTGTCACCTGACCTGAACCAGAGCACAGACCATGTGTGTCGTGGGGCCACCCTGCCTCTGCCTCCCAACACCTCCTCTAGCCTGGCTCAATCGCCCTTTGTAAGGGTGTAGAGAAAGGAACCCCAGGACCTACCTCCTTCATGGCCTGGGGGAAGATTAAACTCCTCATAGAACACCTAGACAGCAAATGTCTTGGTTGGTCATAGAGCTATCAACAAACACAAGTCTTTCATGACTGTGGTTGAATGGGGGTGCGTGGGAGCACCCACTGATTGACACAGAAGCATTTTTACTAATTCAGCAGGGACTTGTGTGTGGGGAGGGGCACCTTCTCTCTCTTAGCGTGAACAGTACCCACCCCCCGGGCAAGCCCGGTCTAGCCCCAGGATCCAACTTTCTTATGTATTTATTTAAACCCTGCCTCATTCCAGAGAGAATTTAAGGCCTCGCCATGAATGCCATCTTTGTGTGGCCTTCCAGCGCCAAAGGCCGGGAAACCCAAGCCAGGCACGTCTGGAGGTGGGGCCTCCATATGGCCTGAAGGCCTCGGCCAGTCCCCCCAGGCCGCCATCTCAGCCGCTGTCCGTGGGAGAGGGCCCCCACGGCACCTCGCATCCTGCTGTCCTCAGGAGCTCCCGGCCTGCGCTGCCCCAAACGTCCTCCAGGGTCTCCAAGCCTAGAGGACGCAATGGCCATGTTCCCTTTACTGGAGATGAAACAGATCGAGATCCTCTGTGCAACCCATGGATGGAGTGCGTGGCGCCTTGGTGTCCGCGTCTGTACACACAGAGGCGCCCTCCGGGCCTGGCGCTCTGAGAGGTGGGGCCCGGGGAGAAGGGTTGGGGAGGCCTTCTGCTCAGGCTCTGTGCATGTCGTGTGGTCACTAGGAGGGAGGTACAGCCCCGGCCCCGCTCCGTGCTAGGCGTGGTGGATGGGCAGTGTCTTCACACGTGGGCCTCCCGCACCTGAAACTTGCCCCAGTTTTCAGGATGGAGCTACTTGACTTGGAGCCCCCACTCCCTCTTGACTTGTCAAGATGTCCTATTGTCCCACCAGCAGCTGTCCCCCAGGATCCAGAGGGTGGAACTTTGGAGTCTGGGGGATACCCAGAGCTGAGGAGATCAGATTCCTCTTATTAGGGGTTGGGGTGCACAGCCAGGATCTGGCAAGTTTGAACATGGATGGTCCTGCAGGGAAGATGGTAGCCACGGCCATTAGGGACCTCTGCAGGGAGGTGTCAGGTCCCTGAACAGGCTGCCCCCAGCCCCTCACCCCCAAATGAAGCAAGGGGCTGTGAGCTGGGGGTAGGGGGTGCCTGGTGACCTTCCCTTCAACCCTTGACCCCAGATCTGAAATGCTTCGATTCCAAAACCTGCTGCCCTCCAGGAGAATTGTGCAGCTTTCAAAGACTTTCCATGTGAAAAGAAGACTTCCAGGGGCCACTGGGCCTGGAAGACTTCCCCCAAAGGCTCCCTCCAGAATTGCGCCCCCTACAGCTTCCGATGAGAGAACTGAGAGGTGTCTACAAAAACCGGAGTTTTTGTCGGGCCCACTGCTGGCCAGTTATTAATAAAACAATCCTGTGGGTTCAATGAGGCAAGGCAGAGCTGAAATCAGACCCCAGGCACGGACACATTCCAGCCCGGCCCCGTGCACTCCCCGCTGCGCCTGCTCCTCTTGAGGCAGGGATATCTGGGTGGTCCCGCCACCTGTTGGAAGTGTTCGGATGCCTGTAACCCAAGTGGAGCCTGAAAATAGTCTGGGACACGGCACACCACATTGGCGCTGCGCTTGAGCATCTGCTAGGAGGTAGCTTTGGCGTGAGATTTGAAAGGCGGACATTTATAAACCTCAAAAGAGAGAAGCTATGGATTTGAGACCAAGACAGGCCTGATTCAAAGACTGTCGGCAGAGCTGGTCTCCTGGAGCCTTGGTACGGTGTTCTGGGGGACGGGGTAGGAGACTTCCCTTGCAAGGCTGTTAAAAGCATCAGGGACGGCCCGTGTGGAGACAGCACATAGTCACTCTGTGGCAATGCGGGGCCCCACAGGCGAGGCCCCTGCCCTGCAACCCAGCCTGAAATCTAGCACAGTTGAGGTCCAGCGAGGGAACTGCGGATTGATGGTGTGCTCAGTCACATTTAGGGCAGAGTCAGAGGCGCCAGGCTTCCCAGACAGAGGATCAGTTATTTGGCCAGCTTCTGTGGTCTAAAGGAGGCCACCACTTTAGAGAAAACTTCCAGAGCCATCCAAGGGTTGCAGACCATGGGCAGGTCAGCCCATGTCCACAGGTCCCGGGGTTCGGGCCACCTGACCTTCCCCAGGGACAGGGGTTTTCAGGCAAAGGCCCTCACCCTCCTGGCCCACCAGGGAATGAAAGAGGGTCTTGGGGCAGGCTAAGGAGCACAGGCCGGGCAGGAGAGACTGTCCAGTGGGCCCAGCCATAGGCTGTGTGTGCACGAATTCCTGTCACCTAAAATAGCCTGGGACATGGGACATGGCGCCAGGAAGCTCTTGCCCGACATCTAGGCAGCTGGTGGCTTTAGGCCGGGAATAAGTAACCATTATTAGCAGTTTCCATGGCCCTGGAGGGGAAGAGTGGGCATTCCTGATTCAGACAGAACGGGGTACGAGGGTGAAATCGGATCATTCTCGGCTGTGTGAACTTGAGCACGCTATGCCTCAGTTTCCTCAGCTGTAAGAGGACAGTGAGCTGTCTCGTACGATTCTCGTAAGAATCAGGCACAGTACATGTGTGCAGTCTGCAATCAATAAAGGCTGTGCTCTGCCTCCCTCCTGATGAAGGCTCACTGGGCCCCCTGAGCTCCAAGACTAAGACTACGAATCGTGAGCTCCGCCAGGAAATGCAGGCGGCCTCAGCCCTGCCCTGCATATGTCAGCTGGGGACATTTAAAATCCAACAGAGGACGGCAGGTTTAGGCAGAAGTAAGTTGCAGTCCTCAGAGCACAGTAGCCAAATTCCGGGTGATCTGGTGGGTGGAAGAAATTAAATGATGTCTATGGGACTTGGGGAATGAGAAAGATGGCAAATTAGGGCACTTAGGAGAAGAGTGAGTCCCAAGGCCCCACAGATTGAAGGGCAGAGAAAATGTGAACAGAGAAACAAGAGGCTCAGGGACGGCCCCGTGGCTTAGTGGTTAAGTGCGTGCGCTCCGCTGCTGGCGGCCCGGGTTTGGATCCCGGGCGCGCACCGACGCACTGCTTCTGTGGCCATGCTGAGGCCGCGTCCCACATACAGCAACTAGAAGGATGTGCAACTATGACGTACAACTATCTACTGGGGCTTTGGGGGGAAAATAAATAAATAAATAAAATTAAAAAAAGAAACAAGAGGGGGGCTGGCCCGGTGGCGCAAGCGGTTAAGTGCGTGCGCTCCGCTGCGGTGGCCCAGGGTTCGCTGGTTCGGATCCCGGGCGCGCACCGACGCACTGCTTGGCAAGCCATGCTGTGGCGGCGTCCCATATAAAGTGGAGGAAGATGGGCGCAGATGTTAGCCCAGGGCCGTCTTCCTCAGCAAAAGAAGAGGAGGATTGGCGGATGTTAGCACAGGGCTGATCTCCTCACAAAAAAAAAAAAAAAAAAAAAAAAAAAAAAAAAAAAAAAAAGAAACAAGAGGCTCAGAGGACGTAGGTGGCTTGCCCCACACCCACAGGTACTAAGCAGCTGAGCAGAAACACAGGGCGAGGCCTGCCTGGTGCCAAGGCTCCCCTTATCCGCCACGGGCTTGGGACACTGGAGGAGGGGTCCCCAAGAGTCCGCAGGGAAACCCCACGGCTCCTCAGAGAGAAGCTGGGCGCTGTGGCCGTGGTGCATCCTGTCCCGGTCTATTTTAGGGCCTCTGCTGAGGGCACAGGAAACCAGGCACACGGGCCCAGGGGCCGGGACCACCTGTCAGATCCTTCCCTGCTGAAGGCCGGGTGAGGATGATCCAAGGCCGGAAAAAGTCAAGGCCGCCTCCGAGCCTTCCAAATTTAGACCCACATGTCTGTCTCTAGCTCTAGGGCAGAGTATCCTGCTGAGGACTCAACATGACCTATTTAGGAAAGACCCTTGCCCCAGACCCAGGCCAGCGTCCCCTCAATCTTTCATTAAGCATCTCAGGTGCCAGGAGGGCACAGCGGCTGTTTGCTTGGAAAGCCTGGAGGAAGACAGAGAGTTCTTCAATGTCCCTGCTTGGTACAGGCACACTGCAGTGGGCCAGAAGTTAGGGTCTGGGGTCCAGGACACCCCTGGACACCACTCTGCCAGGGAATTTGGGGAGCAGGGGCTTTGAGCTCCCAAGGGCAGCGGAGGGGACGCTCACGGCTGGAGCACAGGGGGTCTTCAGGCCGGCCCTTCAGTTTGCTCCATCTGTCAGCTGAGTAACCCGGGAACTCTGGCTCCTGATCTGTAAAATGGGGCCAAGAACCCACCCTTACCAACCTCTTGTGGGGATTAACTGATACCCTGGCAGCTCCCCGGCGCGGGCAGTGCAGCTCCAGGCCGTGTGAGGCCCCAGCCTGCCCTGCCTCGGCCCCGGGCTGGCCCTTCTGTCCTGACCGGCTCCCACGGGGTGAGGGTTGGGGCTTCCCGGCCACACTGTGGCTCAGCAGCAAGACGGACCCTCAGAAAGAATTTTCCGGGGGAGCCTGGCCCGGCTCTGCCCCTTTCCCAGACCCGGTCCCCCATTCCTGGCTCGGGGAAAAAGAACACAGCAGAAACACCCTCCACATTTCTGTCCTTCTCCCCGCGACTCCCCACCCCCAGGGCTGCTGCCTCCTGTGTTGTGTGAAACCTCTTTTTGGGGGCTGCCCTTGTCCTGCTGTATTCCCGACCACCACCTTCCCAATAACGTCCACCCGGCCGTGAAGACCGTTACTACCTGCTGACTTCTTGGTGGCTCTGCCAAGCCGGGGTTTGTGTTTGTGATTCCCCCCAGCAGCCTCAGGTGCCACGCCTGGACAGTTTCTTGGTTTTCCGGAGAAAGTAAGGGGGCAAACAATGGGGGACCCCCCAGTGGCAGGTTTCATCCTTCTTGGCAGGCTGAAGGGAATCTTTATAAGGAAATCTGTGGGGATGGTGGGCCCTGAGGAGTGAGAAGACATCTCGAAAATGTCCTGCTGAGCTGCCTCCTCTGGTCAAGACAGAGTTACGGGGATCAGATTTACTCTCCCACCTGAAACCACCAAGACCACCAAACAAAATATATGAAATAAGGGCTTTTCAAGACACTGGACAGGACTGAAAGCTGGGAACAAATGAGGTGAGTTCAGGATTGCCCTGGCTCACTTCCTTGGGAGATTTCCAGGTGGCAGTGCAGGGATGGAAACTGAGGCAGCACCTGGAGGATCCGAGTCCAGGAGAGGGAGCTGAGAAGCTGCAGAGATCAAGGCGGCTAAAGCTCTTAGCACAGAGCACCATGAGGGAGAGAACGCCCTGGAGGGCTGCAGAGGGTCCCTGAGTATCAGCAGGGGACTGAGCAGTGCCCACTTGGAAGAAAATGACCTCAGGTTAGGAAAACCAACTTGCCCAAATCCAGGAATTAAAAACAAAATCTCAAACCATCCAAAAAGATTAGAGGGAACAGTGCCCGGCACTCATGTAGGGCTGGGAATAGTGTCTGTTTCTACCAACCAGCCTGAAAAAACTCATATTCACAGGGTATTGAGTAGAATTCTCAAGAAGGTATTGCTTCAGCAGTTGGAAATAATTGGCCCTGGACTAAATGCTGCTTCAGACCTGCCGAGCAAATGATAAAAACAAGATCCAAAAGGATCAGACTGTTTCC
This sequence comes from Diceros bicornis minor, assembly GCF_020826845.1. NCBI lineage: Eukaryota > Metazoa > Chordata > Mammalia > Perissodactyla > Rhinocerotidae > Diceros > Diceros bicornis. The sequence goes on from NC_080763.1 coordinate 45,767,629, forward strand.
AAGTAACTTGACTGAATCTCAGAACAAAGCTCAGAATATTTATCGGAATACAAAGATATGCAGCACAAAAAGGTAAAATTCACAACGTCTGGCATCGAACAAAAGTTTACAGGGCATTCAAAGAGGCGAGGATATACGACCCACAATGAGGAGACTATTTAATTAACAGAAGCTCACCCAGAACTTCCACAGAAGTGGAAGGACATTGAAACAGTTATTATAACTGTATCCCATACGTTGGAAAGGATAAGTAGAGACATGGAAGATACAAAAAAAAAAAGGGAACTGAATTGAACTAGAGATAAAAACTACAATGTGAGGGCCGGCCCCGTGGCTTAGCGGTTAAGTGAGCGCGCTCCACTGCTGGCGGCCCGGGTTCGGATCCCGGGCACGCACCGAGGCACCACTTGTCTGGCCATGCTGAGGCTGAGTCCCAGATACAGCAACTAGAAGGATGTGCAACTATGACATACAACTATCTACTGGGGCTTTGGGGAAAAAAAAAAGGGGGAGGATTGGCAATAGATGTTAGCTCAAAGCCAGTCTTCCTCAGCAAAGAGAGGAGGATTAGCACGGATGTTAGCTCAAGGCTGATCTTCCTTACAAAAAATAAAAAATAAATAAAAAAGAAAATTAAGAAATAAAAAATAAAAAACTACAATGTGAGGTGAAAATTACACTGGGTGAGATTATTGGCAGATTAAACACTGCAGAAGAAATGATAAGCGAACCCGAAGATTTTGTAATAGAAACTCTCCAAAATGAAACACGCAGAGAAAATAATCCGAAAAATTAAAATAGCATCAATGAGTTGTGGGATAATTTCAAGCAGCCTAATATATAGATAATTGTTGGCCCTAAAAGAAAGTTGTGGGGAGGGGGATAGAAAAAATATTGGAAGAAATAACGGCCAAAATTTTTCCAAATTTGATGAAAACTATAAACCCCCATATCCAAGGAACTCAGTGAAGCCTAAGCAGAAGAATGAGGAAAAAACGACAGCAAGTATATCGTAATCAAATTGCTCAAAACCAGTAATAAAGAAAAAAACATCTCAAACACAGTGGGAGGAAAAAAGACACGTTACATACAGAGGAACAAAAATGAGGATGAATGCAGAGTTCTTATTAGAAACAATGCAAACAAGAAGACAATACAGCAACAAGATTTAAAGTACTGAAGGAAAAACCTGTCACTCAGAATACCTTCCCTGATACACCTGGTGAAAATACCTTGCAAGAACAAAGGTAAAGTAAAGCCTTTTTCAGATATACAAAAGCTGAAGGAATTCATCACCAACAGATCTACACCACAAGAAATGTGAAAGAAGTCCTTCAGGCATAAGAAAAATGGTATTAGTCAGAAATCTGAATCTACACAAACGAAAGAATACCAAAAATCGTAACTATGTTGGTAAATAGTCAAGACAGTTTTTTATTTTTTAAATCTCTTTAAAAGATAATTAACAGTTAAAACAAAAATACTAACAATGTATTGTTGGGTTTGTAATATATGTAAACATGAAATTTATGACAAGGATAGCATAGACTTCTGCTGGGAGTAGAGAAATGAAGTCTAGAATGTAAGGTTCTGATACCATATGTGAAGTGGTATTTACTGGAAGCTAGACTGTGATAAGTTCATGATGAATACCATAAACCCTAAATAATGACTAAAATAACAAAACTAGGAGTTATAGCTAATAAGCCCATAAAGGAGGTAAACTGGATGAACAAAAATAACAATTAGTCCCAAAAATGCAGAAAAAGAGGAAAAAGAGAACAAAGAATTGATGGATCAAAGAGAAAGCAAATAGTAAGATGATTGGCTTATGCTTAAGTAAAATCGATAATCATATGAAATGTAAGTGGTCTAAACACCCCCATTAATAGACAAGCAAGACCCAATATTGCTTGCAACAAATGCACCTCAACTATAAAGACACAAACAGGTAAAAAGCAAAAGGATGGAAAAAGATATAGCATGCTCACACTAAGCCAAAGAAAGTTCAAGTAGCTATGTTAATATCAGACAAGTAGATCTCAGAGTCAAGACTATCACCAGGGCTAAGAAGAGTTCATTTGATAACGATAATAGACTAGTTAATCAAGAGGACAAAGCAATCCCAAACATTTATGCACGTAATAACAGAGCTTCAAAACATGTGAAACAAAGACTAAGAGAACTGCAAAGGGAAATAGCCAAATCTGCCAAGCTTAGTTGGATATTTCAATATCGCCTTCGCAGTAATTGATAGAAGAATTAGTAGGCAGAAAGATAAGAGGCAGAAAACCAGTAGAGATATAGTCGACTTAACAGCACCATCAGCCAACTTGACATAACTAACATTTATAGAACACTCCACCCGACAACTGCAGAATACATATTCCTTTCAAGTGTACATGGAACATTTATAAAGATAGATCACATTCTGGGCCATAAAACAAGTATCAGCATATTTAAAAGGATACAAGTCATACAAAGTACATTCTCTGACCACAGTGGAATTAAATTAGAAATCAATTACAGAAAGATCTCTGGGAAATTCCTGAGCACTTGGAAATGAAGTAACACATTTCTAAATAACTCATGAGTCAAAGAGAAATAAAACAGGAAAGTAGAAAGTATTTTGGACGGAATGAAAATTAAAATACAATGTATCAGGATTAGTGGGGTGCTTCTCAAGCTGTACTACGGTGGGAATTTATAGCACCAAATGCCTGTATTAAAAACAAGAAAGGTCTCAAGTCAATGACCTCCATTTTCAAATTAATAAGCTAGAAAAAGAATAGCAAATTAAACTCACAGTAAGCAGAGCAGAGGAAGTAATTAAGATCAAAACAGAAATCAGTGAACGATAAAACAGAAAAGTGATAGAGAAACTCAATGAAATCAAAAGCTGATTCTTCAGAAGATCAGAAAAATTGATAACCCTCTAGCCAGGCTGACTAGGAAGAAAAGAGAGAAAATACAAATTACCAATATTGGGAATGAGAGAGGTGACATCACTATACATCTTCAGGTATTAATAGGATAATAAGGGAATATTACAGACAATTCTGTGCCTATAAATTCTGCAACTTATATGGAAAAATTCTTTATAAGAAACAAACTACGAAAGCTCACCCAAGAAGAAATGGATAATCTAATTAGCTGTATATATATTAAAGAAATGGAATTTGTAGTTAAAAATGTTCCCACCTCAGAAAACCTCAGGTCCCTATGGCTTCACCAGAGAATTCCACCAAACATTTAAGGAAGAAATAATAAATTCTACACAAACACTTTAGAGAATTCAAGAGGAAGGAATACATCCTAACTTATCCTATGAAGCTAGCATTAACCTGATACCAAAATCAGATAAAGATATTACAGGAAAAGAAAACTATAGACCAATATCCCTCATTAACATAGATGCAAAAATCCAAAGCAAAATTTTAGCAAACTGAATCAAACAATAAATATATAAAAGGGAAAATATTCACAACCAAATGGAGTTTATCCCAGGAATGTAGGACTGGTTTAACATTTGAAAATCAATCAACGTAATTCACTACATTAACGCACTAAAAAAAGAAAAACCATTAGAACATCTTAATAGACACAGGAAAAGCATTTAATCGAATTAAACATCCATTTGTGATAAAAACTAGGAATAGAACAGAACTTGCTCAATGTGACAAAATGCGTCTACAAAAATCCTACAGCTAATGTCGTAGTTAATGGTGAAAAATTGAATGCTTTTCCCCTGAGAACAGTAACAAGACAAGAATGTCTGTTCTCACCATTTATACTGAACATTGTACTGGGGGTTCTAGTCTCGCTACTTAAAAAACAAAAAAGAAAGAAAGAAAGAAAAGGCATTCAGATTGGAAAGGAAAAAGTAAAACTGTCTTTATCTGCAGATGGCGTGATCATCTATGTTGGAAATCTCATGGGATCTAGTACAATGAAGCTGCTAGAATTAGTAAGTGAGTTTAGGGGCTGGCCCCGTGGCATAGCGGTTAAGTGCGCGCACTCCGCTGCTGGCGGCCAGGGTTCAGATCCCGGGCGCGTACCGATGTACCTCTTGTCAGGCCATGCTGTGGCAGCATCCCATATAAAGTGGAGGAAGATGGGCACAGATGTTAGCGCAGGACCAGTCTTCCGCAGCAAGAAGAGGAGGATTGGCAGATGTTAGCTCAGGGCTGATCTTCCTCAAAAAAAAAAATAAATAAATAAGTGAGTTTAGCAAGATTACAGATTACAAGATCAGTATAAAAATCAATTATTTTTCTATACACTAGAAACAAATAATCAGAAATTGAAATAGAAATGCCATTTACAATAACATCAAAATATATTAAGTACTTATGGATAAATCTGATAAAGATGTGAAAGACCTGTGCAATGAAAACTACAAAACTGTTGAGAGAAATTAAAGATGTTAGTAAGTGTAGGGATAGATCTTGTTCATGGGTTGGAAGACTCAATGTGAAGACATCATTTCTCCCCAAATTAAGCAGTAGAACAACATAATCTCAATCAAAATCCCGGCAGGATTTTTAAAAATAGTCATTGATAAATTCATTCTAAGCTGATTCTAAAACTCATGTGGTAATGTAGAAGACCTCAAATAGCCAAAGCAACTCTGAAAAACAAGAATCAAGTGGGTAGGCTAAAACTGCTGATTTCAAGGCTTATTATGAAGCTATAGTAATGAAAACAGTGTGGCACTGGTAAAAAAGAGAGACAAAATAAACCCATGGAACAGAATAGAGAATCCAGAAACAGACCACACATAGATGGAGTCCTGATTTTTGACAAATGGGCAAAGGCAGTTCAGTGAAGAAAGGATAGTTTTTTCAACAAACGGTGCTGGAACAATGAGATATCCATATGCACAAACCCTGTAGTCCATACTGCACAACAAATACAAAATGCAACATAGACCCAAATGTAAAACCTAAAACTATACAACTTTGAAAAGAATACATAGGAAAAAAATCTTTGTGAGCTTGGTTTAAGATTTCTTAGTTACAACACCATAAAAGAACAAATTGATAAACTGGACTTCATCAAAATTAAAAACTTCTCTTCCAAAAACACTTTTTCTTTTTTTGGTGAGGAAGATTCGCCCTGAGCTAACATCTATGCCAATCTTCCTCTACTTTGTATATGGGTTGCCACCACAGCATGGCTCGATGAGCAGCGTGTAGGTCTGCACCTGGGATTCTAACCTGCAAACCCCAAGCCACCAAAGTGGAGCGTGCAAACTTAACCACTATGCCACCAGGCTGGCCCCTCAAAACTACTTCTATGCCACAGACTGGGAGAAAATATTTGCAAAGCATATATTCGAAAAAGAACTTGCATCGGAATATATAAAAACTCTCAAAGCTTAATAGTAAGAAAACAAACAATTCAAAAAATAGGCAAAATGTGAGAGTATACACTTCACCAAAGAAGATACATGGATAAAAAATAAGTACACAAAAATCTGTTCAATGTCATTATTTATTAGGAAAGTGCCAGTTAAAACCATGATGAGAGAATACACACAACTATTAAAATGGCAAAAATTATAAAGACTAACCATATCAAGCTTTAGGGAGAAACGGGAATTGTAGTACATAGCTGAAGGGAATGTACAAACTTTGGAAAACAATTTAGAATTTTTTTTTTAAGTGACAGACATGCACCACAGTCATTCCACTTCTATGTATGTATCATCCACGAGAAGTAAAAGCGTGTGTCCACACAAAGATTTGCACATGAATGTTCATAGTAGCTTTTTTATAATTGCCTCAAACTGGAAACAATCCAGGTATCCATTAATAGGTAAATAGATAAACAAATTGTGATATATCCCTACAAAGGAATACCACTCAGCAATAAAAAGGAGTGGACTGTTCATAGAGGCAACAACAAGGGTGAGCCTCAAAATAATTATTCTGAATGAGAGACGCCAGGCTAAAAAGAGTACATAGCATACGATTCCATCTCTATAAAACCCTATAAAATTCAAACGAATCTACAGAGGCAAAAAGCAGATGTGTTGCCCTGATGCAGAGGCGTGCTCTTGGGCAGAGGAGTGTGGCAGGGAGAAATTGCAAATTTTGGGAGGTGATGAATACATTCACTATCTTGATTGTGTTGATGGTTTCACGGTTGTGTACATAAGTTAAAACTTATTACTTTGTACAATTTAAATATGTGCAATTTATTGCATGTCAAGTCTACCTTAATAAAGTTAAGAAATAATGCTCCAAATCTCATCCTCTTGGGTGCCACTGGGATGGAGTTAAACACATCTTCAGGCTTTCAGTGGGAAAGAAACTTCTGGAGCATTAGACTTGGAAGAGCCTTCCTTGCCCTCAGGAATGATATGGCAGGACTGGGAACTCTGGACCCTGCCATGTGCCTGCCCTGCCTCTGGCGAGCATAGCTGGCTAGGTGTGGGTTCACTGGAGGATGGGATGGTGAGGCCCTGAGTGCCTTCTACTGCCTCTGGGGCAGTGTCTCAATGGGGGCTCTCAGGGTGAGAGAGGGTCAGGAGGAGGCTGCTGCAGGTGTTATATGACACAGAAGTTCCCAGAAATACCAATAGGTAAGTATATATGTGCATCTTCCACCCACATCACTTTTAGATTCAATTTTGTCTGAAAATGCTCCGAAAGTCTCGTAGGGAACCTACCCCCAGAGCACCCTACTGGCAGAGGGTGTCTCAGTGGGAAAGGAAACTTCTGGATTGCCCTAGGCTGGATGTAAGGCTGTCCCTGGAGCCTCTGACAAATGAGAAAACAGAGGAGTTTGCTGATTCCAGAACCCCCTTCCTTTCTCCCCCAGGTGTGGACGGATAAGCATCCCTCACCATCCCTAGGGACAGCGGGAGCCCCCTGCTTTGCAGCTACTTTCACGCTTTAAACTTCTCTAATGTCCAACTTTCTTACGGACACAGGATGAATGATGCTCACAAACTGGAAATTAAAATTGCACAGCTATTGCAAGGGGGATGATTCCATCCAGGGCTTGTCTCCAGCCCACTGCTGGGCATGGTGCCTGGCCTGGGGACAGAGTATCAACATGGGCTGGCCCCCATCCTTCTGAGTTGGCGTATGGCTGGGGAAGTCCCTAACCCAGGCAAGAAATGAAATGGGATGGGATGGGGAGAGGATGTATCCCCAGTAAGCCCCAAGCTCTGTCCTGAGCACAGGGCCTGGGCCAGGGGTGTCCACTCAGCAGCCCCTGGGCTGCCCCTGGGTGCCCTCTGCACTGGCATCCTGTGTTTGGGGGCTCTTCCTTCTGACACCTGCCTCAGGGCCTGCTCCTACCCTACACATACGCAGCGCCCAACGAGTGTTCCCTCCATTGCCTCTTTCTTTCATTCTCCGAGGATGTTGGGCCAGCGATGTCTGTGGGTCACACAACTGAGTGTCAGGGCTTGTGTTCCCGTGTCCAGTCCCTGCTACCCAGGGCCAACCTTAATCCCTGGGCACTGACTCTCACCTCAGCATTCCATTTGAGAAGCAGACATGTCCAGATCTCTGTGGCTGAAGAAGGTCAGAAGAAAGAAGTTTCCAGCATGAAAGTTCTGGGCCCTTGGAAAGCATGTCCTATTCTTGGCAGTTTGCTCAGGGCCTAGCACAGAGCCAGCCCCAAGTCATCCTTCATGGAGTCCCGCCACCCTTCTCCCCCTCCCCGGCCCTACTTACCTTCAAGCCCTTTTTCGGGTGGCCGGGTCCCCTGGACCACAGGGGTGCGCTGTCCAGAAGGTAATCCTGGGAGCCGGGCATCCGGTGCAGCCTCCGCCCTCCATCCAGCCCCGGAAGTCCCGCCTCGGCCGCCACCATCTGGGCTCCAGCAGAAATGCCGCGCTGGGAAATTAGAGTGTTCTCAGGCCGGGCACAACGGGCGTCTGCCTGCCTGTTGGGGCAGACAGATTGCAGCTGTTGGCCTGTGGTTGCCAACCTTCCCCCAGAGACTCAAGGAAAGCTTGGGGCCGTGCTGGGGCCCAGCTCTCAAAACGGCCCTGGGCAAATGGCCTCCTGGTCCTCATTGGAAGGCAAGGCGCCCGGGTCCCTAATGAGATCTGACAGGGCGCAGCCCTCCGGCCGGCTTCCCCATTGAGTCTCCCCTCATAGCAGAGCCCAGGGGGTGGAAAAGGGGCAGGAAGTCGGGTCTGGAGCTGTCTGGGGCCCTGCCCTGCCCTCCTGGGTGGAGAGGAGACCTGGGAAGCTATGGGTCTGGGGTGGGGGCGGAGGAGAGAGTGAAGGAGAGGGAGAGGTGAGATGTGAGCCCAGGGAGGAAGATGAAGTCTCTTTTTTTCTAGGCCTCTTCCAACACCGGACACCTGGCCGAGGAGTAGGGCATAGAGTGAGACGCCCTCAGGCCTTGTATCTTTGCTCAGCAGAATGGCTTCCACTTAACACAGCTGCCTCCCATTGCCTCCTCTGTTAAAAGGGAGTCTGCAAACCTGCTCCCTGGACATTGTGAGGCAAAAGCTGGCACCCCGGGGAACCACTCCATTTCGTTTCAGACCCAGGAGGGCCCATCAAGTAGTCATCCTTCTCTTTGCATTTCTGGAGGGAGAGGATTGTGGGCGGAAGGGACAGTGAACCTGAGTTAGAAGGGAGTTGCATCTCCCGGTCAGCAGTGTCCCTCCCTCTCCCCAGCATTTCGGGGTTTGCCCTCCACCCCAAACTCTGAAATCTGCCTTCTCCTCAGCAGAGCTGATCTGGGAGGAATAACCGCCTCCACAAAACACAAAGGGGTTCGCTGTATCTGTCAGCGCCCTCCCCAATCATCCTCTCGGGACATGAGGAAACCCCTGGACCTGCATAAAAGAGTGGGAGGGGCACCCTAAAACTGAGTGTGTCCCCTGACCCTCCAGTGGTGACATGGAGCTCTATGGAGAAGAAGCTCTGCCCTCCAAGACCACCTTCCCATCCCCGTCCCATCTGGAATACCAGAAACCCAAGTGGACCGGGGGTGCCCCAGGGGAGCAGGCTGGGGGACGGTTAGAATGGGGGTACGGAATCGCACTTCTCGTGGTCACACGCCACTGCGTCCTTCGGCTTTTGTTTTGTGTTGTTTGTTCTTGTCTTTTTTTTTTTCTGGTAACAAGAAACAAGAATTATTCTTGTAATTGTCTTAAAGGTTAAAATATTATGACAGTTCCCTGATTGGGCTGTTTGGAGAATTAAATGGGATGAGGCTCCAGGGAACATCAGCACGGCTTTCCGGAGCTTTCTGACTGTGCAGGAGAAAGGACGGCCCTTCTGCCATCAGGCTCCTTTGCCTCAGTTGTCCATGGGGAGCGCGTTGCTCCCCTAAGCTTGTCACTCACCAAATCCTGGCTACCGGCATCCTCCACATGACAGATTCTCCCGGGAGGCCTCGCATCCTGATGGCGCACTTGTCTTTGAGTTGAAGTGTAGTCATAAAGCACTTAAGGAGTGCAATCCTTTTTAGAAGATTCAGCCCCTCCAGACCTGCCACGTTCCCCCCCACCAGGCTCCCGTCTCCAACCAGGACTTGTGTCCCCTGAGCCCACCACTGCGACATTAGTCCCTGAGCTGCTGCTCACCACTGCCCTCCCTGGTCTTTTCTCCAGGGTCCTGTGCCGGGGATTCTGTGCCCCCAACTTCACCTCCTCGGCAGCACGCAGGCCTGGGGCAGTCACGAAATTGGGATACAACCTTAGCGCTGTCAGCGCAGGAAATCAGTGCCCTCACTTTCCTGGTTTAGACATCTGTAATGTTGAACAACAGAAAACACCCCTCCAGGGACTGCCATGAGATTCAATGAAACAAATGCCAAGTAAAGACCCCTGAGATCACAGCAAATTGACAAGGAGGCAGGAACCAGGCGCCCAGGGTCCCTGAAGAGCCCTTCTTAGAGTGGCGCTGGAGCTGGAGCAGGGCTGCCCGCCCCGGGCCCCAGGAGGCAGGCGGAACCTGCCCAGCTCTCAGCCCGGAGATCCGCGGCCCCTGTCCCAGCCTGCGGCGAGGGCGGGGGCTTAGCCCAGGAAGTGAATGGAATTAAACGCCCCCAGGGGATTGCGGTCTTTTGTCCGAGGGGCTGCTCCCTGCTGCTCCTTTAAGAAGGGGAAGAACTCAGGAGTACTGGCTGGAGCTTCCGACAAACAGAATTCAAGTTTTCTGGCCCCTACCTGGTCGTGCTCAATAGAAAATGTCTGATGGGGGTTGGGGAGGGTGGGGGTAGGACTGGAGACATGCGAAGCCCCAGGACTGGGGAATCGGGCTGTAGGTACATACAGGGGCCACGCCAAGGCTACCCGACGCCACTTGGGTGCTTCTTGCCCACTACGCTTACCCTTTGAGCAAACAGAGGGGTCTTGATGCCCAAATGTGTGGGAGGCTGCCTGGTGGCACTGGGGATAAGATGCACTGAAGGCCCCAGGCTCCCAAGCAGCAGCTTCCGTCATTAGGAAGATTGCGAGAAGTGGCTCAACCTGGCCTTGCCGTGGTTTGCTGCCGCGTGCCGCGGTACTCCTGGTCCCTGGGCCATGGGCACTGGCCGCACTGGTCTGGCATGCATTGTCCTGCATTTGTGGTGCCATGGTCACCTGGTTCCCATCACTGGCTGTGCTCCAGTACCCATGCTCTCGCGGTCCATGGGGGGCCCTGTGACCTTGCACGGCCGCGTGCCGCGGTTCCTGCATGGGAGTCCCGCGCCCTCTATGGCACTACCACTGCCATCCTAGCAGCTGCACGGTGCCCCACGCATTTGCTAAGTGGCAGGGAGGGGGGCCTGGAAATTGCTCTAGGCCAATGCCCTGAAACCGTCTGCAGAGGAGATCCTGGCTGTGACGTCCAACCGTTTTCCCCGGGTTTGTATAGCCCAGCCTTCCCCATGCAATAGAGGGACCAGTTTGGGATTCTATAAAACTGGAGACTAGAAGACCCATTTCTTAGGTCTGTGTGTTAAATAAATGTACAGCCCAATAAAGCACTATATGTTGTAAGAGTGTGCAGGAACCAGACCCCCCTGAGGACCCCCGAAATCTCTGATACGCAGAGTGGAGTGTAGGGAGGGAAGGAGGGAGGAACATCGCACTGGCCTCTCCCCAGACAGGAGAAAAGGATTATTTAGCTAGAATGACTTAGTCAGTGTCACTACAAAAATGTGTGGATCCCACTCTGTGGGTCCCCTTAAGGGAGAGAGCACCATGAATTCGTGCACCGCCCACTCCCAGGCTGAACTCGGTCATTTCAATCTTAAATGGCTCCTTTAAACTGCCTGGAGATACTCTACTCCTTTGAGAAGACCTGCTGGGTTGGAAAAGACCACACCACCCAAAGAATTACTGTATTCCTGTATTCTGCTCTGCCCTCCTGCTGCTTGGTAAATGGCTCTGTCTGCCTGAAGCCAGAGTACTGGGATGGGCAAAGTGCCCCCAAAGAATGAGAACAGACTCACCTCTTAGTCAAAGACAGCACAACTCCCCTTTTTTCAACCCTGGGGGCTGTAGAATTGAACTTTGGTATTCCTGATGAGGTTAGGCACCTGCAGAGTTCCCCAGACCTCGAGAGCACTCAGCCCGGGTGCAGGACTGGGCTGCTAGTGGTTAGGAAGTGAAGAGAATTTTCATGCCCCAGGCCCTAAATAGAGATTGCAAAGTTTGCCGGCCTGTGAGAAGCAACTTCCCATGGGCTGTGGTTCGCCAGTGGCCCGTGGCCCAGGGTCCACCAGCACCCAGCACTGTAACCCTGCACACAGGCTGAGGTTCGCTGTGGTTCCTCTGGTCTCCTCGCCCTACCCCACCAGACTGTGGTTTGTGCCCACAGTTCACCATGATTTGCCAGGATTCACTGGCATTTGCTCAAATCTCTGATACTTAGGGTGGCAAGTGACCATTCCCCAGGTCGAGGGGACTGGTTTCCAGTCACACCAAAATGCCCAGGGTCTGCTCTGTGCATCTCTGGCCTAGGGTGACATTGGTAAATTTCTCCCTTTGAGCAGCTCCTTAAAGCCTGTTGGGGATGTCCTGTTCCTTTAAGAAAAGGAAACTCAAAAGCCAACTGAATTCCGGAGGAGACTCTGCACTCCTTTTACTGTTTTGCAAATTACTCTCTCCACCGGAGGCCGGTCTACTGCATACTTCTCCACTTTGAGTCCTGGGGTCCAAGGAATTGAGTTTGGGGTCTCTGGAGAGGTTTGGCACTTACAGCTTCACCCCAAGACCATTAGCTACCCCTTCGGGCAAAGGGCACAACCTACTGTTGGGCTGGGGTCCGCCAGTTGCCCGAGGTCCGCCAGTTGCCCGCGGTCCGCCGATTGCCAGCGGTCCGCCAGTTGCCCGAGGTCCGCCAGTTGCCCGCGGTCCACTGTAGTCATCCTACAGCGCTGTAATGGCCACACTGGGTTTGTCCCGACCCCCTGGGCTTCCCAACCTTCTTTGCTTGGAGCTAGATCTCTGCAGCACAGCTCACTGTGTTTCCCCAACATTTACCCTGGTCTGCGACTTCCCAGGTCTCTGTGATTCTCAGGTACGCGGGTTCTCATTGCGAGGTGCCTGCATATCCTCACGCCAACCCCAGTGGTCCTAGGGCAAGTTTGTGCACCCTCTCGAGGACTTGCTGAAATTCTGCAATGGGAAGTGCTTCAGGCTTGCACCGTAACTTAGGGAAACTGTTCCAGGGTCCTAAAGATCCAGTTCTCTTGCTTAGAGCCCATCCGTAGTCCCAATTCTTTTCCTTTATGGTTTGTGTGGTCCTGGTCCCCACCTGCTGAGTGAGAGGAGCCAGTTTGGGATTCTCCCAAACTGGAGGACAAAAGACCCATTTCCTAGCATTGTTGTATTGAATAAATGAATAAGTGTCATGGTATAGTTCCTGAAAACACTGTGAATTGTATGAGTGTGCCCAAACAAACCCCCTCAGGAACCACAAAAATTCCTGATCCACAGAGGGGATGTGGCTGACCACACTGGCTTCTCTCTGCATCTGGGGAGGATGGTGTAAACATAATGGCATTGCCTGGGCTGCTCCTAGATGTCTTGTGTCCACGCTGTGGCCATCTCGCGCGGGGTGAGGGAGAGGACAAGAAGCACGGCAACTGACCTCCTCGCTAAAAGGAACTCAGTGAATTTCATCCTTAGAGCTGCTCCTTACACAGCCCGCCTGAGGACACCCTGTTCATTTAAGATGAGAAAGACTGGCTAGGGTTGAAAAGACCAACTCGTCTCCCAAACTCCAGGGTGGGGCGGCCCCCCACCTGGTCCTGCAGTTTTGCAAATGGCTCTCCCCTGCGGCGGCCTGAGCAGAGAGGGGCTGCCCTGATCTGTCCCGAGAATGAGATCTGTGGCACCCTTCTCTTTCAGGACTGGGGTCCGAGTTACTGAGTTTTGGGGTCTGAGGAGTTTTGGCACCTATAGTTCCACCCATTGAGCAAAGAGAGCACAGGCTGTCCTGAGGGTGGGCTGCGGGGTGGCTTGGGAGCCAGCACGATATTCATGCCCCAGACTGAAATCAAGGGTTGCCAAGAGTTTGCAGGTCTGTGAGAGGAGACTGCACTTGCCGGGCTGGGGTCCGCCATGCCTGTGGTCCGCCAGTTGCCCGAGGTCCACAACTGCCCGTAGTCCGCCATGCCTGCGGTCCGCAATTGCCCCTGGTCCGCCAGTTGCCCGCGGTCCACCGCGACGTAATCCTAAAGCGCTATAATTGCCACACTGGTCTGCCCTGACCCCCTGGCTTCCCGGCCCTTCTCTGCCTAGATGCATTTCTCTGCAGCACAGTTCACTGTGATTCACCTCAATTTGCTATGGTTCGTGATTTCATGGATCTCCACGAGTCTCGGTTCCGCGGGTTATCTATGGTCCTCGGGCAACTTTGTGCCCGGTCTCAAGTATTTGCTGAAAGGCTGCAGCAAAATTGCTCCAGGCCCTTGTTCTGCACCTCCCCCAACTGAAACTCTGCATTTTAAGAGGAATTGAGACGTGACTCTCAGTCGACCCTCCCCCAAGGCTCTTGGTTACCAGTGAATTGCCAGCCCTGGTGGGGGATGGTGGAGTCTGATGGTGGCGCAGCCTCTGCTCTCACTCCTAGGCGGACTTCAGTCCCCTGGATTGTTTGAGCAGAGGTGGTGGAGGCCTGACGGTCCTGTCAGTGACACGCTGGGTGTCATGCTCCCGCAGGCACAAGCTAGAGCTGTGTCGTGTGCTGCAGCCAGCCTCACTCTCACCCCAACACACGTACACACGCGCATACACTCACACCACTCCATCCCTGTGAGATGAATCTCAACTGTTTCCTAGACCCAGAGGTGCAAGGCTCAAGTCCTGCATTATTCTGAGGAGGAGCCCTTCTTGTTCCCCAGCACTGGGCAGAGCTCTGGGTCCTACTTTTCCGGAAGGAAAAGGCTGTCAGGAGACAGAGATGCTGGCCAGGGGGAGCACCAGGGTTCACCAGGAAGGAGTTCTGCGCCCCCCGAAATTCCTCTCTCACTGGGATGAGGTTTTCACAACACTCGTGTCTCTCCTGGTGAAGAACTCACACCGGGAAGAATTCTCTGCCCCTGAATTGCCCCACTACCCGTGGCTCTCTGCAGCCTCAGTCGTGACCCAGGTCGAGCAGGCCTCTGGTCCTACGCACACAGCAAGCACAGGAAGTGCCCCAGCTAGCTGAATGGTGCCCTTTTCCTTTTGACATTTGACCACTGACATTGGCCTGCTGCCAGTGACGCCAGGAGATACTATCCTGCAGGACCCGGTACGGTGGGCCCCAGCGTCCCACGCGATTCCCAGGCCTCCTTATCTCCTGGCATCTCCTTCTCAGGCCAGCGACTTCCTCGGGAGGAGTGAGGGGAGAGGCCTGGCTGTCCGCAGGCTAGCCCTGCTCTGAGTGTTGCTAAATCAGAGCTGAGAATTCGGGCAAGTGTCTGGGCCTCCCGGAATCTCAGCTGAGGCATCTGTAAAAGTGAAGATCTGGTGGGCAGGATTTGGGGGTAAAAACAAGAATACAGGACCATATTGCGATCCCCCAAATCACAATAAATTGTAAGAGGAGGCCTGTGCTGGTTCCGCAGGGACCCCCAAAGATCCTGCCTCACAGTGGTGCTGGGTGGGCTGCCCGCCCCTTCCCAGGCTCCGGGGGACAGCATGGAACCCGCACAGCCTCCGGGATCTGTGGGCTCCTTCCCCCAGCCTGGAGCGAGGGGGTTGCCACTGAGCCCAGGACGTGACTGGACACGAACCTCCCCCGAGGTGTGGTGGTCTTTGGTCTCAGCCTGCTCCTAGCTGGGGTTGCTCTGTTCCTTTAAGAAGGGGAAGAACTCTCCAGTTGGAGTTTTCAGGCCCCCAGCCTGGTCTTGTTAATTTGCAAATGACTGTGTCTGCGATGGGGGAGGGGTGAGGCTGAGGCTGCCCTTCTCCCTTCTCCTGCTCAGCCCCAAGGACAGAGGAATGGGCTTTAGGGTCTGTGAGTCCCAGAGGAGGCTGGCACCTGCAGGGTTCACCCCAAGACTGCCAGAAGCCTCTTGGGTACTTCTTGCTGGACATGCTTATCCTCTGAGAATATGGAAAGGGGACTTTGGGACGTGACAACGCATGCCTGGGCTGCTCGGTGGCTTTGAAAATAGGGTAATTTAAATGCTATAGGCTCCAAATCAGCGACGAGGAACCTTTTGTGGGTCTGCGAGAGGCCAGGTCACCTGGCTGGTGCGCAACGGTCTGCTGGTCGCCCTCCTCACACTGCTGTGCCATGGCTCAGCAGGACTCACCATCGCTGCCCGTGGTCCCACGGTTGGCGGTGCGTGGGCACCTGCTGCAGTCTCTGTGGGGCCTTTGTGTACACTGCCACTCCCTGAGTGCCACGCACCTCACAGCCACTCGGTCAATGACCCCGGGGCGACCACAGGCCCCCTGGTATTTGCTGACGACTTGGGGTGGGAACAGCTGCAGGCCTTTCTCTCAAGTTGGGAAACCGAGAGTCCCAAAGTTCCTCTGTGGAGAGTCAGCTCAGACTGACCTCTGCGTGGGGCTCCATCTCCCACCGTCCAGCCAGGCACAGCGATGCCCCTCTTCCGTGCCAAGTATGGGGGGCCAGTGGGCCTCATCACATCTGGAAGGGGAGAGATGGATAACTCCCAGACTGGAAAGTCATACCCAGATGACCCCCCCAACCTCCTTGGGGTTCTCTGTCACCCACGTGGCCAAGAATGTGGCCAGAACCACGTGGTCCTGAACCTTTGCGTTCTCTGCCCTCCCGGTGAGTGTGGGGCACGGGCGAAATGTGAACGCAACACAACAGGGAGAAAAGGTGCCTCCTGGCACAAACCCAGGTGTGCTTCTCACAAGCTGTATCTCTTTGCCTCGCTTCCCTTATCTGTAAACACGCATATAGAGTACATTCCTCTTGGCTAAAGATTAGATGAGCCATTAATCGGTGCAAACGCCCTTACAACCCTGCCCAGCATGTAGGAAGCGCAGAGTCAGCCTTGTTTTCAGTTTGCTGATGGACCACAGCTCCACGCCAGATAAGCCCTGTTGCTCTGCATCTTTGCGCACTTGCGCAATCATTTCTGCGGGAATCATTTCTAGAAAAAATGGCTGGGCTGAGACCCATGTCCATTTAAATGTTTGGTCTGAACAGCCAGAATGCCTTCCAGAGAAGTGGTACCTGGTTAGACCACAGACGCAGCACAAAGTTGATGAGAGAATCTGTGTGTGGTGGGGTGGGGGCGGTGTTTGTATGGCATGTTTTTCACTAGGTTAGTAAAAGATTGTAGATCTTAAAAAACAAACAAAAATCCTGCAGGGACATTTGAACCTGGTCCAGATCAACCGTTAACCTTTTTACTTCCTGCAGAAGCCCCTGTGGGGTGATGCTGGCCTCTGGGACCCAGAGTCCCACTGGCCATCACACCTGGCTGCTGGTTGGGGTGAGGGGTGCTGGGCTGGATGCTCACAAAGCTGAACTTGGCCAAGCGAGGAAGTAAAGCAAAGACAGCCCCAGCACACGGCCTTGCTGGGGGCAAGTGAATCCTGGTACAGAGCGGGAGGGATGGGATTTTCACTTTATTCAGAGGGAAGAAGCATTTAAGCATGAAATCCTGATCTAGAGGAACACATCTCTGCATCTGGGCTCTGCTCAGTGTGGACTTCTACTTGGGGGGCTGCTGGGTGATCCCAGATCCTGGTTCAGAGACCCCCTACCCCGGCCTGCTAAAAGTGCGGCCTCTGGGGTGAGGCCATCTTGACTTGACTGAAGGGGCTCTGGCAGCAGAAGGTAAAGTCCTTCACATCTCGCTTCTGCCTCATGTGGCCTTCCACTGGGGTTCGAAATGCAGGCCCAGCATGGCCTTTAACATGTGAGAACATGGCACCCACCTCTACCAAGCACCCAGCCCCCCTCCCTGAGACCCGCCTGAGGCTGTGGGCCTGCCCTGGACTGTCCCTGAAAGCCCGCAGGGTGAGCTGCTTCCTGTCTACTGAGTCAACACAGACCCTCACACATTTCTTGGGTAGGAGGGACACAGCAGGCCTTGCCTTTTGGGCTGCCTTCCTGGACCCCAATCCTGCTCTTAATTCACAGACTGTGCAAGGACCCTAGGGAGGCCCGGAGAGACCAGGTTCCTCCAGCTGTGGGGGTCGGGGCTCCTTTCCTCGGTGCTGAGACAGCCTCTATTGGGGTAGATGACCCCAGGCCTGGGACCCCCATTTCTCCCAGCCTGTGTCGCCCACCGGTGGGACGTGGCACATACATGGGGGTAGCGTGTCCACCAGGTTTCTGAGCACCTGTTCCCTCTTCTGCCATATTCATTTGGGGGTGTTTGTTCGCGGGCTTCATCCTCCGGTGAGCCCTGCTTTATGGACCACGAGAACCCAGCAATGACATGTTCTAATACTAGACGGCAGTGATGGGGATGCGGAAACAGAAGGGGCTTCTCTTAAGAGTTAGAACATCACTTCTCGCCCCCTTCTTGGCCCACATTTCCTCAGCCATGGTCACTCCCCGGTGGGACTGGTCAGCCTGTCCTTCTGATGAGGCCCTGGGATGGGGCAGGAAGGAGCCTTCCCATTCCATATGGACATGCTCTTCCCTTGTGGAAACCCCACCCAGGGAGGGGACATCGAGTGGGCTTGCCAGTGAGCGCCGGTCTGCTTGACCACTCTGCCCCCTCCCCTCATCTCCTCTCTCCACCTCCTGCCCCCACCCTCATCCCGGTTTCCTTTCCAGCCCGGTAGGAGAGGGCAGCTCATAAAGGGCCCCCAGCCACTTCCTGACCCCCCTCAGCCCAGATTCATTCATATTTCTCCAAATTAGGGCCCTGATCTGGGCTGCGGAAACCAGCCATAAGTCCAGGCCTGGGTCTGTGCTGGCTGTTCAGGGCATGTGTGAGGGCCCTGTGCGAACCCCCAAAGCAGGGGGCTGGGGTGCACACTGAGGCCTTTCAGGGACAACTCAGGCAGGGCAGCCAGACAGTTTTGCTTGGATCCTGGGGGCGGCCCCGTGGCCATACGTTCAATGCCCTGTGATGTCTATGCCCTCAGCCCGCCCGAAAGTGACTTATAGGCGAAAGCAGGATTTGACCGGCTGCTGCTGCGGGAGGCCCCTCAGAGTAAACAGTGAGAATTTCTGGGAAACGTACAGAAGGCCAGACTGTCGGGAAAGGACGTGGGCCCAGAATTCCTGATACTCAGACCGGATGAGAGGTGCCAGCCTTTCATGGCATCCCAGCCCCCACTGGGCTCTCTCTTCTGGTTCGTGACAATTCTTCACTTGTTGATTCCTCCTCCCAGGGAGGGGCGGAGTGGCTTGCTCATCTCAGGGCCTGGCCTGAGCACGCTGTCCACCTGAGATCCGAGCAGAGGCAGCTGGGGCTGAGCTTGGCACACAGTAGGTGTGCAGCCCAGCTCCCCTGAGCTGTAGGAGGCAGGGAGCTTGTCCATCACTGGTCATCTTATTTCTAGCACCTAAGACAGTGCCAGCCCTGGGCACCCAGTGTTTCTTGAACTGAATGAATGAATGCATGAATAAAACCATCTAGAATTTGCCTTTCAAAATTGATACTCAGGTTAAAGATGCAAAACCTGAGCTGGTGTGTTTGGGGGGCAGCCAGTTGTGAGTGTGCCCAGCCTGGCTCCCCAGCCCATGTGCCACCTACGAGGTGACTGGCTCAGCAAGAGCCTTCACCTCCCCAGCCGTGGACGTTGACCCTCAGGGTCCCTCCAAACAATGTGGGAGGCTTTTTGTTTTGAATAGTCTGTTAGCCTGTCTTACGCTGTGTTCAGAGCAGACCTATAGCCTGAGTACTGGTTTTCACATGTTTGCAAAAGGGAACCAGAGGCTCAGTGGGGTGATGTGGGCAGGACCCTCCTCAAAGGGCCGGTGTCCCAGAGGCCTCCACCCCCGACAGCTCACAAAGGCAAAGGTGTCTCTGGTTGGGAGCCGGAGGGAGCAAGCTGGCCTTTGAAAGGTGGCTTCTGTTTGCTTTTCTTTATCATCAAATGTGCAAGGGCAGCTCCGTTTACCTAAAGGCGGGCGCCTTTGAGCTCATCCTTTCCGCAAACACCTAAAGGGTATGTTGAACATCCGAGCCGTGTCTCAGAGGGTGAGGCGTTTGCAGAGCATAAGCCTCAGCAAGTTGGTAGAAGGGGCCGAGGTACCAAGACCCTCAGTGACCCGCAGTCACCCCCAGCACCCCGGGTGGTGAAGTTACCTCTAACGGGGGAAACAAAGCTCTTCCGTGGGCTGGGGCTGCAAGATGTGTCGGCATCCTGGCTCTAGAAAAGGCACGCAGCAGGGGCTAGTGTGGAGGTGCCTGGCCACCCTCAGAATCTTTGCCACTGTCCCTATCCTGGGATTTCTGGGACCAAGAGGCTGACAGCTCTCCTCTACCAGGCCCAGAGCTGTTCCTCCTGAATTAGGAGGTGGTGGTGAAGACTTCGTGCTCTGCATTCCTGGGGAAAAGGTGGCACTGTTAGATCTGCTGTCCCTGGGGGCAGCGGGGCTGTCTGCATGGGGTGGGAAGATGCCACCTCCTTTACTGAGCATCTCCTGGTACCCAAGTGAGGGTTTCACATGTATTGCCTCATTTAACTTTCTCAACAACCCCGGGAGGTAGGTACTATTACTATTCCCATTTTACAGATGAGGAAATTGAGACACAGAGAGGCATAAGGGACTCACGCAAAGTCAGGCTGCGAGTAAGTGGTGGCATCGGAATTTACCCAGGGTCTCACGTCAGAGCCTCCAGCCTTACCCACCTTGCCTTGCTGCCTCCTTGCCAAATATTTGATGTCAGCGGCACAGTGTCTGTCCTACCAGGTACAGGAGAACAGCAGGAAAGGGGGGGAGGAGGCAGGCCAAGAGTTCTGGGAATATTTTTATCTTATCAGGAAGATCTGTTTTCCCACTGAGCTTGCAAACCGCATCTCACATTCCAGACTCTGAGACAGGAAGTCATACCAAGGAAGAGGGTTGGCACTTGGTGGAGGTGGGGATGGGGGGTACTGGGCCAGACGGCTGCTCGAGGGGGCCGGCCTGGTCCAGAGAGAGCCCCCCGGGGCTCAGCACAGAGGCTGCGAGCTGGGAGGCTTGTTTCTCTGCTCTGACCGATTGTGGGGACTGGCAGAGCCCATCAACAAAACTGTTGGGGGGGGGCAGGAGCCGAGCTCTCAGCATTTTGGAGAGACCAGGCTTCAGGGCTGTTCCACCCACATGAGAAGGGCGTGGACACATCACAGGCAGGGCGACAGGGTGCACACGTCACAGGCCTTTGCTCACTGACCTAGCACGTATATTGGATTTACTTGTTATTTTTTAATTTTTTTGCTGAGGAAGATTTGCCCTGAGCTAACATGTTGCCAATTTTCCTCTCTTTTTGCTTGAGGAAGATTCGCCCTGAGCTAACATCTGTGCCAGTCTTCCTCTAATTTGTATGTAGGACACTACCACAGCATGGCCACTGACAAGTGGTGTATGTCCACGCCCGGGAACTGAACCTGGGCTGCCGATGCGGAGCGCACTAAACTTAACCACTAGGTCATGGGGCTGGCCCCGGATTTACTTTTTTTAAAAATGGGGCCGGCTTGGTGGCATAGTGGTTAAGTTTGAGTGCTCCGCTTCTGGCGCCAGGGGATCGCAGGTTCGGATCCCAGGCGTGGACCTACGCACTGCTCATCAAGCCATGCTGTGGCAGGCGTCCCACATGTAAAATGTAAAGTAGAGGAAGATGGGCACAGATGTTAGCCCAGGACCAATCTTCCTCACCAAAAAAAAAAAAAAAATTACAAAATGAATTTATGCTTCTTGTAAAATAAATGCAAACAGCATGGAAAACAAAGATGGTCTCTTTGCCCATCCTCCATATCCTATAGCTACCCACAGTGAATACAGCACACGTTTCCCCCCCATTTTATCTTCTCTCCTGAAGGAGGTATTTTATCCCCATTTTACAGATCACAAAAATGAATTTCAAAGAGGTTAAATAATTAACCCAAGGCCACAAAGATAGCAAGTGGACATTCACCTGAGGTCTAACCTCAGGGCTGAAACCCTCCACCACCAGGCAAGACAGCTGGTCTACCCACGAGCTGAGAAGGGCGGCCAGCAGTCAGCGTTGTGACTACGGGGCTGCAATCCCCCCGATTCAGGGGCCAGGTGTTACCGACTTGAGGCAGCACGGGCTGCTGCACAGAGGGGCACCCACCTGCATGCCCTGCTCTGCCTTCGGCTGGTTTCTCATCTCCTTTCAGCCCCAGGATAGCACCAGGCTCTGGGAAGCATCGTCCCGTCTCACGGTGGAGACACAGCCCCATGAGCCCTCGCTCCTTCTCACTTGTAGAGGAGCTTCTGAGCCTTCCCTCAGGCAGGAGTGTGGGTCCTTCTGGCTTTTGGGTGAAAGCTAAGGGGCTGGGGTTCCTAGGTTTGTGGGTGCCCTCCCCGGGGCATGGACTGTGCCACGGACATTGGCAAACCTAGGGTCCACAAGGGAAGACTATGTGCTCCCCATAACGCCTGCCCGCAGCCTCTTTGTGCATGGGGCATCTAACTGCAGAGTCCTCTAGGCGCCCTTGACCTTCCGCGAATCAGCTGGTGGCTCCTGGGTGAGCGCTGAGACACAGACACCACCAGGCTTGGCCCACGGAGGCCCACTGTGGGCTCTGGAAGGATCCAGACCTTGAATGTTGAAATTGAAGGTGTGCTCAAAATTGGCCCCCTTCCCTTCACCGTTAGAAGACAGGTCCTTGCTGGAGTCTTTGCTGAAATCTAGTACAAATGTCTTCTCTCAGAGCCTCTTGGGTGGGGTGGCAGTTTTTCAACTGACAGCGATCTCTTAGTTAAAAAAAAAAAAAAAGGCAAACTTTCCAGTCCTGTTCTACCTTGAATACATTTTCTCCCGGGGGCCCCTCCCCAGGCCTCTGCAGCTCTCTGTCAACAAGGCAGAGCCAGACCCCTCCCTAGCCGCAGGCGGCTGAATGGAGCAGTTCTTTGCTCCTCCGAAGGAAATATTTCCATGGAGTTGGGCCAAGAAAACCCCCCGTGTGATTCTGGGGCTGGCCCACGCCTAAAGCCAGGAGGGCTGGGTGGGGGCAGGGCCATGCCAGGTGGCCACCTTTTCTCGGTGTCGGCATGTGACTTCTAACACCCAACCCATGGTGGTGGCCGGCCTTGTCCCCTGGTGAAAGGGGTTCTCTAGGTCCCTCCTGGAGGAATGCAGCCGTTGAAGTTCACTCTTTTACCAGCTTGGAATTCGTTCACCTCTGCGGCAGGTTCAAGAGGGCCCTTCCAGAAGTCAGGCATGGCTGTGGGGCTCCCCCAGCCTCCCATGCCCACCCCATGCTTGAATTTCTCTGTCTGGGGACTGTGCCTTGAGCTACGCAGAAGGGGAGTCCTGAGTCTCTTGCTTTTTATTTGCTTATTAGAAAAATATTTCATGTTTGAGGTCCCTAAGGAAGAGGCTCAGATGGTCAGCCTTCTTAGATTGTTGCATTTTTAGAAAACGCACATTATAAAACCAATACATGCTGGTAGAGATTTCCCTAAAAGTAAAAAGAAGAGAAATTGCCTGGGATCTATTCACTCAGAACAATGAATGGTTTTTTGGGGCGGTACTTTTGGGGTGTTACCTTCCAGCTCTTTTCACTGGCTCTAGTCATGAAAAGTATTCCCAAAGAGCAATGCCCACCGTCTCTCCCACGTACCAGGGACTCCCAGAGTCAGATATAGCCATACGCTGCCTTGAACCCCAGCAGCCTACCAGGAAGTAAGCTTTATCCTCGGCCTTTTGCGAAAGGCGGTGAATTTTATTTGTCTTTTAATATCTACAATTTGACAAACTCCTCTATGCAAAGTTTGGGGCTGCACCTGGAACTCAGCTTTCAGGGGAGCAGAGCACTCCTGACACTGGGGTCCTTGGTAGGAGAAGTCCAGAAGTGCACAGCCAGCCACGCTCCCCACCTCCCACTCCCAGGATCACGACACACAGCAGGGACCCTCAGGCATCCAGCTCGCGGTAATGTGGGTATGAATTGTGTTTGGATAAGTGACCAGAAATAAGAGGGAGGCCCTTGCACCAGTCATTAAATGCCAGACTGAAAAGGTTAGACTTTCTTTGGAGGGCAAATTCGAGTTCCTGAAGGGTTGTTAGCACAGGAGCAATGGGTCAGTGTGCATTCTGGAAGAGTCACTGTCAGTTCCAGGACCCCAGAAGAAGGGACTGTTATTTATTTGATCACTTCCCCCAAATCCTTGACCTCCTGATACCTGATCTCACACCTTACAGGAGGCTGTACCTGATGACGCCAGGCTCTCCCACCCTAAAACAGCCTCATGGGAAGACCCTCTGTATACCATGCTGCTTCTCTGACTTTGGCTGAAGTCTATGGGTGAATGGCAGGGGGTTCAGGGACATATGATTTTGGAGGGTTCACATTGCCAGAGGCTGGCATTGAACTAGAGGTTAAGAAGGCAGCAACATCAGCTATCACAGCAGCCACCCGTGGGAAGTGCAGAAGAGAGCCTGGAAAGATCTCTGGAGAACACTACCATTTTAGGGGTACCTGGAAATCTGGAAGGTCTACTTAGAGGCCTACTTAGAGGGGCTGGCACCTAGAGGATGCTGTTTTGTAAAAGCCCTCAATACGGTTCTTGAGAAGAGAATACATTTACCCATGCCCAGGAGATGGATATAGGAAGAACTTGTCTTCATTTCTTAGCCAAATCTTAAGATGTTTGTACACTTGCTCACAAGTATGTACATGTGGATATGAGACTGCTCACACAGCTTTTGAGGGTTCCCAAGTATGAATTAAAAAAAAAAAAGAAAAATGTGTGCTTTGAATTAGATCTATGTGAAAAAAAAAAAAAAAGGCAGCAGGCTAAGCCATGCGTCTGGGACACTGGCTCTCCTCCAGGTTCTTCAGCAGAGCTGGGTTCCAGCATGCACGGAGAGAAAGCCAGCCACTTCTCAAACCTGGATTTCCTTGTCTGTTTTGCCCCATAGATATGAATCGAAGCCCTCAAATATCCTTCTCTAGCAAGGAAAGCTCGCTTGACATTGCTCAGATTGAGAAACAGTTTGGGTCCAAATATTACCATCGATTTGGCTCTTTCAAGTTACTTCCTCCAGTGCTTTGGACCAATAAATATTTAAAAAGTTAGGTTCTGAGCCCCAGAAAAGCCAACAAAAACAGTTAAACATATGGATTTTTTTTTTTATTGTGGTTAAACCAGGCTCAGTAGAGATTAGTTTACAGCAGTCTTTTCTTTCTCTCTTTGCTTTTTTTTTCCTTCTATCTTTTTCTTTCTTTCTTTCTTTATTTTAGGAAGCCAGAAGGATAAACATGTTGCCATGGAGTTCTGTTTAAAATAAAATACAATGGAAAGAAAAGCAGCATGATGAAGTAACCACATGGACTGCAGGATACACCTGATACTAATTACTGTCATGCAGAATGTTCTGGAAGACATTTGACTCGCCTGATGTATACATTCAAATCAAGCAGAGCAGGACTGGAAGGCTCCTTGGGGACCATCTTGTCCAACTCTTTCCTTTTTCCAGATGAGGAAATAGGGGCCCCGAGAGAAGGGCCTGGACCTCAGCCTCCCCGCTAGGAGGGAGCGGAGCTGGGATTCAAACTCGTGGCGCTCTTGTCGGAAACACATACTTTCCAGTGTCCTTTACCTTGGCCTTGTCAGTTAAGACCTTGAAAAAGAGTTGGGTTTACTGCTTAGGAACCAGGAAGCCCAGAAAAAAAGGTTGCGATGGGAGGCCCAACCTTCCTCATGGGGCCTGACCTTGAGGAGTGAGAGGCCCACTGCATGCCTGGAGTTTCTCCTTCCAGGGCCTCCCGGGGGCACCCCAACCAAGGCCGGGGGCTCCTACGCATGCCTGGAGTTTCTCCTTGCAGGGCCTCCCAGGGGCCCCAACCAAGGCTGGGGGCTCCTCCGCATGCCTGGAGTTTCTGCTTGCAGGGCCTCCCAGGGGCACCCCAACCAGGACAGGGGGCTCCTCCGCGAGCATCAGCTCACGTCCTTTCGGGGCTGCAAGGCTGACTCCAGGAGGCACCGTCTCTAAGCCTCCAGGGACCCCAACTGCGTACCTACTGAGGCTCTCTGGTGGCCGCCTCAGCTCCCACGCAGGCCTCCCACGCGCGGAGGGCTAGCGGGAGCCCCCGCGACAATGCGCACCTCTCGCCTCTGCCCCCGGGAGGCTAGCAACCGGGCCTGCCGGCGTCTGATTGGCCGCGCGGGCCTGACGACAGGGGCTCCTGGCCGCTGATTGGTCCCGGCCGGCTCCGGCTGTTTCCTAGCTATTAATACCAAGGCTAATAAACGTCCTCCTGTTGACTCGGATGCTCGGAGCCATGATTTTTTGAAGCTTTCTTGACGTCGGCGGCTGGTGCGGGCCTATCCGCCTTGCAAGTCCTCCTGGGGGGCTCTAGTCTCTGGGGCTCCTTGCTTGCTCCCCAGCTGTAAATGAGGTGTTCTCTTTCTCCCTCACATTATCTGACATGTTAAGGTGCCCCCCGCGATGCCCCCCAAAGCCCACTTTATCTTCATCTCCTCAATAGCACACCTGTGCATCTATAAACGAGCCCTCCGCCCAAGGCTCGGGGTCTCGCGTGACCTGGTGGTCCATTTTCATCTCCTTGTTACTTGCTGTGGGGTCACAAATAGCCCCGAATCTCCCGTCTGTGTTACAGCCCCCTCGCAGGGTCGCTGGGCACGGGGGGCTCGCTCTGACGCTGCTTTGAAACTCCCCAAGAAGTGCGGGGGAGCTGTTCTAACTGGGTACCCCCGCGGGGCCCCTCTGCCTTTCCCGTTTGGGACCATCACTCATTCTCACCCCTCTTCTGTCACCAGGCGCTTCATCCTTGCCCTCCCGGCTGCCACCCACCTGTCATCCTAAGATAGATCCTTAGTCCCTTTCAACAGCATTTTGACCTTTGCGAGAGGACATTTGATTGACGGCCCTGCCCATTTTGCCACTCAGTGCCCGGCAGAACTGCCGAAGGCGCCACCTGTTAAGGATTAACTCTCATGTGCCAAGTCCCGGAGCACGAGGCCGCGCAACTATGCTCTGCCGCAACATGTGTTGCTGCCCGTTTCCCTGGGGCGGTGCGTGGGTGGGGGGGTGCTTTTCAAAGCGTATGTGTGGAGAGATCATCTCAGTTTTGGGGGTACCCCATCCATCTCCATGTGGGACACAGTCCTCCTCGGAAAGTACCTTCCCTAGAGGGACAAGGCTCGTGTCTAGATTCTTTTTACAACCCCAGTTAGGGGGTACCCCCTTATTAACGCGGAGGAAACGACTCTCTGGCAGAGAAAGGGACATTGCAGGGTCTGGGTACACAGGTTGTACGCGGCAGAGCCGGGGACTCAAAACCTGTTTTATTCTGACGCGGAGATGCTGTGCCGAGTCTCCCATGTCAAAGATAACCAATCAGAAATGGACGGGTGGGCTAAAAGGGGGGTGACAGCCGCCGACTTACATTTGGGTACCAGTTATCTTGCCTGGGGCATTTTATTTTCCAAATAGAAGCAGAAAGCATCATTTTCTTTCCCTAAGCCGCATCCTCGGATAGCGGTTCCGAAATAGCCAGGTGTGTGATCTGCTGGCCCCAGCTCCCCAGCTTTACCCTCGGTCCGCCTGAGGACAACCATCCCTTGTCCCGTTCTCCCAGCAAATTGTGCACACCAATCGCCCTGCTTGGCGAGTGGGGCTCACGTAGGGAAAAAGCACCAGCGAGCACAGGGTGTTGGTCATGGCGGCGAGGGGCACTGCGGCAGAATTTTTTCCTCTCTTCTTTGCTGCAATCTGGGTGCGGCTAGAGCAATTTGTCATAGAATCTGGGGGGCTCATTTTTCCGGCCAATCACTTTTGGAGAAATGAGCGCATTGCAGCAGAATGCGCTGACGTCAGAGACCACCCCTTCTGCGCCTCCATATAAACCCCACCCAGCCAGCCCCTAGCGCAGACGGCGGAGAGCTGGGATGGAGCGCGCCTTGGCCCGCTGGCCGTGGCTGCAGCTCCTCGGGAGAACCGGGGCGCCCACGCGAGAATCTCCCCACCTGGTGAGTGGTTGGCCATCCTTGCCCAAAAGGATGTGCAAAAGGAAGACTACACCCCCTTCTGGGTTGGGCTCTATCCTTCTGGACATGCCGAAAGACAGACGCCAGACGCCGGGGACCTTCTCCAGAAGGCGGCCACCTCGCCTGGTCCCCAAGGGTCGGCAACGAAATTCTGTCAGGAAGGGAGATCTCGAGGCACATTTTCCTGAGGGGAAATCAGGGCCCCTTACTTGTCCAGTCGTTGAGGTAGGCTGGGTGGTAGGGGCTTAAATTAAGACGAGTAGGAGGAATCAGATCCAACCCCTGTCGGAACCCGAGGTACCGCAGTCATTGAGGTCCAAAACCCCAATTTTCTGTGTTTGAAGCCACCGTTAGAATCACGAATGGTGGGAGATATGGCGCCGAATGTATTTTGCATACCCCAGAATTAGGGGGGAAAAGCACCCGAAAAAAAGAGTTTCCTGGGCATACTTTCCCCTAGTTTTTGGCCAGGTTCTTGGCGGCCCGCAGGCGTGAGGAGTAGAGGTTCCTGTCCGCTAGGGATCCCTAACCCAAGTACACACAGGTTCAGCGCAGATCAGACTCCAGTGACCACTTAGGAGTAAAATTTCCAGCTGGTATCATTTGGCTTCACCCTGATCAACCACTTTAATATTGGGGAGATATGGCGCCCAAGTGCAGACCTGCCCGAAGCCCCCTAGGATCAGTTTCGCAGAGAAGGGCGGCTGGGGGCGTCAAGTAATTGGGGGCGCAGGCAAAATAGAAGCAGGGGGTGGGTTGGGGTGGAGAGAAGGCCGTGTCCTTGGATCTGGGAGAGACTAATCAAGAGAGGAAAGAAATACAGAAAAAGGGGCGTGTTGCGGGGGTTCTGGGCGCTGGGCGCTGGGAGTTGGGGGTCGGGGGTCTTTTCAGTGTTGTGTGATGGTCGCTGGAAGCTTCTGACGTGTTGCTGGTTTTTGATATTTGATAAAGTTGCCTTTTGCCATTTCCTTTGTCCCTGTCAAGCCCCCCCCACGCCGCCCCCTCCCCACTCTAGGCCGGCAGGCTTGGGGGGGGGCGCGGGTTGCTACGTGGCAGGTTTCTGGAAGGTTTTCTTTCTGACCGCCAGAGGGCGCTGGTGGCACTGCGGAATTTTGGGGGGCGGGGTGGGGAGGGGAGATGGCCTTTGTTCTCCTGCTGGAGGGGGTCGGGCGCGGGATTTACTAGAATATTCTGGATTCATTTACCTAAGGGGGAAATGTTTTAAGATGCCAGGATTCCCTGGGGAGCGGCTGCAGTATTCGCGCTGGGCAGAGATGTCGTGATCCGCATTGGTTGTGCGACTTGGGGTGTCGTGGAAGAGCGTGGACGCAGATTAGTTTATTTCCATCGATTTTGGTTTTGGGGGTCTTAGGAAGATGTGCTTCATTTGAGTAGGATAAAGAGGACTGGTAAAATGGTTAATTAGGCGCCATCGTGCGGGGTCTTGAAAATCTTGCTGTGGCGAAGAAGAGAGGCGAGATTTGGGGGGGTCGATGGTGGTCTGGATGATATTAGGCGGTTTTGGTTTTGGCAGCCTTTATTATTCTCTAGCAATACCATATTTTGTATCATGTGTCCTGAGACCACAAAAAGAGTGAAAACTGGGTATTGAGAACTGGGCCTTTATAATTTTAATTAATTTATGTTTAATTGGATTTACCGAAGGTCGGAGCCAAGAGTTCTGTGTTTTTACTTATTACAAGCGGAATCGTGTTCTGGAAAGACCCTCATGGCGAGTGTCTCCTTGATATCCTCATGTCTCTGGTGCAGAGTGACACGCACAGTTAGAGGGGCGCAGAAGGCCCCCTGGGCTTGTGTGGGAGTGCGGCCCGAGGTCCACAGGTGGATTCTGGCTAGTGATGGCAGACGTGGCGTTTAGGGGACGTAGCGGCCCTGCGTGATGGGCTGGGGTGTGCTGTGCCCGACTTCCTAGCCAGAGACCTGTTGGGCA
Organism: Diceros bicornis minor; assembly: GCF_020826845.1. Classification (NCBI taxonomy): domain Eukaryota; kingdom Metazoa; phylum Chordata; class Mammalia; order Perissodactyla; family Rhinocerotidae; genus Diceros; species Diceros bicornis. The sequence goes on from NC_080763.1 coordinate 45,797,125, forward strand.
ACCCCGCTCATCCTATGCCAGCTGTGTCCCCGGCAGCTGCAGGCCAGGCGCGGGCGGGGGCGCGGGAGGCTCCCGCTGGGCGCGCGCCGCAGGTGGCTGTGCTCTTGGGCTTTGGGTGCTGGCTGTACGCCCCCTAGCGGGCTGTGCCTGCAAATGGTTCTCGGCCCGCTAAACCGGGCTTCAGGTTGCGCATGCGCACATAGCTAACGCTTGTGCCCTGTCAATCAAGTCTTCCTTACCCCCTCCCACTTCTCTCCCTCCTCCCCCTTCCGCTTCTCTCCCTCCTCCCCCTCCCGTTTCTCCTCTTCCCCCTCCTCTCCCGTTTTCCTCATTCCTACTTTCCCCTCCCCTTCCTCTCTCCCATTCTCTCCTCCGCCCTCCTCCCTCCTCTCCCCTCCCTCCTCCTCCCATACCCTTCCCTCTTCCCTCCCAACCCCTCCTTACTCCCTCCTCTCTCCCACTGCCCCCTCCCTTTCCCTCTGACTGCCCCCTCCCTCTCTCTGCTGTTCCTGTGCTGGCCATCAGAGGTCATTAAGACGGTTTCTAATCCCGCCCCCTCCCATGCCATAGGGTCTGTCTTCAGGGATGATGTCATCTGTTCACCTCCTTGTCTTCAAGGACCACCTCTCCAAGCCAAGCTGTTGCCAAGGTGCTTGCTGCTCATCTCCACCTTATGGTACCTAACCCCTCCTCCTGGCAGTTTGTACACAACATGGTGGCCCAGATCCCCCACCCCTGCCACCCTCCTTGCACCACCCCCAGACCCATTAGCAATTATAAGACAATTTTAAATTTTAACTAATTAGTTTTAGTTGTAATTCATGTAAATTATAATTAATACCTAGACTTGGCCTTTTAAGTGAGTCCTCTAACCTTTGATCAATTGCAGAAGACACTAGGAGCACCGATTCGTGGATCCCACCAGCATACACAGCAGCCACGGGCAGAGACCCCCAGGACCAGGATGACGAAGGATGAAGAGGACCAGAACTGACAAGCCAGCTGTCCCTCTTGGCTAAAGGCTTAAACCAGTGCCCTAGTGAGGGGGCATTGGCCGCTAACCCCTGACCTTTGCTATGCTTGTGCTTGGTCTCTGTAAATACTTTCCCATAAGTCCTTGCTGCGTTAATGTGCCAGCGACCTGGAGTGCTTCCCTCAGGAAGGTGTCAGTCTTTCTGAACTGACCCTGCTGTTGCCCTTATGACGTCCTGAATGGAAGGATCCCTTTGGGAACTTTTCAGGAGGGGGACCTGGGCCAGAGGCTCTAGCAGCATCTCACTGGCAATTCCAAGGCCCAGGGTGGGCTTCTGGAATGAGCATGAGCCCTGATGTCATGCTACTGAACTGCCAAGGGCATGCCCACGTCTTTTGAGATCTCCCCGTCCTTTCTGGGAAATGGGGATGAGACGAGCGACCTCCCAGGGCTGTTGTGAGTCTTGAATGAGAGAAGGCAGCCTTGAGCAGGGCTGGGCATAGAGGAGGTGGTTGGCAAATGTTTGTTGAAAAAGTTTGGCAGGTGAGTCCGTTCCCACCCCTCTCACTTGTCTGACTTATTCTCCTACAGCACTCTGGACAGCCCCTGTCTGCTGGGCTCTCTGTGCACCAGGTAGGAGCTCCTCCTCTGGGTGCTGGGCTGACTTGAGTAGGCACACAAATTACGCATGTGGTCATTTGCAGAGCACTTTCTGTGTACTCTGAGTGTTATTTCTATGTCACATGAGTATGTGAAGGAGGCAGCCTCATTTACAGGTGAGAATGAATTTGGCCTTGACCTGAGTAATTTTAAAAAGGTGAGAGAGCTCAGCGCCCCTCCCGTGGGATAGGACTTACTCATGTTTACAGTGAGGACGCTGAGGCTGGAGGGATGTAAGTATTTTGTCACATTGCTGGCAAGAGAAGAGGTCAGAGTTGGATCCTGGGTGCCATTGTAGTCGCCCTGTACCCCCTGGCCCAGAGTTATGCTAAAAACCCTTTGATGTCCAGTCAGACATTTGACAAAGGGACAGTCTGTTTGAGATCCCAGCTGCCCAGGGTGGTCTCGGGGTCTGGGTGGCCCCAATACTGGTACTCTGTGCCGGCTCCACCTCTCAATAACAGTATGACCTTAAACAAGTCGCTTAACTTCTTCGAGTCTCAGTTCCTTTCATGGTCTAAATGGGGATTAAAAAAAAAACACAAAAAACCCCCGAATTTATCTACCCCACAGGGCGCTTTTGAAGACCAAATGATGTAACTCCTGTGAAAGTGCTTTGTAAATTGCTGTGGAAATTGCGAGATACTTAACACCCCGAGGCTGTCCCCCATCAGCCACATGCCCAGCCAGCCCTATTCTCCCTAGTAATAACAGCTAGCACCCAGTAGGTGCTGTGTGTTTGCACTCCATAAATAAATTCCAGAAGAAATAAAACCAGAATGAATTCAACAAACATTTTCTGGAACACCTACAATATGCCCAGCACACCAGGCCTGGTATGTGATACAAAGATGATGAAAACAGTCTCTTGGAAGCTAATTGGGGTCCTCATTTGACTAGCACTTTCTTTCGTCCCCTTTTAAGCCAACCAGTTTTGTCCGGACAAGACAAAAACAACTCCAGCCGCTTTAGAGAAGCCCAGCTTGGTGTAGACAATAGCTCCCGGGCATCTGAAAGGGGCTGATTGGATTATGTGGCAAATGAAGGTAGAAGGATGACTTGGAAGGTGACAAATGAAGTGGGCGGAGATCTGCTTTGAGTTAATCCAGGCTATTAGGAGGCAACCTTTTGTCTTCCAGAGGCTGGCAGGAGCTTTTACCACTGGTTTTTACATCCTTAATGTAAGGACGCATAATTTATGGTCAGTGAAAATCCAGGCCCCAGTGAGATTGGAGTGGGCTGTAAAATTGCGTGTCCCGCGACCAGTGAGTAATTACAGTGAACGTTTCTGTCTCCTTTTGCAGTTTGCAAAGGCCTTTTTGCAACCATCAATTCATTTGAAACTCACAACTCCCTGTCTCGACCCGGGGCTGGCCTGCGCCTTCTAGGGGAACAGAGGCCATCAAGTGGCCTTTCAGATTGGGGTCCCGCTGCACATTTGCACCCCCATTGCCTCTCGCCTGGTAAAGGAAGGGGTGTCCTCTGTGCTGGTCCCTCCTGTGCCAGCCCTGGACTTCCCACCGTCAGTGATTCTCTGAATTCCTAACTTTGCTCTCTCCACAGCCGTGAGCCTCCCAGGTCCCTCCTGTCCTGCTTTCTAGCCACTACAGTCTCTCTCTTTCCTTTCGCAGCCAAGCTTCTCGAAAGGCCTGTCTCCACTTGCTGTCTTCCTTCCTCACCTCCAATTTCCTCTTCAACCCACTGCTACCTGACTTGCTCTACTCCATCGAACGGCTCTCACTAAGGTAATGACTTTTCTGTAGCTTAACCCTGGACGCGTTTCTGGCTTCTGGACACATGGAGACATTTCCATTCTTTCTCTCACGTGGGTTTTCGGCTCCGGTTCACTTCTGTTGACGTACACTCCTCGTAGACTTCACAAGGACACCTGCTCCTGGCTTCCCTTATTCTTAGCTTCCTCCTAGGAACTCACATATCCAGATCTCCCAACTTCTGGAACCTGCCTCTTGCCATCTTGCCCTGGGTTTGAGCCTTGCCTAACCCACCTAGTGCTGAGGCCTTGGGGTAGGTCAGTTTTTTCCAAGCCACCTTTTTCTCAGTTGTAAAATAGGGTTAATCATCTTTCCCTGGCAGGTCAGGTGGGCTATGTTGCAGGTAAGAACCAGACACTATTTAAAAGACTTGAAATAAGGTCAATAAAGTACTCATGAGAAAATACAATTGGAGTCACCATTAGATTTTCTTACAGGTTAAGTTCCCACGGGGAGGACCAGAGAGAGAAGAAAGAGGTGGGGGGGGAGGGGGGGAGTGGGAGAGAAAGAAGAAAAGAATTTAAAGAAAAGCACTGAAGACAAAAAAGTAGGGTAGAGAGACTTAGAAAATATTAAAAGACACCAAAAATACATCCGGAGAAAGGTTTCCTCATGTGTCAGGTTCGGCTGGAAGAAAGTAAACAGGAAAAAGGTTTTAAATTGATGATCCCAGTGACAAATCCCAGGAAGCTTTCAAATCAAATTGCCCCATTTTGGGTTTTTAACTCCTTCTATCAAGTTTAACCTTTTTACCTCCTGCATCCTGGTTAAACCCACCCCCCACCCCTTTGCTGGTGATTAAATCTCGAAGGTACACGGAGTCTTTCAATGAATGAATGGCCAACAGAAAGAGCCCTCCCCCTCCCCCCAGCTGTGTTTTTCAGTTTTATTCCACTTTCCGCCCTTTTCCCTTAATGAACACAGGGCTAATCTCAGGCCTTGTCGAGGAAGAGGCTGCGGACGTTAATGAGGTAGCTCCTGGATTCCAATCTTCGTCTCATAAGGAGCCTTCTTTGTCTGCAAAGGAAAAATACACTGATTATCATAATGAGGTGAACTGCGTCTGCAGGGCAAGGGCGACTCGGTTCTTAGGGCACGCTTCTAGTTTTGGTGCCGGAGCCGAGGTTTCATTTGCTACTCATTTAAGTCTTTGCCTCCGTCCCAGCGCGCAGTCCATTGAGCGGGGTTGAAAGTTGAAGGATTCATTCTCCAAGGGCCGAGGATCGACAGCACACGTTTCCCAGTCCCGCACGCCACCTGGCTTGTTTCAGGACCACTGAACGTGGAAAACTTAACTCAAGGTTGCCAGATGGTAGAAAAGTGCCAAGTCTTGGGTGTAGAAGTCGTGGAATTAGCACAAAGTTGACACCCACAGGATGCTCCATCTAGGTTAAGAAATGGATGGATGTTGGTGCCCCAGAGGGCCCCCCCCGGGAAGGGCATGTTTTGGGGTCCACATTTGGCTCCCACATACTGATGAGAGAGAGGTTCAGAGTCCAGCGATCGCTGTTGGTTAGGATCACTCAGTGAGCCAAGTGCAGAGGGAACATTACAGCTCAGATCTGGCATCAGAACCTGTAGTCACTCCTTTTATCCCGTAAAGTCCCCCCTCCCATATGTCCTGCGCCCAGCCTGAATCCCCTCTTCTGTCCTGGTCCTTGAACTCTCCAGAGCCCATTAATGTCTCTAGCGCAGGTATGCCCCGAGTCTGAAGCTTGTCCTTATGTGTCCCAAGTTCTGGACATTTCTCACCCCAAGGCAGATCAATCAAGATCAGATCACTCCAATTAAACTTCGAGCTCTAGCCAGACCTTCAGCCAAGTGGAAAAACACTAAGGGAGAAGCGAGGTGGTTGGAGCCAGAAAATTTTATTAGAAAACTTCCTCCTTAACTTATCTGTTGGCTGAAGGTTCCTGGCATCATGGATCAGAATTAGACGCGTTTTCCAGGTTAGCAAAACCAACTCTCGTCCAGCATCACAATAAAAACGTCAGAGGATGTCCAGGTGGCCCGTTTGGGCGACTCTACCCCTTTTGGTGGAGGTCACCCAGATGTTGCCCAGCCTGGGGGCCTGGATGGGGGTGAGTACCTCTGAAAATGGGGATCCCACAAAAACCTACCCCTCTCCTCCAGGCAGTTATTGGAGAGTGAAAGAATAGAGCAGTTCCTGGTGTTTCTAAATGAGAGGACTTCTTTTAAATAGTAAAAAAATGGGCAGGACCCTTCCCACCCTCAAACAAATACATACCAATAATTAAAGACAAGCCCAAAAGCCATTAATATTCCAGCATTGGAGAACCTGGGAAGAGGGTGGAAGGTGTTAGTCGGCTAGGATCTTGAGGGTTTTGTGCTCATTCCTGGGACCCTAAGAGTGCCTGGCACATGGTGAAGCTCTCCACCAACCCCGCTCCTGCTTGGGTTTCTGGAAACCAGGCAGTTGTCTTAAACTTTCCTGAGGCTGCCAGCAGAGGGGTCCGAGCGAATTGCCCCCTTGAGTGGAGGGGTTGCCCCTTTCAACTTGTTTCTTGTTTCTGTGGCACCCCTTCCCCGCCTGGGATGGACGCAGCTCTCAGCTGCTTGTGGACCCCTGCACCCCATCTTCCAGCCCAGGGTTGGCTTACCGTGTTGGTCTCCTGACCCCCAGAGCCCGCTGGTCTCAAGATCCATCATTAAGTCAATCCTGGAGGCTCGGGAGATGTGGGAGGAGGCAGCTTAAGCAGATGGGAAACCAGAGAACGAGTGAGGCCAGGAGATGCCCCCCCACTTCTTACTAGTTTGTTTTTCTGCTTTTACTGCCCCCACTTCTGTTCTCCATCTCCCCTTTGTCTCCTCCCCTACTCCTCCCTGATGTCCTAACTCGGTCCACTGGGGGTGCCCTAGGCCGGCCCACACCTCCTTGGGGCGTCCCATCACCAGCCTGGCACAAAGTGGGGTTCAGTCAGAGTATGTGGGATGTCTGTTTGGACAGATGAGTCAATGAAGGAACTCGACTGCCGTCCCTGAGCATCTAGATGGGAGGCATTGGGGGCGCGAGGAGTTTTAGGTCAAAAGGTGGGGGGTGAGTTTCCTTTGACTGAGATGAGTGGGAGCCGCCCCCCCAGCCCCGTTTGAGTGGGGGTCTTGCTGGTCTCGCCCCTTCATTCACTCATGCGTCCATCCCGTCAGCCAACAGTTGATCCTTACTGAACAAGCCCACAGCCCGGTCTGGGCTGGGCGCCCGCCACACTAGTGTGTCCCTTGATGGCCTCTGCCACCCCAGGAGGGGAGGCCGGGGGGTTGCTTCTGCTGAGGGTGGCCTCGCAGCCGTCCCAAGCGCTGGAATGGTGGACCCCGGCTCCGCAGAGAAGGCAGGCAGGAGGGTGCGAGCGGTGGGCTTGGTTTGCCTTCCTTTGGCCAATTGGCCCCCGTGGCCTTTAATTCAAACCTGCCCGTCCCTGCCGCCTGTCCCTGCTGCCTGCCACTGGTCCAAGCCAGCCCTCCTGCCCTCTCTGCCTCCCACACTCCATCCTGTGGCTGAATGCTGATGGCTGTCCTGGATCCCTGGCCCTGAAGCTTGGGACCGAGCTGGGAGCACAGGAACGCTGTGGTGTGTGTCCCCTCAGCTCTGGCCACACAGGTCTCCCTCTTGAGCTGGGGTCTGTGAGCTGGACCCCGCCCTCCATGATGCCTTCCTCCCCCGGGGCTAAAACCAGCTCCTTTGCCCCCCAGTCATTGGCTGGGGCCTGTCCTATGCAGAGGACAGGTGGCTAGGAACCTCCAGGGAGCTCTGCAGGCTCTGCCTCTGTCGGCTGCCCCCCTGCTCTGCTCTGCCTTGCCTGGGGCCCCTCCCCTGCCCTCCATGGCCGGGTTGACTGCCTACTTGGAGCTCTGCTTGCCATAGTCTGTGCCCGGCCTGGCCCGCTTCTCCCTTCTCTGTGCCTGAGTCACCTGGCTCATGCCCTGGGCTCACGTGGATTTTCCTTGCTGAGCCTACGCCTATGGTTACCTGGTCTGCCTGCTGCCTCACCACCTCCTGCCTGCTTGCCCTTTGCCCTGCTACCAGTCCAAATGCCCCTCGCCCTCAGCGATGCCCAGGTTTCCAGCGGGTCCCCAGTGCCCATGGGACAAGCCCCTGCTGGCAAGCACCTGCCCCGGCCCTTCTCAGATGCCTCCAGCCGTGGGTCTAAGTGACTGGGATGCAGGCAGACCTGTCCCCCCGCTCCCCCTGTCCAGACCCCTTGTCGTGTCCTAGCAGGAGTCCCCCCGGCCTGCGCCAGGTCTCCTGGTGGGTTCAGGGGCTGCCACCCGGGCCTGTTGCATTTCTTGCCCGTTGCTCATCCCCATGAGCCACCTCCCTCCACCAAAAACCCGGCCACAGGTGAGACTGGGCTCCACGCCTTTTCTTGGTGTGTTTGTGGCTTTTCTGGGGTACTTGTCTTTCGATCTTTCTAACTTTCTGTCCATCCCCAAGGTTGGCCCCATCCTTGGCACACTGGCTGCAACCTGGCTGGGTCGGCTGAAGAACCGGATAGAAGAGGCAGAAGAGCCCCCGGAGGACCACTGCCCCGGACTACCTCCTCGACGGCTGCCTGGCGTCTCATGCCCAGCCCTGCGCCTCTCGCCTCCTCCCTGGTTTGGGGTGAGTTTCTCATGGTCTTGGGATACCATGATTTCATTAGGTTCAGCTTGTATCTCTGCTCGAGAATGTGCACATTTAACCTGGGGAGGGGCCACTACCAAGGGTAAACCCTCTTCTACACCATCCGGGGCCTGGGGGCCTGGAGGCTGCCTGGAGCTGAGACCCTTGCCTCATGGAGCCGGCATGCACGCGGGCCACCCTGGGCGATGGCCTGCTGTGGCCTGGTACGGTAAGTGAGGAGCATCCCACTCTGCTCTGGGCCCCTGAGAACCGGCTAGGCGCATAGTAGGTTGTCAGCAAAGCTTTGCTGAGCGTGTTGATGAAATGAATGATGGTGCATTCATCCATTTGGAGATGTGGAAGCAAGAGTCCCGGTCTGCTCTGCAGCTAGAAAAACCTTTCTCCCCGCAAGCCGCGATAATGCCAGTCCCGGAGAGAGTGCGTGCTTCCCACGCCTGAGCCTCTGATAATATCCTGTAATCAAATAGTGGTTTTTGAGTGAGTTCTTCTCTTGGCCTCTTTCCCTCACCCCTGAAATTGCAATGAGATGGGAATGTTTTTATAAAATCGGTAATGGTAGAGAAGAAGAAAGCCGAGGATTACAGCCACATGCTTCACCCCAGGACTCGTCCTGTTTCTCTGTGGCTCACTTACTGAAGACGTGTTAATGGAGCCAGGGGGTCTCGGGGCGCCTAAGACCAGCTTTGCCTTAAGGACCAGAGAGTCTAGCTGGGTGCCTTGGGAGGTCCCACATGGTGATGTGGCACATGTGGCAGCTTTGCAAGGTGACAGGGAGAGAGGAGGCTCAGCTGAGGGCACCTTCCTTTCTGGGGTCCCAGTGGCCAAGCCTGTGGCAGGGCCCAGCCCTAGTTTCACGGAGGAACAGTAGGGTATCCACAACCCAGTGAGGCTGTGCTGGTGTGTGGCTGGCTCTGTGCCTGGCATGCCTCAATTGATGCTCTGGAGCAGCTACTGGGGTGAATGGATGAGTGCAGGTCGACTCCCAGGATGGTCCGGGGGGAGATGAGACAGGCCTGGAGGCCGGGGTCAAAGCTGATTCAATTCCCCAGGCGTGTAAGGAACCCCTAGTGGGCCCCAGCACTGTCCTCAGTTCAATGCCAACATCACCCCTTGACACTCACACACGGGTCTCTGTGAGAGGGAAGGTGATGCATGAGCTGCCTGCTGGAGCTGGGGCCCCGCCTCTGGGTGCATCAGCCTCGTGCAGCCCGCCGCCCAGTGGGCAGAGCGGCTGGACCCCTGCACTCCCCGCGGGGTTTCGGGTTTCCAGCGCAGCTTCCGTAATGCTCTTTCATCAAACGGAGGTTTCAGAGACGGCTCTTCCGCAGCCCTGCCCTTCTCCCCTGAAATGGAAATGGGGTGGGGATCTGATTTTGAAACAAAACCCATGAGTGTAGGCAGAGAGGGGCTGCCGTATCCAAACCCAGGGCTGCGCCTCCATCCGCTGGTTTCGCTCTCTGGAGAGCCCATCGGGCCGCAGAGAAGTGAGGAGTGTGTGCCCAGGGCTCCATCCAGGGACCCCTGGGGAGGCTCTGCGCTGTGATATTTGCTCCACAGCTGGCATTTGCTGAGCCTTCTGCAAACACAGTGACGTGGAAGAAGTCCTGGGAGGGGATCTTTACACAAGGCAGGATGCGGGACTCCTGGGGGGGGTGTCATATCCGGAGCTCACCAGACAGATCCGTGCAGTGAGTCTGCACAGCTTCTAGACTGTTCCTCAGGGACATCTCAGGGCTCTATCAAGGTGGGCTGAGCCAAGGGGCAGAGTCAAGGTGAAGGTGAGTCTCTAGCCAGATCAAGACTGCACCGGCCCCCGCTCCTCACCCTCCTCAGCGGATGGGACGGGCCGAGTGATAGTCCAGGGACCCTTGTGAATGTTCAGTCTCAGGTAAACGCGTATTTTGGGTTTTGTATATCCTTAAGCAGAAAATAGATAAAAATAGATCAAGTTCTCAATTAAAGAAGTTGAAACATAACATCATAAATCAGCCTTGCAGCCAATCATCCCAGGAATTACAGAAAGGCCATTATTAAGTGATGAAAGAAATTATCGTTTTCGGGAAAATTCTTTTTTGATGGATTGGCCCATCCCTGAGCAGTAAGCGGTGGAAATGAGACACTGACCGGCCAGACAGGCAGAGGACCCGGTCACCGTGGCAGGAGGGGTTCTCTGGCTGTTTGTCATGGTGCTAAGCTGTCCCCTGGGGTCTGCCTCTAGCTGGACGCTTCTGGGTGGGCACAGACATCAGGGAACAGATGGTGGTCTGGTCTGAAGGCTGGCCCGCCTGTCCAGCCTGCCTCCACCTGAGTGGATGGGACAGGGAGCCGAGAGCGTAGCTCAGCCTCTGTGCTCGTGGAAAGGAGAAAACTGCCCCCTCTGTCCCCTGCACTTCCCACCTGCAGGTTGCTTATGGGGCTGATTGCGGCTTTCAGGGCCTCTGACCTTGTGCCTCCTGACTTGTGATTCAACCCCCAAATGTATTTCTAAGCACATTTCTCCAAATAATGTCAAAACCTGGCGAGACTTAAGGGCAACAGGATGCATGTGTTTCTTATTCGTTCATTTACATGAAGTAACATAAATGTGTTTTTATGAGCAGTCTGACTTCCAGAAAGAAAAAAAACTGCCCATCTTTAATGAGCTTGCTAATGAACTTTTCCTTGAAAAGAGAAAGGTGGCTTTACATAGAAGGGGATGTGGAGGGAGATGCATGAAGGTCCCGGATGGTTATAGGACAGTGGACAGTGTAGAAACCGGCGTTGTCAGCTGAATTGGGAAAGGTCTGGGGCCCTGGGAGCGTCTTCTTTTTAGAAGACTAGAATTTAACAAGTTGTGAATAAGTCCCAAGAATGAGGTCCCCCTTCCCTCTGCTGCTTGAGCCCTGTCCCCTCTCCTAAAGGAGGAATAAGGAAGTACAGCCTAGTCTCCCATCCCCAGTTTGAACCGATGGAAAATTCTGCAAAAGAGTTGCATCTTTCCTAACGACGCCATCTCAAGTGTGGGGTTCCCATCCTGAAAGAGAGAGACAAGACTAGGTAGGGAGGGAGGGAAGGCTCTCACTAAGGTACCTGGTTCCAACAGGCAATTTCCAGTCCTGGCTGCCCTTGTGGGGCTTCAAGAAGCCAGGCCCTTTGGGAAGCCTGAGGGAAGGGATGTCACAGAGGCAGGCTCGCCTCCTTGGTGTGGAATGAGTCAGTTTCAGAGCCAGGAAAGGTGCGAATGGAGGGAGCCCTTGGGACTTTGTTGGGAGGAGGCCTGCCCCCAATGGTGTCCCCTCCTAGCCACCCTGCAGGCCCGGCAGTGGGACAGAACAGTGCCGGGGAGAGGGGTCCCAAGTTCAGTTGGATCCAGCAGAGGTGGAGGAACCCCTTATCTGTGCCAAGGCAAGCTGCCCGGCACCCAAGAGCCCCAACTTTGAGTTGCCCACACATCCTGGAATTTCTAGTTCCTTCTGGATTTTAGACACTTGGTCCCATATCCTAATCTTCACTGTAGAAAGCTGATCCCTCTTGCCACGCCTTTGGGAACTAACTGATGAGAGAGTCTCCAGACATATCTATATTTGTCGTCTCAGCTCCCTTCACCCCCAAGTCCTTGGCCATCGTGGAGATCAGTGGGCAGAGCCGGTGCTGGGGAGCTGAGGCCCGGGTAGGCCCCAACTTGGGGGATGTGTGTGAGAGAGGAATTCATTAGGGGAGAGGAGGATGGTGGAGGGTGTAGTCATGACTGTCCTAATTGCTCTCCAATTTCTTTGGGCTTGAAAAAAGATCCAGATGGAGAGTTCTTAAGTCCCCCACCCTGGGAGTCGGGGAGAGGAAGGCTGCCCACCACCTTTTGCCTGGCTTCTCTGCGCAGTGAATAGGGTCTTTGGCAGGGGCTTAAGGAGGAGACTCTTAGCCTGGGAGCTCCCAGGGCCGTTTCAGATGGAAACAAAGACGCAGGCAGAAAGGAATGTGGGGAGCCCCCATGGAGTACAGCCACCTGGGGATAATTGGGAGGGCTGAGCACAGACGAGTTTTCCCAGGTTCTGTGAATACATTCTTTCAATAGAAGGTGCCTTTTCTTCAGATGAAAAGAAGAAAACCTCAATTACCTTCCCCTGAAGCGGAGTGTGTGTGTGTGTTCCCTCTGGGACTGACGTGGGGCCCCTTGCCGTTGTGTGCGTGTCGGGAGCTCCGAGGCGCAGACAAGAGGCTGCACAATGGCGCTTAACCAGCCACCCCGTCAGCGTGACCCTGGACCTGCTCATGTCCTCTGTTCTAGGGCTTTCTTTTTTGCAAGTTTCTCAGGAGGCAGAATCAGAGTGGCTGTGCCTGTAAACAAGGATTGGATCAAACTGGGCCTGATGCCCGAGGGACAGCCAAAGAGACAGAATGGGGCCAGGGAGACAGAACTCCAGAACGGAAAGCCGGGGAAGGAGGACAGTCGGAGGGGCCAAAGACTGACCGCACGCCTGTGCTGGCCATCTGGGGCTGCAGCTGTGCTCCTTCTCTGGGCCATCCTGTGGGTGGAGATAGTCATTCCTCCCAGGTTAAGAAATGCGGGCTGGGGGCTCGGAGATCTCTGGGCCGGCGTTTTTGGTTAGAGAGGATGAGTGGGGCGGTCAGCATGGCCCGCAGGGTCAGGGGCAGCCCTGAGCAAGGGGTCCTTGAGTTAGAGGGGAAACAGTTTGCAACAACACTGCCCCAAACTGCCCAGAGGGCTCCAGCCCCTCTGGAGGAACCAGAGCCAAAGTCCCGGCCCCGAGAGGAAGGAGTCCTGGCTCTCAGTCTTGGCCAAGTGTCTTTGTTACTGCTGGCTTCTGGGCCTCAGTTTCCCCATCTGTAAAATGGGACAGTAGCCTGTCAGGTCTGCATATTCTGTGAGGCAGAAGCAACACAGGATGCCGGGAAGGCAAGGACCCTGTTTCACCAGAGGAGGGGTCGGAGGTCCCCAGGTGTCCAGATTGGGCCCCTGTTAGCCTCCTGGCTGGGAGCAGGGCACACTCCCTGCTCTTCAGGACTTGTCAGTTGGAGGAGAGAGTTCTAAACGGGTGCTCTGGGCACAGGGTCAGGCAGCAGCCCTGGAGCAGCCTTCTGGAGACCTGGCTCCAGCCCATGTTCAGCCCCAACTATGGGTGTGACCTTGGCCCCTGTCTCCAGCCCTCTGGCCTCAGTTTTCCCATCTATGAAATGGGGCAGTGCAGGATCACGGTCATCTGAGGGCCCTTGGAACTCTGGGTTCCTTCTGGCTGCCTCAGTGGTCATCTGTGGTTGGTTTGTTTGCTGGGTCTTTAGAGTCAGGGGGCTGGAGATCCCCGTGGTCCACTGCCTTCCAATGCCCTCTACTTTAGAGACGAGGAAACCAGAGACCCAAGAGGGCTGGCGCCTTGCCCGAGGTGGCAGCCCCTGGACGTGAAACCCAGTGCACGGGTACTGGGGTTGAAGTCATTAGCTGGTCCCCCTGGTCAGCTTTTGGTGAACAGATCCTAATAGTGCCCACGCCCCGAGCCAGCTCCCAGGGGCTGCCGCATGCGGTGGGTCAGGGATCGCATTTTATGGGGTATCCTTTTAACAAGGCGGGCCACCGGCCAGGCCTGGAAAACCTTTCTGGGCTGTGGAGCGATCGCCGTGTAATGAGCCTGCCAGTGGCCGCAGTCCCAGGAGGGTGTGGCCACTGTGCCGTCTCCTGTGGCTCACCCCGTGCCTTTTGGTCACGAGACCCTGGGCAACACCTCCGCTGGCGCCACGGCCCGCTCAGCGGAGAACTTCCTGAAAAAGCCATCAGGGTGGCAACTTCTGGAAAAGCGATCAGTAACCAGGCCTGTGCTGGCGGCCCGGCTTGGCCCCAGCTTTGAAAACATCTCGAGCTCTCTCTCTGTGCTTCAGTGTGCAGGAAGAAATAGCTCACAAAACCCTCGGTCAGGCCTGCACCGGGTTATTACCACGGGGGGGCTGCAGCCTTTGTTTCCTGACCTTGGTCGCGACAATACCTGCGAGCTGAAATGAGGAATCCAAAAATTGCCAGCTTCAATTAGACCAGCAGACTGCCGTTCCCGAGGCTGCCTCCGCCACTCGAGCCATTAACGGTAAACATACGCCAAATAGGCCCTAATTCTCTCTAATTGCCCACTCCTGAAGCAAAGAGTGAAATTCCAGGAAGAGGCATATGTAAACATCCTCCATAGCCTGGCCAACTGAAATTAGAGGGCTGATGGGGCCGGCAAGAGAGAGGGGACATGATTTCAAAAGATGTCCCAATTACCTCTCCCATTTTCATAAATGGGCCCATAATGTCCAGGGCCCGGGCCTTCACAAAGGTACAGGAAATAAGCTCTGCAAAGAGCCTGCATTTGTAGGGGGAATTTGTAAGAGAGTGGTCTTGACTCAACAGGTAGGAAGCGTAAGATCTGAGGCTGATTATTTGTATAAAGTACAGGCTCTATTTCTGAAAATCACCATTTTATTAAAAATAATCCTTTTACATCTTTCCCTGCTCTCAACACCCGTAAGTTATTTGTACCGAAGACACGACAGATCAATTAGGTCCTGTTTGCCTCCAGAAAAGAGTAACTTTTAAAATCTTGAGATGCAGAGCTAGACTTTTCTAATCCTATTAAGCTGTGGAGGATGTTTCTGGGGTGTTCACCGGGGCTTCCTACGTGGATCATCGCTCAGTGCGCGAGTTTATGAGGTCTTCAATCAGATGCTCATGGCAGTTGTTCCTCTGGACCCCGTAAGGAGGTCTTGTGCTTTCCTTGGGTTCCAGACAGGGACTCATGTCTGCAGCTTCGCTGACACGTGGTACAATTCCAGCCCGGCGCTGCGTTGTTAATCCATCACGGCAAACCCAGAGCTGGGACACGCAGCTTTGAAACCTAGGCATGACTTTGCCCGGGCTGCGTCTTCACAGAGCAGCCTGGGGTCTGCACAAAAGTTAATCAGGGACAATCAGGAACTCCAAGGGTTCATGGGGCTCCCAGGGCAGAAGGAGGAAAAACCCCGAGCTGCTTTAGATTTCCCCGGTCCCATTAAAACACCAAAGAGAACCAAACCAGAACAGCAGCCCGAAGTAGTTTCCTGGCCCTTATTCCCTTGGGAAGTGGCGGTGCCTGTGGTCTTGCTGTGTGTTCAGGGTCTGGAGTCCTGTTGTCACCTTAGGACCGTGGCAATGATGAGAGGGCCGCCCCAGGTGCTCCCGGGCTCCTGGGGCAGGCTAGAAAGTATCTCGGGTGGTATCCACACTAAACGGGGATCTCAGAGCTTTTCGATAACCAGAGTCTGCCCTTAGTCCCCCATGAACTGATAACTGCTTAATAACACTTACTTTTTAAAGACTTGTTTCTTGGTTATAAAATCAACCAATTAGGGGAAAACTGTGTTTGGGAAGCTCGAGGCCAGGGAAGGAATTTTTAGGAGGATTTGGAAGTAAGAGGAGTGCCCTGGCCAGGTCTTGGGTCCCCAGTAAGTGACTCGACTGGGGATGGAGGGGCAGAGGCAGCTGTGGGTGTCCCAGGTGGCTTAGGTCAGGGCAGGGGGCTTGGAGAGGGCCTCTTCCTTCCTTGGTGTTCCCTGGAGGGCCAGGGGCAGCCTGCGCCCTTTCATTCTTGCCCGGGTCTCTGGCTCTGCCCTGGCCCACCTTACAGTGCAGTTCACACATCAGCCTCTGCAAACCGCCTCTTACCTTCGCTAGACTCAACTGAACATATGTTCAAAATCAACTCATTTTTTAAAAATATTTTTTCAGTGAATAGACTTTTGTTTTTCCTGAGTAGTTTTAGGTTTACAGAAAAAGTGAGTGGCAAGTACAGAGAATTCCCATGTCCCCCTGCCCTGTTTCCCTTGTCATTCACATCTTGCATTAGTGTGGCACATTTATACAATTGATGAACCAATCTTGATTCATTATTATGAACTAATGAACCCATCATTTGCATCGTTAGGGTTCACTCTTTGTGTTGTACAGCCTGTGGGTTTTGACGGATATATAGTGACATGTGTCACTTCACTTTTTAGTGAATTCACTTTTAGTCAATTCACTTTTTCTAAACTTTAAGGCAGATGCTTGAAGTCAAAAGCTTGATGTGCCTGGTCATGGCTTTTCATGGTGCTGATTAAAATTTGTACGTAATTATGAAAGGGAAGATGTCTGTCCAGGTGCCATTCTCTTCCATCTAGTGACGTGTGTGCCATGGCTTCAGGACACACTTCCCATCAAAGACCCCATAAGCCTTAGCGTGGCCCACAGCCCTCTTCTCTAGTCTCACCTGGGGCCAGCTGCCCAACAGGCACATACTCGCACCACGTCGCACTGCTAGCTTCTCCCTGAGCACGTGTGAATGCTGGCATGGCTGTGCCTCTACAGTGCCCTTCTTTCATGGTGGAGTGCCCTTCCAGGGAGCCATTTCTCTACCCTTTTAGTGTCCAGCTCAGCTCTCATTTGTGCTGTGGCCCTAAACCTGTGGGTTCCGTCAAGCAGCACTTAGCCTCATGGGTCGCACCCACCCAGAGCTCTTGGGTGGGAGCCGTGTCCCATGCCTTGCGCCTGCCGCCATCCACTCCGTGCGGAGCTGGAGCTGGGGTGGGAGCGAAAGCGTGAGCCGGTGTCCCGAAAAGAGAAACCCTTGGTTTCACCAGTTCCGCACTTGCCAAAAGTTGGGGAGTCTCTGCGTCAGTCGGATGAGGTTCTATTTCAGTGACCCAGCGCTCTCTCATTCTAGCTGAAGCCGTCATCTGGAATCTTCCGTGGGAAGGGACCTCGGACATGGGATCCCAGCACCCTCCAGCTTTAAAATCGTAAGTTCCTGGGGTGTGGGGAGCACATCTGTGGTCTCATCACTGAGGATGGGGGGCTGCACCTGGAGCACGTGGTGAGCCTCGTGGGAGGGACTGGTGAACACTGGTCGGTGGTCTGCTCACGGGGAGGTGGGTGCCCAGCGAGCCAAGCTTGCTGCGTTCTAAGCGGGGCTTGTGTTCTAAGGCAGGACCCCCAGCCTCCTCGTGTGTCTCTGTGGCAAAAGAATTCTATAGGCGGCTTCGAGGGCCAGACCCCCAAAGACTTTCTTCTCTTTCACTCCTCTGAATGAATGGCCCTTTCATTACTGAGTCTCCCTTTGGCTCTTGTGCCGCAGGGCAGACTAGGATGGAAGTGCCCTTGTGAGCTCGGGGGCCCTTCAAAGGGCCAAGGAAAAGCGCGGGCCAAGGGACCAGCCTCTCAAATGGGCTTCGAGCTCCAATGACCTTCGCTCACCCCCTTGAAGTGTCTGGAAAACAGAATGGGCAGATTTTCTGTCTTCAAAGTTTCCGGCTAAACCTCTTCAAGTTCTTTATTGTTTGGGACTGAGACACTCAGCAATGGTAATGGGTCGTTTCTTTTGTATTGGCCTTGAAAGGCCAAAATATTTTTATATTGCTACAGACAAAGCCGTCTATTTAAAAATGAACTCCGTGTCCGTCGTTTCCCACCGGGGGACCGTGTACAACGTGTGTGTCTCTATGTACTTGAGGGTCTTGAAACAGGTTTCTCATGGGGATGGCCATTCACAGGGGTCCATGGGTGTCTGCCTTGCCCAGGGGGCTAGGGGATCTGGCCCTAATGGCAGGTCTGCCCCCCATTTGTCTGGGATGTGAGCCCCACAGGGTCTAGCTGCACTGACATTAACTCTGCCTGTGCCTGCATCCATCACGCGTATGTGTGTAAGGACTGTGGGTGTGCACACCTTGGTGAGAGGAAGCAGGAAGGTCTAAGATATTGTGAATGTTCTCTGTTTCTTGTTGGGAGGTCATTTCACTGATATCTGTTGCGTGATCCACCTAGTGAATGGATGAATGAGTGAATGAATGAATGAAAGCACAGGGGAATGAATAAACAAATAAATAGGTAAATAGGTAAAATAAATACGCAAACCAGGATGAGAGTGTACACTGAACAAGATCCAATTTGCTGTATAGATCAACATGTAAATCAATAAAATATGGAATCGATATGTAAATAGGGCCACACAGGAACCAATGTCAGATCATCATGGATGAAGGAATATGTGTAATTCAAATATATAGCACTTAAAGTTTGTCAATCAAAGAATAAAACCTAAGTAAAAGAAAGAATGAATAAAAAGTGGAAATGCGTGAACTCATGGTGACAATACTGTATTGTATACTTAAAAATCTGCTAAGAGGGCAGTTCTTACGTTAAGTGATCTTATCATAAATGGTAGTAATAATAATAAGAAATAAGAGTGGGAGGAAACTTCTGGAAGCTATGGACAGGTGTATGACATGGATTGTGGTGATGGTTTCACGGTATAAACTTATCTCCAAACTCATCGAGTTGTGTGCATTAATTATGTACAGGTTTTTGTATGTCAAAAAAAATTAAAAAAATAAAGAGAAAGTAACTGTGGAAAAACCCCACAAACCAATGGTGAGGATGAGATTATGAGGCACGTTGAAATGAACAGACACAGGAGAGAGGGGTCAAGTGATTGAAAGGGGGAGGCAAGAAACAAAGTCATAAATAAAAGGGAGAAAGATGATTTTTTTTAAATTAGGGGATGAGTAAATATATAAGGAAGGCCACACTGGGTTATCACAGGCTAACCATTAGGATTGATCCAAATACATGCTCCTGGCCTAGAAAAATAGACAAGAGAGAAACAGTTCAGAGTCAAAAACGAAAGAAGACCTAGGGGACCAAAGATGAGAGTTAACTTTAACCAAAAGCTTTCTAACTCTGGGCATGCATTAATAAATAAATACTGACATGAAAGAAAGCCAAAAGAAAAAAAAAAAAAGAATGATAAGTGAGCAGTGGAAATACCTGGACCCAGGTAGGAGCATGGCAGGAGCTGAGGTCTGTTATATGAAAGGATAAAAGGAAGAGAATAAAATAAAATATCTAAATAAAAATCAAGAAATATGGAAGGAAAAGTAACAAACGTTAAGTCTAGAAATACACTCCTGGGTGAATAAATAAATATGTAAAAGAAGGCAATGGTAGGCGTGGTGGTAAAAGACCGTCAGGAGTCAAGGATATGGTCAGTCCAATTCTAAAACCCACAGATCAATAAATAATAAGTATCTAAATAAACAAGTAATGAGAATCTAAAGAAACAAAGACAAGACCCGTGACCGGGGGGGAGGAGCCTGGCCCTCAGGCGCTCCTGATGGGCAGGCTGGGAGGGTTGTAATTAATCCCATCTGGGCACTGAAGCTCCAAGAGAGTGAAAGAAGGCAATAAGAAAGAGGGAGAAAGGCGGAGATGTGGAGAGCTAACAAAAGAGAGAAAGGAAGGGTAAAAAGGTGGTGATGACTACATGGGTAAATGGGTAGGTCCACCGGGAGGGTTAGGCTAGGACTGATCATAAGGGACCCTCACAAACTGTGGGTCGTAACTGGTCAAAATCTGAGCCCTCAGTTCCATGAATAAAGAGTAAACACACAATACGAAGACAGAAAACAGGAAGGAAGAATGGTGTGAAGGAAGGAAGGAGGGAATGAATGAATGAATGAATGAATGAATGAGAAGTGGAGCGGCAGGAGCCAGGGAGGGGTGTTTATAGGTGGCATTAGGATTCATCACTGCATGGCCACTGAGCTCCAAAGAGGGAAAGGATGCAAGAAAGAAAGAGTGAGAGAGTGGAAGAGAGAAACAATGAAAATTGGAAAGACATTAAAAATTACCTAAATAAAGAAGAAAGGTAATATATTAACAAACAAATAGATAAATACATGTATAAGAGAGCTGTTCTCAGAATGAGAAGGGGAGGGAGTATGCACCAAGCATGCTGATTAATTCACATCCGTGCCTCTGAGATGGGCAACCACCCACCCAACCAGGACGCAGTTCAGAGCTGAACTATGGGATGGAGGACCTCAGAGGGGCCAGGGAGGGGAGGACCCATTGACTATAGATTATCATGTATCCAATTAGGTGCACCTGCCATCTAGAAGTGTAAAAATAATTATTCAAATAGAAAGAAAGACTGAATGGATGCATGAATGCCTGAATGAAGGAATGAATGAGTAAAAAGAGTTGCATTGACCGATGAGGAGGGTGTTGCAGAAGGGGTCAGGGTTCATCCGATCCCTGGCGCCTGATCTCCAAAAGAATGAAAGGCAGAAAGAAAGAAAGCAAGGTTGAAAGACTGGTAGAAAAAAACAATTAAGATGGAGAATATAATCAAAATAAAAAAAGAGGAGTAAAAAAGACAATAAATAATAGGTCAAACAATGAAGTCTATGAGAGGGGTCTGGTTTGGCACAGACCATCCACATGAATTTAAATCTGGGGCCCTGAAGTTTATAAATAATGGAAACAATACCATCAATAAAAGGCTGAACGAATAAATGTGTATGTTCCATGAGAACGCAAGAAAAGGAGTTTGAAACATTGAAGGAAAGACCTGGAGAAAGATCTAGGAAAAGAAATTAAAATAGACGTGGAAGAAAAGGCCCTTACTGGATAAGTACTTAAATATAACGAACAGTATTGTTCATTAAATATAATAAATAGTAAGAGCTGAGGTTCATCAGTAAAAAACCACATACCTAAAAGAAAGAAAGAATAAATAGAAGAATGGCTGTGTGAATGAATGAATGAGAAATAGTGATTTTCATTAATTCACTTCTGCACCTGAGGCTCATAAGAATAAAAGAATGCAAAAAAGAGAAAGCAAGAAAGGAGGGGACACAGAAAATGATGACAAGATGGATATAAGCAATAAAAGCATATTGAATGAATAAATAAATACATAAATATATGAGAGAGAGAGGGTCATGACCTTCAATACCTTCATGCCTTCCTATCATTCTTCCTACCAAAAATGAGAAGGCATCATGAACCAAGAATTATGATGAGTTCAAAACTGGGCTCTTGAGATAGTTAAATAAATCCTAAATCAATCACCAGTACACGGAATTAGCGAACAAAAGGGGGCCCCACGTGGACTGGTGTTGAGAAGGCTCCGGGAACCACAGATTAGGGTTAATCCAATTCTGTGCACCTGAGGTCCATAAATAAAAGAATAAATGTTGAAATAAAAGGGTAACAGAAAGAGTGAATGGACACATGAACGACTGAATTAGAAATGGAAATGCCTGGAACAGCCAGGAAGGGTGACCCGTGGGATTGTCACTCATCTCCCTCCAGGCACCTGAGGTCCGTGCACGGGAAGAGATGGAAGAAAAAATGCATTACAGAGTCAGAGAAAGATGAAGAAAGGCAGAATGAAGCTAAGTGAAAGAGAAAGGGAAAAAAACCCATCCAATAAAGAGAAGACCAACCCTAGGTGTGTCTGAGACAGGGGTATCTGTTAGGATTGGGAATGAGGTCGTCATTAATCCTAAAGGTGGATGAGGTCGTCCAGCCCCTGTTTCTAGGGCCAGGGCAAATGGAGAGAATAAAAAAAGAAGCAAAAAAGGAAAAAGGAAAGATACTAAACGAACAACTGAAGTGATGAATGGGTAGTTAAGAGAGGTTGTCTGAACGGAGATTGTCATCAGTTGACCTCCGCACTCCTTAAATAGATGAATACATCATGCCTTTCAAAGGATAAATGAAAAATAGAAGAAATACCTGGCCCAAAGAAAAGGTTGCATCTTCCAACACTGCAATAAAGTATATGCAATCAAAGTCCATAAATAAAAGAATAAATACCTACACGTAAAAGGTGACTAAATGCAGGGAAGAAGGATTGTACATGCAAATAAATAATGGGGCAATGATGTTTATTTTGCACATGGGGTTTTGGCTAATATGATTATTTCACAGGAGACTAATAAGTAAAAGAATACCCAAAATAAGAAAGAAAGGAAGGACAAATGAATGAGTGAGTGAATGAATGAGTAAGAAATGGAGCTCACCGACCAGGGTTGAGGATGTTGGATGTGAGATCCCAATTCATCCTTCTGTGCGCCTGAGTTTGTAAGAATTAGAAAATGTAAGGCAGAGTGAGAGAAAGGGAGAAAGATGAAATCTGGGAAGAAAAAAAAAAAAGAAATGAATGAAAATAACAAATGAATGAATAAATAGGGCTTGCAAAGGGAGGGCTTCGTAACTAAGGGCTGTGGTTGATTTAAAGCTGTGCTACCACAAAGTGCACCAATAAAGGAATCAAATCTGAATGAATGAATGGATGAGCGACTGACTGGAAGGAAGAGAGGAAGGACGGAAGGAGGAAGATAAGAAGGAAGGAGGAAGGGAGGGAGGGAGGAAGGAAGGAAGGAGAAAGGAAGGAAGAAGGAAGGAAGGAAGGGAGGAGGGAAGGATGGATGGAAGGAAGGAAGAATCAGCCTCCATGTTTTGTGGCCCCTGTGTTTTAGCCAGCTGAGTGAAGTGGGTACCAGGAGAGGTGGCTCTTGGCATGCTGTGTGCTTGTTACATGCACTTTACCTGGCAGGGAGGAGCTGGCTCAGGAAGAGCCTGGCCTTGGAGTGCCATTGTCACATCCTGGCTGTGTGGGCCACATCATTTCCTCTCTCTCATGCTCAGTCTCCCCATCCGTAAAGTTGGAATGGCATCAGCTCCCCACTTGGACTGATCATGGGAAAAATGCTCTCCTGCCCCTTGGCAGTGCCCTACCTATAGCCCCGAAAGGAGGAAGAGCTTAGGTCCTGGGCCCTGTAGAAGGTTGCGTGGACAAGGAGTGTTGGGCCCGGTGGGCGTCTTGGCCTCTCCCTGGGCGTGGGTCACCTGCAAGGGAGGCTTTTCCCACCAGGGGGCAGCAGAGGGCAAGGGAGCAGGAGGCCCTGGGTGGCGGGTGGCGGGTGGGCCCCGCCCGCTGCGCTGTCCTAGTGTGGCGCCGCTCACATCCAGGGGCCGTGCAGGAAAAAGGCAGGCCGGCCAGAAAGTGGCCAGGAGCGCTTGAGAAAGGTGACCTAGGAGCCCAGTGACCCAGGCGCCCAGAGGCAAATCACCAGAAACCTTGTTCCTGCAACTTTCTGAAATGTGCCCGGGAGTCCTCCAGCCGGGTGTTCTATGGGGCAGCGGTCCGCCCTTCACAGCTCAGGGGGTGCTGGGGCAGGTGCACCTCAGCCCGGGTTTGCAGACGTGGTCTCAGGATCCCGGCCCCCTTGACATGGCATCCCCAGAGCCCGTTTCAAGGCCTTCCTGTCTCCTTGACTGTTTTCCGATGTACTGTGTATTTCTGCGGAAGGCGCGTTTGCACGATGTGTGGAATTGTCCTCTCTCTTGACCTGCCCTCCTGGGGCCGCGGGCAGGTCTGGGGGCAGTTTGTACTCATGTTTCCAACCCCAGGATCTCCGTGGTTCTGTCCAGTCTCTCTTCTCTGTAGAGGACAGGACTTGTGCAGTTGTGTGTGGTGTGCCTGTGTTTGTCTGTAAAAACAAGGATCAAAGTCCCTCTCAACTTCTCAATTCCTATTTGGGACATGAAGGAAAAAAAACCTGGATTCTTAACAAGTGCCCTGAGCAGGAGGAGCAAGTTTGGCTGGACCCAGGAGACGTGGCTGGGAGCACGCAGAGCCCAGGGAAGATGGGTTGGGGTGGGGCTCACGTTCTCTCTGGTGGGCAGGGGGGAACATGGGGACAGTATGTGGCCCGGGGGGGTTACACTTTGGAGGTTACACTTGGAGTGACTTTGGACCCTGGGTGAGAACAGGGACTGTCGGGTGGAGAGGGGGCACAGGCACGAGGTGGGGCTGTTCTGCCTGGTGTGCGCTGAGGACATGAAGTGGGGGCTGCAGGAATCAAAGCTGTAGGTTTGCAGACAGGATGCAAGGAGGGAGTAGGGGGATCAGGGGTGACTCCTGTGCTTCTAGTATGGGCCCCGAGCTAGAAAACGGCATTTAGAAGATGGAGGACACGGCATTCACGTGTCAGGAGCCACCCTTCCGTGCCTCCAGCACCACATGTCTGGGCCATGTGAGCAGGGTCACATGGGCCCGATGTGGTGCTGGGGGCGGCAGGGCTCTGCTCTTCTCTTCTTTTGGAATCTGGGGGCGTCGCACTCTGCCTTGGCCAGCCTGAAGCCTGGGAGTGTTCTTATTACCCCTGGAGACACCTGCTAACATGGGGTCCCTGAAGAGCCTCCTCAACCAGCCAAGTGTCACTGGGTGGACAAGGGTGGGGGCAGGGGGGGCCCAAGGCAGGTAGAGACTGGGAGGATTGTTTAAAAAGTCCACTGAGGCTCAGGAACACTTCAAGTGTTGGGTGTAGAATGGAGGGAGGCACAGCCATGCGCCCCCAGAGGAAATGTGGAGGAATGGGAGCAAACCTCAGGCAGCCTTCTCCCGCCTGAGGGGCTGCCGAGGGCCCACGGTGGGTGGAAATGGGCCAATGGGAGAAGCTGCAGGGAGACCCACTGGTGCCCTGATGGGTGGGCGAGTTGGGATGGGGCGAACTCTGTCTTCTTGGAATGCAGAGGGCGTGAGGGTCGTCAGGTCAGGGCTCTTAGAGTTTGGGATCTGACGTTCTAAAGGTCTCCATTTCTGGGATGCTGAGATTCAGGACAGGGTTCCTGACGGCTACAGAAGCCAGGGGTGGAATTCCCCCATGGGGCCCCGTCGGGTTCCTTCCGTGCCCCACCCACAAGGCCCGAGTGGGGATCTCAGTGCTCCTCTCTGATCAGGGCCTATCTTAAGTGTGTGTTTCTTTCTTTTAATTTTTCAAAACAAAGACAAATTTTGTGTCTTGACTGTGACCTTTGCATGCCCCCCAAGCACAAATCCTTCTCCTGGTGCCACCAGGAGCTTCAAAGCTCCTTGGATTCCCCTCAACTCCAGACTCCACATTCCCTCCTTGGGAAGCTTGGCCTCAGGGCTGGCCTTCCAGAGGGCGGAGGATGGAGACTGGGCCTCTGGGGCAGACGGCCCAAGGGGTCCTTTGTATTCTTAATGTAAACCGTGTGGATGGTGCATGACCTGGAGCAGGAGGTCACCCATCACTCTGACACGTCACCCATCTTTCACCCCTTCAGATTCTTGTCTATGGGCACACTTATTTTTTAATGGACATCAATTTTTTTTTAATGAACATCCATTTCTTAAACCTAATTGCCATTCTTCACCACGTACACTTTTTTTTTACATCTTGCCTTTTCCATTTAATATTCTGTTGTCAACGTTTTTCTTTTTTCCATAGTCTTCATCACCTCACTGGCTGAGTCGTGTCCCATTGAGCGGCTATGCCATCATTTGCATCACCGACCTGCTAATGTTATGCATAACTCATTTTTTTTTTTAATGTTATAAATTATGCCACAGCTAGTGGCTTAGCACACTGACTTTTTTTCATTCTTACAAATTACTTTCTTACACCCACAGTGGTCATTGCTTCATGGCATGTCAGTTTCTCCTGCTAGACTGTGAGCCCCTTGAGGGCAAGGAGCTTGTTGATGTGACCTTTGTGTCTTCGATGCCTAACATGTTGTAATGTTCATGGATGCTTGCTGGATGAGTGGATGGAAGGATGGATGAAGATGTGAGTGAGTGGGTCAGTGGTTGGCTGATGGATGAGCCAATGGAAGGATGGAAGGATGGATGAATAAATGGATTGGTGAATGAATGAATGCATTAGGGTTGAGCTTCTTGAGTGAAAGGCCAGGGATTCTTGTATGAATATTGACTAATTTCAGAAAGCTCTCAGCATTTTACAATGTCCAGCAATGTATTAGCATTTTGTTAAGATATTGCTAGTTTATCTCTGTTAAAAAGTGTTTTTATGTCATTTTAACTTGCATTGCTTTGATTACTAATGAAGGTTGAAGATTTTCACATATGTTTGTTAACAGATTGTATTTTATCTTCTGTGAACTGTTTGTCCAAGTCCACTGGGTCATGGCTTTCTGATGAGACTGGTCAAGGCTGGAATGGACATCCTTGGGATGTAGCGAGCCATCCGTCATTGGAGGCATTTAAGGGGCAGGCCAGGCAGACACTCAATGACGGTAGCTGTAAGGAAATTCAAATAGTGGGTGTGGAGTTGACTTAGATGGCTTTGCTTCTCCCTGGGAAATGGTTGGTGGGGATGACATCTTCCATTTGGCATCCCAGCGACTTTTAAGGTCACATCCCTTGGGTGGGCTCGTGCATTTATGATTTATAAACTCTAACTCACCCTCTGTAACTCTTGTGGGGCAGGAATATCTCTTTGACCCTCCAAGGCCCAGACAGCCTTGCCCAGCATCTTGTATAGTTAGCTGGCGGACTTCCCACCAGCCCTGTCCCCGAGCCCCCCCCGCCGCCCCCGCATTTCACCTTGAGGAAGCCAGACCCCTGCACCACCACTTACCACCTCTTAGGGCAATCAGGTGAGGCGATCTGCTGCCCTTTGTGCTCCCAGTGTCCTGTGATGTGTGAGCAAATGTCCCCTAGGCCTCCATGGTGGCCTTTAGGGTATCATTGGTTAATGGGACATGTTGGATCGGGACTGATGGAGAATCCTTTGGTTTTTCTTCAATCGGGGCAATTAAATTCTGCGATCCAGGGAGCAGAATGGACCCCATGCTCTTCTCAGACTTTCCCTCATGCCCCATTCCAAAGCTAGCAGGGTTCAAAGGTCATCATGGCCATTTGGGGAGGGCGTATTACCCATGGAGGGCTCGCCCCTGCTTCTTCCCACCGACCCCTCTACTATAGCACTGAGTGCTGTTTGCCTGCATCAGAGTTACTCACCCACATGTCGATCCCAGCATCAAAGCCTGGGAGGCCAGCAGTGGTGTCCCACAGTAATTTAATCCATCCGTCCATCCATGCATTCGGCCTCCATTTCTTGACCTGGTGCTTTTGGCCTCTCCCTCCCCCGAAAGCAAACCTTTCCCTTTTGGGCGGGCTGTGTAGCGCCATGGGCTGTGGTGATGAGGTGAACGCCCTTATTTGTAGCTTTCTCCTCCGGGGTCACTGCTCTGAGCACGTCCCAGCTGGATCTCATCTGCCACCATCACCCACACGGCTTCCTCCCCATGGCGCTTTCCCATGCATCACGCACCGCGGCAGATCCAGGCCAGGGTCCGAGAGCGACTCCCCCCCCCAGTGAGCGGAGATGTCCCCCCCAGGCCACCCTGCCTGGTGCATGGTCCCTGCCATGAGCTTTGCCTTCGGCCTGTCAGCTTCCTCCACCAGACGGCAGTGGTTGCAACTCATCTCTTCATTCCTTCATCCCTCCATTCCTTCACTCAGTCAACAAACATTTTTCAAAATCAGCTAGTGCTATACTAGAGCTGGCTCACAAGGACTTATTGAAAGAGAAGATGAGCATGTTTGCAAGGGGCCGTGTTTGTGTGTCAGTGACAAGGCGAGACCCTTGATTCAACTCCAGCTTCTAGATCTGAATTCTGTTGAAAGTTTGATTGCCCTTTCCAACTTTGTTCCTTACAAAACTAGGTTGATTAGTAATCAGCAGACTGTGTTCTCTGGGTGCTCAGAAATCATTGCCCATATTCTCAAGAGGCCAGAATGAGAGCTGGGAGGTCTGAGATGATGGCAGATTCTGGCCGCGAGCAGGCTTTCAAGTCGTTAAAACACCCTGATCTGCCCGGAGGCGGTCTTAGAGCCATTCCCGTCCCTTACGAGATTAGTTAATGCCAGGCTCTATTTAGAGAAAATTGGAAGAGATGATTGCTCGTGTGGATGAGAAGGATCACGCCCGGTGTGGGGGTCTGTGCAGAATGATCCACTGACAGAGCTGGATGTCCGAGGCACAGGGCACTTTGCAAATCCTGGATGCAGCCCTGAGCATCAGTGTGGGTCCCAGGCCAGGTGAGGCCCCCCTGTAGCTCACTGCTGCCTGCGTGGGGCAAGGCATAGGTCTTAGGGGCTCTGCTTAGAATTCTGCATTTTTTTTGTTGCACTGGAGAGTGAGTGTCATGGATAAAGCCAGGACCCTGGAGCTGGACAAACGTGTATGGTTTAAATTTACGGCGACATCTTGAGTCTGTCTTCTGGGGAGACCATAGTACCCACCTCGCAGGGCTGTTGTGAGGATCTATGTAACCAGGATTTAGAACTGTGATTCTGAAAGGCTGGGCGTGTGCCCCTGGGGGAGTGCTGGAGGCGAGATGAGAGGCCAGGAGGGGCAGCCTGATTTGGGCAGGTTAGTGGGAAACTGTTTTGCCAAACTCTGCAGGGGGATGTTGTGGGATAGAATGCTAAATTTGGATGACAGTGTTAGATTAGAGAGGAGTAATTTTGGCAGGAACCTTCATGCTGGGGCATGGGCCTTTTTGGGCAACGCCCCTGGACTCCCCTGGGGTGTGCGTTCACCATCGCCTCTGTAAAAGGTTGGAGGTGCCTGGCTGTCTTGCCTACCGCTGGGTCTGGCCTGTGGGCAGCGCTTAACACACGTCCCTCCACAAGAGGTCCCCCCCAGCAGTGTCCTCCCCCCAAAATATTAGGCACCAGCCATCAAAGACACTGCACGACCCCTCCCCAGTTAACGACATTTGGGCTCTGACGCCCACAGCCTGGGTGCCTAACACAGGCCCAGGCCAGTGGTAGGGGTTGCCTTCCATTTTTGTTGAATGGATGGATGGGTAGATGGTCAAATAACGAAATTGTAACCAAATGCACGTGGTGGATGTTTCTAACCTTTACTAAGAGATTGTGTTTTGCTCCTGATTCACCTGTGAACAATCGTTGTATTGTATCTTATGGACTTTTGTATGACGTGTGTTGTTTGAAAACTAGGATTCTTGTTTTGGGTGTCACGAGGTGGAACTCGAGCTGTCCAATTAACGAGTCAGTGTTTTGTGTTAGAAATTAGAATCTGGCAGACCCCGGGGCCGCTTAACTGTGCAGTGTGCAAGTTGCTTCTCCTCTCTGACCCTTGGTTTCCTTTTCTCTAAGTTGTGGGTCACCAGAATGCTCACCTCACAGGGTTGTTGTGAGGGCCGAGGGCTGGGTAAACTGTAAAGTGCTCATCAAATGCTGGCTCTTACTGAGAATGGTCAGATGTTAGGGGTTGTCTCGAAAAGACCAGTGAAGCCTTTGCTGCTTCTAAGTGAATAAAAAGTCAGCCTATAATCTTATGCTAAGATTGTATTTCCAACAGTCAATGGAACGTGTAAGACAGAGACTGAGCAGTCTGCAAGTGTTTAGCGATGTGGGCCCAGGGTAAATATTGGTTTGATTAAATGAGTGATGGCTTTCTTCCTTCTTCGGAACTCCCCCTCCCCGCCCCCAGGCTGCTGCTTCTCACATGCAGGTTAAGCTGGCTGGGGTGACTGCTTTGGGTTTGCCATACCTGTGGGTGCCGTGTCTGCTTGGAGGCGCTTCTGCAAACGTCTGTAGATGCACTGGTGTGGTGTGTCAGGGAGGAAGGGGGAGGCGGTGGAGAGAGGGTGAGGAGGGGCTTCTGGGTACCCCCTGGGGACTAAACTCTTTCTTCTGCCCTTTAGGGGAAAGGCCTGTGCCCCTAATTTCCTCACGCCCCTCTTCCTTCTCTCCCTGGCTGTAAGGTAAAGGAGTTAGTCTTCAGCCCCCTCTGTGGGCCTGGAGCCCAGCTCGGGGCTGGTATGCCCCCTAAGGTCCCCGCTTGATGGGGTGGGCCCCCTTTGGAGATGAGCAAGTGGAGTATCAGGGACAGCGGGCATGCGCCGGGACTGAGCAGTCCTGCGTGAAAAGCCGGTGCTCGTTCGACGCCAGCCCCGAGCCCCACTCGCAGTCACTGTGGCTGCCTGTGCCAGTGTCCCCGTCCCCACCGTGCGCCTGGCCGTGCTCTGGCAGAGGTCATGCTCCTCCAGAGCTCAGTCGGGTCTGAGTCAGATGCGGAAACGCGGCTGCACTCAGTAAGACATCGCGCCTGCTCTGGCAGAAGTCTCGGGGGACATCCCCTCAGGGCTCAGTTTGGATCGGGGGTCTCTTCACGAGACCACTGACTTCCTTTCCTGGCCCTTGTCTCTGGTGTGGGGAGCAGCATTCTGCTCTAGCGTCCCCCAGTTCTGTCCGAGGTGGGGTTGAGCTGGGTATCCGTTCTGCCCCGCCCCACCCTCCGTCACTGGCCTCCCCTTTTTGCCTCCGGCTTTCACAGCCGCAGTGGGCAGGCCTTGGCCCGTCTCTGTGGTCCCTGCTTCTGTCAACCTGGCCACTTCCATCAGCAGCCTAAGCTTTTCTTCTGTGTCTGGCCTCCACACCTTTGCGCCTGCCATGCCTGCCACCGGGAGCCCCCGCGCAGCTTCCTTGACGCTCCCCTCCCTTGGGCTTTGCTGAAGGGGCCTTGCAGTATCCCCTTTGGTGTCTGAACCGTGGCCATCCCAAGTCCTGAGAACTTGTCTCAAGCAGAGGGGGCCTTACCTCGGTGCTTCTGAGGGGCCCCACGGTAGGGACAGTTAGGTAGGGCCCTCCTCCCAGGGGACTGTGGGTCTGTGTTCAGGTGACTGCTCCCCGAAGGGCCTTGGGCTCCTTGAAGGCCAGGCCTGTGTGTGACCCAGGGATGAAGGACTCTCAGGTGCCCAGTGTTTCCACGTCACTGTCCCCTTGAGGTGGGCAGGACTGGGTCCCTGTCTCCTGAGGGCAGGTGAGAAAGTGGAGGCTCGCTGAGGTCATGGCTAGGCTGCACGTGAACCCCATCCCTTACTCCGAGACCTGTGTTTCTTGGACCCTTTACAACGCTGTTTCCTGCACCAGTAGCCACCTAATAGATGTTCACTGACTGATGAGGCAGGGTTTTTAATGGTTGTGAAGAGCTGGCTTGACAGTTGGCTGATGTACAGGCTGAATCCACCTGCGTTTCTCTAAGAGGAAAGGGTATGTTTTCTCGGCAAAGACTTCACGCAAATCCTGTGGTCCCCTGGTCCTTGCCCTGGGGAGGGGAGGTCTTCTATCTGAAGTCTTTGTCCTCGTCATTGGTGACAGTCAGTGTTGGCGTGTGAGGCACATGCCAAGTCTGGGATGCAGCCATGGGCACCAAGGAAACTAGGGGGATCGGACCCCAAACCTTGATTCTTTTCATCCATTTTCGCCCCCCAAAGAACAGCGCATGGGCGCACGTGGAGGGAGGGGCTCTGGAGGTCTGGCCCATTTGAGTTCTGGTCCTGGTCACCATTTGCCAGCATAGTGGCCTTGGCAGGTTCCTTGAACCACCCTGAGCCTCGGTTTCCCCACCTGTAGAATGGGTACTTACTGACAGTGTCCGCTCAGGGGATGGCGGTAAATAATGACCGTGCTGGCTTCATGCCTCTCTGCACTCCATATGCTGGCTCCCGAGAATCAAGGTCTGGGTTCGAGGCCACCCTAGTGCCTCTCTGTGTGTGACCTGGGCGAGTTTGCTCACCTGTAACCTGGAAATAGTCACATCTGCCTGGCATGGTTATTGTGGGAGTTAATGAGACTGTTTATGTGAAAATAAATGCTTTGTTACCTGGTGCACAGATGCCCTTGTCCTTTGCTCTCCCGGTGGGCCCTGGGGCTGGTCACAGAGCCCTGTGCTCCCGGGAACCAGGGTGGCTCAGACGACTGCTGGGTGGAGTGGAGGGAGTTGGGGAAGCACCCGGCCAGCTCTGGGGAGACAGTGAGAGAAGGAAGGGTTTGCTTTTAAATACAGAGATTTAACAGACTCGGAGGGGAAGGCCTTGAGGCTGGAGTGGGGGGATTAGGGAGAAATTTTAGAAGCCCCCAGAGGAAGAGGAGGAGGCTGATATTTTAGAAAAGACCCAAGTTTGGGGTTTTGGGTTGGACAGGAGAGCTGGGGTGGTTTTCAGAAGGGCCAAGAGTTCTGGATTCTGGGTTAGGAGGTGAGACCCATCGGAGGGTACCGGTGCAGGAGGGAGCCAGGACTAGAGTTGTGTATGCTTCCAGAAGGAGACCGGGGAGGGGCTGACTGTGGGACACCAGAGGTTGAGGGGCACTAGGTAGAGGGGCAGGAGCTGGTGGCTGGGTATGCCCCTCACCCCATGGCTGCTGGGGAGCCGGGCCCTTCTCCCCATGCTCTCCAGGCTCTCAAGTGCCCAGTCTCCTCTCCTCGTCCCCGGCCTGCTGTCTGCATGAGAACTCGTGTCAGCCAGTGAGCCCGGGAGCGGAGGCCTTCACCTGCACCTGTGTCTCTCTCAGCCTCCACAGCCACAGGGACACCCGCGCACGTTCCCGCGGGACAGGCTGGACCCAAAGACTCTGGACCCGGGCCGCCCCCTGCGAGGAGGGCCGTGCCCTCCCTGACCTCCCCTCCAGTAGCCGCCCATCCTCTGACTGATGGACTTCACTGATCTGAGGGTCAGACACGCGGGCTTGACCCCTGCCTGCCCCTCGCGAACCCTGAGACTTGGGGGAGCCACCGAGCCTTCGTTGTCTGCATCTGTGAAGTGGCCTCGGACACCTACCTCACAGGGTTGTTGTGAGGAGCATGTGATGAGGTTTGAAAGTGCCCGACCTGGGGCTTGGCACACCCGATTGTGCTCTCAATAAATGTATTTCTTGCCTTAACAAACAGTGATGGATGTGCTACTAATATGAGGAGGGTGAATGTGGGGTGTCCTGTCGCTGGGGATTCCCTTCACCTCGGGCAGTATGATGGGTGGGGAGGGGCGGGGGAGCCAGCTCCACTCCCAGGAAGCTGCCTGTCCCCTACCCATCGGGCAGGGTGACGGGATGCCCTGCAGCAAAGCTGGCCCGGTGGGAGCCTTGAGGTTCAGGTATTGGATGAACTAACTCGGGCTGGTCCCCCTCCTTCTAACGGTCAGAGGATGCCAGGTGTCTTTCCAGAAGGGAATGTAATCAGGAGGTGGAGGAAGTCTGAGCTGAGCTCACTGCCCCCAGGGCTGCGACTCTTCCTCTCCCTCCTCACACATTTCCAGGGCCCTGGCCGGGACCTGGCTGAGCAGTCGCCATGCTTGAACTGCCGGCGAGTGGATGGTGGAGAGGGTCCAGCCTGGCTGTGACCCAGCGCTGACACTCGTTCCACAAGATGGTTACTGGGCAGGGCCTTGAGGAGCTGCCAAGGTAAAACCTTGAGGGAGAGCCAACGGGGCAGGGGCACTGAGCCTTGCACCCCCGCCACCCAGCTCAGGAAGGTCAGGCTGTGGCCAGCAGCATGTGGCTGAGGCTAAATGGGGCAGAGGGAAGGACAAAGGAGCTGTGGACCCACGTCCGCATGGAGTCCTGGGGTCGGCACTCCTGGCTTTGCTGGAGCAGATGAGCTGGACATGCAACCAGTGGGAAGGGAAAGCTGCTGTCACCGCCACTGTCACTGTCAACGCCAAAGCCACCACCACCGCTGCCGCCATCTCCTGCTCCTCCCCCTCCCTCTCCTTCCCCTCTCTCCTTCCTCCTCTCTCCTTTTCCTTCTCCCCTCTTCTCCTCCCTCCTTCCTCCTCTTCTTCCTCCTCCTCTCTCCTTCCTCTTCCTCCTCTTTCTCCTCCCCTCCACCCGCCTCAGGGAGATGCCTCAAGAGAACTACAGGCGTGTCCAGCCGTGAGTGCCTGGGGCTGAGCATGGCCTCTTTGCGGAGAGAAAGAACCACCTTGGGGACCGTGGCCATGTCCAGCCAAGGAGACCTGACCCCAGCCCTGATGGAGATGGAGACATGTTGGTGCTGAGTGATGGTCCAGGCGGCAGTGAGAGGAGGAGATGGCCTCTAGAGTGTGCCCCACCCAGATGAATCCATGCCCAGCCAAGAGGGGGCTGAGAATCCAGGAGAGTCCTGAATGTGGTGGGCAGAGCCCGAGCCTCTGCTGAAGCTCAGGCATCCAGAATGAGGGCCCCCTCGATGTTCCAGAGCCGAGACTCCAGCTGCAGCCTCCAGTGAAGCTCAGACATCCGGAATGAGGGGTTCCATTGAAGTTCCAGAACTGAGACCCCACCTCAAGCCTCCAGTGAAGCTCAGATGTCTGTGGGGAGAGGTCCCCGTGATGTTCTAGAGCTGAGATCCCAGCTTCAGCCTCCAATGAAACTCAAGCTTCCAGAATGAGGGCCCCATTGATGTTCCAGAGCTGAAATCCCAGCTCCAGCCTCCAGTGAAACTTGGGCATCCAGAATGAGGGTCTCCTCGATGTTCCAGAGCCAAGACCCTAGCTCCAGCCTGCAGTGAAGCTCAGATGTGCATGATGAGAGGCCTCCTTGATGTTCCAGAGCTGAGATCCCTGCTCCAGCCTCCAGTGAAACTCGGGCATCCAGGATGAGGGTCCCCTCGATGTTCCAGAGCCGAGACCCCAGCTCCAGCCTCTACTGAAGCTCAGATGTCCATGATGAGATGCCTCCTCGATGATCCAGAGCCAAGAACCCAACTCCAACCTCCAGTGAAGCTCAGATGTCCATGATGAGAGAGAGGCCTCCTTGATGTTCCAGAGCCAAGAACTCAACTCCAGCCTCCAGTGAAGCTGAGATGTCCCTGATGAGAGGCCTCCTTGATGTTCCAGAGCCAAGCACCCAACTCCAACCTCCAGTGAAGCTCAGATGTCCATGATGAGAGAGAGGCCTCCTTGATGTTCCAGAGCCAAGAGCCCAACTCCAACCTCCAGTGAAGCTCAGATGTTCATGATGAGAGGCCTCCTTGATGTTCCAGAGCCAAGAACCCAACTGCAGCCTGCAGTGAAGCTGAGATGTCCATGATGAGAGGCCTCCTTGATGTTCCAGAGCCAAGAACCCAACTCCAGCCTCCAGTGAAGTTCAGATGTCCGTGATGAGAGGCCTCCTTGATGTTCCAGAGCCAAGAACCCAACTCCAGCCTACAATGAAGCTCACATGTCCATGATGAGAGGCCTCCTTGATGTGCCAGAGCCAAGAACCCAACTCCAGCCTCCAGTGAAATTCAGATGTCCGTCATGAGAGGGCTCCTTGATGTTCCAGAGCCGAGACCCCAGCTCCAGCCTCCAGTGAAGCTCAGATGTCCGTGATGAGAGGCCTCCTTGATGTTCCAGAGCCGAGACCCCAGCTCCAGCCACCAGTGAAGTGAAGATGTCCATGATGAGAGGCCTCCTCGATGTTCCAGAGCCAAGAACCCAACTCCAGCCTCCAGTGAAGTTCAGATGTCCATGATGAGAGGGCTCCTTGATGTTCCAGAGCTGAGACCCCAGCTCCAGCCTCCAGTGAAGCTCAGATGTCCATGATGAGAGGCCTCCTTGATGTTCCAGAGCTGAGTCCCCAACTCCAGCCACCAATGAAGCTCAGATGTCCATGATGAGAGGCCTCCTTGATGTTCTAGAGCCAAGACCCCAGCTCTACCCTCCAGTGAAGCTCAGATATGCAGAACTGGTGAGAAAGCCTCAAGGCCGTGGGCTCGCCTGGTCAAGACTGGATGTGGCCGAGGTTTGACTTGCGAGTGGAGATGATGGAGGAGACTGCTCACCACCCATGGTCTGCGGTGCTCCTCACTAGCAACACCAGAGATAGCATTTGACTCCTGTGGGAGCCTGGGTTCCAGATGCATAAGCAGCTGTGGAGTGGGGACTCCTGATAGGAGGAAGAGTGTTAGGAAGAGCACAGTCATAGATTGTGGGTGGGACACCGCCGATGAAGCCTGCCCCTGAGTGTGTATCTCTGCAGCAGAGTGCTGTTTTATGTCTTTTAGTAGTGCTGGACTCATGGCTGGCTGCACACCAGCCTTGATCCACGGAGCTGCCAAGTTGGCTGGACCCTGGAATGTAACCCAAGCTTGTTTCTGCGGCTTAGCTCCTCTCCCAGGGGAAGGTGCTAACCGCCCACTCGCCAGCCCGGCGTGAAGCTGCGACCTTGGGGCTGCTCAGATCTGGTTGCCTCTTTCCAGCAACGGAAGTTCATCGAGGTTGGGACTGGGACAGGGCCAGGCCATCATGATGGGTGTGAAGATGGCATAGATGGCAAAGGAGGCCCCCAAATATATGGGGACAAGATGGCAGCTTCCCACGTGCAGCTGTGTTTTGGGCTGGGACCCTGCCCCGAGCACATTGACCATAGCTGTGGTCCTTCAGGAACTCGGTTGACACCAGACTGTCCACTAAGCCAGAGAGAGATGATGGTCAAAGAAATAAGGCCAAATATATTGACTTGCTCACAAACCATAAGGAGGTCATGGGTAGATAGCATCGAAGCAGTGAAAAGTATAGACTTTGGGAGGAGACTGCTGAGCGTTATCCTGGATGTGCTGACTCTGAAATCTCTAGACTGGGAGGTTCTGAGAATCTGATATCATCAGTTATGACATTCAGACACAGCTACAATAATATGTCCCAGAAACTGACTTAGTTTTTGCAGTTGGAGTCTGCAGGAAAAGGGAGCAGCTAACAAGAGTTCTTGAAAAACACATCCTAGCGATGCCAACATCATTTTGGTGATATTTCCTGGAAATTCATTTGAATTTGGAACTATGCACACAAAAACTTCTTTTATGAGTAACTAGGACTCGAGGCCTGGGATGGAATGGAGGAGAAATTCATCTTAGAAGACTGCCCTGCCCGCCTCACCCCCACCCTCGTTTGGCCAAGTTATTTTAGGATATTTCCAAGAACAAGTAATTATTAAACTCTCTCATTGCTGATTTCCTAGAAGTCCTCACAACAAACTCTGAGGCCAAATGCAAAACGGGTGAGCTGGGCTTGTAATGTCTGTGAAGAAAATGTGAAGTCTCCTCCTTAATGTCGTCAGCCTCAGGGAGCTAGGCTCAAAGTAGAGCCACAGGAGTGGCAGTAAGGACAGGATGGAACTTCTAGATCATCAGGCAGAGCCCCCTGACTTAAGTGAGATAGGTCAGAGATTATTCTACAGCCCCTTCCAGGAACGTCTTCGAGCTCTCAGATGTTTCTAGAGTGTGCCAGGCATTGTGCTGAGACTCAGGAGGAAGAGATGAATTCAATTCAGCCCCTGCCCTCCAAATGAGAAAGGCCAAATTCCAAGTGTGGCTGTCATGGTCTCAGCGTAGGGCTCACAGTGGTCTCCCAGTCCGCTCCCCCATTTTACAGATGTGGACACTGATGCCGGGAGAAAGGTTGGTTCCTTGATGCCCATTAAGACCAGACCTCTCTCTCGAGGCCACGGCACTATTCCCTACCCCAGGCTGCCTCTGATTGTACCAAGATTCAGGAAGAGCCCTCAAGGCTGAGTGGATTGCTGCGGTCACCGGTCGAGAGAGCAGAAGTGGGAAGGCTTGGTGCCAGAGCCCCCGCCTCCTTGTGCAAACTGTCTGTGGTGGTACCCAGAAGCCCAGCCCAGCCCCAGTGCCATGCTGGAAGATGAGACCAGAGGGAGCGAGGATGCTCTGGAGGGTGTGGGGGTGAGGTGACAGGAGGAGCCTTGTCTGGGAGTCCAGGGAGCTAGGCCCAGCCGCAGTTTGTCTCCGACTCTCCCCCTCAGGGCCTCAGTTTGTGGCTTGCTCTCAAGCGCCCCTCACACGGAGGGCTTTTTCCTGAGCCAGCCGTGGGAGACAGTGCTCCTAACAGCGCCTTCCTGTACTGCTCAGGGGACACTTTGGATTCGACCCTGCCCCTGCACCCAGCAATCATTTAGGGCCTCTGGGGAAGCCAGTCCCAATAGCAGCAATGCCCTCTGTGGAGGCTGGGCCCACCCGTAGGTGGGTGGGAGGACGAACGGGCAGGCAGTGGGTGGCAGGACAGCAGCCAACTGGCCCAGAGAGTCAGGCCAAATTCAAGCCAGATGTTCCTGGATTAGTCAGCAGAGGGGGAACCCCCCACCCCAGGGAGACATTTATTAGGCTAATTTGATAGCTCTGCATTTCCCAGACAGCCCACAACCCCATATCTGCCTTCACCTGCACTGAGGGGTCTCTATGGGTAGAGCCCCCCAGGCCCCAAATTGCCCTGGGGTGGGTTGGGTGGGGGTCGGGGTGGGGGCTGGCAGGGTGTTGTGGAACGTTGCCTATATACCTGCACTTTACAAAGCACTTTATCTGTTTGCGTGGTGTTG
This sequence comes from Diceros bicornis minor, assembly GCF_020826845.1. Taxonomy (NCBI): domain Eukaryota; kingdom Metazoa; phylum Chordata; class Mammalia; order Perissodactyla; family Rhinocerotidae; genus Diceros; species Diceros bicornis. The sequence goes on from NC_080763.1 coordinate 45,834,928, forward strand.
GCTGATGGTGGAAGGAACGGATGGAAGTGTGCCTGTCAGTGGGCTGGGTGCTCATCATGTGAGAGGGGGAGACCCTGGGCTCGGAGACAGGCAGAGGCGGTTCGGGGATACTCACATGTCCGTGGGGGATGGGGATTCGCCCTCCTGGGGCCAGGAGGGACCTTTCCTGTGATGCCATGGCCGGGGCCCCCAGTGCCCCGGAATCAGAAGGCCACACTGCTGGGAGGAAAGCCCCCCAGTGCACCCCCAGACCTGGCCTTCTGGGATTATTACCCAGGCTGGCACTTGCCTCCCTTCGCTTACAATTGACTGTGACCCCAAAGGGCTAGGCCTTAGCCAACACCCCCAATGCAGCTAATACTGATGTCACCTGTGATCACGATGCTTCTGGAGGGTTTCTGCAACCTGGGACCCCTGGTCCAGGGATTAATGGGCACCCCTTCACCCCAACTCCCACACAGCCCCCAGTGCCAGGTAGGGGCCCGATGTTGGTGTCGAGTGACTGGCCCAGATTAGGCTCCGGTGTTGTCCTGGCCCAGGGAGGGCTCAGTGCGTAGGGTCGGGGCTGGATGTGTGCCTGTGCCTGCCTGTGTGTGCATGGGTGTGCATGCCTGTGCGTGTGTGCATGTGAGTGTGCATGCACGTGCAGTCTGTGCTTGCATGTGCACGCGTGTGTGCGAGAGACGGATGGTGGAGAGTGACTGGAAGTGAGAGACAGAGTGGGTCTCTCCCTAACCCCAGACGTCCTGAGCACAGATTCCCCCTCGGCTTCTCCTGAGACCTGCTCCCCACAGTCACCCCTGTAGCTTTGTTACCAGCCCATCTGTGTGTCCAGCGCTGCCGCAGTGGGCGGAAGAGTGGCAGCCTTGGTTCTCCACCCCCTACCCTTCATTGCCGCCCCCCCCATTTCCTCTCTTTGGCAATGCTGTCACAGGTGGGGGATCTTGCCCCCATCAGCTGCCGACACCCCCTCTCACCACCTCTGCCCAGTCTACGCAGTCAGCTCCTCCCTCGTGTGTCTTGGAGTGGAGCTTTCCCCTCCCAGAACCGCCCCCCCAGCTCCTACCCCCTTGCTGGGGTTCTGACCAGCCCCTACCCCAGCCCTTAGACCCCAGCTTCTGGGGCAGCTCCCAGTAGAAGCTCAGCCACCTCATGGAGAGGGACAAGAATGGGTTGAGCAAGGGTCCTGTGCCCAGCCTCCCCAGCCTCCCTGGCCGCTGCCTGGGGCATTTGCCGCTTGGAGATGCTGGCCGGGGACCACGCCCTCGACAGAGCCTGGGACCCGAAGGACGACTGTGCCCCCCATGGCACTCGGCCCAGATACCGCCTGATCCAGGTCAGTTCCCAGCGGTGGTCTTTGCGAGGCATGGCCAGGTATCGGCTTGGATTGAAAAGTGCGCCAAATGACGTCAGACTTTTTCTGATGAAAGTCTGTCGTGTCAGATTGGTTTGCCAGCGAGATTGAGAGTGGACAAATCGAGGGAGCTTCACCTGCAGCTCTGAGGTTTTGGCAAAAATATACAGTTTACATGTCACATGTATATTATGATATGCAGGAGGTTACATTGTTGCAACTCTTTAAACTTTGTTGCCTGTTGAAATATGCGCTGGGGGAGGGAGAAATGGGGGCTTTTCAAAAATTCCTTTTGGGATATGCAAGCACAAATGTTTGCTGCACAACCCCCTCCCCCCCCCCCCGCCCCCTGGTTCTGGGGCATCTGCTGTTTCTCACTGGCAAGGTTCTCGGGCTTGGTAATTGTTCTCTGAGCTTCGCACATGATGGGTATGCTGTTAATGCAAGTGGGCAGGGCGGGGTTGTTGAGCTGGCCGCTGGGCTGGGCTGCAACTGTAAAGGCTCTTGATTTATTTCTCACCTGAACCCTCAGAGGTGTCCAGGCCCAGCTCGTGGGTCCTGGGTTCCTCCTCCTCCCCCTCTAGTCTTTTGGGGCTCCATCTCATGCATGTCTGTCACCATGGGCTCCATCTTCGTGGCTTCCTTCACCCAGCACTGCTTCACTGTCACCTGCAACTGCCAGGTGCCAGGACCTGGCCCATCCTTCCTGGTGGGCTGGTCATCTCCAGCTCCCGTCACCTCCACCTGGCCTCTGTCATCCTGGGCACAGCATCTCATCTCTATCACTGTGGACCTGGCCATCACCCATCCATCATCTGCCTCACCTCCATCGCTTCGGGGCTCCCTCTGGCCTCCAGGGCCTTGTACATGGTAGGCTTTCATTCATTCGTTTGCACATTCGGTGAAGGTCTACCGTGTACCAGGCCCTGTGCCAGGCATCAAGTAAATGGACGTTGCCCTTGGGAGTGCACGCCTCGGGGAGACGCACAAGAGCCAGCGGATGGCAGAGAGCCTGGGCCAGGGTGGCTTGCGGACATGGTGCTGAGAAGGGCGAATCTGATTGCATAGGGGCAGGGGGTGGGGGTGCTCGGTCAAGGTCCTGCTGAATGGTGTTGGGAAGGAGAGGTCACAGTGCCCTCTGTCTTACCTGCTGGTGGCCGACATCTCAGAAATGACGCCAGGAGCCCAGGGCCTCCCAGCTTGCCCAGGGGGACTTTGCTCCTAGGCCCCTGACATGGTTCCTGTCCCTCCAGGAGCCTGGCTCCTTGCACTCTGCACCCTGTTCTCTGGGTCAGCCTCCTTGCTGTCCCCTTGTTGGAGATCATCCAGTCCTATCCAGATCCTTTGATGTCATTCCCTTTCTAGATGGTAAAACTGGTGCTCAGACAGGTTCCCTGAGTGTCACACGTCAGAACTCACATGGAAGGTTAAGGACCAAATTTTGTGCTCTTATCACCAAAGTTGAAATGAATGAATAAATGAATGAGTGAATGACATGACATGAGAAAGTGGAAAATGGAGCAGAAGAAGACCTTACTTCTCATTGCTCAGCCCTGGAGTGGTTTCAAGGCAGAGTTAGACCACACTGGAGGAGGAGGAGTTATTGAGGGGAAGGAGTGGGCCTAGTCTGTGATGGAGTATTCATGCTTCTGGAGTAAAATCAGAAAATGGTGGACAAGCCAGTGAATTTTGTGTAAAGCAAAATTTATTCCATTGTAAAATTCTGAGCTATGTCTTTGTTACTTTGGTGCTGTTGCAATGTACTTCTGTTCTTTAAAATGATGGTGGTCAAGGATGGGAATTGCTTTGTTTATTGACTTGAATGTCTTTGGTTGGCCAAGTGTTCGTTGTCAAATAACCATTTTGGAAATTTCTAGGTCTTGGAGGGCCAGAATCTGGGACCCTTGTGTGTCCATGAAGACCCTGTGGATGTTTTAGGGAGAGGGGAGGTGGACTTGAGGGGTATGATGGTGGCTCAGATGTCTTAATGGTCCCCTTCAAGAATTGGAGTGGACTCAGTTTTAGGGGACCTTGGTGGTCTTCAGGAGATGTTTCAGGTTTGCTAATTTGGAATTGTACCTTTGGTGCATGAAATTCTGTAACTCGCACGATTGTTTAGTTGCCTGTTTCAATTAGATTCTGAATCAGAATTAATGTGGTGTGTACAGACTGCCTTGGGGTCTGTTAGGATGAGGTGGCCCCCTGGGTGTCCCACCTTCACCCCAGGACGCCCATCACGCTCAGTGGGATGTTCATGGGATGTTCATGAGGGTGAAAACCACTGCTACGTTCATGTGTCAACCAAGCCCCTCCTTGAACATGTGTCACACTGAGCCCCTCCTCCACTCATATGTCACACTGAGCCCCTCCACACTCATGTGTCATGGATCCCCTCCCCCCTCATGTGTCACAGAGCCCCTCCTCACTCATGCGTCACACGGAGTCCTCCTCCACTCACGTGTCACACTTGTGTCCATTCCCTACTCATGTGTCACATTGAACCCTCCCCCTACTCATGAGTAGCACTGAGTCCTCCCTCACCCACATGTCATGTGGTGCCCTTCTTCCACTAACATGTTACACTGAGCCCCCTCACGTGTCACATTTGAGTCCCTATCCCACTCATGTGCCACATTGAGCTCCATCTCCGCTCCTGTGTCACACTGAGCTCCTCCCACACTCATGTGTCTCATAGAGCCCCTCCAGCACCCTTATGTCATACTGAGCCACTCCCTAACTCATGGGTCACATTGAATCCATCCTCTACTCGTGTGTTATATGGAGCCCCTCCCCCACTCATGTGTCACATGAAGTCCCTCCCCCACCTGTGTGTCACACTGAGCCCCTGTGAGACCCATGTGTCACACTGAGCCCTTCCCCTACTCATGTGTCATATGGACTCCCTTGCCTACTCATGTGTCACATAGAGTTCCTCCCCCACACACATCTCATACAGCACCTCCATCACCCATGTGTCACACCAAGACTCCCCACTCATATGTCACTCTGAGCCCCTCCACTAACCTGTGTCACACTGAGTCCCTTCCACACTCATGTGTCACATGGAGTCTCTTCTTCACTCATGTGTCACACCAAGACCCCCACTCATGTGTCATACTAAGTCCCTTTCCCACCCTTGTCACAACTGAACCCCCCACTCATCTATCATTGTGGAGTCCTTCCCATTTAATGTGTCACGCTGAGCCCCTTCCTTCCTCCACTCATGTGTCACACTGATTTGTTTCCCCACCCATGTGTCACATGGATCCCCTCCCTGGTCATGTGTCACACGGAGCCCCTCCTCTACCCATGTGTCACACCCAGGCCCCTCACTCATGTGTCACACTGCGCCCTTCAACTCATGCATCACACGAACCCCTCGTCCACTCATGTCACTGAGCCCTTCCTCCACTCACGTGTCACACTGAGCCTCTTCCACACTCATGTGTCATATGGAGCCCCTCTTCCTCCCATGTATCACACTGATCCCTTCACTCATGTGTCACACTTGAGTCCATTCTCCACTTATATGTAACACAGAGCCCCTCCCCCCACTCCTGAGTAGCACCGAGCCCTCCCTCACCCATGGTGCCCCTCTTCCACCCATATGTTATACTGAGCCCCTGCACTCAAGTGTCACACTTGAGTCCCGTTCCCATCCATGGGCCACACTGAGCCCGTCCCCTACTTATGTGTCACATAGAGCCCTTCCAACACCCAGATGTCGTACTGAGTCCCTCACCCATTCCTGTGTCAACTGAACCCATCCTCTACTCCTATGTCATATGGAGCGCCTCTCTGACCTGTGTGTCACGTCAAGTCCCTCCCCCACCTGTGTGTCACACTGAACCCCTCCAGCACCCATATGTCACACTGAGCACTCCCTACTCATGTCACACTGAGCCCCTCCCCTGCTCGTGAATCACATGGAGCCTTACCCACTCATGTGTCACGTAGAGAAACTCCCTTATCCATGTGTCAAATTTAGTCCCCCTAACTCTTGTGTCACCCTGAGCCCGTCCCTTATCCATGCATCACATAGAGCCCCTCCCCCACTCATGTCATGCACAGCCCCCGACCAATGTGCCACATTGAGTCCCTCCTCCACTCATGTGTCACACTGAGCCCATCCCCCACTCATGTATCATATGGAGTCCCTTGACCACTCATGTGTCACAGAGTCCCTCCCCCACTCATATGTCACAGTGAGCCCCTCCCTCCATCTGTGTGTCACAGTAGTCCCTTCCCCACTCATGTGTCACATGGAGCCCCTTCTCCACCCGTGTATCTCACCAAGATCTCCCACTCGTGTGTCATACTAAGTCCTTCCCCCACCCGTGTGTCACACTGAGCCCCTCCCCTACTGATGTATCATATGGAGTCCCTCTCCTCACTCATGTCACATAGAGCTCCTTCCCTACTTACGTGTTACACTAAGCCCCTTACTCCACTTGTGTCACACTGATCTGCTCCTCCCTTCCATGTGTCACATTGAACCCCTTCTTGACTCATGTGTCAAACTGAGCTCCTTCCTCCACTCATGTGTTACACTCATCACTTCCCCTGTTCATGTGTCACACTGAGCCCCTTCACCTACCCATGTGTCACACTGAGCCCCTCCTCCACCCATGTGTCACATGAAGTCCCCCCACTCATGTGTCATACTGAGTCCTTCCCCCATGCACATGTCACACTGAGCCTTTCCTCACTCATGTGACACACTGAGCCCTTCCTCCCCCCATGTGCAACACTGAGTCCATCTGCTACTCATGTGTCATGTGGAGCCTCTCCTCCACTCATGTCACACATATGCCCCTCACCATTGTGCCACATCCAGTCTCTGATCCACCATGTGTAACACCGAGCCCCTCCACTCATGTGTCACACTGAGTCCCTCTCCCTACTTATATATTAAACTGAGTCCCTCTCTCACCCATGTGTTACACTGAGCACTTCCCCCACTCATGTGTCATACTAAGTCCCTCACTCATTCATGTGTCACAGAGTCTCTCCCCCACTCCCCCACTACGTGTGCCATGTAGAGTACCTCCTTCACCCATGTGTCACACTAAGCCCCTCCCCTACTCATGTGTCGCACAGAGCCTCTCCCCCACTCATGTCACAAAGAGCCCCCTCCCCCACCTATGTGCTACACTGAGTCCATGTTCCACTCGTATGTCACACTGAACCCCCCCAACCTGTGTGTGACTCACTGAGTCCCTTCCCCACTCATGTGTCACATTGAGCCCCTTGTCCACTCATGTGTCACATAGAGCCCCTTTGTCAAATAGAGCCCCTATTTCACCCATGTGTCATACCAAGTACCCCCACTTATGTTTTATACTGAGTCCTTTCCCTACTGTGTGTCACACTGAGTCCTTCCCCATTCATGTGTCACACTGAGCCCTCTTCCCACTCCTCTGTCACACCAAGTCCCTTCCCCACTCAGTGTCACATTGAGTCTTGCCATTCATGGGTCACACTGAGCCCCTCCTGCACCCATATGTCACACTGAACCCTCCCTGACTCATGTGTCCCACTGAACCTCTTCCTTCAATCATACACTGAGTCCCCCTCCCACTCATGTGTCATACTGAGTCCCTATCCAATCATTTGTCACACCAAGACCTCTGCCACTCATGTATCATTTGGAGTCCTTTTCCCACCCATGTGTCACACTGAGCCCCTTTCCCTACCCATGTGTTACAGTGAGCGCCTCCCTCATTCATGTGTTATCCTAAGCCCCTCCTCTGCTCATGTGTCATATGGAGCCCCCTCCCCACCCATGTGTCACACTGAGTCCGCCCACTCATATGTCACACGATCCTCTCCCCACTCGTGTGTTACACTGTGCCCACTTCCACTCCTGTGTCTCACAGAGCACCTCCTTCATGCATGTGACACACCAAAATCCCCCATTCATGTGTCACACTGAGTCTTTTTCCTTCTTATGTGTCACATTGAGTCCCTTCTCTACCCATGTGCCACACAGAGCCCCTCCCCTATTCATGTGTCATGCTGAGCCCCTTCCTTCTCTCCTGTGTCACACTGGGTCACTCCCCCAGTCATGACTCACATGGAGCCCATCCTCCACCCATGCGTTACACTGAGCCCCTGTACGCATGTGTCATACTAAGTCCCTCACTTGTTCTTGTGTTATATGGAGCCCCTCCCCGACCCGTGTTACATTGAGCCCTTCCCCCATTCATGCATCACCCTGAGTCTCTCCTTTATCTTTGTGGCACAATGAGTCCCTTCCCCACTTGTGTCACATAGAACCTCTTCTCCACCCATGTGTCACACGGAGTCCATCCCCTACTCGTGTGTCACGTGGAGCCCCTCCCCCACTCATGTCACATCTAAACCTTCCCACCAATGTGCCATATGGAGTCCCTCCACCACCCATGTGTAACACTGAATCCCTCCCCCTACTCGTGTGTTAAACTGAGTCTCTCCCCAACCTGTGTTATACTGAGCACTTCCCCACTCCTCTGTCACACTAAAAGTCCCTCGCCACTCGTGTGTCACACAGAGCCCCCCTCACTCATGGACCACAGTGAGTCCCTGCTCCACTCATGTGTCACTCTGAGCCCCTCCCCAACCCGTGTGTGACACTGACTCCCTCCCCTACTTGTGTGTCACATTGAGCTCCTTCTCCACACGTGTCACATAGAGCCCCTATTCCACCCATGTGTCAAACTGAGCCCCCCAATTCATGTGTCATACTGAGTCTCTTCCCTCCCATGTGTCACACTGAGCCCCTCCCTCCCTCTTGTGTCCCACTGAATCCCTCCTCCCCTCAGGTGTCATATGGAGTCCCTCCCCTACTCATGTGTCACATAGAATCCCTTCGCCAATCATGTCACACCGAATCCCACCATTTATACATCACACTGAGCCCCTCCTGCACCCATGTGTCACACTGATCTGTCCCCCATCCATGTGTCACTTTGAGCCCTTCCCCACTCAGTGTGTCACACTGGCCTCCTCCTCCGCTCACATATCACACTGAGTCCCTCCTCACTTATGTGTCACATTGAGCCCCTCACCTGCTTGGGTATTATATGGGGTCCCTTGCCCACTCATTTGTCATACAGATTCCCTCCCCCACTCATGTACCACATGGAGTACCTTCTTCACCCATGTGTCACTTTGAGCCCCGCACTCGTGGGTCACACTAAGTCCTCACTCTACCCATGTGTTACATACAGTCTCTTCCCTGCTCATATGTCATACTGAGTCCTTCCCCCACCCACATGTTGCATAGAGCCCTTCCCTCACTCACACGTCTCACCAAGTCCCGCCACTTGTGTCACATGGAGCCCCTCCCTCCCTCATGTTACATGAAGCCCCTCCCTCCACCTGCGTGCCACACTGAGCCCCATTCTCTTTGCAACACCTAGTCCCTCCCCCATTCATGTGTCACATAGAGACACTCCCCCACTCATATATCACACTGAGCCCCTCCCCTACTCGTGTGTTACACCAAGAGCCTCCTCCACCCATCTGTCACACCAAATCCCCCACTCGTTCATGTGTTCCCACTGTCCCCCCCTCATGTGTCTTACTGAATCCCTCCCCTATCCATTTGTCACATTAAGCCCCTCCCCACTATGCGTCACACGGAGCCCCTCCCACCACCTATGCATTACACTAAGCACCTCTCTGACCTGTATCATATAGAGCCCCTGCCACACCCATATTTCACGCTGAACCCCTCTCTCTCTCATCTGCCACACTGAGTCTCTCCCTCACTTGTGTGTCGCATAGAACCACTCCTCCACTTCTGTCTATACTGAGCCCATCCTCTACTCGTGTGTCATATGCAGCCCTTCCCCCACTCATGTGTCACATACAGCCCACCCTTCACCCGTGTGTAACACTGAGCCACCTCACCAGTGTCACACTGATCTCCTCCCCCACTCATGTGTCACACTGAGACTCGCCCACACCCCGTGTCACAACACGCCCCTCCCCCACTCGTGTCATATGGAGCCCCTCGCTCACTCATGTGTCACACCAAGCCCCTCCCCTACTCATGTATCATATGCAGTCCCTCTCCCACTCATGTGTCACACTGAGTCCTTGTCCCGCTCATGTGCTACACTTATTCCTCCCCACTCGTGTCACATAGAGCCCCTCCTTCACCCATGTGTCACACTGAGCCCTGTGTTCATGTGTCACACTGAGTCCCTCCCTACTCGTTTGTCACATGAAGCCCCTCCCTCGCTCATGTGTTACATGGATTCTCTCCTCCACCCATGTGTCACATGGAGCCCTCCCCCATCTATTTGTCACATGGAGTGCTTCCCCCACATGTGGTGCCTGGAGCCCTCCTCACCATGTGTCACATGGAGCCCCTCCCCACCCATGTGTCACATGGATCCCTTCCCCCACATGTGTCACATAGAGGCCTCCCCACACATGTGTCACATGGAGCCCTTCCCCACCTCCCTACCCTTCCCCCCATCCATCCCCAGTTCTCCTTAGGGCCAAAACTCCACACCCTGGAGCTTTTCTTCCATGTGCCTTTTAGGGAATTTTCTATCATTAAACCATTTATTCAGCAATAATGGTGTTTTTTGACCACCTACCATGTGCCAGGCTGTGTGTCGGTGGAAGTGTGTGGACGGTGTTGCTGGTTGGCGAGTTTATGGCCAGGCCTGCAGCAGGGGAAGGTGGACATGGTGATCGAGAAAGATAGGCAGGAACAAGGGAAGCTATTTTTTTTAAAACAACTTTATTGAAATATCTACATACATGCAATCCACTCACTAAAGTGCACATGTCACTGGTTTTTCACTGATATGAGCAATAGTCAACAATTCGGTTTTAGAATCATTTACTCATTTATCCTAGATCCTTTAGCTGTCACCGCCATCTTCCTCTCCCCGGCCCTTCAGCCCTTAGCAACCCCTCATCCACTTGCTGTCTCAGGGAAACTAAGCTCCTGTTGGGCTCCATGACGCCGCGCTAGGTTCCCGGAGGTGTCCAGTGAGCTCCGTTTCACAGACACAGACAGTGAGGCGGGAAAGGTGCCCGGGAATAGAAAGCAGCAGAGGGGATGGGATCGGACCCCCTGATGCCCACCCACAGCTCCTCTGCCAGCATCAGGACTACCCCTTCCTGGCGTCCCCAGCCTCCATGATCTAGCTGTCCCCACAGCCTCCTGGGGCCTCTCTGTGGAGCTCAGCTAAGGGACACCCAGGCCCTAGCCAGAGGAGGCAGCGGCAGGGCGAGGTGGGCAGACACCACTGTGCTGCAGGTCCCCAGCAGCGGGCAGTGCCTGCAGTCACTGTTCTAACCTCTAGCCGCAGGTGTCCCACCTGCTGTCGCTCCAGGGTGCACACGGCGCTTCCGGGAGAAGGGTCGTGGCCGTAGTCAGTAGGTGGGGGGTGAGAACGGCTTCATACAGGAGTTGACGCACGGTTACCCAGCTCCTATGCGATGCCTTTCCTCACCTCCTTCAACCTTGCGCAGCCCCCGGACCCTCCTCTGCACCCCCACTGCACAGGGGCATGTCTTCAGGCTGGCTGCTGCCCAGGCATGCTCTTCTCTCTCTGTCTTCTGTAGCTCCCGAGTTCCTGGAGGCGAGTGCCTGAGGCTGGGCCATCTCTGAGGCCCCCGCCTCGGAGGGAAGGCTGTGTCCCTGGTGGGACACTCCCCAGGGCTGGGCCCAGGGCCACACCTCTGACTTGGTGGCCACAAGCAGACAGGCCAGAGGTGGAGACAGGGCCTGCCCTTCTCCCATGGATGGGGCTGCGGCTGTGCTGCCGTAGGGAGCCCTCTGAGGGGACCTAGCTCCCAGGACAGATGGGCAGACTTTGGAGAGACCTGCCCTTTGTTCCCAGAACCGGGGGGCGGGGCTTAGACAGAGCAGCCTGATGCTTCCCACTGCCGCAGGAGGAGGGTCTCCTTGAGGGGCCTTAGCCTCTACCCAGGATTCTTGCATGACCAGGAGGCTGAGGCCCCTCACAGGCGGCTGCTTACTCTCTCCTGAAACCCGGTCCAGAGACATCTCCAGTATCTCATGGGTTCCTAACTCTGAGGCTGTCAGCAGGCGCCCCATTCTTCCTCGGTCCAGCCCTACCCAGGCTGGGTGCCCGAGGGCGCTAGACCAGTGTCCCCCTGTGCCATGGCCACTGTCTTTTGTGTCCCTCACTAACTCACGTCCATGGCATGACAGGAGGGGACCTGTGCCAAGCCCCTGTGCTACTGGAATCATTAACCCATTAGCCAGCCATGGCAGCCAGCCCAGGCTCCCGCATGGGGCGGCAGGCTGGGGGAGGCCGTGCCCACAGCGTGATGCCATTAGAGTGGGACAGGAGCCGAGCTGCCTGTCCCCTCCGCTGCCTCCTAACTCTTCACCCCTCCCCCAACCCCCTACCCTCTCCCCACCCCACCGCCACGCCTCCCCTCCCTCTGCCTATCTTTGCACCTTTCACCCTTCACAGTCTCAGGAGGTCCTTGTCGAGTTCAGAAAGGCCGTCCTAATTAGGGGAAAGCTTGAACAAAGGTGGGGCGACTTCAGGAGTGGTGGGAGTACATGTGTATGCCTTTGTTAGCTAGAGTGGGTCAGAGCAAGACGTGAGACAGGGAAGACTGAGGTGCCCTCGTGGAAGGTTCCATGTCAGCCAAGGGAAGGCCCTTAACCCCCTCAGGGTATAAACAAGAGCTTCGAGGAAGGGACAGCATGTGACACATGGTGGACGGTGGTTCTCCAGCCCCCTGGGCACCAGGTTTCCCGGGTCTGACGGGTGGCCAAGGCCTCGAATCTCCGGGTTCAGCAAGCTTCCCCAGGGACTGGTGTGGGTGGCCCAGAGCCGCACTTTGAGAAACGCTCCGTAGGAAGTGGTCAGAACACGGGACTTCCCTCTTCCTGCTCCTGCCTCTACTGACTGGACGGCCTACCGCCCGAGGCTGGCCACACTCACTCCATCCTCTCTTTCCTAGGGCTGCTTTCCTTTGCCTTTGGGTCCAGCTAAACTGACCTTCCACAGAGGCCTGAGTTTTGGCTGCCTGGGTGGCTGTGCAAAATCTTAGGTTGAAGGCGTTTCAGAAACATGTCCTCTGTTGTTGTGGAGGACCCTGGGCAGGGGCCAGGATGAGGGGCCCTGTTTGGGTTCGAGATCACCTCTTGGTGATGCCCATGGGCCCAGCAGGGCCTGGGGGGAGTGGGGGGCAGGGTGTGGGAGTGGGCTCTATTGCCTTCCTCTGTCTCACTTTGGGAGCGGACCCTGGTGGGCGGAGAGGGGACTTCAAGCTTCTGCTAGCACAGCCCCTGTCACAGTCCCAGCTCAGGGGCCTGCATCGGGGCCCCTAATCAGACCTGCGGCCACCTGCAGGAGGGATGAACATACCCGGACCCCAGTGGTGAGTAGCCATCAGCTGCCTGGGGAGTGTTGTGTGTTCCAGAAACAGGCCCCGTGTGTGCCAGGCCTGAAGGCTGGAGTGCTAGGGGCATCTTGAGGGTGGGCTGGGAGGGCAAGGAAGGTGGGAGAGGGGTTGACAATCTTACCTGGGGTGGAACTCGGGGCTCCCCCGCTCCCTGGACGCTGTCAGAGCTCGCCGGATGCCCGTGGTCTCAGGGGCGGGGAGGAGGTGGGCACAGGCACGTGCACAGGGGTCTGGAACGGGCCAGGGGCCTGTGTCCTGGGAGCCCGCTGTGCAGGGGAACCAGGTGCTTGTCTTGATCTTGCACCTTTTCTGTGGCGTGATGTCATAAGCCAGCATGTCGTTTAACACTAACTTTCTTTTTCTTCTTTCAGGAGAAAAAAAGGTTTGTGTTGTGTTTTTTTTTAAAATTCTTTTTCTAGGAAGGTGGGGACGTCATCACCCAATGTTTTTGCCTTGACAGTAGTTCTCGGCCTGGGGTCTGCCTCTCTTCCCTGTCAGTGGGGATAAAGCCCCTCTGGTTGGACTGGGGCGGGGACCCCGTGAGGCCCACATGTGTGCGTGTGTGCGCGTGTTCACTGTGGAGAAGCGTGTGCATTGTAGTGGGTATCTGGACTCCCCACTGTAGGGCGGGGCACACTGGGGACAGATTGTCCATTCGGCCTTAGCCGAGAGGTCGTCCTGTCTGCCCCTCCACCTGCACTGGCCTGGCAGGAGTGGGCACGTTCCTGGCAGGTGCTGGCTGCAGGGACACAAGGGGTCATCTGTCCAGTCCCCGGTTGCCCAGGGCAGCCCCTACCAAGCAGGCACATGGATCTTGCCCTGGAGGACCCCTAGGTGGTCTGAGCAAGGGGCCAGTGCTGGGTGTGGCCTCCCCACCATGACCCCAGGCTCCACCACAAGGGGGTTCACGCCAGCGGATTCAGGAGCCCCCGGAAGAGTGCCATCTGGAAACAAAGGGGGTTTTAGGAACCAAGGGCCCTCGGAGGTTGTGCCTTGTTGCCCCCAAAACTCCCCTTTCCTCTCACCATGTCCCCATTTGATGATGGGAAAACGTGCCCGACAGCCACCAGCCAAGGTCACCCAGCAGGTTGGGGTCGGGCCACTAAGCATTCTTATAGCTGAGCCTCTGACCCATGGGGACCGCCCTTGGTCTCTTGGGGCTACTGTCAGGGGCAGGTGCTGGGTGGACAGACAGACAGACGTGTGCCCTGGGCTCCTGGGCCCTGTGACTGCAGGCAGGATGCAGGGTGGGCATGGCGGGGGTGGAGTCACCCAGGGAGAGAGGGCAGAGGCCACCAGGGAGGTCCCAGTCCTGCTTCTGTTCCTGACTCCTCCACGGCGACCAGCAGGTTGCCTGCTCTCTTGGAGCCTTGGTTTCCCCAAGTTCATCCTGAATAAGAGGCCCAGGAAGTCCAGGCAGGGGTGGAGGTGAGGATAGGAACCCCGAGGGCTGGCTGTGCTGAGCACTTCCCTCCTGACCCTTTGAGTCCTCACAGCGGCCCTGTGGGGTTCGAGCCACAGAGGAGGAAACTGAGGCTGGGAGAGGGGTGTGCAGCCAGGCATCAGGGGGCAGGTGGAGGAGCCCAGGTACGGCCTAGCCCCTGGCTTTGACCCTGGAGATCCCGACCGTGATCTCTTGGTGCTGCTCTCAGGGGTAGATGCCTTGGACAGATGGGTGGGTGGGCGACGGCCAGTCGCCCCTGGGGACTAGTGAGTGCACAGGGCGTGAGCCTGGCATGGGGCTGCGGAGGACGCAGAAGTCTGGGGGTCATTGTGGGACGTAGCTTTCCTTAGGGTGGGGCCAGGAGGGGCAGCCAGTGAGGGGGTGGGCAGTCAGGCCCCTGCAGAGCCCCTGACCTTTGAACTGAACCTGAGATCTGGTTGGTGACCTCATGGTGCTGCCGTCAGGGGCAGATTCGAGTGCTCAGTGGGCAGATTGGGGGTCCACAGCACCGTGCATGAGCGTCCATATGCACGGACCTCAGTGTCAGGCCCCCTCTCCCAGTTGAGGTTCCAGGTCAGGCTGGGAGTGGTCCATGTCCTGCCACTGCCCAGTGTGGAGGGGCGGGGCAGCGTGCCCTGGGAGGGCAGAGGCCACTGCTGGAGGGTGGCCCGTGAGGCCAGCCAGAGGGTTCCCGGTCAGCGTGTGCTGGACTGTGGGATGAGTGAGCCCTGAGGGAGCGAGTGGCTCCCTCCCTGCTGCCCTCTCCCAGGGGCCCCTCCCCCTTCCCAGGCAGTGCACCCTCAGAACATCCATTTTGCCATTTTTAGGACAGTGTGACCTTGACCTTCTCTGTTGGGGGTGGTGGTAGGGGAATTGCTTGAAGCAGCAGGGCTCCTGGGCTCAGACCCTCTGAGTTAGGGAGGCCTGTCCACCCTGTCTAGTGTGGGAAGAAGGCCCAGGCCAGGGGTGGGATTTGGAATTTTGGGGTCCCTACTCCAGACCCTCAGGAAGAGGCAGCTCCCAGTGTCCCCCACTCCCCGGCTTCTGTGCCAGGCGCCAGGGGGGGTTCATTTCAGGGGAGAGCCCAGCCCCCCCGGTCCCTCCTCCCTCCACCCTGCCCTCCCCCCACCCTTCACCTTCAGAACAAATCGCAAAGTCAGATAACCTTTTATTCTGCTTTATTTTTGGGGTGGGAAGAGGTGAGAGAGGTGGGAAAGCGGGGGCAGGGTATCCTCCCCGTGGCGGAGAGCGGTGGTCTGGTGGGAGCACTCTCAGCTACTTGGCGCAGACCGCTGGGGGTCTCCGGCCTTCTTCAGTGTCTCTGGGAGTCCCCTTCCCTCGTCCTGGGCCTCGGGGCCCCGGTGCTCTCAGTGCTGGTGGGGAGGGAGCCCCTCAGTGTCCCGCGGAGTCCTGGGGACTCTCAAAGATGCGCGTCCGGTAAGTACTGGTACGTCGGGATGTTCCATGGAGTGGCACTGTTCAGGTAAGAGCCCAGAGCTCAGGGTCAGGCAGAGTCAATGTCGAGGGAGCTGAACCAGACTGACGGGGGAGGGGGATGGCTTTGCGGTGGGGTGGGGGTGGGGGGCACCACAGCACAGCACGAGACGTGGGGAAGTTGGGTGGGGGCCCAGGGGAGCAGGAGCACCAGCGGTGGAGGTAGAAGAATTCAGTGGAGCACCCGAGGTCAGTGTCCCAGTGGCACTCGGCAGCCACCCGTCACTCGGGGAGGGTGAGGGGTCCCTGGCATCTGCTTGCTTGGCTGCGTCTGCTGTGCCTGATTCCTCACCTGGCCTTGGGTCATGGGATCATTCCTGCTCATCTCTTCTTCTGTCATCGATCTCAAGCCAGCTGCAGGCCTGGGACCTGGAGAATCGGGGTTGTGTAGCCCTGAGGTGTCTCTGGGTCTCTGATGGTCGGATGGTCCTTAGCACAGATGGTGTTGCTGGTTGATGAGTTGAAGAAAGTTCTGCCCTTCACGAGTAGGTTCCCCTTGGGTCTGGAGTAGCAGGAAGAGGGCGCTGGGTCTGAGCGAAGCAGGCTGAGGCACGGGGAGGTTCAGGAGGTTCTGTGGGCTGTCGGGCAGAGGAGTAGAGGGGCTCATTGCTGGCGAGGAGGCGTTTTCAGCTGAGGTCCGAGTCTTCCTCGTCCTCAGGTAGTTCTTCCAGCCTTGCATCTTCCCTGGGTGGGCTCACCCAGATGCTGGGGGGTGGAGCTTGTGTGTAGATGCCGCTTCGGAAGTGGCTCAGGGCCCTGGCCACCAGCTCCGGGCTGACCATGCTGGGCTGCCCATCGGCGCCACGGACGTAGAGCAGGCGGTTGTTCAGAAAGGCGAGGACTTCAGAGTCCTCGGGGAGGTGTTGGCGGGGTCGGAGGGCTACGGTGAGGTCAGTGGTGAGGGCCTCCTGCACGTCGTCCTGCCCGTCCTGCGAGGTGTCTTGCAGGCCGTCATGCAGGCCACACTGACGGTAACGTTGCAGGTCGTCTTGCAGGGCTTCTCGCAAGACGACATCTTCATCACCCACGACGTGCAGCTCCAGGTAGCGGTTCTCGCGTGGGAGGGGGCGGGTTCCCTCTCGGGGGGCAACTCTGACAACGAAGAACTCACACAGCATCAGCCAGAACCTGGGCGTGAATTGCAGGCCCCAGCGGGCCTGGGGGACCAGGGCGGTTTGCTGCAAGTGGCCAGGGCCTAGGAATAACTCGGCCAGCTCCTCGGCCGGGACAACGTTAGTGCCCATGAGAGGGGGCATCTGGGTGAGCATCTGAGCGATGGCGGGGGCAAGGCCGCTGCCTGTGAGGAGGGACGAGTCCAGGATGAGTCGTAGCGAGCGCCTTGGTGGCAGCCGAGCCACCTCCAGGGTGGGCGCGGGCAGCGGTGGGAGGTCCCGCCTCAGCTTCAGGAGCACGAGGAGTGCTGCCATGGCCAGGGTGTTCTTCCAAAAGAGGAGGCCGCGGAAGAAGTGCAGAATGACTGCCCTGATCTGGGCTATGCTGAAATGGGCAAGGAAGCTGCCAAGTATTTGGTCAATTGGTATCAGAGCCAGGAACTCCTGCTGGAGGCTCTGGTGAGGGGCATCTTCATTCTCCTCTTCTTCCCCGGATTCTGGTAACTGATCCCTGGGGGATCTTCTTGTAGCCAGAAGCATTAGTGGTCGAGAGGCAGTGTTGTGCTGGAAAGCTCTCCGGCTGAGGTTTCTCAAGGGTGGCAGAGGTCTGCCGCCATCTTGTTCTGGCCGCTCCATGACGTCAAAGTTGAAGTGGGAGAAGAAGAAGACCCAATGCCCGGGGAGAAGTACGGTGAGCCTGTCATTATTCAGAGAGGCTAGATCCTCTGTGTTAAGAAGGATCATGATGGGCTCCTCGGTGTTCTCCAGGTAGCGGCACCACACCATGAAGGCAGCCCTTATTGGAAGAATCTTCATCTCCAGTTGAGAGTAGTCGACCTCGATAGGAGAGATGTTTCTGGAGTAGAAAGCGCAGGAGACTCTCTTGCCGGTTTGGTCGTCTATTTGGATCAGGGAGGCGTGCAGAGCCGTCTTGGTGACGCCTGTCTCCAAGTAGAATGGGTTCTGGGGCTTGGGGTGGTGGAGAAGGGGCGCCTTGCGGAAAGCCCGCTTCAGGCATTCGAAGGCCTCTTGCTCCTCGTCTCCCCAGAAGAACGGTTCAGTGGTCATCAGCTGCCTCACCAGGGGCTCCGTGATGATGGTGAAGCGCTCCACAAAGTGCCGGTAGGGGAAGGTGAACTCGATTAGGTGTCGCAGGGACTTCTTAGAGCCAGGTGTGGGGTACCCCGTTACAGTGGTCACGATGCTCTTGTTTAGTTTCACCCCTTTGGGGGTCATGACGAATCCCAGAAATTCGACAGTGTGTCGGTGGAACTGGCTCCTGTCCAGTGAGCAGTAGACGTTGTGATGCCGGAAGCGGACCAGGACGTGGCGGACGTGTTGGAGGTGTTCCTCCTGGCTCATTGAGTAAATCAGGACGTCCTGCCCGTAAGAGAGCACAAAGTAACCTAGCATGTCCTTTAGGATAAAGTGAATCACGTTCTGAGGGATGATAGGGTCTGAGGATAGCAGAAAGGGCTTGTAGCTCTCCATCTCTTGAAGCTCCAAACCAAACGCTGCTCTCCATACATCTTCTGCTTGGCGTATGTTCATGCTTTCCTCCACAATGGTCCCACGCAACTCCAGCTTTGTGAACCATGTAGCTCCGTGTAACTGGTCGAACAGTTCTGGAATCATCTGTATGTAGTCCTGTCTGTTGGTCAGCATGTTCTGCAGATCCCAGAATTCATCCTGTAGCCTGGCTCTTTCTTGCATCCTGGCACCCACAGGTTCCCAAGGCGCGGTGGAGGGACATTCGTAAAAGGTCTCGCTGTGATCACTGTCTCCAGCCTGCTGAAGCTCAGAGGGCTCTGATTCAGAAAGATCATCGGATCCGTCTGAGCTTGGCTGGTCGGAAGTCTCATCATCTGCTTCCTTCGGGTTAAACACGTCGGCCAGGTCGGAGTACAGGGGCGGCAGTCCGGGCAGCAGGCTTATGGCATGTCTTTCCAGTGCAATGCATGGGGGGGCCGGGCGGAAGCAGTTCTTCAGGCAGTAGGGAGAGTGAAAGGTGCAGCGGCCTTTGATCCAGTCAACTTCGGGGGCGTGAACTCGGAGCCAGTTGATGCCTAATATCACGGAGAAGTTGGGTGAAGGAATAATGTCGAATTCGATGGACTCCTGGTGGTTTTGATGAATGCACACCAGGGGTTCCGTGTAGAGCCAGACAGGTTCGTCGCCAATCAGCGAGCCATCCATGGTTCGGATCGACTGTGGATAGGGCTTCTCGTAGAGCTCCACGTAGTGCTCTTGGGCAAACCTCTCATCCATGAAGTTGCCACCTGCCCCTGAGTCAACCAGGGCCTGGACCGCGACACTGTGGTAGGGGTTCACTCTCACCATGAGCAGCAGGAAGAGATGGTCACGATCAATGGTGGGGTGGACTTTGCAGGGCAGCCAGCTGCTGACCATCCACCTCTCTGGAGCAGGTGAGTCAATCCAGGTCAGGTTCCGTGGGCGGGCCTCTGGGGGCAGCCTGAGCATGGCCCTCCTCTCCGCCAGTTTTTCTTCTATTTGCAGGACAAGCACAATCAGACTGTCCAGCGAATCCGGCTGAGGGACCCGGAACAGATAATGCCTGATCTCTTCATTGAGCCCATGGCACAGGTGGGCCTGCAGGACTTCCTCTGGCCAGCCCAAGGTGGGTACCAGGCTCTGGAACTCATTGATGTAGTCAATGGCAGCGCGATCCCCCTGTCTGATGTTGAACATGGCCTCTTCCGCCACACGCAGTGCCTGCCGGTACTCAAACACATCGGACATGGCCTCCAGGAAGGCAGGGAAGTCGCTGATCAGGGGGCTGTCTTCCTCCACCAGAGCTTTGGCCCATTCTAAGGCCAAGCCCGAGAGGTGGCAGATGATGTACCTGACTCGCAGGCGGTCGCTGCAGAACATTCTTGGGTAGCTTTGTAAGATGAGTTGGCAGAGCACGATGAACTCGTGGTATTCTCTGCGATCGCCCGAGAACTGTTTTGGGAGTGGCAGTTGGCCTGCGTTGATCCCTTTCATCAAGATCTCTTCTGCTACCCTTTGTTGTTCTCTGAGGTCTTGCATTCGGAAGTACAGAGAGATGATGGACCTCACCATGGCCATGGTTTCTGCAGCTGAGGTCTCAGTCTGCTCTTCAGGGCGCTCCTCCTCTCCCAATTTGGCCAGGTTGGTGTTGCTGACTTGCCCTTCCTGGGCTCCACATGGGTTGACTGATACTTCTCCCATTCTATCAGGCGCCCCACTGAACGGATCTCCCACTCCCTGGCGTGAACCATTGCGTGACTCCTCCAGGTCTTGGAGTAGGTCATTGGGTGGATCCTTTATTTCCCTATGTGGGCCACTGGATGGCTCCTCCATGTCTTGGAGGAGATCAATGGGCAGCTCTTTCGTTTCCTGGGCTGGGCCGCTGGCCAGCCCCGCCACCTCCTGCTCTCCGCTGCCTGATGTTTCCACGGTGGAGTTGGGTGAGCCCTCGGAGGACTCCATTTGTTTTGATGATGGATTCTTATGCTCCATCATCGTCTCAAATGAGTCTTCAGAGGGTTCTATCATGTCGTCGGATGGAAAGGAGTGTTCTCTGAAGACTGGTAAGATTGTGATGCGTCCGGTCAGCGACTCGGGCCGCAGAGATCAGAACCTGGGGGATAGGGAGGGGGGTTGGGAGTAAAGGCAGTAGTTTAGGGTCTCATGAGGTCAGGGGCAGGTTCTCCAGGACAAATCAGATGCCCAGGTCATCAGAACAGGGAGAAACTGGGGAAGGTCTCCTGGTGTCCATCCTGGGGTGCCCCCAGGGAGAGAATATCTGTCAACCCCTGAGCTTCTCACTTCCTCTCCCAGGCTCACTCTGCCTGTCTGGCCTGCCTACTCCCCCATGGCTGTGAGAAATTCACAGCCCATAAATTTGGTGAAGCGATGGGCCTGGAGCAGCTGCCGTGGCAGGCAGGCACCTGGCAGGAGGCACGGGCCACTTCATTCACCCTGGCACACACATGCTGGGCAATTCTTTTTCCCTTCTTTGGTCACTCAGAAGTCATAGAGGTCACGTCTCACTGCTGTCCAAAGCTGTCCCTGGTAGGCTGGGTGCTCTGCCACAAGCCTGGCCTCCTTGGTCGTGAGGCAGGAATCTCTAGCAGAGATGCTGCTATTTAACAAGTTTTAGGGACGAGGAGAAAATGGGCAATTGGGTCAGCAGCCCCAAATAGCTCTTATTTCCTCCCCTAGATTCCAAGTGGAAATCGGGGGAGAGCTCGGAGATAGAGATCTGGATTCCAGCTTTTATTTTTGCTATAAACATTTATAAAACACCTACTATGTGCCAGAGACTTGCACATTTGTGACTTGATTCTGACTCGGAATTTTTGCTGGTTTCTCTTTCATCTCCTTCCAATGCTGTGTTCTCCCCAGCTCTGAGCTGTTGAGGAGATCTGTAAATCATCTCCTCACCCCTCCTGAAATTTTCCCTTTCCTAGGATTGCCCTCTTTGCCTGGGGAGGTTCGGGAACTTCAAACATTTGGCCTCAATTCCCCACGTGCAAATGTATTTACACCCCCTCCAGTCTTATCAGGTGGGGCTGGTCTCTTCAATCGAGCAGACACCTCCTTCTCTGTTGCTGGTTTGTTTCCCCAGATTAAGGGTGTATGTAGAAGAGTTGGGATATGAGTAAGGGGTGGAGGGAGGGCAGGAGATATCTTTGACATCTGATTGTCTTGGAATGGATTTTTGAGAATCTAGTCATGGGTGGTTCTAGTGGACCGAGACTGGATAAAGAGATGTTTTGGTTGGGGTTATTTGCACATTTCTGCTCTGCTAGTGCAGAGCGAGTTTCATTCGGGTTATCTGATAGATTTGCTCTACGGTTACTGCTCTTTATACACTTAGCACTTTTGTTACTTCTCAATTTCCTCTTAGCCAGTGGGCCGATCTATTAAAAAAACATGGATTTTCTTACATAAAACTCCTCATTGGCTAAAATCCAAACTTTCCAACAAGACACAAAATTCTGATCTGCTGTTTCTCAAAATTAAGTACGTTCTTGTTGGCGTGACAGTTAAATCTGATCCTCCAGGCCCTCTGATTAAAACCTTCTGCTTTTTATTTACTGTCTACAATATGAAATTTAACCTTTTTGCATGAAAATTCCTGACATGTAAACTCACCAAAATCATTTTCTGGCTAAAATTTAAAGGCCTTAGAATAATAGAAAATTCTGATCATGTCATTCCTCAAAGCATGATGTACAAATTAGGTAAAATCATCACCATCATCACCATCACCATCACCATCTCCATCTCCATCTCCATCATAGCAACATATACACAGCACATTGCATAAATTAACTCATTTCCTCTTCATAAATGTCCTGTAAGGCTATATTATTCTTCTAAAATTCCAAGTCTCTAATATAATTTTCTAATTGAAATACAAAATGTGACTAAGTAATTCATTTGCAGACTCATCTATTAGAAATAAAAATCTCAGTACGTCTCTTAAAATTCTTAAAACTCAGTATTGGCTAAAATTTAAAATTTAAAAATTCAAATCGGCTAAAATTTAAAATTCAAGTTGGCTAAAATTTAAATTTTAAAATATAAAATCTCAATATGTCTCTTAAAACCCTTTAATGGCTAAAATTTTAAATTTAAAAATTTAAATTGGCTAAAATTTAAAATATAAAATCTCAGTATGTCTCTTAAAACCGTTAAAACTCTTTGTTGGCTAAAATTTAAACTCCTTAACAAGATGATTTAAAAACTAGGTTATACCCCCTTCTTAATAGAAAGTCTACACATCTTCACATATTTACAAATTTGATGTAACTGATTAAATCCTTCAACTTTCCTGTCTTCAACCTAAAATCTAATATCCTTGGCATGTTATAAAAATGTGATCTTAATGCTCTTCAACATCAAAGTTGACATTTTAGCAAGAGGCATAAAAGTTATCCTGTAACGTCTCTATTTAAAACTTAACAAAAGTTTCTTTTCATTGCTTATAATATGAAGTTCCAGTCACTTAGCATAAAAACAAAAATTTTTACCATGCAATTTATCTGCAAACTGATGGATATAAAACTCTACCAGGCCACTCCTTAAATTCTTTATTGACTTCACTCCAGACCTCTAAGCATGATATAAAAATTTGACCATGTTATTCCTCAAAATAAAAAGTCACGCTTCTTGCAAGATACATGAATTTGGTCCTGTAACTTCTGCTTAAAGCCTTATAGTATCTTTTAATTACCTATGAGATAAGATCTAAACTCCTTAGCATAAAATACACATTTTACTATATAATTTCTCTGCAGACTGCTCTTATTAAACATAGAAATTTTGCCATGTCACTCTCTTAAAATCTCTTAATGGCTGAAATCCAAATTCCTTAGCGCAGCACAAAATTGCGATCCTGTCATTCCTCAAAATAGTGTCCACACTTCTTAGCATGCTGTGTAAATTCAATCATACACCCTTTGCCTGTGACCTGCCCCCCTCGATATTACTTGCTGTAAATGGTGCAGTTCCTCAGCATAAAGAACAGACAGGGTGCACTCGTACCAAAGGGTGCCTCCTCTGAGCTATGGATGCTGGTTCATTATCTAGTTCATCAAATCCAGACACCTGAGCATAAATTATGTTTTACCAGCTAATTCCCCTGGAGACAAAACTCTCATCAGTTGCTCCTTAAAACCCTTTACTGGCTAAAATCCAAATGCCTCTGCATGAGTGTTCAAACGCGAGATCATATCCCTCCACAAGATGAAATGCTTGATCGCCTTCAACTCTCATATAAAATCACATCTCCTTGGCATGTTATAAAAATCTGACCATATTATCTTCACCATAAAAATCCACTCTTGTAGCCAAAATGCATAAGTTTGATCATATAACGACCCTATTTAAAATCTTTTAAGGTTTCTTCATTGCCTGTAATGTAAAGTTCCAACCACTTAACATAAAATGCAAAGTTTTACCGTGTAATTTATCTTCAGACTGGTCTATAAAAACCCCCAAATCTCACCCCGTCATTCTTTTAAACCCTTTATTGGCTTAAATCCAAACTTATTAGCATAATAGAAAAATTCCATCTTGCCATTCCTTAAAATAAAATTCACATTTCCTAGCACAGTCTATAAAATTTGATCTTGTGACTCCACCTTAAAATCTCACAGTGTCTCTTAATTGTGGAATTATGGAATAAAAGTCCAAATTCTCAGCATAAAATGTGAATTTTATTTTGTAATTTCACTGCATACTGTTTATCAAATACAAAAAATCTCACCATGTCACTCTCTTAGAACTTTTCATTGGCTAAAATCAAATTCCTAGGTGTGTGCAAAAATCTAATTATGTCAGAGTCTCAAAATAAATTCAAAATTTCTTTGCATATTCCCAACGTTGATCATGTAGCTCCTCTGATTAAAGTCTTTCAACTTTGGTATCAACATCAATCAAATCTCCTTGGCGTGCTCCTACAATCAGACTTTGGCACCCTCTCAACACATAAAGTCCAAATGTTTTAGCGTGATACTTAAATTTGTGGCTGTTAGTTTTCTATTTACAATTTTTCAATGTTTCCTCATTGCCTGTAATGTAAAGTCCAAAGCTGTTAGCCTTCAAATACATTTTATCATGTTTTCCTGCAGACTTATCTCCCACAAGCAAAAATCTCATCATCGCGTTTCTTAAAGCCCTTTGGCAAGAATCCAGACTCTTCAGCATGATATAAAAGTTTGATCTGTTGCTCCTCAAAATAAACTCCAGATTTCTTCCCTCAAACACCAAATCTATTCACGAAACCCCCACTTAAAATCTTTTAATGCATTTTCATCACTAACAAAATGTCTCAACACCTTAGCATGGCACCCACATTTAATCATTGTATTCTCAGTTTAAAACCTTTCACATTTCATGTCCCCAACATAAAATCCAAACCCCTGAGCGTGAAATGAAAATTGGACCAAGTATTTGTTATACTGAAAAATCTTTACATTGTTCTTCATTACTTAGGATAGAAAACCTAAATTCCTCTGCACGAAACCAAAATTTTTCACCATCTACAGTTTCTAGTCCCACTTCCTTATTCCTCTCACAGTTCACTCCTGAAGGACTGGGTTTCTGACTTGCTGCCCCCAAGCATATCTTGATTTTATTGTCCCAGGTCTTTTTAATTTTTAAAGCTAGTCTCTCTGCCTGTCATTCATTAATTCATACAGCAGCATTTCCTGGTTCTTTTTCTGGGCCAGGCACTGTGCTAGATCGCCAATGTGAAGAAATGGAGGCAGCCTTGCCTTGCGGAACGTCACCAGCAGGGAGAGGAGGACCACGCCCTCATGTGAAATACCCTGCTGGAGGTGAGCATGGGGTCTTGGGGGGCAAGGCCAAGGGGTCTCCTTCTACCTCTGGTGAGGGTCTCCTTTGAGGCTCTGCTGGGCTCAGCTGTCTGTCCCTTTGCAAAGACGTTGGGCACATTGTCGGGGCCATCATCTCACAAAGTCCAGGTGCCATCATCCTCCCACTTCTCTCTTTAACAGTCACTGTGGGCTTCCCTTCTGACCCCCACCCCTCCATGCCCACCCACCGCAGCTCGGTGTAGCCCAGAGGCTGCCCCTGCCTCTTCTCTGGGCTCTCTAGCAGTGATATTCTCAGTCCTACAAATGCAGCTCGATACATGTTGAGGTCTCAAGCCTCACGACAATTTCTTTAAGAAATATCTACTGATTTGGAAATTCTCACCCCAAAAATCAAGATTTGGTGTACCTGGTTTGAGGTCTTTTTGAGTTGGACCCTGTTCCCCCCAACACTCATAGACAGACACCCCGGCCTCACCACCTTCAGTGCCCAGAGCCTTCTCGGTCTGGTCAGCTCCTTGCTTGCCTCTGAGCAAGTGGCCCATTGGGTCAGGGCTGCCAACGTGTGTCTATGAAGGGTTGGGTGTGCGGGGGGGACCGGGGGGGCCAATCCCTCAGCAAATACCTCTCTCTGTCAGCTCACTTGTACAGTAAAGGAAATCTGATTTTAAAAATAGAGCTTGGAAGAGGAGATGAGAAGATATTTAGGAGCAAAGTTGAGCTGGGGTGGGGGGTGGGGGTGGAGGAATTAGGGGAGAGGTGAGGACAGGGGAGGAGGGCGGGAGGCCCAAGTCGTGACGAGGAAGGTAGACAGGGAGAAAGCCGAGGCGTGAGGGCAGAAGGGGAAGGAGGGAAAATGGGAGTTCCCCGTTCTCCCTCTCTGTCCTCCCAGAGAGTAGCCGCCACACCTGGAGCCCTGGCTGTCCAGGCTGCCAGGATGGGATCAGGGCCAACATTGGATGAAGACCCCTGTCAGCCTTGGCCTGCCTCTAGGCCATACTCAGAGCCACTTGGATTTGAGGGACATGGCCAGCAGGTCTTAGAGGCCAAGTGACCTGGGAATGAATATCTCCCATTGACTCGCTCCACTGCCCCGGGGCTGGTGGTGGCATGGATGGGAGTTGAGCATCACAATGGGGGTGGGCTCGCAGGGACACTGGGAGGGTCACAGGTTATTGTTAGTTATTTTGTCAAACTAATGTCAAGGTCAAGATGTGCCCTTGGCAGGCTAAGCTGGGAGTCCTTCTTGGTTTCCTTCTGTGGACTGGTGGTGTGGTCACTCTCCTCATTCAGCTTTCTAGTTGGGAGCAGCCGAGGAGAGTGATGGGACTTCTGAGGGTGGCTCCCTGAGGGCCCCTTGAGGCGCTTGGGTTGGGTGGTGGGTCCCAGTGGACTGTGGGACCTACAGGGCCTGCTGGCCTGGCATAGCTCGCGTTGGGGGTCCTCCCTCCCAGTTGCCCACTCAACCCTCTGACGTCTGGCTAAAGCCACTTGGGCCTTACAGATGGGAGACCCTTTGCATCTTGACCTAGAGCAGACAGTCTCAGTTACTGCCCTCTCTTCCTCGGACATCACTGGGGAAACTGAGTCTCTGGAAGGGAGTTGCTGTGCCTCAGGACAGACAGTGAGTTATGGCAGAGCTGGGGCCATTCCCAGGGCTTCTCCTCCAACCCCAAACCGGGCTGGGTTGGGGGCCTCCTGGAAAGGGGCCTGCAGCCCCTCACCTCCCCCAAGCCGTCGAGGTGAAGGGCAGTGCCCCCGACCCAGCAGTGTGCCTGCGGCCGAGTCCCTGCCCCCTACCACTTGACTGGCAGCTCCTGGGGCAGCTGGACACTCTGCCCAGAATAGCCCTGGGAGGGGGAGAGTGCCGCCTGTGGGAGGGGCCGGAGAGGGATCACAGATGAGAGTGTCCTTCTTCTTCGGCTGCCCAAATGGCCGGGCCAATCAGCTGCTCCTGACGTTGCTCTTGCCTTTCAAGGCAAGTGGGCAGGGGTGGGGGAAGCAGCCTGTGCCAGCGTCAGCGGGACCCACACTGACTTTCTATGTGACCTTCTCCTGGGCCCTCAGTTTCCCCAGATCTGCGAGGAAGCCATGGGCAGTGGTCTTCTCACTTGGCTTCTGCAGCTCTGGAGTCCTGAGAGGCACCCAAGGGTGACCCTGGGGAGCAGTGTGAGGGGAGGG
The DNA here is from genome assembly GCF_020826845.1 of Diceros bicornis minor. Classification (NCBI taxonomy): domain Eukaryota; kingdom Metazoa; phylum Chordata; class Mammalia; order Perissodactyla; family Rhinocerotidae; genus Diceros; species Diceros bicornis. Next base: position 45,862,243 of record NC_080763.1, read on the forward strand.
GTTTGGCCGAGCGGGTGGAGCTCAGGAACCCCACCCCTGCCTCATTCCACCAACTGCTCTGAGAAATCCGGGGTCTTCCTACTCTTTCGTTGAAATAGAGGTCCCCACGTGAAGCCACGGTTGGGAGAACAGGTGGGATAGTTCGTTCTAGAGTTTATCTAGGTTGACAACCTGGCTGGGAGGGGTCTCAGTGGATGTGTTCATGTCCTTGATGGGCTTCCTCCATGCCTGGTGTTCTGCTGCTGTGGGGACGAGTCAGGAGCTGTAGGCCGAGGAGCATGGGGACTTCAAAGTGAATGAGCGGGGCTTGGCCTTGGTGCTGGTGGAACTAGGGCCAGAGTGGGAGGCTGAGGCTGGCCGCAGTATCGCCATTTGCAGAATGGAAGGAGCACCTCCTTCCCAGCGGAGGTGGGCGCATCAAGCCCTTTGTAAACGGTGAAATGCTCTGAACAAGTCAGGCCTGTTATCATTAGGACTCTTAGATTATTACCTTTAAAACACTCGCTATAATTGTAATGGTCAAGATTGAGACAGCATTTCGATGCATGGTGTCAGCTTTAATTTTCCCATTAACCCCATGAGGTGACAACTCCCTGCCTTGGAGGTGAATGAACCGGAGTCCAGAGGAGTGAAGCAACGTGCCCAGGAGCTGTAATTAGCAGTGGCGGGGGCACTCGGACGTGAGCCCTTGAACACCCCCAGCGATAAGCCGCTGACGCCTGAAGCTAGTGAGGGATGGGGTGTGTAGATGCAGAAGGTGCATGTCTTCCAGCCAGGGGTAGTTAGAATTTATTTATTAAAGTTGATGTTTCCTGAGGGTCTGCTCTGTGTCAGGTGCGACCCTAGCCGTGTGGCCCCTGATACTACTGACTTTGCTCCTTAAGAGGCAGGGAGCGTCCCTGTTTCACAGCGTTACCTTGAGATCCAGAGGGCCCAGTTCAGGAAGGAAGAGGCAGAGGCAGGTTTCAGAGCCAGCTTTTCCTCCCTCCATGGGTGGATGGAGAGGGCAGGGCAATGCCCTGAGTGGGGGAGGCAGTGGCCATTGGGGACTGCTTTTCATTCCATGGCAACCATATGGTCAGCCTTGTGGCCCAACGGGAGGCCAGACCAGAGGAAGGGGGGCCTCAGTGTCTGCCTCCATCTCCCCAAAAAGCTCATATGGTCATTCCCAACTCAGTTTGGCTAATTTGGTTGTCAGCAGCAGGACAGGACAGCTGGCCCAGGACCTGCTAATTATAGTTGCTCAAGTATTTGAACAGAGGTACTGGGTCCCTCATGTCATGGTTTTTTCTTGCAGATAAACTAACCATTTAACCTATGTTCCTGAGCGTTGTCGCACCCTCCATTAGTTGCCCAGGCCTCCCCCCCTCCGCCCCCGCACCTGCCCCCTGGTGGGAGGTCACATGAGGACTCCCTGCAACTCTTACCTTTGATGTAAGTGTTCAGCGGATCTGCTCCTGTCCCGTTGACCGGAACGTCGCTTCTTTCTAAAAAGTTATTAGATAAATGGATTTCTTTAATGATGGAAGTCCAGGGTTCGGTGTGTGGATGCATCGTCCACAGTAGCAACCACGCACACTCAAGGCTTCCCTCCTGCTTTTCCCACGTGACTCCAGCATGCTGCTTTTTCCCACGTGGCTACCTTCAGGTGCCCCCGTGATATTTCTTTGTGCTGACTATGTGCTAGGCACAGTTTTAATTCTTTTAATCCTTATAACAACATGTGTAAATTACTTTTATTACTTTTATTACCCATTTTTCACAAGAGAAGCTAAGGCCCAGGGACGAACCTCAAGCCACTCGTGGGCCCAACCTCGCTTCTCTAACGGGGACTGACGGAGGCCGTACCTCCTTCAGGCCTCAGGGCCTGCAGGTCAACCCTGGTCCTCATGGTCCTCCAGCCTTTGCCCTGTGACTCCCGAGCTCTCGGCAAGCCTCCTGTCCCTGCCAGACCCTCATTTCGCTTCTCCAGCAAATGCACACAGGAGTTGATGTGAGTCTGGGGCCTGGGCCTCTTGTGCAACCTGTAAGTCTCTTAGCTCCTGAGCTTTGGCTCCTCAGGCAGTTGTAAACAGCATCTTCCTAGGTGGTGGTCCCTCCCTCACCTGGGACCACCGTCCATCAGGACTTCAGTGGTATTTTTCCAGCCCCTGGTGTCTGCCTGCCCTTGCCCCTCCCTTGTTCCACCTCCCTTAGCACACAGTAGGGCTGTTGGCTGCAGGTGAGGCCTAAGGAGCAGCTCGGAGCGGCAGCTGCACCGTGGCCAGGAGCCCAGTGAGCAGCTTGTCCTCTCCCCTCCCAGGTGGCCCGGAGGTGAGACGGTGGCTTCCTCCCAGGAAGGGAGCAGATGCCTGGCCCAGGATCGAATCAAAGGTCTGAAAAATGATATATTTTTTTTCTGATTTGTAAATTTGGACACTCTGTAAATGTGTAGACTCCTGGGAATGGAACTAACTTGAGCCCTTCGTTCCTCAGCTGAGGCTCACTGCCCCCTGACGGGCAGTGAGTCGGTGGGTTCCTGAGGCCAGGGTGCAGCCCAGCCCCTGCCTCTCAGGATGGCACACCTGCGCAGAGGGCTGTGGCGCCCTCCCAGGCTGACCTCACAACAGACCAGGTATGTACGCCCTGCTCTGTTACACTGACAGCCTCTTTGGGGAGGCAGGGGCCTCGAGGAACAGGGGGGTTACGCAACCTTAATGTAATAATATGATTAAAAATCCAGAACAGCGCTGTTACTCTTGTCTGTCTGTTATGTGTAACAAGGGAGGTGTTAAAATCTCTCTCTGTGATACAAAGAGGTGCCGAGAACTGGGACAGCTATAACAGGGTCCCAAGGGGTCTGCTCGGGGGTGGAGAGGGCAGGCTCCCCTGGGAGGAGGTTGCTGGCCTTAGACAAGTGGCTATAAGTCCCACTCGCCCTCTCCCGTACGATGGGGACTGCAGTCTGCAAATGTGGCCTTGATGCCTTAAATGAAATAAAATGTAAAGTGCCTGGCTCACAGTGGGTACTCAATGCCCACAAAAATTGTTCTTACTTTAGGTGGATCTGTCCCCTAACTGTCCCTTTGAAAGCCCTTCTCATTTTGTAGAGGGAAGACAGGGAACAGAGACAGGGAGGGTCCGTGCTGGGTCTGGAGGGTCTTTTCTTGAGTCAACTATATAACTTTTATTGGCACTGCCTGGCTTTATGTAGCCTTCCGGAGGAGCGAACGTCTTCACGTTGAATTACCCCGGCCAGGAGGTGAATGCAGGTAACTTCAACCTGGGTACTGTGTCTTATTTTTATTTATCATAAAAATATTTTGTATCTGAAAAACTATGACAAATACCTCAAAGTATTCGCCAGGACTAAACCCAATCCAAAATAAAATGCAATGTAATAGCTAGCAGAGCCTCGCGTGCAGGAAAGGCGATTAAGAGCTGATCACGTTGGCAGAGTACTGGTTAACCTCTGCTCACATTTCTTCTGCACAAAGTCATGGTTGAAAATAGCTCTCTGCCTGGCAGGGGGGAGGAAAGTTCTAGAAGGTCCCTGTCTATGTTAGCTTAGTGAGAGGAGAGACTCTAACCAGTTAACCAATTAGTTGATCTGTGCAGATGGAGGCCAGGACAAAACCGGACGGGGGTTCAGACTGACTTGGGTTTTAAGTTGGCTAAGTTTTGTGTTCTTGGGACCCCTGAGCCTTGAGGTCTTAATCTGTAGATGACAGTAGCATCATCTTTGTGGCTCACCTAGTCCTGTGCCTGTTTGGGGCTTCTGACATCCTGTGACAGCTGAGGGGGGCCTGGGGAGTTGGGTCTGAAGCTTAGTGTGCAAGCAGGAGTTGGGGAGAGGGGGGATTCTGATGGGAGCAGTGTGCTCCCCTGGACATGAAGGTGGGGCAGGCAAAGACTGTAAGGTTGCTCCCCACTCTCCTGGAGCTGACAGCTTAGAAATACCCGTCTCCCTTAGCCACACTCTGTCTTGGTTAGAACTGAGGAGGAAACATGGCATCTGTGGGTTCCGCAGGGGAATCAAGCTGTCGGAGGAGGATGCAGCTATTGACGCATGTGAGCTGCGGGGCTGTGGCTCCCCAGAGGCCCGTTTGTCCCCTGCGCTGAGCCTGTCTCATGTCGCACTCTCCCCGAGTTCTCATTCCAGTTAGCTAATCCCCAAGAACATGGGCCAGGGCGTTAGCTTTCGGGGCCTCTTACAGACCGAAAAGGAAAGTGCTCCCTGATGGGTGCATTGCAGGCCCCCGCCGGTGGCTCGGGAGGGATTTGGGGCCTGCGGGGGGTGAAATCGCAGCCGGCAGGCCCACACCTGTTGGCCTCATGTCACTGACACCCCGCCCGGAGGCCCGGGGCTCCAGCTTTAGAACGTATAAAATTAAAAAAGGAATGATCTTTCGGATAAAGTAAATCCCCTGTGTCTGCAGAACGGGTTAGGGGAGATGTGCCCATGCCTGATCCATCAACCAAAATGTTCTTCCTTTTGTATTTGTGAAAAAACAAAAACTCAAATCGCCCACAAATAAACAAACAAAAACCCCACAAACAAATAAACAGAAAAACCAAAAAAAACCCCCAGAACCCCACACAAAATGTTTATTTTAATTATGCAAGAAATGCATTGGTGATTAATATACTCATTACTAAAAATCAAATATTGCAGATAAAGCTGGAGCCATCTTTAACCCCTCCCTCCATCCCAGCCCCCCGCCCCGACATATTGGCTGCTGTTATCACTTTTAGGTGTATCATTTCAGGTATTTTTCTGTGCATTTGCATATGTATTGACATAGACCTCTAAAATATATGATTGTGTGTATTTTTTACATAAACTACATCATAGTGTACATTTCCTTTCGAGCGGCCTGTTTTTCTTCAATCAGGAATCTGCTTGGAGATAATAAAGATCAGCATCATTTCTTATCACAACCCCTTGGTCTCCTGTAATCCATACACACTGGAGTTCGTTTAACTCCCCGGCTGCCGTGTCGAAAGTCCTAGGCCCTTCCACGGTGGGGGTGGATTGTGGCCCCAGGTGTAAGTCATTGCTGGGACCTGGATTTGAGGAGTGGGCTCATGCATGCTCGCGACATTATTACAGATGAATCTATGAACGCATAAATTAGCAAAATAAAAGCAGGATGTTCCTGGACCAATGAGGAGAAAGTGTTTATGAACAAAAGATCATGATTAATCCAGTTCTGCGCAAAATACTGAGGTCCGTTAAAAGACAATGGGTCTCCGCTGTTTGATTCTTTTTAAGAGCTGTTTAATATTCCGGGGTGTGTAGGCACAATTGTTGGTTAGACTCTGCTCTGTTGTTGAAGGTCTGGGCTATAAGTGTGCTGGGCTGTAAGTGTGCTGGGGGAGGGGGATGTGTACACAGACACTTGATCAAAGTCCTCGTCATCGAGGCGGGTCACAGGTTCGTGGGTGCTGTTATGTTATTTAGAAGAATAAATAAAAAGGAATACATAAAATAAAGAGTGGTCTTTGCATAGTTAAATGAGGAGGGCACGTCACGAACCGAGGTTTTAATTAGTATGATTCTGCTCAACTGACGCCTGCTGAAAACGACCTAACATTTTTTGTTATTGCTAACCACCCTGCAGTGAGCATTCTTGTACCCGACTCTGTAAACACATCCCCCACTGCCCCTTCACCCCAGCCTCTTCAAGGTGGGATCGCTGGGTTTTAAATGGTTTGGTTTACAGTTTATTCTCGTTGAGTGATCTTTCTAAAATGCCATTTTGCCTTGTCACTGTCTTGCTTTCAATCCTCCATCTGACTTCCCAGAGCTTCTGGGACGTGGTCCAAGAGCCTTAGCCTGGCACGTAAGACCCTCCAGGGTCTGGCTGGAAGCCCCCCAGCCTCGCCCCCCTCCCCACATTCGCACACATTTCCCCGCTAGGCGCTGCAGCCCGAGCTGCTCCTCCCTGTGTGCGTCCTGCCTTTTCACACTTGGGGGCTTCGGCTGTGCCTTTCCAGCCAGCTTCTCCTCGGCCTTCAAGACCAGGCTTGAAATGCCCCCTGTGGTGAACTTAAAGTTAGATGCACCTCTGGCCCCCCACCCAGCACCTCATTCAAAAGTCCAGCAAAGCATAGTCCCCGGAAGTGTGATGCCTCATTGACATGTTTTCCAAGTTGACAATGTGTTGCACTTTTCTAGAATTCATTAAACTGTCCACCTGTTAATCGCTCCCTTTCCTTTGTCGCTTTCCAGTGTCCCCGGCTCCCGAGTTGCCTGGGTCTGGTGTCCCCCCACTGAAAACTGCCTCATAGTCTTCCCTGGGCTGATAGGCAGTTTCACAGGACTGAGCTGTCTGCTCTGCGGTGCTGGGTGAGTCTCAGAATGCTGTCACACTGCAAACACACACCTAGGGGGTGCAGGCTGGCGTCCCCCAGTGCCCCAAAACTGTTCTGTCACATCCTCTTGGGCATCCGTGCCGGGTTCCCCCCATGCCTGCCGTAGGCTGTGTGCAGGGCCCCAGAACCCAGAAGTCCTGGGGTCCGGGGTCAGGGTGGTAGCATCTCAGAGTCGGGAGTGCCAGTGACAGGTTTTCGGGGCATAATTACAGCCTGGGAACGGTTGATGGTGTCTTTTGTGGCCTGTTCCTTGCCAGAGGGCCACGGGCCTGGTCCTGGAACATGAGAAGGAGGAAAGTCCTAGCATACGACAGCAGGGCCACCAGCTGGGGTGACGGTGATGGCTCTGGGGAGAGGACAGGGTTGAGTAGTGCTTCTACCTTTGGGAAAGGTCATGTTCTAGAAAGAGCCCAGGCTTTGCGGGGGAGGGACTGTGATGCCAAGTTCACATCACCCTCGGGGGCAGAGGACTTCACCTGCTTGTCAGGAGGAACAGAAGTCACCAGTGTTCAAGATTTGGGTCCCCTTTCTTTCCCCGGGGGTGGTGAGGGGTGGGTAGGAGGCATCTCGAGAAGCCACCATCTTGAGCACAAACCCAACTACAGAGCAGACCTAGAGCTGTGTGTCCTTGGCAAGTCCCCAAGAATTCCTGTGCCTCAGTTTCCTGATATTAAAAAAGGAATCATAAGCTCCCACACAGGGTACTGAGAGGCTCAGGGAGAAAATAACACAAATAAATCCCCCAGCACACGGACCCAGGAAAATCAGTGGCCTTTCCCTCAAACATCTCCTTCCATCCCGAGATGCTTGACCCTCCCTCCCTCTGGAGACACAGGTAGCTCGTTTTCAGAGCAGCAAGACCACAGAGGAAAACAAAAGGCTGAGAGAGAATGTGAACTGGGACAGAAACCTCAGCTCCCCTCCCCCCTATCACAGACACTTTCCCACTCCCTGGGGGCGGGGGAGGGGATCACAGGCCTTTTCTCGAACACCTGGGGCCGGGGCAGGGCTGCCCCCGCCAGTTTTAATTGCATTCTCCTGAAAAGTTTGCCGATAGTTTATTTTGTTTTGTTAATAAATATATATAAAATGTCAGACTACTCTTCAGGCAGATTTTTTAGGCTTGTATTTTATAGACTTTGGCAAAGGCTGCTCGGAAGGAACAGTGGTTACAGTCTCCAGAGGTTAATAATTCCTGGAAAAACTTCTGGCTAAACCTGACTTCTCCTAAATTTCACAGAAAACGCTCCCTGGGCCGGACCCAGCCTAAATGAGGGGTTTGTGCCTCAGTGCAGCCTTACCTAGTGGAAGTCTGACTTGCCTTTTACACAAAAGTGATTTTCCTTGGCCACGGGGCACAAAGGCTCCACTCTCCTAAATTTTGGGTTTATTTACTCTGGAGTGTGGGCTGGGGCAGACACAGGGCTCTCCCCCGGGCTGTTTCTCCGGGCTGTTTGTGCAGCCCCGCTTCATGCCGAAACTCATTCCTAACTTCCTCATGCACAGGCAAGGGAGCTGGGCTCTGTTTGTGTCTGGAGCAAAAAGGAACTATTCGTGGGAGGGGGCTAGTGCCCCCTCCTCAGCAGGAGCCCCTCCCAGCCAGCCTGCCCACGGGGGCTAATGGTTTGCTGCCCCGTGTGTGGCCTCTGCCCCATTAGGGATTTGGGTAGGTGACTTTTCAAATCCACACCAAAGCGATTCTGAGCCCTTTATTTTTCTGCGCCACCAGCTACCCCTGATCAGAAACCCAATTTGCACGATTTCATATGTGCATGACTTCTTGTTCCGCACCCTGCGTTGCTCCCCCCTCCACCCCCTATGTGATGCCGCAGAGGCCAGAACGCATACGCAGATGCCACTTCACCAAACATTTTGAAATCGACAGTTTCAAAGCAATCCTTTAATAGATTAAAACAACAGCAATGATGAAAATAAAAAACCGAGGCTCTGAGAAAGCAACCAGTTTCCCCAAGGGCTCGCTCGCAGCTCCTAAGCGGGTCGGCCGGGCAGTCTGTCTGTCTGTCTGCGGGAGCCAGCCTGTGCTCTCCACCTGCAACACGATGCTGCCCCCCCACGGCGGGTCAGAGCAGCTGTTGGGACCCTGAGGCTGACAGCGCCCTGGCAGATTGGGTTGTCAGGAGTGGGACAATTAGGCAGCAGTGACAAGGGGCTCTGTCCCTGGGTTCCTGGGTGTCTCTGCCCTCCCTGAATCTTTCTGCCCCTTAGAGGTGTCTCCCTGCCCGAGGGTGAGCTAGGGCAGCAGAGTCATTTCACAGACAAGGAACCCGGCTGGCCCCTCAGCCAGCCTGTTACGTGCGTGCGCGCGCGCGCACACACACACACACACACACACACACACACGGTGCCTGCACTGGGAACAAAGACAAGAAAACTCCTTTAGAAACTGCAGAACAGAGCCTCGTCTAGCGGGGGTCCCCTGATAAAGGCCCGTCCACTCGGAGTTCCTGGGAACGGAGCCCCCATGAATGGGCCTGGAGAGCCAGCGCCTGACTCCAGCGTGGGCTGCATTCATCAACAGGCAGGCAGGCCCCTGGACCCCGCTGCCGGCGAGGGGGCTTTCACCAGTCCCCAGAGCTTCCAAGTCATGGTCCAGCAGCCGGCCGAATCTGTGGCTGCGGCCCAGCCTCCAGAAAAGGGCCCTGCTTTTCCCATGACCGGGCCAGCCTCTCAACTCACCGTACCCCCCTCCTTCTACTCCCCCCGCTGGAAAGCTCCCCCCACCCTCTGCGCCAGCTTGTTGCCCCAGAGAGGACCCAGGCCAGCCTTTCTGGGCCTGGGAGCCGGGGCGGGCACTTGGCCACTCCAGGTGGCCTGGCCCTTGAGATGGGGAGTTGGCTGCAGGACAGCCCCCCACCTCCCCCCCCGCTGGCCCCGAGCACTCACCCCCATTCTCCGCTCCTCTCCCTCACTGCCTCATTGTCACAGTAGCGCTCCACCAGCCATCTCCGTGCCTCTGCCATTCAGCTCAGGGCAGGGTACATGGGAAAGTCTGCGCATCCTTGCTCTGACCCCAGCCTGCCTCCTCTGCAGCCAGCCCCGCTCGGGACTTAGCTCCGTAGGAGCTTCTCAAAGGCCTAGACGTGCGGGCTGCCAGCCCGGGCAGGGAGCCGTGCTGCAGCCTCCCGGCCAAGTACCGGCCTGCCTCTCTCTGCTCGGATGCCTCCTGTAACAGGGAGCTCCCTCTCTCCCGGAGCAGCCCGCTCGGGGCTCGCACACGGAGCTGCTTTGCCGAGCCCTCCCCTGCTTTCTGCATCTGCCTCCGCGGCTCCGCAGCAGCCCCCTCGCCCCCTCTGCCCTCAGCTCTTTGCAGGCAGCAAGCTCAATCTCAGTCCTCTCTTTTCCGTGCTGAATAGCAAGCCCCCCATCAACCGTGGGATCAGGTTTGGAGTCCCTGTCACCGTCCTGATCATGGCCGTCTACACCTGTCCCGGGCCGCCTCTGCGCCTGCACGTTTGGAGCTGGGATGGGGCCCTTTGCCCTGCTGTTCTGCAAAGAGCCCAGGGGAGGGCGCGGGTCTCCCCGCCCGGGTCTAGCTGCTCTGTCGCTATCTGTTAAGCGGCTCCTGAGCCCTCTCGGTTTTTTATGGCCCCTTTGCCAGTTGCCAGGGAGAACGCTCTCCATGCAAACCCCCCTGCCTTTTCCACAGGAGCCGCTGGTGGCTGGGCCGGCCCTGGGCAGCCCGCAGCAGCAGCGGCGGTGGCGGCAGCGGCAGCAGGCAGCCGTGGCGAGGCTGTGGGGCTCCTGAGTCAGACAGACCGGGCTTGGCTCCCTCTCCCTAGCTGTGAGACCATGGTAGTTCCCTCTACTTTTCAGAGCCTTGGTTTTTCCTCTGTGAAATGGAGATAAGAGGGGCTCCCTCACTGGCTTGAAGTGAGACTCAATGAGATGAGAGTAGCCCAGCACATATCAGACACTTCACATATGCTTGTGGAGTAGACAGCGGGACCCCGGGAGGGAGGCACGCGTGTAACAACTGTCGCAAGAAAGAAAACCGTCTGGGCTTTCGAGACCCTGCACCGAATACAAACGGGAACTTTGCCTGGCAGAGACCCTTCTGCCGGCTTAATCGCGCAAGTCAAGTCAGCCAGAGGCGGCCCCGGGCCTGTGAGCTCACAGTAGATGCAGCAGGAGGCAGAAATGACATGCAAGCCCACATCTGCATTTAATAGAACAAGAATTTGCGTTGTCTATGACAGCATGAGAGGACCCAGGGGTAAGGCAGAAGGGAACACTTTTCCCTGCTGCTTCCTAGAAGGGCCAGCTTAGACAGGGGGGCTTCTGGGAAAGAGAAGCCCCATGGGGTCCAGGCATCTCACAGACTGTGGGGTGCTCCATGCACTCATTCTCCAGACCACCACAGTGCACCTACCTTCCCAGGCCCAGACTCGAGTGGGAGGCTGGCCACGAAGCAGTGCCGGTCGGCTTCCTGTCCTCGAAGCTCAGTCTGGTTGGGGAAAGAGACAGGGAGTAAGTCACTGTAAATCAAGTGATCGAGGGGGGGTGATGGCAATGAGATTTGTGGAGCCCTGTCTGGGGCCAAGCCCTGAGCTGGGCTGTTTGCCTAGGATTCACTCTGGTAGCAACTCTGAGCACTAGCCTCATAATCCCCATTTGATTGATGGAGAAACTGAGGCAGGGAGATGTGAAGTTCAATACTTACCGTCTCTCAGCTGGTGTGAGGCCGGGCCAGGATGGAACCCCAGTCTGTCCGAGGCTCCCACCACACCCTGCTGCTGAAGACAGCTCAGCGAGGCAGTGTTGAGTGCTGGGGGGGCGTGGGTGGGCAGGGGATGGATTGATTAGTTATAAGCACCTCCCAGCGGTACTTGAGATCCCAGCTCCTCTGTGGCCCAATCCGTTTGAAGGGCAGATTCAAAATTAGGTGGTAGCACCTATGGGCAGAGGCTTATGAAAATGGCATTATTAACCTGATGCGTAGAGGGCCCTGCCCACCTCCAGGCAGATTGCAGATGGAGATGGAGGGGGCTGGGGCTTGTTTGTGTGGATGAAGAGTTAGAGAGGTTGGGGCACATCCGGGGGGCCCACTAGGGCTGCCTCCAAGGGGAGGACTGGCTTTGGAAGGGATGTGGGCTTGATGGCTGAGAGGGCCAAAAGGGGACAGTCTTAAGGGCAGCCCCCTCATCTCAGGAAAACGCCCCCCACTGGAGCCCATTCTTGGGGGGAGGGTCCCCACCCCCTTCTCTGACACAGACAAGGACTATGAGCCTCCCTGCACCTCAGTTTCCCCATCAGTGAGATGGAAATGGAAACCAAACGTCATTGCATAAGAAGCCCCTGGTCCCGCACCTTCCCTCCGGCCCCGACCACTGTCACAGTCACCGGACACCTGTCTGCGTGTCAGAGCAGTGTTCAACAGGAGAGTTCCAGTTCCGGGAGGGAGGGAGCCAGGAGGGAGAGCTGTGGACCGGAGAGGGAGCAGAGCAGAAGGATGCCCCTGATGCAGGGAGACGCTGAGCTAGGTCTGCATCCGGTAGGAGTTGGGCCACTTAAGATTTGTGCCAACTCACGGTGCGGTGGAATCAGACAGTGTGAGTGCTCCAGACACCAGTCAAGAGTCTGTGGCGCCCCCGAGTGCCACAAGGGGGCTGCCTGGGCCACATTTTTGAGCCCGGAAAGTGAGGAGGGGGAGACAGTCAGGAGGGCCCGGCGCTTTTGGTTTTTTGGTGGCGCTTTTTTTCGCCCCTGGCTGGGGGCGCCGGGCCGGGGCTGCCTGCTGTGCCCCTCCCGCACAGAGGCCTGCACTGCAATGCAGCAGGCTGCCCCCAGGGTCTGGGAAGGGTCCCGGGAGCTATCCGGTGGCTGGCTTTCCAAAGTGGGAAAGGAAAGATGAGGGAGGGAGTGCTTCCAGGCGGGCATAGGGTGGCGAGGCACCCAGGAAGCCTACTGCGCGGAGAGTCTGCAGCTGCAGAAGGGCCAGAAAGGGGGAGAAGTGGAGGGGCGTGGGGCGGGGGTCTGGGGGCCTGGGGAGGTTGGCATGGACCTGGAGTTCTGTGAGTCAGTTTTCAGTGATGTGACTGACAGGAAAGAGGGAGGCTGAGAGACACGGGGCGGGGGGAGAGGGGCTGAGGGCAGCTTGGCACACAGTTGTAGGGCAGAAGCACCAGTCCTGTCCTCTCAAAAAAGCAAAAAAAAAAAAAAAAAGAAGCATTTGATAGCTGAATCCTTCTCAGCCTGGCTGAGCTTGTCCTAGGTAAGGAGACATCAGGTGGCTGCTCTGCCTTGGAGAAGGGAGATGCCCTCAGGCCCGTTGGGAGCCAGTGAAGGGGTTGCATAGAAGCAGGAGAGCCCGAGGGAGGGGGCAGGAGGGTCTTGGGGAGTCAGGAGGGCCTGGGGACTGCTAATGGTGTGTTGCTGTGCAGCACAGGCCCCCTTGCACTTCCTACTTAATCACAACTCGGAATGGCTGGCCCCGTTGCCCGGCGTCTTTCTAGTCCCCTCTACTCTGAGGCCTTTGTTCCCTGTGGACCAGCTCCCCAGTCCCCCTAAGATTTAGCTTAGACCCTGGGCCTTTTGCTCTGTTACATGGCTTCCCCTCTCCCACCCCCTCATCTCCTGCACTGTATTTTTACTTGATTTTAACATTTTAATTACGAGAAATTTCAACCAACACAGAAGTAGAGAATATAGTACATATTTTCATCACATTTGACACAATTTTCGTATTGCCGTCGCCCAGATATGGTCACTATTGACCCTCAGCCCCTCTTGTTCCATCTAAACCTCGGACCGTCCTTCCACCCCCCCTACACCCTCAGACCCTCAGATTTCGAACCCCATGTAGTTTCCTCCGAGCCTTTTTCGGTGTGTGTCTCTAAAAGGAAGGACTCTCTTCTGTTTTAAAAGTATAACTACAATGCCATGATCACAGTTAAAAAATTAACAGCATCTCCTTAATGTCACGCAACATCTCTTTAGTGTTCAAATATCCCTGGTTGACTCAAATTTCTCTTACAGTTGGCTTGTTCAAATCAGTGTCCAGATTCTTTCCTATACTTTCAAGGGACACTTGGATTATAGAAGGTAAGGACAGCTACAAATTCAGAGGTTTGAATATCTACCCACCCCTTCAGTGAGTAACCGAACCTCGGCAAACCTCAGTTTTCTCACTGAACGTGGGGCAAATTCTGGGTCTTCGCTAGGATGATTTAGAGGATTAGAGATAATACACGTGAGTCTAATACATAACAAGGTACTCAGCAAACAGTAGCTGCTAGAATTATTCTTTTTCCCAGAAATCTCTAGAGGGGAGTTGGGTTGGGGTAAGCAAAACAGAGTTGGCTATCATCCACAAAACAAAAGGCTCCTGGCAGACCGGCCCCCTGAGTGATTAAGACAGTACGTGCACCACATCCCAACAAGGGCAGCCCGCAGTCCGGGGGCTGGGACCTCCCGGCTGGCTTGCAACTCTGCTGCCCAACAGCAGACAGCAGCCACAACCCCCGACCGACCTGGGACCCCACGAGTTGCCGATCCACTAGATGGCACTCTCTGCTATGAGTCCAAGAGGGACCTCCTCCCCAAATTGCTCCAGCCATCACCCAGCCCCGGGTGCCCCAGGGCCTTGCACACCACTAAACCACTGCAGAAAATTTCTAAAAAGCATCTCAATATGTCATGCAAGAAGCGATGGTTTTCACCCAGCCTGCAATCCAGCCCGACTGCAGAAGCAGGGGGAGTAAACGTTTAAGGATTATTTGCTCAGGCCAGGCACCGGTATGTCCACTCTCTCTTTAACTTCTCACCCCAGCCGCATCTGATTTGATTTCCCTTTATTTTACAGCTGATAGGACTTTGAGAAGTTAGTGGCTTGTCCCAGATCGTCTAGGAGACGGGACCCAGGATTCCAACCAGGTTTGTCTGACTTCTCGGCATCATGGAGAGGTGGAAGGATGGACGTTGGGTCTGATGGATGCGTGGATGCCTGCATCAAGACGCATCGGGAGAGGGAGAGGTGGCTGGCTGGGTGATGGATGCTGGTGAGCTGGATAAGTGAATTAAAGTGCAGAGAGTGCATGCATGGGTGAATGAGAGAGGATAGTCAGTTTCTCACCAAGATCAAAGGCTTACTTGAGCTGTGAAGAGAGGTTTCTTCTGGGTGGAGCTCGCGGGGCAGCTCCTGCCTTCTGTTCTGCCTGAGTGTACTGATTGGCTCCGCTGGCTCTGGGGCATCAAGTGGGATGCCCACTCACAGGGACCAGGTCCCGACTGTGCTGTTGGAGCTGCTCTGTAGCAGCTCGCAGTCCCAGCTGCTTTCACACTGCGCTGAGAAACAGCAGGCTGCCTCCTCACCACGGCTTCTCTTGGAGGACGAAGCCCTGAGCCCACCTGCATGCTTGTCCTTTTCTGGTCACTTGGCATCATTTTATTTATTTCATTTCCTCTAAATCATCACAACCACCCTCCATGGCAGCAGTTAGCATCCTCAATTAAGATAAGAGGAAACTGAGGTTTAGGAATGGTATGTGACTTGCCCTAAATCACGTAGGGAGCGAATATGGCACCGGGATTTGAACCCTAGTCTGCTTTTCTTCGAAACCCATACCCTCTCCCCAGTTCCTTTTCTGTAGGACTGTGCCTGAAAAATATCTGCACTTCTTGGGGTTCACTCATGTCAGAGTCACCCTCCTGGTGGTCAGGGAGCTGAACTTATCCCTGGGACTCTAAATTTACTTCTCAAGTAACATCTTCTCTCGTTTATCCTGTTTGTTACTATCACACACAGGACAGTCAGACACATCGCTGACATCTTGCAGTACAGTAAAGTTAAATTAAATTTATGGTAGCTCATATTATGAATGAATGCTGAGGGAAGCAGATGTAAAAATGACTCTAGAACCTGGAGGGGTGTAAGACGCGGAGAGAGGGAATCAGACCGAGGGCTGATGGGGAGATCAGCAAGCTTCCATGAAGACCTGGCTTAAATGCTGCAGACGGGTCTCGATACCTCGTTTATGCCCCAGCCCCATTAGACTCATCCCAAATGTTCAAGTTTCAGTCCCTGCTCTGCCATTTACTAGTTTCGTGAGTTCGGACACAGTATTTAACCTCTGTGCCTCAGTTTCCTCAGCTGTAAAATGAGGATGCCAATAGTACCTTATAATGAGTACTTGAAGATTCAAACATTTAAAGTGCTTAAAACAATGTTTCCTAGATGATGAGCACTCCATAAATATTTTCTTACAATTAAAAATATAATTGTTAGAACTATTCTCATTGAGATGGCATTTAATATTGCTGACTGCTAAGAATTGTTACCCACATTTTACAGAGAGCCGAACAGGTGCTCAGAGAGGTGTGTGAGTTTGCCTTTGGAGAGGGAGTCCATGAACTAGAAACACCAATACAAATTTAAGATCAGAAGATTTTAGTTCTAGTTATGGAAACAAGAGTCACATGCACCAAATGGGCCTGATCCCTCTAACGAAAGACCAGGCCCTGGAATAGTGCAAGTGCCCTGGAGGAATTTTCTCCGTGTTGTGGAGAGTTACAGAGAAGCTGGATGGGAGCTCAGAAGAAGCTGAGTAGGTGAAGGGCAAGACGAGCAGGTGGAATTCTCTGGGTTCAACTTTGTGGCTTCTAGAAGCAGCGGGTGTTTCCGGAGTTCTCATATGTGCTCTCACCCAACTTCTTTCCCTACCTGTTTTTTTTTGGCGGGGGCGGGGGGAGGAAATAGCCACTTTAGAAATGTTTCTTTGTTTGCTCTTTTGAGGGTGGCCTGTTGGAACAAAGAATTGTTCCAGTTGAGTCTCACACCATGTGGGGCACGAGGACTGGGTGACCTCCCATTTGGAGGCAGAACATTTGCAATTTAAGCCTCGGTGGTGTGTGGCTGCGTGTGGAGGTGGTCCTGGGTGGTGAGCGCATTTGGATGTCCTAACGGCTGAGTGGCAGGAGATGCGTTGAGCATTTCACTGACTTGCTGGGCTGTGTTGGGTGGATGCTATGACTCCAGCATGACCTGAGCCCAGAAGCTGTGCAAGTCCTGTGGGACCTTGTTGCCACCGCATCTCCTCCTCCTCCATCCTGGGGATCCCCTGTGCTCCTGGGGCTGCCGGTGTGGGAGGTCAGATAAGCCCTCCGACGCACCCACACATGCGTGCACACACTCACATTGTAGGTGACAGTGGGGTATCAGAGAGCAAGAACTGCTACAAAAATGAGGCCATGGGGGTAAGTGGGTCAGATAGACCTGGAGCCACTTTCCATGTTTGCCTCCCAGCTCAGCATCTTCCTAAGCTGTGTGACCACTTGTAAGTCACTTAACTTCTCTGAGGCTCAGTTTCCTCATGTGTAAAATGGGGCTAATAATGTCTTGACTCAAATAGCACCTTCTCAGTGAGGCTTTCTCCTTCTCGTTGTTTCTTATCATCTCCTTTCCTGCTTTATTTTTCTCCATAGTTCTTATCACCATCTCACATCCCACACAGAGTACTTATTTATTTTGAATATTGTGTGTTCCTGTCTCCACCCACAAAAATGTGAGCTCTCAGATTCTGTCTGGCTTGTTCGTTGCTGTATCCCCGGCCCCTAGACCAGTGCCTCGCACAAGATGCATGCTCAGAACTTTTTGGGGGAAAAAAGAAAAGAGATTTTGTTGAATTTTACCCATCCCAGAGGACCGTGAGTGCATGCAGAGCAGGCAGCATGGTGCCTGGTGCAGCGTATGTATTCAATAAATATTGGCTAATTATGATTATTATGTCTAATTCACAGGACGGTTGTGAGGATCAAATGAGATAACGTATGCTAAGGCACGCTGAGAACACTCCGTGCTCGGTACAAGAGGTACCACATTAATGATCCTCTGCTGCGTACAGGGAGCTTGCACTTAAACCCCATGCTTTTTGTTTTCACACCACCTGGGAGGGAGGGGAGACTGGGGGATTACTGCCACCTGAGGCCCGCAGAGGGGACGGGCCTGCCCAAGGCCCCGCCCGTGTGATGAGGGCAAAGGCAGGAGCCGTTATACACACGTATACATAATATATGGATGTCTTTAAATTTCATTTATTGTTTATTTTTCCTGTCTCAGTTTCACTGAGGCCAGTGTACTGGGCACCGACCAGGCCAGGCTGGGGGGATAGGAGGGAAGCTGGCTGTGTCTGTCAGTAGGGGGCAGAGTAGAGGCCTTTTTGGTTTCTGGGAGACAATTCAAACATCAAGAATCTCGTGGCATAGACTCCCCCGAGGGCAGCCCCATTTCAGGAAATGAATCCCTTAGTTGGATTTGTGTTTTCCAGGGCACTTGTTTAACCTCTTATGCCGTGTCCAAAAAAAGAGCAGATCCCAAAAATTTCCTGCCCGAGGCCCATCCTTCTCGAAACCCTCCGCCTGGCCTGAGCGTTGAGATAATTCGTTTCTTGGACTGGGGGGCTGTGTGGCCGGCGCGGTGGGGGCGCGGGGCGGGGAAGGGCAGGGGGGAGCTGCTGGGGGACTGGCCGGAGTTTGGTTCACGCTCACCTCGGACTCGCAAGGGTGTCTCTGTCCGCAGTCTACAAATCGTGCAAGTCGGGGCACAAGATAGAGAGGCCAGGTCACGTCTCTGCAGTTACACAGCTCATGAGTGCCTGCTGGGGTGGAACCTGGTCTGTCTGTCTGTCTAGCACCACAGCTCGGGCGCTGCCGCAGAGGGAACAAAGATTTGGGTGAGGGGCTCAGAGACGGGGTGGGGAGGGGTGTACCTGGCTGACTCGGGCGTGAAAAGAATAGCTAGTTCTGCTTAGGGACTAGTGCTGTGACTATCTTACAGATGGGGAAACAGGCACAGAGAGGTTAGTTAACTTTCCTGATATCACCCAGCTAGTCAGGAGTGGAAGCTGGATTGGGAGGCAGGCAGTGTGGTGCGAGCATATGTGCTCTAACCGTTGGGAACACTACCTCATGACTGTGAGCACAGGTGGAGATGGCACACAGAGTCCAAGAATCTGGGTTCGAGTTCTTTTACAGCTGCCTGGTGGGCGTGCTCTCAAGTCAATCATGCGTATTTCATTCTTCCTCTTAACAGAGGCTCAGCAAGCCACTGGCTCATGGAAAATATTTTTAAAGAGTACATATATGTGATAAAATTTTACATCTATAAAAGGAGAAGGGGCGGGTGCACAGGAGATTTGAGAGTGATTATTTCAGGGAGAGGGCAGCAAGGGGATGAGAGGGGGAGAAACAGAGGTGGGGGTCACGTGTGGTTATGGTTCTGCTTTTAACCGTCAATAAAATGAGAGGCGTGCTGGGAACAACGATGAGGGCGGGTCACAAACCAAGAATTGTGAGGACTTCCTCACAACCAAGGGACGTACAAAAAGAGATTAGAGCGGTTTGTGGTTGTTAATTTTATTATTAAATATAATAAGAGAATAAAGAAATAATGTAATGAAGTGCTTGAATAGAGCAATTGTGAGAATGTGTTCTGGATAAAAGATTATGATTTGTCCAGGTCTGGTAACCTGACATTAACAAACTAAAAAGGTCTGGGCTATTTTCTTCCTCTCCCTGGGGCTTTGTGTTCCATAGAATGGGCACATGGGGTGTCTCCACTGGAGGAGATCTTGGTTGGGGGGAGGAAATTGTGGACAAGTATAAGCGGGGCTTTTGTGGGTGTTCACTGAATAGTTAAAAATAAATGAATATGTCAATAAAGAGGGCCAACAATGAGAATGTGTTCTTAGACAAGGATTATGAGTAATCTAGTTTTATCCCCCCAAAACCCAGCAAGTTCTGTGGGTGGGAAGCATATCAATAGGTGTATAGAACAGTCATTGGTCTTGGGCTGAATGGTGGCTTCATGTGTATTTGCTGTGTGGTTAAAAATGAATTAGGTGAGTAAATAAAATAAACAACAGCGGCTAGGAATGAACCACCAAAGGTAATGTTCTATGAATTATGGATTAAGATTAATCCCCTTATGTACAATTATGGGCTACTTAAAACAGCAAAACAAAACAAAGCTCTGACCTCTGTGGATAAGAAGCGTTGATATGTACACAAGTACTAATCGATGTTTTTGTTCTGGGTTCGTGCTGAGCTCGTGTGTGTTTGTTGTAATTAAACAAAATAAGTAAAAACAATAAAAAGGAAAAGAAGGAAACAATGATAAAATTTTATCTGGGATCAAAAGTTGTTATTCCTCCAACTGTCCATATCTGAGTCCATTAGGAAGATGATCTGGGCAGATTCCTTTGTGGGTAAGAAGCATAGAGACAGATGCTTGTGATAGTCGTTATTCTTGGTTTTGATTAAGGTGGTGAATTTATGCATGTTTATTGTCATAATAAAATTATTAAATGAAAAAATATGTACATAAATGTAAAAAAAAAAGAAAAAATATGTACAATGAGAGCTATGCTTGGGCCAACAGTGAGACTGTGTCATGAACCAAATTGTGATTAATCTTGTGCTACTCACCCAATGGCCATTAAAATATTCCCAGGTTGTTTCATCCTTTTTAATATCTGCCTTGTGTTCCACAGAATGAAGGCTTTAAAGTGGGTCTAATGATACTTTGTTGATGAAGATCTTGGCTGTGATCTCTGTGGGAAGTGAGCCATGGACCAACCAATGTGAGTGATGGTTAGTGCTGTTGTTTTAAGGTGGTTGGTTGATGGGTGTGTATGCAGTATTAAACATGAATGGGCACAAATAAAACCAAAGATGGCAAAGCGTAGACCAATGATGAGACTGTCGTGAACCAAGGGTGATGAATCTCGTTGGGCATAACTTTCATCAAATTAAAAAATGAGCAAATAAAAAGAAACAATTACATTCAGGTATAAGTATATTAATTGTATATATATGTATAATGTAATTATACATATATATAACATATACATCTGTTTATATAAATATAATTGTTACTTTTTCTTATTCTTGGGTTGAGTGGTGGGTTCATGTATGTTTATTGATTTATTAAAAATAAATGGATGCAGGGGCTGGCCAGGTGGCATAGTGGTTAAGTTCGCACACTCCACTTCGGCGACCCGGGGTTCGCAGGTTTGGATCCTGGGCGTGGACCTACGCACCGCTCATCAAGCCATGCTGTGGTGGCGTCCCATATACAAAGTAGAGGAAGATGGGCACAGATGTTAGCTCAGGGCTAATCTTCCTCAGCAAAAAGAGGAAGATTGGCAACAGATGTTAGCTCAGGACCAATCTTCCTCATACACACAAATAAATAAATAAATAAAATAAATGGATGCATTCATAAATAAAATCAAAGAGGCTCAAGCATGGATTAAGGAAGACAATGACCCAAAATATATGAATACACAATTCTTCAAATTTGAGGGACATTAAAACAAAAATATCTATGCTATTTTATTTATTTTAATAGCATTCTACTATTAATTTATACACTATGGTTTATACGAACACTTCCTTATTGATGAATTTTAGGCTGTTAACTCAGGGAGAAAGGTACACATAGAGATGTGAGGTACTGGTAGTTTTCTGTTTGTTGGATAAGATTCGTGGGTATTCTTTTATGATTTTTTTAAAGGGATAAATAGAATTTAAAAAGGCCAAGCTTACCCCAATGAGGATAATGTTTCATAAACTAAGGTTGATTAATTCAGTTCTACACCAGAGCCATTAAAAATGATGTTCAGTTTTTAAACAGTTGCTTTAGTTTAAATAGTTTATTTAATCATGCAATATTTATGAGAATTTTAACTCTTATTTGGGTGTATAAAGTAGGTAAAGAAAATGTAAGTAATGGTCGATGTACTTAAATCTTCAGCTGGAAAGTTGTTCAAGGGTGTTCATAAGCAAGTCAGTGAGTGAGTGAGCACATTAACGAATAAAACAAGAGAGGGCAAACACGGGCCATTGATGATAATATCTCATTATCCCAGAATTAAGATTATTCTAATTCTGTACATGCAAGGTCCATACAAAAAATATGTTGGTTAAGGATTAAATAGTCAATATTCTTGTTTTTGCATGGTGGTGTGTTGGATGTTGATTTCAGTACTAAAAATAAATAAATAATTATCTAAATGTATAAAATATAAGCTAGGCCAAAACATAGACTGGTGATGAGAATGGCCCAAGGATTAAAGGATTTTAGTTAAATCAGTTCTGTGCTCTTGATTTTCATAAAAATAGTCTAGCCTGTTTCATTCCTTTCCCAGCTGTTTTGTATTTCGTTGTGTATAGGTACAGAGTTTATTTAAACATTCCTCTATGGATAAAGACCTAGGCTATTAACTCTTTGAGCAAGGAGCACAAAAGAAGATGAAAGCTATTGTGAATGTTCTACCTGTGGAGTAAGAGATTGGATTTATGTTTGCTCATTAAAACTTCCTTAGAAATGATCAAATCAAACAAAAGAGAATCAGCATGGACCAAATGATCCATAATTATGATTAATCCAATTTAGCTTCATTAGAGAAAGTTCTAAACTATTACCTAAGGGTAAAGAGTCTATACTAGGGTTGTCCCATAGAACTTTCTTCAGCGATGGACTTTTTCTATAATTTGTTCTGTCCAAAATGGTAGCCACTAGCTATGTGTGACTATCAAGTGCTTGAAATGTGGCTTGTGTGCATGAGTAACTGAATTTTTAATTTTACTTAATTTTTGTTAATTTGAATTTAAATAGTCCTATGTGGCTAATGGCTACTCTGTTAGTTGCATTTGGTGGTTGGTTAATGGGAGTTTCTTGAATGTTGAATATGAATAAATAAATACATGAATTAATAAAAGAGGGTTAATTATGGGCCAGAGATGAGAGTGTACATGAGAAAAAGATTATAACTAATCCACTTCTGCACAGCTAAGATTCCCTGGTGAAAAAGTCTTTGGTTCATGAAAAATAAACATATGCTTATTCATTTATTTTATTAGTGATTTAGTATTACCTTGAACGTGTGCCCCACAGTTTATGTGAACATTTCTCTAATGTTGAAGATCTGTGTATCTAGGTGGGAGATGACCAAAAATCTATAGTCAAAGTTGTAGTTGGTGAGTTGAATAATGGTTTTATGGATATTTATTATATTATTATATTATTTACTTCAAGAAATGAATAATAAATAATATAGTCCATGTATGGTGCAAGGATGATAATGTGACATAGACCAAAGTTTGTGATTAATACAAGTCATCACAAACTGTTGTCCATAGATAAAAGGTCTCTTTTACATCTGTTGGTGAGGAAAACACGGCAGATGTAACTAATTGCCAATATACATAAAGAAGACCAAGCGTGGATCAATGATGAAAGTGTATCATGAACCAAATATTTATGTTAATACATTTCTGTACAACTGAAGTCCATTGTATAAAGGTCTTTGTTTCTCCATTTATGGATAAGAATTACAAAGATTACCTACCTTTTTCTCTCTCTCTCTCATCTATCTATCTATCATCTATCTATAATTTGTATCCATATATATTATATATGGATATAAATGATAGTTTTTCTTGAGTTTGCTGGTGCATTTGTGGTGATTTCATTCATTATGTTATAAAAGTCAATAAATGAATAAATTCCTAAAAATAAAAGGACAGACATGTATGAGTTAGTCATTGCTGTGACAATGCTGCATAACAAGCAACCTAGAATTTCAGTGGCTTACAAAATAATAGCAACAACAACAATATTTATTTCTTGCATATGGGTCTGTGGGTCTCTTGCAGCAGTTGTGCTGCAGGCTGTGGGCTGGGTTCACATGTGCCCTCCTTGTCTTCTTATTCCAGGTCCCTAGATAAAGGAGTTGTAGTGTCTGGGACATGCTCTTTGTACAGTGAAGGCTTGAAGCTCCAGAGGCTAAGCAGAGCCACCCAAGCACATTTAAAGCTTGTGCTTTAAGTCGCATGTGGTTTGAGTCACATCCACTCGTACTCCATTGGGCAATGCAAGCCGTGGCCAAGCACAGCATCAGTGGTGCAGGGAAGGATATTCTTCCTGTGGGGGATGGGGAAGGGAGAGGGAGTATTTGCTGACAAATGACGTAACCTGCCACATTTCCCCCAGTTGCTATGAAATATTCACGATTCGTGTCCGTACATGAAATATAATCATTATCTCTTCAAAACATCCCAGAAGTCCGTAAAACCAGTGCTTCAGTTCAAAGTCCAAAGCATCATGATTCACTTCTATTTTGGGTGTGACTCTTCTTTATTCAGAGACTTGTAAACAAGAGACAGGTTATCTGTCCCCACACGGTAAACATGCTGTGTTGGAACCACTCCCACTTGCAAAGGGAGAGAATGGAAGGCACACAGCAGTCCACTCCATTGCAACTCTGGAACCCTGATGGGCAAATGATTTGAGATCCCCCTACCTGTGGCTGTCACCTGTATAGGAGGGAGAATAATGATAGATATTGGTAATGGTCATTATTCTTATTCTTATTTTAGGTGATCAATTCATTGGTGTTCATTGAAATAATAATTGAGAATTGTTAATTGATTAAATCAATAAAAACTGGAATGTTTTTTGTGGGTCTTGGTGAGACAGAGGGCCAAGCATGGACCAATGTTGAGAATGTGGCACAAGCCAAGCATTATGGTTAGTCCAGTATTTCACACTAACACTCATTGAAAAAGTTTAAATCTAGTATCTTTCATTCTTTTTCACATCTGATTTCAGTTCTACAGAGTGAATGCTCTAGAGCTGATTAGCCATTCTGTAATGATGAAGGGCTTCCCTCTGTGGGTAAGGAGCGTGGAGGCTGATGTAAGTGACAGTTAGAGTTCTTGTTCTTGGTTTGAATGGTTTGCTCGTGGATGTTGATTGTATTACCTAAAAGAAACAAATGGCTTCATACTTTGATAACATCACAGGAGGCCATGCGTGAACCAGTGATGAGAGTGTGATATGAACCAAGGATCATGATAAATCCAATTCAGCACAACTTAATTAAAAATACTCTATGGCCATTTTATTTATCTTATTGGCATTTTAATATTCCATATTAATTTTATACTACTATTGATTTAAACGTTCCCCCTTGGATAAAGATATGTGCTGTTAACTGATTGAGAAGATAGGCCGTAGGAAGATGGACAGATATTATCAGTGTTCTATGGTGGAAGAAGATGGTGAGTTCATAATAGTTCATTGTGTCGTCTTTGAAATATAGATTAATTAAAAGAAAGTGGGCTAAGAACAGACCAATGATGAGTGTGGGATTGCTATGTAGCAAGAATGTTGATAGGCTCCTGTTATTGATCACTATAGAAAGACATCTGGTGTACTATTCCTGTGAGAAATTATGCCCATGTGTTGTCTAATGTAGTGACCACTAGCCACAGGTGGCTGCTGGGCACCTGGAGTGTGGCTAGTCTGAACTGAGATGTGATCTATGTGGAAAGTACACAGCAAATCTAGGAGAGGCAGTACAAAAGAAAAATATTTCAATAATAGTTTATGTATATTGATTACGTATTGAAATGGTAGTATTTTAGATATATTGGGTTAAATAAAATATACAATTATGATTGATTTTACCTGTTTCTTTTTACTTTTAAAAAATGTAGATTCTAGAAAACTTAAAATATATGAGTGGCTTGCATTACATTTTTATTGGCCAGCACTGCCAATAATATAGACCAATGATAGCAATAGTCAAGGATCTTTTCCTTTATGTTTTTCTGACCCGTGGGTATTGATAGCATTATTATTAGCCAAATAATAGATCAGTCAATGAAAAGTGAATAAATGAATGAGAAAAATAGGAAAAAGCATACACTAAATATTAAGATGTATACTGAAATAAGGATTATTTTAAATATTTTTTTGAAACACCAAAACCCATAAAAACAATGTAAAGTGGTTAATCCCTTTGGGTAATGAACATATGAACAGTTGGGTGTAGTAATCAGTGCTGTTGTATTGGGTTGTCGGTGTGTTGCTAGTCTTTAAGGTTTTTTTTTTTTTTAAGAAAATGATCTACATGAACAAATTGCTTATTAAATAACTAACTAAATAGAAAAGAGTCAAGGATGGGAAGTATCGAGTGAGGGCAGCCTAGTGAGCAAAGGTGTTGGTTAATCCATATGGGCACCACTGAAATTCACTGCAAAAAATATCTAGTCTCAGTTCTGAGGAAAATGAGTCTGTCATCAGGCTCATCAGGTTAGGAAGATTACAGGGTCTTAATCTTAGACTTTTGAGGCTCATGGGTTGATTATGTTGTTATTATGTAAATGAATCAATGCATAAATTAAACAAATATATAAATGAGTGAAAAAAGAAGGCAAAGCATGAACCAATGATGAGTGTATATAATGAAGCAAGAATTATTATTAATATGTTTTTGAAGCACTGATGTCCATTAAAAAAAAGCACTGACGTTGATTTCTAAAAAAAGGAAGAGTTTTAGATGGTCCCATGATAGATGTTTACATAAATAAGAAAATTGAAGAGGACCAATGTTGACATTGTGTCAGATGATAAGAATTATGATTAAGTTTATTCACTGAGTTCGTTAAAGAACAATAAAGATCTAGTTGGTTATCTCTGTAGATAATGAACAGGTTGACAGATGTTAGTTTTATTTAGGGTTTTTGACCGTTTGCTTTGGATTCTAAGCTATGGATTGTCAGGGAATGAATGAATAAATTTATGTCACAGTCAGTTAGTTAAAAGGGGTTAAGTCATGGACCATTGATGAACGTAAGTTGGAAAGCAAGTATTAGGATACATTCAGTCTTCATTGCCGTGTCCATATAAAGGACATAAAGTCTAGGCTGCTACTTAGTCATTTAAGGTTCACAGATAGATTCATGTTACATTGTTTCAGGTTGGGCTACTGAGGGCTTTGCTCTTGCTAATTACCTTCTAAACGATAGATATAGGATTAAATTAATCCATAACTACTCAAATTAAATAATAAATAAGCGAATAGATAAATACACGAAGAGGGTCAAGAATGAGCACTGGTGGAAGGTGCCATGAAACAATTTTAGATTAATCCAACTTGGAACAAGTGAGGTCCATCAAAAAAAGAAAAGATGGAAGAGGGTGCTTCATTCATTTTGCAGTTGTTTAATATTTCATTTTATTTTTCATCACTGTTGATTTACACATTCCACCAAAGATAAAGATTTAGGTTTCTAACCTGTTGAGAGAGAAAACACAAGGGAAGATGGAAAATAGTTATCGAAGTAAGATGATCCTTTCCTGGATTTTCTTTGTTACGTATTTAAAACTTGAACAAATTAAAGAAAAACTAAAGAAGAGGACCAAGCAATGGCCGTGACGAGTGTGGGGTTTGCATCAAGAATGTTGATTGATTCATGTGTGCAACAATGAGTCCACTGTAGGAGGAGATCTAGGGTATTAGTTCTGGCGAAATTTGCCAAAAGTCAGAAGTTAGTAATATTCTTAAATCTTATTCTTGCTTTGTTGTGGTAAACGGATATTAACTAATTATTAGTCAATCAATGAATGAATTAACACACAAATGTATAAGGGAATAAAGAAAAAAGTCCTGAGGCTAGACCAATGGTGAGTACCCTGGGGTGTCTGAACCAAGGATTTTGATTAAATCCTGTGACTCTGAGGTCCGTTGTAAAAACACACCTGATTTCCTGCCTTAGTGGGACATGAGCTTGTAGCTGAAGTTAGGAATACAGGCATCTTGCTCTTGGCTGTGGTAGATCTTAGGTATGGCTCCTTATATTAGTGAATCAGGGCATGAGTGAATAAGGAAACGTATCAATGAATGAAGACAAAGCTGGTTAGATAAGCTCTAATTATGAGAGTATGTAATGAGATATAAACGATTATTAAAACAGTTCTGAGGAGCTGAGCTCCAGTGAGTGAAGAGTCCAAGACTTACCATGTTGGTTAGGAACATACGGGCAGAGGTACATAAGAGTCAATGTTGTTTCTGGGTTGGTGGTTGTTAATTTTATTAAGAAAAGGGAGAAAAGGAGAAACAAAATAATCAATTACAGAACTACCTAATTAAAGAAGACCAAGCATGGGCTAATGTTAAGAGTGTGTTATATGAGAGGAGTTATGATTAAATCAGTTCTTCTCAATCAGTATCATTTTTGAATAACACATCTGGTTGTTTTTCTGTGGATCTTGAGTTTATGGGCAGAGGTTAGTGTTATTGAGGACTCTTGCCCAGGGTATGTTGGTTCATGAATATCGATGATATTATAGGTGAATAAAGGAAGAGATTGTTTAAAAGAGGGCAAACGTGGACCACTGAGGACACTATATCATTAAAAAAAGTTTATTAATCTCACTCTACTCTTCTGATGTCCATATAAATAAAGGGGGATTGGGACTCTGCCCACTTTGGGTAAAGAGCATCAAGACAGTTACCTGTAATAGTATTTTAGACCAGTTTGCGTTTGCTTTGAAAAAATGAAAATATAAATAAGTTATTCCATGATTAAAGAAATAAAAAATAAACAAATAAATGAAAAAATTCATAAGTAGTGTCAAGCATGGATCATTGGTGAGAATATGTCAAGAAACAACGGTGTAAATTTACCTAATTCTAATCAAGGAAAACCCATAAAAAAGATAATCTAAGCTCTTACCTATGTGAGTAAGGTTTAGTAGACAGAATTTGGAACAGGCATAGTTCTTAATTCTTCTACTAGGATGTGGATTCAGCAATTGTCATCATATTACATACATTAATAATTAAAGAAAATAAATAAAAAGGGGGCCATTCTTAGGCTAATGGAATGTGATGAAAAGAGGGATTTCTGATAAATCTGGTACAGCAGGACTAACGTCTCTTAAAAAGATCTAAATCTACACTGCTTCTTCAATTTTCTAAAATCTGCTTTTTACTCCACAGAATCAATATACCCCATCTGATTTATTCATTATCCAATGATGAAGATCTTGGCTGTCACTTCTGTGGATAAGGAGCAAAGGGACTCATGTAAGTAACAGAGTTCATGTCCTTGGTTTGCAGATGATTCATGTGGTCCATGGAATTGTTTCCAAGGAATGAATGGCTACTGCAGACATGCATGGACCGCTACTGGGAATGTGTAATGAACCACGGATTAAGATTAATCCATTTTAGTACAACTGAGGTTCATTTAAAGCAAAGTTGGAGGGTTTTACATTCGTTTTCACAGTTGCTTAATATTCCATTTTATTTTTGCACCACATTTTAAGAAAATTTCTCTATTGATAATGATCTAGATTGTTAAATCATTGAGGAGGGAGTGCCTAGGAAGATAGAAAGTATTGTCAGTGTTCTAGTTGTGGGTTAAGATGGTAGGTTCATTGTACCATTTTAAAAATATGAAGAAATTAAACAAAATATGAGCAAGCAGAGAGTGGTGAAACACTTGGGATGGGTATGAAGCGAGGTTATTGATTAATCCATATGTGCAACAGTGAGGTCCAATTAAAAAGAGACCTCGTTTGCTAGCTCTGTGGGAAATAAGCCTGTCAACGGCTCTCTGCAGTATTCAAAGATCTTGTTCTTGGGTTTTTGTGATTCATGGAAATTAATATTTTTTATCAGTGAAGCCATGAATGCAATAATCAATAAATAATGCATAAACAATCAATAAACAATGTATAAATAAATAAATGAAGAAAAAGAGTGTTGAACTTGGATCAATAATGAGTAGTTCTGGGGTATATGAATCAAGAATTTTGATTAGACCCTAAACTCTGAGGTCCTTTGGAATTAGACCTAGTGATTCCCTCTAAGGGAATAGAAGTATGAGCAGAAGTTCAGGCCAATTGGGGATCTGATTCTTGGGTCTTAGTGGTTCCTGAATATGGATTGTATTGATGTAAGTGAATCAGTGAATCCATGAATAAATAAATATGTAAGTGAATGAAGACAGAGAAGGTCACATGTGGATCACTTATAAGAGTGTGTCATGAAACAAGTATTATTAGTAATATATTTGTTTCCCACCGAGTTCTAATATAATACATAGGTAGAGGCTGTTATCCCCTTTGGAGCACACAGGAACTCCAGACCCACAGGTACACATAGACAGATGCATCTAAGTGTCCGTGTTGGCATTCTGGGTTGGTGGGTTGTTGCTGGTTGTTGGTTTTATTAAGAAGAAGGAAAAAATATTTCTATAAACAAATGATTATGTAACTATTTAATTGAAAAGAAGCGAGCATTGGCCGGTGTTGAGAATATGTTACATGACACCAGTTATGATTAATCTAATTGTGTTCAATGAGTTTTATTAAAAAAAAAAACAAATGGAGAGCGGTATAGTCAGTTATTTCTGTGGGTAATGAGCCTATGGGCAGTTGTTCGTATTTTTAGTGTACAAGTTTAGGGTCTGTAGATTCTCAGGCAATTATATATTGTTAAAAGTTAAATTATAGACAATATGGAGCATGTGACGTGAAATAAGGTTAATGACAAATCCTGCTCCACCCTGCTGATGTCCATAGGAAGGAAATGGGACCTGGTTTCTTCCTACTTGGATTGTGTATTATATTATTGTATTTTATATTTATCTAATGTTTTTTATATATTTTTGTTATACATAATATATACTTTTAGAAAAGTGAAGAGATGATCAAATTATTCCATTGATAATTAGATAAAAAAGTGAAAGAATGTATAAAGGCATAAAGGAAGATAAAGCTAGGATTATTGGTGAGAATGTGTCATGATACTAGGTATTAAATCTATCCAATTCCGCACACATAAAGTTCATGAAAATGATTATTAGGCCATTAACTAAAAGCAGGAAGTATACGGCCATGCACCTGTAGTACTTGAAAAGCTTATTGTTGAGTTGGATGTTGGATTCAATGTAGCTTACTGCATTGCTTAAAATTAAAAATAAACTGATAAATAAAAAGGAGTGCATTTTCTGCACCAATAATGAGAGTGTGATGTGATCCAGGTTTATGATTAATCTGGCAATGCAAAACTCATGTTCATTTAAAAACATCTAATATAGACTGTTTATAATCGGCTTTTTCCTTTACAGCATTAACGCACCACAGCCAACTCAATCATTCTCAACTGGTGAGGATCTTAGTTGTTGCCTCTGTGGGTAAAGAGCATAGAGATCAATACAAGTAATTGTTAAAGTTCACGTTCTCAGTTCAGGGAGTTTTTTCATGGATTTTCAAGGAATTATTTTAAAAAGCTGGTTATATATTTAAATAAAATCAAAGAACACCAAGCATTGACGAAGGATGGGGATATGTTCTTAACCAAGGTTCGTAATTAATCATTTTCAGGACCACATAATATTCTGTTTTAGTTTGGCATCAAAGTATATTTAGACATCCCTTCCTTGATAGAGATCAAGGTTGTTTACTTGTTGACGGTGGAGAACGTAGGAAGTTGGGAGAAAATTGCATTGTTCTAGTTGTGTGGGAAGATGGTGGTTCGTAGTTGTACATGCTACCATCTTTACAATATGGACAAATTAAATAAAGAGACAAGCAAAAACCTATTATCAATATGGTGTTGAGATGAAGCACAGCTGTTCATCGATCCGTATGTACAACCCAGAGGTGCATTGAAAAAAGACATCAAGTGTATTAGCTCTGTGGGACAAGTGTGAATAGACATATCTAGTAATAATCGTTCATCTCGTTCGTGGCATTTGTGATTCATGGATATTGATTGTATTATAATTTATGCATGTAAAAATGATCCAGAAAGGAAGATATGAATGAAGAAGACAAAAAATGCCAAGTCTGAATCAATGATGAGCATCCGGGGTGTCTGAATTAAGGATTTTTTTTGTGTGTGTGTGAGGAAGATTAGCCTTGAGCTAACATCTGTTGCTAAGCCTCCTCTTTTTGCTGAGGAAGATTGGCCCTGGGCTAACATCTGTGCCCATCTTCCTATACTTTATTTGGGACGCTGCCACAGCAAGGCTGGACGAGTGGTGCGTCGGTGCACGCTTGGGATCTGAACCTGTGAACCTCGTGCCGCCGCAGCGAAGTGCGTGAACTTAACCACTACACCACCAGGCCGGCCCCTGAATTAAGGATTTTGATTAAACTATGTAGCTCTTAGGTCATTACAAGAAGGTATCTAGTTATTCCCTTGTCTCATAAAAAGGGAATATTCAGGATCCTGTTCTTAGGCTTTGTGTCCTTTGAGTATGGATTTTTTTTTATTATAAATGAAATAATGCATGATGAAGGAAAGAAAGGAAGGAAGGAATGAAGACAAGGAAAGCCACACATTGTTCAATTAGGAGAGTATGTTTTGAAACATTGCTGAAGCACTGAGGTCTAGGAAAATAAATAGATCAAGTATTTACCCCTTTCAGCAGAGAGCAAATAGGCAGGTATGCCCAAGATTAAATGTTGTTATTTCAGGTTGACTATGGGTTGCTGATTATTTATTTTGTTAAGAAAAGGGCAAAATGTTTGTGTAAATAAATAATTAGTTAAATATCTAATTGAAAAAGAGAACAGTCATGGACCAATGATGACAACAGGTCTTATGACAAGAGTTATGATTGATTTAGGATGTTTACTGTGAGCATATGACCACATGTTAATATTATTCAGAGTTTTTGTCCAGTAAGTTATAAGTATAATAATGACATATTATACTTATATATTTTTATAAGAGAATGAATAAATAGGTTCATATTTTATTTAAATGGTGCAATCACACACCAGTGAGGAGCCTTATTATGAAATAAGGATAATGATTAGCCTATTTTACACAACTGATATCCATATGTTTAAAAATCTAGGCTTTTCCTATTTTGCATAATATGCACATAGATAGATGCACATAATAGTATTTTGGTTCTGGGTTGCTGCTCATTTTACCATTTTGCCTTTTCTTTGTATAATGAGTAACTGGTGAAATTATTCCATGAGTAATTAAATGAATGAATGAATGAATACATTAAGTAGAGTCAAGCATGGACCATTGTTAAGAATATGCCATAAAACAAAGATTTAAATTTATCCAATCAGCACAAGAAAGATCCATTAAAAAGGATAGTCCAGGGGCCAGCCCATGGCTTAGTGATTAAGTTTGGTGCATTCCACTTTGTTGGCTTGGGTTCACGGATTCGGATCCTGGGCACGGACCTGCACCACTTGTCAGCCATGCTGTGGCGGCATCCCATATATAAAGTGGAGGAAGATTGGCAGAGATGTTAGCTCAGGGCTAATCTTCCTCAGGCAAAAGAAACGAGGAAGGTTGGCAACAGATGTTAGCTCAGGGCTAATCTTCCTCAGCATGAAAAAACAAAAAGGACAATCCAGACTTTACCTCTGTAAAGTACACAGACATGTTTATAATAGTCATAGTTCCTACCTGTGGGTTGAGTCGTGGATTCAATGGTGTTCATTATATTGTTTAAAATTAAAATTAAATAATTGAGTAAATAAACAGTAGTGATATTCTCAAGCCAATGAAAAGAAGTAAGTTTTATGTCTAATCTAGAACTCTGCAATTAGTATCCTTTAAACATACCTAAATTCATGTTTTTTCATTATTTTTAAAGCTTACTTTTTACCTCAGAATTAACATACCATAGTTTATTTAATCATATCTAATGATGAACATTTTGGCTGATACCTCTGTGTTTAAGAAAGTAACATTCAAAGTTTTTGTACTTGGTTAGGGAAGCTTCTTCATGGATGTTCACTGAAATATTTAAAAGTAATAAATAGCTACATAAAAGTATAGAATTAAAGAATGCTATCCATTATCAATGATGGGAATAGATTATGAACCATAGATAATGATGATTAATTCAATTCTGCACAACTGATGACTCCTTAAAACGAAGATGGAAGGTGTTTCATATGTTTTCAGAGATGTTTGCTATTGTCTTTTATAATCACATGACAGTTGATTTCAACACTTCTCCCTTCAAAAGATCTCAGTGAGGGAGTACATAGGTGCTGCACTGAGGGCCATCGCAAAAAGAGGTCTAATGTCGTAGCTCCATGGGAATCATTTCCCATATAGATAGATCTTAGTAATATTCATGGATCTCATTTTTGAGATTTTATGATTTATTTGTATTGATTATATTATAATGGATCAGTGAATGAATCAATAAGCCAAGGGATAAAGGACTGAGGAGACAGAGTACAAAGCTTGGACCAATGATGACTCCTGGAGTGGGGGTTGGGTCTGAATCCAAAATTGTGGTTGGTCCCTGTCTGGAAATCAAGGGACTTTTGCAAAAAAGAGACAAAGTAAACTATTTGGCAAGTGAAATCATGAATGGATAAAGAGATGTGTAATGAATGAAGATAAGGAGGGCCACACATGGACCACTTATGAAATTATGTAGTCAAACAAAGATTATTCTTAGTCATATTTGAAACACTGGGTTCCATAGATAAATAGATCAAAGCTCTGAACCCCTCCATAAGGAGAAGAGATGTACTTAAGAGTCCATGTTGCTGCTTTGATTGATTGGTTAGTTGTTTTAATTAGAAAAGGACAAAAAAAAGTTTACATAAACAATTGGTTAAATAATTGTCTTATTGAGAGAGGGCCAGACATGAATCAATATTGAGAATGTGTCATATGACCAGAGTAATGATTAATCTAACTCTATTCACTGAGTTTTATTTTAAAAAAATCAAAAGAGGATTTAGTCAGTTATGTCCATGGGCTTTGAGCGTGTAGACAGGATATTCGGTGCTCTTGTCCAGAGTCTTGGCTTTCACTGATGTTAATATGTTGTTATAAAGGAATGAAGGAGTGCATTTATATATAGATTAATTATTCAAAGGAAGACTGAACAAGGGCCAATGGAGAACATGTGTTATGAACCAAAGATACTGATTACTCTTGTTATACCCAAATGTTGTCCAAAAAAAGAAATGGAATTCTAAGTTCCTCCTACTTTGAGTAAAGTACACATAGAAATTTGCATGGAGAGGGGCTGGCCCCGGGGCTTAGCGGTTAAGTGCGCACGCTCCGCTACTGGCAGCCTGGGTTCAGATCCCGGGCGCGCACCGACACACCGCTTCTCCAGCCATGCTGAGGCCGCGTCCCACATACAGCAACTAGAAGGATGTGTAACTATGACATACAACTATCTACTGGGGCTTTGGGGGAAAAAAAAGGAGGAGGATTGGCAATAGATGTTAGCTCAGAGCCGGTCTTCCTCAGCAAAAAGAGGATTAGCATGGGTGTTAGCTCAGGGCTGATCTTCCTCACAAAAAAAAAAAAAAAAGAAATTTGCATGGAGAGATTCTTTAGGATAATGGGTAGATAAGTAATTAATTTCATGCCTAACTGAGATACATGACCAAATAAACGAATCACTAGACATGTAAGTCAGAAAAATTCGTGCATGTTGTTGGTGAGAATATGCCATAAAACAGAGCTTCACATTTATTCAATTTTGCACAAGTGAGGTCCATTACTAGCAATCACTGAGCTGTTAAATATATGAATAGGGAATATATAGACAGATATTTATGATAGATAATGGTTCTCATTCTCATGCTGGCGTTTATTGTATTATTTAAAAATAAAAATTAAATAAGTCAATAGATAAGAATTGCCATTCTTGGGCAATGATGAGATTATGAAATGACCCAAGTTTATGATTAATATAATGCAGCTAGACTAACTTCCATTAAAAAAAATATCTAACCATAGGTTCTTTCTTTCTTTTGAAAGAGTGTTTTCGCCAAGGGAACACCACAGGTGATTTAATCATTCTCTAATGCTAAAGATCCCAGCTTTTACAAACTCGGTGGGTAAGGAGAGAAAAGACTGATGTAAGTAACTGTTAGAGTTTATGTTCTTGGGTTGGGAGGTTGCTTTATGGGTGTTGCTTGAATTTTTCAAAGTAATAAATAGATGTGTTAATAAATAAAACTAAATAACACCAGCACAGACCGGAATTGGGATTTATGATTAAACTGATTTAGTACTACTGAAATCCAATAAAAAAGATGCAGAGTCCTTCATTTATTTTCAAGGCTGCTTCACGTTGTGTTTTATTTTTGCATTGCAATTCCTTTAAGTACCTCTCCATTGATAAAGGTTTAGGCAATTAATTCCTTGAGGGAGGAGCACAGAGGAAGATGGAGAATATTGTTGGTGTTCTAGTTGTGGAGTAAGGTTATGGGTCTCTTGGTTATTCATCGCACCACATTTAAATGAAAAAGGGACCAATGGGACTGATATGAAACAAGGATGCTGATTAATTTATATATGCGAAAAGCACATATATATACGCTGCAAAAAGCAGCCTCGTCTATTAGCACTGTGGAAATGGGCGTATAGACTGTTAACTAGTGATATTCGAGGGTGTTGCTCTTGGGCTTTTTGATTCATGAGAATTGATTGTAATATTATTATTGAATCAGTGAATAAAGGAATAAACAATGTCTAAATAAAGGAAGAAAAAGATGTCAAGTGGAGATCAATGATGAGTATTCCCAGATGTATAAACCAAAGACTTTAATTAAACTCTAACTTTGAGGTTCATTAGAAAAAAGAAATCTAGTTATTTCCTCTGTGGGGGAGGGGCCTACAGCAAAAGTTAGGAGTCGTCAAAGATGTGCTTCTTGGGCTGTGGTTCTTAATGTTTGTGAAATGTATTATAAGTGGAGCAATGCAAGAATAAGTAAAGCTGTGGAAATGAATGATGACCAGTTATGAGAGTCTGCACTGAAATAGGGATTATTATTAATTATATTGTTTCCTGAAGCACTGAGTTTCATAAGCTAAATGGATCAAGTCTCCATTACTGTTTTCCGTAAAGGGTATATCCCATTGCATGAGAGTCCATATTGTTGTTTGGGTTTGGTGGTGGGTATCTGGTTGTTGGTTTTATTTAGAAAAAGGAACAAATTATTTACATTAAAAATAATTGTTTAAGTGAGTGCCTAATTAAAAGAAGGCCAATCGTGGACTAATACTGAGAATATGATAGTAGGTATGCTCAAACAATTCTCTTCGCTGACTATTGCTTAAAAAAGCAAAAAAGAACCTAGCAGGTTGTATCTGTGGACAATGAGCTTGTGGACAGATACTAGTTCTTGTCCAGTGTCTTGGCTTGCAGGTATTTTGAATGTATTGTTAAATGTGAATAAATGAATGAGTTTGTATTTTGGTCGATTATTTAAAAGAAGACAGTGGGCCGGCCCCGTGGTGTAGCGGTTAAGTGCGCACGCTCCGCTGTTGGTGGCCCTGGTTCGGATCCCGGGCGCGCACTGACGCACTGCTTGTCGGGTCATGCTGAGGCGCCGTCCCACATAAAGTAGAAGAAGATGGGCATGGATGTTAGCCCAGGGCCAATCTTCCTCAGCAAAAAGAGGAGGTCTGGCATGGATGTTAAAAAAATAAATAAATAAAATAAAATAGGGGCCGGCCCTGTGGCGTAGTGGTTACCTGCATGCGGTCCGCTGCTGGCAGCCCGGGTTCAGAACCCCAGGCGTGCACTGATGCACCGCTTGTCCAGCCATGCTGAGGCCGCGTCCCACATACAGCAACTAGCAGGATGTGCAACTATGACATACAACTATCTACTGGGGCTTTGGGGAGAAAAAGGGGAAAAAAAAAAAGGAGGAGGATTGGCAACAGATGTTAGCTCAGGGCCGGTCTTCCTCAGCAAAAAGAGGAGGATTGGCATGGATGTTAGCTCAGGGCTGATCTTCCTCACACACACACAAAAAAATAAATAAAATAAAAATAAAAGAAGACAGAGCATGGGTCAGTGAGGAAAAAGTGTCATGAAACAAAGATAATGACCAAATCATTTTAGATGAAAAAAGAGAAATCTAGACTTATCCCACTTTGGACAAAGTGCGTTATCAGCTGCTGCATGAAATGGTATTTCAATTTTGCATTACTGGTGGGTTTTACTCTTTTTCTTTTAAAAATGAATAAATGGTTAAATTATTCTTTGACTAATTAAATAACAGAATAACATGAATGAGTCAGTAAATGTACAAAATAGGGTAAATCTTGGACCAATGCTTCATGGCATACTCTAAGCAATGCACGAATATGGTCCCTTAAAAAAGATTAATGAGGTGTGAACTATGTGGTTAGGGGGTACGATGTGGTTAGGGGTTAGATGGATAGTAGTCCTAGTTACATTTATTAGTAGTGTTCACTACATTAATTAAAAATTAAACACTAAATAAGTCAATGCATAGAGAGTAGGTCATTCTTGAGTCAATAATTAGAAAATGATAGGAACCAAGGTTTATGGTTGATCTAGTACTTCGTGACTCCAGTCCATTAAAAAAAAGTTGTCTATGCTGTTCCATTCCTTATAAAATGTACATTTTATTTCATAGAATAAAAACACCATAGCTGATTTAATTATTCAATAGTAATAAAGATTTTAGTATTCACCTCTGTGGGCAAGGAGCTTAGAGGCTGTAGTAGATAATGTTCAAAATTTGTGTCCTTGGTTTAGGTAGTTTGTTCATCATGACATTATGTCAAAGAAATAAATACTAAATACATAAATAAAGTCAAAGGATGCCATGCAGGGACCAATGATGGAAATTATCCATTGTTTACAATTAATTCAGTTCAGTGCAACTGAGGTCCATTAAAAATGATGGAGGACTTTTATTCATTTTCAGAATTTTTAGTATTATATTTTATTTTGTACCATGGTTAACTTAAACATTTCTTCAGTGATAAAGAGCTAGGCATTAACTCCTTGAGAAGGGAGCAGATATGAAGAAGGAAGATAGTATCAGTGTCCTCATTGTGAGATATGATGGTGGTGGTTGATTGTTGTCTTGTATCAGTTATCTATTGCTGTGTAACAAATTACCCTACAATTTAATGGCTTACAACAGCAAGAAGCATTTGTTAACTGTCACAGTTTCTATGGGGCAGGAATCCAGGAGAAACTTAGTAGGTAGTTTTGGCTTAGGGTCTCTTGTGAGGTTGTAGTCAAGATGTCAGGTAGAATTGCAG
The DNA here is from genome assembly GCF_020826845.1 of Diceros bicornis minor. NCBI lineage: Eukaryota > Metazoa > Chordata > Mammalia > Perissodactyla > Rhinocerotidae > Diceros > Diceros bicornis. The sequence continues at coordinate 45,900,471 of NC_080763.1, forward strand.
GCATCTGAAAGCTTGACTGGGGCTGGAGGAGCTGCTTCCATGGCTCACTCACATGGGCAGAAAGTTGGTGCTGGTTATTGGTGGGAGGCCACAATTTCTTCCTCCATGGACCTCTCCTCAGGGCTGCTTGAGTATCCTCACAGCATGACAGCTGACTTCCCCTAGAGCAATCAATCCAAGAATGAGGAAGGAGGAAGCCTCAAAGTATTTATAACCTAGACTCACAAGTCATACACCATCACTTCCGCAGAATTCTTTTTTGGTCATAGAGGCCAGGCATAATTTAATGTGAGCTATGAATACCAGTAGTCATAAATTGTTGGGAGCCATCTTGGAGGCTGACTACCACGTATACCATCTTTAAAACATGGAAAAATTAAATAAAAGAATGGCAAGCATGGACAAAGTATAAATACGGGATTGATGTGAAGCAAGGAAGCTGAAAATCTATACGTATAATGCTGAGACCCATCGCGAAAAAGATGTAGTCTCTTAGTTTTATGGAAAACAAGCCTATAGATACAGCTTAGTAATATTCTAGGATCTTGTTTTAGGTTTTTTTGATTCATGTATATTGACTTTATAATTATTAGTGACTTAATGAGGGAATCAATAAATGAAGGTATGAATGAATGAAGTAAAGGGTGCCAAGTTTAGACCAGTAATGAATATCCTCGGGTATCTGAATCAATGATTTAGATTAAACCCTACGACTCTGAGGCCAGAGACCTAGTTAATGCTTATATGGTAAATGAGCTCACAGCAGAAGTTAGTAATATTCAGGATTTTGCTCTTAGGCTATTAAGGTTCATAGGTCCTGATTGTATTACTATAAGTGAATTAATAAATGAATAAATAAACAAATAGATAAATGAGGACAGGAGAGCCATATGTGCCCCAATTATGAGAGTGTGTGATGTATTTATGGTTATTAATACATTTCTGAAGCACTCAGTTCCAACATAAATTGCTTAAATCTGCTACCTGTTTGAATAAGGAGCATATAGAGATAAGTACCTAGAAATCAATGTTGTTGTTGCTCTGCATAGTTGGGGAAGTGCTGGTTGCTTATTGAAAACAAGAAAATAGGACCTAGTTGGTTATATCTGGGAGTAATGAGCACATGAACAGCTGTTAATACCATTCAAATCTCTAATCCCGTTTGTATATTCACAGATGTGGATGATATTATGAGTGAATGTATAAATACATCTATCTCGCAACCAATTATTTTGAGAGGCTGGAGCAGGATTTCTCAACCTCACACTATTGACATTTGGGGCTGGATAATTCATTGTTGTGGCAGGCTGTCCTGTACACTGCAGGATCTTTAGTAACTTCACTGCCTCTGCTCACTAGATGCCAAAATTGACCTTCCTCTCCCAGCTGCGACAATCAAAAGTGTCTCCAGACATTGACAAATATCCCCTGGGGCAACATTGCCCCCCCTGAGAACCACTGGGGTAAAGCATGGGCCAATGAGGAGCATGTGTTAAAAAGCAACGTGAATTGTTTGTCCTGTTGTACCTAACTGATACTCAGATAAAGAAAGAAACACACAAACTCCGCCCTCCCCACTTTGGGTCAGGTTCATATGTATAGTTGCATTTAATTGTATTGCCATTTGGGTTTTGATGGGTTGGTCGTATTGTGTTTTCTCTGGAAAGTAAACTGATATTCAAATTATTCAAATTAGCTGATGTACAAAGATAAATGAATAAATAAAGCAATGAATGAATAAATAAATACATAAAGTGGGGTCTAGCTTGGACCATTGGTGAAAATGTGCCATGAAAAAAGTATTTAAATTTATCCAGTCCCGCACAAGTGACATCCATTATTAGGAAAAATGTTCTAGATTCTTACCATGTGGGTAGAGAGTACATAGAGGGATACTTATAATAGTCATCTCTTATTCTTATGTTGGGTGTTAGATAAGACAATAAAGGCCAGGCCGTTCTTGGACCATTGATTAAAATGTGGCATGAATCAAAGTTTATGATTAATCTAGTACAGGCCTACTAATATCCCTTAAAAAATTTAAATGCAGACTCTTATATTCTTTGTAAAATCTGCTTTTACTCCACCCAGTGGGTACACCATACCTGACGTAATTATTCTCCATTGGTAAAAATCTTGGCTGTCATTTCTGTGGGTAAAAAGTGCTGAAACAGATCTAAGTATTAATCAAAGTTCATGTTCTTGATTTGGGGGGGTTTGTTCATGGGTTTTATCATTTCAGAGAAATAAATGGGTACATATTTAAAGAAAATAAAAAAACACCATGCATTGACCAATGATAGGAACGTATTATGAACAAAACCAAAATTAGATCATTCCAATTCAACGCAAGTGAGACTGTTCAAAGAATAAGATGGAGGACATTTCCATCGCTCTCAGAGTTGATTGCTATTCCATTTTATTTTTGCACCATAGCTAATTTAAATTTCCTCAAGCGACCTAAGCTTTCGCCTCTTTAAGGGGAGCACATAAGAAGATGGTTGATATTGTCAGTGTTCTTATTGTGGAGTAAGATGATGGGTTTGTGGTCATTTATTTTACCATATTTAAAATGTGTATAAATTAAACAAAAAGGAGGAAGCATGGATCAGTGATGAGTACAGGATTTCTAAGAAGCAACGAAGTTAATAATCCATGTATGTGACTTTGAGATTCATCTGTTGATCTTAGCAATTTCAAGGTTCTTATTGTTGGGATTTTGGGATTTTTGTGTGTTGATTTTGTTATTGTGAGTGAATCAGTGAATGAATCAATAAAACAAAGGTGAAAATGAATGAAGTAAAAGAGTGCCCAGCCTAGACCAATGATGAGTATCCTCTGGTGTCTGAATCAAGAATTTTGATTAAGCCCTATAATTCTGAGATCCATTAGGAAAAGAAAATTACCCTGTTATTTCTGAGGGAAAGGACCATATAGCAAAAGTTAGGAAAAGTCAGATCTTGTTCTTGGTCTGTTGAGGTTCTTGAGTATAGATTATATTTTTGTAAGTAAATCAGTGTGTGAATACAAGAATAAAATATGTAAATGAACGAAGACAAGGAGGGCCTTGATTGGACCAGTTATGAGAGTATGTAATGAAATAGGGAACAGGACTAATACAATTTGGAAGTGCTGAATTCCAGTAAAATAAATTCTTATGCTTTTGGGTAAGGAACATTAGAAGATAACTGTATGTAAGAGTCAATGTTGCTGTTGTTTGGTAACAGATTTTTTGTTTGTTTTAAAATGTTGCCTCCTTTTTTAAAAGACTTTGTTTTTTACAGCAGTTTTAGGTTCATGGCGAAATTGAGTGGAATGTAGATATTTCCCATAATCTCTCTTCCCCCACACATGCATAGCCTCCCCCACTATCAACATCCCCCACCAGAGTGATACATGTGTTATGACTGATGAACCTATTTTGACATCATTATCACTCAGAGTCCATGGTTTACATTAGGGTTCACTCTTGATTGTATATTCAATGGCTTTGGATAAGTGTATAATGACATGTATCCACTATTATAATTTCATACAGAATATTTCTCTGCCCTAAAATTCCTCTGTGCTTTGCCTATTTATCCCTCTCTTCCATCTAACCTCTGGCAACTCCTGATCCTTTTACTGTCACTCTAGTTTTGCCTTTTCCAGAATGTCATATAGTTGGAATCATACAGTTTGTAGCCTTTTCATATTGTCCTCTTTCACTTAGTATATGCATTTAAGTTTCCTCCGTACCTTTTCATGGCTTGATAGCTCATTTCTTGGTAGTGCCAAATAATATTCCATTGTCTGGATGGACCACAGTTTATCCATTCACCTAGTGAAGGATGCCTTGGTTGCTTCCAAGTTTTGGCGATTATGAATAAAACTGCCGTAAACATCCATGTGCAGGTTTTTGTGTGGACTTAAGTTTTCAGCTCCTTTGGGTAAATACCAAGGAGTGCAATTGCTGGATTGTATAGTAAGAGTATGTTTAGTTTTGTACGAAACTGCCAAATTGTCTTCCAAAGTAATTGTACCATTTTGCATCCCCACCAGCAGTGAGTGAGAGTGCCTGTTGCTCCACATCCTCACCAGCATTTGGTGTTGTCAGTGTTCTGGATTTTGGCCATGCTAATAGTTGTGTAGTGGGATCTCATTGTTGTTTTAATTTGTGTTTCCCAAATGACATAAGATGTGGAGCATCTTTTCATATATTTATTTGCCATCTGTATATCTTCTTTGGTGAGGTGTCTGTTAAAGTCTTTGGCTCATTTTTTACTTGGGTTGTTTGTTTTCTTATTGTTGATTTTTTTTTTTTTTTTTTTGTGAGGAGATCAGCCCTGCGCTAACATCCGCCAATCCTCCTCTTTTTTTTTTTTGCTGAGGAAGACGGCCCTGGGCTAACATCTGTGCCCATCTTCCTCCACTTTATATGGGACGCCGCCACAGCATGGCTCGCCAAGCAGTGCGTCGGTGCACGCCCGGGATCCGAACCAGCGAACCCCGGGCCGCCGCAGCGGAACGCGCGCACTTAACCGCTTGCGCCACCGGGCCGGCCCCTCTTATTGTTGATTTTTAAGAGTTCTTTATATATTTTGGATAGCTGTCCTTTATTGGATATGTATTTGCAAATATTTTCTCCTAGTCTGTGGCTTGTATTTTGTTCTCTTGACAGTTTCTTCACAGAGCAGAAACTTTTAATTTTAATGAAGTCCAGCTTACCAATTATTTCTCTTATGTATTGTGTCTTTAGTGTTGTATATAAAAAGTCATCGCCAAACCCAGGGTCATCTAGATTTTCTCCTAGTTATTTTCTAGGATTTTTATAGTTTTACATTTTACATTTCAGTCTATGAACCATTTTGAGTTAATTTTTGTGAAGTGTATAAGGCCTGTGTCTAGGTTCCTTTTTTTGCATATGGATGTCCAGTTGTTCCATTACCATTTGTTGAAAAGACTGTCTTTGCTGCATTGTATTGCCTTTGCTTCTTTGTCAAAGATCAGCTGACTATCTTTATGTAGGCCTATTTCTGGGCTTGCTATTCTATTCTATGGATCTCTTTGTCTGTTCTTTTGCTAATAGGACACTGTCTTGATTACAGTAGCTTTATAGTAAGTCTTAAAGTCAGATAATGCCAATCCTTCAACTTTGTTTTTCTTCAATATTGTGTTAACTATTTTGGGTCTTTTGCCTATCCGTATAAACTTTAGGATCAGTTTTTCTACATATACAAAATAAATTACTGGGATTTTGATGGGTATTGCATTGAATCTATAGATCAAGTTGGAAAGACCTGATATCTTGACAATATTGAGTCTTCCTATCCATGAATATGGAATACCTCTCTATTTATTCTTTGATTGCTTTCCTCATAGTTTTGTAGTTTTTCTCATATAGTTCTTATACATGTTTTATTTGACTTATACGTAAGTATTTCATTTTTTGGTTGCTAATGTAAATATGTACTATGTAAATTGTATCTTTTTACATTTCAGATTCCACTTGTTCGTTGCTGGTATATAGGAAAGCAATTGACTTATATATATTGACATTGTATCCTGCAATTTTGCTATAATCTCTTCTTAGTTCCAGGAGTTTTTTGGTTGATTCTTTCAAATCTTCTACATAGATGACCATGCCAGCTGTGAACAGACAGTTTAATTTCTTCCTTCACCGATAGTATACCTTTTATTTCCTTTTCTTGCCTTACTGCATTAGCTATAACTTCCAGTACAATGCTGAAAAGGAGTGGTGAGAGGGAGCATTCTTGCCTTGTTCCTGATCTTAGTGGGATCTTCTAGTCTCATTGTGATGTCAGCTGTAGTTTTTTTGTAGATATTCTTTGTCAAGTTGGGGAGATTCCTCTCTATTCCTAGTCTACTGAGGGTTTTTTTTTTTTTGAGGAAGATCGGCCCTGAGCTAACATCTGCCAATCCTCCTCTTTTTTTGCTGAGGAAGACTGGCCCTGGGCTAACATCCATGCGCATCTTCCTCTATTTTATATGGGACGCTGCCACAGCATGGCTTGACAAGCAGTGCATCGGTGCGGGCCCAGGATCCGAACCGGCGAACCCCGGGCTACTGCAGCAGAGCGTGCGCACTTAACCGCTTGCGCCACTGGGCCAGCCCCATACTGAGAGTTTTTATCATGAATGGTTGTTGAATTTTGTCAAATTTTCTGCATCTATTGATATGATCAGGTGATTTTTCTTCTTTAGCCTGTTGATGTGATGAATTACATTAACTGATTTTTGAATGTTGAATCAGCCTTGCATACTTGGGGTAAATTCCAGTTGGTCATGGTATATTTCTTTTTATACATCATTGGCTTTGATTTGTTCATATTTTATTGAGGATTTTTACATCTATGTTCATGAGAGATATTATTCTGTGGTTTTCTTTTCTTGTAATGTCTTTGTCTGGGTTCAGTATTAGGGTAATGCTGGCCTCATAGAGTGAGTTAGGAAGTATATGCTCTGCCTCTATCTTCTGAAAGAGATTTTAGAGAATCGGTATAGTTTCCCCCTTAAATATTAGGTAGAATTCACCAGTGAACCTTCCTAGGCCTGGTGCTTTCTGTGTTCGAAGGTTATTAATTATTGATTCAATTTCTTTAATGTATATAGGCCTATTAATATTGTCTATTTCTTCTTGTAAGAATTTTGGAAAATTTTGTCTTTCAAAAAATTGGTCTATTTCATCTAGGTTATCAATTTGTGGGCATAGAATACTTCATAGTATTCCTTGATTTTTCTTTTAATGTCCATGGGATTTGTATGAGGGCCCCTCTTTCATTTCTGATATTACAGTTTGTACCTTCTCTCTTTTTTTCCTTAGCCTGGCTAGAGGCTTATGATTTTTTCAAAGAACCAGCTTTCGGTTTCATTGATTTTTCTCTGTTAATTTCCTGTTTTCAGTTTCATTGATTTCTGCTTTAATTTTTTTTTGGTGAAGAAGATTGGCCCTGAGCTAACATCTGTGCCAGTCTTCCTCTGTTTTGTATGTGGGATGCCTCCACAGCATGGTTTGATGAGGTCCGCTCCTGGGATCCGAACTCGTGAACCCCAGGCCACTGAAGCAGAGCGTGTGAACTTAACCACTATGCCACCAGGGGCCGGCCCCTTTGCTATAATTTTTATTATTTCTTTTCTTCTGCTTATTTTGGATTTAATTTGTTCTTCTTTTTCTAGTTTCCTAAAGTAGAAACTTAGATCACTGATTTTAGATCTTTCTTCTTTTCTTTAAATAAAAATTGTATATATTTAAGGTAGACAACATGATGTTTTCTTATACATATACATAGTGAAATTATTACTACAGTCAAACTAATTAACATATTAATCTCCTCATAGTTATCATGTTTTTGTTTTTGTGATAAGAGCACCTGAAATCTACTCTCTTAGCAAATTTCCAGTATACAACATGATATTATTAACTATAGTTATTATGCTGTACATTAGATCTCTAGAACTTATTCATCCCACATAACTACAACTTTGTACCTTAGTCTCTCACTAATATCTCTCTATTTCCTCCACCTCCCCACTCCTGGTAACCATCATTCTACTCTCTGCCTCTATGAAATTGACTATTTTAGATTCCACCTATAAGTGAGATCATGCAGTACTTTTGTTTCTGTGTCTGCCTTATTTTGCTTAGCATAATGTCCTCCAGGTTCACCTACTTTGTTGCAAATGATGGGATCTCCTTTTTTAAGGCTTAGTAATATTCCACTGTATATTTGCCACAATTTCTTTGTTCATTCATCTGTCAACAGACACTTAGGTCTTCTTTTCTAATATGTGCATTTAGTGCTATAAATTTCCCTCCAAGGACTGCTTTTGCTGCATCCATTTTTTTTTTCTTTTAGGAAACAGGTAATATTTACATAAATAGATAATTAATTAAGAATATATCTCATTGAATGAAAAGCAAGTATAGACACATGTTGACAATGTGTCATATGAGAAGTGTTAGGATTGATCAGATTATATTCACTAAATTTTATTAACAACTCAAAAATGATCTAGTCATTTATTTCTGTGACTAACCAAGTAGAGGGATGGATGTTAGTATCATTCAGGATTTATTGCTAGTGTCTTTGCATTCATAGATATTGACGTATTGTTATAATTGAGTGAGTGAATAAAATCCTATTTTAATTATTTAAAATAAGACAAAGCACACATCAGTGAGGACCATGTCTTAGGAGACAATGATAATTATTAATTTGAGTTTTCACTTTTGATGTTTATAGAAAGAAAAAATTCCTAGCCCACCCCCAATTTTGATAAGGTACATGTAGATCATTGCATATAATAGTATTTCTGTTCTGGATTCCTCATTGGTTTGCCATTTTGACCTTCTTTGTATAATGAGTGTATGGTCAAATCATCCCATGATTAAATAAATGAACATCGAGTGAATAAATGAACATATAAAATAGAATCAAGCATGAGTCATCACTGAGAATGTGAAATTAGGATTTAAATGTACCCAATTCTGCAAAAGTAACATTCATTAAAATATTCTTTTATTCTGTTAAAACTCTGAGGGCTGGCCTCATGATCTAGTGGTTAAGTTCGGTGCACTCTGCTTTGGCGGCCCGGGTTTGGTTCCCAGACATGGACCTACACCACTCGTCGGCAGCCATGCTGTGGTGGCGACCCACATAGAAAATAGAGGAAGATTGGCACAGATGTTAGCTCAGGGCGAATCTTCCTCAGCAAAAAAATAAAATAAAATAATAATGATTAAAAAAACTGTTAAAATATAAAAATATTTTTGATAGATATTGTTCTTATTCTTGTGTGGTAGATTCACCAGTGGCTATTACATTATTTAAAAGTAAAAGTAAAATACTATACTAATTAAAAAGGACCAAAGTTTATTACTATCTAGTTTCAGATAATTAAGACACATTAAAAATCTAGGTTAATTCTGCTTTTTCCTCCACAGAATGACCACAGGACAGTGGACTTATTCATTTTCTGAGAAACAGTATCTTGGCACTTAGCTCTGTGGGTAAAGAACATAGATACAAATGTAAGTCCCACTCGAAGTTCCCAACCTTGGTTGGGATGCTTTGTTCATGAGTGCTTAGTGGTATTTGAGAAGAATAAATGTCTGTATAAGACATGAAATTCCCCAACTATGGACCAGTGATGGGAATATGTTACTAATCAAAAATTATGTTTAATCTAATTTGGCACAACTGAGGTGATTAAAAAAAGATAGTAGTCATTTCATTCATTTTCAAAACTATTTAATATTACATTTTATTTTTCTCCACTAATTACTTAAACATTTTCATATTGGTGTAGTCTTGGCTGATAACTGTTTGTGTAGCGGCTCGTAAGAAAATGGAAGACATTGTGTTTGAGAAGTGATTAAAGATGGTGGTTTTCTCATTTTTGATTGACCCATCTTTAAAACATGGGCAAATTAAATAAAAGAAAGCCACAGAAAGACCAATGGTGCATTTGGCCTGAAGCGTGGATGCTAATTGATCACACATGTTCTCTGAGGTCCATTATAAAAGGAGATCTAGTCTATTCGCTCTATGGGGAAAGAGCCACTAATGGGAAGATCTTGTTCCTGGAATTTTTACGATTGTATTGTTATTAATGGATCAATGAATAAACAAATAAATGAAGATATAAAGGAAGGAAGACGTGCCTGGACCAATGATGAGTACCATGGGGTATCTGAAACAGGAGCTTTGATTAAACCCATATCAACTCTGAGGTCCATTACAGAGAGACACGTGAGTGTTCCCTCTGTGGGAAATGAGCCCATGGTACCCGGTGCTTGGGCTTCTGTGGTTCTTGTGGATGCATTGTATTTTTATTATAAAATCAGCCTGCAAATAAATAAAATGTATCAATGAATGAAAAAAAGAGGACAAGTCATGCACCTATTATTAAGGAATGTAATGACACATGGATTATTATTAAAATCTACCTGAGACTCTGACTTCTAATAAATTAATAGTAAAGGCTTTTACTACTCTAGAAAGGAGTATGAGGTCATTTGTACATAACAGTCAGAGTTTTTGTTCTGTGTTGGTGGTGGGTTGCTGACTGATTGTTCTATTAAGGAAATGGAAACGCCCTGACTCACATAAATAGTTGGTTAAATAACCACATAATTGAGAGCCAAGCAGAGACCAATGATAAGAATGATTTATATGACAACACTCATAATTAATCCAATCCTTTTTTACTGATTTTTATTAAAACAATAAAAAAGAAGCACGTCTGTTATTCTTGATGTCAATGACTATGGACAGACATAAATTTCCTTCATTATTCCTGTCCAGTGGATAAGATCACAAATATTGGTGTCTTTGTATAAGAGAAAGAAGGTATAATTATCTCAATCTGTTTTTTAAAATTCAGCAAACCATGAACCAATTAGGGCACATGTTGTAATATGAGGATACTGATTTGTCTTGTTTTCCAACGACAGATATTCTAGTCTCTTCAATTTTTTGAAAGTTGCCCCTGGACCTTTCCAAGTTATAGTAATTTGGTTCTGGGTTGGTGTTTAACCATTTTGAGTTTTCTTTAGAAAAATGAGGATATGGTATTATTATTCCCTGAATAATAAAAACAAATGAGTAACTGAGTGAATTTGTAAATCCATAAATATGTATAGTAGAGAATTGGTGAGATTGCATCATGAAACAAATTAAATTTGTCCAATTCTGCACAAATAAGTCCAACAGAAAGATGATCTTGGCTGTCCCTATATGGGTAGCAAATGAAGTCAGATGTCTCTAATTGTTATAGTTTTTATTTTGAATTGAGCTGTGAGTTCAATGATATTCATATTGTTTAATAGTAAAATTTAAATAAATAAAAGAGTGCCGCTCTTGGGAAAATGATGAGAATGTGATATGAAGTAGAGTTTATGATTAATCTAGTCCTCCTGACAAATTTCAACTTAAAAAATCTAACTCTGTCTCCATTGTTTTTAAAAATAGGCTTTTTGTTTTCCTTTATAGAAGGAACGCCACAGAGCTGATTTAATCATTCTCTAATTGTGTAGACCCTGGCTGTTACTTCTGGGACTAAGGGGCAGAAAGACTGATGTAAGTAAACACCAGTGGTGGTGTTCTAGGCTTAGATAGGGGATATTCACTGGATAATATTCAATAAAATTATTTCAATAAAATAAACAGTTAAATAATACATGAAATTAAGGAATGTCAATCATAAGCCCATGACTGAAGTGTGTCATGAACTAAAATTTATGATTACTTTGACTTCGCCAGCTAAGGACCATTAGTTGGTCCTCCAAAGATGATCAAAAGAGATGGAGGGCATTACACATATTTTCAGAGCGGTTTAACTTCCAGTTTAATGTTCTTGTCGCATTTGCTTAATGCATTCCTTCCTTGATAAAGATTGCAGTTGTTAACTCTTTGAGGCTGGAGTACCTCGGAAGATGGCAGATGTCAGTTTTGTCAATTGTGGGCTTAAATGCTAGGTTTATGGTTGTTGATGACACTAGCTTTAATATAGGAACAAATCCACTGAAAGAGGAGCAGGCAGACCTCCAGTCCTAAGTTGGGGATTGATGTGAAGCAAGGGTGCTGATGAATCTCTATGTGCAAAACAGAGGTTCCTTGTGAAAAGAGATTGAGTCTATTTGCTCTGGGTTAACAGGGGCAAGGAAGAGGTCTTGGTTGTATTTAAGGCTTTTGTTCTCAGTTTTGTGTCATTAAAGGTTATTGATTATGTAATTATTATTCATGAATCCGTGAATGAATGAATCAGTTCAAGAAGGCATAAACGAATGAAGAAATAGAAAGCCATGCCTGGATCAATGATGAGTATTGGTAGAGGTATCTGAATCAACACCTTTGATGGAGCCCTCTGTGTAACTCTGAGGTCCATTACAGAAAGAGAACCAGTCAATATTCTCTGCAGAAATTAGCTAACAGTAGAAGTTAGGAAAATTCAATAAACTTGTTCCTGGGCTTTTATGGTTCATGGATATAGATTGTTTTATTTCAAGTGAATCAATGCATGAATAAAGAAAGAAATGTATACATGAAGGACTGAGAGGCCTACTTGTGGAACGATTAGTAAAATACAATAAAACAAGTACTAATATTAATATAATTCTGAAGTAAACGAACAGGTTTAATCTGTAATCCTCTTTCATATGGAGCATATTAGTATCTGTAGTTAAAAGGCAACATTTTGAGTCTTTGTAGTTTGCTAGGGTTTTTTTTCTGTTAGGAAAGGGAAAGTGTTTGCATCAGTCAGTAGTCTATTAAGGACCATCTACTTCATGTAGGGGGATATTTGTAATCATTATAGATCTTATCTTGAACTAGGGTGCACTTAATAGTGTTTATTATATTATTTATAACTAAGAATTTGATCCTGGATTAATAAAAACTTGCATTTTTTAACCAAGGTTTATTGTTATCTAGTTCTGTCTGACTAACAACCATTACAAAAAAATCTAAATCTAGTCCCAATCTGCTTTTTCCTCCCCAGAGTGAACATAGGACAGCTGATTTAATCATTTAATGAAGAATTGTTATTGTGAGCAAGGAACATAAAGACAAATACAAGTAAGTCTCTTATTTTACATTCCTTGTTTGGATAATTTGTTCTTTGGTGTTAGCTGAAGCATTTCAAAGTAATAATTGTCTACTCCATAGTGAAATAAATAAAACACTCCAGGTAGGGACCAATGATGGGAATGTGTTATAAAACAAAAACTATGTTTAATCTAAATCAACACAACTGAGGTAATTTTGATAGAAGATATTTAATTTATTCTCAGAGCTGTTTAATATTATTCTTTATTTTCTGCCATGGTTTATTTAGCATTCCCATATGGATAGAGCTGGCTGATAACTCTCTGGGTGCATCCCAGAGGTGATTGAAGACGGTGGTTTCATTATTTTTCATTGAATCATCTCTGACAGGTGGATGAATTAAATGAAAGCAGGCCACACAGACAGCAACACTGAATGGGGGTTTAATACAAAGCAGGGATATGGACCCATCCACCTGTGCAGGTTTGAGAGCCCTTACAAAAGAAGTGTAGTCTATTAGCTTGGAGGAACAAGTGCCTAAAATTCAAGGATCTTGTTTTTGGGATTTTGTCATTGTATTATTTGTGAATCAGAAAATTAATCAATAAGTGAAAATAATTTCCTAGCATGGACCAGTGATGAGAGTCATGGGGTTTCTGAAACAAGAATTTTGATTATACCCATCTGCATCTCTGAGGTCCATTACAAAGAGACACCTCATTATTCTCTTGGTGGGAAATGAGCCTATAGTACCTTATTCTTGGGTTTTTGTGGTTTGGGGTATGAATTGCATTATTATAATAAAATTGGCCCACACATAAGGAAATATATCAATGAGTGAAGAATAAGAGAGATAGCTGTGCACTACTTTTTAAGGCATGTAATGAAACAGGGATAATTATTAAAACAATTTTGAGATTCTTAGTCCCAATAAATTAACAGTCAAAGCTCTTACCACTTTGGTAAGGAGCATATGGTCATCTGTACATTAGAGTCAATGTTTTTGTTCTGTGTTGGGACTGATTGCCGATTGATCATTTTATTAAGGAAAGGGAAATACATTTGCCTAAATAGTTGATTGAACGAACTATGTAATTGAGGAGGAGAGCATGGAGCAATGATGAAACTGTTTTATACAGCCACGCTTATGATTAATGCAATCTTTTCATGCAATTTTTTGTAAGCAAACGAACATTAAAGGAGCCAGTTTGCTATATATTTTTTTGCTATTCTTTTGGATAATGACAAAAAGACAAATGTAAATATTATTCAAGATACTTACCTAGTAGTGGATGGGCTTACATATATTGAAATATAATTATAAGTGAACAAATGTATACATTTATATCTCAATCAATTTTTTTTCAAGTTGGCCAGCAACGCATCAATAGAAAGCATGCAATTGGATGTAAAGATCATGATTCATCATGTTTTACACAACTGATATCCGTAGGAAGACAGAATTCTAGGCCTTTCCAATGCTGCATATAGACATATGTAAATGATAGTGTTTCAGTACTGTTTTGATGGTTGTTTAAACTTTTTGGAATTCTTTTAGAAAAATGAAGGGAAGATCTTATAATCCCTTGAAATAAAGCAATTAGTGAGTGAATTAATAAATATATTAAGTAGGGTCAAGCTTGGACCGTTGGTGAGATTGTGCCATGAATTGAATCTCCCATGTATCCAATTCCGCTCAAATAAAATTCAACAAAATTTTTGCGAGTAGCAAGTACAGACAGATATTCCTAATAATTATAGTTATTTTTCTTCTGTTTACTGCTGGATTTAATGGTGTTCATTATATTATTTAAAATAAAAATTGTACAAGTTAATAAATATGAAGTAGAGCTCTCTCTTTCCAAATGTTGAGAATAGGAGGCAAACCAAGGTTTATGGGTACTTGATTATTGATCATTTAAAATTGCTAAATGTAGACTGATTCTTTTTAAAATTTGCTCTTTACTCCTCAGAATGAACAGAACCTACAAGATTTGATTATTATCTCGTGGTGAAGATCTTGCCTTTTACCTCTTGGGGTAAAAAGAGATCAATGTAAGCAGTAGTCAAAGTTCATGTTCTTGCGTGAGGGCTTCATCGTGGTATTCACTGAGATGTTTTGAAGGAATAAATGGCTACATACACAAACAATTCGAGGGTGGTCATGCGTTGACCAATGATTAAAATGTGTATGAATTCAGAATTATGATTAATCCATTTCAGCGTGACTGAATTCCTTAAGTCAAAAAAATGAAAGGCATTTATATCATTTTCAGAACATTTTAATATTCTATTTTATTTTTATATGGTGGATTTAAACACTTCTCCATTGATAGTGTTGTAGACTATGAACCCATTGAAGGGGAGAATGTAAAAAAATGGAAAATTTTGCCTTTTTCTTAGTTGTGGTATAAAATGGTTGTTCATTGTACCATCTTTAAAATAAGAATGTTAAATCAAAGAGGTCCAAGCATGGACCAATGACTAATATGGAATTGATATGATGCAAAGAAATGGATTAATTCATATTTGCAATGCTGAGGTGCATTGCACAATGAGGGCCAGCCCTCTAGCTCTGTGAGAAGTTCACTTCCGCAGACATATTCATATCTTCAAGGATCTTTGTTTTATTTTCCTAATTCATGGACATTGTATTATTATTAATGAATCAATGAATAATTCAAGAACAATATATTAAATGAAGGCACAGAATACTAAGTCTGGATCAATGATGAGTATGCGTGGGGCATCTGAATAAAATATTTTGATTAAACCCAGTCTGTAACTCTGAGGTCCATGGCATCTATGGGAAATGTGCTTACAGAGTAAGTTAGAAATATTCAAGGATTGTATTCTTGACCTTTCATTGTTCATGAATATGGATTCTATTATTTTAAGTAAATCAATGCATGAATAAATAAAGTATAAATAAGGATGAGGGATAACCCTTTATCCAATTATGAAAGGAGCTAATGAAACAAGGTTTATCATTAATATGGTTCTGAAACTTTGAGTTCACATAAAATAGACGAAGGCTGGTCCTCTTGTGGGAATATATACACAGATATATGTGAATATCAATGTTGTTGTTCTGGGTTACTGATGAGTTGGTGTCATGGCTTATTTTAAAAAGCGACAAAAAATTTATATAGTTGCATAATAATAATACTTAATATAATATATTCAATAATAATATAACAAATCATGATAAATACATTAGTATAAAATTATTCTAATAAACAATAATTTAATATAATCAATAATAAAATATAAGATACAAATGATTAGTTACTGAAACATGGAAAAAGTCTAAGCATGACATTGAAAATGTGAATATAGTAATTACAAATCCTCTGTGTTCATTGATTTTTGTTTAAAGAGAAAATTATAAACGCATTTTCTTGATGATATCTGTGAGTAATAAACCAATGAATAGATTTAGTGTCACTCAGGGTTCTTGTCCCTCTTCCTTAGGGTTCACCAGCATTGGTGCTATTATAAGTGAATAAAAGAATAATTTCATATGTCAATCCATTATTTAAAAGAACATAAGCCATGGGCCAGTGAGGAGCATATATAATATATGAAGGAGCATGGTTAATCCTGTTCTACTCTCTTGAAATCTACCTAAACAAAAAAGATCCAGGCCCTCGTGTCTTTAGGGAAGGATCACGTAGACTTCACTCTCTAAACACATCTTGCTATTAACATTTAAATTCAAATTAATTGCAAATAAAAATTCAGGGGCCGGCCCAGTGGTGTAGTGGTTAAGTTTGTGAGTTCTGCTTCGACAGCCTGGGGTTTGCCGTTTTGGATCCTGGGCGTGGACCTACTCACTGCTCATGAAGCCATGCTGAGGTGGCATCCCACATAAAAGAACTACAACTCTACAACTATGATACACAACTATGTACTGGGGCTTTGGGGAGAAAAAAGAAAAAGAGGAAGATGGGCAACAGATGGTAGTGCAGGGCCAATCTTCCTCAAGAAAAAGAAAATAAAAATTTGATTCCTCAGGAACACAAGCCACAATTCAAGTCATATGTGTCCAGTGGCTACCATATTTGGCAGTGCTAAAAGAGAACATTTCCATCTCTGCAGAAAGTTCCATCAGTGCAGACAGTGCTGAGATAGAAAGTTGCACGTAATGGTATTTAGTTTTAAGTAGCAGATGGCTCTCCCATTTTGTGTTTTCTGTAGGAAAAAGAGAGTAGATAATTAAATTATCCTTAGAATTATTTAAAAAGTGAATAAAATAAGTTAATTGATAAATGCATGAATTGAAGTACAGCATGACCCATTAGTCAGATTGTTTCGTGAAAAAAGAATTTAAATTCATTCCATTTTGCAAAAGTTTTCCCCATTAAAAAATTACCTGGCCTTTTTGCTCTTTGGTAGGGGCATATAGACAGATATTAATAATAGTTAGAGTTCTTGTGTTGAGTGTTAGATTAAAAGGTCTTCATTATATTGTTTCACACTATAAGTTAAGTCAGTAGATGAAAAGAATACCACCGTTGGATTGATGATGAAAATGTGACACAAACCAATGTTTATGATTAGTCTAGTAATGCAGAACTAACTTCTACTTAAAAATCTAAATTTACACTTTTCCTTCTTTTAAAAATCTACCTTTTCCTCCTGAACGAATGCTCTACATTGGATTCAGTCATTGTTGGTTGATGAAGATCTTGACTGTTACTTCTGTGGGTAAGCAGCAATGTAAGTAACAAAGTTTCTCTTCTTGGTTTGTATGGTTTGTTCATGTGTGCTCACTGAAATAGTTCAATAGAACCAAAGGCTATATACACAAAAATAAAATCCAATAACGCCAAGTATGGACCAATAGTGGGAATGTGTTACGGGCCAAGGAGTAGAATTAACCCATTTCAGCACAACTGAAATTAATTTTTTAAAAAGATGGAAGGTGTTTAATTAATTTTCAGAACTGTTTGCTATTTCATATTATTTCTGCACCACAGTTGATTTAAGCATTTCCATATTGGTAGAGATCCAGGCTATTAACTGTTTAGTGGAAGCCTTAGAAGGTGAAACATATTGTCTGTGTTCTAGAAGTGGGATACCATTGTGGTTTGGGGTTGTTTATTTTACCATGTTTAAAGTTGGACAAATTAAATGAACATGGCCCAACCATGTTTTTCGTGATGGTACTGATATGAAACAAGCTTTACGCTGAGACCTAGTCTGAAAGCTCTGTGAGAAATCAGTCTAGAGACAGATCACAGTTATATCAGTTATCTTGTTCTTGGGAGTTTGTGATTCATGGGAAAATGAAGATATAAATGAATGAAAAAAAAGAGTGCCAAGCCTGGACCAATGATGAGATTGGAGGGTGTCTGAATCAAAAATTTTGATTAAAGCCATCTGGAACTCTGAGGTCCATCATTAAAAAGTGGCCTCCTTTATTCCTCTATGGAAATGAGCTTAGAGTAGAGGCTCAGAACATTCAGGCATCTTGACCTTGGGCACACACACTTTGTGAGTATTGATTGAATTTTTATAAGTAAACCAATGAATGAATAAATGAAGAAATGTAAAAATGGGTAAATGTAAAGAAAGCTGGGCATTGAGTGTGCAATGAGACATGGATTATTATACATTTCTGTAGCACTGAATTCCAGTGAAATACATTCATATTTCTCTTTTGGAAGGAGTGTGTAGACAGATATATGTAAGACTCAATATTAAAGACTCAATATTATTGTTTGATGTAGGTGGTTGTTTGCTGGTTGGCTGTTTTTATTTAGAGAAGGGAAAATTACATAAATAAATAAATTATTAAATAGTTATTTAATTGGAAAAAGAATGAGCATAGTTCATCTTGAGAATGTATCTTATGAAAAGAGTTATTATTAATCTACCTCTGTTCACTGAGTTTTATTAAAAACAAGGAAAAGCACCTAGTTTTGAAATCTCTGTGGGTAATGTAATAGACATATGGCGATAAAACATATTATTCAGGTTTCCTGTCTAAGGTTAGTTAATTCCCAGATATTGATAAATTATCTCGTGTGAATAGATTCAGTCCTAATCACAGTCAATAAGTTAAACAGGGGGCAAAACATGGCCCCGTAAGAAGCAAGAATAACAATTAATCTGTGTCTATACTACTGATCCTCTCTTCCTAGTTGGGGGGTGGGCACTGAGACTCCTGCACACAAAGAGTGTTCTATTCTGAGTTGTTCATGGCTTTACCACTGTGTGTGTATGTGTTTTAGTAAATTTGAATACATGATCAAATATTCCATGAGTCATTTCATAAACAAATAAATTAAACAATGAATGATTGAATTAATATATGAATAGGGTCAAGCATAGATCTTGGTGAGGATATGCCATGAATTGCAAATTTAAATTCATGCATATCTACATAAATTGAGTCCATTAAAATAAGAAAGATTATTTAGGCTCTTGCCTACGTGGGTAGGGGTCTATAGGCAGATATGAACAATAGTCATGGTTCTTATTTTTGAGTGATGAACTCGACAGTGTTGGTTGTATTACTTAAAATTAGTAGTTATATCAAGAAATTAAAAGCAGTGCTGTTCTTGGGTCAATGATGAAAATGAGACTTGAACCAACTTCGTGATTGACCTAGAAGCACACAACTAATGTCCTTTAAGTCTATCTAAAGCTGGACTGTTCCTTCTTCTGAATGTTGGCATTTGACTCCACAGAATGAAAACCAGGGCTGATTTAATCAGTCTCTGCTGATGAAGATCTTGGCTGTTATTACCTTGTGGGTAAGAAACGTAATGACTAAAGTAAATAATAGTCAGAAGGTCTTGTCAATTGAGGTGAATTTTTTATTAGTGTTTATTGAATTATTTAAATTAAGCCATACATAGACCGATGATATGAATGTGTTATGAAACAAAGATTATGGTTAATCCACTTTAATACAACTGTGGTTTAAATAAGATGGAAGACATTTCATTCATTTTCAAAGCTGATTAATAATCCATCTTATTTTTGTACTACATTTGATTTAAACATTTATCTGGTAATAAAATCTAGGGCTGCACTGTCCAATGTGGTTGCCCTATCCGCATGTGGCTATTGAAATTTAAAATCATTAAAGTTAAATGAATTTTAATTGGGGTTCCTCAGTTGCACTAGCCACATTTCAAGTACTTAGGAGCTACAGGTAGCTAATGGGACCGTATTGTACAGTGCAGTTATAAAACATTCACGTTATCATGCCAAGTTCTATCAGATAGCTCCTCACTGAGGGAGGAGTACATAGCAAGACGGAAGAGAGTTGAAATAGGATGTGTATGAAGCAAGAATGTTAATTGATCCATACGTACCTCACTGAGAGCCACTGCAGAAAGAGATCTAGTTTGTTGAGAAAAGATCTAGTTTATGGAGAAAAGAGCCTATAAACAGATCTTGGTCATATTCAAGGATCTTGTTCTTGGCTTTTTATTTTTATTCATGGATATTGATTTTATTATTGTTAGTGGATCAATGAATGGATCAATAAACAAAGTATAATGAAGAAAAAGATTACTTAGCCTGGATCAATGATGAGTGCCCTGGGGTGTCTGAAATCAAGGATCTTGATTAAACCCTGTAACTCTGAGGTCCATTACAGAAAGATTCCTCTTTGTTATCTCTGTGGGAAATGAGCTTGTTCCAGGAGTTAAAAATATTCAGGAGTTTGTTCTTGGGCTTCTGAGCATTGTATTTCCAGTAAATCAATGCATGAATAAATTAAGAAATGTATAAATGAATAAAGACAAAATGGGTTACTCCTGGTCCAAATATCAGAATATGTAATGTAATATATGTAATATAAAAATCATTATTAATACATTTCTGAAGCACTGAGTTCCAGTAAAATAAATTGATTAAAGCTGACCCTTTTGGGTAAAGAGCATTGAGATAAATAGATGTAAGAGCCCATGTTGTTTTTCTGGGTTGGGTTGTTGGTGTTTTGTTTTATTAAGAGAAGGACAAAGCATTTTCTTAAATTAATTATTGATTAAATAACTACATAATTGAGAGAGGGCTTACACACTGACCTATGTTGAGAATGTGTCACATGACCAGTTATGATTAATCCAATCATCTTCACTATTTTTTAATTTAAAAAAGATAAGGAAAAATCATCTGATCTTTTTTCTGTGCCTAATGAGCGTATGGACAGGCATTAATATTGTCCTGTTTCTGTGGAGTTACAAATATTAATGATATTATTATAAATATATAAGAGAAGTTAATATTTTAATCAATTATTTGAAAGAAGGCAAAGCATGGACCAATGAGGGGCATGTGTTATGAAACCAGGAGAGTGATTAATCTAGTTCTACACAATTGCTCTCCAGAGAAAGAAAATAGACCTAGGCTCTTACATTTTTGGAACGGTGAATACATTTAGATAGGATTTCTCTTTCTGGCTTGTTGGTGCAGTTTCTTTAAAAAATGGAAAATAAATGACTGTATGTGTAACCAGATACATACATACATATATAAAGGTGGGGCAAGCATGGACAGTTGCTGAGAATGTGCTCAAATTTATTTAGATTAAACTAATTCTTTCCAAGCAAAGTTCATTTAGAAAAAAGATGTGGCTCTTACTTGGCTAGGTAGGGGGCATATAAACTGATATGTGTAATAGTCATAGTTCTTATTCTTTTGTCTGGTGTTGGTTTCAAAGGTGTTCATTATATCAGTTAAAATTAATACTTAAATCAGTTATTCAATCAATAAGTATGCCATTCAGAGTTTTAATATGCAATAAGCACTAAGGTTTATTCCTAATCAATTATTGTTGACTTGAACTAAATTAAAAAAAATTTGAATCTGGGCTGTTCTATCTACTTATCTATTTATCTAATCTAATCTAATCTATTTTTATTTTTGCTTTATACTCTACAGAATGGACGCACAATGATTCAGTTGAGTGTAGAAACTTATGTAAGTAACAGTCACAGTAATTGCTTCTGTTTGGTGGCTTATCATGGGTGTTCACTCTATTATTGAAAGGGAATAAATGGATACAGATACAATTAATGAATGAAGGTCATGTATGGGCCAATTCAGCACATCTGTGGTCAATTAAGGAGAAAAAAGCAAGACCATTTTATTCATTTTCACATTTAATTATTAAATTAATTAATATAAAATGTATGATTCAATTTCAATTTTGAGTCACAGTTGATTTAAATCTCTCTATAAAGACATGTTTAGTCACATTCAAATGGTAAAAGGGGGTTAATAGGAAGTATTATATTAATTAATCTATATAGGAAACATTGTGGCCAATTAATGAAAGATATATATGGTCAGTGGGAAGTAATTCTATAGAGAAATGTTAGAGATTTTCAAGAATCTTGTTTCAAGTCTTTGTGACCTCTAGGCATTTATTTTATTATTATTAGTGAATTGATGAATTAATCAATAAAAACATGTAGACGTGATTGATGATAATGAGGGCCAATCCTGGACCAGTGATGATGACTGGTGGAGTATGAGTCATGGATGATGAATACTGTGTGTCTGGAACTCTGAGGTCCAACACAATAAGAAATCTAGCCTATACCTTCTGTTGGAAATAATTCTATAGACAGAAGTTAGGAATATTTAAGGTTCTTGTTCTTAGTTTTTGTGTTCATGGAATTTGATTATATGATTATAAATGGATCAATGAAAAAACCAATAAACAAATATATAAATAAATAAAGAAGATGAAGCATTGTCCAATTATGAAAATATGTGGTGAGACCAGAAATACTATTAATATATATTAAAAACACTGAAGTCCATTAAGAAATAAATGTCTTAAAGGTATTACCTCTTTGGCTAAGGATGACATGTACAGTTGTTATAATGGTCCATGATCTTGTATGGTCAGGGCCTTGTTCAATGTTTGTTTTCTCAAGGAAAAAAATCACAATTTAATGCATACTTAAAAGACTAAGAAAAGAGGAATACAAGGATAAATGGAGAGAATATTTCAATCTTTTTATCCTCTGTTCTGCTTTGTACTCTCAGAATGGATGTTCCTGGCTGATTTAAGCATCTGGCATGGTCCCGAGCTCTCTGGTTGCCTCTGTGTGTCAGGAGCATGGAGAACAATGTGAGTATAGTCAAAGTCTTTGTCTTGATTTGGGTAGTTTTAAAAAGATATTCATTGTATTGTTAAAAGAATCCAAAAGGAACAACTATTGCTCACTGATAAATATGACATTGCCACTAACATTATGTTGACTAATCACCATTTGAAAAATTAGGAATTATTATTTTTTTTTTTTGAGGGAGATCAGCCCTGAGCTAACATCCGTGCTAATCCTCCTCTTTTTGCTGAGGAAGACCAGCTCTGAGCTAACATCTATTGCCAATCCTGCTCCTTTTTTTCTTCCCCAAAGCCCCAGTAGATAGTTGTATGTCGTAGTTGCACATCCTTCAAGTTGCTGTATGTGGGACGTGGCCTCAGCATGGCGGGAGAAACGGTGCGTCAGTGCGCACCCGGGATCCGAACCCGGGCCGCCAGTAGCGGAGCGCACACACTTAACTGCTAAGCCACCGGGCCGACCCCAAGAATGATTAATGAGAGAGATATAATCAATGTGGCAAATGATCCTATAGATAACTATTAAGGAACTTAAAGATCTTGTTCTTCAGTTTTTGTGATTCATAGTTTTTTATTTAATTATAAGTGAAGTGATGAATTAATTAATAAACAACTGTAGAAATTAATGGAGAAGAAGAGGACCAGTCCTGGACCAATGATGATGACTGGTGGCGTCTGAGTCATGGATGATGAATACTACGTGTCTGGAACTCTGAGGTCCAACAAATGAGAAACCTGGTTTATTCCTTCTATTGCAAATTATCCTTTGGACAGATGTTAGGAATATACAAGGATTTTGTTCTTTTACTATGTATACGTAGTTTCAATTTCGTATTTGTAAATGGATCAGTGATAGCACCATAAACAAATATATAAATCAATAAATATCAAGAGGGTTAAGCATTGTTAAACTCTAAATATATGTGCTGAGGCAAGAAATAGTATTAATTGAGATCATTGAAGTCCATTAAGAGATAAATGGACCAACTGTGTTACCCCTTTGTGCAAGGACCGTGTAGACACTGATTAGTAATAGTCACTTATATTGTTATGAACCAGTCTCATGGATGAGGTTGTTCATTTCGTTAAGAAAAAAATATGTAAATATTAGGAAAATTAATAAATAACCAAGTGATTGAGTGAACGAAATGTGAAAGCAAGGATAAATGGAGAGAATGTCTCAATTTTTTAAATCATGTGCTCTGCTTTGTACTCCTCAGAATGGACGCCCTTGAGCTGACTTCGGCATCTTCCACTGTCATGAGCTCTGTGGTTGCCTCTATTGTTAGAGACACAGACGCCAATGTGAGTAATAGTTGTAGTTCTTTTAGTTTGAATGTTTTTTTTAAAGGAACTTCCATGTTTTAATAAGATGTATTTCATATAAGCAAAGAAAGCCAACTGTGACCCAATGATAAATGCTACTATATGAAATATTGTGTTGATTAATCCATATCTGAAACATTAAGGATAATTAATATAAGAAATATATTGATGTGACAAATGATTATATAGGCAGACGTAGAGATATTTAAGACCCTTATTCTTATTTTTTTAATACATAGGTATTTATTTTATCAGGGAATTGGTAAATTTTAATAAACAAATATTAATGAAAATGAAGAAAAAATGTCCCAAGCTTGGATGAATGATGATGACTGGTGCATATGAGTCGTGGAGGATTAATAATACGTGTCTGGAACTCTGAGGTCCAATACAAAAGAAAACCTAGTCTACTGCCTTTATTAGAAATGATCCTATAGATAGATATTAAGAATATACAAGGATCATGTTCTTGGTCTTTGTGTTCATGGATTCTGACTCTGTTATTATAATTGGATATATTAAAATTATTAAAATATTAATAAACAAATATAAATAAATATAAATAAGTAAAGCATTGTCTAATTATGAAAATATGTCATGAGATAAGAGAATCTATTAATATGTGTTAAAAACACTGAGTTGATTAAGAAGGACATGGTTCAAAGGTGTTACTTCTTTGACCAATGATTATACAGAAAGTAATCATTGTTCTTGTTCTGCCTTAGTGGCAAGTTTGATGTTCATTTTCTTAAGAGAAATATTAATGAATATTACCCAAAATTAATAAATACCTAAATTACTGACTTAATGAAAGGTGAAATGCAAGGGTTAATGGAGACATTGTCCCAGTTTTTTTTTCACGTATTCTGCTTTGTACTTAGAGTGGGCTCATCAAGCTGATTTTAGAATCTTTCGCGGTCAGGAGATCTGTATGTAGGAGAACGGAGACGAGTGTGAGTAATGGTCAAAGTTCTTGTCTTATTTTTGGTGATTTGTTTAGGATATTAACTGTAATATTAAAAAATAATTAAAAATAATAAAAAAGGACAACCATGACCCCATGATAAATATGGAATTGACATGAAATGTTATATTGATTAATTGATATTTGCAACAATGTAGATGATTAATGAAATATATATGCAATGAGGGAAATGATTCTATTGACAGATGTTAGAGATACTTAAGGATCTTTGATTCATAGATACTTATTTTATAGTTACTGCTTTATTGATAAGTTAATCAGTAAAGAAATGTAGAAGTGAGTGAAGAAAAAGAGGGCTGAGTCTGGACCAATGATGATGACTGGTGGCGTATGAGTCATGGATGATGAATACTACGTGTCGGGAACTCTGAGGTCCAACACAATAAGAAATTTCGTCTGTTTCCTCTGTTGGAAATGACCATATTGAGAGATGTTAGTAACATACAAGGATTATGTTCTTGGTTTTTGTGTTCATGGATTTTGATTCTATTAGTATAAATAGATCCATGAAAGAATCAATAAACAAGTATACATAAATAAATATGAATAAGTGAAGCATTATAAATTATGAAAATTAATAAATACTTAAGTTGCTGAGTAAATGAAATTGCAGAAAGCAAAGTCAATGCAGATAAGGTCTCAGTTTAACTTTTTTTTTGTCACCTTCTGTGTTTTGTATTTCTCAGAATGGGTGCACTGGAGCTGATTTAAGGATTCTTCCACGGTGACAAGATGGGTGGTTGTCTCTGTGTTTGGTACGTAGAAACAAATGTGAGTTTTTGTGGGTATACACTCTGTGTTTGAAAAGTATGAAATATAATCAAAGAAAGCCAACCATGGTCCATTGATAAATATGGAATTGTGATGTAGCATTATATTTACTAATCCCTATATGAAACTTTGAGTGTGATTAATGACAGATATATCTATGTAGTAAATGATTCTATAGACAGTTATAGGACTACTCAAGTCCTATGTTTTGATTTTCTTGTGCTGCATAGGTATTTATTTTGTTGCGTTTAGATAAATTGATGAATTAATTAATAAAGAAAGGTAGATGAGAGTGGGAAAAAAAAGGCGAAGCCTGGACCAATGATGACTACTGGTGGCGTATGAGTCATGGATGATGAATACCTGTCTGGAACTCTGAGGTCCAATATAAAAAGAAATCTAGTTGATTTCCTCTCTTGGAAATGACCCCCTAGACAGATTTATGATTTTACAAGGATCTTGTTCTAGAGTCTTTGTGTTCATGGATTTTGATTCTACTACAGTCATGTATCACATAAGGCCATTTCTGTCAACAATGGACCACATATATGACAGTGGACCCATAAGATTAGTACCATACAGCCTAGGTGTGTAGTAGACTATACCATCTAGGTTTGTTTAAGTATACTCTGTGATGTTCACACAACGACGAAATCGACTAATGATGCATTTCTTAGAATGTATACTTGTTGTTAAGCAACACATGACTGTATAATAAATGAATCAATGTAAAAATATACATAAATAAAGATGAAAAGGGTGAAGCATTGTCCAATTATGAAAAAATGTAGTAAGGCAAGAGATAATATTAAAATATTGAGACAGTAAGTCAGTTAAGAAATAAATGGTTTAAGGGTGTTACCTCTAGCTAAGGATGTTATAGATAATATATATAATGGCCAATATTCTTGTTTTGGGTTAGTGAAAAGTTCAATGTTGCCTATTTTTCTTAAGAAAAAATAAAACACATATTATACCCCAAATTAATGTGTAACTTAATCACTGAATAATAAAATGTAGATGCAAAGATCAATAGAGAAAGTATCTCAATCATGTTATCATCTACTCTGCTTTCTATTTTTTAAGGTGGACACACCCAAGCTGATTTAAGAATTATCGGTCAACAAATCTCTGTATTTGCCTGTAGGAGCATGGAAACCAACGTAAGTAATAGTCAATGTTGTCATCTTACTTTGGGTGGTTTGTTTAGGTTATTCTTTGTAATATTTTTGAAAAAGTACTCAACATAAGAAAAAAGACCAACCATGGTCCAATGATTAAATTGGAAATATATGAAACCTTATGTTGATTAATCTGTCTTTACAACAATGAGGATGATCAATGAAAGAGGTATATTCAATTAGGCAATGATTCTAAAGAAAAATGATAGACACTGAAGGCTCTTGCCCTTGAGTTTTATGATTCATAGATATTTAGTTAATTACTACTAGTCAATTAATGAATTAATCATTAAACAAATGTAGATAGGAATGAAGAAAAAGAGGCCCAAAGCTGGACCAATGATGACGACTGGTGGCGTATGAGTCATCTACGATGAATGCTACGTGTCTGGAAGTCTGAGGTCCAAGACGAAATAAAATCTAGTGTGTCCTCTCTCGAAAATGGTCCTATGGATCGGTGTTAGGAATATATGAGGATATTGTTCTTGTAATTTTGGGTTCATGGATTTCAATATTATTAACATAAATGGATCAATGATAGAACCAATAAACAAATATATAAATAAATAAAATCAAGGATGAAGCCTTGTCCACCTATGAATATATTTGGTGAGGCAACATATACTATTAATATAAACTGATGCATGTTAAGAAATAAATGGACCAAGGGTGTTACCTCTTTTTCGATCATACTTATATTTATGCTTGTATATGTGTCTAAATTGTTAAAAAATAATAAATACCTTTATGACTGAGTAAATGAAATGAGGAAAACAAGGACAAATTCAGAGAAGGTCTCAATTTTCTTTATCATCTGCTCTGTTCTGTACTCCTCAGCATGGATGCACTCCAGCGGATTTAAGCATCTTCCGTGGTCACATGCTCTGTGGTTCCCTCTTTGTATAGAGTACAGAGACCGATGTAAGTAATAAAGTTCATGTCTTTGAGAGTTTTTTTCCCTCAAGTATTCATCGTATTGTTAAAAGTGTGAAATATAATCCAAGACACCAACCACCATGAATGATAAATATGTGATTGGTCTGAAGCATTATATTTATTAATCCATATATTAAACATTGATGATAATTAATGAGAGATATATCAATGTGGCAAATGATACTATAGGCAGATGTAGAATATTTATTGCTCTTATTCTTGGGGTTTTGTGAATCAATGAGTTTTAAAAATTAATATTAGTGTATTAATGAATCAGTCAGTGAACTTATGCAGATGAGAATGAAGAGAAAGAAGCCACATATGGACGAATGATGATGACTGGTGGCGTATGAGTCATGGATGATGAATATGACGTGTCTGAAACTCTGAGGTCCAATAAAAAAGTAAATATAGTCTGTTGACTCTATTTCACGTGATATTATAGACAAATATTAGGAAAATATAAAAAATTAAAAAATAATTTTCTTGGTTTGTGTTTATGAATTTTGATTTTACTGTAAAAATATGGCCCAAGGAAACAATCAATGCACAAGTATAAATAAGTTAAGATGAAGTGGGTAAAGCATGTCCACTCTAAATGTATATGGTGAGGCAGTAAAAACTATTTACATTTATTGAAAAGACTGAAGTTCATCAAGAAATGTAAATGGTTCAAAGTCTTACCTCTTTGGCTAAGTCTGATATAGACAATGAATAATGGTTAAAGTTCTTATTCTGTGTTAGTGTTAGGTGTGACATTGTTCATTTATTAAGAGAAAAATAATAGTGTCCCCAATTTACTGTATTCCTAAGTGACTGACTAAATGAAGGTGGGATGTGTGGATCAATAGAGAGTATCTCAATCTTGCTATTACCTGTTCTGCTTTGTATTCCTTGGAATAGGTGCTCAGGAACTTACTTAAGCATTTGGTTGTGATCAAGAGCTCCGTGGATGTCCCATGTGAAAGAGTGTGGAGACCAATGTGAGTCATAGTCAGATTCTTCTCTTGGTTTAGGTGGTTTATATAGGATATTCAGTATAATATTTAAAATTATTAAATATATTCAAAGAAGGCCAAAGATGGCTCAATGACAAATATGGTATTGACGTGAAACATTATGTTGATTAATCAATATTTGCCACGATGTGGATGATTAATGAAACAAGTATATTCAGTGAGGCAGATTCTATAGACAGATTTAGAGGTGCTTAAAGATCTTGTCCTTGAGTTTTTTAATTCACAGATATTTATTTTATTATTATTAATGACTTAATAAATTGATCAGTAAACAAATGTAGATGAGAATGAAGAAAAAGAGACCCAAGCCTGGACTGATGATGACAACTGGTGGCGTATGACTCATACAGAATGAATACTATGTGTCTGGAACTCTGAGGTCCAACACAGAGAAATCAGGTCCATTCCCTCTGTTGGAAGTGTTCCTGTAGACGGATGTCAGGAGTATATAAGGACTTTGTTCTTATTCCTTGTGTTCATGACTTTTTAAAAATATCATTAAAATAGTATCAATGTCAGAATAAACAAATGTATAAATGAATAAAGATGAAGAGGGTTAAGTATTATTCATTACTAAAATATGTAGTAAGCAGAAATAATATTAATATAAGAATGCATAATAAATGGATCAAGTGTATTTTACATTTTTGACTGAGGATGATATAAACAGTAATAAGTAATGGTCAGTTATTGATCTCAGTCAATTGGAAGTTTGATGTTTGTTTTATTAAGGGAAAAAGAAATAAATGTAACCATAATGAATACATACCTAAATGACTATGTATATGAATGGGGGAAAGTGTGGATCAATGGAGAGAATGTCTCAATCATTTTATCACTTTCTCTGCTTGGTACTATTCAGAATGGATGCCCAAGCTTCTGCCATGATCAAGATTGTCATGTTGCCTCTGTGTTGGAAAGAGAACAAGGTGAGTAATACATGTGTCACATAACGACGTTTCAGTCAACAACAGACCGCATATATGACGGTGATCCCGTAAGATTAGTCCCACATAGCGTAGTGTGTAGTAGGCTATACCATCTAGGTTTGTGTAAGTATACTCTATGATGTTTGCACAACAACAAAATTGCTTAACGATGTATTTCTCAGAACGTATCCCTGTTGGTAAGCGATGCATGACTGTAGTCAAAGTTGTCATCTTAGATTGGGTCATTTGTTTAAAGGTATTCATTGAATTATTGAAAAGCATTAAACATAATAAAAAAGTGACCTATGGCCCAATGATAAATATGGTATGAAACATTATGTTGACTGAGAAATAATGTGCAACATTGAGGTCAGTTAATGAGAGAGAATCAGTCCATATGGGAGATGATTCTATAGAGAAACGTTAGGTATATTCAAAGATCTTGTTCTTGGATTTTGTAATTATGTGTTCATTTTATTATTATTAATTAGTTAATTATTTATTTGATACAAATGTAGAAATGGATGAACAAGAAGAGACCCAAACCTGGACCAATGATGACGACTCAGGTTGTTTGGGCCATGGATGGTGAATAATATGTGTCTGGAACTGTGAGGTCCAACACAAAACATAATTAGTCAAATCTCTTTTGGAAATGATCCTGTAGGTAGATATTAGAAATATACAAAGATCATGTTCTTACCCTGTATTCATTGATTTAGATTTATTATTATTAATGGATCAATGATAGAACCATTAAAGAAATATAAATAAATAGATAAAAAGAGAGTGAAGCACTGTCCAACTGTGAATATATGTGGTGAGGGAAGAATTATTCTTACTAAAAATTGAAAACACTGATGCTCCTTAAGAAATAAATGGATCAAGAGTACCACCTCTTTGACTAAGGATCATATAGACTCTGATAAATAAGAGTCAATTTTATTTTCTAGATCAGTGTCAAATTTGATGTTGTTCTTTTTGTTAAGAGAAAAAAATCTATGTTACGAAAAATTAATAAATACCTAAATGACTGAATAACTGAAATGTGGAAAAGAAGCATCAATTCAGATAAGGTCTCAATTTTTTTTTCATCATCTGCTCTGCTTTGTGTCCTCAGAATGGATGTACTTGAGCTGACTGAAGAATTCTTTCATGGCCGCGATCTCTGTGGTTGCCTGTGTGTGTTAGGTGCACAGAGACCAATGTGAGTAATAAAGAGCATGTCTTCATTTGATGGGTTTTATAAAAAGGGGCATTTACGACATTATTAAAAGTGCGAATATAATTCAAAAGACCAACTATGGCCAGTGATAAATATGGGATTATTACCAAGCATTATATTTGTTAATCCATCTGTGATAGATTAAGGATAATTAATGAAAGAGATATATCAATGTGATAAATGATTCTATAGACAGATGTAGAATATTCAAGGTTCTTATTCTTCGTTTTTTTGTGTGTGAATTATAGAGTTTTAAAATTAATGGTGGTAAATTAAGGAATTAATTAATGAAATAATGTATAGGAGAATGAAGAAAAAGAGGTGGAAACATGGACCAGTGGTGACGGCTGGTGGCGTGGGAGGTGTGGATGATGAATACTACATGTTTTGAACCCTGACGTCCAACACAAAAGAAATATATTTTTCTATTGCCTCTGTTTGAAGTGATCCTACAGACTGATTTGAGGAATATAAAAGAATCGTTTCATTAGATTATTTTCATAGATTTTGATTCTTTTACTATAAATGATCAATTTAAGAATCATTGTACAAATATAGAAAAGTAAAGAAGAAGAGCCTGGAGCATATGCATTCGTAATATATGTGGTGAGGCAATAAAACAATTAAAATGTATTGAAAATACTGAACAATGGAGATAACGTCTCAATCCTGTTATCATCTGCTTCGCTTTGTACTTCTCAGAAAGAAAACCCCTGAAGTGATTTAAGCATCTGCCCTGCTCAGGAGCCCCAAAGTAGCCTCTCTCTTTAGGTCTTTAGGAACATTAAGTCCAGTGTGAGTAATAATGAAAGTTCTTGTTTTGGTTTGGGTGGTTTCTTTAGGATATCACTTTAATAGTTTAAAAAGTATTAAATATAAGAAAAAAGACCACTATGGCCCAATGATTAAATTGAAAATGCATGAAACATTATGTTGATTAATCTGTCTTTACAACAATGAGGATGATTAATGAAAGAGGTATATTCAATTAGGCAATGATTCTAAACAAGGTTGATAGGGATACTGAAGGCTCTTATCCTTTTTTTTTTTTGTGAGGAGATCAGCCCTGTGCTAACATCTGCCAATCCTCCTCTTTTTTTTGCTGAGGAAGACTGGCCCTGGGCTAACATCCTTGCTCATCTTCCTCCACTTTATATGGGACGCCGCCACAGCATGGCTTGCCAAGCAGTGCATAGGTGTGCGCCCGGGATCTGAACCGGCGAACCCCAGGCCGCCGCAGCGGAGCACGAGCACTTAACCACTTGTGCCACAGGGCCAGCCCTGAAGGCTCTTATCCTTGCATTTTTGTGATTCATAGATTTATTTAATTATTAGTAGTAGATTGATGAATTAATATATAAACAAATGCAGATGAGAAGGAAGAAAAAGAGGCCCAAACTGGGACCAATGATGACGACTGGTGGCGTATGAGTCATCTACGATGAATGCTACGTGTCTGGAAGTCTGAGGTCCAAGACAAAACAAAATCTAGTCTATTTCCTCTCTCAAAAATGATCCTGTGGATCGATATTAGGAATACGCGAGGATATTGTTCTTGTAATTTGGATTCGTGGATTTCTATATTATTAATATAAGTGGATCAATGATAGAACCAATAAAAAATATGTAAATAAATAAAATCAAGGATGAAGCCTTGTCCACCTATGAATATAGGTGGTGAGGCAACATATACTATTAATATAAACTGAAGAAACTGATGCATGTTAAGAAATAAATGGACCAGTGGTGTTACCTCTTTTTCTAAAGATCATATAGACACTGACACTGATAAGTAATATTTAATTTTATAAGCCTGGGCCAGTCTCCAGTTGAGGATGTTAATTTTGTAATATATATGTTTATATTTTCATATGTATGTATGTTCTGAAAAATTAATGAATACCCAAATAACTGGAAAAATGAAATGAGGAAAACAAGGACTAATGGAGAAAAGGTTTCAATTTTTAATTATTTGCTCTGTCTTACACTCCTCAGAATCAACACACTCAAGATGATTTAAGCATTTTTATAGTCACGAGATCTGTGGTTTCCTCTGTGTGTTAAGAGCATAGAGACAAATGTGAGTAAAGGTTAAGGTTCTTGTATTTGTTTAAGAAGATTTTTTTAAAGGGTATTCACTGTATTGTTAAAAGTGTAAAATATAATCCAGAACATCAACCAAGGAAAATGATAAATATGGCATATTATGAAGTATTATATTTGCTGATACATATATGAAATATTGATGATAATTAATGAAAGAGTTATAACAATGTGGCAAATGATCCCATAGACAGATGTAGAATATTCATTGCTCTTGGGTTGTTGTGAATCATAGGGTCTTACAAATTAACATTATTGAATTAAGGAATTAATTAATGAAATAGGGTACATGAGAATGAAGGAAAAGAGGCCCAGACGTGGACCGATGATGACTGTTGGTGGAGTATGAGTCATGGATGATGAATATTACGTGTCTGAAACTCTGAGGTCCAATACAAAAGGAAGTATCGTCTGTTGCCTCTGTTTGAAGTAGTCCTATAGACAGATGTTAGCAAAAGAAAAAGGCTTATTCGTTGTCTGTGTAAAGTTTGAGGTTGTTTGATTTCTTAAGAGAAAATTAGTAAATATGACCCCAATGTACTATATTCCTCGGTGATTGACTAAATGAAAGGTGAGAAGCATGCATCAATAGAGTGTCTCTCAATCTTGTTATCATCTGCTCTGCTTTGTATTCCTCAGAATGGACACACCTAAACTGGTTAAGTGTTTGACCATGATCAGGAGCTCCATAGATTGTCCCTACGTATAGGTGCATGTAGACCAATGTGAGTAATAGTTAAATTCTTCTCTTGGTTTGGGTTGATTGTTTAGAGTATTCACTGTAATATTAAAAAATAGTATTGAATATATTCAAAGAAGGCTAGTCATGGTCAAAGGATAGATATGGAATTAACATGAAACATCATGTTGATTAATAGGTATTTGCATCCATGAAGATGATTAATGAAAGAGGCACATTCAGTGAGGCAAATGATCCTGTAGGTAGATATTAGGGATATTGAGGATCTTGTCTTTGAGTATTTGTGATTCACAGATATTTATTTTATTATTATTATTAGTGAATTGATGAATTGATCAGTAAACAAATAAAGATGAGAATGAAGAAAAAGAGACCCAAGCCTGGACCAATGATGACGACTGGTGGCGTATGAGTCGTATACGATGAATATGTGTCTGGAACTCTGAGGTCCAACACAAAGAAATCTAGTCTATTCCCTCTGTTTGAAGTGATTCTATAGACAGACGTTGGGAATATACAGAGATCTTGTTCTTGGTCTTTGTGTTCATGAATTTTATAAAATTTTATTATAAAACAATAAATGGCAGAATAAATAAACAAATGTATAAATAAATAAAGAGGAAGAGGCTGAAGTATTGTTCATTCTTAAAAGGTCTAGTAAGGAAAATAATACTAATATAAATTGGAATTGATATTAAGTGCATCAAGCATATTACATCTTTGACTAAGGACAATATAGACAAGTTTCTGCTCTGCATCAGTTACAACTCTGACATTTAATTTATTAAGATTAAAATAAATATTACCATTAATCAATAAATACCTAAGTGACTATGTATATGAATGGTGGAAACAATGGATCAATGGAGAGAATGTTTCAGTCTTTTTATTATCTTCTCTGCTTGGTACTATTCAGAATGGATACTCCAAGCAGATTTCAGCTTGTGCTGTGATCAAGACTGTCAGGTTGCCTCTGTGTCAGGAAAGAGACCAAGGTGAGTAATGGTCAAAGCTCTAATCTTGGTTTGGGTCATTTGTTTAAAGGCATTCACAGTATTATTAAAAAATAATAAATATAATCAAAAAGTTAACTATGGCCCAATGATAAATGTGATATGAAACATTATGTTGATTGATAATGAAATATTATGTTGATTAATCAACATTGAAGTCGATTAATCAAAAACATGTAGTCTACATGGGAAATGATTCTATAGACTATGTTTGGGATATTCAAATATCTTGTTCTTGGTTTTTGTGAATTATATATTCATTATATTATTATCAATAAATCGATTTATCTGATACAAGTATAAAAATGAATGAAGAAAAAGAGACACAACCATAGATCAATGATGACTACTGGTGGCATATGAGTTATGAACGATGAATACTATATGTCTGGAAGTCTTGAGATCCAGCACAAAACATAATTAAGTGAATTTTTCTGTTGGAAATGATACTATAGACAGGTATCAGAAATATACAAAAATTATGTTCTTATTTTGGGTTTGTAGATTTAGATTTTATTGTTACTAATGAACCAATGATAGAACCATTAAATAAATACAAATAAATAGATAAAGAAAAAGAATTTTAAGCATTGTCCAACTTTGAACAACTGTGGTGAGGCAAGAAATATTACTAATAAATATTGAAGAAGACACTGATGCCTCCTAAGAAATAAATGAATCAAGGGTGTTACCTTTTTAGCTAGGGATCATATAGACTCCGATAAGTATGAGTCAGTTTTATTTACTAGGTCAGTCTCAAGTTTGAGATTGTTTCCTTTGTTAAGAGAAAAAACATCTATATTATGAAAAATTTATAAATACCTGAATAACTGAGTAAATGAAATGTGGAAAGCAAGAATCAATGGGGATAACGTCTCAATTTTCTTTGTCATCTTCCCTGCTCTGTATCCTGAGAATGGACACAGTTGAGCTGATGTAAGCATCTTTCATGGTCACCAGCTCTATGGTTGCATCCATATGTTAGGAGCATAGAGACCAATGTGAGTAATAGTCAAAGTTCTTGTCTTGTTCTAGTGTTTCTTTCTTTCTTTTTTTTAAGATATTCACTGTATCATTAAAAAGTGTGAAATAAAATCAAATAAGGCCAAATGTAGCCCAGTGACAAACCTGGGGTTGATTTTATTGATTAATGTATATATGAAAAACAGGATAATTAATGGGAAAGATATATTGATGTGAGAATGATCCTGTATATAGATTAGGGATATCAGGGCTGTTCTTGGGTTTTTGTGAATAATAGGGTCTTAAAATTATTTTTAATGAATCAATGAATAAATCAATAGACAACATAGAAATGATTGAAGAAAAGGACAATATTGGATCGATGATGACCACTGGTGGCGTATGAGTCCTATACGATGAATACGTGTCTGGAACTCTGAGGTCCAATAGAAAAGAAATCTAGTCCATTCCTGTTGTTTGAAGGCATCCTATAGACAGATGTCAGGAATATATACGGATCTTGTTTTTGTTTTATGTTCATGCATTCTCTTTCTAGTTTTATAATTGGATCAGTGAAAAAAATCAATAAACACATATATAAATAAATAAAGATGATGGTCACGAAGCATTGTCCAATTATAAAAATATGTAATGAGACAAGAAATACTACTAATGTATATTGAAAACACTCTTATCCATTAGGAAATAAATGGTACAAGGGTGTTACCCCTTTGGCTAAGGATTTTATAAGCACTGTTAAATAGTAATAGGCAATGTTCATATTCTGTGTCAGTGGCAAGATTGTTATTGTTTGTTTACTTAGGAGAAATGAAATAAACATTTTCGAAAATTGCTAATTCCCTAAATGACTGACTAAATGAAAGGTGGAATGCGAGGACCAGTGAAGATTAGGTCTCAGTCTTTTCTAATCATCTGCTCTGCTCTGTACTTCTCAGAATGGACACACTCAAGTTGATTTAAGGATTCTTCCACGTTAACACGTTCTGTGGATACAGCTGTGTATTAGAGCATGGAGACCAACGTGAGTAATCATCAATGTTCTTGTCTCACTTTGGGTGGTTTTGTTTAAAGGTATTCGCTGTATTATTAAAAAGTGTGAAATATAATCAGTGAATGCCAGCCAAGGCCCCAAAATGCAATTCATATGAAGCATTATGTTTATTAATCCATCTATGAAACATTGAGGTCAATTAATGAAAGAGATGGATTGCTGAGGGAAATTCTATAGACAAATGTTAGAGATTAGTCCATGTCTGCCATGGACTAGTGATAAAGTAAGAGGTTAAAATGAAGCATGTATGTTGACTAATCCACATGTTTAACACTGAGTTGGTTAGCAAAAGAGATCTGGACTGTTCCTTCTGTAGAAAATGATTCTATTTGCAGATATTAAAGCTACTTTAAAGAATTCATGGATGTATATTATTATTAGTGAATTAATGAATTAATCTCTAAACAAAATTGTAATTGAATGAAGAAAAAGAGGGTGACGTTTGGATCAATATTGATGACTGGTGGCATATGAGTCAAGGATGATGGAAAAGGCTTATCTAGAACTCTGAGGTCCAATGCAGAAAGGAATCTAGTCTATCGCTTGTGATACAAGTGGTCCTATAAACAGTTGTAAGTGATATCCAGTGATCTTATTCTTGGACTTTTGGGTTTTACAGTTATTGATTGCTTATTATAAGTTAATCAATGCACTAATAACTAAGCAAATGAATAATGAAGGAAAAATAAGGCCAAATGTGGAATAATTATAGCATATGTAGTGAAACAATCATCATTACCAATCCATTTCTAAAGAACTGAAGTCCGCTAGAAATATATCAAGGCTTTCATACCTTAGCAGAAGGGACATAGGGAGAGATGTATATAATTGGTGATGTTCATGTTCTATGCTTTCTTTGGGTTGCAGGCGTTTTTATTTTTTGTTTTTAGTTAGGAAACAGGAAGAAGAAGTTTATATAATTTAATCAACTAACTACATTAAAGAGGGCCAAACATGAACCAGTGACAACAATATGTCATGTGACAAGTTATGATCAGTCCAGTTGGCTTCATTGTGTTCTGTTGGTAATTATTCCACAATGTATGCGTAAATCAAATCATCACACTGTACACTTTAAATATATACAAATGTATTTGTCAATTCTTCCTCAATAAAGTTGGGAAAAAAGTATATAGTCCCTTGACGCTTATGAGAGTGAACGACTGGACATAGTTACTATGAAGCAGTGTTATTGTCTTGAGACTGTATACAAAGATACTGATTTTATCACTAGAAATTAATAAACAAGTGAATAACTTAAGATGAAAGAAGATAAAACACCTGGCCAGCGATGAGTATGTGGGGAGATGTGGTTCGTCAGTTCCACTCGTGTTATGTCCCCTCTTAAGAAAAAAACCTTAGCTCTTAACTATCTGAGAAAGAGGAATTAGACAGATATACACAATGGCGTTTGTTCTCTGGGTTTCTGGGGAGTTCAGCATTTTCTATTTTGTTTAAAACATGAATAGTTTGTCAAATTATTTCATGAATTAAATAATGAAGGAAAGAAAATTAAAGCTGTTAAGAAATAGCCTCACACATCAATAAAATAAAAGAAGACCAAATACGGCTTTATGATGAAGATAAGCTATGGCGCAAGGCTTATGAAGTAATCAATTTCAGTACAATTTTTTAAATGTTTGAGGATTTTGCATTCACTTTCATAGCTGTTTATTGTTTTATATTAGGTTTGCACCATAATTTATAAACGTTCCTTTGTAGAAAGGAGCTAAGCTGTTAATTCAGTGAAGCAGCCCGTAGGAAGATGTACGATATTTACAGTGTTTGAATGTGGAGTGGATAGTGTGTTCATAGTTGTTCTTTCCTATATCTTTAAAGAATCTACAAGTTAAGTGAAAAAGAACCAATCAAGGACCTGGGATTTGTGAATGGAATGTATCCTGAACGTGTCCTGTGATTAATTCTTTTTTGCATTACTGAAGTCCATTTCAAAAAGAGATTTGGTATATTCATCTGTGGGAATAAATCTATAGCTAGATTTAAGTAATTTTTAAGAATCTAATTATGGGGTTTAAGTGGATCCTGGGGATTTACTGCCTTATTCTAAAGGAATAAATGAAAGAATCAGTAGATGGATGGACGGATAGATGGATGGATGGATGGATAGATAGGTAAAGAGAGTGAAGCTGGATTAATTAAGAAAAAATGTTGTGAGAAATAAATTTTTGTTCATATAATTGTGAAACACTGCAGTGCATTAAGAAACCAATATTAAAGGGCGTTACCTCTCTGGGTTAGGATAAGATAGAGCAGTGGTTCTCAAACTTGGGTGAGCTCATCAGAATCACCTGGAAGGCTGGTTAAACTACAGATTGCTGGCCCCACCCTCAGCATTACTGATTCTGGAGGATTGGTGTGTAGCCTGAGAATCTGCATTTCTAACATGTTCCCAAGTTCTGCTGATGCTGCCTATTGGGAAACAACATTTTGAGAATCAATGATATAGTCAGATATATGTGATAATAGTTAATGCCCTTGCTTTGGGTCAGTGATGAGTTCTATGTTGTTTATTTTATTAAGAAATAACAAATACATTAATTAGTAAGTATCTAAAAGTCTAAATAAATGAAAGGGGAAAAGCATGGTTCAATGGAGAAAATGTCTCATTCTTTTATCGTCTTTATACTCCACAAAATGGATGCACCTGAACTGATTTAAGCATTCTGAAATGACCAAAATCTCTAGGCTACTGCTATGTATAGGAATATATATTTAGAACAAGTAAATGGCTACATATGTGAACAAAATCAAACAAGGATGGGCCTGTACTAATGATGAGGAAAGAAAGTTTATGATTCATTTGATTTAGTGTTACTTAGGATACTTTTAAAAATAGATTGAGTCCATATTGCTCATTTTCAAAGCTCTTTAAATTTCTATTTTAGGTTTTCCCTAAACATTCCTTAATTGATAAAGATGTAAGCTATTTTCATTATGAGGAAAGAGCACATAGGAGATGTAAGTACTAGTCAATGTTTTAGTTCTGATGGTGGGTTCTTGTTATGTATAGAAAGAATACACAAATTATATGAAAAAAGGCCAACCATGGACCAATGATGTGAATGGAATGCATTCTGAACTATATTTTATGATCAAAACATCTATAACCTACTGAGGTCCATTACCAAAAGGAATTTAAGTGTTTACATCTGTGGGAATAAGCCTGTGGGTAGATTTCAGTAATATTCAAGGATCATATTCTCAGCCTTTAGTGCTTCATGGATTTTTATTTTATCATAAGTGAATAAATGAAAGAGTAAATACATAGGTCAGTGTATAAAGATGAAATGGGTGAAACATATCCAACTATGAAAATATGTAGTGAAGCAATAATTATTATTAATATAACTTGGAACCACTGGAGTTCATTATGTAATAAATGGATCAAGGGGGTTAGATTTTTGAGTAAGGATGGGACAGCTGGTGATGTGTAATATTCTGCATTCCTGCTTTGAGTCAGTTGTGAGTTCAAGTGGTTCATTTACTTTAGAGCAAAAGAAATAAAACACACTATAAAAAAATAAATACTTAAATGACTAAGAAAATGAAGTGAGAAAAGCAAGTGTTGATGGGAAGAATGTCTCAATGTTTTATCTGCATTGCTTATACTTAGAATGAATGCACCGAGCTGATTTACGCCTTCTGCCGTGACCATGAACTCTGTGTTAGGAGCATAGAGACCGATGTGACAATAATCAAAGCTCTCGTCTTGGTGTGGGTGACTTGTTTAAGAATATTCACTGTATTGTTAAAAAAAATGTGTTGAGTATAATCAAAGAAGTTAACCATGGCCCTCTATGGGATTTGTATGTAATGCATGTTCCTTAATGGATATGTGCAATGCTTAGATTGATTAATGAAAGATGTAGTTGCTGAGGGAAATTATTCTATATACAGATGCCAGGGATACTTAAGAAGCGCTTCTTGCGTTTTTGTGATTCATGTAAATTTATCTTATTATTAGTCAATTGAAAAATTAAAAATCAACAAATGCGGAAATGAATGAGGAAAAAGAGGGCAAGTCCTGGACCAGTGAGGGACAGCTGATGGGGTGTGAGTGGTGGGTGAGGAATGATACATATCTGGACTCGGAGGTATTATAGAGAGAGAGGTCTATGGTCTCTGTGGGAAGTGATCGTTTAGACAGATTAGGTAGGAACATGCAAAGATCTTGTTCTTGGACTTTTGTGGTTCCTGAATTTTGATTGTATTATTATGAAAAAATCAATAACAAAATTTATACAATTATATAAATGAATAAAGATGAAGAAGGTGAAGCATTATCCAATTATAAAAACATAAGATGAGACTAGAAATACTATTAATATAATTTGGAAATACTAATGTCCGTAAAGAAATAAATGGATTAAGGGTATTACCTCTTTGGCTAACTATCATGTAGACAGAGATAAGTTATAGTCAATATTATTGCTCTGAATCAGTGGTGAGTTCCATGTTGTTCTATTTTTAGGAGAAGAGACAAATAGTTATTAATGTAAATTAGTAAATATTTAAATGACTAAGAAAATGAAAGGTGGAAAGCAATGGAGAGAAAGTCTCAATCTTTTTATCGTCTTCTCTGCTTTATGCTCCTCAGGGTGAGTGCTTGCTGCTAATCAAGGTTCTCTGTGTGATCGTCTCGGTAATCAGAAGCTTTCTGGTTGCCTCTATGTGTGGGGACCAATGTGAGTAATAGTCAGATTTCCTGTTGAGGTTTGGGTGGTTTGCCTAAGGGTATTCA
Source organism: Diceros bicornis minor (assembly GCF_020826845.1). Lineage (NCBI taxonomy): Eukaryota > Metazoa > Chordata > Mammalia > Perissodactyla > Rhinocerotidae > Diceros > Diceros bicornis. Next base: position 45,942,103 of record NC_080763.1, read on the forward strand.
CTGTAGAAAGACCTATGAAATATGATCACAGAAGGCCAACCATAGCCTAATAATGAAGCTGGTGTTGATGTGAAGCATGATATTGATTCATGGATATACTAAATATTGAGGTCAAATAGAAAAAGAGATCTAGTCTCTGTGGGAAGTAATTCTATAGGCAGATGTTAGGGATTTTCGAGAAACTTCTTCATTGGTTTTTGTGATTCGTGTGAATTTATTTTGTTATTATTTGTGAATTATTGAATTAATAAAGAAGACGAATAAAAGGGAAAACCTGGACCAATGATGACGCCTGGTGCATATGAGTCATGTACAATGAATATTACGTGTCTGGAACTCTGAGGTCCAACACAAAAGGAATCTAGTACATTTACCCTGTTTGAAATATTCCTATAGACATATGTCAGGAATATACAGGGATCTTTTTCTTGGATTTCTGGCCATGGATTTTTAAAAATATTGTTATAAAAGAATCAATGGCAGAATAAATGAACAAATATATAAATGGATAAAGATGAAGAGGGTGAAGCATTGTGTATTGTTAAAATATGTAATAAATAAAAATAATACTAACATAAATTGGAATGAATAACAAATGGACCAAGTAAGTGTATTACATCTTTGGCTAAGTATAACATAGACAGTGATGAGTAATAGTTACAAGTTTGACATTTGATTTATTAAGAGAAAAATAAATAAATATTACTATAAATTAATAAATACCTAAATGGCTATGTATGTGAATGGTGGAAAGTATGGATCAATGGAGAGACTGTCTCAATCTTTTTATTAACTTCTCTGCTTGATACCTGTCAGAACAGACGCTGGAGCTGATTTCAGCTTCTGCCATGGTTAAGATTGTCGTATTGCCTCTGTGTCAGGAAAAAGATTAACGTGAGTAATGATCAAAGATCTTGTCTTGGTTTGGGTCATTTGTTTAAGGGTATGCATGGTATTACTAAAAACTATTAAATAAATCAAAAAGTTAACTATTGTCCAATAATAAATATGATATGAAACATTTTGATTAATCAATAATGTATAACACTGAGATTAACAGAAGAGATATGGTCTATGTGGGAAATGATTGTATAGAAAGATAGTAGGGATATTCAAGAATCTTGCTCTGGGTTTTTTTTGTGAATCGTGTATTTATTTTATTATTATCAAAGAATTAATGATTTAATTGGTACAAATACAGACACGAATGAAGAAAAAGAGACCCAAACATGGACCAGTGATGATGACTGGTGGCATATGTGTCATGGATGATGAAAATAAGTGAGATCTATCACGAAACGTAATTAGTCCAGACCCTCTTTTGGAAATGATCTCATAGACAGATGTCAGAAATATACAAAGATTGTGTTTTTATTTAGGATTCATAGATTTAGATTTATTATTATCATTGAATCAATGATAGAACCATTAAAGAAAAATAGATAAAGTGAGGCATTGTCCACTTATGAACATATGTGGCGAGACAAGATATATTATTAATAAAAATTGAAAACACTGATGTCCATTAAGAAATAAATGGATCAAGAATGTTACTTGTTTGGCTAAGGATCATGTAGACATGGATAATTAAGAGTCAGTTTTATTATTCTGGATTACTTTCAAGTTTGAGGTTGTTTCCTTTGTTAATAGAAAAAATACACACATATAATGAAAAATTAATAAATACTTTAAAACCTGAGGAAATGAAATGTAGAAAGGAAAGATCAATGTGGATAAGGTCTTAATTTTTTTTGTCAACTGCTGTGCTCTGTACTCCTCAGAATGGACACACTTGAGGTGATTTAAGCATCTTCTGTGATCATGAGCTCTATGTTTGCTTCTATGCATCAGGAGCATGGAGACCAATGTGAGTAATAGTCAAAGTTCTTGTGTTGATTTGGGTGGTTTGCTTAAGAGTATTCACTGTATGATTAGTGTGAATTAATGAATTAATAAACAATTTAGAAATGAACGAAGAGAAAGTATGCCGATTCTGGACCAATGATGATAACTGGTGGCGTGTGAGACATGGATGATGAATAAAATGTGTCTGAAACTCTGAGGTCCAACAAAAAGAAATCTAGTGCATTCTCTCTGTTGGAAAGGATCATATAGACAGAAGTCAGGAATATTCAAGGATCTTGTTTTTGGTTTTTGTGTTCATTTATGTATTTTCATTCTATTATAATTGGAGCAATGAAATAAATAATCAATAAACAAATATATAAATAAATAAAGATGAATGGGGTAAAGTGTTTTCCAACTATAAAAATATGTGATGAGGCAAGGAATACTATTAATACATTTGCAAACAGTGAAGTTCAAAGAGAAATAAATGGTACGTGACTGTTAAATCTTTGGCTAAGGATGATATAGGTAATAGTAAGTAATAATCAGTGTTTATTTTCTGGGTCAGGGACAAGTTCTAAGTTGTTCATTTCCTTAAGAGAAAATGAAATGAATATGCTCCAAATTAATGCTTGCCTAAATCACTGAAAAATGAAATGCAGAAGCAAGGATTAATGGAGATTAGTGCTCAATATTTTATTATCTGCTCTGCTGTGTACTCCTCAGAATGGACCACTCGAGCTGATTTAAGCATCTTCCATGGCCAGGAGCTCTATGGTTGCATGTGTGTGTTAGGGGCATGGAGAACAATGTGAGTAATAGTCAAGGTTCTTGTTTTGGATTGAGTGTTTTTTTAAAAAAAATAATTACTGTCTTATTAAAAAATATTAAATATAATCAAAGAAGCCCGAACATGCCAATGTCAAAAGTAATTGATATGAAACAATATGATCATTAATCCATATATGAAACACTGAGATCAGTTAATAAGTGTTTGGTCTCAGTGGAATTGATTGTGTAGATGGATGTTGCCGACATTCAAGGATCTTATTTGTGATTTATGTTTATTTCTACATTAGTGAATCAATCAATAAACAAATGTAGATGACAATAGAGAGAAGGAGTCAATCCTGGACCAATGATGACGACTGGTGGCGTATGAGTCCTGTACGGTGAATACTACGTGTCTGGAACTCTGAGGTCCAGCACAAAACAAATCCATTCCACGTGGTTGAAATGGTCCTTTACAGATGTCGGGCTATACAAGGGTCTTGTTTTTGGTCTTTGTTTTCATTCATTTTTATTCTATAAATATAGTTGGATCAGTGAATATATCAATAAGCATATTACAAATAAATAAATATGTTGGGGTAAAGCATTGTCCAATAGTAAAAATACATGGTGAGGTAAGAAATACTATTAATATACATTGCAAAAACTGAAGATGAATGAAAATAAATGGTACAAGTATGTGGTCCTTTTTGCTAAGTAAGATAAAGACAATAATGAATAACAGTTCATATTCTCGATCAGTGGCAATATTAATATTGCTCAGTCACTTAAGAGAAAATAACATAGACATGATCACAACTTGCTAATTACCTACATGACTGACTAAATAAAGGTGGAATTATGGACCAATGGCGATAATGTCTCAACCTTTTTTCTGTTCTGCTCTGCTTTGTACTTCACAGAATGGCTGTATTCCAGCTAATTTAAACATCTTCCTTGGTCAGGAGCTCTATTGTTGAATGTCTGTTTTAGAAGTAGGGAGACTAATGTGAGAAGTAGTCAGTGTTCTTCTTGGTTTGACTGTTTTTTTTCAAAAAGGTTTTCACTATGTTATTAAAAAATATTAAATATAATCAAAGAAAGTGAGACATGCCAATGTTAAATATCAGATTAATATGAAGCATTATGTTAACTAATCCATATAGGAAACAGTAGGCTAAGTTAATGGAAGGAATTGGTCTCATTTGGTGGAAATGATTGTATAAATAGATATTAGAGATATTCAAGAATCTTATTCTTGTTTTTTTAGTGATTCATGTGAATTTCTTTATTAATGAATTAATCAATAAACAAATGTAGATGATAATAGAGAAAGAAGGCCAATCCTGGACCAACAATGGTGGCTGGTGGCATATGAGTCATATATGATGAATATGTGTCTGTAACTCTGAGGTCCAACACAAATGGAATCTGGTCCATTCTCCTTTTAAGAAGGGAACCTATGGACAGATGTCAGGAATATACAAGGATCTTGTTCTTTGTCTTTGAGTGCATGAAGTTTTAAAATATTATTATAAAAGAATCAATGGCAGAATAAAAAAAGAAATTTATAAATTAATAAAGATGAAGAGAGGAAGCTTTGTTCATTACTAAAGTATGTAGTAAGGAAAATGAATATCGATATAAATTGGAATGGAAAAAAAAACAAACAAACAAAAAAAGGGGGAAGATTGGCAACAGATGTTAGCTCAGGGTGAATCTTTCCCTGCAGGAAACAAAACAAAAAAACGATGTTCATAAAAAAATACTTCAAATTGTTTTAGAATTCTGAAAGATGAATGAGGCAAGCTTCTGTTACATGGAAATACAAATTAATAAAAGGCACAGTCCTCGAAAAAAAAAAATTGGAATGGATAAAATAAGGGCCAAGTGTACTATATATTGGATGAAGGGTGATATAGACGGTGCCAGGTCAGTTATTGCTCTCTCAGGTATTAGTTTGAATTTATTTTATTGAGAAAAATAAATAAATATTACTATATATTAGTAAATTCCCAAATGACTATGCAAATGAATGGTGGAAAATATAAAACAGTGGAGAAAATGTCTCAATCTTCTATCGTATTGTTTTCACTTTTCAGAATGAATGCGCTGAGCTGATTTCAGCATCTGCTGAGATTAAGATTATGTTACCTTTGTGTTAGAAAAGAGTCCAAGGTGAATAATAGTCAAAGATCTTACCTTGGTTTGAGTGATTTATTTAAGAGCACCCATGGTATTATTAAAAAGTAATAAATGTAATAAAAATGTTAACCACAGCCCACTGACAAATATGATATGAAATATTATGTTGATTAGTTGATAATGTGCAACACTGAGGTTGATTAATGAAAAGAGATATAATCTCTGTGGTACATGATTCTATAGACAGAAGTTAGGTTTATTCAAGGGTCTTTTTCTTGTGATTTTTATGAGTCATATTTATTTTGATTATTAATGAATTAATGATTTGATCGTTACAAATGTGGAAACAAGTGAAGAAAAAAGGCCCAAAAGTGGACCAGTGATGCCCACTGGTGGGTAGGAGTCAAATATGGTGAAGACTACGTGTCTGTGACTCTGAGTCCACATGAAACAAAGTCTAGTCTACCTCTGTTGTAAATGACCCCAAGGGTCGACCTTAAGAATATACGAAGATCATATTCTTATTTTGGGGTCATAGATTTAGATTTATTTTTATCAATGAATCAGTAATCGAACCATTAAAAATATAAAAAACAGGTAAAGAGGTTGAAGCATTGTCCAGCTAGGAACATATGTGGTGAGGCCAGAAATATTATCAATAAAATTGAAAACATTCACGCTCATTAAGCAATAAATGGAAGAAGCGTTTTGCCATTTCGCCTAAGAATCGTATGGACAGTGATAAGTCAGGGTCAATACTATTGTTCTGTGTCAGTCTCAAGTGTAAGGTTTTCTTTTGTTAAGAGAAAAAATACTACATTATGAAAAATTAATGAATGCCTAAATGAGTAAATGAAATGCGGAAAATAGGGATCAATGGAGATAAGGTCTGAAATTTTTTATCATCTGCTCTGCTCTGTACTCCTTAGAATGGATGCACTGGAGCTGATTTGAGGATTCTTCCCGGGTCACAAGATCTCTGGTTGCATTCATGTGTTAGGAGACCATGTGACTAATAATCAAAGTTTTGGTATTAGTTTCAATATTTTGTTTAAGGGATTCACTGTATTGTTGAACACTGTGAAATATAATCAATAAATCCAAATGGCCCATTGAGAAATAAGGGATTTATATGAAGCATTATATTGATTAATGCATATAATAAAAATTGAGAATACTTATTGAAAGAGAGATTGACTTGAGAATAATTCTAGATATATTAGGAATTTCTAGGCTCTTCATGGGTTTCTGTGAATAATCATTTCTAAAATTATAATTACTGAATTATTAATTGATCAAGAATTAATGTAGAAATGAATGAAGAAAAAGAGAAACAGTATTGGATCAATGACGACTACTGGTGGCTTATGAGTCATATACGATGAATACATGTCTGGATCTCTGCGGTCTAATGAAAGGGAATCGAGTCTATTGTCCCTGTTTGAAGTCATCCTATAGACAGAGATCAGGAATATACGAAGATCCTGGTTTTGGTCATTATGTCCATGCATTTTCTTCCTATTTTTATAATTGGATCAATGAAATAATCAATATACAAATGTGTAAATAAATAAAAATGAAGAATGTGAAGCCTTGTCCAATTATAAAAATATGTGGTTAGGCAAAAATTACTATAATATAGTAATATGTTAATATATATTGAAGAGACCGATATGCTTTAGGAAAGAAATGGTATAAGGGTGTTACCTCTTTGGCTAACGGTGATCTACACAGTGTTAAGTAATAGTCAATGGTCATATTCTGTGTCAGGGGCAAGATCGAAATTGTTTGTTTACTTAATAGAAAATAAAATATACATTGCCCAAATCACAACTTACCTAAATGACTGACTAAATGAAAGGTGGAATGCAGGGACCAATGAACATAATGTCTCAATCTTTTTTATCATCTGTTCTGTTTTGTGCTCCTTGGAAGGGTTGCATTCCAGCTGATCTGAGCATCCCACCAGGATCACGAGCTCTGTGTCTGCCTCTATGCATTAAGATCATGGAGAGCAATGTGAGCAAGTTTTTGTCTCGGTTTTGTGGTTTTTTAAAAGGTTTACACTGCATTGTAAAAAAGTGTGAAATATAATTAATGATTGCCAATCTTGGCCAAATAATTAAAATGAGGTTAATATGAAGTGTTATGTTAATTAATCTATATGGGAAACATTGAGGTCAATTAATGAATGATATATATCGTCAGTGGGAAGTAATTCATGGAATTACTTCAAGGCTCTTGTTTTGAATTTTTGTCATCCCTACGTATTTATTTTATTATTATTAGAGAATTGATGAATTAATCAATAAAAACATGTAGACATGAGTGAAGATAATGAGGGCCAAACCTAGATCAAAGATGACAACTGGTGGCATCTGAGTCTTGGTTGATGAATACTGCAGGTCTGGGATGCTGAGCTCCAACACAAAAGAATCTAGTCCTTTCCCCCATTTGAAGCGATCGTATAGAGAGATGTCAGGCATTTATGGGGATCGTGTTCTTGGTCTTTGTGTACCTGATCATTGAAAAATATTGTTATGGCCAGGTTAATAAACAAATATATAACTGAATAAAACAGAAAATGGTGAAGCATTGTTCATTGCTAAAATAAATAATAAAGTAATATTAATATAAATTGGCATGGAAAATAAAAGATTCAAGTATATATGTCTTTGAGTAAGAATGATGTGGATGGTGATAAGTAATAGTTACTGACTGAGTCAGTTTCCTTTCTTTCTTTCTTTCTTTCTTTCTTTCTTTCTTTCTTTCTTTCTTTCTTTCTTTCTTTTTTAAATTTTTGTTCACTGCAGTAACATCGGTTTATAACATTGTATAAATTTCAGGTGTACATCATTATACTTCTATTTCTACATAGATTACATCATGTTCACCACTCAGATACCAATTACAACCCATCACCACACACATGTGCCAAATTATCCCTTTCGCCCTCCTCCCTCCTCCCTTCCCCTCTGGTAACCACCAATCCAATCTCTGTCTCTATGTGTTTGTTTATTGTTGTTATTATCTACTACTTAATGAAGGAAATCATATGGTATTTGACCTTCTCCCTCTGACTTATTTCACTTTACATAATACCCTCAGTGTCCATCCATGTTGTCACAAATGGCTGGATTTCATCGTTTCTTATGGCTGAGTAGTATTCCATTGTGTATATATACCACATCTTCTTTATCCATTCGTTCCTTGATGGGCACTTGGGTTGCTTCCAAGTCTTGGCTATTGTGAATAACGCTGCAATGAACACACAGGTGCATGTATCTTTACGCATTGGTGTTTTCAAGTTCTTTGGATAAATACCCAGCAGTGGAATAGCTGGATCATATGGTAGTTCCATCCTTGATTTTTTGAGGAATCTCCGTACTGTTTTCCATAGTGGCTGCACCAGTTTGCACTCCCACCAGCAGTGTATGAGAGTTCCCTTCTCTCCACATCCTCTCCAACACATGTTGTTTCCTGTCTTGTTAATTATAGCCATTCTGACGGGCGAGAGGTGATATCTCATTGTAGTTTTGATTTGCCTTTCCCTGATAGTTAATGATTTTGAACATCTTTTCATGTGTCTGTTGGCCATCTGTATATCTTCTTTGGAGAAATGTCTGTTCAGGTCTTTGGCCCATTTTTTAATTGGGTTGTTAGTTTTTTTGTCGTTGAGATGCATGAGTTCTTTATATATTTTGGAGATTAAGCCCTTATCAGATGTATGGTTTGCAAATATCTTCTCCCAATTGTTAGGTTGTCTTTTCGTCTTGTTGATGGTTTCCTTTGCTGTGCAGAAGCTTTTTAGTTTGATGTAGTCCCATTTGTTTATTTTTTCTATTGTTTCTCTTGCCTGGTCAGACATGGTGCTTGAAAATATGTTGCTAAGACCGATGTCGAAGAGCGTACTGCCTATGTTTTCTTCTAGAAGTTTCACAGTTTCAGGTCTTACATTTAAGTCTTTAACCCATTTTGAGTTAATTTTTGTGTATGGTGTAAGGTAAGGGTCTACTTTCATTTTTTTGCACGTGGCTATCCAGTTTTCCCAACACCATTTGTTGAAGAGACTTTCTTTTCTCCATTGTATGTTCTTGGCTCCTTTGTCAAAGATTAGCTGTCCATAGATGTGTGGGTTTATTTCTGGGCTTTCAATTCTATTCCATTGATCTGTGTGTCTGTTTTTGTGCCAGTACCATGCTGTTTTGGTTACTATAGCTTTGTAGTATATTTTGAAATCAGGGAGTGTGATACCTCCAGCTTTGTTCTTTTTTCTCAGGATTCCTTTAGCTATTCGGAGTCTTTTGTTGTTCCATATAAATTTTAGGATTCTTTGTTCTATTTCTGTGAAAAATGTTGTTGGAACTTTGATAGGGATTGCATTGAATCTATAGATTGCTTTAGGAAGGATGGACATCTTAACTATGTTAATTCTTCCAATCCAAGAGCATGGAATATCTTTCCATTTCTTTGTGTCTTCTTCAATTTCTTTCAGCAATGTTGTATAGTTTTCGGTGTACCGATCTTTCACCTCTTAGGTTAAGTTTATTCCTAGGTATTTTATTCTTTTTGTTGCATTTGTAAATGGGATTGTATTCTTAATTTCTCTTTCTGCTACTTCATTGTTAGTGTATAGAAATGCAACTCATTTTTGTATGTTGATTTTGTATCCTGCAACTTTACCATATTCGTTTATTACTTCTAAAAGTTTTTTGGTGGATTCTTTAGGGTTTTCTGTATATAAAATCATGTCATCTGCAAATAGTGACAGTTTCACTTCTTCCTTTCCAATTTGGATCCCTTTTATTTCTTTTTCTTGCCTGATTGCTCTGGCTAGGACTTCCAGTACTATGTTAAATAGGAGTAGTAACAGTGGGCATCCTTGTCTGGTTCCTGTTCTTAAGGGGCTAGGTTTCAGTTTTCCACCATTGAGGATGATATTAGCTGTGGGTTTGTCATATATCGTGACTGAGTCAGTTTTAGCTTTGACATTTGGTCTATTAAGGGAAAAAGAAATAAATATTACCATAAATTAATAAATGCAAAAATTACTATGCAAATCAATAGTAGAATATATATATCAATGGAGAGGATATCTCAATATTTTTATCACCTCGTCTGCTTGTTACTCTTCAGAATTGACACTTGAGCTGATTTCAGCTTCTGCTGTCATCCAGATTGTCACATTCCCTCTGGGTATGGAAAGAGACTAAGGTGAACGGTCGTCAAAGTTGTTGTCTTGGAATGGGACATTTGTTTAAGGGTACTCATGGTATTATTAAAAAGTATTACATTAATTATAAAGTTAACCATGGCCCAATGATAAATGATAAGAAACATTACATTGATTAATAGATAATGTGCAAGATTGAGGTTGATTAATGGAAGAGACATAGTCTATTTGGGAAATGATTCTACAAGCCGATGTTAGGGATATTCAAGGATCTTATTCTTGAGTTTTTGTGAACTGTGTATTTTTATTATTACTAATGAGTTAATGATTTAATTGGTATAAATGTAGAAATGAACAAAGCAAAGAGACTCAATCATGGACCATTGATGAAGACTGGTGATGTAGGAGTCACGGATGATGAAAATATGTGTCAGAAACTTTGAGGTCCAATACAGAACGTGATTTTGTCTATTCCCTCTGTAGAAATTGTTTCTATAGAGAGATGTCAGAAATATAAAAAGATCATATTCTTGTATTGATTTCATAGACATAGATTTGTTACTATTAATAGATCAATGATTAAACCATTAATCAAATATAAATAAACATTTAAGGAAGGTAGGGTGAAGCATTGTCTAAGTATGAACATATGTGGCGAGGCAAAAGATATTGTTAATCAAAATTGAAAACAATAGTGCCCACTAAGTAATAAATGGATCAAATGGTCACCTCTTTGACCAAGGTTATATAGACATGCATAAGTCAGAGTCAGTTTAATTGTTCTGCTTCAGACTAAAGATTGAATTTTTCCTTTTAATAAGATAAAAAAATATATATAATATAGCAAAATAGTAAATACCTAAATACTGAGTAAGTGATATGCAGAAAGCAAGGATAAATGCAGATTGTGTCTCAATTGTTTACTCATCTGCTCTGTTCTGTACTCTTCAGAATGAAGGCACTAGAGATGATTTAGTATCTTCCATGGACATGAGCTCTGTGGTTGCCTCTACATAATAGGAGGATGGAGATTAATGTGAGTAATAGTTGAAGTTCTTTTTTTAGTTTCAGTGTTAAATATGGGATATATGAAACATATTGATTAATGCACATATGAAAAATTGAGGATATTAGTGAGAGATATATTGATGTGAGAATAATTCTATGTCCAGATTTGGGATATAAAGACTCTTCTTGTTTTTTTTTTTTAATTGTACTACTTAAAAATTATTCGTGAATTTTGATTTAATCAACAAACAGACAAATATGTAGAAAAAGAGGGACAATATTGGATCAATGATGACCACTGGTGGCGTATGAGTCGTATACGATGAATACGTGTCTGGAACTCTGAGGTCCAACAGAAAATTAATCTAGTCCATGCACGTTGTTTGAAGGCATGCAACAGACAGATGTCAGGAATAAACGAGGGGCTTATTTTTGGTCTTTGTGTTCACGCATTTCCATTCTATTATTATAATGGGATAAATGTGAGAACCTATAAATAAATATATAAATAAATAAAGATGAATGGAGTAAAGCATGGTCCAATTATAAAAATATGTAGTGAGGCAAGAAGTACTATTAATATATTATGAAAACGCTGAAGTTCAATTAGAAACAAATGGTACATGACTTGTTATTTCTTATGGTGAAGATGATGTAGACAGTATAAGTCATAGAGCATTCATATTCTTGCTCAATGGCAAGATCAAAGCTGTTTGTTTTCTTAACAGACTAAATGTATATACCAGTTTAATGATTGCCTAAATAACTATGTGAATGTTGCAGCGGAGATCAATGGAGAGAATGGCTCAACCATTTTTATCATCTGCTTTGCTTTGTACTCCTCAGAATGGACACACTGGACCTGACTTAAGGACTCTTCCTTGATCTCCAGCTGTAGGGTTGCATCTCTGTTTCAGGAGCCTGGAGACCAGTGTGAGCATAATCAAATTTCTTGTCTTGGTGTGGGTGGTTTGTCTAAGGATATTCACTGTATTAATAATATGTTTGAAATATTAACAAGGCCGTCTTTATTCTATTGATAAATAAGAGATTAATATGAAGCATTATATTGATTAATGCATATATGAAAAACTGATAATAAATATAACAAAGATATAAAGATGTGAGAATGGTTCTAGAGACAGATTAGAGATCAAGGCCTTGTTGGGTTTTGTGAATCAGAGAGTTTTAAAATTTTAATTAGTGAATTAATGAACTAATCAATAAACAATATAGAAATGAATGAAGAGAAAGTGGTCTTTCTGGATCAATGATGATAACTGCCGGCGTATGAGTCATAGGTGATGAATAATATGTGTCTGGAACTCTGAGGTCCAACACAAAAGAAATACAGTCTTTCTCTTCATGCATTTCTTTCTATTATTATAATTGAACCAATGAAAGAATCAATAAACAAACATTGGATCAATGGAAAGAAAGTCTCAATCTTTTTATCACCTTTTCTGTTTGGTGCTTTTCAGAATAGAAGCTCCAAGCTTTCAGCCTCTATTGTGATCAAGGTGTCATCTTCCTTTGTTATAGGAAAGAGACCAAGGTGAGTCATGGTTAAAGTTCTTGTCTTGGTTTGGGTCCTTTGTTTAAGAGTTTTCATGGTTTTATTAAAAGTAATAAACATAGTCAAAAAGTTAACTATGGCCCAATGATAAATATAATATGAAACAGTATGTTGATTAATTGATAATATGTAACTTTGATATTTATAAATGAAAGAGATATCTATTTTGGCAATGATTCTATAGAGAGAAGTTAGGGATATTCAAGTATGTTGTTTGGTTTTTGTTAATCATGTATTTATTTTATCATCATCAAGGAAGTAATTATTTAATTGATACAAATATATAAATGAATGAAGTAAAATTGGGCCTCTAACGAACCAATTATGATCACTGGTGATGGATGAGTCATGGATTGTGAATAGTATGTGACTGGAACCTTGAGGTCCAACACAACACATACTCTATTTTCTCTGTTTATTTGATTCTATGGATATATGTTAGGAATGTATACAGATCTATTCTTATTTTGGATTAATAGATTTGTATTTATTATTATTAATAGAATTATGATAGAACCATTAAAGATATATAAATAATAGATTAAGAAGCAAAGGTGAATTCTTGTCTAACTATGAACATATATGGTGAGGCAAGAAATACAAAAAATAACAAAAAATTACAAACACTGATGCCCATTAAGAAATAAATGGATCAAGGGTGTCGCCTCTTTGGCCAAGGATCGTATAGACGTTAATAAATGAGTCAATTTTATTGTTCTGGGTCAGTCTCAAGTTTGAGGTTGTTCTTTTTGTTAAGAGAACAAAATCTACATTATGAAAAATTTATAAATTCCTAAATGACTGAGTAAATGAAATGTAGAAAGGAAGAATCAGTGGAGATAAAAGTTTTTCTTTTGTCGTCGATTGTGCTTTGTACTTCCCAAAATGGACACATTCGAGTGATGAAGCCTTATCCCATGGCGACGAGCTATGTGATTGCATCTCTGTGCCAGAAGCTCAGACAGTGCTTGTCTCAGTTTCAGTGATATTTTTTCAGTGTATTCAATGTATTATTCGAAAGTTCCATATAGAATCACAGAAGGCTGACTGTAGCTCAGTGATAAATATTGAATTTTATGAATCATTATAATGATTAATGCATAAATGAAAAACAGCCTAATTTAAAAAAAGAGATATATTAAAGTAAGAATTATTCTATATACTGCTTAGGGATATCATGACTCTTCTTGGGTTTCTGTGAATAATAGGGTTTTAAAATTATTACTAGTGAATTACTGAATTAATCAATAAACACTGTGGAAAAGAAAAGGAGGGAGAATACTGGATCGATGATGACTACTGGTGGCGTATGAGTCGTATACGATGAATACGTGTCTGGAACTCTGAGGTCCAACATAAAATTAATCTAGTCCATGCACGTTGTTGGCAAGGATCCTGTAGACAGATGTCAGGAATATACTTAGATCTTGTTTTTGGTCTTGGTGTTCATGCATTTTCACCTATTATTATAATTGGATAAGTGAGAGAATGTATAAATAAACGTATAAATGAAAAATGTGAAGCATTGTCCAATTATAAAAATATGTGATGAGGCAAGAAATAGTATTAATATATTATGAAAACCATGAAGTTCAATTAGAAACAAATAGTATATGATTGTTGCCTATATGGTTAAGGATGATGTAGACAGGATAAGTTCTAGAAAATGCTCATAGTTTGTGTCAGTGGTAAAATTGAACTTCATTTTTGTAACAGAAAAAAGTAGATACACCATATTAATGATTCCTTAAATGACTGACCACATGAGAGGTGAAAAGCAAGGATCAATGGGGAGAATGTCTCAGTCGTTTTTATCATCTTCTTTGCCTTGTACTCCTCAGAACAGACGCGCTGGACCTTAAGGATTCTTGCTTGATCACGAGCCCTAAGGTTGCATCTCTGTTTTAGGAGCCTAGAGACCAGTGTGAGTAATCATCAGAGTTCTTGTCCCAGTTTGGATCGTTTGTCCAAGGGTTTTCATTGTATTAAGAAAAAGTATGAAATATACTTAAAGACAGCCAAATGTGTCCTAGTGACAAATGTGGCATTAATAAGAAACATTATATTGATTAATGTGCATAGGAAAAACTGATAATAAATATGACAGAGATATAATGATGTGAGAATGGTTCCAGATGCATGTTAGAGCTATCAAGGCTTTTTTGAGTTTTTGTGAATCATAGAGTTTTAAAATTATAGTTGGTGAATTAATGAATTAATCAATAAACAATATAGAAATGAATGAAGAGAAGGTGGTCTTTCTGGATCAATGATGATAACTGCCAGCGCATGATCATGGATGATGAATAATATGTGTCTGGAACTCTGAGGTCCAATACAAATTCATGCCTTTCATTCTTTGTTATAATTGGATCAATGAAACATCAATGAGGAAATATATAAAAAATAAAGCTGAATCGTTGAAGCATTGTCCCACTTTCAAAATATGTGGGGAAGCCAGAAATACTATAAGTATAATTTGAAAACTCTGAAGTCCAAAGAGAAATAAGTGGGACATGACTGTAACCTCTTTGGCTGAGGGTGATATAGACAGAATCAATTATAGACAGTGTTTATGTTCTGGGTGAATGGGAAGTTCGAAGTAGTTTGTTTTCATAAAAGAGAGTGAAATAAATATTCTCCAATAATGATCGCCTAAATGATTGACTTAATGAAAGATGTAAAACAAGGATGGAGAGAATATTTCAACCTTTTTATCACTTTTTCTGCTTGTTACTCTTCAGAATGGATACTCGAGCTGATTTCACCTTCTGCCCTGATCAAGATTGTTGTGTTGCCTCTGCGTTAAGAGAGAGACCATGGTGAATAGTAATCAGAGATTTTGTCTTGGTTTGGTCATTTGTTTAAAGATATTCACAGTATTATTAAAAAATTAAGGCCTCGTGGCTTAGCGGTTAAGTGTGCATGCTCCGCTACTGGCAGCCTGGGTTCTGATCCTGGGCGCGCACCGACGCACCGCTTCTCTGGACATGCTGAGGCCGCGTCCCACATACAGCAACTGGAAGGATGTGCAGCTATGACATACAACTATCTACTGGGGCTCTGGGGGAAAAAAGGAGGAGGATTGGCAATAGATGTTAGCTCAGAGCCGATCTTCCTCAGCAAAAAGAGGAGGATTAGCATGGATGTTAGCTCAGGGCTGATCTTCCTCACACACACACACACAAAATAAATAAAAAAATTAAAAAAATTAATAAATATAGTCAAAAAGCAAATTATTGCCCAATGATAAATATGATATGAAACATGTTGATTAATTGATAGTACGTAACATTGAGATTGATTAATGAGAGAGAGATAATCTATGTTGGCAATTATTGTATAGATAGAAATTGAGGATATTCAAGTTGTTGGTTCTTCAGTTTTTGTTAATCATGTATTTATTTTATTATCGATGAATTAATGATTTAATCGATACACATGTAGAAACGAGTGAAGAAAAAGTGAGCCTCTAATGGACCAATGATAATGACTAGTGGTGGATGAGTTACAAATGATGAATAATATGTGTCTGGAACTCTGAGGTCCAAATCTGTACATAATCTATTTTCTCTGTTTATTTGATCCTGTGGACAGATGTTAGGAATGGAGAGATGTTAGGAAAGATCATGTTTTTACTTTGAGTTCATAGATTTAGTTTAAGTATTATAAATGGGTTAATGATAGAACCATTAA
This sequence comes from Diceros bicornis minor, assembly GCF_020826845.1. Lineage (NCBI taxonomy): Eukaryota > Metazoa > Chordata > Mammalia > Perissodactyla > Rhinocerotidae > Diceros > Diceros bicornis. Next base: position 45,958,320 of record NC_080763.1, read on the forward strand.
AGATATATAAATAACAGATAAATATAAAAACATAAAGCATTGTCCAACTGTCAACATATGTGGTGAGGCAAGAAATATTAATAAAAATTGCAAACACTGATGCCCATTAAGAAATAAATGGATTAGAGTGTCACCTCTTTGGCCAAGGATCATATAGACGTGAATAGTTAAGAGTCAGTTTTATTGTTCTGAGTGAGTCTCAAGTTTGAGGTTGTTCTTTCTGTTAAACAAAAAAAACTACATTAAGAAAATTTATAAATTCCTAAGTGACTGAGTAGATGAAATGTAGAAAGGAAGAATAATGGTGATAAAAGTTTTGTTTTCTTTTTTATCATCAGTTGTGCTTTGTACTTCCCCACATGGACACATCTGAGTTGATGAAGCCTTATCTCATGATGGCGAGCTGTGTGATTGCATCTCTGTGCCAGAAGCTCAGGGACCAATGTGAGTAACAAAGTCATTGTCTCCATTTCAGTGATTTTTTTTTTTCAGCCTATTCAGTGTATTATTCAAAATTTCCATGTAGAATCACAGAAGGCTGACTGTAGCTTAGTGATAAATATTGAATTTTATGAAATGTTATATTGATTAAATGCATACATGAAAAACAGCCTAATTTAAAAAAAGAGATATATTGATGTGAGAATGATTCTATTTACAGCTTAAGGATATCATGACTCTTCTTGAGTTTTTGTGAATAATACAGTTTTAAAATTATTATTAGTGAGTTAATGAATTAGTCAGTAAACAATGTAGAAATGAATGGAGAAAAAGAGGGACCATATTTTGGATCAATGATGACCACTGGTGGCGTATGAGTCATATACGATGAATACGTGTCTGGAACTCTGAGGTCCAACAGAAATGGAATCTGGTCAATTGTCCTGTTTGAGGTGGTTCTAGTGACAGAGGTCGGGAATATACAAGGATCTTGTTTTTGATCTTACTGTTCATGCATTTTCTTTCTATTTTTGTAATTGGATCAATAAAATAATCAATAAACACACATACAAATGAAGATGAAGGCAGTGAAAAATTGTCCAATTATAAAAATATGTGGTTAGGCAGGAATAGTGTTAATGGATATTTAAAACACTGACATATATAAGGGAATATATAGTACAAGGGTGTTATTCTTTGAGTGAAGACAATATCATTACTGAGTATTAGTGAATGTTCATGTTCTCGGTCAGTGGGTAGATCGATATTGTTCATTTACTTATGAGAAAATAAAATATACATTATTCCAATTCACTGATTAATAATTAACTGACTAAACGAAAGGTGAAGTACAAGGACCAATGAATGTAGCGTCTCAATCTTTGTTTATCGTTTGCTCTGCTCTACTCCTCAGAATGGATGCAGAAGCTGGCTTGAGCATCTTTCTTGGTCAGGAGCTCTATGGTTACATCTGTATAATAGGAGGACGGAGATTAATGTGAGTAACATTTAAAGTTATTTTCTTGGTCAAGTGTTGTTTTTTTAAGGTAATTCATTGCATTATTAAAAAGTACAAAATATAACTAAAGGAGGTAATGTATCTCAGTGATAGATATGGGATATATGAACCATTATATTCATTAATCTATCTGTGGAAGACTGGAGATAATTAATCAAAGAGATACATTGATGTTTGAATAATCTATGTACAGATTAGGGACACAAAACCTCTTAAGTTTTTGTAAATAATAGCATTTAAAATTATTAGTGAATTAATGATTTAATCAATGAACAATTAAAATGAGTCTAGAAAAAGAGGGACAATATTGGATCGATGATGACTACTGGTGGCGTATGAGTCGTATACGATGAATACGTGTCTGGAACTCTGAGGTCCAACAGAAAAGAGATCTAGTCCATTCCCATTGTTTGCAGGGATCCTGCAGACAGATGTCAGGAACATACAAGGATCTTATTTTTGGTCTTAGCATTCACACATTTGCATTCTATTATAATAATTGAATAAATTAGAGATTCTATAAATAAATACATAAATAAATGAAGAAGAATGGAGTGAAACATTGTCTAATTATAAAAATATGTGATGAGGCAAAAAAGACTATTAATATATTATGAAAATCCTACAGTTCAATTAGAAACAAATGGTACATAACTGTTACCTGTATGGCTAAAGGTGACATAGACAGTATAAATCACAGACAGTGTCCAGATTCTGGGTCAGGGACAAAATTAAAGTTGTTCATTTTCTTAAGAGGAAAAAATATTTACACCAAATTAATGATTGCCTAAATGACTGACTACATGAGAGGAGAAAAGCAAGGATCAATAGAAAGAATGACTCAACCTTTTTTATCATCTTCTCTGCTTTGTACTTCTCAGAACGGACATACTGGACCTGATTTAAGGATCTTTCTTGATCGTGAGCCCTAGGGTTGCATCTCTTTTTTAGGAGCCTAGAGGTCTGTGTGAGTAATCATCAAAGTTCTTGTCTTGGTTTGGGTGGTTTGTCTAAGGGTTTTCATTGTATTAATAAAAAGTTTGAAATATACTCAAAGACAGCAAGTTGTGTCCTAGTGACAAATAAGGGATCACTAGAAGCATTATATTGATTAGTGCATATATGAAAAAATAATAATAAATATAACAGAGATATAATGATGTAAGAATGGGTCTAGATATGTATTAGAGCTATCAAGGCCCTTTTGAGTTTTTGTGAGTCATAGTTTTAAAATTATAATTAGTGAATTAATGAGTTAATCTAAATGATATAGAAATGAATGAAGAGAAAATAATCTTTCTGGATCAATGATGATAACTGCCAGTACATGAGTCACCGATGATGAATAATATGTGTCTGGAACTCTGAGGTCCAATACAGAAGAAATGTGGTCTTTCTCTTCATGCATTTTCATTCTTTGTTATAATTGGATCAATGAAATATCAATGAGGAAATATATATATAAAAAAGCTGAATTGTAGAAGCATTGTCCAATTTTAAAAACATGGAATACTTTTAATATATTAATATAATTTCAAATAGTATAAATATATACTATTAATATAATTTGAAAATACTGAAGTCCAAAGAGAAGTAAATGGTACATGATTGTAACCTCTTTGGCTGAGGATGATATAGACAGGATAAATTGTAGACAATGTTTATGTTCTGAGTCAGTGAAAGTTTGAAGTAGTTCATTTTCTTAAGAGAAAATGAAATATACTCCAAATAAAGATCGCCTAAATGAAAGGTGTAAAGCAAGGGCCAATGGAGGAATGTCTTACTTTTTATCATCTGCTCTGCTGTACTCTGCAGAAGCAATGCACTCAAGCTGATAGTACTATTCTTCCAATGTCATGAACTCTCTGGATGCATCTATGTGGTGGGAGCATGCGGACCAATGTGAGTAATGGTCAAAGTTCTTGTGTGAGTTTGAGTGGTTTGTCTAAGGCTATTCACTGTATTATTCAAAAGCATTAAATACAATCAAAGAAGGCAAAATATGCTGATGTTAAATATCAGATTGATATGAAGCATTATGTTGTCTAATCCACGAATGTAACCCTTAGGTCAGTTAATGAAAGAGATTTAGTCTCTGTGTAATATTATAGACAGAGATGTTAGGAATGTTGAGGGATCATATTCTTATTTTTTAAAACAGTGCGTTATTTCTTTACTAATAAATTAATCAATAAATATTTATGAGAATTGGAAGAAAGAAAGAGGGCCAGTCATGGACCAATGATGACGATTGGTGGTACATGAGTCGTATACAATGAATACTACGTGTCTGAAACTCTGAGGTATGATAAAAAATAATCTAGTCCATTTCTTGCATGTACAGGGATCCTATATATAGATGTCAATAAGATATAAGGATTTTGTTCTTGGTCTTTGTGTTCATGAGTTTTAATAATTAATTTGTAAAAGTGCTAATGGTAGAATAAACATATGTATAAATGAATAAAGGTGGAGGCATTAACCATTGTTCTTTTGTTAATACTTAGTAAGGTAAAAGAGTGTTAATATCATCAAAATGGATATAAAAGGACCAAGTGTATTATATCTTTGGCTAAGGTTGATAGAGACAATGAAAGCAGTGAGTTGTTGCCTGATTCAATTGCAAGTTTAAACTTTATTTTTTAGTTAGAAATGAATAGATTCTCATAAATTAATAAATACCTAAATGACTATGTATATGAATGGTGGAAAGTATGGATCAATGGGGAGAAAGTCTTAACCTTTTTATCACCTTATCTGCTTGGTATTCCTCAAAACAGATGCTCGAGCTGATTTCATCTTCTATTGTGGTCAAGACTGTCATGTTCCCTTTGTGTTAGGAAAGAGACCAAGGTGAGTAATGGTCAAAAATTTTGTTTTAGTTTGGGTCAATAAGCGTGTTCAAGGTATTATTAAAAAGTAATAAATATAATAAAAAAGTTAACTATGGCCCAACAATAAATATGATGTGAAACATTATGTTATTAATTTAATATGTAACTTTGAAATTGATTAATGAAAGACCTATAATGTATGTCGGCAATGATTCTGTAGTAGAAGCTAGGGATATTCAAGCATTTTATTCTTCAGTTTTGTGAATCTTTTGTTTATTTTATTATTTTCAATGAATTAATGATTTAATCAATAGAAGTGTAGAAACAAATGAAGAAAAAGTGGGCCTCTAATGGACCAATGATGAAGAATGATGGTGGATAAGTCATGGACGATGAATAATATTTGTCTGGATATCTGAGGTCCATCACAATAGATAGATTATTCCTTCTGCTGTATTTGATCTTGTAGACCCATGTAAGGAACATAAAAGGTTATGTACTTATTTTGAGTTCATAGATTTAGATTTGTCATTGTTAATGGATCAATGGTAGACTATCAAAGAAATATAAATAATAGGTAAAGAAAAAAGAATGAAGCATATATGGGGAGGCAAGAAATATTAACAAATTTGAAATAGAATTTTAGAAATAAGTGGATCCGAGGTGTACCTCCTTGGCTAAGAATCACATAGACATCAATAAGTAAGAGTCAATCTATTTGTTCTGGGTCAGTCTCAAGTTAGGGGTTGTTCCTTTGATTAAGAGAAAAAAATATTTACATTATGAAAAATTTATAAATACCTAAATGAGTGAGTAAATGAAATATGGAAATCAAGAATCAATGGAGATAAGGTCTTAACTTTTTTTAATCATTGGCTGTGCTTTGTGCTTCTCAGAGTAGACACAATGAAGCTGATTAAGCATTATTCCATGGTGTGGAGTTCTATGATTGCGTCTTTGGTTTAGGAGCACAGAGACCAATGTGAGTACTAGTTACATTTCTTGTTCTGATTTCGGGGGTTTTTTTTGTTTAGGGTATTCAGTGGATTTTTAAAAAGTGCCATTCAGAGTCAAAGGTGGCTAACTGTAGCCCAGTTATAACTATTGAGTTAATATGAAACATTATGTTGATCACTCTATACATGAAATTTAAGATAATTAATAGAAAGATACATTGATGTGAGAATGATTCTATATACAGATGAGGGATACCATGACTCTTTTTGGATTTTTGTGAAACATAGGGCTTTAAAATTATTATTAGTGAATTAGTGAATTAGTCAATAAACAATGTTAAAATAAATGAAGAAAAAGAGGGACAATATTGGATCGATGATGACTACTGGTGGCCTATGAGTCGTATACGATGAATACGTGTCTGGAACTCTGAGGTCCAACAGAAAAGAAATCTAGTCCATTCCCATTGTTGGCAGGGATCCTATGGACAGATGTCAGGAATATACAAGGGTCTTGTTTTTGGTCGTAGCATTCATGCATTTTCATCCTATTTTTATAATTGTATAAACGAATCTATAAATACATATATAAATAAATAAAGATGAATAAAGCCTTGACCAATTATAAAAATATGTGGTGAGGCAAGAAAAATACTATTGATATATATGAAAACCCTGAATTCAATTATAAATAAATGGTACATGACTGTTACCTTATGGACAAGGATGATGTAGACAGTAAATTCATAGAAAATATTCAGATTCTGGGTCAGTTGCAAGATTAATGTTCTTTTACTTAAGGGAAAAAAATATATACGCCCAATTAATGGTTGCCCAAACTGCTGACTAAATGAAAGCTGGAAAGCAAGGATCAATGGAGAGAATGTCTCAACTATTTTTATCATCTGCTCTGCCCTATACTCCTCAGAATGGACACAGTGGACCTGATTTAAGGATTCTTTCTTTATCATGAGCCCCAGGGTTGCATCTCTGTTCTAGGAGCCTGGAGACCAGTGTGAGTAATCATCAAAGTTCTCATCTTGGTTTGAGTAGTTTGTTTAAGAGTATTCACTGTATTAATAAAAAGTATGAAACTGAATCCAAGAAAGCCAACTGTGTCCTAGTAACAAATGTGGGATTAATTGGAAACATTGTATTGATTAAAGCATTTAAGAAAACTGAGGACAATGACAAAGATATAATGACGTGGGACTGATTCTTGGTAGATATTAGAGATATCAAAGTTTTGTTGAGCTTTTTTGTATCATAGAGTTTTAAAATTGTAGTTAGTGAGTTAATGAATTAATCAATAAACAATACAGAAATGAATGAAGAGAAGGTGGTCTTTCTGGATCAATGATGATAACTGCCAGCGCATGATCATAGATGATGAATAATATGTGTCTGGAACTCTGAGGTCCAATACAGAAGAAATGTGGTCTTTCTCTTCATGCATTTTCATTCTTTGTTATAATTGGATCAATGAAATATCAATGAGGAAATACATAAAAAGTAAAGCTGAATTGTTGAAGTGTTGTCTAATTTTCAAAATATGTAGGGAAGCCAAAAATACTATGAATATAATTTGAAAACTCTGAAGTTCAAAGAGAAGTAAATGGTACATGACTGTAACTTCTTTGGCTAAGGATGATATAGGCAGGATAAATTGTAGACAATGTTTATGTTCTGGGTCAGTGGGAAGTTTGAAGTAGTTCATTTTCTTTTTTTTTTTTTTTGTGAGGAAGATCAGCCCTGAGCTAACATCCATGCCAATCCTCCTCTTTTTGCTGAGGAAGACTGGCCCTGGGCTAACATCCATGCCCATCTTCCTCTACTTTACATGGGATGCCGCCACAGCATGGCCTGACAAGCAGTGCCTCGGTGCGCGCCCGGGATCCGAACCTAGGCTGCCAGCAGCAGAGCGCGCGTGCTTAACCGCTATTGCATGGGGCCGACCCCCTGAAGTAGTTCATTTTCTTAAGACAAAATGAAATATCCTCCAAATAAGACTTGCCTAAAGGAAAGATGTGAAGCAAGTATCAATGGAGGAACGTCTCATTTTTTATCACTTGCTCTGTACTCCTCAGAATGGATGCACTGGAGCTGATTGTAACATTCTTCCAACATCACCAACTCTCTGAATGCATCTATGTTGTAGGAGCGTGGAGAGCACGGTGAGTAATGGTCAAAGTTCTTGTGTGAGTTTGAGTGGTTTGTTTAAGGCTATTCACTGTATTATTCAAAAGTATTAAATAGGATCAAAAAAGGCAAAATATGCCAATGTTAAATATCAGATTGATATAAGCATTGTGTTGACTAATCCACAAATGTAACACTGAGGTCAGCTAATGAAAGAGGTTTAGTCTCTGTGTAATATTGTAGAGATAACATGTCAGGAATGTTGAAGGAGTGTATTCTTATTTTTTTAATTTATATGTATTTCTTTAGCAATAAATTAATCAATAAACAAATGTTTATGAGAGTGAAAAGAAAGAGGGCCGATCATGGATCAGTGATGATGACTGGTGATGTATTAGTCACGTGCAACAAGTACTACATGTCTGGAACTCTGAGGCCCAACACAAGAGTTATCTAGTCCATTCCCCATGTGTCAGGAATATGCGTAGATTTTTTTCTTGGTCTTTGTGTTCATGAATTTTAATAATATTTATAAAGTATCAATGGTGGAATAAATAAGAAATGTATAAATGAATAAAGGTGAAGATGATGAAGCATATTCTTTGGTTAATGTGTAGTTAGGTAAAAGAATATTAAGATGCATTAGAATGGATAGTAAATGGACCAAGTGTGTTATGTCTTTCACTGAGGTTGATATAGACAACGGAATGTCAGTCAATTATTGCCTGAGTCAGTTGCAGGTTAGAAGTTTATTTTATTAAAATAAAAATAAATAAATATGATAATAAATTAATAAATGCCTAAATGATTATGCAAATGAATGGTGGAAACTATGAATCAATGGAGAGAACGTCTTAATGTTTTTATCTACTTCTCTGCTTGGTATTCTTCAGAACAGATCATCAGGTTGATTTCATCTTCTGCTGTGGTAAGATTGTTATGTTGGCTTCATGTTTTAATAGTCAAAGTGATTAATAGTCAAAGGTCTTGTCTTGCTTTGGGTCATTTGGTTAAAGGTATTCATGATATTATTAAAAAATATTAAATATAATCAAAAAGTTAACTATTGCCCAATAGCAAATATGATATGAAACATTATGTTGATTAATTGATAATATATAACTTTGAGATCGATTAATGAAAGACATATAACCTATATTGGCAATGATTCTATAGATAGAAGTTAGGGATGTTCAAGTATCTTGTTTTTCAGGTTTTGTGAATCATATATTTATTTTTTTATTGTCAATGAATTAATGAATTAATCAATACAAATGTAGAAATGAATGAAGAGAAAGTAGGCTTCTATTGGGCCAGTGATGACAACTGGTGGTGTGGGATGATGACTAATACGTGTCTGGAATTCTTGAGGTCCAACACAATACCTGGTGTATTCTCTCTGTTATATTTGGTACCATAGACAAATGTTAGGAATATACAAAGATCATGTTCTCATTTTGGGTTCACAGATTTATATTTATTATTATTAATTGATATATAGAACTCTAAAGAAATATGAATGACAGATCAAGGAAAAATGTGAAGCATTGTGCAACTGTGAACATATGTGGTGAGGCAAGAAATATTATTAATAAAAATTGAAAACATTGAAGGTCATTAAGAAATAAACTGATCTAGGGTGTTATCTGTTTGGCTAAGGATCATATAGATACGGATAATTGAGTAAATTTTATTGTTCTGGGTCATTCTCACATTTGAGGTTGTTTCTTTTGTTAAGAGCAAATAATATCTACATTACAAAAAAATTTTAAATACCTAAGTTACTCAGTGAATAAGGTGGAAATGAAAGACCCATGGGTATAAGTTCTTAATTTTTTTATCCTCAACTCTGCTTTGTACTTCTCGGAATGGACACATCTGAGCTGATTGGAGCAGCTTTCCATGGCGGCGAGCTGTATGATAGCGTCTCCATGTTAGAAGCAGAGACAGTGTGAGTAATAGTCAAAGTTCTAGTCTAGGTTTCAGTGATTTTTTTTCAAGGTATTCAGTGTATTTCTAAAAAGTGCCATGTAGAATTGAAGAAGGCTAACTGTAGCCCATTGAAAAATATTGAATTAATATGAAACATTATATTGATTAATGCATAAGTGAAATTTAGGGTTATTAATGAAGGAAGGATATTGATGTGAGAATGATTCTAGACATATATTAGGGATATCAATGCCTTCTTCAGGTTTTGTGAATCACAGCGTTTTAAAATTATAGTTAGTGAATTAATTAATTAGCAATAAGCAATGTAGAAATAAATGAAGAAGAAGAGGGACAATATTGGATCGATGATGACGACTGGTGGCGTATGAGTCGTATACGATGAATACGTGTCTGGAACTCTGAGGTCCAACAGAAAAGACATCTAGTCCCTTCCCGTTGTTTGCAGGGATCCTATAGACGGATGTCAGGAACATACAAGGATCTTGTTTTTGGTTTTTATGTTCATGCATTTTTTTCTATTTTTATAATTGGATCAATGAAATAATAAACAAATATACAAATAAATAAACATGAAGGGAGTGAATATTGTCCAATTATAAAAATATTGGGTTAGACAATAAATACTATTGATTTTATTATAGATGAATTGTGGCTATAGAGAAATGTCAGGATCAATACAAATCGCTACAAAAATATAATTTTTGTATTGATTTCATATATGTAGATATGTTATTAATGGAATAATGATAGAAATACTAAACAAATATGAATAAAAATTAAAGAGGCATAGGGTGAAGCATTGCTCAACTATGAATGTATGTGGTGAGGCAAAAGATATTATTAATGAAATTGAAAACACTGATGCCTATTAAGAAATAAATAGATAAAGGTATCACCTGTTTGCTTAAGAATCATATAGACATTGATCAGTAAGAATCAACTGCATTGTTCTGGGTTAGTCTCAAGACTGAGTTTTTCATTATGTTAGGTTAAATATATATATATATAGATAAAAGAATAAATATCTAAATACTGAGTTGATGAAATGTGGAAAGCAAGGATCAATGGTGATTAGGTTTCAATTTTTTTGTCATCTCTTCTGCTCTACTCCTCAGAATGGACCCACTTGAGGTGAATTAAGCATCTTCCATGGTCACGAGCTCTGTGGTTGCATCTATGTTGTAGGAGCGTGGAGACCACTGTGAGTAATGTCAATGTTTTAGCTTGAGTGGTTTTTTTAAGAGTATTCACTGTATTATTAAAAATATTAAATATAATCGAAGAAGGCAGAATATGCCAATGTTAAATATCAGAGTGATATGAAACATTATATTGAGTAATTTTTTGAAACAGAGTTAGTCTCTTTGGGAAAGATTGTAGAGACAGATATTAAGGATATTGAAGGATCTTATTTTTAATTCATGTGTATTTATTAATTAATCAATAAACAAATGCTTATGAGAATGGAAAGAAAGAGGGCCAATCATGGGATCAATGGTGATGACTGGTGGCGAATGATTTTTGGATGATGAAAAATACATGTCTGGATACTGAGGTCCAACATAACACCGAGTGCATTCTCTCTGTTTATTTGATCTGTAGATAGATGTCAAGAATATTCCCAATGTAGGTATTGGGCTCATAGATTTAGATTTATTATTATTAATGGATTACTTATAGAACCATTAAAGAAATATAAATAATAGATAAAGATAAAAGGGCGAAGCAGTGTCCAACTCTGAACACATTGGTGAGGCAAGAAATATTATTAATAAAATTGAATATTGAAATTAATTAAGGAATAAATGGATCAAGAATGTCACCTCTTTGACTAAGGATCATATAAATACAGATAACTCCGTCAATTTTATTGTTGTGGGTCTGTCTCAAGTCTGCTGTTGTTCGTTTTGTTAAGATAAAAGTAGCCACACTATGAACAATTCATGAATACCTAAATGAGTGAGTAAATGAAATGTAGAAATCAAGGATCAGTGGGGATACTTTCTTTTATAATCGACTGTTTGTACTTCTCAGAGTGGAGACACTCGAGCTGATTTGAGGAGTATTCCATGGTGGCGAGCTCTATGATTTTATCTCCGTGTTAGGAGCACAGAGACCAATGTGAGTAGTAGTCAAAGTTCTTGTATGGATTTCAGTGTTTTTTTTTTAGGGTATTCAGTGTATTACTAAAAATTGCCATATATAATAAAGATGGTTAACTGTAACCCAGTGATAAATATTGAATTGATACAAAACATAAAAACATAGGATATTTAAAGAAAGTGCTATATTGATGTGAAAATAATTCTGTAAGCAGAATAGGGTTTTCAGGGCTGTTCTTTGCTTTTTGCAAATAATTGGGTTTTAAAAGTGTTAGTAGTGAGTTAATGAATTAGTCAATAAACACTGTAGAAAAGAAAAAGAGGGATGGATATTGGATCGATGATGACTACTGGTGGCGTATGAGTCGTAGACGATGAATACGTGTCTGGAACTCTGAGATCCAACAGAAATGGAATCTGGTCCATTGTCCTGTTTGAGGTGGTTCTAGAGACAGAGATCAGGAATATACAAGGATCTTGTTATGGCCTTTGTGTTCATGCATTTTCTATTGTTATTATAATTAGTTCAGTGAAATAATCAATAAACAAATATATAGAGAGATAAAGTTGAAGTGGTGAAACTTTGTCCAATTATAAAAATATGTGGTTAGGCAAGAAATACTGTTAATATATATTGAAAACAAATACCTATTAGGAAATATAGGTACAAAGATGTTATTCTTTGATTAAAGATGATATAATTATTAGTAAGTCATAGTCAATTTTCATGTTCTTTGTCAGTTGCAAGATCTATATGGTTCATTTACTTAAGAGAAAATAAAATATAAATTATCCCAATTCACTACCTAACTAAATGACTAAATGAAAGGTGGAATGCAATGACCAGTGATTTAATGTCTCAGCCTTTTTTCTCATCTGCTCTGTCTTGTACTCCTTAGAATGTTGCATACAGCTGAGCTGAGCGTTCCACCGTGGTCACGGGCTCTATGAAACAATGTGAGTAACAGTCAACATTCTTGTCTTCCTTTTGTAATTTTTAAAACAGGTTCTCACTGTACTATAAAAGAGTATGAAATATAATTAGTGATTGTCAAACATGCTAAAAATGGTGTTAATATGCAGTTATGTTAATTAATCTTTGTAGGCAATTTTGAGGTCATTAATGAAAGATATGTATTGTCTGTGGGAAGTAATTCTATAGACAAATGTTAGAGATATTCAAGGATCTTGTTTTGAGTTTTTGTGACCTTTAGGTGTTTATTTTATTATTATTAGTGAATTGAATTAATCAATAAAAATATTGATGGATTAATGATGACGATTGGTAGCATCTGAGTCTTGGATGATGAATCCTACAGGTCTGGAATGCTGAGCTCCAACAGAAAAGAAGTCTAGTCCTTTCCTCCATTTGAAGTGATCCTATAGAGAGATGTCAGGCATATAAAAGGATTGTGATCTTGGTCTTTGTGTGTCTGATCATTTAAAAATATTATTATAAAGCATCAACGGCTGGATTAGTAAACATATATAAATGAATAAATATGAAGAAGGTGAAACACTGGTCATTGTTAAAATATGTGATAAAGAAATGTGATAATATAAATTGGAATGGAAAATAAAATGATCAATTGTGTATGTCTTTGAGTTAGAAGGATAGTGACAAGTACTAGTTACTGACTGAGTCAGTTAAAACTGTGACATTTGACTTAGTAAGAGAAAAATAAGTAAATATTACCATAAATTAATAAAAGCCTAAATGACTATGCAAATGAATGATGGTAATTGTGAATCAGTGGAGAGAAAGTCTTAACATTTTTATCACCTTGTCTGCTTGTTACTGTTAAGAACAGACACTAGCTGATTTCAGCTTCTGCTGTCATCAAGATTGTCATGCTGCCTTTGGGTATGGAAAGAGACCAAAGTGAGTAATGGTCAAAGTTGTTGTCTTGGATTGGGTCTTTTGTTTAAGGGTATTTACAGTATTACTAAAAAGTATTAACTTAATTAAAAAGTTTACCATGACCCGATGATAAATATGAAATGTTATGTTGATTAATTGATAATGTGCAGGATTGAGGTCTGTTAATGAAAGGGGTATAGTCTACATGGGAAATGATTCTGTAAACTGTTAGGGATGCTCAAGAATCTTGTTCTTGAGTTTTTATGAACCATCCATTATTTTTATTATTATCAATGAGTTCGTGATTTAATTGATACAGTTATAGAAATAAACGAAGAAAAATAGACAAAATCATGGACCAATGATGATGACTGGTGGAGTAGGAGTCATGGACGATGAAAATACGTGTCTGAAACTCTGAGGTCCAACACAGATCATAATTAGTCTATTCCTTCTGTTGAAATTGTTTGTATAAAGAGATGTTAGGAATATACAAAGATCATATTCTGGTATTGATTTCATAGATGTAGATCTGTTAATATTAATGGAATAATGACAGAAGTATTATACAAATATAAATAAATATATAAAGGAGAATAGGGTTAAGCATTGTTCAATTATGAATGTCTGTTATTAGGCAAAAGAAATTATTAATAAAATTGAAAACATTGATGCCTATTAAGAAATTAATGGATCAAGAGGTCACCCCTGGTGGCTAAAGATCACATAGACACTGATAAGGAAGAGTCATTTTTTTTTCTGGGTCAATCTCAAGATTGAGTTTTTCCTTTTGTTAAGATAAAAAATAGACATTAATAAAAAGTAATAAGTACCTAAATACTGACTTGATGAAATGCAGAATGCAAGAATCAATGGTGATTAGGTCTCAATACTTTTATCATCTGCTCTGCTCTGTACTCCTCAGAACAGACACACTTGAGCTTGTGTAAGCATCTTCCATGGCCAGGATCTTCACGTTTGCACCTGTGTGTTAGGAGCATGGAGACTAATGTGAGTAATAGTCAAAGTTCTTGTCTTGGTTCAAAGAAGGCCAACCATGCCAGTGTTTAATATCAGATTGATAGGAAGCGTTACACTGATTAACCCGTAAAGAAACAAACACTGAATTAAGTTAATGAAAAGGATGTAGTCTCTTTGTAAATGATACTATTGATGAATGTTAGAGATATTGAGGGATATTATTGTTGTTTTTTTATGATTTATTTGTATTTATTCATTAAGAAATTAACCAATAAAGAAATGTAGATGAGAATGGACAGAAAGAAGACCAATCATAGGGCAATGATGATGACTGGTGGTATATGAGTCATGGGTGATGAACAATATGAGTGTGGAGCTCTGAGGGCCAATACAAAGGGAATCTAGTCCATTCCCCATATTTTAAATGATAACTATAGACAAATTTCAGGATTATATAGTGATCTCTTTCTTGGTCTTTGTGTTCATGAATTTTAAATATATGCTTATAAAAGAACCAATGGCAGAATAAATTAAGTACATTTAAGTAAACGAAATGCAGAAAGCAAAAATTGTAGAGGATATGGTCTCAATTTTTCAAAGTCATTTGCTCTATTTTGTACTCCTAGGGTGGACACACTGGAGATGATTTAAGCATCTTCATGGTCATGAGATTTCTGGTTGCATCTATTTGTTAGAAGGACAGAGACCATGTGAGTAATAGTCAAAGTTCTTTTCTTGGTTTGGGTGGTTTTTTTTAAGAGTATTCAGCGTACTGTTAAAATTGTAAAATATAATCAACAATAGCTAACTGTGATAAAAATGGGATTAATATGAAGCACTATTTATAATGTGCATCTATGAAAATCTGAGGATAATTAATGAAACAGATATATTGATGTTAGAATGATTCTATAGATAGATGAGGAATATTAAGCCTCCTGTTGGGTTTTTGTGAATCATAGTATTTAAAATTATTATTAATTAATTAATCAATAAACATGAAGAAATAAATGAGGAACAAGAGGGCCAATCTTGATCAGTAATGATGATTTGGTGGTATATGGGTCGTACAGAGTGAATACTACATGTCTGGAACTCTGAGGTTCAATGCAAAAGGACTGTAGTCCATTCACTTTATTTTAAGTGATATTGTAGACAGAGTTCAGGATTATATAGCGACCTTTTTATTGATCTTTGTGTTTATGAATTTTAAATATATGATTATAAAAGAACCAATGGAAGAATAAATTAGCAAACGTCTAAATGAATAAAGATGAAGAGGGCGAAGCGCTATTCATTGTTGAAATATGTAGTCAGGAAAATGAATATTAATATACATTGGAATGGATAATAAGTGGACCAAGTGTATTAAATCATGGACTAAGGATGATATAGACCATGATAGGTGGTAGTCAGTTATTACCCTGAGTCAGTTACAAGTTTGATGTTTATTATATTGAGATAAAAATAGGTATTACTGTAAATTAATAAATGAGAGAAAGAGAAATATTACCATAAATTAATAATAAGAGAAAAATTAATATTACTATAAATTAATAAACACTTAAATGACTATGTACATGAAGGATGTGGATCAATGGAGATAATGTCTCAACCTTTTTATCATTATGCCTACTTGGTACTCTTCATAATGGAGGCACCGAGCTGATTTTACCTTCTGCCATGATCAAGATTATGTTGCCTCTGTCAGGAATGAGAACAAGGTGAGTAATAGTCAAAGATCTTATCTTGGTTTCAGTCATTTCTTTGAGTATTCCCAGCATTATTAAAAAGTATTAAGAATAATCAAAAAGTTATCCGTGGCCCAATAATAGATATAATAGGAAACATTCTGTTGGTTAATCAATAGTATGCAACGTTGAAGTCACTTAATGAAAAAAATATAGTGTATATGGGAAAGGATTCTTTGGACAGACATTAGGGATATTCAAGGATCTTTTTCTTGTGTTTTCTTGAATAACGTGTTTTTTTATTAATATTCATAAATTAATTATTTAATCACTACAAATGTTAAACAAATGAAGAAAATGAGAGTCTAACATGGACCAATGATGGCGTATGTGTCATGGATGATGAATAATATGTGTGTTGAACTCTGAGGTTCAACACAATACCTAGTCTGTTCTCTCTACAGTTATGTGCCGCATAAAGATGTTTTGGTCAATGATGGACCGAATATATGACGGTGATCCCATAAGATTAGTACCATATAGCCTAGTTGTGTAGTAGGCTATACCATCCAGGTTTGTGTAAGTACACTCTGCGATGTTCATACAAGGACTAACTTACCCAACAACACATTTCTCAGAATGTATCCCTGTCATTAAGCAACACGTGACTGTATTTGAAAGGATCCTATAGACAGATGTCAGGAACATACAAACATCACGTTCTTATTTTGGAGTCATAGATTTAGATTTATTGTTACTAATGGATCAATGATTGAACCATTAAACAAGTATAAATAAATAGATAAAGAAGATAGATAAAGCATTTTCCAACTATGAACATATGAGGTGAGGCAAAATAAAAACAATTTTATTATTACTAATAAAAATTGAAAACACTGACGTTCGTTAAGAAATATATGGATCAAGACTGTTACCACTTTGGTTTAAGATCATATAGACACTGATCATTAAAAGTCAATTTTATTGTTTGGATCAGTTCCAAGTTTGAGATTCTTCCTTTTGTTAACAGAAAAAAATCTATATTTATGAAAAATTGATAAATGTCTAAATGAGTAACTGAAATACAGAAATAAAGGGTCAATGTAGATAAAGTCTGATTTTTTTTAAATCATCTGTTCTACTTTATAGTCTCAGAATGGACACACTGGAGCTGATTTAAGTATTTTCCACCTCAGGAGCTCTCTGGTTGCATCTATGAGTTAGGAGCATGGAGACCAATGTGAGTAATAGTCAAAGTTCTTGTCTTTGTTTCGGTGGTTTCTTTAAAAGTATTCAAAGTGTTATTAAAATGTGAAAAATAAAGATGGCCAACTGTAAACTAGTGATGAATATGAGATTGATATGATGTGTTTGAATATAACATTATTGCATATATGTAAAATTGAGGATAATTAATGAAAGATATATTGATGTGAGAATTCCGTAGACGAATTAAAGACATAAAGACTCTTCTTGGGTCTTTGTGAATCATAGTGATTAAAATTTATTATTAGTGGGGGCCTGCCCGGTGGCGCAAGCGGTTAAGGGTGAGTGCTCCGCTGCGGCGGCTCGGCGTTCGCCGGTTCGGATCCTGGGTGCGCACCAACGCACCGCTTGTCAAGCCATGCTGTGGCGGCGTCCCATATAAAATGGAGGAAGATGGGCATGGATGTTAGTCCAGGGCCAGTCTTCCTCAGCGAAGAAAAGAGGATTGGCAGATGTTAGCTCAGGGCGGATAATCCTCATTAAAAAAAAAGAAAAAAAAATATTATTAGTGAATTAATGACTTGATCAATAAACAAATAGAAATAAGTGAAGAAAAGGAGGGACAATATTGGATCGATGATGACCACTGGTGGCGTATGAGTTGCATACGATGAATACGTGTCTGGAACTCTGAGGTCCAACAGAAAAGACAAGACTCCATTCTTTTGGTTTGAAGACATCCGACAGACAGATGTCAGAAATACAGGAATACTCAAGGATCTTTTTTTAAAATCTTTGTGTTTATGCATTTTCATTCCATTATTATAATTGGATCAATGAAAGAATCTATAAATACTAAATATATAAATAAAGATAAATGGAGTAAAGCATTGTCCAATTATAAAAATATGTGATTAGGCAAGAAATACTGTTAATATATATTGAAAACACTGAAGTCCAATGAGAATAAATGGTATATGACTGTTATCTCTTAGGTTAAGGATAATATAGACAGTGTAAATTATAGCCAATGCTTATTTTCTGGGTCAGGGGCAAGTTCGAAATTGTTTTCTTAAGAGAAAATGAAATAAATATATTTGAAGTGAATGATTGCATAAATAACTGTCTAAATTAATGGTGAAAGGCAAGGATCAATAGAGAGAAGGTATAATTTTTTATCATCTGTTCTGCTCTACACTCCTCAGAATGCACGCACTTGAGCCGATTGAAGCATCTTTTATGGTCGTGAGCTCAAGGTGGCATCTATTTGTTAGGAGCATGGAGACCAATGTGAGTAATAAAGTTCTTGTCTTGGTTAGGTTCATTGTTTAAGAGTATTCACTCTTAACGAAAAAGTTTGGAGTCTAATCAAATAAGGGTAACTGTAGTGTAGTGATAAATATTGGATGGATATGAAGTGTGATATTGATAGATGCATATGTGAAAAACTGAAGATATTAATTAAAGAGATATATTGATATGAGAATGATTCTATATACAGATTAGGGCTACCAAGGCTCTTTTTGGTCTTTGTGAGTCATAGTGTTTAAAAGTTATTAGTTAATTAATGAATTAATCAATAAATATTGTAGAAATGAATGAAAAGAAAGTGGACTAACCTCGGATCAATGATGACGACTGGTGGCGTATGAGTCGTATACGATGAATACCACGTGTCTGGAACTCTGAGGTCCAACACAAAAGCAATATTGTCCATTCTCTTGTTTGAAGTGATCCTATAGACAGATGTCGGGAATATACAAGGATTTTTTGTTTTTGGCCTTTATGTTCATGCATTTTTCAACTATTATTTATAATTGGATCAATGAAATAACATTAAAAATGTATAAAGATAAAGATGAAAAACGTTAAGCATTGTCCAATTATAAAAATATGTGGTTAGGTAAGAGATACTTATATATAGATATAGATACAGATATAGATATAGGTATATATTGAAAACTCTGATATTCACTAGGGAATAAATGGTATAAGGGTGTTTCCTCTTTAGCTAAGGAAGATATAGACATTATTAAGTAATAGTCAATGTTCTTGTTCTGTGTCAGTGGCAAGACCTATATTGTTTGCTTAAGAGAAGATAAAATAAATTTCATCCCAAATAACTGATTACCTAAATGACTGACTAAATGAAAAGTGGAATGCGAAGACCAATGCAGATAATGTCTCAAACTTTTTTTAATCATCTCCTCTACTCTATACTCCTTAGAATGGACACATTCGAGCTGATTTAAGCATCTTCCGTGATCACTATCTTTTTGGTTACATCTATGCATTATTAGCATGGAGACCAACGTGAGTAATAGTCAAAATTCTTGTCTTGGTTTCAGTGTTTTAAAAAAGATATTCACTGTATTATTTAAAAAGTGTGAAATATACTTATTGAAGGTCAACCATGGCCCAATCATAAGTATGAGGTTAATATGAAGCATTGTTTTGATTAATCCTTATATGCAACATTGAGATCAAGTAATGAAAAAGATGTATTGCTATGAATAATAATTCTATAGACAGATGTTAGAGATACTTAATGATCTTGCTCTCAAGTTTTGTGGCTTTAGGTATTTATTTTATTATTTTTAGTGACAACGAATTAATAAAATTCAGGTAGACATGAATTAAGAAAGTGAGGGCCAAGTCTGGATCAATGATGACTACTGGTGGCGTATGAGTCATGGACAGTGACTACTATGTGTCTGGAACTCTGAGGTCCAATACAGTAGAAATCTAGTCTGTTCCTCTGTTGGGAAAAATCCTATAGATAGATGTTAGAGATATTTAAGAATCTTCTGCTTCTAATTTTATGGCTCATGGATTATGATTATATTACTATAAAAGAATCAATGAAAGAATCAATGAAAATATTCAAATGATTAAAGATGAAGAGAGTGAGACATATTCCAAATTATTAAAATATGTGGTAAGGAAAGAAACACTATTAATATAATTTGGAATGGACCAAGGATGTTACCCCTTTGGCTAAGGATCACATGACCATTGATAAGTAATAATCAGTGTATTGTTCTGGGTCAGTTGTAAATTCAATATTTGTTTTATTAAGAGAAAAGTTAGCAAATATTACCATAAATTAATAAATGTTAAATGATTGAGTACATGAAAGATGGACCGCAAGGACCAATGGATAGAAGGTCTCACATTTTATTTTCTGCTCTTTCTGGTACTCCTCAGAATGGCACCCATGCACTGATTTTAGCATTCAGCCATGGCCTCAAACTCAATGGTTGTCTTAGGAGCATGGAGACCAGTGTGTGTAATGGTCGAAGTTCTTATCTTGGTTTGGGTGGTTTAAGAGCAGTCAATGTATTGTTAAGAAGTAGGAAATATAATCAAAGAAGGCTAAACATGGCCTCATAATGAACATGGGATTGATGTGAAACACTGTGTTGAGGCATCCGTATGTGAAACACTGAGGTCAATTCAAGAAACAGAGCTAGTGTCTGTGGGAAATGATTTTATAGATAGACTTTAGGGATATCTAGGCTCTTTTTCTGGGTTTTAATGGTTTGTGTATATTTCTTTATTAGTAAGTAGTAAATTAATGAATAAATCAATAGACAAAGTATAAATGAAGAAAAAGATTCATGAGCTTGGACCATTGATAACGAATAGTGGCATATGAGTCAAGGATGATGAGTAATATGTGTCTGGACATCTGAAGTCCAACACAAAAAGACATCTAGTCTATTCCTCTGTTGGAAACGATCCTATAGACAGTTGGTAGGAATATTCAGTTATCCTATTCTTACGCTTTTGTGGTTCATGGATAATGATTATATTATTATAAGTGAATTAATGCATGAAGGGTTTAACAAATAGGAATACATGAATAGAAACGTGGCCATGCCTAGACCAACAATACATATGTAATGAAACAAATATCATTACTGCTCTATTTTTGAGGCATCAGGATTCATGTTTCTTTATCTCTCAGAATGCAGCACATAGAGACAGATACATGAATTGCCAATGTTCACGTTCTGGGATATCTTTGGTCTACTGGTTGTGTGTTTTATTATTAAATAGGAAAAATGTTTATAAAATTAAATAAAATATTAAGCACTATTTAAGTTAAAGAGATCCAGTGATAAAAGTTTGTTGTATAACAAGAGTATCTGGGAGTTTAAACATTGTTCCATTTCTTTAAAAAGAATGAATAGTTGTCCAAATTAATTTAGGAATGAATGAATGAATAAAGTAGAATCAAGCATTGTTCATTGGTATGAAATTGCTTTGAAATAAGGAATTAAATGAATCTAATTCTGCACAGTGAGTTTCAAAGATTTAGGTGGTTATATGGATGGGTAGAGGCATTGAGACTCATGTGTCCAACAGACAGCTCTTGTTACTGCTTCACGTGGTGGATGCAAAGGTATCCATTTTTTAATGTAAAATTAATCATTGAATTAATTTGATTAAAAGAGGGATTATTTTTTGGCCTATTATAGCAAGTGACATGGCCCAAAGTTTAAGATTAGTTGAAACCTCCCATTGCATCCATTGGATTATTAGAACAAAGTAAAAATCTAGGACATTTCATTCTTTTTAACATTTGCTTTCTACTCCCCGGTTTGGGTCCTCTTGGATGAAGGTCTTGGCTGGTGAGTCTCTGGGTAAGAAACCTATAGACCTATGTAAGTAGTACACCAAGTTCTCATCCTTGGGCCGGTGGTTCCCTCATGGGTGTTCAAGGTATTATAAAAAATGGGTAAATGGCTACATACATACATAAAATTTAAAAAGACCAGGGTGAGAATGTGTTACACACCAATGATTAGGATGTGTCCAGTCAGTACAACTGTTGAACTATATTATTTTTAATATCAACCTGGAACACTGAGGTTCGTTAACAAATAAACAAATCAGGGTTGTTACCTCTTTCGGTAAAGGTCATTTAGGCAGAGAATAGTACTAGTTAATGTTCTTGCTTTGGGTCAGTGGTGAGTTCTAGTTTATTTTATTAAGAGAAAAGTAAATAAATAATTTTATCAATTAATCAATACTTAAGTAGCAAGTAAATGAAGGAGGAATCAGTGGAGTGAGGAATCATGGATCAATGGAGAGAATTTTGCATATTTTCCCCTTTTTTTGCAAGAGATACTCTTACATATTTTCTTTAAATTTTTCTGTCTTTTTTTTTTTGGTGAGGAAGATCGGCCCTGAGCTAACATCCATGCCAATCCTCCTCTTTTTGCTGAGGAAGACTGGCCCTGGGCTAACATCTGTGCCCATCTTCCTCTGCTTTATATGGGGTGCCACCACAACATGGCCTGACAAGCGGTGCATCGCTGCGTACCCGGGATCCAAACCTGGCTGCCAGCAGTGGAGCGCACGCACTTAACCGCTACGCCACGGGGCCGGCCCCTAAATTTTTCTTAAGTTATAAAAGAATACATATTCATATTTCTTTTTTGTTTTCCATCTGCTTTCTACTCCACAGAATGGACACACGCGAGCTGATAATCATTCTGTAATGATCAAGACCTTTATAGTTCAATGAGAGTATTAGTCCAAGTTCTTGCCTTTGTTGGGGTAGTCTGTTTAGGGTATTCAGTGTATTATTAAAAAGTATGGAATATAGTCAAAGCACATAAGGACCAATGATGAGATTGTGTCATAAACCAAGATTCGTGATGAATCTAATTCAGCACAACAGATACTCTTTCAAAAAAGAAGTTCTAGGGCCGGCCCTGTGGCTTAGCGGTTAAGTGCGCGCACTCCACTACTGGCGGCCCGGGTTCGGATCCCTGGCGCGCACCGATGCACCGCTTCTCCGGCCATGCTGAGGCCACGTCCCACATACAGCAACTAGAAGGATGTGCAACTATGACATAGAACTATCTACTGGGACTTTAGGGGAAAAAAAGGAGGAGGATTGGGAATAGATGTTAGCACAGAGCCAGTCTTCCTCAGCAAAAAGAGGAGAATTAGCATGGATGTTAGCTCAGGGCTGATCTTCCTCACACACACAAAAAAAGAAGTTCTAACCTCTTAGCTCTGTGGGTAAGGGCCTCAGAGTCAGTTGTCTGTAATACTCGTTGCAGTGGTTCATTTAAGGGTGCTCATTATGTTATTAAAATGGATAACTGAATGCATTAATTAATAAAATAGAGCTCCATTTGTGAACCATAGAATGTGACATAAATCTTTGTTTACAATTAATTTCTGTCATGGTTGCCTCATGTTCACTAAATTACAACTGCGATATAGGCCTTTTCATTTGTCAACATCCTCTTTACATTCCACAGGATGGATGCACCATAGCTAATTAAATTATTCTCCAATCATGAAGATCTTTGCCTTATCCCTTTGGGGAGGGAGCATATCATGCTACGTAAGTAATAAAGTTCTTGGTTTACGTGGTTAGTTCATGGGTTTCCATTGTATCATTTAAAAAGAATAAATGTAGTTAAATTTTAAAATGCCATGCATATATGTATGATGAGAATGTTTTATGAAGCAACGTTTATGACTAATCGGATTAGCACAGATGAAGTACAGTCACGTGTCGCTTAATGATGGGGATATGTTCTGAGAAATGCATTGTTAGGTGATTTTGTTGTTGTACAAACATCATAGAATGTACACAAACCTGGATGGTACAGCCTACTACACACCTAGGCTCTGTGGTACTAATCTTATGGGACCACCATTGTATATGTGGTCCATCACTGACTAAAGTGCCGTTATGTGGTGCATGACTGTACAAGAATAAAACTTAGCTTTTTCCATTCATTTCAAAACTTAAATGTCCCATTTTATGTTTGTCCCATTGATTATTTAAACATCCCTCTCTTGATAAAGATCTAGGCTGTTACTCACTTAAGGAGTCAGTATTCTAGTTGTTGAGTAGGATAGTGGGTTCATGGTTGTTCATTGTAACATCTAAAAATTGTTCAAATTAAATGCAGAAGGGCCATGCCTGGACCAATGATGTGAATGGAATGCATCTGAGTAAAAATTATGATCAATCATTTTTTGAACCACTGAGGTCCATTGCAAAATGAGAACTAGTGGATGACTTTTTTTGGGAATGATCTCAGGAAAGTTTGAGAATCTAGTTGAGAGTGTTCATGGATACTAATATTATATTATTAGTAAATTAATGAATGGATCAATAAACAAATATATTCATAAGTAAAGAAAAAGAGGTCAAAACATGGACCAGAGAATATGTTATAAAATATGAGAATATGTTATAAAATGGAGAACATTATTCCGTTCTGAAAAACCTTAGTCCATTAAGACAAAAAATACATAGATTAAATTTGTTACCACTTTGTGTAAACAGCAGCCAGAGGTACTTAATAGTCAATATTTATGCTCTTAGTTTGCATTGGATTCCTAAATGTGTAATTAGTGAAGAAAAAAAAGTTAAAATTAAACAAGTGTTTAAATGAATGACTGCAAAGTATGAAGCAATGATGAGTGTATTTTATCCTTTTCCACATCTGCTCTGGACCCCAGAATGGCTGCATGTTGGCTGTTTCAGTCATTATTTAATGATGAAGATCTTGACTGTTACCCATGTGGCCAAGGAGAGTGTGGATCAGGGTAAGTAATAGATTAAGTTTTTATTCTTGGTTTGGTCATTTTGTTTATGGATGATGGCTGTATTATTTAAAAAGAATAAATGGCTTCATGCAATCATAAAATCAAACCAAAGAAGACCATGCATGGACCAATGATGAGAATTTCTCCTGACAAGGGTCGTTGTTAATTCATTTTGCAAAACCAAAAAAATAGATTTCCATTGAAAAAATAGACTTAGACTGGTACCTCTTAGATTAAGAAGATTATAGATGCTTTCCAGTCTTCGGCAAAGATCTTGTTCTTGAATTGATTGTGTTTTCCTTGGGTTTTATTATTTTATGAAAAATAATAAGTAATTAAACAAATTAAAAGTAAATATGCTAGTAAAATTACAATTGCCACTCGTGACCAATAATGTGATTATTCATGAAACAAGGATTTAACTCGAGTTAATGTGATTATTCATGAAACTAGGATTTGTTTAACTAGGGTCAACTATTTTATCTGTCTGTTTAAGGAGTACACGGAGATATTTAATGGTCAAAATTTTCCCTCTTGTTTGGAAGTAGATTCTTTGCTGTTGACTTTATTTTTGAAAATGAGTTACTAACTAAATTAATAAACAAGGAAAAATCCATATATAAATAAAATTAAAATAATCAGGAATATTCCAATGATAAAATTATGAATTATGATCAATAATTATAAATTAAAAACAAGAATTATGATCAAGCCAATTTTGCTTCTCTGAGATCCTTTTATCTGGAAAGATTTAATGTGTTACCTCTGTATATAGTGAGCTCAGACACAGATGTTAAAATATTCATTGTCTTTGTTTTTGTATTTTGGTGGTTTCACAGATATTACTATTACTGTTATTATTAGTATTTAGTAAATCAATCTGTGAAAAACTAAATTAGAAGAGGCCAAATCATGGGCTAGTGATGAAAATGTGTTTTGAAACAAGGATTATGATTATTACAGTTCTGCACCGCTGACATTTATGAAATAAAACATTTATCTTTTTTATCTTTGTTTCAATAGTATGTAGTATGTAGTACTACTCTGCTTGTTGTACTGAAATAATTTGGATATTTTTGCATGCTACTTACATGGATTATTTTCTTCCCTTATCTCAGGCACAAATACTAGTGACCTGATTTATTTGGAGGTGGTGGCAGGTGGCCCCTATACCCCATATTTAAAAATTTTCTGGCACTTGTATCTGAGAGAGTGCTAAAATAACTGATACTAAGGTATTAACTTCAGCTCAACAAGTATTGACCCAAAACTGTGTCAGGCTCTGTATTAGGCATGGCATCCATATCTGAATCTGATCTAGTTCCAGCCATCAGGTAGCTCTTTGGGATTAGGTGGAAACCTACTTATACATGCAACAATTCAATGTAATAGGGCAAGTAGATGAACTTTCCAGAAGCACAGATGGCAGGCCCTCAGCTCAATCTTAAGTATCAGATGCTTTATAGAAGAGATGATGACTGAGCCAATGACAAACTCGCTAGGCTGTAAGTTCCATGAAACTAGGAATCATACTCCTCTTCTCCACTGCTCTGCCCTTTGTGCCTAGCACATAGAGCACATGTAATAAACATTTGTTGAGTGAATAGTTGAGTAAATGATGAATGACATAAAGAGTGAATGAATGAAACAGTGAGTTAGTGAACGAATGAGGCTGAGTAAACAGAGGGATGAAAAAAATGAATGAAAATGTGGAGGAGTACACAAATGAGTGAACAAATCTACAATGAGTTGAATAAGTCATTAAGTACATAAAGGCATGTGAATTAATGAGTGGATGAGTCAGTGTGTAAGTAAAAAGGTCAAAAGGTGAATGAGTGAATGATGAATGAATAAGTCAGTGAGTGAATGAATGAAAGACTAGTAGGTCAGTGAGTCAATATGAAAGATGAGTGCACAAATGGATGAGTAAATGAATAAGTGAATCCCTGAATGAGTTTATGAATTAATGAATATACAAAAGTTAATTAGTTAGGAGGAATGAAGGAACCAGTGAGTCAATGTAGGAATCAATTAATGAGCAAATGAGGCAATGATTGACCAAATGAATTAATTGATTAATAATTCAAAAATCAGTCAGTGAATAAATGAATAAATCAATGAAAGAGGAAAAAGTTGAATAATTTAACTAATGAGTAAATAAATGTCAATGAATGAGACAAATTAATGAGAGAATGAATAGATAAATAGATGGAGGATTGAATATATTAGAGTGAATGAATAAAAGAATGAATTAGTGAGTGCATAAATGAGCCAACGAATGAGTATGTAATCTAAGAATAAATTAACTGCTATGTGAATGAATGAGTGAATACGTGATTGAATCAATAAATGAGTGATTGACTCGGGGATCCATGCGTGAGGCAATGAGGGAATGAACTCACACTGGGCTCCCTTCCCTGACCACTCCAAAGAGAGTTAGCCACACCCCAACCTCACAGCACATTATAAATACCTCAGCCCATCTTACTCTATCATGGGCATTTGTTTTCATGTCATCACTAAATTGATATGTCCTGGGAACCAGAAACTGGGTCAAATTCTTTTTTGAATCCCCAGCGCCTGCCCAGCCCTGAGCCTAGGAGGTGCCCAGTAAATTATTGCTGAATGAATGAACGAATAACTAAAAATACAAGTGCTTTTGTGGAACCAGGCTGGCCCTTCTCAGAATGATCTAGGAGCTGTCCTGTGGGGAAGTGTGTTGTGTGTCAGATGCTCCGTGGCATCCTCCTACGCAAGCCCAGATTTCCCCTTGAGTCCAGCTTCCTGTGTCCAGTGCCAGACAGTGAGACAGGATACTGGCAGTTCTGACTGCCCTGGACAGTGGCCCATCCTTGGGCAATGTTGGCTTGGCATAGTGGAATGGAAGCCCTGGGTCTTCCCGAAATCTGCCCTTGCCTCTGCCAAGACAGGAGATGGAAAATAACCCTATCTTGTTTTTATGCCTCCAGCGAGTGGGCCTGCTCCTTGCCTTTCCAAGCAAACTGAGTCCCTCCTGGGTCTAGCTGTGGGACTTGGGGTTAGAGGTGAAGCACCTCTGGACCTACAGCCTCAGCTTCGTCTGTGAGATGAGGATAATGATGCCTCTCTGGCTGGATTGTGGTGAGAATTAAACTTGTCTAACAAGAGCTTGTTGTAAGGCCCTTACATGACATGATATATGTCATGTACATGGTTTGGTACCTGGGAGGGAGTAGATGCCTCAAAAATTACCCAAAGTAGCTGTAATTGATGGTTTCAATTGCGTTTATTCAGAAGCTCCCAAATGGATGATGTGTTACCCAAATTCCTCTGTTCCAGAAAAATGGAGAGTTCAACTAAGTTCTGGAAGAATGCCAGTTTGGATGGGAGAGGCCAGCCCAGACCACGCACTTTTAAGGCAGCGTAACATGCCCTTCTACCAGGGACAGACAACAAGAAAAGTGAGTTGGGAACACCTTTGCTCCGTGTGGGGCATTTGCCCAAGACCCACTCACCCTCCTTCCCTCTCTCCCTTCCTCCCTTTCTCCATCCCTCCCTCCCTTCCTCCCTCTTTCCCTTCCTTTCTCCATCCCTCCCTCCCTCCCTGCCTCTCTCTCTCCCTTCTTCCCTCCCTCCCTACCTCCATCCCTCCATCCCTGTCTCTCTCCCTCCCTTCCTTCAGCCCTCTCTCCCTTCCTCCCTCTCTCCTCCCCTTCCTCCATGCCTCCCTCCTTCCACCATCCCTTCCTCCTTTCCTCAACAATTATATATTCAGCACCCACTATATGCCCAACACTAACCACTACTCCTTCTTTCTTGTCTTGGCTGGCTCTGGACCCTGATTCCATCTCCCGCTCCTGGTCTTGCATCCTTCCTTTGGACTTGGTGATGGTACTCAGTCATTTGGCCTGGAATATAGCCCTCTCCTTCATGAGGATTTGATTTTAGCTCAAACCATTGGCCTTTCTACTTCAGACTGAATCAGGTAGACTCCTCCTTCTTAACTGTGGACCCTCATTTTGAGTCTTGTAGGTTGGCCATGTCCCATCTGGGAAGGCTCCCACCCCTCCTGAGAGGAGTTCAGACCATGTTGGTAGGAGGTGGGCCGTCTGAGTACTGAGGGTGGGCAGCAGGATCAGCATCAATGGCTTTGGGCTAGACTCTTTTGACTGGCAAGTGTGTGCAGATACAGGAGACAGGAGATAGGTTCTCACGTTCCCCAAAGTTCCCGGGTAAATGTGGTATATTGAGCTCACAGCGTTCAACAACTTCCAGTTGACTTTAGTCTGTTACTTGCCACTGATTACTCAGCTTTGTGCTGAACCTAACACAGATGTCACCTGCCTCTCACTCGCACAGTCCCTTGCCCTCTCCTTTGGCCTCCCACGTCCCTTTGTCCAAATTTGCCCTTTCTCACTCATTCATCCCTCATCCATACCCCTGACAGAGCCCACAATCTTTGTTAATTATGAGCTTCCAATTTCTTCCAAAGGGCTATGAACTTCTGGAGAACAGGGTCTTCTTTTTGTGTCATTAGACCCCATAAGAAGGTCTACACATCAGGAAATGTTTCGTGAATTAATCATTCATTCTTTCATTTATTCAAAAAATATTGGGGCCTTTCTATGGTACCAGAGGCTGGGTCATAAATAGCAAGAAATAAGACATACCCCATCTCTGCCCCTGTGGAGCTCCAAGTCTTGGATGGGAGAGAGACTTTAAACAAATGTTCATGGCAAAATTACTTAATGACACTTGTGCTGAGGGCTGTGAAGCCAAGGTGCTGGGGATTGTTAACCTGCCAGCCAGGCTGGTCTTCACCCTCATGATAATCTCCCTCTGCTTCTCTCCCGTGTTTTGGGGAGACAGTGAAAGCAGGCCAAGGCTATAGCCATGGTCAGAGCTGGTCGATGGCTTTGGCTCCCTGGGGTCAGGTCAGTGGAGTCTTCAGACGTCCTTGGAGGAGAGAGAGATGAGTGGATGTTGGAGTTCCTGCGGCTGCTGCCTGGGCGGTTGTGACCAGGCACGTGTTGCGTTTCACTCAAGCCCCGTGCTCGTGAAGGAAGGCTCTAATGAGTGTCAGGGTGTGATCTGCCCTGTCGACTTTGAGATATTTCTCTTGG
Source organism: Diceros bicornis minor (assembly GCF_020826845.1). Taxonomy (NCBI): domain Eukaryota; kingdom Metazoa; phylum Chordata; class Mammalia; order Perissodactyla; family Rhinocerotidae; genus Diceros; species Diceros bicornis. The sequence continues at coordinate 45,988,194 of NC_080763.1, forward strand.
ATGTGTTGCCAAATGACAAAGTGAGGGTAGAATGGAATATGTATTGACCTTTTCTCGCTCCGCCACATTTTATTCTGAGTTTCTTGAAAGTGCTGCCTGGGAAACCATCCTGTCGCTAACGTGATGGTCATGTTCTGGGGCAAACCTGGCAGTTGGGCTCACATTGTTCAGTCACCACCCCTGATGCCTCCCTCCCTCCCCCTGCCTCCTGCTCAATCCTACCCCTTTAGCATCTCTCCAGGGAGCCCCTGAGTCTACCTTTCTCCTCTCCACCACCACCACGTCAGTGCAAGCTTCCCCCATCTTGGGTTGGCATCTGCCTCCGAATGGGTCTTCCTGCCCCCTCCTCCAGTCTGTTCTTCTCACTGCAGTCAGTGCGATCTTTCTAGAATGCATGAGGAAGAGTCCCCTGCTCCTTAGAGCCCTCTCATGAGTCCCAGAAACCCTAGCGTGAGGTCCAAACTTCTTGGCTTCACACTCAAGGATCTTCATGACTTGGCCTGTGGCCACGCCTACGCCCACACACTCCCTGGCCCTGTGTGCCACTTGGCAGACCCTCCCCAAGTCTGCATGTGTCTGTGTCTCTGTGCCTTTGCACAAGCTCGTCCTCTAGTCCTCTCCTCACTCGACTCGGTAGCTGGAGGGCTTGTCCCCCTCCCGGGTGGGATGAGTCACCCCACACTTCCAACTATTACAGGGCCTGAACTTGACCTCATCCGGAAACCTGTCCTGTAGCTTGGTCATGATCTATTTAGGGGTCTGCCTCCCCACTGTGGGTGCTCAGTCTTGGGTGCCTCGGATCCCCCATTGTCCAGTACGGAGGGCAGCTGATCGTCACTGAGAATGCTGGTTGAATGAATGAAGGAATGAATGAATGAATGCACAAAGGAATGATTGTAAGGCCATACCAGGGGACAAATTATATCCCTGGCAGAGCCCTTGGCGCTGAGGACTAGCACCTCCTCATTACTGAGGCCTGTCGTCCTCCTCCAGCCAACTCCACTTTGCCTTCCGCCTGCGACTCATTAAGAGATATGTAACCTTAATCCTTGAAATTGCTGGGGCTGGAGCATGTTTTCACTCAATGGCATGAACATGGGGATTTTATTCCTTTCTTAAATAAATCTCACTCCCCCAGGAAGTTTGGACAGGATGTGGGCAATCGGACCAGTGGTTGAAACTGAACATTTTGCAAAAGGCCTGTTTCAAAATTTGAAACCCCGTGGCCGCTGGCCAGAGCCAAGTCTGGCTTTTGGGGGTCGCTGGGGCCTCCTCTCAAAGAAGGGAAGGGAAGATTGAAAACAAACCTTCAGCTGTCACTGAGTAGGCTGATGGCTTGCAAGACAGAATTCCGCGGTTTGGTGGGTTTTGCCTCTCTGATGAAACTTGAGTGAGCTCGGTCGCCCTCGTTAGCTCTTCTTTCAAGCTTTCGGCTGAGGCCTCAAACTCTCCCGAAGCCGGAGGGGAGTTTGAGTTGGTCCTGAAATCAGAGGGACAAGCATGTGAGGGCTAGATGAGACGGGGACTCTGGCCCAGGCCCAGGGGACCGTCTAGCCCAGCTCAGGGGACTGCAGGGGCTAGAGGCTCACCCCTCCCCTTTGGAGGAGGCACCAGGTGGAGCTGAGGAGCCTTGTGGGCCCTGACATTGAGGAGAAAGAATAATAACATGACATTATGCCTGTTGTCACCAGGCACAGCCAGAAGTTTTCTTGTTTCACCCCGAGGTGGGTGACATCAATTCCCCGTTGCAGAGACAGGGAGCTGAGGCCTGGGAGGGTACTGCTGTGCCACGGGTCCCTTGAGGGCCATAGGCTGGCCCAGGCAGCCCGGACTCCATTCTCTTCTCAGAGTTCTCCTCAGTGGGTGCCCGCCACGCAGCGTGAGGGCTGAGGCTGGCGCTCCGGGAGCACGGGTGCATGGGCTGGAGGGGCGGGACACAGGGTAGACAGCCCTGGGGACCAGTTCTCAGTGTTCGAGCCTGCGTGACTGGCTGTCCCGCTGCCCTTGCTGTCCTCAGAGAGTGGACTCTCGTCTTGGACTGGTGCCCAGGACAGGGAGATTCCATTGTCCCTTGTTCTCTTTTGACTTCTTTTTTCTTTTTTCTGACAGGAAAGACAGCAGTTCGTGCCTTTGGGGGCGTCACCAGAACCCTCCAGCCTTCCTTCATGCCTTTCGTCTGTAAAAGGGAAGTACATTTCATTCATGTATTTGGCACAAATCCTGATGTGCGCTCGGAGCCACGCGCTGTCAGTGAGCCGCGGCCCCTGCCCGCCGTGCGGGGGGAGTCGGGGGCTCGCACCCCGGCCAGTGAGCATCAGACTCCTAACACACGTGTTACTCTCCTGTCCCTGTCCTTCCTAAACCTTACATTGTTGTGACGTAGTCATTTGCTAGGACACTGTGTGACCATTCAACATCACGAGATAGGAAATTGCTGAATGGCGCAGAAAAACGTTCAGGATATACAGTTAGGCAAAAAAATTAGGATGACAGTGATGAGTCCAATTAAAAATATGCGTACGTACAAGTACACACACACACTCTCTCTCTCAAAGGTGCCACCAGTTCTCGCTCACATAAGGACTCTCTCCACTGCCTTGCTGTCCCCACATCTTCCCTCCACCGGCCTCCCCAGGCTCACAGGGACCTCAGTGTCCTCAGCGACCTTCACAAAGGGTGACATTTCCTTCTTCACTCCATCTGAGCCTTGAGCTGGAGTCAGTGACTGCCCAGCTCAGCCTCGGTTTCTCTATCTGTAAAAATGGGACAAGGATGATGACACAAATCTCTGCCATCACCATTTGCCCACTGGGGAGAGAGAAGAGATTTCTCTCCATTTGACTGCAGTCCCGACCCTCTTCCTCTCTATCCTTCCAGGCCCTTGACCTTCACTCAAAATTTGGGGGCCAGTTTGTTATATTTTCTTTTCCTTTGGATCTGAGGCTTCTCCTGCCAGCACATGTTTTATCGACTTGATAAAATAAAAGACAGTCCTGCTTGCTTGGCGGGGGCTGAACCCTGTCCTCGGCTGGGGTTCCTGGTGTCAGCAGGAGCTGGTGACCCCTGCCAGCCAGGGCTACTAGCAGCTGCCCAGAGGGGACAAAGGCAGGCCTGGGCACCTGTGTCTCTGCCACGCCTCCCTTTCCTCGGCTGCCCCCTCACCTCCACTGCCCCCAGGTGCAGCTGTGCTCCTGCCTCTACTGATGCGCCCTCCTGCGGGGTTCTCTGGGGGGGGCCCTGGGCCAGAGTTCAGACTTCTTAAAGGGCCCACTTGTCTAGCTCCCTCCGCCCCTGGAGTCCCCCTGGTGCTTCCCTGCCTCCTCTCGTTCATGCCCGGCCTCTCTATACATACCCTTCGCACTGTCCCCCCACCCCCCAAAATACTACTGCTCTTCAGGTCGCATATCCAAGTATTTAGTGCCCTGGAGAGCCATGGGCCCACATTCCTTGGTTTGGCTGTTTATCCAGCTGGCGGGCCCTCATCGGACCTGGAGAAGCCATACTTGAAGTGTGGGGGAGGTCACCAAAGGTAGCGCAGAAGACAGGGAGCAAGAAGGGCCGCCTGGGACCCTCTGGTCCAAGTCCTTCACTCCGTGGGTCTCCTGGCTTGTCCTCCCAGGCTTTTCTCCTTGCCATCCCTTCTCAGGGACTGCAGCTGTGTGCTAGGGCTGGATTTGTGCTGGGAGGAAGGAGAGGCAGAGTCGGGGATGAGAGAGGGGCTGGGGCTGCCTGCAAGACGAGGCCCTGCTGCATAGTGGTCATTCTCTGGGGTGCAAGGGGCCACCAAGGAAAGGGATTGTGTGAGTTGGACAGTGCTGGGCAGATGTTGGAGAAACCAGGGAGGGAGCGACCCTTTGTGGACCCCAAGCCCAACTCAGCCCTGCATGGCCCCCCAGGGAACTGCTGCATCAATGGATGCTGCTGCATTTACCACCTCACAGAAGTCCCTTCTTACAGAGAAGGAAACTGAGGCTCAGATGTACGCAGTGAGCCCAGCTCAGCCCCCATAGCGACCCCAACGCTAGGTGTCTCCCCGGGACACACAGGGTGGAGAATGTGAGGCAGAAAGGGGGCTCTGTACACTGGGCCTGGTGTCCGTTGTTTCCATCCGTGAGGTTGGAAGCAGCATCCTCTTTCATGCGAGGGGCTCAGGTCCTGAGAGCACTGTAGCCTGTGTTCATGGTTTGCTCATCAGGACAAAAGAACTTAACAAACTTTCCTGGCCAAGTCTACCAATTCGGTGACCTTTCCTAAAAACCCCGCAGGGAAGCATCTGGAAAACTCCCTTCCTGCTCCTGACAGTCGCCCCAAAAAGTTTCAAAATACACAGAACGTGCGCTTGCAGAGCTCAGAGCCTCGCTCCCGGCCCAGCCCGTTCGGGGAGTGGATGCAGGGCTGCCCTCGGCCTGCCGGAGCTTGCCCCCCAGAGCCCATTTGGTGCCCACTTGCCCCCAAACTCCCACTTCCGTGACCTCAGGGAGAGCCTCAATTGGGAGGCTGTTCATCCGTCTTGAGCCCATTTCTTTCACGTTAACAAGAGCCTCCCTGAGTTGGCTCCTGGGCCAGGAAGGCGGGGCGAGGGCTGTGTTGATGGGAGCAGAGTAAACAGTGAAGCTCAACTCCTGAATCCAGGTCTGGGGCGGAGCCAGGGTGGGGCTCAGGGCTGGCGGGGAGCCACAGGACCACAGGATGAAGGAATGTCCACCAGCACAGGGGGATGCGTGTTACAGTCAGTGTTCTAGCTCTGGGCTGGAGCCATGGTGGGTTTATGGATGGGCATTAAATCTTTAAAAAGTTGAGTAAAGAGTAAAGTTAAAGAGCTTTCATGGACCAATGATCACTGGTGTCGTGGAATAAAGATTGTCATCAGTCCAATTCTATGTATACTTGGCGTCGCAGACAGTAATAGTAATATTAATAATAACAAGAACTTGATGCTGATCATCTGGGCCAGTCCTGTGGACTCCTGTGTTCCTTATCTCCACGAATGTCCAGGTTAGTCTTGAAACGAAAGTCGCCCACGTCTGCTCCCTCTCCTCCACCTCTCCTGCCTGTGTTTCCTGTGATTCCCCAGTGCACACCTCCTGTCAGCTCTCTCACTCTAGGAAGGTCCCCCTGATACTCCCAGACCTCCCAGAGCTGCTGGCGATCTGCCCCCTACAGAACTGCTGTGTTTAGCTCTATAGCTGTGTTTCACATTCATTTATGAGTATCCTGAGGGCAGGAGCCGGCTCTGATGCAGCTCCGTGTCCCCAGTGCTAGGCCTCGCTGTTCCCAAAGTGCCCCTCCAGGAGTGTTTACCTGTTACCCTTATGCTGTTGGTCAGACACGCACTCCAACAGTTGGATTTGGTTTTGTGATTCAGCCCTCTTGTCTTGGAAGGTCGTTCTGCATGGAGCCCAGAGCTGTGAGGTGTGGTTGCTTGAGCACAAGTCTTCCTGAAGACACTTCTGATGAGGGAGCACTGGCTTTGCCGGGTGAGTGACGCTTTTCCTGGTAACACTCGAAAAGGTGTGTGTGCCTGTGACGAAGGTCTAGATGATGATATAAAGATGATATAAAGACTACAGACAATCAAAGATGGGCTGGAGCATGTGTGAAGGCCTCACAGGGGCCTGAATGCATGCACTGCCCACCTGGAGCATCAGCAGGCAGAGGCCAAGCCGTTTCTGGCAACTGCTTCTCTGAGTGGAGGGCGGGGCTGGCCACTTGAAGGTTGCCCAAGGGGTCACTAGTGAGAGGGCAAGCAAGGAGGTGAGGTCAGCAGGGGCTCGACTCCACACAGCTGACCCTCATCTCTGGTCCCGCCCAAGCGGTTGGGGCCATGTTCACTTCGCAGCTGACTGGTCTCCAGAGTCCTTTTCTGCAGCTTGAGTTGGGGCTCAGCGTTACCTTCACACCCCTGCCCCAAGTGAGTCTCTTAAAAATTATGCAGAAGGGCCGGCCTGGTGGCGCAGCGGTTAAGTGCACGCTCTCCACTTCAGCGGCCCGGGGTTCGCAGGTTCGGATCCCGGGCACGCAGCAACGCACCGCTTGTCAAGCCACGCTGTGGCGGCGTCCCATATAAAGTGGAGGAAGATGGGCACGGATGTTAGCCCAGAACCAATCTTCCTCAGCAAAAAAGAGGAGGATTGGCAACAGATGTTAGCTCAGGGCTGATCTTCCTCACACACACACAAAAATATGATGCAGATAATGGCATTTTATTAACTCACTACTGTAATGGGCCATGCGATAAGTGGAAGCCACATGAGTTTTTCCCATAAAAGACCCTAAGCTAATAGCTAAAATTTATTGCACATAATAATTCTTAAAAGTAATATCTTTCCTCAATTAAAAAGAAATACGTGTTTATTGTAAAATGCTAGAAAGAACAAAAGAAGGAGTAGGATTCACCCTAGTCCCACCACTCAAGGACGACCACCGCCAACGTTTCGGTGACCAGCCTCTGGTTTTTTGTTTTCTCCTATAAATCACATAAATGTGTGTGTGCGTGTGTGTGTACGTATATGTGTATTTTTAACCGAGCTCATCGTCATCCTAATTTTGTCACCTAACTGCATATCCTGAACATTTTCCATGTCATTAAGTAATTTCCTATCTTGTGATGTTTTAATGGTTACATAGTAAGTAGCCTAGCACATGACTGTATCTAGATTGATTTAATTGCTCCACCCTACCAGATATTTAGATAATTTTAAAAGTTGGATTGTGTCAATTGGGGTGAGCATCTTTGTTTACTCATCTTCACCATGTGTCTCTGATTTGTTTCCTGCAGTTCATTCTGAAAGTGGAATGGCCATGCCAAAAGGCGTGAGCATTTTATGGCCAAATTGTTCTTCTTAAACTTTGTACCAACTTACATTCTCAGAATTAGTTTAAGAAGTGCCTTTTTCTCTGGGAATTATCAAGGTTTTTAACATTTGCCAATTTGTCAAAACATGACGTTTCATTCTTTTCATTTCAGTTCTGTTATTACCTGTGATAAGAGCATTTCCTTCATATCTTTATTGGTTCTTTATATCTGAATTGCCCGTTCAGATTCTTTGCATTTTTCATTTACTTTTGTTTTTGTCGAATTCATGCAGATGCATCATTTTAAGAGTCAAATAGTTCTACAAGATTAATGTAGAAGCATCCGTCCTCCAGCCCCACCCACTCCATCCCCATCACCTGCTCCACAGAACCAACAGCTTTTAACTCTTTTAACTGATTTTCTTGACATTTACATCCATTTTTCTAAGTAACATCTTATTTTTCTACTTCTCAATTTTGGTCTAGCTTATGCATTATCTTGCCTTTTCATCCATAGAAGATGAGGACTTAAGTCTCTTTCACATATGCCTTTGGCCTCACCACACACAAGAAGCCCTCTGTGCCCCATCCTCTCAGTATATTTAGTTCATAGCTTTGGTTTGATCAATATTCAGTGTTCAGATTATTATAACAGTGTAACATTATAACGCTTGACAGCTAAACAGCAGCACTATGATTATTTACCTCTCCTTCACAACTTCTTGTTTTCTCTGAGTTAATAATTATCTTGGTTTTTGTTTGTTTCTTTTTTGCATTCTTTCTTTGATCAATTGGTTAGTTTTTAATGAACTTATCACAGATTTATCCCAAACCTCTCATACATTCAAACACATTAGTGGGTTTTTTTTTTGCCTTATGTGTTTTATCTTTTTGAAAAAAATCTCTTTCTGGAGTCTTCTCGCCTGTCCTGTTCTGGATTGGTTGATCTTTGGCCTTCCTGCCCTTATCTTGGGATCTCCCCCTCATTCTTTTCCTGGGGATTCCCTTGATCTACTCTCCTTGATTGATCTCTGATTCTGTAAATCTTGTGTTATCTTCTTTTTTGGGTTACTCCCCTGTTTTGCTAGAGTGCCTCCTCAAGTAGTTTCCTGAGAAAGGGTGCATGGGAGGTAAATTTTTGGAGACCTTTCATATCCGAAAAGGAAAATGTCTAGTCCGCACTGTCATTGATAGTTTGGCTGGGTCTCTACCCAGCCATTACCAAACATTACTCTGTTTGGTAATTATTTTTCCCCTCAGATTTTGAATTCATAAATAATTGTCTTCCAACTTCTAGTGCTGCTGATGAGAAGTCTGAAGTATCTGTGATTCCTCATCCCTTGTATGTGATCTTTTTTTCCCCTCTAGAACTTGTAGGATTTTCTCATTGTCTTCTGGTGTTTTAAATTTCATGTGTATGGGTCTTGATGTGGATCTGTGCTCATCCATGTTGCCAGGCCCTTTTGATCTGAAAACTTGTGTCCTTCTGTTTTGGACATTTTTCTTGGACAATTCCTTGGATAATATCCTCCCATCTATTTTCTCTTTCTAGAACTTAGGTAGTTTGTATATTGGATCTCTTTGGTTCCCTAATAGTCCCATATTTTTCTTCTGATTTTCAACTCTTCATTTCTTTGTTCTCTTCCTGAGAGATGTCTCTGTCTTTATCTTTTAACCTATTTTCATTTCTGCAATCTCTAATTTTCAGGATTTTTCATTATACTCTAAATATTATTTTATAATATTTCGTTCATGGATACAATTGCTTCTTATATCCCTGATACTATTAGGTTTTCTGGAATTTTCTTTTCTCTATAGAGTCTCCAAGCTTTTTTTTCCTTCCAAGTGTGTGTGTGTGTGTGTGTAACTTCCATGTTATATGCTTTTCTTAACTTTCTGGTGATATAGATGTAGATGCAGATGATATAGATATAGCTATAGATGATACAGATATAGATATATATAATACACACGTACAAATACACTAATGAGCTCTCATATGTGGTTGGGCCTGGTGAACCGTGGGCTTTACTGTAGAATGAGCTAGCTGGTCTTTCTATTGGGGACCCCAGGTTTTAGCATTTTTAAGTCTTTTTCGTTTGGACTCCTCAGATGCTCCAAAGAAGGTTTTTCAGTTTGTGATCTGGAGTATTGCTAGCTGCTGGTGCTCTGGCAGTTTTATGGAGGAAGATTGGGCAGTCTCCATATCCAGCTTGTAAAACTTTGCTGCCTTCATCTTTTAATTTAGAACTCTTGCCCTCAACTCTGCCTGCGTCTCTGCTCCATCACCTTTGCTCTGCCTTCTCCGTGTGATACGTTTCCAGTCTTCTCTCAGAGTTAGGGAACACTTTGCCCAGTGGGTGAGCATTTGGGGAGCTGCCTTCTTCTCAAACAGACTTTTAGACAGTTCGTCTTATTTAGACCCAGATTTTCCTGCCACAGTGAGGTACCTGAGATAATTCCTGGGATTTCTTTGGGTTCCATGGAATACACTGGACTTTAGTTCAACTTCCCTCACTGCCAGTTTAGGATTGCCAGCTCTGAATCTCTCCTGTCTTCTTTTCTTTGTTCCTCTGTACTTACACTCAAAATGAAAATCTCTTCACTCTCATTTAGCACAGTTTCAAGAGGGAGGGCAGGTGAACAACTGTATTCAATTCACCACATTAATTTAAACCGGAAGTCATTTAACCATTTTTCTGTATTGGTGTGTTCATCTTTTAATTTTGTTTTCTAGGACCATTTAAAATAAGAATAATAGCTCTTTTTCTATCATATATTACCAGTTTTTCCCCCATTTTTCATTTGCCATTCCATTTGTTTATGGAACTTAATTATTTTTATTTAAAAAAACTTTATGTTCTAAAATCTATCACTAATTTTTACTATAGTTTTTTCTTGCTTAGCTTAGAATGTCCTTTTCCACTCTGAGCTCATAGGGTCACTTTTATTTTTTTCTAGTTTTTTGATGATTTCATCTTTTATATTTGAATCTTTAATCCGTTAATTTAATTATTGTGAGAAATAACTATCTGTCTTGTTTCCGCATTTACCACATGCTAGATACTTTTATAGTTTTGTTTCTTGTTGTGCCTTTCTATATTCCATTAATCTGTCTATTCTTACACCAGTGCTGCTTTGTTTTAATATATTGAATTGTTATAATGTGTATTATTATTTGGTAGCAATAGTCTTCCTTCATTCTTATTTTTCAAGATTTTCTTGATTAGTCTCACTTTGTTTATTCTTCCAGATGAATTTCAGTGATATTGTGAATTTAAAAACATTCTTTATAGATTTTCTGTGGAATTTTATAAAATTGTAAATTAAAGAGAACTGATATTTTTTGATACTTGGACTTTGCATGATATTTTGCAGTTTAATATATATGTAGTCACAATTTGTGAAATTTGACAAATTCACAGTTTGTCATTAAGCTTATTTCAAGAAATTAAGTATTGCTTCTATTGTGAATTTATTCCCTTTTCTTATATTTTCCAACTGGTTATTACTGGTATGTAGGGGAGAGATTATATATTTATTGTTATTGGCTGCCTCATTGAATTCTCTCATTTGTTCTACAAGTTTTTAGTTGAATGTTTTGGAATTTCTAGGTAAAGAGTCATTCATATCTATATAATACAAATTTTGCTACTTTTTCAATATTTTATTTCATCTATTTCCCTTTCTTATCTTATAGCATTGGTTGGATCTTCCAAAACATTAAATTGGTGATGATAAAAATCTTTGTCTTATTTCTGGTTTACTGTTAAGTATGATAACAAATAATTTTTTAGGCTATGTGTTTTTTGTAATGCCAATGAAGTATTTATTTCTAGTTCATATATGACTTTAAAATCAGGAATGGATTTAGAATTTTATGAAATGCTTTTTTGATGCCTATAGAGATATTTGTGTTGTTTTTCTCTGTTGGCCTATTGATGCAATTAATTATAATAATGTTTCATAATTTTGAAACATTTTTAGATCAAATTCTACCTGGTTATGGTGTATTGTTCTGTTAATATACTACCTGATTTGCTTCACTAGCATTTCATTTAGGACTTCTCAAGTTTATTTTTCTGTTGGTTTTGGTATCAAAGTGATTCTGGCTTTATAAAATGAATTAGGGACCATTCCATCTTTTTCTATATTCTGTACCATATATACATCATTTACGTGATCTGTTCCATGAAAGCTTGAAAGAAGTCACCCGTATAACTCTCCTGGATAATTCTTGGACAACATTTCCTATTTCTTTTGTATTTATTGGATTCTTTGGATTTTCTGCATCTTTAGAATGTTTGCTTCTTTTTCTAATGTGGCTCAGTGTTTAAATGTGCAGGCACTGGAATCAGACAACTTGGGTTTAAATTCTTGCTCTGTCATTTCTCATGTGACCTTGGGAAAACTATGTCTTCTCTCTAATTCTTAGTTTCCTCATTTGTTAAATGGATAAAATGGGAGCCTGTAGCTAAGAGGGCCACTTTGAGGATTAAAGAGATAAAGTACCTTCCACTGTGTCTGGCATGTACTGAGGGCTCGGTGATGTTTTTAAAGCTATTATTAACCCTAGAAAATTGTCTGTTTTTTCCAAAATTTAAAAATGTCTTAGTGTGGAGTTATAAATATTATTTTTATATTAAAAATTTCATCTATTTCTATGATTATATCACCTGTGTCATTCTCAATCGTGTGTGTGTGTACTTTATCTCTTTTTTTATCAGAAGAGCTAGAGGAGTGTCCTTTTTAGAGGTTTTTCAAAGAATCAGTTCTTGGAATAATTTATCGATTCAACTGTTTTTGTGTATGTATGTGTTCAAATTCAACAATATCTGCTTTTATCTTTATTTATTCCTTTCTTCTGCTTTCCTTAAGCTTGTTTTATGGATCTGTCCATATATACCTTATGTTGTTCTTTAATAATGAAAATATTTCGTGGTATGAATTTGCCTCTGGTTGCAATTTTGACTGCATGTCGTAAGTTTCAATATTTTAAAATATTTGTAATTTTGCTTTTCATTTCTTCTTGTTCTTAGAAGAAATGATTATCTGAATTAAATGTGCACAAGTGAAGCTTATTTTTTAATTAATTTCTAATTTATTTGGGTTGTGTGTTGTTACTTATACTTTTTTTATTCTATTGTGGTTATATTTCATTGTGGCTAGAGAATGTGGACATACAAATTCTACTTTGGGGAACTTATGGTTGTCTTCTTTGTGCCCTATATAATCAATTTTGTAAATGTTTCATGGACCTTTAAAAGTAAGGTGTACATCTTGTTTATAGGGTACTGATTTTGATGTAAAGACATGTAGTTTAATTAGGTTTTTTGTTGATTCTTTTGGATTTTCTTAGTAAAGAATGAAGTAATCTATAAATAACCATAATTTTAATCTGTTTCTGATAGTTTAGAACATGGATCTATTTTTTGTTTTATTACATTGGTTAGAGCTTTTTGGATCCGTATAACCTAATATTGATGAAGTAATAACCATCGTTTCTTTATTTTTCACTCTCTGTTAAGTATGATGTTGCTTGCCTCCAGATTTGAGGTCTGTTTATCATTTACTTTTTGCCTGTTTGATGACTTGAGGACTGAGAGGGCTCTGGAAACTGTGTTTCTGTTTCCTCCATTCTGGGTGCTATTTTATTCCTACTGTAAATGTTTGTGAATGTTATGTCCTTGTTGCAGATTGCACTTTCCATCTCTGAGGGGTGGTTTTCGTCGACCCGTGTAACCGCTCTGTTCTTGGGTCCTTGTAATTGCAGAGGCACTTCTGCTTTATTTTCATGTGTGTTCCCGAGTTAGGTAACCCTAGTTTCCTGTATAATTGTTTCTAGAAGCCTGTATTCAAGGCAAAACGTTGTTTGAAAGTTGAACCAGAGGCTTGCGTGTTCCAAAGAATTCTGCTCCTCGAGAGCTTAATATTCTACACATTTTCAGGCAATTTCTAACATTCCACAGATGTTCTTTAATTTCACTCTTTTCAAACACATAGTTGACTGACTTAAATTCAATTATTGAGACTAAAGATTGGTCACACTGGGTCTGCCTAATGATTTCCATCTTTGTCTTAATTTCTTAAGTGTCTGTGAGATCTATGCTCTTACCACAGGTATCAGCAATTTTATTTTTCCACTTTCCACTTATTTTTATAAAACAATACAAGCAAAATGTAGTTAAATACTGGTTTTCAGATGCAGCCAAGTCCTTTATTCAGACTAAATATTACCCAGAAGCCCAATAAGTAAAATAGATCAAATCCAAGCTGCCCTATTTGGAGCTGGGAAGTGACCTTGAGCTGTGGGCACCTTCCTGACAGGGTATGGGGGGCCCCAAATGCCTCTCAGACTACCCTTTGAAAACCCCTGTAATGAGATATTAAAGCAATTGCACAAACAAATTGCTTTATATGCAGAACTGTGGGTGCAGTTGATGGGGAGCTGATTGCTGGCAGTCAGCTGCTGTATGAATTCCTTAGTTTTGAGATGTCAGCACAGGATAACGTAGGCCACCTGAAAGTCAATGCTTGGAAATGGAGGCCTTTCTATTTGTCTATGCGCATCCCTTGAATTTGAATTTTTTTTGTGTGTGAGGAAGATCAGCCCTGGGCTAACATCCAATATCAATCTTCCTCTTTTTGCTGAGGAAGATTGACCCTGGGCTAACATCCACGCCCTTCTTCCTCTACTTTATATGGGACGCTGCCACAGCATGGCTTGACAAGCGGTGCCCTTCTTCCTCTACTTTATATGGGACGCTGCCACAGCATGGCTTGACAAGCGGTACATCAGTGTGCACCTGGGATCTGAACCTGCGAACCTCTGGCCGCCTAAGTGGAGCGTGTGCACTTAACTACTGCACCGCCTGGCTGGCCCCTTGGATTTGAATTTTTTTGAGCTAATTTATTCAAAGTGTGTCTCAAATAGATAACATATAGTTTGGATTTGAGGCTTTTGCCTTGAATTGGAAAATCCCCTTTTTAAGGGGGTATAACCATTTACCTTTTTATTTCTTCATTGTTTGTTTGGACTTAAAAAAATTGCACTTAATGCTTGTTTTATTTTTTTCATCCTTTCCTTCCTGCTATCTTTTATTACATAGACTACATTTTTCTCTTTTAAAATTTTCTTCGGTGATTCAGAATGTACACAACGAATTTCTAAGTCTCTCAGTGCTTACATTTCAGTTTTTTAAAAAAGCCGCGCTTACATCTATATTTCGCTATGGTAAAAAAAATGACTTTTCCCTATGTGTAACTAAGTTGAGCGTGTATCCGTTTCTTCCCATTCCTTCTGTTTACACCCTTCCAAGTGACATGGTATGAGTGGATTTTGTCACTGTTTCCTCTCCTTCCCTTCCCCACCCTGCACCCTAGTCTTTGGGACAAGAGAATTGCCCCCCTTCTTTCTGGTTTGGCCCCCTCTGCCGGAGCAGAAACTCCTTATTGTTCCTGGATTATAGATTGTGTCTATCTGAAATGCTACCACTTTGTACATTTCCATGATCTCCTATCAATGCGTGGGTTGAGCGGCCGTCCTCCTCCCATCTAGACTGTGAGCTCCTACGAGGCAAGAACACTGGGTCAGGGCAGTCTCAGCCTCTGCACAGGGCAAATGGCTATCAAAGGTGTGTTCACGGCTGAGTGTCTGAGAGGACATGTGGGCGAGTCAATGCAAGGAGGGGTAGCTGAGGAGTAAACGAGTGCATGAAGGAGAGATCTCTGAGAGAGATGAGTGCATGGGTGAGCCGGCGAGTCGATGTGCTGTTGAAAGAATGGCCGAGCAGAGTGACAGGTGAGGGATGGAGGTGGAGCAATGACTGGGGCCTGGGGCGCTGAGAAGGGCCACCAGCCCTCAGCTGTCTGAGGTTAGGAGCTGTTCAGCCCAGCCTTGGTGTCTGCATGTTGGGATGCTGGGTGCGGGGTGGGGGGGGCTTGCCCACCTCTCGGGATCCAGGAGGCTAGTGGAGACACATATCACTTTAACCAGGAGTCCAAGGACATTTTAGGGTCCATCTCTGCTATTTGGAGTTGTCCATTCTTTCATTCCTCACAATTTTGTAGAATGCCTGGTTCTGGGCACTGGGGATACAAAGCTGAGGCCACTGTGACCCCTTCTCACAGGAGTTCCCATACCAATGGGGGACATCAGTGACTTTCTCTCCGATCACAGATACAGAGAAATAAAAGCCATCAGAATGAACTCCCCCACCTCCCACCATTAGCCTGACCCCACTGCTTCCCTTACCCTGATGACCTCCCTCTAGCTACCCTCTTGGTGGTTTTTCTGTCTCATTTTTATTTGGCTTCCCACCCTGCAGCTCCACTGAGAGAGCTTTCACTAAGATCACCAGTGACCTGCATCTGATGGCTGACTTGGCATCTCCACTAGGATTTCTCACTGGCACTTCAGATGCGGCCACTCCTGCAGCCCCATCGGCACTCGTTCCTCATCGGGTGCTCCCCAGCTCAGAGAGTGGAGCCTGCAGGGGTTCTTGCCCTTTTCTTGTTGCTCTCCGTTCCTCACCCACGCCCGGGGCATTACCAAGTCTCTCCTGCTCTTCTTCCTAACTATTCTCAAACGTGCCCATTTCCCCCATTTTCCCGACTCCTCCCCTGTCCGTGGGGCCATTCTTTTTTTTTTTTTGGACCCCTATACTCCTTCTCCCTGGCCCGGCTCTTGCCCCCATGAGCACTCTCTTCCCACATCAGCAAGAGGTATCTCATAAAAACCTGAAGCTCATGTCTTATCAGCTATTAAGGACTTTCGTTTGGCTTGAGGATAAAATCTATGCTTTTTAACCTTTGTTCTAAGGCTCTGAATGATCTCTCCCCCACTTAGCTCCTCAGCCTCATTTCTGGCATGTTTCTGACATGGCATGCTCCATTCACAGAGATGCTCTTTTGGTTACCAGGCTCCATCCAGACTATGCTCCATTCAGACTATACTCCATCTTTCTGGTCCATGAGCCATCTGTCTGGTCCATGCTCCATCTGGTCCATGCACCATCTGGTCCATGCCCCATCTGGTCCATGCTCTATCCAGGCGACTGTCTATCCATTCCATGCTCCATCTACCTGATCCATGAGCCATCTATCCGTTCCATGCTCCATGTGGTCCATGCTCCGTACAGTCCCTGCTCTATCCAGGTGACTCTCTATCCATTCCATGCTCCATCTGCCTGATCCATGAGCCATCTATCCGTTCCATGCTCCATCTGCTCCATGCTCCATACAGTCCCTGCTCTATCCAGGTGACTCTCTATCCATTCCATGCTCCATCTGCCTGATCCATGAGCCATCTATCCGTTCCATGCTCCATCTGCTCCATGCTTCATACAGTCCCTGCTCTATCCAGGTGACTCTCTATCCATTCCATGCTCCATCTGCCTGATCCATGAGCCATCTATCCGTTCCGTGCTCCATCTGGCCCATGCTCCATACAGTCCATGCTTCCTCCAGTTCCTGCTTCCACTCTGCATTGTCTGCTCTTGTCCCTCTCTTCCTGGCTGCGTCTCCTCATCCTTCATCTTTTACTGTAAACTTCCTCTGAGAAGCTCCCCCCAGTTGGTCAGATCTTCTTATTAAATGCTCCCTGCTCCTTCACAACACTTTGGCCTCTTTTAACTTTGAAATCAGTGCTCTGTAATAATTATTTCAACGTGGGTCTCTCCTGCTAAGCTAGAAGCTATGGGAGAGCAGAGACTGTGTTTTGCTCACAGCTCTAGTTCTAACACTTCATGAGTGTTTAATAAACATGAGATTATTTCTATGACTGACCACGTGGAAGATGTAATTGGGCTGGAGGAGAGGCACAGGCAGGGTGCTGGGGAGCGTCAGGGGATGCCAAGGCCTGACTTGGCTGAGGCAATTTCAGGGCTCAGGGAGCAGGCCAGAGAATGGGAATGAAGGATGAAGTCTTGAATGCCGTTCTAAAGAGTTTGGTCTTCAACAACTGGATTGTGAGCAGGGGGTTGACATGCTCAGCACTGGGCTTCAGGACTTTGGGAGATAGCCGTGCCCTCCCATTATGCTGCCCAGGAGCCTGCCTTTGCCCTTCCTTGGAGGCTAACCTATCTCATGGCCGTGCATCTCATTCGTGTGGGGCGGTGGTATTGAAAGTTGGGCCACAAGAGGACATGGAGAGACCCAAGGAAGGCCTCTTGAAGGAGGTGGAGATGTTGAGCAGGAACTGGAAGAGCCCCCTTCCCACTTAGCTTGGTGTTTGGCGTATACCAGGGTGGTGTGGTATATCACAAGGACCGTCATAGCCTGGATGAGCTGGGGCAGGCTGTTACCCAGAAGTTGAGGGACCCCCTTTCACATAGGAGCTTTTTCGTTAGAGCTTCCCATTCTGCCATGCAGCGCAAACCACTGCCCTTCACTTTGATTAAGAGCTAAGTGACCATGTAATGGCCAAAGCATGGTCAGTGTTGCATAGTTTGTCTCTTCTCTATCTTTCCGAGTTGGCATGGCCTTCCCAGGGGAGATGCTACTTCAGGGCAGAGGCGCCTCTTCCCCATCAGTGCCACTCCCCACACTTCAGGAGGGGGTTATGTTCACCACGTGCCTGCTTCCCAATGACAAATCAGGCCTCAGAAGGCTTTCTGGAAGTAACACCAACTTCAGGGACAAGCCCTGGTTCTGGGGTCAGCACCACTCCATGGTTCCTGAAGAGATGGTAGACTATGGAACGTAGGCTTTGTGATTTTTGACCTATGTAACATGGTCCACTAACTCTCAGTATCCACTCCGTCCTCGGAGGGCACCCCGGAAGTGTTGCCAACGTGAGGGACGAGGACACTGGGTTTAGCTCCAGCACTGCTCCGTGGTAATTCCTGTTGCCTATGGTTGATGTCTGACTCGTGCAACAAGGCCTCTTAAATGCCCTCTCTGAGGTGATGCAACCTGGGGGCAAAGACACCGGTTCCAGCCTCGGCCATGATTCCTGAAGAGATGGTTTGCCATGCGGCATATGCACGAGGAAAGATTGCGTGACGTGTTCCACCACTTCCCAGTGGCCCAGCCAGCTTTGGAGGGCTTCACGGAACCGATACCACCTTCAGGGGGACCCACCAGGCCAGCTGCCATCACGCTCGGTGGTATTGAAGAGAGACTTCCGTAGATTGAAGTGCCCATGTTTGTGCTAATGTCCTCCTCTGATGGATAGTAAACTCAGTCTCAGAGGGGTTTCTGGAGGCAGTGCCAAGATTAGGGATGAGACGAAGGTTCTGACCTTAGGGAGCGGATTGACCAAAACAACATCTGCTTTGTTTATGAAGATGGCATGGTGGTTACTGCTCAGATCCCATCCGGCCTAAGAGGACCTCCTGGAAATGCCCTGACTTTGAGGCAGAGATGGCTATCAGTCTTTCCTGTGGCATAATTTTTTATGGCCCAAACTAAGGCTCACGACCTGGGCTTCATATGCCCTGAGACTATTTGCTTGGCCTGCTCAGTATAACTGGAAGATGTTCCTTGTGGTTGTACACAGGCCATCTTATAGTTCTTATATTGCTCAGCACTCCCCCACACAGTTCTATTAGCCACATGCCATGCCCACCCTCCCTCTATGCCCACCTACCCATTCCCTCAGATCCAGCACAGTGCCTGGCACATAGTATGCACTTAATCAGTATTCCTGGAATGAGGAAATCCATAACATCGTCCACTTCTGCTCACTGGGACTTACAGCCTTGGAGGGCTTCCTGGAGGAGTTGCCAGCTTTGGGGATAAGCCACCAGTTGCACCATCAGCGCCAGGCCCTGACAGTGGAGACAAGACTTCTAGCCTGTGTGTGCTTGTGGCATGATGCATGTGTTGTGCTCGACCTGCCCTCTGATTCCCCCCAGCTTTGGAAGGCTATCTGGACGTGTCCTCAACCTCTGTCTTCGGCGTCCCTGTGTGGTACTTGGAGAGATAGTAGACCGTATAGCGTACGCTTTATCTGTGACGTATGTAACACGGTCCACTAACCCTCAGTATCAAATCCATCCTCGAGGCTCCTGGAAGCGACGCCGTCTTCGGGGAAGCACCAATGGACCCAACATCAGGCCTCTCCGTGACGCTCGAAGAGATGGTTTTCTGTATGGCATGTTCTTTTCTGCATGATGCGAAATGACATACTCTCGCTCTTCTTATATCAAGTTCTGCCTCGGGAAAGCTCACCATCTCTGGGGAGGAGATCTTGATTCTTTCTGGGATCAGTGCTGCTCTATGGCATTCAGTGACATGGTTGACTGCGCAACTCTTGTTTAGTATCCACCATGACCTGCTTCTTCTCAGCATCAAATGCAGCCTTGAAGAGATCCCCAGAGGCACCTTGGTGAACGTGAGCCTTCTTCCCGTCATCACTGCCATTGTGCGGTACTTGAAGAAATGGTTTACCGTCCCACATACATTTTGAGTATGTATGTGGGATGGTAAACCGCTTCTTGGTATCCAGCCCAGCCATCCAAACCATCCTGGAGAGAGCCTGAAGTTAGAGGAACAACACTGGTCTCAGCATACTCCCTGCTCCATGGTACTTGGAGGAATGGTAGACTGTTAGATGTGTACTTAATCTGTTAATGCTTGCAACGCAGTCTTCTCCTCAGTGTCAAACGCAGCCTCCAAGGCCTTCCCTAGGACAATGATAACCTCTAGGAAGGTGTCCTGCTCCCACGTTGACACACTCCCCATGGTACGTGAAGAAATGGTGGTCAGTGCCGCGAATGTTGATGAAGGAGGGATGTTACGCGTTCTGCCTCTCATCATCCTCAAAGCTATGCACAGATGGCTTCAGGACCGAGTGCCCACGTAGAGCAGATATGGGTACGCATGAGATGATGCTCCTGCAGGTACTTGAAGACACACTGACTCATTGTTTTCCTTGACGATGCATGTACAGTCTATCTTTTTTCCATATCAAGTCTAGTCATCTTGGGGAAGATGCCCTGGCTCTGGACTCAACATTGATCCTCCACGAAGATCTGATTGGTCCTGCCGTGTATGCTTACAGATGATGCACATTCCATGGCCCACTTCTTCCCCATCTCCATTCCAACGTTGGAGAACTTACTGAAGATGCTACCAGCTTCAGAGTCGAGTTGGAGCATGGTTCTGGCGTCAGCACCGACCTCACGGTACCTGGAAAGGGTTCGACCGCACTGCATGTATTTTATTAACAGCGTATGTAACATGGTCTACTTCTTTTCAGTATCAGATTCAGCCTTGAAGGTCTCCAGGGAGGTCATGTCAACTTCTTGAGACGAGGTACCAGTTCTGGCACCAATGCTGCTCTGGGATACTTAGTAGAAGTTGACCATGCTTCATATGTTTTACTTACAATGCATGTTACTTGGTCCACCTTTTCGTAACAGCAAATGCACCCTGGGGGGCTTCCAGTAGGCAATGCTAGGTATCAGGCATAGCACTCATTCGACGTCATCTCCACTCCGGGTCCTTAAGGGGTTTCTCTGCTCTGTGTCCACTGCATCTATAGCAGACTTTGCATGGTGGCCTCTTCTCAATACTGCATCTAGCCTCAGAGGGCTTCCTGAAGGTGATGCTAACGTGAGGAAAGAGACGCCGGTTCTGACATCAGCCCTTTCCACGGTACCTGAAAAGACGGTTGACCATACAACATGCGCTATCTCTGTGTCGTATGTAATATGGTCCACGTCTTCTCAATATCAAATTCAGTCGCAGAGGGCTTCCCAGAGGCAAAGCCAACTTCGTGGGAGACACATTGGTCTGGCTTCAGCACCATTCCACAGACATGGAGAGATGGTAGACCAGAGAGCGTACATGTTGTTTATGACGTACGCAACATGGTCCACTAATTCTCAGCCAGCCTTAGGGGACTTCCTGGAGGCCATGCCAACTTGAGAGCAGGGCCTGTGTGGTAGGCACTATCCAGCAGAGATCACTAGGTGCTTCGGCTGTAGACCACGTGCTTTATTTATGACATTGGCCACTTGGTCCCCCAACCAATACTCAGCACCCAACCTCAGCCTTACAGGGCATCCTGGAGGTGGTAGCGGCATTGGACTTGGGTTTGTGGTCATTGCCACATTTGCTGATTGCTGATAGTTCATGACGCACATTGCAAGGGCTTCCTAGAGGTGAAACAAAATTAAGGGAAGAGAGGCTGGGTCAGCGTCACTTCATGGTATTTGAAGATGCGGTTGACCATGGTGTGTACGCTTTATTTATGACGTAGGACACATGGTCTACTTCTTCTCAATATCACATCTCGCCTTGGAAGACTTCCAGGAGGTGATATCAGCTTTGAGGAAGAGCCACTGTCCTGGTGTCAGTACTGCTGCTGCTTGGTACTTGGAGAGAGGTGGTCCGTGGCGCGTTCGCTTTATTTATGGCGCACATTACACGGTCGACCTCTTTGCAGTATCTAATCCCGCCTTGCAAGCTTTCCTGGAGCTAACATCAACTGTGGGGTGGGGACACTAGGTTTGCGCTCAGTGCAGCTCAGTGGGGTTTGTGATGCGTTTGTCTTGTGTGTGATGATAACTCCTGTGTGGCAGCCTTCTTCTCAGCAAACCACTCTGGCTTGGCGACTTCAAGGGCAGGGGTAACTTGCCGACAAGGAGACTGGCATCAACACGTGCCTGGGTACATGAGATGGTTGACCAGAGAGCACACGCTTTATTTGTGCCGTTTGTGACCTGGTCCACTAACCCTCAGTATCTAACACCTCCTTGGAGAACTTCTGGAAGAAATGCCAACTCTGGGGAAAGAGACGATAAACGAGGGCCAGCTGGGCTCTGCTAGACTTGGAAGAGAGAGCATCTACAAGGCTTTCGCTATGCTTGTGCCAGACATGGCAAACTTGGACTTATTTTCAGTAGGATCTCTTTTCTTGGAGGGCTTCCTAGATAAGGCCCTCCAAATTCAGGGGAAGGGGCATGCTGTCTGCACCACTCCAAAGTACTTGAGTGATCAGCTGACCAGACCAGACTATGTGCACTTGATTTATGACACAGATCACTTGACGCACCACACCTCAGTATCCAGGGAGTCCTTGGGAGGACCCTTGAGAGAGCCAGCCTTGGCTTGGGGCATCTGTGTCTCTCTATGGTAACTGAGAAAAGTTTGCCCTGGGGGTTAACTATAAATATGACAGCTCTTGTGACTGGCCTATCTAGAGTACTGCCACCCTCTGGCCATGATGCTGACTTCAGGAAGTTCAGGATGTCATTGGGGTCAGCTCCACTGGGGTACTTGGATGGGTGGTTGATGGACAGCATGCATTCAACTAACAGCTCACACCAGCAAATCGACTAATGTGCAGTGTCCAATTCCATATTAACAGGACTTCCAGGACTGAATGTCAAGTCTGGGGAAGAATCAGTGTTCTTGTGAGTGTTAATCAGTGGTACCTGAAGAGAGGTTTTCTGGGTTTCTGTTTCTTTAATGAAGATGAAACACACCTGGTTAACCTCTTTTCCAGTATCAAATCCCATCTTGGAGGCCTTCTGGTCCAGACCTCAGCTTCAGGGAAGGGCGTTACTGTCAGCTCCCATCCAGTGGACAGAAATAAGTGGTTGACCACAAAGCCTGTGCCTTACATTTATGACTAATGTCACCTGTTCTGCTAACCATCAGTGTCCAATCCGTATTAACAGGACTTCCAGGACTGAAGGTCAAGTTTGGGGAAGAATCAGTGGTATCCATGTCAGTGTTAATTGGTGGTACCTGAAGAGAGGTTTTCTAGGTTTCTGTTTCTTTGATGAGGATGAAACACACCTGGTTAACCTCTTTTCCAGTATCAGATCCCACCTTGGAGGGCTTCTGGTCCAGATCCCAGCTTCAGGGAAGGGGCACTGTGGACATGAGTAAATGGTTGACCACAAAGAGTGTCCCGTATTTCTGACTTGCATCACCTGTTCCACTGACCCTCAATATCTCATCCATTCTTAGGAGGACTTCCCAAGGTGATGCCCACCTGGAGGAAGACAGCGGTCCCCATGACAGCTCCATGCCCCAGAGCATGCAGGTAGGTTATCTGTGGTTGCATTTATCTTGCTTCTGATAAATCACACAAAGCCAGCCTAGTTCAGTATCCAGCCCCACTTCAGAGGGATGGCTGGTCTTTGCCTCCTTCAGTGATGGGTTTGGAGTTAGCCCAGCCCGTGTTAGGTGAATGCTTATTGCACGGAGAGCATGCCCTGCACAGACAATGCACGTGGCCTGGACCACTGCCCCTCAGCCTCCAGTTCATTCTGAAAGGATGTTAGGGACATAATAACATCTTTGAGAAGAAAAGTTGGTTTTGAGATCAAGATGAGACCTTGAGGGTCTCTGGAATTGGTCTGGGGTGGGACCTGTTTATTTCTAACAAGAATTCTTTAGTTGATTTATTTTTAAATCTGGAGGAATGCTTGATGTTATGCCAACTTAGGGCAAAGGGCTCTGTCATCAATTCTGATCCAGGAGAAGTGAGCAGATAGCTGACTGTAGGCCACATGCTTTACCAGGGACACACCTGGTCCACGCACCACTGTATCCAACTCATCACTAGGAGGCGATACTGATGTTAGGCGAGAGGCTGTGTTTCTGTAGATGGTTCTTCTCTGTCATACTAGGAGAGGTTTCCTTTGGTGTGTTCATTTCTTTTATGACAAATCATTCCCTCTGACCACTCTTCGGTCTCAGACACCACTTGAAAGACTTCCTGGACAAGACAGAAGTTGTCAGCCCCAGTCCAGGCTGAGGGAGCCAAGGCATCTGCTTCCGTCGCTCTGCACATCATGTCTGACACTAATGCTCCTTGCCAGTCCTTCTCAGGAGGATGTCATGGAGGCGACGCCAACCTTCCGGAAAGGAAGTGGTTCTTGGCCAGCTATGAGGCCAAGGCACAGAGGTAGGTTGTTGGCTGTACATTTGTTTTGATGGCAGTAGGCTGTGACTCTGGGTTCTGGGCTCTCTCATGGCATTTGGGGAAAGGGCACGGGGGTCTCAAGAAGGGCCAGGTCTTTCCACTCAAACCTTCCTTTGTTTGATGAGAGCTGGAACAGATGCAGTGGCAGTGATGACTGGCACAACCAATCTTTCATATTAGCTGATGCCCAGACCATTCCTTCCACCTGAAAAGAGCCCTGGGGACAAGAGAGAAAGACAAGGAAATGTGACAGTGGTGAGCGTGCCATTGCCTCTGATGTGTCCAGGGCTGGTGGCCACTGAGTTCATGAAGCCTGGACTCTCTGGGGGTTAAGCAGGAGTCAGAAGAAAGATGCTGAGGGTGTCGGGAGGCAGCACTGCTCCGTGACTCTCTGTCCTCTGCTTTAGAGGTCAGCTTAGGAGAAAGGGCAGGGCACAGTTGCACTTTATTAGGAGGAAACCTGGAACTTGCTTTCCCTTGATTTTTGACTCCTATCTCTCCAGTCTTATCAGGGTTGGCCTACCTCCCTACTGCAATGAAAAAGGGTCTGGAGATATCAATATTCCCCCTACAATGAAAAAATGATGATAAAATGAGTTTTATAGAAAAATAGAAAAGCCAACCCAGAGTTGGTGCAAACATTTGGCAAACTACCTTCAGGAAATGAAATTTGTTTTTATTCCTTAATTCCCCTGAATTAAATGGAAGGTGGCGGAAGGTGTTAAGCTGGCCCTGTCCCAGCTTTCCCTGCCCTCCCTCGGCAGGAGGTTCTAGTGGGCACTCACTCTACGTAGGATTAACCCGGTGACATGCATCTGTTTTTAGCATCACACCTTGCTTGGAAGACTGCTTGGACCCATGGCCAGTTCCAAGCGGGGGCTAGGGGCCATCCCAAAGCAGACCACACCACCTGCCCCTTGACCACGGGACACAGCGTTTGTTTGTGAACTCTTTCCTGATGCACCGACATCAGGGTGCAAACCATTGCTGGGGGCGCTTCCTGAGGCCTGAATTCCAGGAGACTGTGGTTCCACCATCAGGAAAGCTCCAAGACCTGGAGAGAGGTTGTACACTGAATGTTCTCCGTTGTACACTGAATGTTCTCCGTATTGGTGGAAAATATTTCACAGGTGACCTCTTAAAGGGTATCTTGGCTGACCTCCAGAAACAAGTCTAGGATGCTTGAATCAGAATCTCCATTTGTATACGACACGTGACATCTGGTCTACCTGGTGTAATGTAGACTCGGGGAAATTTCCTGGAGGGGACACCAGCGTCGGTGAAGATTCAGAAGTTTTGTTTTTGTTTTTCTCGTTTTTTTTTTGATCAGTGCTAATCTTCGATACTCGAAGGAGAGGTTGTCCGTGTTGTCTTCTCTTTATTTATGATGAAACATACACGGGAAACCTCTTTTTTAGTATCAAATCCCACCCTGGAGGCACTTCCTGTTCCTGATGCGGCCTTCAGGGAAGGGACGTTGCCGGCTGCACCCTGACTAGGCCCGAGGAAGGCGGACTGTGTGACGTGTCACGGGGGGCGGGGGTGAAGGATGGTGTGTGGCCCTCAGGATCCAGCCCTCCCATGGACAGCTCCTTGGAAGGGAAGCCACGTTTGGAGAAGGGCTCATGTTTCTGTGGTGGAGGGAGATTATTCATTGCAGTTTTCATCCATTTGATGACTCAGGCTGGGCGGTGGCTCTTCAGCTGTGGGGTCCTGCTCGGATGGCTTTCTGGACACACTGGCAGCGTCACTGAAGGGACTGTAATGCCAACCACTCTCCAGGGTAGCTGAGGGGATGGTAGACCGGTGACGTGCACTTCATTTATGATGTAGGTCACCCGTTTGACTATCCACCAGCACCCAGTCCATCTGTGGGATGACATCTTGGTGCACATGGCAACTTTGGAGAAGATTAGGAGGATTTGGGGCCAGTGTGAATCCACAGTATTTCAAGAGTGGTCGCCCTTTTGGGGGCTCCCCCTTCTACCTTTTAAAAATAAGTATAAGCAATCATTAGTGAATACTCTCTCTTTGTGTCAAATCCTGCCCTGGAGGACTGTTAGCCTGACCACAGAAAATGTCACGGAAGAGGGCTTGGTATCGGTGCCCCCCCCGCCCAGGGGAAGGCCCACCCCATAGCATGTGTTGAATGTAGGATGTTTGTATTACCTGGTTCAGGGGTCCAATCTATTTTGGGGAGGGTATAGGGTGGGGTGTGCAATGTTGGGAGCGCCTGTGGTTGTGATGTCAACTCCGTTCTGTGGTATCTGACAAGAGCCTGTCTAATGAGCTTGCCGTGTATGTGATGAATGTTACATGGTGCATCTCTTTTCACTAGTAAATACCACACTGGAGGATTTCCTGGAGGTGAAGCCAGATTCCAGGCAGGGCTATCGGTGTCCAAACCACTACTGGTGAGCGAATGGGCGGGGGACAGAGGAGCTCGCAGTGTGGCTTTGATCCCCTTGTGGGTCATTACCACTTAGAAGCCAGCTTCTTCCTGGGTGGATTTCAAGTCCATCATCATTACTTAGGCAAAGAGGCTTTGTTGTCGTCACGCATCTCTGTGTCTGTTGTCCAGCTTTGTCTGACTTGTGAGGATCCAAAGAGATGGGATGCTTTTCAGTGTCAGATCCTGCCTAAGATGCATTCTGGATGTGACAGCAACTTCAGAGAAGAGACGTTGGCGTCATCATCAATGAAGGTACAGGTGTGGATGTTGCACTCAAGAGCACACGTTCTGTTTAGCATGTGTCTTCCTCTAATCCCAAGTATCCATTCCTTACCCAGGATGACTTCTGGGGGTGAAGGTGGGACATGACATCGCTCACCCACCTCTTGGGCTAGCTGGCACATCGTCCTCACAGCGATGGCAAGACCACAAGAAAGTAAGTAGAAACCCTTCGGCTCTGAAGACTGAAACTGGGAGCTGGCACATTTCTGCCCAGATCACATGGCCACAGCAGGTCACAAGGCCAAGCCCCAAGGGGTGGGAGGTACACCTCACCCATGAGGAGGTTACGGCGAGGGTGTCGATGCGGGAATGGGTGAGGGTGTGAGCCAGTGGGTCAGTCGTCCACATGGGCCACTGAGAACTTGGGTTTCATTCATTATTCACTCATAACTCATTAAGCTCCCGTTTCCTGTCTGCCATGTAAGCACGTCCTCGAGCCAAGGCTGGCCAGCAGTGGTGCCACTGTCAAGGCCCTGGGTCATTCCATTTCATCTGAGACAGTGTTCTCTATGAGCCATCTTCTGTGTTTCTGACAAACATTAAACATCCCTTCTGGTACCCGTTTCGTGAAGGCGTGTTGCCTGGCCTACTAACAGGACCCGTTTGCTCTCAGGATGTCTGCGGAAGTGACGCCAACCACGGAAGAGCAGCGTTGCTCGACGGTTCTGACATGCGGTACTTAATGAGAAGTTGCCCGTGTTTTTTTCGCTTTATTTGTGACGAAACATTCGCGGTGCACTTCTTTTTCAGTATCCAATTCTGCCTCAAGGACTTCTTGGCTAGGGTGTCAACTTCGGGGAAGGCACGTTGGCACGTGTAGTGGACTTTGGTCAAGATTTTCACCACTCTGTGTCTTTTCTCCCTCCCTCAGTTTCCTTTGATTTCTCTCATGAAAGCTCACCTCTTCCTGCCCTGCGGCTTGGGTTGGATTGAAACCTCACACAGACACACACATACACACCTGCCCAGGGTTAAGGGAGTCACTTTATCCCTCCCCCTTTGCTGCTGTGATTGGTTCAGTGATGGGCCCCTAACTCCACTGAGCCAATGAGATGCAAGGAGATGTTTGCTGAGGCTTCTGGGAAAGGAAATATTTCTCCTTCTCCTGTGAGAGCTGCCTGAAGCTTACAGTGCATCTGCACTTTTCAGTTGCATTAAGCCTATCAGAGATATAAAGCCTATAAATCCCTTTACTGTTTAAGCCAGTTTGAGTTGGGTTTTATCTTATTTGGGATATAAACAGATGATACCACACCACTGTGGTGACTGGAAAACCTGCATTTTTCTTCAATGATGTGTATCTCTTGGTTCAGCTATCCTTAGTATCCTATCTAAGGTGGGTTCTTGGTGGAAAGTGACTTTTTCTCATGGGCTTACTGTGTTTGTACTTCAGAAGTGTTGTCCTAGTGGTTTAATTTATCAGTGACAAATAATGCATGATTTCTGTGTTCTGTGTCCAGGGAAGGGCCGTTGGTGTGAGCCCCTCTCTGGGAGACCTGAAGGATGGTGGAGTTCAGAGCGTCTTCCCTGACTCGTTCACCCTCGGTGTCCTTCTCTTCCTGGGAGGACTTCCTGGAAGTGACGCTGACTTTGGGGACGGTATCTCCTTGCCCTTGCCCTTTGGCTCTCTGCGATGGGTTTGCTGTATTTGGCACAAGTCATGCTGAACTGTTGGTGTTTTAGAACCAAACCGTGCCTCCAAGGAACCAGGAGTGTCCTTAGGAGGGGATACTGGAGTCAGAACCATGCAAGCGACACGCACGGAGGGGTCCCCAGAGAGCTGATGCTGCACTGGGCTTGTCTCCCCTAATTCTACATCCTCGGTTTCCTGTCTCTCAAGACGCCTTACAGGAACCACTGACTCACAGAGAGGATTTTATTTAAGGCCCAGGACCATCCTGTTTCCTCTGAAATGATGCTCTCCATGAACATTTGTGGAGTTGACAGTAAACATTCCGGAACCCGTCTGCGCTGATTATTGAATTCTGCCCATGAAGACTTCCTGGGGTCCTGAAGCAGCAGCAGTCTGGAACTGGTTTGCTTCATCCATGATGGCGACCACACAACCCATCCCTGCTCAGGGTCAGCCTCGCCGTGCCGGGCTGCAGGCAGGGAGCGGCCATCCCCGTTGTGTTCAGCGCATGTGTAACGGACGGTGTTTGCCCGGCCATGCCCCCACGCCCTAACCCCCAGTGTCCCTTCACACCCAGGTGGCCTGCTGGAGGTGAGCAAGTACAGACGCCTGCCCGGCGGTGCTAATCTCTGGTACCTGAAAAGAAGTTGCCCATGTTATTTTCGCTTGATATGTGACGAAACAAACATGGTGCACTTCTTTTTCGGTATCAAATCTCACCCTGAAGAGCTCCCTGGCCCGATGGAACTTTGGGGAAGGGGCCTTGGTGTCACAACCTCTCTTGGTATGTACATGGGGGATTTGCCCCTTCCAACTGTGTGTTGGCGGGTTCAGGGACACTCGGTGTCTGGCCATCCTCAGTCCAACCACGGGCGATGTCCACCTCTAAGAACGGGCACAGTTGGCGGGGCCTCAGTCACACGCCAGCTCCCCACTGCAAGGGAGGCCCGGGAAACATGGTTCCAGGTTCTGTTGGGAAGAATTCTCCCGACATTTGAAATGAGTTCAGAGGAGAGCAGCCAAAGAACCATATAACTAAACAGCAGCCCTAACAACAAAAACAAGTAGCCAATGTAGCTTATCCACCAGGTCTCTCCAGAGATGGAAGTAGGTGGTCGCCGGGTGTGTGTATTTTAACTATGACCTGTCACTTGGTGGACTGTCATCCTCACGTCCATCGTAGAATTGATTGGGGACACCAACTGTGGCGGAAGGCAGCGGTCCCCATGGTTGTGGGAGAGAGTTTCCCAGAGCAGTCACTTCACTGGAACTAATCCTCTCCAGCCTGCCTCTTTCCAGGTTCTGCCTCAGAAGGATGTGCTTCTCGACACCATCAACAGAGAAGGGACATTGGTGTCAGCCCCAAATCAGGACCAGCAAATGGATGTGACTGCAGAATGTGTGCCTCATGAAAGACACTGCTGTCTGGGTCTTTCAGCCTCCACGTTCAGTCCATCCTTAGGCCGTCTTCCTGGAGAAGGTGCCATGCGGCTCCATGGAGGGTTCTGTTCTGTGGTACTTGAAGAGAGGTGTTCCCAGGTGAATTCGTTGTATTTAGGACAAAGCATTCTTGGTCAACCTCTTTTCAGTATCAGATCCACCTTGG
The DNA here is from genome assembly GCF_020826845.1 of Diceros bicornis minor. Lineage (NCBI taxonomy): Eukaryota > Metazoa > Chordata > Mammalia > Perissodactyla > Rhinocerotidae > Diceros > Diceros bicornis. Next base: position 46,017,850 of record NC_080763.1, read on the forward strand.
AGGAAAGGCTGTTGGAGCTGAGACTCTTGGTGGCATCTACTCTCTGGGGTGAGTGGCAGGTGGTTGTCCATAGAGTGCATAAGTTGGAATTGTGGTCATCTGGTCCACTAACCCTCAGCATCTGTCTTCCCTAGGAGTTCCTGGAGCTCTGCCAGCAGGGGCAGGAGGCCACGGGGTTATTCTCAGTGCTACGTTTTGGTACTAGAAAAGAGGTTATCCATGTTTCTTCACTTTATTTATGACGAAAAGTACGGGTGCACTTCTATTTGGGTATCATGTCGCATCACTGAAGTCCAGCACCGACTTCCGGGAAGAGGTGTTGATGGCAGCCCCACGTGTGGCTCTCGGGCCGTGCTGGCCTCAGCAGCTGCCTGCATAATGGCTGGCTCTCCTGCTCCGCCCGGCCTCCGGGGCCTGTCCTCCCCTCCGAGACCTGCCTGGAGGAGAAAACACCTTTGGAGAAGAAGCAGCTGTCTTCAGGTCAGTCTCTCAAGAAAGGCTGTCCAAGAGGTGGCATACACAGCTGACTTGTTCTACTCATTCAAGTATCAGCCTTCTAGAGGATGAGGCACCAACTTCAGGGAAGGCACAGCTATGGGAGCACCTCCCCGTGGTTTCTGAACTGAAGACGGAGGGCAGGCTCTGCATCCTGTGTCTCACACGTGCCACCTGGCCCATGGACCTTCAGAATCTCTTCAGCCCAGAGGACCTCCTGGAGGAGTCCGTTTCTGCGTCACCTGTGGAATGTGAAGAATGGTAGTCCCATGATGCCTTTGTTTTATGCCTGGGGAAACATGAAAGGTACAGTTCTCTTTCAGAGTGGGGCCTCGTTCCCCATCTTGGAGGGCTTCCGAATCCTGCTGCTGATGTCAGGGAGGGCCACTGGGACCTGCACCGCCCCAGGTACGTCAAGGGAAGGCCCCGAGGGAGCATCACGTCTTTGATAGCGTACCTTCTCTGTGCCTTAACTCCCACCATTGAGTTCCTTTGCAGGAGGATGCTCTGGCAGCCGAGGAGAAGCAGGGTCACAGAAGCTGGTCTGAGATGTTCGAAAGGAGGTTGTCCGTGATGTATTTGCTTTGTTTATGGCAGATATTGCACGGTTGATCTCTTTTCCTCATCAAATGCCTTCTTGAAGGACTTGCCGCTCGTGGTGTCAGGTTCAGGATGTGAGTGCTGGCCCCTCTCTGAGGGTGTGTGAACAGATGGTTGACCAGATGGCAAATGTTTTTCTTTATTTGTTTTTCATTTTGAGGATTGAGAATTTATTGAATGAATCACCATATAATCCTGTTTCCTAAGGTAAATCTATAAGTGTGAAGAATTAGGTTCTACAACACCAATTTCTTTTAAAAAAATTGACAAAGGAACGTGAACAAAAACATGTATAACACAGTTTTCAGATTTTTAGAAGAATCCCAAAATATATGCTATCTGGTCCCTTGGTTTCCAAAGCTTACCTCTAATAGAATGAATAAGACACATATATATACTGAAAAAAATTAAAATGACAAATACGAGATGATAATGGGAACTTTTATGAATATGTTGCAGGTGTACTGATGTTTTAGTACGTGACTTATTTTAATGTAACTTTATTTTAATAATGAATTTTTTTTTAAAGAAAGGCAAAATACCCAGTTTGCTTGGGAAAGTTACAATTTCCAGATGCCTAACAGAAAGAGAGACTATGAGGCCTTTACACACCCTACATCGTCAGGAATACACCAGCTCCCCAGAACAATCTCTGACTTATCTTTCTGTAGTCTTCCTGGAGACCATACCGCTGTTATTAATATATACCTTTTTCTTAAGCTTGGAGGGGGCCCCTCAAGATTTGTGGGCAAGTGGTTTATACAAGATGTGCTCTCAAGGAAGGCCATTCCACGTGGAAATGGGGGTAGCAGGAGAGCAAAGGGGATGAAGCCGTGCAGTGGGCAGACGCTGCTATCAGCTCACTTGGCATCCTAGCTGGCGTCTTAGCCTTAGCAGGACACTCAGGGAAGGATGCCAGCTTCCTGGAAGAGACAACAGGTGAGTTGTCTTTCCCTGGATACCTGAGAGGAGTTCCTTGGCTGGTCACTACATCTATCCCAGATCTTGACTGGCTGTCTGCATTTCAATTAAAAAAAATAACCCGGCCAGGATTGATTCCTCGATAGCATGCTCTCCTCACTCATGGCTGTGCTTGCAAAAACCACTCCTGGGTACAAGAATGATGTTGGCCACAGAGGATTTCCTTCACTTGTGACTTAGACCATCTGACCCCCAGCCAGCCATGTCTCATTTATTCTTGACAGAGCTTCATGCAGGTAGCACCAACCCGGGGGCGTGGCCTTGCTCTTGATGGTACGTGAAGAACACTTGGCCATGCGTTTGCTTTCTTTATGACAAATTGTGCTTGGGGGACTTCAGAGGATCAAGATTGCTTTCCCAACAAGCTGCAAGTGTAGGGGAAGGCCTCTGGCTCTTTGTAGATGATGGGTATTACCTGGTCCACTTACCCTCAGTATCCTCTTGTCCTCAGGAGAAATGCCTGACTCCACCCTTGTGATAGGCAGTGGTTTTCATATAGAAAACTTTTTTGAACCAATTCCAACTTTAGAAAAGCAATATTGATGTTGGCGGTCCTTCGTGGAACATGGGCGTGTGCTTTGTTTGCAAAGGATGCCAACTGGCGCCTTTGTCTTCAGTGTTGAATCTGTGTTTAGGAGGACTTCCTGGAGGTGACAGCAACCCTCCAGAATGGGACTGAGTCTGGGATTATTGGAGCTTTATTTTTTGCTTTTAGAGGCACGCTTTGCCAAGGAGTCATAGCACCTATTTCAGTAAGTCTCTGCATCCAATCCACCTGGAAAATGATTTTTCTAGAAGCTGTGCAGTTTTGGGGGGAGGGTGGTGGTGGCTGGTAAATATCATGCTTGGCTGCCACTCAGTTGTATTTGAAGAGATATTGTTTGTAATCTGTTTCTCTAATGTAACCCTAACAGCCTATTGCATCGACTTATTGAGTCCTGCCTACTGGAGTCTCTGGACACAAGTCTCACTTTCCGGAAGGTTTCTTGATGTCCTCTCCCTCTAAGGTATGTGAAAGGATGCTCGACTATGCTGCACACACTTTTATGTGACTTTTGTCATTGGGTACTTTAGGAGGGCTTCAAGGAGTTGACGCTGACTTTATGAACTTTGTAGGGTTTTTCTCTTTTTGTCTATGATATTTTGGGAACTTAAAGGATGGTCATCCCTACCATGCTTGCTTTATTTATGGTGAATTTTTGAAGCACATCCACTTTTTCAGAATCAGACCCTGCTTTGAAAGTCCTCCTGGCCATGAAATCCCCACTGAGGAAGAGACATCAGGGTTGCCCATAGCTGGATGATTGACAGCAGGCCAGACCCAAGTCATGTGCCTTTTAATCAGGTCCGTCATCTGGTCGTGACGAGGCCGGGGCTGATGTCATAGTTCCTTCATGGAACTTAAAAAGTGCCCGCCAGCCCCATGTTGCTTTTCTTCTTAGTGAATCGTGTTCAGGTTTGTGCTTTCCAGGGCTGTTCAAGTTTGGGTATTCAAAAGGTGGACGTTCCTTCTATGTTTACGGGATTTATGGTTAATCATAGAGGAAAATCCACATTTTCAGTATCTAAAGTTGCTGTTAAAACATTTCTGAACATAAAATCCCCCTCGAGGAAGAGAGAGGAAAGCTAACGGCTCCCCAGAGGGAGCAAATGGAAGGCAGATCCCAAACCTCCGTTTTCGTTGGTAATGGGACAGGTGCCTTTCTCAGAGCTCCCCGTCACTGCCGCCACCCCGGAGGCCCTGCCCCATGTGCCTGTCCTGTGTCACCTTTGTTTCTGGCGGATCCTGCTCAGCTTCATGCTTTCCAGGACTAAATCCTTCTTTGGTATTTAATTTTTTTTTTTAATTTTTTTTTTTTTTTTTTTTTTTTTTTTTTTTGTGTGAGGAGATCAGCCCTGAGCTAACATCCGCCAATTCTCCTCTTTTTTTGCTGAGGAAGACGGCCCTGGGCTAACATCTGTGCCTATCTTCCTCCACTTTATATGGGACGCCACCACAGCATGGCTTACCAAGCAGTGCGTCGGTGCGCGCCCGGGATCCGAACCAGCGAACCCCGGGCCGCCGCAGCGGAGCGCGCGCACTTAACCGCTTGCGCCACCGGGCCGGCCCCCTTCTTTGGTATTTAAAAGGTGGATATTCCTTCTATGTTTATGTTATTTATGGTTAAACATAGAGGAAATTCCACGTTTTCAGTATCAAATGCTGCTTGGGAACATTCCTGGACTGAAACCACCGTCAGGGAGGCCGGGGGGGCCAAGCCCCTCCAGGGTAAGTGGAAAGATGGCAGGCCCAGCACATGTGCTGCATTCGGGCCACGTATCCGTGGACCACCCACCCGGCTTGAGGAGACCCTGTCGCCGAGCTGCCGCCTCGGGGAAGAGGGTGGGGTCTGTTGTCACAGTTCTCCATGGCAGCTCAGCGGTCTTTTCTGTGTGATGTTCTCTCATTTTTGAGCTTTGTGCATGAGCTCATGCTTTCTGGGATTAATCTTCTTTGGTATTTAAAAGGTAGATTTTCCTTCTATGATTACGTGTTGGTTGGTTAATCATAGAGGAAAATCCACGTTTTCAGTATCAAATGCTGCTTTGGGAACATTCCTGGACTGAAACCATGGTCAGGGGAGCAAGGTGGGGCTAAGCCCCGCCAGGGTAAGTGGAAAGGTGGTGGACCGCAGGACATGTGCTGCCTTCGAGCCGTATGTCTGCCGACCAGCACCTTTAGAGGCCTCCTCTCATTGAGGAGCCAATGGGGCAACGACGCCGTGGTGTGTCGCCACAGCCACGTCATGGGACCGAACACAACGTGCTCTGCTGTCTCGCTTTGATGAGCTGTCCACAGATCTGTCCTTTCCAGACCTCAGTCTTTCTTTGGTATTTAAAAGGTGGATATTCCTTCTATGTTTACGTGATTCTTAGATAATCATAGAGGAAAATCCATGTTTTCAGTATCAAAAGCTGCTTTGGAAATATTTCTGGAAGAGACTGCAGGGCTAGCCCACTCCTGGCCCCCTCGGCCTGGGGAGGTGGAAAGATGTGGACCACACGTCGTGTCAATTGAGGACGTGTGCCTGAGGATCATCCCCTTACGAGACATTTCTCGCTGAGAAGCCAACTTGGTGAAGACGATGTTGTGGTTCTGTCGCCCCAGTTGTCCATGGAAGCTTGTCTGCCCTATGTGACTTTCATTTTTGATGACTCAAGCACAGGTTCACCTTCTCCTGGACAGAATCCTTCTTTGGTATTTAAAAGGTAGATTCTCCTTCTATGAGTACATTATTTATGATTAATCATAGAGGAAAATCCACGTTTTCAGTATCAAATGCTGCTTGGAAACCTCCGAGGATGTGAAGTCGCCATCAAAGAAGAGATGGTATCGCTCCCCGTCCTGGGCACAGGAATGGACCACAATGTAGCCCTGTGCTTTGTATGACATATGCCCTCAGCGAGTAATGTGTTGTTATGAGGCTAAGCTCTCCATATTGCTTCCTTGACCTTCAATGAATTTCGTTCTCTGTGTGATTACCGTGTTTATGATGCGTTTTCTGGAATCCACCTCTTCTGCAGTAACCTTAAAGGATAGCTGGGTAGGCTGTCCGTGTTAGGAAGGGACACTGGTGGGGATACCGCTCTGGGGCATATGGAAGGAATGGACGCGTGATTGACCCACAGCATGTACTCCACACGGCACGTGCCGCCTGCCCACTAACCCTGCGTATCCAATCTGTTTATCTTAGGCTCACTCCTGGAGCTGGTGCCAACTTTGTCACAATGAGAATGGCTTTCCCGCCAGTGGTGTCGTTTGCTACTTGAAGAGAGGTTCTCTTTCATGTGTTTGCATTATTTGTAATGAATATACAAGGGAAAGCTCTCTCCGAGGAGCAAATCCTTCCTGGGAAGGCTTCTTGGAACCAAGGCTGACTTCAGGGACCCATCAGAGGGCCAGGACTGCTCCAGGGTATGCAAATGCATGGTTGACCACAGGACATGTGCCTCTCTCTTGCTGTTTGTGACCTGATCCTCTTGCCCTCCTCATCCTATGCATCCTTCAGAGAACTTTCTGGAAGAGATGGGGACTTTGGACATGATGCAGTGGTTTTCTTTTTAGAGCTGCTATCCTGTTTAGAAAGTGGTGCCTTCCTTGGAGGGCCTGCTTCATATAATGATGAAGCATCCGTGAGCTGCTACTCTGGCAAGTCTTCCCAGGCATGATGCCAGGCTCTGGGAAGAGACCTCATGGTCAGTTCGTCTCCTAGATGTATGAAAGGATGGTCAACAGCAAAGCCAGTGTCTAATTTAAATTTGGGTCATTTGGTCTACCCACCCTCCATACCCAGCCCATCTTTGGGCTAACTACTGAGGCTTAATGTCCACTTGAGGGAATGGGGTGGGTGGTGGGTGTTGGTGCCAGTCCAGAGTAAGGGAATGGGGTGGGCCCAGAGCCCCATATTTTTACGAGACTTGCCACTGGGACCATTAAGCCCCAGTGCTCTCTTCGTCCATAGGCGTCCTCTTGGCATCCTTGCCAATTGTGATGGAAAGACTCTGCATTACTGATGTCATTATCTGTTTAAGTAGAGAGAATTGACCCATGGAGGTTTCGTTTTCTTTTGGTGAATCTTGCACAAGATGAGTGCTTTTGAGTAACAGCTCGGGTGGCTTTCTGGACACAATGCCAAGTTCAGAAGGGACGCTCACCTTAGCTTTGCTACACGGTTGGTGAATGGGCGGTCCGTCATGGAGTGTGTTGGTTTTCTTTTTTGCTTTTTGTCTTTAATGATGCATGCTATTGTGTCTTCTAACCCCCAGCAGCCAATGTGTCATCAGGTGGACTTTCTGGAGGCCATGGCCTTAGGCAGAGGCAGTGGTTCTTTGCCCGGGGTGGTTTTGCAGGCCTTGAAGGAATGTCAACCATATTACATCCACTTTATGTCAAGTCATCCGGGATCGCCTGTCTGGGGGAGACAATCCTGTCTTGGAGAGATGCTGAGAAGTACAGCCCATTTCAGGGCTGGGTCACAGCGTGCAGGGTGCAGGGTTGTGGCTGGTCCCTCCTGCTCAGTCTCAGCCCCACAGGAGGTGAGCCCCCTCTGGGGAAGACGCAGTGTGGTCCTCTCTGGAGCTGCTCTTTGGTACTTAAAGAGAGGATACCCTTTGTATGTTCACTTTATGAATGGCGAATATACAGGGGGAGACTCTTATTTGCGTATCAAACTCTGACCAGGAAGGTTCGGACCCAGCTCCATCTTCAGGACAGAGAGGCTGGTGTCAGCCCCAGGTATGTCCTGGCTTTCCGGGCCCAAATGTGGGCTTTGGCTGTGATGCTGGTGCCCGGGTCCTCCTCAGGAAACTCCCAAGAGGCTGTGCCATGCCGGCGGGGGGCAGGGGTGGGCCTTTTGTGCATGCTGTCTATTGTCTGCACTGAATTTAACGGTGGTTTGCTTTTTTAAAGATGAATCATGTATGGACTTGCCTGTGGTCTGCACCAAGTCATACCCAGGAGGATTCCCAGTGCCATGTCAAGCTCAGGAGAGAGACCCTTTCAGGGTAACACATGAGTGACAGTGGACCACAGAGCACCGGCTTTGTTTATGATGGTTTCAAGCCTGATTGACCAACCCTGTGAGTCCATCCCAGAGGGCTTCCTGGAGGTGGCATCAGCCTTTGGGAAGAAGCTGAGACTTGCTCATTAATGCTACTCTTTGGTGTTCAGGCAGACATTCTCCTGCTCATGGTCCCTGAGATGAGTCTGTAAGAGCTAGTTCTATTTGTGATTTGTGGGTCAAGGCCCGTCTAGAGACAGTGTCCTCCACAGGAACTGCATGGCTCTGGGGTGGAGCTGTGGGAGCCACCCCCCACTGGGCCAGGTAGGTGGATGTCGGAAGGTCAGAGGGAAGTGCTTCTGTCTCGATGTTTGTCCTCCGGTCCTCTGACCTCCTGCATTCTGTTCCCCTTAGGACGATGGCCAGAAGAAGAGGGCTCTGGTTCTGTGCTTACCGAGACATTTCCGGGGCCATGTGACCGTCCACTTTGCACACCCTGACTGCCATGGGGGGCATCTGGCCCTGAGGCAGGCAGCAGGGAAGGGGCATCACAGCAGCCCCTGTCAAGGAGAACGAATGTCGTCTGATACAGGTGAGCACCTCACTGGGGGTGAGTCAGGTCGCCTGCTCACCTGTGACCTTCAGTTTCTGCTCCTTCCCTAGGGGCTCTCTCAGGAGGCGAGGCTGCCATGGGGAACTGCTTTCTCCATTAGTCTATGGCATGTGGGGTTTGACTCTCTTCCAGTGTCAGCTCTTTCCTAGCGTGGCTTCCTGGGCATGGTGTCAACCTCCAGGATGGTGGTGGGGAGGAGGCTGGTGCTGGGGAACGACATCGACGTCCATGCCTCTGGGAAGTATGATGGGACAGTGACCACAGAGCCTTTGCTTTGTCTATGGTGTAAATTCACCTGGTCCCCTTGCCCTCAGTGCCTAGTGCATTATCAGGAAAACTTCCTGGAGGAGGTAGCCATGCTGGTTCTGCACCCAGCATTATTCTGCAGAAAGCGAGAAGCTGAGCTCGTACACTCGAAGGCCGTGGGATTGATCTCCTTTTCAGGAACAAGTCCTGATTTGGAGTGATTCCTGGAAACGATGCCGATTTTAGTGAAGCGATGCTGGCGTCTCCCCTCCTTGGCCTCTGTGGGGTAGAGAGCTGACCAGCAGGCACACACCTGACAGGAGGCGGTTGCCCCCTGGTCTGCTGATCCTGCCTCTCCTACCCCCTCCCTAGGATGAATCCCGGGAGGCGGGGCCAGCCCTGTGAATGAGAGCGATGGACCTGCCCAATGCTATTGTTTGGTACTTAAAGCGAGGTTGCCCTTTGTATATTCGGTTTATTGACATAGAATATACAAGGGCAAGCTCTCTGTGAGTATCAAACCTTGTCTGGGAGTCTTCTTGGACCCAGTCCACACTCAGCGAGGGATGTGGTATGTGTGTGCATGACTGTGCGTGTCCATTTGGTGTGTGGCAAATCGCTTATGGGTCACCATTTTGCAGACATGACTTTAGGGAAGCAGGGGCCTCGGGAACGTCACCTGTCCCTGTTAGGCATGTGTGGGTCAGAAGGCATGCGCTGCGTGTGTGGTCTGGGTCCTGGGACGCCAGGTCAGCGTTAGTGTGGGGCGGTTTTATCAACACTGTGGTGTCTTTACTTGAGTGTGCACAATGATGCCTGGTGTGCATGACCTGGGCCACTAACCCTCAGCATCTAATTCATCCCCAGGACTGCGCCTTGAAGACATACCAAGTCCTCCCAAGGCAGTGGCTTTCTTTTCCGTGCTAACCTTTGGTACTTGGAGAGTGGTTATCCCTGTCCTGTTCGTTTTACTCACGTCGAATCGTACAGGGTCATCCACTTTTTCAGTATCAAGAGCGCTGACTGTAGAGTCCGATTTCCTGTGTGTGGATCCCGCCTCTGACACTTACTAACCGTGCAACCTTGGGCAAGGATTTCGTCATGCTGTGCCTGCTGTCTCTCGTGTCCTGTGGAAAGCAGAGGGCTGCTGGGGGCTGGATGAGTTAAGACTTGTACGTGGCTTAGACCCGAGCCTGGCTCGGCACTTCATAGTAGTAGCCGTGACTCTTATGTGCTATGAAACTATGGGTGGTGTGGTGTTATTATTAAAATCTCTCCTTGGAGTTTTGGAGCAATGTCGAGACGTGGACATCAAACCCTTCCCCAGGTATGTGAGTGGATTATGGAGCCCAGAATTCATGCCATATTTACAATTGGGTTGACTGAGGCTTTTGATGTGGAGCAGCTCAGCCCTTCCATGATGGCGTTTGGAAAACGAGTCCAAATGCAGTGGGGTCAGCCAGCCCATGACAGCAGGGCCACCCGGAATGTTTTCTCCACGTAAGAGAGATCATTCTTGGATTCTTGACATCAGCCACCATCCACCCTTGGGAGGACTCCTGGGCATGGATGCTGCGCAGAGTGAAGAGCAAGTTCTGGGGCGCCTTGCCTCCCTGGTGCTTCAAGAGAGGTCATCCATGGTGCGTGCATCGTGCGTGCGTGTGTGTGGTGTGTGCACGCGTACGTGTGTGCCTCAGTCATTGTCCAACCTTGAGCCAAAGACCTGGAGGTGCCGGTGTTCTGTCCATGCTGCTGTTTCATACTTGAGGAGAAATTATCCTTGGCGTGTTCGCTTTATTTGTGATGAATCATACAAGGACAATTTCTTTTTGAGTATCAAATCCTGCCTCGGCGGACTTCCTGGACTCTGTGACAAGTTCTGTAAAGAGAGGTGTGCGCCAGCCTCTCCCCGGGGCTCGCGTCGGGACGGGGATGAGAGAGCATGCAGCCGCTTGTGTTGGGGGCACCGTGCTCTAACCTTCAGGACCCTGGAGATGGGGCCTAGCTTGGCGGTGGCCAGTGGGCTCCTTGGTGCTGCCACTGACCTGCATTGGTCATGGGTGTGCTTTATGGGTGACACAGCATTCATAGCTCGTCAAATCCTGATTCTTGGCGGTGCTTCTTGGATGTGAAGCCAATTTTGGGGACAGGTCATTGGTGTCAGTCCCCCTCCTCCTGCCTGAGGATGTGATTGACCCCCAAGCATGTGCCTGACTCTCAGTGTGTGAAGCTGACCCTCTAACCCGCATTGTCTGGACCACCTGAGAAGAACTTTCTGGAAGGGACAATGACTTGGGAGAAGATGCCGAGCTCTTCTGGATGGCACACTTCTTTGGTGCTTAAAGAATGGCTGTCCGTAGTATGGTCTCTATATTCATGGTGATTAATATCGGACAACCATTGTTTTAGTATCCAAATTTGCTTCAGAAGTTTTCTCAAGCACAGTGCTGACTTCAGCAGGAGGACTTTGGTGCCTGGCCCACCACAGAGCATGACTTTATTGAACATCTATAATAACTAATTCAGTGGCCCTAGAATGCAAGCCATTGGTGTGGTTTCCTTGAACTAATACCAGCTTTGGGGTGGAGATACAATTTGGGTGCTGGGGGCCATTTGGAAGCTGTTGATAATTATTCATCTGTCTTTCTCTTCTTGTTATTAAATCTTAGCCATGAGGAATTCCTTGAAGAGATGCTGGTGTCAAGCATCTCTCTAGGCATCAAGATGGTAGACTGGGCATCTGAGTCCACATCCCCTGATCTTTGGCGTATATTCTGAGCATGGAAGACTTCCTAGAGGAGATGCAAATGTTAAGGAAAACAGTACATTTCTCGCCACTACAACTGTTTGGCGCTTCTGAGCAGCTATGCATTGAATGTTCAGTTGATTCTGAATGGACATGGCATGACCACATGCCTTCTTTTGGATCCACGTCATCTTAGAGATTCTCCTATGGAATACAAACTTTAGGAATAAGACATTGTGGTCAACGGCACCTCTGGGGTGTGTGTGTGTGTGTGTGTGTGTGTGTGTATGTGTGAGTTGTTGGCTAGAGCAATGTTTCTCAAACTTTAAAATGCTTCTAAGATTTTCATCACCTAGGGATCTTGTTAAAAGGCAGATTCTGATTCAGGGACCAAGATTCTGCATTTTTAGCAAGTTCCCAAGTGATGCTAATGCTACTGGTCGGTGGACAACACTCGGAACAGTTTGGGGCTGGAGATTATGTGCTTTATTTGTGACGTGTGTCCCCAGATCCCCCACTTTCCATATGCCATCCATTGTCAGAGAACTTCCTAGAATCAACCTGCCACTTTTTGGTTTGTGAACAAGGGTTATCTGTGATGGGCTCACTTGATGCTTAAATGTCATGAGGTCACTCTTCTTTAGAATCGAATCGTGCTTTAAAGGGCTTCTAGATACAAGACCTGCTTCAGGGAGAGGCCACTAGTGTCCTCTCAGTGCAAGACGTGTCAGGTGCTGGGTCAACAGCGTTACTGATGACTTGGGCCATCTAATTCTATAATCCTCCATTTCCAGTCCATCTGAAAGAGGAGTTTCTGGAACCAAGGCCATCTTGCGGTAGAGACCCTGTCTTGGGGATTCGTGATGCTCCGTCTTATCAGAAGAGGTATTGTCCACGATGGCTTTGCTTATCTATGACACACATTCCTCTGCTGGTTTCTTCTTGTCATCAAATCCCATCTCTCAGGAATCCTTGGAGGGAAGTCGTTTTTAGGGGGGGAATTAAACCTGCTTTGGAAGTCTTTCTGAGCATGGTTCCAATGTTAGGGTTTGGACTTTGGTGTCAAGGCCACATCTAGTCCCTGGGATCAAGGTATGGGAGTGGATGATTGATGCCGGCACATGTACTTTCTTTATAGGATGTGAACACCCAGCTCCCTAAGCCTTGGGATTCAGCTCCTCCTAAGAAGAACCTTCCAAAGGCAAAGACCACAGTGGGAAAGAGGCCATGGTTTTCGTTTCAGAACTATTCAAGGATATTTGAGGAGAGGTTATCCGTGTTATGTTCGCTTCATTCATCATGAATAATACATGGTTAACCTCTTTTTGAATATCAGACTCTGCCTCGGAGGGCCGCCCACACCAGAGACGTGAGAGCGTGTGCCTTGTGTGAGATGTGCCTGGGGCCGTCCTGAGCTTCGGAAGGCATGCTTCCTGGAAGGGAGGCCGGCGGCGGGAAGAGCCCGGATTGCTTTGCAGTGTTTTTGCAGTGAACTTGGTGTGTTTTTATGATTTGTCTAAAGTCGCCCCCCTTTCGATGCTGACTTGCCTTGGAGGGAGGGTGCGACGCAGGGTCAGCTCCAGAGATGGGGCCTCTGCGTCCACGTCACTGCAGGGCGAGTCAGTGCGTGCTGATGGCGAACCTGGCCCCAGGGCTTAGGCTCTCCCTGGCGGTGATCCCCCAGACCCAGTCCTCTGCAGGGTGGCTTCCTGGAGACTGTGCTGGCCCTGTGGAGAGGATGTGGTTCCCGCTCCATTGGGATGCTCGAGGAAAGGTTACTTCCTTCACGAAGACTCCTCGGAGGGCAGTCTGTTTTGGAAGGTCAAGTCCAACCCAGGATGGCTCCCTGGATGCAGGGCCACCGTCTCCCCAGGTGTGTGAAAGGCCAGCCGACGTCTGCTCTACCCCTGTTTCTCTCCGAGGGCCCTGTCCCCGGTGTTCACTTCCTCCTCGGTAGATTTCCACGAGGCACTGCCAGCAGAGCCAGTGGGGTTTCCTGTCCCGCTGCCTGGTACTCGAAGAGACTGGCTCTGAGCTGCATGCCCTTCGCTCTTTCATGATGGAGGCCTCTTTGCCTCTGCAGCTCTGCCTCAGAGGGCTTCCTGCCCATAGCACTCAGTGTGGGACTAGAACACCTGCTTTCGGGGAAGGGAGGCTGGCCCATATATCCTAGATTTGGTGGAGGTGTCACTGGGCCCCACCTGTATTGTGTCTGTGTTGAGGATGGCATCCTGGAGCTGCTGCAAAGCCCTGCTGTTCCCTGTCTTGATGGCTTTATCCGGTTTGTGATGACCAGCATGGTTGAGGCCTGTCAGGGAATCAATCCAGGATGGAGGCCTGTTGGGGACGCCAGCCTCACAGTAAGAAAATTGTCTGCCTGCCCCTAAGGTATGTGAATACAAGGTTGACGCCGGGGTGTGCACTCTGTTGATGAATGTGTTCCCCAGGCCACTAACCCAGAGAATTCATTCCGCTCTTAGGAGAAGCCCCAGGAGTGACGAAAGCTTTGGAGACGGGCTGGCAATGCTCTTGTCAGTGTCCGCACGTGGGGGTTGACAAGGACCGTCGGGGCGCTCTTTCGTTGTTTGTGACAGATGATAGCACACACTTGACCTTGTTCTGGTACCACGGGACATTGTGTGTGGCTGCCCCATCTTCAGGAAGGGGATCTATGTCAGCCTTAGCACATGGTCACATGGGCAGAGAGTCAGCCTGTGAGGGTCCACGGGCCTTCAGAACACAATCCATCTTTAGGGAACTTGTGGGGGCCAGGCCGTTTCAGTCCTCAGCTCCACCCCATCTCCCTTGAAGAGAGTTTTAGTCTGTATTTATGGCATATATTAAATGGTCTTTCAGCTCTCGTTATCCCGTCTGGCCCATGAGGACCTCCTGGAAGAGGGGAATCTTGCAGTATGACATCCTTCATGGATATGGATATAATTCCAACCTTGAGGAGGCATTACCTCCCCCAGTACTTGAAAGGATGGTCTATCATAGATCCTGTGCCTAATTAGGATTAAGTCACGTAGACCCCCAGGCTGTAGCATTGAGGCCTTGGATGCTCCGCTTCCGGGGCTGAGCGGTATTGGGGTTGATTGTTGGGGCTTTACCGTGTTTGTGGTTAATCACTTAGGAGCTGCTGTTTTTCAGGACAAACTGCCGCCTGGAGATGTGCTCCGACAGGACTCCAAGCTGAAGGCAGGGTGTTGTCCATGATAGGGGAGTGGATGGTTGATCAGAGAACATACATTTTATCCATGATGTATGTCAACTGATCCACAGTCCCTACCTATCCAGTGACTTCTCAGGACAGACTCCGGGAGAAGAGGGGCGGTTTCCTTATCCTTGCTAGTACTTGGCCTTTGAAAAGGCCCTTGTTTATGCTGAGTCACATGAGGGAAGGTTTGTTTAAGTATTGATCTTGCCTGGGAAGCTTCCTGGGAAGAGCTTTTGGCCTCAGCCCCTCCCCAGGGGACAGGAATGCATGGTTGGCCAGAGAGCATGGGCTTTATTTACAACGTGCACCACCCAACTCTCCTAACCGTCAGTCCCCAATTCATCCTTAGGAGGACTAGCTGGAGGCAAGGCCGACTCTGGTGAAGACACGGTTCATCAGCGTTAGCCTTTGGTACTTGAAGGGTGGTTATCCCTGCTGTGTTCGCTGTTTTTATGACGAATCATACAGGGACATCCAGTTTTTCAGTATCAAATACTGCTTTGGAGGGCTTCCCGGACAGCGTTCCACCTTTGGGGAGGAGGTCTTGGCTTCCGTACCCACCCAAGGTACGTATGTGGACGGTGGTCACAGTGCACATGCTTCATTTATGACGAATGTCACTCGATGCACTGTGACCAGAATCTAATCTCTGCAGAAGGTGGCTGCTTAAGAGGGCTGTGGTCTTCTGGAAGGGTGCTGATATCTGCACCAAACCATCATGGGAAGTTGACCAATGAGGAGCCCATTCACACAGAACATCTGCTACCTGTTCCAAGTGAACCCAATCGTTCTGTAAGATGAATCCCTGGAGGTCGTGCTAACCTGAGGACGTGGTAGAGATATTGTCTGATACCTAATTGGTCATCCTTATTGCATTTGCTCCAGGGATGACTCTTTTTGAGTGTCAAATCTTGCCCAGGAAGGCTTTCTGGAAGCAGTGCCAACTTCAGGGGCATCACCTCGTTCCAGTGTACATGAAGAGTTAGTCGAGCAGAGTCTAGTCTTTGTTTCTGATGGGTTCCCTTGGTTCACTCTCTGGCGAGACCCAGCCCATTCTTATAATTGCTGTGGGGAAGGGATTTCTGCTTTGGCCATGATGCCTTTTCAATAGGGCTCTGTTTTTTCTTTATCAAATTCTTTTGTTATTAGCATAACCACACGGTCCATGAATTGATCAATCAACGAGGAAGGATTCATCCATTCCACAAATAATGATTGAGTGCATAATGTATACTAGATGATTCTAGACCTTAGCTGTTTCCTCTAAACTGGGGGTAGAGCAGTAAATAAGATGAAATACTTGCTCACGTGGACTTTACAATCTCATGGGAGAGATGGACAATAAAATGCAAACTATGAAACATAATTTTTCCCACTGTTAAGTTTTATGGAGAAAAAGAAAGCAGGCAGGGTAAGATGCCAGCAAGAGGCAGAAGTGGATGTTATGTTACATACAGGGGTCTGGAATGGTCTCTGGGGGTGGGGGAATGGGAACGAAGTAAGGGAGTGGGTCAGACGGAGATCTGGAGTAGGAGCGTTTTAGAAGGAGAACATGGCACATGGCAAGCCTTCTGGCATCTTTGAGAAAAAGCAAGAAGGCCATTGAGACTGGACTGAGCCATCGGGGAGTCACTGGAGCTGAGGTGAGAGAGGCAGCCTAGGAGGCGGGGGCCCGTTCAGATTTTATTCTGAGTGAGATGGAAGCTATGGGAGGGAGGGATCTGTGGTCTATGTTGATCACTCTGCTCACAAGGGTGGCAATAGAGAGCCCATCTAGGGGGCTGTTGTGTAGATCTGGGGGATAATTGATGGAAGCTGGGACTAGGATTGGAGCCCTCGCCGAGTTGAGAGTCATGGAGGATGTGGGATGTCCTAAAGGTGGAGCCTTTCTGATTGGATGGATTGGATGAGCCCAGCCAGGGTCAGGAGGGAGAAAGTGGGAGAGGGGATGGACCAGAAGTCCTAAAGGTGATCATTGCTGAGTCAGGGTTCAAGAGTGAGCCAGTGGGTAGCTAGGAGCTTTGCGAGAAGGTGTCATTACCAATATTGTCAAGATCCAAGCTGAGGCAGTGGCCCTGGGGCTGGAGGGCCAGGTGAGATGGAAGCAAAGGTAACTGGAAGTGAAGAAGTTCCCAGGCCAATGCTGGGGAGCTGGGTACAGCATTGACATGTGGTTGTTATGATACAATAAGGAAATAGGGAGGTGTTCAAGGGAGGAAGATGGTGACCCGGAAGCTATCAAGGAGGACCTGGGTGGTCATTATGCAGGTGGTGGGCAGTGAGGTCTGATGAATGGGCTGTGAATGAACTGGAATTTTGAAAGGAAGAGGGAGACGTGGTCTGGAAGTGGAGATGCAGAGCAAGGATGTCCCCCACCCACTGCAAGCCTTTGGTGTAGGAAATGGGAGGACAAATAGCCCTCCATTGGTGGAAGGTGAAACATGTGGAGATGTGGGGAAGACGTGCGGGACTTTGCTAGTGATGGGCCGTGATTCCAGGTGTGCTATGGAAGAGTTGTGGGGGCATGGAGGAAAGCTGGGAGACGGGTTCTGATGTTGAGCCTTTGAGCATGAGGATTGGGTTCCTTCAGTGGTGAATTCAGCAAATGGAACCTGGTCCTACTGGTCCAAGGTTGTTCGGAGAAGGTGGGTGAGTGACTTTTGATGGCATCCTTTTTGAAATTGCTTTCTTGGGCAGTTATCTGGGTAGGGAGTGGGTAGGAAGGGAGTGGAGGTCTCCCCGGATCATGAAGAGCTTGGTGAGCCTCTCTCAGATCCTCCTGAGGGTGCCTTGGGGCCCCAAGCTGAGAAGACTCCCCCAGAGCAGCCTGCAGTGGTCATGGGACTCTCTCTGGAACTGCCCCCCAAGTCAGGAAGGAGCTTGGCTAGTGCTTCGATGTGCGTGATGGATAACCGAGTGTGCTCTGTTGAGAAGTCTAAGGTCCCCGTTCAGAAACCCTTGGGTCCACACACACATGGAGACCTCCTGACCTGTGATGAGTTCACATGGTGAAGCACAAGTGGCCTCCCTCTTCTCATTTCTAAACCCTGCCCCTGAGGATTCAGGAACGCAGTTTCAGCTCCAGGGAAGGGGAACTGTGCCAGCACCACTCCAGGGGAGGTGAGTGGATGGCCCCCCAAACCCTGGTGTGTTCTCAGGACACACGTCAACCACCTCACTAACACTCGGTGTCCAATCTGCCTGCAGGACGGTGGATGGAGGCCACATCCCTTGGAGAAGTGGAAGGGGAACCCTTGTCTGTCTTGTCTCTGCCTTTCTGTGGTACTTGAAGAGAAGTTGTTCGTGGTGGATTCGCTTTACTTATGACGAATCATTCACGGACAACACTTTTTTCAGTACCAAATGCTACCTCTAAGGACTTCCTGGACACAATGGCAGCTTCAGGGAAGATGTCTCATGTTGTCAACCACATGGAGAAGATAAGAATGGATGGTTGGCCAGGGACACCATGTTTGATCTAGCTGTAAGTCATCTGGTCCACTAGTCTGAGCATCCAATCCATCTGTAGGAGGCCTTCCCCTGGGCCATGCCAACTCAAGGGAAACAGCTGTGGTTCTGTCACCAGTGTCACCTTACAAGACTGAAGAGGGGCTTCCTGGGCCCAAGGCCAACTTCCAGAAGAGATGCTGGTGTCAGCACTGTCCAGGGTGTGTGACTGGTTGACCAGAGGGGCAAGCACTCTGTTCACCCTGTGGGCCACCTAGTCACCAACCCTCAGCACCCACCCCGCCCACCCAGGAAGACTTCGAGGAGGTCCTGCCAACTTTGGGCAAGTGGCAATGGACTTGTGGCTGCGACTGCTCAGTGGACCTGGACAGCTGTGGTCGGGAGGGTGTGTTCACTTAAAATTTGATGAGTCATCCTTGGTAGCCCCTCATCACTGTCACTGTCACAGCCTCCTTGAAGCGTTCCTGGGACCTGATGTTGCCTTCCACTGAGGGACCTGAAGTGAGCAGGCAGCTCCTCTCCAGGGTGTGTGACTGTTCACAGAGCATGTGCTTTATGTACTAGGGATGACACTTGGTCCTCTAACCCCCAGCATCCTGTCTTTCCACAGGAGGATCCGTGGAGGCGGTGCCTGCTTTGGAAAGTGGCCGTGGTTCTCTGGTCAGTGCTGCTCCATCGTAGGAACCGAAGGGCTACCACTATGTGCTTACTTTATGACAGCTATCGAATGGCGCCCCCTCTTGCCCAGGAGGACTAGCAGGATCCGCCCCCCTGAGGGTAAGTGCGTCTCGGGTGAGCATGCAATTAATATAGTAGTATGTCACTCGGCCCACTACCCAATATTGTCCCACCCATTCCTTACAGGGCTCCTGCGGGGGGCAGCCGCCTTTGCAGGAGGGGCAATGGATGTCTCGCCAGTGTTCACTTATGGTACTTGAAGAGAGGCTGGCCGTGATGAATTCGATTCATCAAAGCGAGTCATACACGGCTCTCCTCTCTTTTAGTGTCAAATTCTGCCTCGGAGGGCTTCCTGGGCCGGTGCTGTTTCCAAGGTAGGTGCCTGGATGGCTGAGCCCATGGCAAGTGCTTTCTTGAGGATGCATGTTCCTGACACACTAACCCCAGTGTCTGAGCTGACCCTAAGGCGACTTCCTGGGGCACTGCTAACTTCAAGCCAAGCCAGAGAGGTTGCTAGAATGCCCTAACTTTTAAAAAATTAACATTGAAATACACGTGGCTAACGTTTTTTACTATCAAATCCAACCTTGGAGGGGCATTGAGAAGCATCTTTTATTAGTCAGCTCTCAGATATAGGAGAGAACAGGTGACAGGACCCGTGGGACCCCTGGTTTACTAACCCGCAGCAGCCCCACATCCTCCAGGGAACTCCTCTGGGGTGACCTCAGGTTTACCAAAGAGGCAGTGGTTCACCTTTTCTTGCAAACGTGTGTTCTTTCAAGAGCTCTTTGCTTCATTTGTAATGACTCCCAAGCGGCTGACTTCTTTGCATTATTGACTGTTGCTTGCATGGCCAGCCAAGTACAGGAAGTGGCTTTCCTGTCCCTACTAATCCTGGCTTGGTGCACCAGGGGTTGGCCAGAGAGCATAGGTCTGACTTGGGGATTGAGCCAGTTGGTCCACTCATCCTCAGTGTCCCGTCCACCCTCAGAGGCCACTCCTAAGCTGCGCAGACTGCGTGGACGCAGGGATGCTGCGAGCACTGCCACCTCACGGTACTCGGAGGGAGGTTGTCCGTGGTGAGTTCGCATTAATTAATGATGCCCAATACACGGTCGATCTCTTTTCGGTATCACATCTCACCAGGCATCTTCTTGGATGGAGCTGATGCCGATTTCGGGGAAGCCACGCTCGTGTTGGCTCCGTGACAATGTACTTGAACGTGTGGTTGGCCCTGGAACTACTGGATAGGTGCTGCTGGTGCTCCTTGTCCTCATTCAGTCTATTCATGGAAGACACGGCCAGTTTAGGGGAAGAAGCATGTGAACTACGTTTAAGACCCTAAGTGACTGGGGAAAAAGGGGTGTCCATGATGCTTCTGGGTATTTTTGTTTTTTAAAGAAAAACAATAGGTAGTTCCCTTCTCTTTCAGTATTAAAATTTGTTTTGGAGGAAGGGCCTCTTAGATATGTTGGCAAAATCAGGGAAGGGGCATCAGATTCAGCATTGCTTTCTGGGCTGAGTGAGTGATTAACCACATCTGTTGACCTGGAAGTCGCACCAAATTTGAGGACAGAGGGCAGTTCTATTTTAATTTTTTTCCAAAAAGAATAATTATTTTTCTTCATTACCATATTTATAAAAATGACATGCTTATAATAAAAATTCAAGCAAGATGGAAAAATATAAATAAAAGGGAGAAAATTACCCAATTCTCTATGCACCCTGAAATACCCATCAGGGTTTTAGAAATTTCAAATACCTGTCAGAGCATATATGCAAATAGAAAGGTAGATAGAAAAATATTTTACAAATATGAGATCACAGTGTACGTAATCTTTTTATTAAAAATGTTAACTATAATTTTACGAGAGTTTAACATAAAGAATAAGTTGAAGAAGATTGGAAGAATTGATCAATGTTTCTTGCTCTACCATAAGAAGTATATAAGTATCAATTCCTAAAAGATCCCTGTAAAATGAAGAAAAATTATTGTGTACAACATTAAGTGGTTGGGATCATTATATATTTTAACTGTTTCAATTTTACTCCTACTTCTGAAATATAAGAAAATCATTCTTACATTTTGCCCTTTTGTCCTGCTTTTCATTTTTTTAGTTATACAATTTAATTTTTCTATCATAAACGTGCATTTTGTTCTATAACCAAAATTTTTGCAGATGTTTAATCATAGTTGTATGTTTAAATGGATTCGTTACTGACCACTAGTTTGTTTGTTTTTTTCTCTTAAACTAAGCCTTCTCTATTCCTGAGTTTTTAATTTTCATGCATCTCTCAGTGGAATGGATTTCATCATTGTTTCTTCAAGAATGGCTCATAGACACTACCCCTCAGTCCATGCACATTTGAGAATATCTGCCTCTCGCTTTTATATGCAAGGGATAACTTAGCTAGGTATAAAATTCTCAGCCTACTTTTTTTCCTTAGAACCTTCTAGATACTGCTCCACCATCGTCTGCAGTTAGTACTTCACTAGCTTTTTTTTTTTTTTTTTTTGTGAGGAGATCAGCCCTGTGCTAACATCCGCCAATCCTCCTCTTTTTTTGCTGAGGAAGACGGCCCTGGGCTAACATCCGTGCCCATCTTCCTCCACTTTATATGGGACGCCGCCACAGCATGGCTTGCCAAGCAGTGCGTCGGTGCGCGCCCGGGATCCGAACCAGCGAACCCCAGGCCGCCGCAGCGGAGCGCGCGCACTTAACCGCTTGCGCCACCGGGCCGGCCCCCTCACTAGCTTTTTTGATGTGGCCTCCCCAGAGAGCTCTTCCTTGGCTGGGCTGTATCGTCTAGTGGCTTGTCGTATACCTTGTTGGAAGGAATTTGGGGCACTGTGTTCTGGGAGGTCTTTCATCTCTGAGAATGTCTGACCACTGCCTTTACACCTTTACTCCTCTGCCTATTTTGTTTCATACTGTTCTATTCAGCCCCATGATTTCTAGTTCTTTTTTATCTTTTTGGTCCCCTAAAGATGCTTCTTGTGTGGTTTCTCTCAGCTGTAGGGGTCTAAGTCCTTCTCTTTGGTGAGTCTGTTGACTCGTGATGGTGCTTTTCTTCATGGGCTTAGTAACTTTCATTGTGAGATTACCATCAGTGCGGATTGAAGTGTTGCTGTTTTGTTTTGTTCCCTGAGCAAAACAGCTGCAGCATATGGTTCTGCCGTTGGTTCTGTCTGGCCCCCAGGGGTTTCACGAGTTGGGACCAGTTTTCCTGCTCATTTGTTGGCTTAAAGATTACTGTACCTTATGGCTGGTATAAATCCTCACCACCACTTTGTCCTGGAGCTTTGACTTCTCACAGGAGAACTCATTCTGCCCACTGCCGAGGCAGGAGCACACTCTGTTGTCATTTCTCTGGGCCAGTATAGAATTTTCTGGCTCCCCATCTCTCTCGGGCCCAAGGTCACATCTCCCCCTCAGACATGACGACTACAGGCTCTCCAAGCCTCCAGCCAGTGCAGTGTCACTTAGGTCTCTTGGTGGCAGGTTGCAAACTTGTTGCTATGAATTAAATTCTCTCTTCACTGGCAGCTGGGGGCGCTCCTTTCTTCCATGCCTTTCAGCAGTGCATTTATTTACCAATTGATTTTGGCTGTGGTTGCATTTGATCCAACACTTCTCTGAGTTTGTGGAGGAGAAAGGTTCTCTGTTAGCTCTTTACCAGGGTCTGATTCAGTCGCTATTTTTCTTTATCAATTTTTATGAATCATATTATGCCTTCTTGATTAGTAAAGTTAGTTGTATCCTTCATTAGAAGAAGGATATCTTCTTCTATGATTTCTGTAAGTACTTTTCTACTCTATGTGTTAGTTTCTCTTGGGTTAAATGATCACATATTATTTCATCATATACTAGAGGAGGAAAAATCTGTGATCTGGCCCCATGCTGCCATCTGTATCTAGAAGTCTCTCTATTGTCATTCACACTCTGCATTTGCTATTGAGAATGAATCATACCCAGATTCCCCCTCTCAGTATCACCTTCCACCTTGGCAGGATGTCTCATTGCAGTGCCAACTTCTGGGACAGACATGGAGTCAACACCGTTTGCTAGGTACGTGGATTTACCTTTAGTGATGGAGGATTTATTTTTTGATCATATGTCTGCTGGACTATTAACCTTAAGTATGCAATTTATCCTTAGGGAGACTTCTTGGAAGTCATGCCCACCTTTGGAGATGAGGCCACAATTCTGAGGTCAGTGCCACACCGTGGTATAATCAAGTTTGCGTTCCGTGCCATCATTTTCTTTGTGATCAGCATTGCAAAGTCAACTTCTTTGGCATGAATTCCAACTTTGGAGGGCTTCCTGAACACAAGGCCTGTGCGAGGAAAGGATTCCTGCTGTCAGCTTTGATGCTAATGTGAAATGAGGAAATGTTCCCTGCTATGGTCTTAATAGTGAATTTTTATGCACTTGACCTCTCCACACTCAACCGCCCCTGCAAGTGCTTCTTAGATACCCTGCCAAGCATGCGAAGGTGTTGATGTCTGGGCCACTTCAGGGTCTAGGATGGGATGGTTGAACTGGGGAATGTGCTTCATTCACGACCCTCTCTCAGTTAGTCTGCTAACCCTTGATGTTCACTCTGTCTTAGGGGGACTTCCTGGAGGAGGCCAGCTTTGGAGAAGAGGCACCGGTACCTGATTGGTGCTAATCCGCGGTACTTGGAGATAGGTTATCCGTGTTGCCTTCGCTTTATCTGTGACGAATCATACACGGTTCACCTATTTTTCAGTACCAAATCCCACTTCAGGGCGGGAACTTGGTGTCAGCTCCTCTCCAGGGTAAGCGGAGGGACCGTTGACCACAGCTGGCCACCGAGCATGTGCTTTCCTGATGCTGTGTGCCCCGGTCCCAAGCCTCTGTGTGTGCCCCATCCATGGAAAGATTCCTGGAGGTGGAGCCAACTCGGGGGAGGAAGTGGAGCTTTTCCTACCAGAGCTACTCGGCGGTCCTTGAAGAGAGGTCTTCCATGATGCATTCGCTTTATTTTTTGACGAATCATACATGGTTGACCTTTTTTTAAGTATCAAATCTGGCCTTAAAGCACCCTGGGGCGAGGCCAACTTCAGGAACTAGAGTTGGCGTCCGCACACCTGAATGGATGGTCAAGCTGAGTGTGTGCACGTCTTCCCATGTGTGCATCATCTGCGTTCACTCACCTCGGTGTGTCGTCCACCTCTAGGGTGGCTCTTGTCCTCGATGACAATCTCCCTGCAGGGGCGGTAGTTTCATTGTAGCTTCACTGCGTGATTGACAAGAGGCCACTGTGTTGCTCGCTCTTTATGTATAACAGATGATGCTCTGCAGATCTCCTTGTGTCAGCGTGTCCCCCCTTGAATGGCTTCCTGGAGGGGGTGCTAATTTCAAGTAGGGGACACTGGGCTCCGCACCTTGCGCCTGGACCACAGAGCATGTGTTTCGTTGACATTGTGTATTGCCAGCATCCTCACTCTCAGTATCCCATCCATCCTTAGGCCTGCTCTCTGGAATGCGCCGGAAGCCAGCACCCAAGCCAGGTACTCGAATGGAGGTTGTCCATGGTGTGTTCATTTTATTTATGATGAGTATTACATGGCCAATCTCCTTTCAGTACTAAATTCTTCTCGGGAAAACGTCATGAGGGGAAGTTTCAGCCGGCGCCCCTCCAGGGTAAGGAAACGGATCATCTACCATGATAAGTGCTTTATGTGTGATGTGTGCCGCCCAGCCCAGAATTCCCAGGGGTGATGCTGACTTTTTAGGTGAGACTGTGGTTTTCCAGTCATGGTTACCCTCCCTTCCTTGAAGACTCACTAGTGAATAAAGCCTATTTGGTAAACCTCTTTTTGGGGATGAAATCTCCATGGATCTGAGGCACATTTTAAGGAAAGGGACTTTTGTGTCACCCCAACAGCCTGGCCGAATGGAAGGCGTACACTTTATTTATGCAACATGTTACTACCCCCTCAGTGTCCTGATCCTCAGGGTGACCTCTGGGAAGCAGAGCCAACTCTGGGGAGGTGGTGGTGGTTGGGGGTTTCCTCGGCAGTGAGAATTGATGGTATTTGCAGATGGGTTTCTGTGGCATGATTCGTTTATCCCTGGCGCAACATAAGAATCATTAATAGCATTTATTATTACTTTATGTTTGCTAGCTGTGTGACCTTGGGCAAGTTACTTCATCTGCCACCTCTCTGTGCCTCAATTTATTCATCTGTAAAATGAGGTTAATGCCTATTCATAGGGTGGGTATAAAAATGCAGTATATGTGCAAAGTATCTGCAGCAGCTGGCACATAGCGAAGTTGAGCGAGCACTGGCTCTGGTGATGGCCATTATTATCATCTTCTTATTGTATCATCGATCTTCCTTTACTGTCCTCTCGCCCACAGAGTGCCAGCTCCCCGAGGGCAGAGGCTCTGTCTGTTCTGCCCACTGCTGTGTCCCGAGTTGAGCACACTAGATGTGATGCTGAATGAGTGAGTAAATGGCTGCTGACTTATTTTCTTTATCAGATGCCTCCTTTGAGGCCTCCTGGAAGGAAGAGTGAATGAAGGACGGTAGCGAACCTGTGCTTGCCTGATGACGCGGTACGCCCACCCTCGCAGAGGGGTCGCCGGTCTTCTGGTCAGAGACGCCGGGCTTGGAGCTGGATGGACCCTGATGTGGTCATGACACTTAGGGAGCAGGTTAGACGCTGCTCCCTTCTCTGTGTGAAATCCCAGCTCAGGGACTTCCCGGAGGAGACGCCAGCACTGGGACAGGACCTCACTGTCCACGCCCCTCTAGGGTAAGTGACCAGATGCTGCCCAAGCCTGGGCCTGACTTGTGATGTGTGTGCTCAAGGCCTCAGCCACCACCCACACCCGGCTGAAGCCAGCTCAGGGGACAATCCCTGGTGCCATTCGAGCTGGTGCATGATACCCTGCCTTACGACACGCCGTGCTCCGATCACACGTGGGGCTCTTCGGATGCAGCGCCAGCCTCTCCAGAGAGAGAGGAGCTGGCGTCGGCGCCAGCCCAGGGGGATGCACGGCCAGAGCCCGGAGGCTTGCTGTGCTGGTGAAGAGGCGTCTTGGTGGTGGGCTTTTGGCCCTGCTGACGTTTGACCCTTGAGCAGAGGTTGCCCTTGGTGAATTCGCTTTATTTATGTTGAATCACACAAAGGCAACTTTTGTTTGAGTATCAAATCCTGCCTGGGATGGCTTCCGGGACCCAGCTCAGGGTCTACACCTCTCCCGTGAACAAGGAGGCGTGGGGTAGATGTGGGTGTCTGCACCGCTCCAGTGGGCAAGAACGGCTGTTGATCAGAGCACTCAAGCTTGACCCGTGATGCGGGTCACCTGGGGCCTTGAGCGAAGGTGTCGGTGCTGAACCTGCGGCCATTCTTACCTGGGACCTCTGTCTTTATGTCACCATTTTGACCATTGACCCCAAAGACGTCCCCTCCACCACTTTCTCTCTGAAGGTATTTTGACCTTGTGGATAAGTAAAGAGTTTGCACTCAATGATTTTAAAGGCTGCAGCTTCTCATTCTCTCTCTCTCCCTCTCTCTCTCCATCCCTCTCACTCCAAACTCCTCTTGTGTTCTCTCTGTCTCTCTGAATTTTTTCCTATGCCTCTCTCTTGGTCTCTCTCTCTCTCTCTGTCTTTCTATCCACCTGCCAAACAGTGTTCTCCATTTTCTCTTGGGTTATGAAATGAATAGAAGCTGTCAGTATTTCATTCCATCTATATTAAATAACAGTGACAAAAATAATCAACACAAAACTAAAAACAACCATAGTGACATGGAGTAAAACGTGTTCAATTGACTACAAATTGGCAGAAGAATTCAATTTCCTTGACAACATTTAGGCAGCCATGTCTGACCTGGGGACAGAATCCTGTCGACATGGCGGCCGCGGGAGGAGGCTGACGGTGGCAGCGGCTCTGAACAGTGATATTCGATGTACACAAAAGCACATCGAGGAATCCAATCTTCATTCAGATTTTTAAATGGAAAAGAATTGATCCTAATGAAAATGATTTTGGGGAAATAAAAGAAATGAAAACAGCTCAACAGCGCAGTCGGGAAAGCTAAGCAGGGAATTAGATTAGTTTAATGGAATTTGCTCTGAAAAACATGTTTTTATGAAAACCCATGTTGCTACAACTCTCATTAAGGTGGTTAAATTCGTATGTGTTTGGAGCGGAGTTGACAGGGTCAGTAGGAACATAGGGGCTGATGCACGGTGTTTTTATGCAGCCCACCTTTTCTTTCCGTCCCAAGTCTTCCCAGAGAGCTTCCCAGATGGGCGTGCTGACTTCAGGGTGACACGCTGGTAAAGAGGGTGCATGTCATCACCAGGGCATGTGCCATCTTGGTGACATGCATCACCCCATCTGCTCCCTCTTGGTGTCCCTCCATCCCCTTGTGGGGTCCTGGGTGACATGCTGGCTCCAGAAGAGAGGCAGAGCTTCTTTGGTTGGTGGAGTCTGGTCCTCAGGACAGCTGTCTCCAGTACCACTGTTGGATACACAGGAGGCTGGGGCATTCCCGGGTGCAATCCTTCCTTGGACCCCAGTGTTGGCACCTCTCAGGGCTCCATGCTGGTCCCAAGGATGTGCTCCTTATTGCTGCTGAATGTCACTTGGTCACAGAGGCCGAGCCTGTTTGGGAGGTGGCCCTGTAGTTGGTGCTTCTGGGATGAAAACCATGGCCTGGGACGTGACGAGAGCCTGTCCTTTGCTGGCACGCTTTATTTGTGACCAACATTGTGTGGTGGGTCTCTTTCCAGATCAACCCCTGCCATGCAGGACTTCCAGAAGCGTGCCACCCTCAGGAGGTGGCCGGCAGCTGGAGCCCTCCCCAGGGTAGGTGTGTGGGTGCAGCCCCGGACGTGCCCTGAGTGTGTTGATGTGTGTCATCTGGTCCACTAGCCGTCGCGGTCCAGCCAGTTCTCCTGGGTGCTTGTGGAGACGACGCCAGCTCTGAGGAGGAGTCTCTGAACTGCAGGTCAGTGTCCATGGTCCCTCAAGGGCAACTGTCCGTAACGTGTCTTCTTTCTTTAGGACAGGCCTTAGGTGGCTGGCCTCTTGCTCCAATCGTAGCAAGACTGGAGGGCTTTCTCAGCTCATGCCAACGTCAGGGAAAGGATTCTGCTGTCGGTCCCACTCCAAAGTTTGCAAAATGGGTGGTGGGCACAGAATCCGAACTCTGCTTGTGGCCTCTGTCGTCTGCTACCCAGTCCTCACTCGCCGCTCCAATATATGGGGCATAGTCTGGATGTGATGTCAACTCCGGGGAAGACTAGGGTTCTGGTATGGGGGCTGATTCGACTTTTTGACCATCTGCAGTTCATTTGCTTTTTTCTTCCCCCTTCCCTTTGGTGTTTCACTTGCTTTGTTTATGAGGGTAATCAAATGGTCAACCAGTTTTTTGTGTTAAATCACCCTCTGAAGGATTCTAAGGTGGCGATGCCTCTATGGGGCTAGAGGTAGTGTTGGTGGGACCTCAGCGCGTGTAGCTCTGGCATTAGCGTCACGTGCATGCACGGTACCCCACTGAGCTCCCTCCAAAGGCATCGCCCTCTGGAGGGAGGCTTGCTGCCTGTGTGGGGACCCTGGAGTCCCTCCTCTTCGGGGTCTGGGAGTGAAGAGTTGAGCACAAGCAGGGTTTCATCTTCGTCAACTCTGCTTCAGGGACTGGTCCATCTTCAGATAGGCCATGTTTGGGATAGTTCAACAAAAAGGGCCCTTTGTATCTGTGAACTCCTGTGGGGAGTTCATCCGGGGCACCCTCTTCTCAGTATTAGGTGTCCAAGCGTGGGCACCCTCTGCCTAGCATAAGATCCCACCTGGGTCTTGAACTCACTCTTGGGACAGGCTCTAGGTTTGGCTCATTCTGGGGAGGTAATGGAATGGCTGACCTCGGCGATGGGGGGTGGTCCTTGTAGAGGGTGAAGTCCCAGTCCCTGAATGCCCAGTGGTCAAGCTACCCTTGGGGAGGGTCTTCTAGAAGCATGGCCACCTTCAAGCATCCACATTAGTCCAAGCGTCCGAGCCTCTCCATGGTACTCGGGGAGAGGTTACCCGAGCAACTTTGCATCTGGACGACGAATGTTGCTCGGTGAACCCCTTTACGGTATCAAATTCCATCAGAGAGGCCGTCTCAGAGGCCGTGGCAGCTCAGGGAAGAACGTCGTATCAGCACTGCTCCGGGTACAGGATGGATGGTCGACCAGTTGGAAAGTAATTGTTTCTAATGTACTTCACCTGGTCCACTAGCCGTCCGTATCCACTGCAGCCGGCGAGCCGCGGGCCTGGGCAGAGCCGCCCGCTCCTCAGCTCAGCACCTCTCCTGGTACTTGAAGGGAGATCGACCGTGTCATATTCGCTTTCTTGACTTCGAATAATACATGGTTGATCTTTTCTCAGTATCAAATCTCACCTTGGAGGACCTCTTGGAGATAAGGCCCTTGCGGGGGTAGGAATGGGGTGGGGGCTTTTGGGTCACTGCCCCCGCGGGCTGCCAGGAGGCAGGCCTGGTCCCGGAGGCTGGGCTGGGCGGGGCGTGCACTGCTGGTCCTGTGTCCCCTCACCTTTGGTATCTGATCCCCCCTCAGGACGGCTTCCGGGAGGCGCCCCTCGCTGCTGCAGCGGCTGCGGTCCTGGAGTCGGCGTCCATTGGGTACCTGAGGAGAGGTTGTCTGTGATGAGTTCGCTTTATTAATGACGAATATAACACAGATGGCCTGTTTTCAGTACCACTTACGGCTCGTGTGCAGGGCCAGGCGGGCCTGAGGCTGGCCCCTCGAGGGTACGTGAATGCATGGGCTCTGCGATGACCTTCAGCATTTGACCCATCTGGGGGATCTTCCTGGAGGGCATGTTGACTTCGGGGAAGAAGTTGGGGTTTGCACCAGGTGGGGGGCTGGTCATGAAACATTTGCTTGACGTGTGACGAGTGACGCGGGTTCCGGCTGTTTCCGTGCTCAGTGCCACTTGAGGCAGAGGGGTCCCCATCGGAGCCCCTCACCGAGGGCTGACCACATGCATGGCCTGCACCTGGGACGTGTGTCCCGGCCGCTTTGCCTCTCATCCCAGTGCCCCGGAGACGCCATGGCAGGATGACTCCTCCCGGGGAAGGGCCAGGGGTCTGCTCGCTGTGCGTGCTGCTCCACATGGTGTTGAGGAGAGGTCGCCCGTGGCGCGTTCGCATTCATCATGACGCACAATACACGGTCGACCTCTCTTCAGTATCAAATCCCGCCTTGCATGCCTCCTGCACGCCCGCCGTGTCCGGGGAGGGGGGTGGCGCCGGGGAGGGCGGGGTGCCGCTGCATGGCGAGGGCCGGCACATGCACCTGCCGACTGCATCCCGCGGCCCGGGGCGGGGGCCGCGCCGTCCCTGAGGAAGAAGCCTCAGCTGGAGTCAGCCCTGCTCAGTGGTACCTGAAATAGGTTGCCTGTGAGGTGTTCACTTTCTATACGATGAATATTATACAGTCAACCTCTTTCCGGTATCGAATCCCGCCTTGGACGACTTCCACTCCGGGTGCCGACCAGGCGGCGGCAGCCTCTGTGGTGGCTGCCCTGGGACCTGCTGTAGGACCTGTGCCTCCGGGCCTCTTAGTTTTCCAGCTCCATCCGTTCTGGAGGGCTTCTGAAAGCACCGCGGAGGGGCCTCCGAGTTCCTGAGTCAGTGGTCCCCAATGTCCCTGCCCCCAGCAGTTACCTCTCTTCTATGGGCTTCCTCCTCAAGCCTGGGGTCTCTCTCTGCCCAGTGAGGGGCTGCCCCAGCACCAGGGAGACCAGCAGGGACCCTGTCAGCAGAGCACCATCCCTCCAGGCCGCCTCCCCTCCCCCGTACGCTGGGTCCCTAAGTTCTGCAGGTGCACCTTCCCCTGCCGTCCATCCTCGCCCCTCCCTCCAGCCCCTCGGCCACAGCCCTGCCGGAAGGGCTGCCCTCTCTGGCCTGGACCACTGCACAGGCCCCACTTGGGTCTCCCTCCAGTGCCTCCTCCTCCTTCTGCGAGGGAGAACTTTCCAGAGTACAATCGGGCTCTCTCTGCATGGCCCAGAGCCCCTCCCTTGCAACCCCTCCCCTCATGCTCAGCTCCAAGACGGTGACTAGTGTCCCAAGGCTCTGGACTGGCCACCCTCATTCCTGCTGCTTCCTTCCTTTCACACTTCCCAGTATATCCCCGTTAGCATCCGTCCGTCCTGCTGGGAGCTGAGTCCCGGGTGGCCTCCCTCCTGTCCGGGGTCCAGGCCCCCTTTCCTCAGCCCCCATGCCCTGCTTATCCCTTTCTCGGGGCACTCAGCACAGTCTCCTGCTCAGCTCCCACGAGTGGCAGCGCCCTTTCTAGAGCAGGGATTCGGGATTCTGGAGGGGATGGAATCTCCCTGTTCTCCCAGCCTAGCCCCTGCCTCTTCCTGTCAGCTTCAATCAGTTGCCCTGTCAGTGTTTTCTTCCGTAGCTTACTGCTACCCGAAATGACCTGACGTTAATGTCTTCCCTCTCACTAGACTGTAAGATTTCTCAGGGCAGGAATTTTTTCTGTCCTGTTCCCTGCTGTGCCCGCAGCCCTGGGACCCATCCAGGCCCATAGTAGAGAAACAGTGGGTGTTTGCTGATTGATGATCAGACTCCCTAAGGGCAGGGACCTTATCAAGTTAATCCCAGGAAAGTGCCAGGCAGAAAGGAGGCAGGCAAGAAGATGTGATGAAGAGCACATGAATATGGTAATCGGCTTCTAGAAATTCTTCACATTTGTTAAAAGCTGTTTGGTTTTCCAGCTTTTTCTGTCCCTTCCAGGATGTCATTTGAGAGTCTGAGGTTTGCTGCAACAGAGACAGGTGAGCTGGTTGTGGTCTCTTCTTCCACTTTCCAGGGGGTCCCCGGGGCCCCGAAAAGAGTGAAGAGCCCCCATATAATCCTGCAGACACCAACTGAGCACGCCCCCACCTTCCGGCAAACTCTGCGGCGCTCAGAGCCAGGTGCTCTGGGGAACTCCATCCATGACAGGCTGGAGTGTGGTGTCAGGGCTAATATTTTATGCATGGAACTGACTAAATGGGAACATTTGGAGATGAAAATTGCTTTAATGCATCCACACATCTCTGGAATATATTGAATGTGTGTGTGGGGGGGCGGAAGGCGACATTAGCCTTCCTTAATAGCGCCAATGTAACCATTCCCACACGGCAGCGCTAACAAGCACGGGCGCCCCCCGAGTCTCCCAGGCCGCCGCTCGGGTATATCCGCCACCACTTGAGAATTATGCATGAGACAAAATGTCAGGCCAGGGTGGCAGGGATGACAGCATGCATGTTCCAGACTCATTTGAGACCCAAAGACGGTGACCCCATGCTGCTCGGTGCAGAATTTCATTAAAAGCCAAATTACTGGCGTATCTATTGTTTGAGGAGAAGAGAAAATAAACAAAGAGCCTTTCTCATCTGGCAAGCCGAACAAGAATGCCTGTCCCCACAGCGGCCAGGATGAGAGTTCCTGTGGACCCCGAGCCCGAGGGTCAGTGACTCGGGCCCATCTCTGAGGCGCTGCGTCAGGGTCACACACACACCGTCTCCTGGTGTCTGGGTGGGCCAGGGTCCCGACTCCCCTGCTGTGTCCCCTGGAGGCGACTCCACAGGAGCCACTTTTGAAATTGGGAAATTATTGGACAAACTGGGCCCGTGTTCCCATTCCCTTGCCATTTTCAGGGGAAGATGAGAAAAATAATAGCTGCCCCGAATGGGCTTTTGCGTTGGCCCCACAACCTCCACTCTGGGGTGTGTGCTCACTGCTCCCCATCAGCCCTGGGGGCAGGTTCTGTTTTACAGATGAGGAAATGGGGCACAGAGAGGCTGAGTGGCTTGTGCAAGATCACCCAGGTGGGAGCTGGGGCGGAGTCTGGTTTCAGGCTGCTTGCTCCTAGTCACGCTGCCTGCTGCCAGTGACTGCCTTCAGGCGCCGCCCCTTGTGCCCTAGAAGAAGGCAGGCCCGTCCAGTCACCCTGAATTCTCTTTGCGTGTTGGGGCAGGCTCGCATTTCCCAACACTTAGCTTGCTATACTTTTCATGGGTTTTTTCCCTGCACCCACCTGGCGTCTCCAGTTTGCTACCATCGCCCACAAAATGGGGTGCTTTCACCTGGGTGCAGTCCCCATGGCCCCTGGCTCGTGTCTGGCCTGGGCAGAGGGCTGCTTGCTCCGTCAGAAGACCCAGGCGCACTGAGATCTAAATACCAAAGACCATGTGGACCCATGTCTTTCGCTGCCACATTGAGCGCATTTGAGGATGATATTCGCTGCCTCGCTGCGTGCAGACCTAGTCAGGGCAGCTGGTGAGCAAGAAGGGAGGGCTCAGACTAGCCAGCTCATCTCTGCCAGGCAGGGCTCCTCCAGGCTCCCCCTCCTCCCTGCTCTCCCCTACCCTCGTTTGTACACCTCCCTTCACGGAGTCATGGCTGGTACGGTCCTGGAGAGCCCCCAGGAGTCACAGTCTCACTGGGGGGTCAGTGAGACCCCAAATGTCAGGGCTGAGTGGGACCTCTTGTCGCACCCCTACTTGCACCTCCTACAGGCAAGATCACGGAGCTGTGAGCAGGCAGTATGCTTTGCTGTGGCTTTTTTCCTGAGGGTTGTCTCAGGGTTTGAAACTTGGGGGTTGAAACTTAAAAAGAGACAGGCCCAAAATGGAGTCACTTGTGCTAAGCCCACCAAGACTTCATGCCTCACCAAAGGGCAGTTTCAGCCCCTCCCTGGAGTGGAATTTTAAACCAGTAGTGAGCTCATCTGCCTGACAAGACCCCCTGCTTTCCATTCAGGGAAGGTGACCTTGCCTGAAATAATCCACTCTTTTAACATCCTTGTCCCATCCTCTTTCTGCCTATAAAAACCTTCCATTTTACACAACTCCTTGGAGCTCCTTTCTTCTTGCTAGATAGGGTGCTGCCTGATTCATGAATCATTGAATAAAGCCAATCAGATCTTCAAATGTACTCAGTTGAATTTTGGTCTTTAATGAGACCCACCTCTGGCAGATCAGCAGTTGCCCTCCTTGTCACAATAGAGGGGACCCGGCACCCCAGGGCTGCAGAAACACCAGGTGGGATTCAGTACCTAAGGGGAGTGATGCTGCCGCCCTCCCCAGGGCTTCTAGAAGCCACAGCCTTGACTCTGCAGAGCCGGCTCCCAGTAGGTGCTCAGCTAATGCCTGGATGACAGCTGGCCTCAGGCAGCTGTGCAGAGTAGGTGTTCAACATGTGAGGGTGTACTGAATCCCATCTCTTTATAGCCAGGAGCAGTACACAGCAGGCGCTGGAGAACGTTTGTGGAATGAAGAAATGAAAGTGCGCTCTTTGAGGGAATAAAGAAGCAGAGAAATGAAGAAGAATCCGGCGAAGATGGACATGAATCGCCACCAAGGCCACCAGGGCCGTGCAGTCGAGGCCGCTGAAACAACCCTGTGGAGGAAGAGGGGCCATTTGTATCCAGCGGGGATGGGCTTGAGGGCCGGGAAGCAACGGTGCAATGGAGGCTAGTTCATCCTTTTCCCATTATTCCAGTG
This sequence comes from Diceros bicornis minor, assembly GCF_020826845.1. NCBI lineage: Eukaryota > Metazoa > Chordata > Mammalia > Perissodactyla > Rhinocerotidae > Diceros > Diceros bicornis. Next base: position 46,051,993 of record NC_080763.1, read on the forward strand.
CCGTGGAGGACGCATGCGCAGCCGCGCTGCCCACCCACCCGCCGGCGGAGTGAGCGCGGGGTAGGGAGTAAGGAAGGACCCTAAGGAAGGGCAGATCTGGCCCCGTGAGCACGCAGCTCCGGGGCCCGAAAGCCCCGGAGTGGGCGGCACAGAGGACAGGAGCCACATGGGGCCACATGACCAGTCCCTGGGTAGGACTTTGGCGCCATTATGGCTGCAGGACCCAAAGGGGAGCATGATGAGACATCTAAGAGCGCTCTTTGGGTCCTAGGGGCTGAAGTTGTTTTCATACCCACAAGTCCCAGTGCCATGCCTTTGCTCAAGCTATGCTCCTGCCTGGAATGCCTGTCCTTCCTTATCCTGTAAGGCTCTGCTCCAAAGCCACCTCCTACAGGAAGCCTTCCCTGATCCACCCCTACAAATAAGTCTCTCCCTGCCCAGCCTGCAAGCTGCACAGGGCAGGTGCTGTTTCTGGTTTCGTCACTGTGGGGCACAGAACATAGCCCAGGGAAGGTGCCTGTTGGCCTTGTCTTCCCTTTTCAGGTATGCTGGACCGGGAACTTGGCATGTGCCCAGTACGTGGACATCCCACGGGTGGAGCCTTTGGTTGATCCCAGCCATGAGCCAAGGGCTGGGCCAGAGCAGCCACACCAACCACTTCTGCCTGGAGAGATGTGGGCTGTGAGCTGGGGAGCCCAGCCTGACCCCCGAGGCATCCCTCAGGTCTGGTAAGTGCCTGTGGGAAGAACCACTAGTTGCCTCCCATTTGGGCCTGGAGCAGAGGCGGGATTTGCCCAGGGCACACAGAGTTTAGGGGAGCCCCAAGCCCTTTATTAGGGTTGGTGCCGCCTTCCTCGGCGTAGCTCCTCTGAGCTCCAAACAGTGTTCATCGACTGAATGAATGAAACAGGGCCTCCTGAGTCCTGCCCCGGGCTCCCTCCAGACCCTGCACAGCCTGGCTCCAGGGAGAGGCCGGCGCCGCTCCAAGTGTCTGCGGAGAGGGAGTGAACCCCCATGGGCAGTGCTGCAGTGTGAGGGGGGCTTGAGCAGGCTGGGCCCCGTGTCCGGGGTCCCCTGGGGGTGAAGAGCCTGGTCTTCCCTGGGGCAGGACGCTGTTGAGAAGCCCGGGAGGGGGTGTGGGAAACCATCCAGAATGCTGCTTCCCACCATCTGTGATAGCTTCGTTTTCTCTAACACTCAAAAATAGATGTTTCTGTTATGCTCTCGTTGGCAGGGGAGCGGCGGGGCCTGCCAAGGCCTGGGGGAGCCCGCCAGCCTGTGGAGTTTTACTGTACAAACAGTTGGGGAGGGGGGGTGTCTCTGTTAACTTGAAATCCCCAATCAGTAAACATGCCAATTTAAAGTGTAATTAACTCAGGCCGGAAAAAATTCTGATTTGGACTGCTTTTCACAGTTGAGGTTGTTTTTCTTTTATTTATTTATCTCTTTCCGGGTGTGGTGGTGTCTGTGGCAGGTTTTAGCCAGGAAAACTAGAAGGGGGGCCTGGAAGGGGGGCTGATCGGGAGAGGACACAATGGAAGGAAAAGAGGGGAGGTCAGCCTGACACCCCAACAGCCCAGTGTCTCTATCTACTTTCTGTCCGGGATGGTGGGGTGCCGGGTGAGGAAACTGAGGCAGAGGGCAGTACGGGGCGTGCCCGTGTCACTCAGTGAGGATGGGGCACAGACCCCTGTGCCAGCTGGGCCTGGTGATTCAATTGTGGCTGCCGTCAGGGACCCCAGGAAAGCGCTCAGCTGGTGAGTGGAATCTGGGTCCCTTCTCCTGACTCTCTCCTGTCTTGCCTACCCTTTCAGTGGCTGAGCTCTGCTTTCTCTCTCCTCGTCTGATTCCCTCTCCTGCTTCACACGACTCCAACATGGTACCCGCTCTTGGAGAAGCTGAGGGCACCCATGTGCCAGCAGACAGACGCACGGCGCCCGCCAGAGCAGCGCCCTCCCTCGCCTCATCCAGGGGGAAGCAGAGGCCCCTGCACGCCCCCCTTTGAAGGCCACTGACTGAGCTCCGGGTTGAGTCCCTCAGCGGGGAGGACTGTGTGGGCCCGGGAGAAGTCCCCAGTGGAAATAAACTCAAGTCAAAGAGCAGATGGCCCGTGCCCCTCTGCCACCCCGGTGGGGCTAGGAGGTGAAAAGTCGGGTTAGAAGGACGTGGAATTTCTGCTCATCCTTCTCAAACACTTTGAATGTTGTCAGGGCATTTGAATAATAAATGCACATTATAAAAATCTAAACATGTTTGTGTCTGTATGTGTTCCGAGATGATGCTCCTTGGGTGGAAGGTTTAACACAGGCCATCTGCCCCGGGGAGGACTTCTCAGAGAGTCCCCAGCCTTGGCCCAGCAGGCCCTTTGCAGGCAGCATCTTCCCGGGGGGCTCACTCAGAGGCCCGGCCCCCTGCGTGCGCGCTCGCACTCCCAGGTGGGAGCCAGGGCCGCGAAAGCGCCGCTGTCCTCTCGTCTGAGGTCTGATGACCGCCCCCGCGCCGGGCAGGGGCCGGGGCCCAGGCGGAGCGGAGCGCACGCCTCCGCCGCGCCAGCCTCCGCGTGGTCACGACTCAGCCGCTGACTCACAGGCGGCCGGCGCGGAGCCGCGGCGGTTACATAATGACCTCGGAGAGCTGCGCCGCCGCGCGCGGGGGGACCGCTCCGGCCGCCGGGACGGCGGTGACTCACGCTGTTTTTCCCGAGCCGCTCGCCCGCGCGGCCGCCTCGGTCTGCGCCCCGGCTGGGCGGCGGGGGCGCCGGGATGGTCCCCCTCCCTTCCCAGCTCCGCCGCAAACGAAAGGCAGGCAGCCACCACCTGGCCCAGGGTTTTGGGGGGGGGCACTTTCTCCTCCATCCTCCCTCTGCAGCCCCCCCGCCCCCAGCCCTCCAGACGGGCTGTCGCCATCTGACAGAGGAGGAAACTGAGGCCCAGGGGCCCCGTCTATCCACGGCCGGAAGGGGGCTCTGGCTAGTGCCGGCGACTCCCCAGCGTAGACCCTTGGGTGAGCCCAGCGCTTGTTAGACCCCCAAACCCCCAGCCCCGCCCCCTGGGCATTGCCGCCTCTGCTGCAGAGTCCCTTGGTGGGCAAACTCTACTCTGGGAAAAACACTTCTACTCCTGAAAGTGACTCTGAGTTGGGGAAGGAAGCATGAAGTTGACGTTCCACCCTGAATTGGGCTTATATACCTGGTGGGGGACCCTGAAGGGGCTACAATTTTTTTTGGTCAAATGAGGTCTGGTGGGTGTGGGCTCCAGATGAGGACTTAGGTTCGAATCCAGACTTTGTCACTTACTGGGACTGAGCCTCGGTTTTCTCATCTACAAAATGGGCACACTGCCACCCACCTCGCAGGCGGGATGAGAGTGAAATGGGTTCTGGGATGTAGAAATGCCTGACCGGGTTATGTCCTCATTGAATGGGGACTCCCTCCTGGTGATCCGTGGCTGGTTAGGATCCCCATGGATCCTGAAGTCGCAATGCACCTGCAGGTCAACTCACCCTGACCTGGGGGCCACCAGTGATGGTCCAGACCCCCCTAGCTGTTGGCCCCAGCATCCAGGGGGTGTGCCCTCCCCATCTGCCCTCCAGTTCCTGAAGTCACCCCCAAACAGAGGCACGAGGAACAGAGCCCCTTGTGCTCAGAGCCGCATCTAGGACCCAAGCAAAGGCCCATGGCAGGACACGGAGGGTGCTGAGGGTCCCCAGACTGGGGCGCGCCTTGCAAGAGCCCTGTGCCCCTGACTCCCCTCCTCGGCTCCGGGTCCAGGGAGAGAGTACACCTGTGAGCAGGTCTGCTGGTGGGGGGCTGTGACCTTATCAGCTCACCTCTCGGGTGTTGTAGAGGTGTGGACAGGGCAGTGCCCAAGGCCCAGTCCCCTTCCCCGTCCCGCAAGCCACCTAGGCCTACCCCGTAAGCCCACCACTCATTCTCACTTTGTACTTTGTGTATAGACCCCAAACAGGTGTGCTGAGGGGCCGGCTTCCTGGGAAGAATCTGGGGGCGGGTTTCTCTCCTACCATGGCCCCAGCCTGTCCTTCCTTCCTGCACGGAGATTCAGTCTTCTTGTCTGTAAAATGGGTGCGATTGAAGTCCCAAGAGTCCCTTCCTGTGCCACCACCCCTGTGAGCCAGCCCTCCAGGCTACTGGGCCACCCTCCCCTCAACTATCAAAACACCCCCCCAAGATCTTGGCCCCCTTGCATTATCCTGGGAAGCCCGGCCCCCCGAAGTGCTTCCAGCGTTCCCAGGGGGGGTGGGACCAGACGAGGCTCGGCTGTCCCCTCTCCCTGGGACTTCTCACCCGCTCCCTGCCTCTGCTCCAGCCGTCCCCTCCTCACCTCCCACTGCTTTCTGCCCCTCGCTCTGCTCTTCCCCATACACCAGCAAGCCAGAACTGTCCACAGAAATTTCTAGGAGTTACCCAGGGGCAGCTCCCTGGAGGAAACAACTGGAATCTGAGCATCAGACTCATTGCTCATAAAGCTTCTATCCTGCCACAGGATGCAGAGCTGGCCTGTGGTCCCGCCCCTGTGGCCTGGGGGCCGGGCCTCTGTAACCCCCATCGCAGGCAATCTTCGCCATCCCTGCAGTCCTTGTCTCTGAGCGTGCCGTCCCTTCATGGGGCTCCTGCCCTATCTGAGACGCCCGGGCCTCAGGGAGCCTCTGCTGGTGACCTGGAACGCGGGACAGCCACTTCCTCCCTCCCCACTCCAAAGGCAGTGCAGCAAGAGCTCTGGGGCGCAGGCTCTGCCCCCAGCTGCCTGAACCTCATCCCAGTGCAGTGTCCGGGCACTACTCTGTCTCTGTGGGCCTCAGGCTTCCCATCTGTCCAGTGGGGCTGTGGTGAGGATTAGAATCCGTGCAAGTGGATGAATGAATATGAGCTGTGAGACGATTCACTGCCCATCGTCTCAGGACCCTCGAGTGGGGTCTGAGACCCGGTGGGGTAGCTAAGGTGTCCCTCTTTATTTCTGTGGGTAAGATGGCCATGTGCCCCATTATTTATTTGCTCTCTTGCCATGATCGTTGACACCTTTTGGTCCTTGGAGCGAGGGGTCACCATTCCATCCTCCAAGAAATCAACTTCTCAGCAGCCCCAGCCCTGACTCTGTCCTCCAGGGGACTCTCCTGCCCCGGCTTCTGGGCTGTGGGGGCTGGAGGTGGGAGTGAGGGGCCAGATGCTTGGGTGGGAGGGTCTAGAGGTAGAAATTCAAGTCAGGGGCATGGAGTTAGGTGTTCATAGCTCAGCATGGAGCCTGGCACCTGGGAGGAGCTGGAGAATTAATGACTGAATAGAGGGACCCTGGGCTGTGTCTTATGCAAATGAGCTTGGGGTCAGAGGGCAGGGCAGGGCAGATGGGACCAGGTAACGCTGGCCAGTGGTCAGTGCTGTGACTAGGGCTGGCTCTGGGTACGGTGGGGACCCCAGAGCTGGCAGGCCCAGCAGGGCAGCCTTCCCTGAGTTTGAGCCCCAAACCTCAGCGAGGGTCTTGTGACATGATGTCCCTCTCACCCCAGTAACTCCATTCTGTCTCCCCACTTACGCCCTGATTCACAGCTCTGTCCTGCGAGCCCACAACCCCCACATTGACTTTCAGAGGGTCGAGCAATGTGTGCATGCGTGTGTAAATGATTGCATACACCATGCACATACCCCGCTATGTGCACATGCACACACATGCAGATACGCACTTGAGGAAGAGGGGGCGTTCTCTGTGCCCGAGACAATGTCAGAGACCCTGGATGGGGTGCGAAGGGGTCGAGGGAGTCTGGCAGCAGAAGTGTCTGCTGGCAGAGATGGCAGGGGGCCATGGACATTGGTGATGAGTGAGTGAAGAAAGGTTTGGGGTCAGAGTGGACCCGGTTCTCTCTGAAGCACAGCTTCTCACTGGTTTTTTCTGAGATTAAAGCAACTGACACCCTGTACAGTTGTTCCTGGGTCACTCTGTCTAATGACACTGAGCCACAGGACTCTCATCCTTTCCTGGTCACTAATGAAGCTGACCCCACTCTGGCCCCTTGGTGAGAGGCCTCTCTTCTCAGAGGTGGGTGGTTTCTTCCACTTGCATCCAGTTCCCCTAATGGCCATGCTCATTTGCTTCCCGGGGCGCAGGTCCTCTGTCCCTGCTCAGAGGACCGTTCAGCTGGCCACACCTCCCCTTTGCTGGGTGGCTGGGAAGGCGGCACATCTGGTGGAGCAGGGCTGGGGTCACGCACTGTCCAAGAATACAATCGGTTTGCAGCACAGAAAGTTCATTTTCCAGAAGACAGTTACATTTCCAGCCCTCAGGAAAGAGGGGCCACGTGGCCAATGGATCGACGCTGCTCGTGCTTCACGCCCGACCTGGGCTTTAACGCCATGGGTGGGATGGGGACAAAGGCACCATTGACGCTGCACTAGCCACATTCTCCAACACACCTAAGCAGCCAACCCAGCTCTGCACGGACCTGCTATGTGACTTCGGGGAAGTCACTCAACCCCTCTGAGCTTCCGTTTCCTTATTGGATGACCTGGGTTATTGGAAGAGAGACCTGAGACCGTGCCTGGCACAGCATTGAGCAGATAGCTGGTGCTCCATCACTCCGAGGTCGCTCTGCCAGCCTTCTCTGCTCCTCCCACCCCAGCTTCACGCCTGCTTCAGACACTTGGGGGATGCACAGACCACCTGAGCTTGGGGCGTGGCCGCTGTGCTCCCCCTCTCCTCCACAGAGGGAGGAAGACGTAAGCAGAACCGTACAAGGGGCTGTGGGCGATCACGGGGTGCAGGGGCCCTCTTGGGCCCCAGGAAGCCAAGGGCCCTTTCCCTGCAGAGTCCTGGCTGGGTCGGTGGGGCTGTGGTCTGTCTCCTGTGTGCTGTCCTCCTCCATTTCGCATCTCCTTCACGGTGCTGACATTTTCCTGAGGCCAGTCCAGGAGGAAGGGGGCTGGAGGCCGCAGAGTACACGCGAGGGTGGGGACAGGGGTGCGCCTGGGCTTTGGGCAAAGAGATGGTGCAGACCCCTGCCCCAAAGGGGGATCAATTCATCGGTCCCCCAAAACCCCTGACAGCCGTGGGTTTCCAGCTTCTCTTCTGCAGGTGCACCCAGCACAAACCCACGGTCACTGGCCCAGCCCAACTCAGGGCAGTGGTCCCTCCACCGTCTCCCTCTGCAGGACTCTGCGTGCTTGTCTGTGGAGCAGCCGGAGTCTCAGGAGGAGTTTGGTGCCCTTCCTGCTCCCTGGCACTCTGTAACGTAGAACAAGACAATAACCGTTAGTGTGTATTAATATTCTGTGCCTGCAGGTTTCACTTAACTAGTGGTTTCCCAACACCTCATGCTCTGGACAGAGACCCCGCAGTGCCCGGTCTCCCCCAGCAGTGGGCACAGCCAGGAGACCAAGAAGTGAGACCCTAAGAGACTTGGGTCAGTTGGTGGTGACTTGGTGCTGTGGGAGAAGAGGGAGAATCCCCCTCTGCCCTTTCCCTTAAGGTTCTTATGGCTGGCCAAATAATTAACAAGACAGGTTAGCAGGAGAAAATAATACCAAATTTAATAACGTGTATACATGGGAGAAACCAGGGACACTGAGTTTCTCAACACAAGAGCAGAGATTCTTGTCTTAAATACCATCTTCAGCTAAAGACAAAGGAGGATGTTGGGGGTGGGTGGTGTTTTGGGATTTCAGAGGGGAAGAAGACAATTTACATGAGAGGGAAATGTGTTTGTCAGACAGTGCTTTGCAGGGCCACCTATAGAGAATGTGGCCAGAGAGACAGGAATTATAGTAATCAAGAGTATGTAGATTTAAGTCTTCTTCCGTCCTGATAAGAGTTTTCACAGATAAGGTCATCCCCCTCCCTTCCCACTACACAGAGGGAGGTACCTTTATAAATGTAAAGGGTAAACAGGAAGACCCTCAGGTCAGCACCTCGACATGACATGGCGTGATGAGTCCACGGCCCCAAGATGCCCTCGGGGCCAGGAGGAGGCTGGTTACAAAGTACGTTTCTGTCCTTTACCTCCAGGAATGCCCCTGCCTCCTGCCTGGCAGCATTTAATATCACCTTTCCCATTTTCAACTGAGAAAAGTCAGCTCAGGCAAGGAAGCCGCCTGCCTGAGGTCCTGTGGCTCACAGTGGGGAACGCTGCTCCTCCAAATTGGGGTCCCCCTGGGAAGGCGGCGAGGGTGGACGTTAACGCAGGTGGGGCAGGCACAGTGTCCACATGGCAAACCCTCGGAAAGGAAGATGCTGGCTGTTGTTCTTGTCGTAACCGACTAGCACTGCAAAAGGGCATCCTTGTACCCGCGGTGGCCAGTGGTCAAGGCTGCCAGGGCGTGGGAGCCTCTGGGGAGAAATCCAATTTGGGGACCCAGGGAGGTGGATTTGGAGGGGCTGCCAAGAGCGCATGGAGAAATGAGGCCACTAAAGGCAGAGAAGAGGCCAGAGCAGGGCTCAGCATGTAGGGGGGTTTGGGGCGCCGATGTTGCACCCTCTGACCAGCGACTCAAGCAGGCCATCGTTCTTCGGGCTTCACAAAGAAGACCAGTTGGTGCTTTTCTAGGGGTGGGTGGGAGCGGCAGCTGCACAAAGCCCCCCCCGCCCCCCAGCCAGCCCAGGGTGGTTCAGCAGAATTACTGAGAATGAGGCCGCTAGTTGCTAATGGGCTTGGGGAAAATGGGATGCAATTTAGCTGGTGTTTTTCAGGCCCAGAGCTATTGAATAACTGAAGTGAGCTCAGCCTGAGTCGCTGACGCACTGCCTGGCTCCCGGCGTCCTAGTGGGCGGTGGGGGGGACCTGAGGGGGGACAGCAAGGGTCTGTGGGGGCAGAGGCTGCAGAACACTACCCTGCTTATGCAGGGGAGGGGCAGGGAGCCAGGGGGGCTGCAGAGCCCGCTTGCCTGGTGAGGGATGGGGAGGTGAGCGGTGGCCTGGGGGCGTTCAGAGGTGGGGGAGGGACGCAGAGCTGACCTTGCGCAGCACAGGGACAATGGGGCAGGACAAGAGGAGGGAGGGACTGCAAGGGAAGGGGAGTGGCTATGGGGATCTTGACCTTGCCCCAGGTCGGGGCAGCTGCTGGGGGACCCTGTGCCATTGTCACTCAAAATTAGGAGCCCGCCCCCAGGGTGGGGACTTCTGCAAATGTGGGCAGCAAGCAGTCTAGGCCTGCTGGGGGAGAGGAGATTGATCTGTCTGAGCCTAGACCCTCAGCCCCCGCGGGTGGAGGAGGGCTGCAAGGGGGAGGGAGTGCTGGGGGGTCTGGGAGCTGCACCTCTGCCAGACAGCAGCCGCTGAGCTGGGGATCGCCTTGGGGACAGCGGCTGCAGCTGGCAGACCCCTGCTCAGCTGTGGAAAAGATAAAACCCACCCTGGGGCGCTCTGGTCTTGTAAAAGTGTGGAGGACTGCCCAATGGTCCCCACAGGTACTAGGGCGGGGTGAGGGGCTGGGTGGGGGCCCAGAGCTCCCACACCTGTGGAAAGCCCATAGATGGAAGGCGGTAGGCCTGGGCCTTCCTTGGTTCCTCCGAGAATCTGCTGTGTGACCCTGGGCAGGCCCACAGCCTCTCAGGGCCTTCAGTTTCCAGGTGGTAAAATGAAAGATGCCAACAGCGGGAATCCCTCTCCTGCTCGCACATCCACGCTCACGCAAACACGGCTCTGCTCCATTGGCCCCCAGGACTGCCAAAGCCCACAGGGCCCAGATAGGACCCCAGCTCTGAGTTGCTGGTGTGGGAGATCAAGATTTGGCCACCCTGAAATATATCTCTTTACCTTGATTGTTTTCTCTGACGGACATATGACCTCCCCCACTAACTGCCTAAAGAATATGACATAGTAACTCCTTCCTGGAACAGATCTTCTATCTGATGGCTGTAATATAATGTAAAATAGATGTTACAATAGAAAAGGCACCAACAAGCCCATCTTATCGGAAGTTCTCTTTCTGGCCACATTCTCTGGATGGCCCTGTGAGGAGTTGCCAGACAAACATTTACATTTATAAGGGAAATCTCCATTTGTAAAGGTATCTCCCTCTCTGTATTGGGAAGAGGGGGGATGACCCCATTTCTAGAAACTTATCAACGTGGAAGGGGAGGCCTTAAATCTGCATAATAACCTTACTCTTGTTTACTGTGCTTTAGTGGTAATCTCCTGTAACTGACTCCCCCCACCCCCAACATCTTCCATTGTCATTGGCTGAACATGGTATTTAAGATGAGAATTTCTGCTATTGTGTTGAGAAACTCAGTGTCCCTGGTTTCTCCCATGTATACATGTTATTAAACTTGGTATTATTTTCTCCTGCTAACCTGTCTTGTTAATTATTTGGCCAGCCATAAGAACCTTAAGGGAAAGGGCAGAGGGGGATTTTCCCTCTTCCCCCACACTGGATTCCTCTCATACTTTCTAGAACACACAGTCAAGCCAATGAGGGGGGCAGATGCTCCCCACAGAGATCCCTCCCAGCCTCAGTGAGGCTCTCCATGGGAGGCTTCCTCTTCCTCCCTCCTGCTACCTCCTCACCTCCCCCCACACCGTCTTGGGGATCCTCCCCTCCTTCCAAAACCCCACCCCCAGTGCCTCTAGGAAGCCTGCAGGAGGGCATGGTGGGCTGTAAGCTGGACCCATAGAAGGGGGAAGAGTGGCTGCTAATTCAGACCTCCCCGTCTAGGAGTCTGAAACCAAAACCTCTACTAGAGACACTGGAATGACAGTGGCAGCTTGGCACAAGGCACCCTGAGATGGACAGCTGTCCCCAAGAACCACCAAGCCCACCCACTTGCCCTCAGTTCCCAAATATCTCTGGGGGAAGCCCCCCTTCTCCTTCACCCAGCACCACCAAACTCTGGGGGTCTCTGGGGAAGGTGCTTCTGAAACTCAGTTTCCACATGTGCAAAATCAGGATTAAAGGTGGGCAAGGCGGCTGGTGGGCGGGGCTCACTGCTCAGGACGCTCACCCTGTCTATTCATGAGAGCAGGTGAGAGCACTGGGAGACAGCCTGCCCAAGGCTCTTCCTCTGGGAGGGACGGCCAGGGACAGCCAAGTTGTCCCTGTTGGTGATGGAGAGCCCGAGAGAGAGGGCGGCTTCTGCATGCTGGGTGCTCCACAGGCCTCATGTCACTTAACGCTCACCTTTATCTCCTCTAACTGCCAGATGAGCCCAGAGGGGTGAAGCTATGTGCCCAGAGCTACTGGGATTCCGATGGCCTTTGGCTGAGGACACTGACATACAGGTTCTCCAAAGAAGACATACAGTTGGCCAGCGGGTACATGAAAAGGTGCTCACCATCGTTAATCATCAGGGAAATGCAAATCAAAACCACAATGAGACATCGCCTCATACCTGTTAGGATGTCTATCATCAACAGGACAAGAAATAACAAGTGCTGGCGAGGATATGGAGAAAAGGGAACGCTTGTGCACTGTTGGTGGGAATGCAAATTGGTGCAGCCACTACAGGAAACAATATGGAGGTTCCTCAAACATTAAAAACAGAACTACCATATGATCCAGCAAGCCCACTTGGGGGTATATATCCATGGAAATGAAACCACTATCTCAAAGAGATATCTGCACCCCATGTTCATTTCAGGACTGTGGTCCATCCTGACGACAGCTCCAGTGGGTGGGTGGGTGTTACTGTTGGCCCCTCTTTGTTGATGAGCAAACGGAGGCCAGAGAGCTTGAGTAACCAGCCCAGGTCACAGAACTGCTAATTGGCGAGCTGGGATTTGAACTCAGGCCCTTAGCCTCCAGAGTCTGCTCATCTTTGGGGGTGCAGCCTCCCAGGTCACTGAGAGGGTGAGAGAGACCTGCCTGAGTAACAGGGACACGAAGGGGCCCGACTCAGTCTAGTGCCAGGGTTGCTGGAGGTGGAAGGTCAGAGGCTGTGGTCAGAGCACAAGTTAGGCCCCAAGAGGCCAGATGAGTTTGGCCAAATAACAGCTCCCAGAGATATCCACGTCCTAATTCTTAGCACCTGTGAATATGTCACTTTACACAGCAAAAGGGGCCTTGCAGATGTGATTAAGTTAAGGCCCACGAGGTGGGGAGATGATCCTGGGTTATCTGCATGGGCCCAATGTTATCACAAGTGTCCTTATAAGAGCAAGGCAGTAACAACGAAGTAGCAGAAAGAGAAATTAAGAATACAATCCCATTTAAAATTGCAACAAAAAGGATAAAATACCTAGGAATAAACTTAACCAGAGGTGAAAGACCTGTACACTGAAAACTATAAAACACTGTTGAAAGACATTGAAGAAGACACAAAGAAATGGAAAGATATTCCATGCTCTTGGATTGGAAGAATTAACATAGTTAAAATGTCCATATTTCCTAAAGCCATCTACAGATTCAGTGCAATCCCTATCAAAGTCCCAAAAACATGTTTCACAGAAATAGAACAAAGAATCCTAAAATTTATATGCAATAACAAAAGACCCCGAATAACCAAAAGAATCCTGAGAAAAAAGAAGAAAGCTGGAGGCATCACACTCCCTGATTTCAAAATATACTACAAAGCTATAGTAACCAAAACAGCATGATACGGGCACAGAAACAGACACACAGATCAATGGAACAGAATCGAGAGCCCAGAAATAAACCCACACGTCTATGGACAGCTCATTTTTGACAAAGGAGCCAAGAATATACAATGGAGAAAGGAAAGTCTCTTCAACAAATGCTGTTGGGAAAACTGGACAGCCACATGCAAAAGAATGAGAGTAGGCCATTATCTTACACCATACACAAAACTTAACTCAAAATGGGTTAAGACTTGAATGTAAGACCTGAAACCACGAAACTTCTAGAAGAAAACGTAGGCAGTACGCTCTTTGACATTGGTCTTCGCAACATATTTTCAAGTCCCAGGTCTGACCAGGCAAGAGAAACAATAGAAAAAATAAACAAACAGGACTACATCAAACTAAAAAGCTTCTGCACAGCAAAGGAAACAATCAACAAAATGAAAAGACAATCTAACAATTGGGAGAAGATATTTGCAAACCATATATCTTATAAGGGGTTAATATCCAAAATATATGAAGAACTCATATATCTCAACAACCAAAAAACTAACAACCCCATTAAAAAAGGGGCAAAAGACCTAAACAGACATTTCTCCAAAGAAGATATACAGATGGCCAACAGGCACGTGAAAAGATTTTCAACATCATTAACTATCAGGGAAATGCAAATCAAAACTACAAAGAGATATCACATTGTGCCCATCAGAATGGCTTTAATTAACAAGACAGGAAACAACAATTGTTGGAGAGGATGTGGAGAGAAGTGAACTCTCATACACTGCTGGTGGGAGTGCAAACTAGGGCAGCCACTATGGAAAACAGTATGGAGATTCCTCAAAAAATTAAAGATAGAACTACCATATGATCCAGCTATTCCACTGCTGGGTGTTTATCCAAAGAACATGAAAACACGCATGAGTAAAGATACATGCACCCCTGTGTTCATTAAAGCGTTATTCACAGTAGCCAAGACTCTGAAGCAACCTAGGTGCCCATCAAGGGACGAATGGATCAAGAAGATGTGGTATATATACACAATGGAATACTTACTCAGCCATAAAAAACAATGAAATCCAGCCATTTGTGACAACATGGATGGACACTGAGGGTATTATGCAAAGTGAAATAAGTCAGAGGGAGAAGGTGAAATACCGTATGATCTCACTCATAAGTAGAAGATAAAAACAACAACAAACAAACACATAGAGACAGGGATTGATTGGTGGTTACCAGAGGGGAAGCAGGGAGGGAGGAAAGCGAAAGGGGTGATTATGCACATGTGTGTGGTGATGGATTGTAATTAGTCTTTGAGTGGTGAACATGATGTAATCTATGCAGGAATAGATTTCATATGATGTACACCTGAAATTTATATAATGTTATAAACCAATGTTGCCACAATAGAAAAATAAATAAATAAAAATAAATAAAAACAAAAACCACTTGGAATAAGTTGAAAAAAAAAAAAGCGAGGCAGGAGGGTCAGAGAGAGAAGGGGGAGGAGACAACGGAAGCAGAGGTCAATGAGAGAGAGATTGGTAGATGCTATGTTCCTGGTTTTGAAGATAGAAGAAGGGGTCGAGAACCAAGGATGGCGGGTGGTCTCTAGAAGCTGGAAAAGGCAAGAAAACAAATTCTGCCCTAGACCCTCCAGAAGGAACCAGCCCTGCCAATACCTTGATTTAACCCAATACCTTGATTTAACCCAATGAGGACCGTTTCAAACTTCTGACCTCCAGACCTGTTAGATAATACATTTGTATTGTTTTAAGATGCTAAATGTGTAGCAAATTGTTGCAGCAGCAAAAGGAAACTCATGCACCAGGGTTCAAGTCCGGGTTCAAGTCCGTGAGGCCGAGAGTCATTCAGGGCTCCTTGTTCTTGCTGGATCTAGGGCTTAAGTGAACGGCATGATTGGAAAGACCTTCCTGCGTGACCACCCGCTGGGACCACCAGGATTATAGGATTGGGGGCTGCACGTCCGTTCCGTGGATTCCACACCAGAGGTGCAGTAACGAGAGCAGGGGTGCTGATGGCGGCCTGATGATGTCTCTCTCCCCTCAGTCAACAAAGGGCTACTATCCCCGCGCCCCTGCTGCTGCCCTTCTGTGCCTGGCTCCAGGCCAGGCGCCGGGCACGAGAAGGTCAGGTGGGGAGGGAGCAGGTCATCTTGGCATGGTGTGGGGGTGCCGGGAATGGGGCATGGGGAGAGGGAGAGGCCCCCTGGACAGGTGCTAGAGGAGGGGCAGACTGAATTATCCAGGCTTCCCCAGACACCAGACTGGAGCCACAGCACCCCAGGCAGAGGGAGGAACGAGGGAAGGGGCTGAGCTGTGACAGCGCCTTGTCCAGGTGAGGAGCTGGGATGCAGCTGGAAGGACAGGTGCTTTGGTTTCAGGGAAGGGAGTTGCGTGAAGCTGGACGCAAAGCCGAGGGCCAGTTATTACCAACATTTGCAGGCCAACGCTGGACCCAAAGACCGGTGAGGATGCCTTGCAGACCCTGAGACCACCGGACTCATCCAGAAGCTCCGTTACGTGGAGACTGAGGCCCAAAGAGATGACTGGGAAGCAACCCATCACTCTGCCCCAGCGATTCTCCCAGACCCCTCCCCTCCCTGGGGCCTCTCTGTCCAGACGGGGGCTTCAGGAGCAACTGCTCCCATTCCCGGAGTCTCTCCTGCCAAGGAACTATGGACAGACCCCCAGCTGGGGCAGCGGGACTCAGGTAGCCCCGCCCCCTGCGCAGGGCCCTGGCTGGGGATGTCCTGGGCTCCGGAAGGCCAGCAGGGCCGATGGGTCAGCACGGGATGGGCGTGGTCAGTCCCTGGCCCGGGGGACTCATAGCAGGAGCTGAGAGGGATTTCAGGGGACCTGGCGCTCACCTGCCCAGTCAGGGGACCGTGTCAAAAAGCTGGGTTGGCTGGTTCAGCAAGCATTTTTAGTCCAGGGCCCCGGGGCATTTTAGGACAGGGGAGTTTTGCTCATGGCAGATGGGGCTGGAGAGGCAGGTAGGGGCCCAGAGGCACTGGGAACTGCGGGAGGCTATGACGGACTCCAGTTTTCTAGCTGGAGTCCACCCTGGATGCTGTTGGGGGTTTAGGGGATGAGGATGGGCAATGGGGGAGCAGCGAGACCAGGCAGAGGCTCCTGCCCTGTCCAGGTGGAGGTAGAGGTGACTTTGTCCAGGGAATGGAGAGAAGCTGATGGATCCATGGGCTCTCAAGATGGTTAAGAGGGAGAATCAACACACCGTGGGGCTGAGGGCATGGGGGGAGGAAACTTGGGGCTTCTGGATCACACCCTAAGTGCACTAGGGAGCTGCTGGTGAGAGGGACCCAGAGGAGGGACAGGATGGGGAGGGGAGATGGTGATTTGGCCAGCAGGGAGGTGTCAGGGATCCCCGAGGGCAGGGCCCCTCCTCTGGGTTGGCCTCTGTGAACTCAGCCCAGCTCCTTGGGATCAGGTCCCAGTGAGGCCCCGGGCTAGGGGACAGCGTGGAGGCCTGGTGCCGCTGGCTTTGGCCCTCAAGCAGTGCCCCAGAGGCAGTGGACACCAAGTCCCGCTCGCGGCTGGTGGGAGGCCCAGCCCGGGCACCCTGTGCAGGTTTTCAGAACTACAGCCTCCCGAGACTTGTTTGGCACCCATCGAAAACCACGAGCAAATTGCCAGTGGTAAAATATCACATAAACAGCATTTCTTGCAAAATACTGGAAGTAACCATGGCAGCGTTACCCATGGCAAAACGAGGCCCACGTGCGGGGTGGGGAGCTTGGGCTCGCCGGATGGACGGCGTGTCCTTCCAGGCTGGGAGCTCCCCACCTCTGCAGCCAGATTCCTCAATGGCCACTTGGAGACAGAGACGGGGACGCAGGGGGCAGGAGCCGCTTTCCACTCCCGCCCGTAGGAAGTGTTTACTGCTGGAGCCGGCCTGGCCTGGCCACCAGATGACCTCTGTGGCCAGCAGGCCATTGCCTTTGGGGTGGAAGCTGTGCCCAGACTCTGCTAGGTCAGCAGGACCAGGCTCAGGGAGGGCAGGGCTGGCAGGGCAGGGGGCCTCAGCCCTCCTGGCCTGGCTGGGGCTGTTCAGGGAAGATGTTCACCTGCCTCAGTTCATCTGAAGCCCCAACAGACCAAAGAGCACGGGCATTTCTGCCCTCACTTAGCTCAGGCAAACACTTCCTCCTTTCAGAAGAGACAGTTCTTGCCCGGAGCCACATGGCAAGTGGGGGGCTCCTGTCCTGTGCCCTTGCCTCCCCCCTACCACCCTGCTATTCACTTAGTGGGCATGACTGAGGGATCCCAGAAAGCTGAACTTGACAATAATTCCCACCATTAAAACAGTACCGAGTGATCAAGTGGAATTTATACCAGGGACGCAGGGATGGTTCAACATCTGCAAATCAATCAATGTGATACACCACATTAACAAAATGAGGAATAAAAAGCACATGATCACTCAATAGATGCAGAGAAAGCATTTGACAAGATCCAACATCCATTTGTGATAAAAACTCTCAATAAGATGGGTATAGAAGGAAAGTACCTCAATATAAGAAAGGCCATATGTGACAAAGCCACAGCCAACATCATACTCAAGGGGGAAAAACTGAAAGCCATCCCTCTGAGAACAGGAACAAGACAATGGTGCCCACTCTCGCCACTCCTATTCAACACAGTACTGGAGGTTTTGGCCAGAGCAATTAGGCAAGAAAAAGAAGTAAAAGGAATCCAAATAGGCAATGAAGAAGTGAAACTCTTGCTGTTTGCAGATGACGTGATTTTATATATAGAAAACCCGAAAGAATCCATCAGAAAACTATCCATCACAAAACTATCAAACCCCCAGCAAAGTTGCAGGGTACAAAGTCAACTTGCAAAAATCAGTTGCATTTCGGTGCTGGCCCAGTGGCATAGCGGTTAAGTTCACATGCTCTGCTTCGGCGGCCTCGGGTTGACAGGTTCAGATCCCTGGCATGGACCGATGCACCACTTGTCAAGCCATGCTGTGGCGGTGTCCCATATAAAGTAGAGAAAGATGGGCGTGAATGTTAGCCCAGGGCCAATCTTCCTCAGCAAAAAGAGGAGGATTGACAATGGATGTTAGCTCAAGGCTAATCTTCCTCACACACACACACAAAAAATCAGTTGCATTTCTATACTCTAATAATGAACTAACGGAAAGAGAACTCAAGAATACAATTCAATTTACAATCGCAGCAAAAAGAATAAAATATCCAGGAATAAATTTAACCAAGGAGGTGAAAGCCCTATACAATGAAAACTATAAGACATTATTGAAAGAAATTTATAATGACACAAAGAAATGGAAAGATAGTCCATGTACACGGATTAGAAGAATAAATATAGTTAAAATGTCTATACTACCTAAAGCAATCTACAGATTCAATGTAATCTCATTCAGAATCCCAATGACATTGTTCACAGAAATAGAACAAAGAATCTTAAAATTCATATGGGGCAACAAAAGACCCCGAATAGCTAAAGCAATCCTGAGAAAAAAGAACAAGGCTGGAGGCATCACAATCCCTGACTTCAAAACATGCTACAAAGCTATAATAATCAAAACAGCATGGTACTGGTACAAAAACAGACACACATATCAATGGAACATAATTGAAAGCCCAGAAATAAAACCACACATCTATGGACAGCTAATCTTCGACAAAGGAGCTAAGAACATATAATGGAAAAAGGAAAGTCTCTTCAATAAATAGTGTTGGGAAAACTGTACAGCCACATGCAAAAGATTGAAGGTAGACCATTATCTTCCACCATACACAAAAATTAACTCAAAATGGATCAAAGACATGAAGGTAAAACCTGAAACCATAAAACTCCTAGAAGAAAATGTAAGCAGTATACTCTTTGACATTGGCCTTAAAGGATCTTTTCGCATACCACGTCTACTCAGACAAGGGAAACAAAAGAAAAAATAAACAAGTGGGACATGATCAGACTAAAGAGCTTCTGCAAGGTAAAGAAAACTAGGAACAAAATGAAAAGACAACCCGCCAACTGGGAGAAAATATTTGCAAATCATATATCCAATAGGAGTTAATCTCCAAAATGTATAAAGAACTCACACAACTGAACAACAAAAAAACAAACAACCCGATCAAAAAATGGGCAGAGGAAATGAACAGACACTTCTCCAAAGAAGATATACAGATAGCCAATAGGCATATGAAAAGATGTTCAACATCATTAATCATCAGGGAAATGCAAATCAAAACTACACTAAGATATCACCTCACGCCCATGAGAATGGCTATAATCACCAAGACAAAAAATAGCAAATGTTGGAGAGGATGTGGAGAAAAGGGAACCCTCATACACAGCTGGTGGGAATGCAAACTGGTGCAGGCACTATGGAAAACAGTATGGAGATTTCTCAAAAAAAATAAAAATAGAAATACCATACGACTCAGCCATCCCACTACTGGACATTTATCCAAAGAACTTGAAATCAGCAATTCAAAGAGACTTATGTACCCCTATACTCACTGCAGCATTATTCACAACAGCCAAGATGCGGAAGCAACCCAAGTGCCCATGAACTGATGGATGGATCAAGAAGATGTGGTATATATATACACAATGGAATACTACTCAGCCATAAAAAAGACAAAATTGTCCCATTTGCAACAACATGGATAGACCTTGAGGGTATAATGTTAAGCAAAATAAGCCAGACAAAGAAAGACAAACACCACATGATTTCACTCATAAATGGAAGATAAACTAACACATGGACAAAGAGAACAGATTAGTGGTTACCAGAGGGGAAGGGGGTTGGGGGGTGGGCACAAGGGGAAAAGGGGTGCATTTATATGGTGACTGACAAATGACAATGTACAATTGAAATTTCACAATGTTATAAACTATCATGACCTCAATAAAATTAAAAAATAACCAGTACTGAGTGCTAAGTGTCATTGCAGAGAAATTAGAGAACACAGATAAGAAAATAAGAGAGAAACAAGAATTTAATCACTTTGAAACCTCCCCCTCTCCTTCGACATGCAGCACCATCCTGGGGCACTGAAGACCCCCAGATTTGCCCTCTTGCCTGAGCTCGTTCCTGGGTCCCTATCAGGAGCCAAGGACCTGGCACACACTCTGAGCAGAGGTTACCACCCCACTTCTCTGATGGGCAAACCGAGGCTTGAGCTGTTAAGACCCTGGGGACCACTGGGGCAGCGAGTGCAGAGCAGGGACTACACCTCAGGGGATTCTGACCCACAAGCTGGGCTGACCACTGAGATCATCGCCCCGCTCAGGCCCCTTCCACGTTCACGGAAGTGAGCTCCTCTCCGGCCCCTGCCTGCCTCCTCCGAAAGACCGTCATTTCAGGGGCGTCCCTGGCTCACAGCCTCCCCCTGCCTTCTGCTCCTGCTCTCTCTGCCACCACAAGAGCATCACGCCCTCCCCTTCACACACCTCTGGTCACTCGCCTGCCCTGGGCACCCACCCGGGCAGCACCATCCCAGACTCAGACCCAGACCCAGACTCTGTGTCGCCCCATCTGTTGGGGAACGTTATGGGCTGAATTATGCTCACCCCAAAAAAGACACATTGGAGTCCTAACCTCAGTACCCAGAATGTGACTTTATTTGGAGACAGGGTCTTTATAGAGGTAATCAAGTTAAGCTGAGGTCGTTAGCGTGGGCTCTGATCCAACATGACTGATGTCCTTATAAGAAAGGGAAATGTGGGGCCGGCCCCGTGGCTTAGCGGTTGGGTGCGCGTGCTCCGCTGCTGGCGGCCCGGGTTCAGATCCTGGGCACGCACCGACGCACCGCTGCTCCAGCCATGCTGAGGCCTCGTCCCACGTGCAGCAACTAGAAGGATGTGCAACTATGACATACAACTATCTACCGGGGCTTTGGGGAGAAAAAGGGGAAAAAAGGAGGAGGATTGGCAACAGATGTTAGCTCAGGGCCAGTCTTCCTCAGCAAAAAGAGGAGGATTAGCATGGATGTTAGCCCAGGGCTGATCTTCCTCACAAAAAAAAAAAAAAGAAAGGGAAATGTGGATGCAGAGAGACAGGCACACAGCAAGAACGTCGTATGAACATGAAGGCAGAGGTCAAGGCGACGCATCTACAAGCCAAGGCGCACCAAAGATTGCCAGCAACCACCCCAAGCTAGGGGAGAAGCATGGAACCGATTCTCCTCCCACCTCTCAGAAGGAACCAACCCTGCCGACACCCGGATCTTGGACTTCCAGCCTCTGGAGCAGTGAGACGTTAGATTTCTGTTCTGTAAGCCCCCGGTCTGCGGAACCTTGTTATGGCCGCCCAAACAAACTGATACAGGGAGAGGCCTGAGCACCCACCATCCCCACAGGCCAGCACACCCAAGGGGCACCACCCCTTCACAGCCCTTGCCCAGGCAGTGGCCTCCCCTGGGATGTCGTCCTCCTCATCTATGAGGGGCCACACCTGCCAGCCCCATCCAGGGATGGAGAATGGCCACTGTGAGGGATGGTGGCCCCGATTTGGGACAGAGGCTTCGACTGGACCAGGCGTCTGAACCCTTTGGGTTCTGTGGCTTCATTCTGCCTCTCAGCCCCCAGGGGGAGCTTTCTGTCAGCCTGGAGGTGTCCCTGAAGGGAAATGGGACTCAGCCTTGGGGCATTTGGGGCCTCGGAGTGTTTGGACCAAGCTGCTCCTTGCAGAGTAACCGTTCATAAATTAACTGTGAGTGAATCAGAAACACGCGGATTCAATTTGCCGTGAAATGTAAATGGGTTTATAGATGTTAGGGAGTGAATTTGGTTTTTTTTTAAGGGCATTTGGGCACTGGCCCATGATGGCTGCTGGGGACCTGGAGAGAAGCGGAGACGAGACAGGCCCGGCCGAGGGGCCTCTGACCCTGCGCTGAGGATCTGCCTGCATTTCCTCCTTCCCCCTCCCAGCAGCCCGTGATTGACTCAGCCCATTTTACAGATGGAAACACAGACAGACTGGACAAGCGCCTGGCGGGAAGGAGGCACAGCTAGGATCTGGACCCTGCTTTCCCTGACTCGGGGCCCCGAGCCGTTTTTCTACACGATGAGGATTTCAGGAGCCTGGGGGAGACTGGAGTGGCTCCAGAGAGGCAGCGGAGTTTGAGCGGGGCCTCTGGCAGGGGCAGAAGCTCTCTGGGGCCCAGGGCGGGTGGGACAGCCTCAGCGATGCATGAGGAGTCCCGCGGCCCGATGAGGGGACACGCTCCTCTGGGTTCCAGGAGCCCAGATGGGCCTCTGACTGCTCGCAAGCACAGCGTCTCCACTCATGGTCTGGGCACGCTAGAATGTGGGTGGTGGGGACCCTGGGCCATGGCCAGGTGGTGTAAATGAACTCAGGTGGGGCTGCTCGTGCCAGCTCTGGAATCCTTATTACCACCCCCAGCCCACAGTGTCCTGGGCTTCCAGCCGACGCCCCCGGACGGCTCCGTCCTTCTGTCCAGCGACTCTCCCTGGAGTACCGGCTGCCAGGGGGCCTGCCGGGGGTCGTCTGGGGCCTCTCCCTCTGGACAGGAGGACCTGGAGTGTGGGGCGGAGGGGCTGCGAGCTCTGAGTGACCCTCGGGCAGGCTGAGCCAGGGTGGGCTGGGGACACTAGGGGACGCCCTCATTGATGTCAAGGCCGGCGGAGCCCTCCTTGCGGGACTTTGGACACGTCGCCCCGTTTCTAAGCCCCACACCGTGCCTCCCGGAACAGGCCAGGCACACCTGTGCATCTTTGCCCCGCTGGCCCCTCCCTGCCCTGCACCTTCCACCTCTGCAGCCTGGCTCAACTCTCGCCCAGCCGAGCGGCTCCCTGTCCCCTGTCCCAACTTGGGCTGTGTGTGAGGCACGTGGAGATCATCATCTTCCCACTGCTTGTGGGGGTGACATCACTGTCCCCCTCCCCACTCCACCACAGCCTGACAACAGCCGGGCTTCCGCCGCCTCTCGCCCCCACACCCAGCAGAACCTGTGGCTGCTGGGAGCTACGTCACCCGTGTCCCTCCATGTCCCCTGGGGCAGCAGAGCCCGAGGCCAGTCTGTGGCCCGGCTCCCCTCGCTGTCTGCGCCGTCTCTGGCAAGCCGCTGAGCCCCGTGCCTCAGTCTCCCCCTCCATAAATGGGGACAGCGAAGTACAGACCCTTGGGAACGGATTACTCGAAAGTGGCTGAGAGTGCGGATAGTAAATGGTGATTTGAGGTTCGCTGTTATAATTAACCGCTGTCCCAGCCCGCGGCCCTGGGTCATGCGTCATCCTCTCCCTGTGGGCAGAAGGGAGGGCAGGGGCCAGACCCAGAGGCAGGACAGCCTCTGTGTGGCCCCTGCATATCCTCCTTGTCCACCCGGTGAGCTGATGTCGGCCGTGTGGAGGCTGGAGGCCCCGGGGGCAGGGCCCTGGAGCGGCCGAGGAGCTCAGAATCTGGCCTGGGGTGAAGCGGTGTGCAAGCTCTAGTTGGGGACTTTGAAAGCCTGGGGGAGGAAAAGTCCTCGGGGGCCCATCCCTGCACAGGGCCATTCGCTGGGAGCTCTAGAGCTGGCCTGCTAGGATGCTGGGACACTGCTCTCAGGGGCCTGGGACCCTGAGCTCCAAAGCTCTCCAAGGGAGATTTCTGAGGGCCAGAGGGGGTGTGTAGGGGAGTGGGTGACACTCATAGCTCAGTAGCTGGGAAACACGACCCTTGGGGACCTGCTCAGCCTCTCGCCTCCCAGGTGAGGAAACCCAGGGCCGAGTCCGGCCGTGAGGGAGACAGGCCCTCGCCAGGGGGAGATGAGCTGCTCAAATGCCCCCTCCCCTGTAGACCCAGACAGTGCCCAGTGTAAGCGGGCACCACGGGGGAACGTGGAGAGCAAGAGGCCTGCAGAGCCCCCGATGCGTGGAGGACACATCCTCCTCTGCCCCCAGTGTCTCTGAGTGGTGACCTGTTTGCTGCACAAATGCCCCAGGGACCCCAAGACTATAGGGGTCAGTGGCCGCAGGAGTGGGCTGCTCTGCTCGGGGTGGGGCGTGGCCTGGTCTCCTGCGCAGGAGGAAGCCCGGATGCGGGGACCCCTGTCTTGCCGCCACTGACCCTCTGGGAGTGTTTGGTTAAACCTTCACCATCTCTGGCCAGAATCCTGCTCTGGACCAAGGGGTGTGGTCAAATCCTGGAGGCAGCTTCTAGCTCAGAGTCCTGTGGCCAAGAGGGCAGGTGACTAAGCTGGCAGTAAGGGACCTCGGGGAACCCCCCTGCCTTTGGTCTACCCACCGTGGGTGAATCGGGCTCACTCTCCCTGGCTGATGGGCTGGTCGTGGCCGCAACCAGAAGTGGGTGGTAAGAAGCCCCTAGACGAGGCAGAGCCTTGCCTCCAGTTCACCCTCTGGCCCCAGTCGATGGATAGCACTGTCAGAGGATCTAGAACCTGTTCTGACCTCCAATAACTGCAAATCCAGCTCCCCTGCCCAGTGGCGGGGTGGGGTGGCCAGATCCTGGGTTGGAATCCTTCCTCCTCACTGGACTCCACTCCCTGCCCCTCAGTTTCTTCATCTGTAAAATGGGCTGACACTGGATTTCAGATTTGCCATGAGCACTGAAAACAAGCATCAGCTGGGCTGGCTCCTAAAGGTCACTCGCCCTGTCCTCATCCCAGTCAGCCAGGGTCAGCCAGCCTTGGGGCTAGGGAGGGCAGCAGCGGTCCCTGAGCACTGGGCTCCCCCTCGCGCAGGCCACGCTTTGTCCCGCCCCCGGGCAGCCCAGATTGCCAAGCCCCCAGGGTATCATCTGTCCTCTGTTTGAATTCCTGTGTGATTTCAGTATTTTCTTGTATTTGTGGAGCGCTGATTTCCTGCCCGTGGCTGCGCTCGGTCCAGACGTCCCCTTTGCTGAGAAGGTGAAGAGGATCGTTTCCGTGGCTGCTGGCCCGGCGCCCCGCATTCGCTGCACCGCAGCTTCTGACTCGCTCCAGCCGGTTCACCGCCCCCCTCAGGTCCCAGCTCTTCTCCTGGAGCCTGGAAGGGTCTGCTGGGGAAGCACAAGGCCCTCAGGGCCGGCCAGGCTGTACCACCAGGGTCAGGGGCACATGTGCCCACTGGGAGTGGGGGGACAGTGACCCCAAGGTGCGTTGCTCTTCCGGAAAGAAAAAGAATCCTGGGAAAGCAGAGCTTCACAGACACACGCCAGGTGCTCCCGTGGTTGAGGTGGAGGGACCGTCCCTT
This sequence comes from Diceros bicornis minor, assembly GCF_020826845.1. Classification (NCBI taxonomy): domain Eukaryota; kingdom Metazoa; phylum Chordata; class Mammalia; order Perissodactyla; family Rhinocerotidae; genus Diceros; species Diceros bicornis. The sequence goes on from NC_080763.1 coordinate 46,076,718, forward strand.
TTGGTGCCTTCTTCTTGCTTTGCTGAGATCCTCACGAGAGATTTGGGGGTCCAGGGAGGGGCAAGGGAAACACCGTGTGCTGAGCACCTGCTCATGCTGGGCCACTCATGGGCCTCCTCTCACCTAGTCCTTGCTAACTAGGAGGCAGGTTGACAGTGGAGCCCACTATACAGATGGGGAAACTGAGGCTCAGTGACAGGAAGGGAGTTGCTGGTGTCGTGCAGCGAGCCTGAGATGGAGCTGGGCATCACCTAACGTGAGCTTGGGAGCTGGGGTAGGGTCCCCGAGGAGGTGGCTGGGGCCGGGGAGCCTTAAGGGACCTCAAACCGTGGTAAGTTCTGACGCCCCCACTCTCTCGTCTCACACCTGAGGGAACAGCTTGAGCAAAGGCTTGGAGGTGGGAGATGACCCCCCATGTTTTGGGATTAGCAGGGCTGGCTGGACTGGGGAGGACTCTGAGGGCCGGGAGCACCGTGGAGCCATGAGGGGTCAGAGTGTTTTCAGAAGGCCACCTGGCTGCCCCTCTGGGGATAGTGGGGAGAGGTAGGCAACGAAGCCGACCAAAGTTGGGGCGGTGGGCTGGAGAGACAGAGCAGAAGAAGGAGGCGGGGCTGGTCAGGCCAAGAAGAAAAGTAGCTTCTGGAAGGAGGGGCGTGGTCAAGTGTCCCCAAAGCTGCTGTGACAAGTGGGAGGAGGTTCCGGAGGACATTGTTGGGTATGGCAACGGTGTCGGTAGGGGATGGGGGTGACAGTGGCCTGCTGGGTGGAGAGCGGACTGGAGGCTCAGGCAGGAGGAGGACTGGGGTAAGGGGCCAGGCGCTTTGGGGGACAGGCGCTGAGAGTGAGGGAGGCTCCAGACGAGCACCCATTTCTCAGATGACGAAAACAAGACCCAACAAGAGACCCACCCAGTTCCATCACCTGTGGCATCTGCCTGGGGCCGAGGATGAGGCAGTGTGCCCTGGATGTCAGCCCTGAGGCTGCTGAGGTTTTCTGGACTCCTTTTCAGGAATGGGGGGTGCTGCCTCCTTCCCTCCTGTGACAGCAGGTCTGGGATGCAGCCTGAGAACTAGCATTTCTAAGAGGTTCCTGGGTGACGCCAATGGCGCTGGTGCCAGGAACTACTTTGGGAACTGCTGACACAGAGAGAAGAGAGACAGAGACAGAGAGAGACAGAGACAGAGGGAGGGAGACAAAGACAGAGACAGAGGGAGAGAGACAGAGACGGAGAGAGACAGAGACAGAGAGAGAAGCAGAGTCAGAGAGAGAAACAGAGACAGAGACAAAGGGAGAGAGACAGAGACAGAGGGAGAGAGACAGAGACATTCAGAGGGAGAGAGAAAGGGACAGACAGAGAAACAGGGACAGAGAGAGAGACGGAGGGGGGAGCCTCAATGAGCAGGGACCCGGCTGGCCTCTCTGTGTGGGTCTGGGAAGAAGTGACTGGGAGCAGCCGGGAAGCTGGGGGCACCAGGGGGCAGCCATGCCAGGGCCTGGGAGGGCATGTGAGAGCAGCACCCTGATGCCACATCCAGGGCCACTTCCCCTGACCCGGGACAGTCGGGTCCAGGTGCTGGTGCCCAGGCTGACAGGGAGACAGGTGGTGACACTTTGTGCCACCTGCAGTCCTCAGGCCAGTGGCTGGGTGGCCGCGGACTGCTCTTGGAGGGTGCAGAAAGGGCCCTTGGTGGCGGCTGGCTCACTCCACCATCGTTAGAAGGCAATTGGGCCAAGTGGCCCCGGGGCCACCAGCGCAGTGGCCTTCTCAGAGAGGCTAGCTCCACAGGCTCCTCCCTTTATGGCCAGGCCAGCGGGCTCACGGGGGACGCGTCCCCAGGCAGAGCAGGGCCAGCTCTGCCCCTTCTCCGGGTGGTGGGGGATTTTGGGCTCCAGCCTGAGGCCACTTTCCCAGGCTGACCCTGGTGGCCCGGGGCCCTGTGGGCAGGCAGCAGTGACCCAAGCTCACCCCAGGGAGGGGGGCAGTCACGTCTCCTGTCTGGCCCAGTGGCCCCCCTCGGTGCCTGCAATTGGCAGGGCCACAAGGAGGGTTTTGTTGACCCCTCGGTGAGGGCAGGCACACGGAGGGGCTGGCCCTTTCATCTCTCAGGTCCCCAATTACCCCTTTCTCTGGCCCAGACCAAGATGCTTTTAAATAGCAGCAGTCAAGGGCCCGAGGGGAGCTGAGGGGGCCGAGGGGGCGCGGGGCCTCTGGGGCTGCTCACAAAGGAGTGAACAGTGGCTCCTGGAGACGGGAAGAAAGAGGCTCCGCTTGTTTTAAAAATAGATGCCTGGTCCACGACGTTCCGCCCGCTTCCCTGCGCGGCCTGGAACACTGTGACCCTCCTCTTGGGGGGGGGGTGCTCCTCTCCATCCCCCCAGGCAGGTGTCAGCCTAAGGACATTCTGTAAGAGACAGCTCGGCCAAAGGGGCGGTGGCAGCCAGCGTGGTGGGCAGCAAGGCTCCCACTTCCATGCCCTTTACCGTGCTGAGTCCTACGCCTGGAGCACCTTCTGTCTCTTCCTCCACCCGGGGAGCCCTGGTTTGTCACTCGAGAGCTGCCTCAAATGCCACCTCCCCCAGCACACCTCCTCTCTCCACCTGGACACAGCTAGTCCCCCCATCCCCTGCCCTGGGGCCACTCACCTCACTGACTGTCTGTCATGATCCCCACTGGCCTGGGCACTCCTGGGTGGCAGGGTTGTCATCTTTGAGCCCTTGGCCCCAACATAGTGCCCGACACTTAGAGAAGGGAGGGCGGGAGGGAGGAACCAGCAAAGGAATGAGTGAAATCCCTAACTCTAATGGAAATCCATCCTCAGCCAGCCCCTGACCTGCTCTGTCTCCTCCTCCCTCCTGCTGACCCCTCCCCAGGCCTGTCCCCTCGTCCTCTGGCCCTGCTTCCACCCCCCACATGTGCTCTGTGGTCCTGCCCCTCTGGGATGAGGCCACTTTTCCACGGCCCACAGGGACCCATTCTGGCCCTCAGCATAGTGTCCTGCTGTGGCTGTGTCTAGGTGGCCCCGGGGAGGAACCCACCACCCGCAGGCCTGTCCCAGCCCTTGTGCTCCAGCAGAGGCCATGTGTGCTGGGCCCCGCTGCCCCCTGCGGCGTCTAGGCCCATGTGTGGGTGCAGGCTGGGAAGGGCTGTGTATCTACATCCTGTGGGCCTCAGAGGCCCTGGAGATGGAGGGGAGGTGAGGACAGACAAGTCCATGGCAGAAACCCAGGGCCAGGGCAGACCCACTGCAGCTCCCTGAGGCCACTGTCTTGCTCCTTGGCATCACCTGTGGTCTGCAGAATAATGGCCCCCCAAAGATGTCCAAGTCCTAATCCCTGGAATCTGTGAATATGTCACATCCCAGGTTAAAAGAGACTTTGCTGATGTGATTAAGGTGAAGGGCCCTGAGATGAGGAGATGATCCTGGGTTATCTAGGTGGGCCCTATGTCATCACGAGGGTCCTTATAAGAAGGAGGCAGGAGGGTCAGGGTCAGGGTCAGAGAAAAGGAGATGTGACAATGGAAGCAGAGGTCGGAGTGATGAGGGGCCACAAGCCAAGGAGTGCCGGTAGCTGCTAGAAGCTGAACAAGGCAAGGAGCTGGATGCTCCCTGGAGCCTCCAGAAGGAACCAGGCCTGCCGACTCCTTGATTTTAGCCCCATGAGAGCCACTTTGGACTTCTGACCTCCAGACCTGTAAGATCATCAATTTGTGCTGTTTCAAGCTGCACGGTTTATGGTAATTTGTTACAGCAGTCACAGATAACTCACATCACCTCTCAGGCCCCACCCCAGGTCCTTGCAGACCCCCAGCCCTGGGGCGGCCAACTGCTTGACTGCACTAGAAGGAAGGGCTGTGGCTTCCCCATTGCCGGCCCCAAACTCTCCCGTCCAGACAGTGGGGCCGTTTTTCCCAGAGAAAAGGTCTGGACGAGCCCTCAGCCTCAGGTAGATCCAGGCAGCTCCATCCAGTAGGGCTTGGAGGGTACTGTTTGAAGACTGGGTGACCCAGCACAGCCAGGACAGCCACCAGTGCCCAAGGCCAGTTCACATGGGCCATAAGTCACTGGAGGTGCCCACAGCATCCTTAGGCCTTCTCAAGTTCAAAGGTCCCAACAACCCAAGCAGCACTGCCCCCTGGATTCACCCCGAGGCCAGGCCAGCGCTGCTGTGTGGAGCCCCCAGGCCCGGGGTCAGGCTCAGCAGTGAGCGCCCGGAGAGGAAGAAGCTTTGCTGTCAGCACCAGGCGTGCTCAGGGCCCATTCACCAGCCTTTCCAAGAGGCTGGAGCCTGGTTGTTTGCTTCCTTCTGGACCTTGGGTCTCTAGCTGTAGGACTCAGGAGATTCCCCCAGAGAGGCCCTTGGGAGTAATACTGTCCTAAATGAGATTTGGGGCAGAGCAGCCGGTGCGGGAGCCAGGAGGGCCCAGCTTCAACTGGAAAATATCTGAGGGGACAGAAGACTCTCAGCTGGATCTGAGTGTCTGTCCTGCAGCTCAGCCGTCTGCTGGGTCATAGGAGGCTTCAGCCCTGGTGCGGCTGGGGGCAGTGCTGGTCCAGGAGCTGCAGGCCACGGGCACCCCAGCACCCCCCGGGCAGTCATCCAGGCACTTTGGGGGTTACAGCCCTCCTCCCCACTTCTCTGATGGTTGGGGCTCAGTGGAGAGAGCACAGCTGGGGGGTCTGACAGGCCCGGGTTCAAGTGCTGGCTCCCCCCACGTGCCCCTGGGCACCTGTCACTCTCCTCTCAGAAGGTCTTCCCCAGATCCCAGGCTGCCTGCCCGGAGCCGCCCACCCCCTCCCTTCAGGCCACTGGCCACACTTGTTATTTCTTGTCCCGTGTCCATCACCCCCATTCGATGGCTCTGAGGCCAGGCACCAGCTCACAGTCCCCGCTGATTATAACCACAACTTTTGTCTTCTTTGGGCCTCCTGTGTGTGACCTCCCTCTGAGGGCCTAACTTCCCGCCTGTATCCCTGGTGCCCGGTGTCCACTGGGCAGGCGCAGGTGCTCAGGGAGGGGTTGCGGAATGGAGGACCATGGAGGAAGAGATGGCGAGGGGGCCGAAATGGAGTCCCCAGGTAGAAACCCCCCCAAACACCTCTAAGGAACATCTCAGCCTGGTCTCAGCTTGCAGGCAACCTGAGTCTTTGTGCACACTGAAATAATTTACTGAATTAGCTAAAGCAGGACCTGAGACGCGGAGAGCCGGAGGTGTGGGTAATGTGGTGTAAACATGGGAAAACGAAGCCTGTTTCCCTGGGTGGGGTGACTGCCGCTGGCGGAGAGAAGGCCCTGCTTCCACGGCGTGTCTCAGGCGCCGGGTGCTGGAGGAGGTGCCGGAGGAGCGACTGTGGGCTGGAGGGGGAGCTGTCCCTCCTGGTCCCGGCCCCCAGCAGTCCCTTAACCATGGGCTACGTGGGAGCCGTTGGCACATCTGGAAAATTGTTTATTGTGGTGCAGCTGGTCGGCCCGGGGATCTATTGGAGGGATTTCTGAGTTGCTTCCTCTGATCATAAACGTTTTGGAGTTCAAGGGCGCAGAGGTGTCTGACGTGGGAACCCTGAGGTCTGGCAAGATTTTCTTTTCTCAAGTAGGGGCACCAGCGCTGAATACAGGGAATGTGAACTGTGTGAACTCACATTGGCCCTGAGGCCAAGGCAGCCGTGACCCCTGTCCCTTCCCCCCGTGCGCACCCCGAGCTCAGCACCCCACGCTGTGTTTTTCAAGAAAGTCACAGATTCTGATGCTGATGACTTGGGGTCCACGTTAGTGCTGCTGCCACCTTCGTGTGCAAACCTCAGATCCAGCTGCCTCTCAGGGGCTGGCCCAAGGAGTGCATTGACCTGACAATGAGCTGTGCCCGGCGGACTCGCCCGCCTGGACCCCTGGGGGTGAGTGCATGAGCCCGGTAACGCTCTGAGCTCACTGTCTTAGGCAAGACTTTGGGTATTCTCTGCCATCCTCTAGTTCCGCCTTCTTCCCCACAAAACTGCAGAAACTGAAGCTGAGCTAATGTGCCACCTGCCCACCCTGGGCCCCCCGCAGGCTACGGCTCCCTGAGGGCGGGGACAAGGCTTGCTGGGGGAACAGGACCTGAAGGCTCAACTCTCCAGGGTCAAGTTCTGGCTGTCTGTCACCTACTATCTGACCTGGAGGGAGCCCCTTCCTCTGAGTCTCAGTTTCCCTCTCTGTAAAGTGAGAACTGCTCACTTTTTGATGGTTGTAAGGATTAAATGAGGTCATGAATATGTTTGCATATTGGGAAGGGATATGAAAATTATTACTATGGTTGTCCTTCTTGTGGGTGACTGCTTCTCAGCAGCACATGAAAGCCACTTGAAGTAATTTATTCTCCATCCCTTTCATTTTGCTCACAACATGAAAAAATCAGAACTGGAAGGGTTCTGGGCTAAATTCTTGAAAGGCCATAATTCTAAAATTTCCAGCCAGTGGGCGGGGCTGAAACTCTGACTTCCCCTCCCTACTCCCCTCTCTCATCCTCCCTACCCCTATCCATTCCTTCCTCCATCCATCTGTCTCTATCCATCGATCCATCCATCCATCAGTTTCTCTATCTACCCATCCATCATTCATCATCCATCCATCCACATCTTCTTCTATCCACCCATGCATCGATCCATCCACTCTTTCACCCATTTCTCCATTTCTCCATCCATCCATCTCTCCCTCCCTCCATTACTCCATCCATTCCTCCCTCCTTCTATCCATCCACCTCTCCTCCATCCACCCATCCATCCATTTCTCCATCCATCCATTCATCCATCATCTGTCTTTCCACATCTCTTTCTATCCATCCATCCACCCGTCCATCCCTCCATCCCTCCCTCCCTCCCTCCACCCACCCACCTCTCCATCAAGCATGCACAAACACTTCCTCCATGTTGGGCACAGGGAACCTAGACTGAGTCAGACCCACTCATCTGGAGGAACATCTGGACTGCCATGCAGACCTCAACTTAACACAGAATCCCAGAATGGAGAGTGGCTATGGGGGAACCCCTGTTGGGGGGATTATACAGGGACCCAGAGGGGAGCTTCAGAACCAGCCGGGGGAGGGCTGTGGGCCTGTAGGAGCCTTCCTGGAGAAGGTAGCAGCATGTTTTCCCAAAGGGCTGGGAAAGCCACGTGTGTCCTCATCCCCAGCCCACCCTGGCGCCTTCCTGCGCTGCCAAGCCGAGATCCACCTTCCCTCTGCAATGTAATCCCAGTTCCCACAGCACTGCAGCTCTCCTAGACTCGAAGACAAAGATAAAAACATCACAATAACCACAGTGAGACAAGAAATAATAACAACCCCTAGCGCTGAAAAAAAAATGAGAGGCTGCCACTTACATCTCGATAAATTGTAAACTTTATCTTCTTGTGCCGATCTTCCTCTTCTCTATTTCATTTACAGGGGAATTTTAATAAAAAAATGTTGATGAAAATCAAAGCAACATAATCAAAATAGAAAAGTTTGACATTTATAGATGTTGTTTATTATTTTAGTGTTTTAAAGTATTAAAAAAGCACACCAAAATTAGTTTCTTATCAAACGTCAAATTTTCATCAAGTTCTCGCCTACAAACTATTTAAACTTTGTTCTTTGGAACAAAGTTGAGTGTCTCCATGAGAATGTGGGGGAGAGTCCCCATAGACTTGCAATGATGTTTTTCTCTGCATCATCGCTCCACTAAAAACATTATCTTGTCATGTTGTCTTCCTAATAAGTTTTGAGAAGAAGTCAACTCTTCTTGTTTTTTTTTTTTTTCCTTTTCACAGGCATATCTGCTGCTGTTTTTGTATATCCTGTAAAATATATACTAGATGGGAATTGCAATGGTGGAAAGGCGTCTGACCTTGGCCCAGCCTAAATCTCTTCAGACGGATCTGATCTTGGCCCTGAACAAGCCGATCCCTTCTGCAGGCGCAGTTCCCCACGGTATGCAAAGACAGACGTGCTCTCGGTGGGTGCAACAGCAGCCCTGGGAGGTGAGAAAGGCGGGGTCTCAGGTTGGAGAGTTCGATTGCCTGGAACAGAGAGCAAGTTAAACCAGCTTAAGCAAGAAGGGAGGACACGTGGGAAGGACGGCGGGGCTGCTGGGGGCACAGGGAGCACAGAGCATCCTGAGCGAGCCCCTGGGCCTGGAGAAAGTTGGGCATATCTGGGACCTGATGGGGGCTGGTGTCCCCTCCTTAGAGATGGAGACCCGGGTTCTGTTCCCTTGACCCCCGTGAACGTGCGTGTTGGTGGAAGAGGCAGAATCCAAGGAGGAGGAGTCTGTATCCGTTTTGGACCACCCGGCAGGTGTCTGCGCCAGGTCACTTCTCCCTCTGAGTCTTACTTTCCCAGTGACTTGACCTCCCTCAGCCTCAATTTCCTCACCTGTAAAATGAGCAGAATGATCCCCCAGCCCACAAGGGAGCAAGCACCAAATATTCATTCTTCCCACTTCTGAAGTCTCCTCCAGTTTGAGGATTCTGTACATCTATGGTCCAGCCTGGGTGTGAACCCGGGAGCCTGACTCTGAAGGGGTCTTCTCTCCCCAGCCCCCACCTCTCTTGCCAGTCTTGCCCTGCTGGCAGCCTCGGAGTTCAGGGGGGAGGCCCAGGGCACAAGCTGTGAGCCCCTCTTCTCTCTCTCCCCCCTGCACACCCCACTGCACAGCCCCGAGGAAAAGCAGGCTTCTAAACTCCAGAACCTTCTGAAGGGGGCTGTATCCTCCCCCAGAGCTGAATCTCTCCAGAATGCTCTGAGCCGGAGAGCTGGGGGATGGAAGACGGGGAGACAGCGATGCCAAGAGACACAGTGTTTCCAGATGATTGGAGAAAGAGAAGCGAACGATGCTGCTTGTCTCGGAAAAATCTGTGCAAACAGCTGTCAGGGAGATGTGTTCCCATAAAAGCCACACGAATAAGAAAGTGAGGGGAAAGAGGAACCCACCAACCCCAGGGTGGACAGGAGAAGCACAGCAAAGACATTGAAGGATGCGTCAGCGTGGGTTGCCTCTCCGATAAACAGCCATGGTGGGACAGCCTGTGCCAGGCCCCCGGACTCAGCCTCCATCCTGTGGGACCCTCCGGTGCAGTCAAGGAGACCAGTGCACAAACGCCAGGCTCTAGAAAGATGCAGATCCCTCGGGGGATAATCCACATGCCAGGGAGATGCAGAGGAGGCAGGAATGAACTCCCACTTCGCGTTTAGAAAATACACTATGTTCAGGGACAGCTAGAGATTAATTATTTACACCGTGCCCTATTAGGGAAATTATAATAGATTATAACAAACAACACCTCCAGATTTCAGTGGCTCAATACAACACTGCCATGTCTTGCTTCTGGAACATTTCAACGTGGGTGCTCCTGGTTGGTGAGCAACCTTTCTCTGTGGATGACACAGGGACCCAGGCCCCTTCCGCCTTGTGGCTCTGCCATCCCCTGGCCATCAGAGTCCTCTGTGCACCACTGGCAGATGGGGAGAGTGGCAGTGGGGACGGTGTGGCCCTGTCTCAGAACCTCTAGCCTGGAAGTCACCCATGTCACTCCGACTCACAATGCTTTTGAGAACAAGCTTCTGCCCACGCCTGGAAGCAAGGAGGGCTGCAAATGGGGCCAGATTAGAAGTGTAGACAGAGCAGGAAGTTCTACCCGGGGAACAGAGCCAGAAGCCCCCGGAGGACAGAGGTCTGCAGCAAACAGGGATGGAGTGGTGCCTGGGAGAGGTGTGGGGTCCAGGAGAGTGTCCCAGGGGACCACAGACAGCTCCCTGCATTTGCTGCTTCTTCGTCTTCCCGTTTGTTACACAAGCTTGTGGAACTCTCTGGACTATGTCAGCCATGCTGGGGGAGCCAAGACAGCACGTGGGCCCCAGGGGCAGTGAATCCGAGACCCCTGTGTGGGGTGGGGTGGCAAAACCAGAGGGAGGGACCCCCTTCTGCCACTGACAAGTAACACCCTCCTTGATGAAACTTTAGTCAGGCGCCTCTGAGCCCTCTTCTGTGTAGGCATCCACCTTGGCCTGCAGCCTGCCCTCGGCCTGCCGAGCCCAGTTGCAGCAAAGAATCCTGCTCAGTCAGGTTAATTCCCCTACCTTCGCTATCTGATCAAGTTCCCATTAGCAACGTCCCATACACTGACCCTCTCACTCTGCTGGTTGGCTGTAAATACCCAGCAGTCTTTGCCATGATCGTGGTTCACCCTCTCGTCCCTATTACAATAGTCTTGAATAAAGTCTTCCTTGCTGGTTTTTTTATGTTTTTTGTTTTTTGCTGAAGATTTGCTCTGAGCTAACATCTGTGCCCATCTTCCTCCGTTTTATACGTGGGGCCCCGCCACAGCATGGCTTGATGAGTGGTGCGTAGGTCTGTGCCCAGGATCTGAGCCAGCAAACCCCAGGCCACCGGAGTGGAGAGTGCAAACTTAACCACTATGCCACCGGGCTGGCCCCTTCCTTGCCATTTTTAACTGGTCCAGTGCAAAAATTTCTCTTTAACACCTCTGAGAGTCCGAGACAATCCCTGCATCTAGAACATTCCTTCCAGAACCAATCTTGCCCATTTGGATTAGGGACTACCCAGGAGGCTTTTCCCACGTGGACAGTGGTGTGGAAGTTTGGGAGGTCATGGCCGGCCAGGTGGAGGGACAGGGGAGCCCCAGCAGGAGGGGAGGCCGCAGGAGGGTCTGGCAGCTGACTGCACACTTGTTCCGTGGCCCCAGGCCGGGCCGGAAATTCAGGTGGAGAAATTCTGCTGAGCTTGCGAGCTCCCGCTGTCCAGGGTGGAAGGAGAGCATCCACAGGACGTGCATGGGGGGAAAGGTGCCCACCTGAGGCTCCTTCGGTCACCCCTGGAGCCCATTCCGGCCTCTGCCAGGCCGGGTACAAGAGCCCAGCACGTGCCTCAAGCTGTGGCGGCACCGCAAGTTTCCCTGGGGAACAGGTCCCCAGGCCATGGTGTGAGAACGCTTCGGGCCATGACCGGGGCATCCTTCTTTGAAGACCATTTGTATTTTTAAACCTTCCTGCCCAAGTGCCTGCTGAAGCTATTTTGGGGGATCAGCTATTCACCCCAGGCCCTTCTGAAAACCCTCATTAACTTGTTCATCAGCAGAAACCAAATAGTCGGCCCCGGGGTATCCAGGTTTCTTGAGAGCCCTGGATGCCCCTGATGGTGCGGCCTTCTCTTCAGGCCCTTACCGCGAGAGGCTGGGAAGGAAACTCGGCAGGCCACCAGGATCTTGTTAGCACCTTTTGCCTCAGAAATCCAGATCAGTCTTCCAAAACCACCGCCCCCCAGAGTATGTGAATATTCCTTCTGGTGACATACAAATGCGCTTGCTCACAAGTTCACACGCCCTTCAGGCCCACCTGCCACCCCGGGAGGTGATAGCTTCCAGTGAGTCAGTAATCAGCACCATTGTCCAAGGACCTTGGAAAGGGGGTGGGGAGGCCTCCCTGTTGGTGAGGGGCGAGGGGTGGGAGCTCCAAGGGCCGAGATGTAGGTGGCCCCCCAGCCACTCTGCCTTCTCGAGGACCCCCAGAGCGCTCACATCTGCCCGCCCCCTCCAGTCCCCCAGCCCTCCACTGGGGTCAGACGGGAGAGAAGCCCACGGTCTGAGCTCCCGGGAGAGGGGGGAGCAGGAGGTGTGGGAAGCCCCGAATTTGAAGTCAACATGCTTTTTATTTTCTGTGTGATAACTGAGTCAATTTTTTAAACTTTCCCTGGAATTGGGTAAAAGAGGTGGAGAGCAAAACGTAGTCATGCATCGCTTAACGACGGGAATATGTTCTGAGAAATGTGTTGGGCGATTTGGTCATTGTGAGAACAGCATACAGTGTACTTACAAAACCTAGATGGTACAGCCTACCACACACCTAGGCTAGATGGTACTAATCTTACAGGACCACCGTCGTACATGCAGTCTGTCATTAACTGAAACGTTATGCAGCCCATGACTGTATTGTTGGGGAGGTTCTTTAGAGGAAAAAGCATGATGCTCCAAGCGAAATGCAGAAAGGACCACTCAGGAAGCTTTCATGGCATGGCGGGCCCCGTGCTAAGCACTTTAAATAGCATCTTGTTTAATTTAGTTTTCATCATAACCATACCTGTTTTCCAGATAGAGAAACTGAGATTCAGAGAGCAAAGAGCTTGCCCTCAGCCTCTGGCTCCAAAGTGGGACCCTGGGCTGTGACCGTGAGTCCAGCCAAGGGAGATGGGGCCTGGACCCAAAGCACTCCCCTCCTTCTCCAGGGACAAGTGTTGTCCAGAAACCCCGTAGTTTCTGGAATGGGATGGGGTGGTGTGAATTCCAGGGCCTTCCTCTCTGAGACCCTGGAGGCGCCTTGTCCAGGCCCAGCACAGAGAGAGGGATGGGCCAGCCCCAGGGAGCTCCAGGGATGCCCTGTCAGTCAGCACCCCAGCCTCTCCCTGCAGCAGGCACGCCCCCATCTGCCAGGTGGGGGCCCTTTAGTTTGGGTGGGGAGCCAGCAGGTGGGCTCGATTCCCTTCCATTCCTGACACTGTGAGGCTCCATGTCCGTGAGCATCTGCTTTCCTTGGAGTGCTTGGGCAGGTGGGCAAAGCTTCAGGGAGGAGGGGGGCACCCCTCAGTTAGAGCCTGAGGGGCACGGAGGGCTCAAGAGAGCCCCAGCCACCTGTCCACCGACTGTAGCATTGGCAAAAAAAATCATGCCTTATTTACCAAAGGAATACTATACAGCAAGGAAAAAGACTGAACTATTGACAGGCAACAGCCTAGTTGAATCTCCTGGACCTGCTGTGGAGCTAAGGAAGCCAACACAGAAAAAGGACACACTGTACTCGGCCATTTTTCTTTGCTCAAAACCAGCTGGACTAATCTTTGGTGATAACTTCATTGCTACCTATTGACTGAGAGGGGCAGGGGCCTTCCTGGGCACTGGGAATGTTCTATGGTGAATGGGGGTTTCCTGAGGGTCTATGGATGTGAAATTCATAGAGCCGCACGCTTAAGATTTATGCACTTTTCTGCATACGTTATGTCTCAATTTTCAAAATTTAATCCTCAGTTTTTCAAAAATTTAATCCTAAACAACTCCACAAAACAAACAATGAAACGGCCCTAGGCTCCTGATGACTTGCCTGGGTCACCCACCACCCCCTGGGCCTCCAAATCCTCTAGAAGTCAGATACCGGCCACCCCAAAGAGGAGGTTTTAAGGCATCTCTCTGGCCGGGCGTTGGAGCCTGCTTCCTGCACAAGGCACTTTAAATCTTCCAGACCCTGAGCCTTCTGTGAAGAATGCTTTATGGAACGTCTTCCTGCCACGCAGGACAGCTGCATGTCAGCCAGCACTGAGGGAGGAACACAATGACCCAGAGGGAACAGTAGAAAGGCACCTGGCACCTTCCCTGCAGGCTCGCGGAGCTGGCGGGCTCTCACGGTGCTGTCCCTCCCTGACCTGGGGCCCTGCCCATGAGAGAACCACCTCACACATCTGCAGAGCAGGCCCTTGCCGTTACCTCCTGGCTTCCTCCACAGCCTCCCGGGCTGGGGTCCTGAGCCCCCGAGACGTTGCTGGGCTGGTCAGTGTCCAGGCCGGGCATGGACATGCCTCGGCGCAGACAGCAGCCCAATGGACCCCACTGTGGCTGTGACTATGGAATCAAGGTTAGGTTTTCTCCATGGACCCCCAAATCCCAAGCCCTACTGTGATTGAGCCGCCCAGTGAAAGACCCCCAGACCTTCTGCTCAAGACTCTGTCTCCTGACACCCTCTACCAGCTCCCTCTGCTCTGGGGACCCAGCGACTGATGATGACCACAGGCTGCCTCTGGGGACGTGGCACAGCCTTTTATTCTCCTGGAGGGTTGGGGCGACCAGAGGCTCAGAACAAACAGTAACTTGTCACTGCAATAGGCCTGGCTTGCCCCAGAGCCCAGGGCTCCTATCCCAATGTCAAGGCCCTAGCCAAAGTCCCTACCTCTTCTGGCAAGTTCCACTTAACCCCCACACCCAGCAGAACCCTGCCGACATCTGCAGACCTCCAGGTCCAGCCCCCACCCCACAGCCTGGTCCTGGAAGACAGACGGTAGGAAGAGTCGTCACCGTTGCTTTAGTCATGAAGGTCTGCAGCACAGGTCCCCAAACTCTGGTCCTTGGTCTTACTCGTGTGTGGGACACCAACAACCCGGTCCCAGCAGTGCTGGCTGAACTTGGCCGAGTTTTCCCTCCAGTATGAGCTAAAGAGAAGGTCCATGTGCTCGTCGCCGCTGGTGCAGTCCAGCCTCATCCCTGGGCACCTGGAGAAATACTGGGCCAACACACACCCTGCAACACATGCAGACACACAGGCCCATGGACACTCAGACTGTGCCCTCACGCACACACACAGATGTACATCCCCACATGCTTCACACATGCACACATGCACGCACAAACACTGACAAAACACACGCAGAAACCCTCACACAGACACACCCTCACACGGAGAAATATACACCCAGGCTCAAGCGCACATAGGTACCCGCTCCCCACGCATACACACTCTCCTGTGCCCTCCAGGACACACAGTGTTTCCAAGGCATGGGACAGCCTCTGTCTGTCACCCAGAGTTAGTAACAACGACTTCCTCCAAGGCTGCAGAGACAAAGTCTGTGAGTTCCTAAACCAAATGCTCTAGGCCTCAACACGAGCGTCTGGGTTCCCTCCTAACAGTCGTTGCTACAGACTGAATGTTTGTGTCACCCCAAATCCATGTGTTGAAACTCCAGCCCCCAAGGTGACGGTGTCAGGAGGGGGGGCCTGTGGGAGGTGAGTAGCTCGTGAGGGCGGAGCCTTCACGATGGGAATCAGCGCCCTTATAAACCGAACCCCAGAGAGCTCCCTCACCCCTTCCATCAGGCGAGGACACGGCCGTATGTGAACCAGGAAGCAGGCTCTCCCTCACCAGACACCAAATCTGCCGATGCCTTGACGCCGACTTCCGGCCTCCTGAACTGCGAGAAATAAATGTCTGCTGTTTATGAGCCACCCAGGCTGTGGTATTTTTGTTACAGCACCCCGAACGGACTGAGACGCTCATGAAACTGTCAGGCCCCTGTGGGCTTGCCTGCCCGGGCCCGGGGAGGAGGGCGTCTGAATGGGGGCCTTGGGCACGTGGGCCCCACCACTCATACCCTCTGCCCGCTCAACTGCTCCTGTCCCCTCACCTCTCCTCCTGCGCCCACCCAGGGCTGCTCAGTGGCTTCCCAAACCCCCTCTACCTAATGCCCAGTGCCACCGTTGTGCCTCCAGGTCGGACTTGTCCCTGTTGCCATTCCTCCGTTTCCCTGCCCTGCCCCATGGCCCTCACCCTGCTGTCCCTCAGTCTCGAGGTCTCGGGCACGTGGCTTCCTGTGAGGGGCCTCTTTGGCTCACCTGGCGCCTGGGTCACACAGCTGCCCTGCATGGGCGGGTGTGGGGGTCCTGCGTGATGACGGCCCTGGAAAGAAACTGCCCAGTGCTGTCCCCACAGGCCAAGGAGCCCCCCGGTCCCCGTGTGGGCCCCTTTCTGCCCGCACAGGGAGCATCCCCGCCTTGTGAGGTGGGGAGAGTGCCCGCAGGGCTTGCAGGCGGAGGGGCCTGGAGCCGAGTGACCGCCACACTCTGCTCTGCTCTTCTGTCCGCCACCGAAACCACATCCTCTCCCTGGACATCAGCCCCCTTGACACACCCATCCCATATCCCCCACCACAGCCAGACACTAGAAACTGCTGGGTGCCCTGGAGGGACAGAGGAGCCCGGGGCGGGGGTCTGGCGGCGGGAGGAACCGGTGGGTGCCCAGTCCTCCTGTCCGCCTTGTCTGCGGCCAGCACACTGGAGCCTTTCTGTTGAACCCACAGGTTCTTCCTCCCAACTTCAGTGGGTGCTAACAAGACTGTGGGCTCGGGAGGTGTCGTGAGTTGAATAGTGGCCCCCCAAATATCAGTCCAGGCCCTAACTCCCAGAACCTGTGTGTGAATGGGATCTTATTTGGAAACAGGGTCTTTGCAGGTGCAATAAAGGACCTTGAGATGAGATCATCCTGGATGTAAGGTAGGCTCTACGTCCAACGACAGGTGTCCATATAAGGGCCAGAAGAGGAGACACAGACAGAGGAGGCAGAGATCAGAGTGGTGCAGCCACAACCCCAGGAGCGCTGGCGGCCACCGGAAGACAGAAGAGGCAGGAAGGATCCTCCCCTAGAGCTTTAGCAGGGAGCGAGGCCCTGAGAGAATACATTTCTGTTGTTTTGAGCCCCCAGCGTCCGGTAATTTCTTGTGGCAGCCACAAGACATGAATACAGGAGGCAAGCAGATCTTGGTTCAGACCCAGGGTTCCATCACGACTCCTGTGTGGCCTCGGGGGAGTCGCTTTGCCTCTCTGAGTCCCTGCGTCTTCAGTGGAAGGCTCCCCCGCTCCGTCTTCCCGGGTCACGAGGAGCAAGTGAGGCGTGTTCTCTGCTGGGCCTCACGGGCCTTTGCGGAGCGTCCTGTGCTGGAGAAGCCCATTCGGGGAAGAAACGGAGGCCGTGCTGGTGGACCTGGGAGGCCGTATTCTGCCAGGAGAGAGCCTCGCTTCAGCCCTGCAGCGAGAACTCCCTCCCAGCCTTTGGCCGGGAGCCGTGGCGGCGATGGACAGCTCGGCAGGAAGATGGTTCCAGAGGCTGAAGTAATGTTTATTGTATACGCGCCATAGATACT
Organism: Diceros bicornis minor; assembly: GCF_020826845.1. Lineage (NCBI taxonomy): Eukaryota > Metazoa > Chordata > Mammalia > Perissodactyla > Rhinocerotidae > Diceros > Diceros bicornis. The sequence goes on from NC_080763.1 coordinate 46,093,418, forward strand.
GTCCTGTGCTCAATTAGCCGCCAGCACGGCGAGGAGAATGCGGAGAGACAGGGCCCCCCTCCGCTTCCAGCTGGGCCCCGCGCCCGGGGTTTTGGCTCTGGGAAGCGGAGGCCAGTGCGTGCTCCTCTCCGAGCACACTGGGTCCTGCACGTGCACCTGGGTCAGAGCCACGCGTTCCCAGGGACCCTTGCTTCGCCGTTTGGGGGCTGACACCCCGAATCCTTCCTTGAACACTGCGGGTGTGAGAGAGCCCCATTGCCGCATGGAACTGGAGAATAAGAGAGTCTGAAGGTGGCTCAGGGACCACCTCGTCCCTTCCCAATAATTTTTCAGACAGGGAAACTGAGGCCCAGGAGGGGGAGTCTTGTTGGACCACACGCAGCAAGCAAGGGTGAGGCCAGAACAGAGAGTCCCCAGTCTGCGGGACTCATAGTCTCGCAGCCACCAGCTGGCCCTAAACACTAGGACCAAGACCCTCATCCAAGGCCAGGCCTCCGAGGTATCAAGACCTTGCTGCAGCCTCGGAGACGGGGAGCTCACCCCCTGACAAGGCTACCCCATCCACTTCTTGGAGGACAGTGCTGAGTGACAGCAGGTCCTTTGTTATACCCCAGCCAAATTCCCTTTCCCTGGGACCGCTCTTTCTGCCCAGCTCGATAGAGCAAAATGCTTTTCCATTTTCCACCCTGTCTCCCTGAAAGACCCTGGAACCAGTGATCTCAGCCCCCATGGCCCAATTCAGCCAACATCCCTTCTGTGGGCCCCAGCCTCTGGACACCCTTGGCCACCTCCCTCAGCAGCTGGATGTGGACCCTCGACAAATCCCAGGATGGAAAGAAAACTCTGAACCATGGTTGTTTACAGAAAGGAAGGTTCTCGTAAGCTGAGGTCATTCTCCAATCAAATGAGAGAATAGCTAGGGAAACACTTCATAAGCTTGAAAGAGGTTACAGATTCTTATTAGATTATATATGTCCTGCCAGATGTCCAGAGAAACAGGCACCAGCAGATTTAATGTAACTAATCATGTCAGTAGCCATGTCCAGGCTCACGCCCTCCCTAAACAGTCCCACATGTCAGATGTACACACGCTGGTAACGAGAGCTGACACGCACGGAGCCCTTCCACGGGGCAGGCCCTGTTAGCGCACTGCCAGTAGTAACTCATAATCCCCACAGCACCATGAGGAAGGCATTCTGTTCTGAGTGTTCTGTTATGGCGAACACTCAGGCATGGAGATGTTAAGTCATTTTCTGCACACACACAGTCACACTTGCGCACTGCACAATCATGGTAGACAAACTGCTAATGGGAGATCAAAAGGCACAGACTTGTTGAATATAGCTACCTTTGTATATGAATTTGCTAATTCGTTTATTTATTTCAGATAAGGATTTCAGGAAGGGTGTGCACAAGGTTGCCTTAAATACCCGGGTAGTGGCAAAGCCTGTAAGGTCCCTGCCAACGCCTCTGTCCCCTTCTCTCCCTGGCTCCAGCCACATGGGCCTCCTTGCTATTTCCAGAACATTTGAGGTCCTTTCTAGGCAAGAGCCTTTGTGATCCCTGTGCCATGCTGGCTCCTTCTCATTAATCAGCTCTCAGCTAAAATGTCTCCTCCTCAGAGAGATCTCCCCCGTCTGCAGTTCCCCACCACCATAAAGCAGCCTCTGCCCATACCAGTGACTCTCCCACATTTCTGTTTTATTCTCATCCCAGCACTCATCAGCAATTTGAAATGGTTTTGCTTATTTCCTTGTTGACTCTTAAATGTCACTAGATTATAACCTCCCTGTGCACCATCTTGCTTGGCTATTGCTGTGATCCTAGCCCCTCGCACAGTGACTGGCAGGAAATGAATGAACAAAATTAGAAGTAGATGAGGAAGGAGAGGCAAGGGAAGACACGGGCAGGGGCACCAAATGGAACCAGACCTGAGGCTGAGCTCACAAAATGCCTGCCTTGACGTCCTATTGACTGAGCCTCCTAGTAGCCAAGAGGAAGAGAGAAACATGATCAGTTTATGTGAGCGAAATGACGATGAGTTAGGCCAAACCAACAGGTCAGGAGGCATACAGCTGTCTTTGGTACTGAGACCAGATGGACCTTTGCCCTGAGAGTCCTTCTAAAAGGACCACCTTGTGACATCACCCCCATGTGCTCACCGACCTCCTCATGGGGAGCACAGGGGTGCATTTGGTGCAGCTGATTTCCAATGGAGACTGATGGCTCATTGCGAAAAACGGTTGAGACCAAAGCAGGCCAAAGGAAGCTGCTCTCGTGCGTGGGACGTCAGGGGTGGCTGTGAGAGCGTCCCTGCTGTGGGATGTGTGGGATGGCTGTGGTGCCCCCACCCACACACAGGAGGAGAGGCAGACCATGGGGGTCTGGCTAGAGCTGGGTCACGGCTTCTCTGAGTGGCCTCCTATGGCTCAGGAACAGACAGACAAGGGACAGAACACACTCCCATCCCACCCGCGGAGGAATGATCATCTTTGGAACAACGGTCCCCGTGCACAAGGGGCCCCTGCAGGTAAGGTGGCCGGCAGGCTGTCTGCACATCAGCCTTACTGTGAGTTCCCTCTGCTGGGTGGGTAACTAATGCCTCTCCAGAGAGGCAGAGGCGGGGCGGTCTGTACAAGCCGAAAGCAATTTGGAATGTTTTTGACAGATTTCTCCTCAAGGTAGTAAAAAGTCTAACAGGGTCTGCCCTGTCTTGGCCGCGTCTAAGAAACCTGTGTGCAGAAAGCACGGCCCCAGGCGCTGGTGTTGACTGAGTCAAGCGATAGCTCCCAAGGATCCACTGTGTCCACCACGGTTGGTGCCCGTGGCCCCTGTTGTTCCCTGACCGCCAGTGTCCCCAGCACAAAGTCCACTCTGCACCTGACTGTGTGTGGAGGGAAGCGGCGATCAGAGGAGGCATTCAGCAGGCAAAGGGCATCCGTCGTCAGAGCAAACGTGGGAAAACCACCCCCCCGAATGTAAATAAGACCCCTCTGGTCCAGGTCTGTAGGAGGCTGCAGTGCGGGAGAGTATGAGTCTGTGTGTAAAATCCTCGAATGTTAAAATAATATTTGAAACAGGAGACATGTGTTAATTTACAGTTTTAAACCACAGGATTGAAGTCAGGGAAGTGAATAAAATGAAGCGTAATTACACAGGAGTACAGAAAGTCCTGAAGATAGTCTTTCCTTGATGAAAGGGGCCAGGAGGAAAATTGACATCTGCGAGATAATGAAAGCTCATTTTATGTCTAATCCGAACAGTCACCTCTGAGCAGATCAAAGGGTAGAAAAAATAGAAATTGACAGTAGGTCTGAAATTGCTTATTGATGAAACCATGGAATTATGTGATAGAAGAAATCAATTAAGTACTAAGAGGTGAGGCCCCTGTGGAAAGGAGAGGATGGGAAATTAACAAAGGAAATTGACATGGGTGGTGAGAAAGGGCTGGAAATTACCTTGCCAAAGGAAAAGTAAAAATAGAAGGCTACTTTGAAAGACTATATCATTAGAGAAAAAGTGTGATGGAAGGGAGAAACTTGAAAATCGCATCCACGGGGGAAAGAAGGCTTCTCAAAACAGAAAGACCAGGAACAATGTGCTCACCGAGCCCAAAAGCAAAGCTAATAAAAGGCGTGGAGAATGACGGGCGGGGGAGAACGTCCAGATGGGGAAACTGAGGCCCGAGAGGGGCAGGTCCTGGGAGGAGAGCCTTCTCTGTCATCTCCCCCACCATCTTCCCCCTCGGGGGGCGAGGGAGAAGACTCAAGCCCACTTTCCAGGGCTCGGCACAGAAGGCAGGCCGTCCAACGTAGGGGCTGCAGCGGGTTAGAAGTGAGTCACAGAGTGCAGCCCACGTGCATCAAGCTCCCCTCTCAGGGGGAGGAGCACCAAACCCACAGACCCCCGTGTCCCAGACTCAATAGGACAAAACCAGAGGACTCTTCATCCAGCCGCCCAAACCCGGTTGCTCTCCCGTTTTCCCGCCACAGGGAGTGGCACCACCGCCACCCCTTGGCTCAGACAAAAGGCCAGGCAGCATCCCTGAGGCTGCTCACTGCCCACATCCCATCCACCAGCCAATCCCGCTGGCCCTGACCCGAAAGAATAGCCGGGGCAGCCGGTTGGGGCTCTGCCCAGCTGTCACCTCCTCTGTGAGGCCCTCCTTGACCACTCCATCTGGAAGAGCGCCCTGCCCCACAGACCATGGGCACACCCCAAGCATTTTTATTTATTTTCTTTATGACATGATTGTGGCCTGACATCACCTTGTTTGTTCATTTGTGTACTTCCATTATAATGCCAGCCCCAGGAGGCCAGGGGCCTTATCCCCTGCAGTATCTTGCCTAGGAAGCTTGGCACATAGGAGGTACTCAATAAGTGTTTGTTGAATGAATAAGTGACAGCTTGTGGGCTGGGCCAGAGGCCCCATCTCAGAGCTCTGACTGCAGCCTGCACCCCCTCACCTTCCCCCTGCTCTGTCATTCAGTGTGGTCAGTCCTGGTTAGACCTAACGCTCAAGGTCAGCCTCGTATCTGAGACCCAGCACCCAGCATTGTGCCCAGCACACAGCAGGTGCCCCAGGAGTTTTGCTGGGTGGCTGAATGTTGTAGACTCAGAGCAGGTTGGAGGAGGGGGGTGTGTCTCAGAGAAAGATCGAAGGGCCTGGAGGGTCCATGCAGTCCCTTCATTTTACAGGCACGAAACCGAGACCCCCACAGGGTGTGGTGTGTGCAGCTCGGAGAGCTCAGGCGGCACCGAGACGGCTCAGGCAGGCTCCCGCGCCCCGCCGGCACCGCTTCTGCTCGGCTGTGCCGGGAGATGGGCAGCCCCTGGCCTTTCAGACACGACTGGGAAGGGGGATGCTCCAGTGCCAGCATCCCCCTCCTCCTACTTTTCACAGGTGAAAATTGGATCTTCCCACCAGGAGGCTCAACCAATTTCAAGACCCTGCAGGGGCTGCTCTGCTGATAATGTTCAGCAGGCCAGTCAACCACAGGCCTGGCTGCTGTCCCCCTCGGGCTGGGGTGGAGGCAGCCCCTGCACGCCGTGTCCAGAGCCCCCTGGTGAATGGGCAGCAAGGACTTTCTGTGCAAGAAGGAATGCCCCTCCAAAGGTTGGGCAGTGGCTGCACAGTCAGGACGTCCCAGGACATTCTGAGCTCGGCCGCTGCCCATGAGCCGGTCAACATGGAGAGCGACACTTCCTCCACCTCCTTGGACCAGGCTGGGTGCTGGGGAGGTGAGCAAGGCAAGGGGTCGCCACGTGTACTGGATGCCTGTTCTGGACCAGATGTGCTGGTGCCCATGTCCGAGTGACGGTGAGTCGGCCTCCCAGGACTGCGGGTCAGGCTCAGGGCTGGTCCTGCATCCTGGCTAGCTTCTCCCGTTGAACCTAAAGACAGGGATTTGAGGCCCACGTGGGACCCTTGGAGATGGAGCTGGGGTTCTATGAACCTCAGTCTTTCCTCTGAAGGATGGATGTCAGCCTCAGAAGAAAATGCCTCTGGGCTGCGACTGTGGAGTGGGCTCGGACACCACCATCTGTGTGAAGCTCAGCCGCCCTCCCCCAGCCCCCAACAAGGACGTCACTCTCTGTGCAGGACACCCTGGGCAGGGTCCCCCCCGCCCCAGGGCATGTGACAGAGGCAGAGGCTGCCCCGGGACCCTGCAGGCACCTTCATTCTCACCTACCTGGAGACAGACTTGGCCTGTGTCTCTTACCAGGATGGCCCCCTCTGCCAGCCAGCCAGATGACTCCTGAGTCACCCTCTAGTCCCTGTCCTCAGACTAGTGGTGCCATCACTCCCCCAAAGAAAGCAAGGTGGGCTGGGGAGGACCGAATCAGGTGGAATGGATAAAACAATAGAGAAAATGGAAGGGAGGGAATGTGTGCACCGGAGTGGGGACTCTGAAGCAGGATGGAAAGGCTAGATCAAATGGTTATTTTATGTCACAGAAATTATCGTATTTTGTGGGATTGATAAGAATGTCACACAATCAGACGGCCCTTTGGGGTTCACCAGTTACAATTAATTCTTCCTTCTCATTTAGTGAAAACCATCCGGAGTAGATGTATCGTCTCCATTTTATCAATTTGCAATCTCTGGCCTGATCTGACAGTCAGTTCCTCCAGGGCACAAAGTCATCCCATTTCCAGAGAGACTTTTTTTTTTTGGGTGTCGCTTCATTTTCGATGTTGAGAAATCACACAATCAAATTCCTGTTACAAAGATCACTCTAGTGAGAGTATGGAAGGTCGATTCATAGGACAAATCAAAGGGCAATTTGGTGCCTAACGCACTTAAAACATGCCTCCTCCTTAACCCAGCCCCAGCGTTTCCCAGAACCTACCCCACAGAAATCGTGGCAGAAATGTGCCTGCAAGGGTGCATTTACAAGAATGTTCGCCAGAGGACCCACTCAACAAAATAACACCTCCATGCAAAGGGATATTTTACAGTTGATTAAAAGTGAGCTTGATCTGTGTGTACCGACGTGAAAATATGTCCAGGAGTGAGAAAAAGTCATTGCGGGACAATACTGTTGCCAATTTCACCTCATTCCAGTGGGACTCCGACCCACATTTGGAGGAGCTCCGAGGAGGGGCCCACAGGTGAGCCTCATACCCACCCTCCATCCCTTCCTCCGAGGGTTCTTTCCTGTTCGGTGTCGTGGATTTGAAACAAAACCAAAGCTGAGTGTTCAACAGCACAAGCTTTATTCAATGGCCAAAGAATGGAGAAGTGGGAACAAAGTTCACAAATCAACTTCTCAGCTCCTAGGGTGATTAAGCCGCTGTTATAAGGGGTCAAGGTAATGAAGGGAAGGAATATTCATAGGTAAACTGTCATGGCGTCGGTGGGTATGTTCCATAAACGGTAATGTATTACAATGGGCGTATAATGAGCTGTGGGTTCTATGTCAGGTCAAGTCAGGCTACCATGTTGCCTTCAACTGGTTTTGACCATGTGTCTCAGCCATCTCCTCTTTCCTCTCTTTGTGGTTTCCTTTAAGCTGAAGAGAATGTGTTAGGCTTGTTCTGAGCAGGGCTGCGGTTAAAGTCTTATGGGGTCGGTGGGCCGGGTAACAATACTGAATGACCTCTTTGGTAAAACATACAAATGTATATACAAAGAGAAAGATCTAGAAACAAACCACTGTGGTTGGTTTCCCAGAGAGATATGTTCACAACAAAGAGAACAGCACCAAACAGCAGGGTTTCCTTGCATACCTTCTGGGCATACCACCCTCTGCGATGGAGCCTGGTACGAGGGTCCTGTGTATGTGTGTGCACACGTGTGTGTTTCCCCATTATTTAATGGCAATTATGGAAGCGGGGAAGGCAAGGGCAGGTAGTAAGAGAAGATCAGGCTGACGTCCCAAGAACGTTCTCCTTGAGGAAGAGTCGAGACTCAGGTGAAGCCCCTAGACCCCTCCCCGCAGTCACCAAGTGGGGTCCTGGGACAGCTGGCGGCAGGAACACTTGGGGCTGAAATCTTACAGACACCTCTGAGGATGGGAGGTTGACCAGAAGTGGATCTGGGAGCTATCAAATGAGAGACAGGCCTCGCTTTGCCTTCACAGTTGTTGACTTAAAAAAAAAAAAGCCAACCACAAAACATGAGCTCATGTGGGCTGGAAAGGCGGCGAGCGGGGCCCCGGGGGAGGGGGCTCGCAGGCTGCGTGTTTCCGTCGTGCCCGGAACGCGAACGCCAGGGGCCGTTACACAGGGCTTTGTGCAGGAGGTGAAATAGAACAAAGGGCGACGGGGTGGACCAAATAGCATGGAGTGGATAAAACAAATAATGTGGAAGGGAATGGAATGTATGCGCTAGAGTGGAAACATAAAGCAGGATGGAGTGAATGGGTACAATTAGCCGAGGTCAATAAAGTCGGGTAAGCTGGAGTAGGAAGTAGAAGGGAATGGCTGGAACAGACTGGAACGAAATAAACAAAATAAATTAGGTTGGAATTGAAAAGCTAGATGAAAACAGAACAGAATGGGCAAAGGAAGGGGCTGCATTCTTACAGCAGGAGGGGACTTGGGTCATGGTACAGATGAGGACACGGAGGCCGGAGACGGGACAGGGCCAGCCTCCCTTGATCTCACTGCCAGGAGTGTTTGTGTGGCTGAGGTTTGCAAGGTTCCCATGTGGGGAGCCTCTGGGAGGGGAAAGGCCTCGATTTATGTGCAGACCCCAGAGAGGCCAGACCCCTGGGGGAGGCCAGGCCCTGCTGCTGACTTTGGGCAAGCCCTGCCCTTTGGGCCTTTATCCCCCCACCATTCAAGGAGCAGGTCTGCTAAGATGACCTTGAAGAGTCCTTCCTGTCCCCAAACTGCAAGCTCCTTTATTTCACAGTTATTGAACCGGGCCACGGACTATAGATACAAAAAATGGACCCGGGAGAAGCCCAGAACCCATGATCCGTGCTGGATCCGTGTCAAACACGGGCCACCATGGGCCAGGTCTCCATGGGTGACACATTTCCCTCATGGCCCCAGTACCCAGCAGGGACCACCTCCTAGGGTAGGCAGTGCCATGCCAAGTGTATCGGAGCCTGAGGCCAAAGGAAACCTCAGATATACTGATCCTGTCTTACTTACAGTTTTGATAATTTGTTCACCATGGATATATTTGCATTAATTTTGATTTTTAATAGGTTATACTAAAGTATTATTTATCTTGATTACTGAGATTTTTGGTGCTCCTTTAAATGTCTCACCCCAGGCAAGTGCCTCACTCACCTCATCCTACTCCCAGCCCTGTTGGTAGGTGCCATGATGACCCCATTCCACAGAGGAAGAAACAAGTTCAGCGAGTTTCCCTGACTGTGAGATACTGAGGATGCTTCTGGGAGGGGCTGCTTGCTGTGCTGGAAGAAAAGTGAAGATGACTGCGCTTGGTGGGCTCACATGTGTGGCTGCCTTTTGGGGGCTGGGTCTTTTGGAAGACACGGTGCTCCACCAGGGGGAGGGCAATCTAGGCAGAAGGCCCCGGATGTGCAAAGGAGTGGCAAGTTGTGGAGTTGGAGAGCAGGTCAGCGCAGCTGAATGCAGGGCTGTTGGAGGGTCAGGGTTGGGACTTTGGGGGCCAGGTCTAGCCCCCATCTGCCTCTTGGCTGGTCCATACCCAGAGGATCTGCATCCCCTCCACGTGTCCCCTGGATGAAACGCCAGGCATGCGTGGGTGATAGAATGACAAGCCACTGCCAGACAGCTCCCGGCGGGGTTGAAGCAAAAATCCTCAACAGTGATCAGCACATCTGGGAAACTGCTTTCTGTGCATTTATGGCCCCGGGCCCTTGAGTGCTCAGGGTTGTCAGTGTGGAGGGAAAAAGAACCCTTCCCAGCCTCAGCTCGCAGGCGGATTTATTTGGAATACATAGGATTTATAGAAATCCATGCCAAGTGCTAAGCACTGAAACCCAAACAGGAGATTTGAGCCACATGTTCTTGATCTAGATTTGGGAAGAGATGTGGGAGTGACGCTGAAACCTCTGCTTCTCCCTGGCCTCCGGTAGCTCCCCAGCCTTAGGGGGCAGCCCCTCCCAAGCCCCCACCTGCCTGACCAGCTTCTTCCTTGCTGTAGACCCCCAAGAATCAGGCCAGGTCAGGGAGATTTCTGCGGGCAGCTGGCGGCCGGGATCTGCTAGGCACTGGGGGACGCTCTTGGGGAGTTCGCTGTGCCCAAGGCCTCGCCCCTGTCCTGAGAGAAGTGATAGTCTTAAAGGAGCTCATAGATCCACATCACAGCTTTCCAGAAAGAGAGCTGATGGTCCCAAAGCCCTGGCCCTGCCCTGACGGTGCCCACAGCGCTGGGCCAGGGCCCTATCTGCAGGGCTCATGGGTCTACAGTTATCTCCCTCTCCTGAGGGAGCCCAGGGCCTCAAAGCCACGGACTTGTCCTCAGGGAGCTCAAAGCCCTGAAACTTGGCCTTGTCCTGAAGGAGACCATAGTCCTAAAGACTTTGTCCTGTCTCGATGGAGAACTTAGCCCTGAAAACACGACTGTGAGAGACCGAACATATGAAGGGACAGTGACCAGACCACACATAAAAACAGAACTCTGACCCACAGCCTGAACAACACGCCCAGGAGACGAGGCCCTCATCTCCAACAAACAGCCCCGGAAGCCAGGCTGCTCACAGGAGGCCAGGAGGCTCTCCCTGGAGACAACCCAGGACACTGTACAATGGCTTCTGTGACATTCTGCCCCAAATGGCCAGGACTTGATCAATAACTCACAGCTGCCCTAATTTTTGCCGCCGCTTCCAACTCGGGACCAACCAGAGAAAGTAAAACATGCCCCCTAACGAGTCACCTAGGATCCCCGCTTCTCGTGAGCTGCCTCCACCCTCCCCAGGCTCAGCGCCTCATCACGGCTCACTGCCCCCTCCCTCTTCCACTGAAACCCCCCCAGCGGGGCCCACCCGGATACTCCAGGATGGTCTCATCTCGAGATCCTTCACTTCGTTACATCTGCAAAGACCCTTTTCCTGAATAAGGTCACAGTCACAGGTTCTGGGGTTAGGACAGGGACACATCTTTCGGGGGCCACCATTCAGTCCACTACAGCAGGAGACTCAGCCACGCCCTGCCTCTGCTTCCACGGGTGTAAATGGGAGATGATGACAGGACCCACCCACCTGGTTGCTGTGACAGTCATGTGAGCTTGTCCTCGGGAAGCCCTCAGAACAGGACCTGGCGGGGGATGAGGTGCTCAGCTAGAGTCCGTCATTATGCACAGAGTTCGAGGAGGGGCCTTTGTTTCTCTCATTCGGCTGATCTGCACTTATTTCCACACCCACATGACCAGGTCCTGTGGGAAACCATAGCCCTAAGCCATGGCCCCATCCTAAGGGAACTCTGTCCTAAGGGATCTGATAGCCCTAAAATGATGACACTGTCCTGAGAGAGTTCAGAGCCCTAAGACCACCAACATGTCCCAAGGGAGCTCATAAACCTAAGCTATGGCCCTATTTTCAGAGAGCACATTGGTCCAAATATACAGCCCAGAGGAACCTCAAGTCGTAGAAGTCCGGGCCCTCCTCAGCATCTCTCTTCACCCACTACACACGCTAGCTGTCTCCCTCCTCTCAACCCCACCCACACCTCACCGTCCACCAGTGTGATCTTCCCAAAGAGCCCCCTTCTTCAGCCCTCTCGCCTGCTCAGGGCTCAGGCGATCAGGGCTGTACCCTGAACCTGCAAGGCTCCCGCTGACCACCTTGCTCACCTCCGCTCCTCCTCTCCACCCACTAGTCCCCCGAAATGGGCCAGATTCGGGGTTTTGCTTCTGCTTACGTAAAAAGCTGCAAAGAATGTTGTTCCCACCCTAATAATGAGCAAAAGCCAGAAAAAGTCAAACCATCAGTCACAGCCTAGTAACCTGAATTCCAAAAGGGATGAGCCCTCCAGACCGGGACACATGCTGGCCTCACTGTGACAGAGCACGGCGGAGGTGGTGGCCACCACCCAACCAGGTAAAAAGAAAGCAGCTAAAATGTTAACGAGGCCAAGCATAGGCTCGAGTGTCAGCCTGGAATAGTGGGGGTGTGGAAACAGACCTGAGGGTGGCTTACACTCATTCGCCAGCTCTTTCTCGTAGGCCTCCACCATGTGTTCAGGAGGAAGCCTGGGGTTAGGGCACAGGATTGGAGAGAGGGTCCCTCACTGGCACAGGAGTGAAGGAGATGACTGCCACCTGCTAAGGGATGGGTGTTAAGTCTCTCCCGCTTTCCCAGACGCTTCTCTCCTAAGAAGCAGAAGCCTTAAGCTACTGGGGAAGGGTAGCAAAATTTGTCACTCCTAGGGCACGGGTGGAAACTCATTGAGGCTGGACAGAGGGCAAAAGGAAAAAACCCTCTATACCTGGGGGTAGGACAGGAACCCACCTTGGCCCAGGATCCCACAGTGATACCTAGAGAGGGGCAGGAAACCACCACACGAGATCAACAGTAGACCCAAGGCAGTTATGAGGGTCAGGAAGGCAGCTAACGTCCCACCCTTGAGCTGGATGCACAGAGCCTGCCTAAGACTGAGACTGGACCAGGATGCTAGAGAAGCCCTCAGGCCTCTAGCTTGAGGCTGGCACCAAGTAGCAAGCAAGAGCAGTGTAAGTGTATGGTGTGAGGTTGGGGCCTGAGTCCACCTCTTCGCAGGTGGATATCCAGTTACCCCAGTGCCATTGTTGAAAAGCTTGTCCTTTCGCCAATGAATTGCCTCAGCATCTTTGTTGAAAATCAATAGATCATAAATATTAAGACTGATATCTGGACTCTCAATTCTGTCCCATTGATCTATACGTCTATCTTTGTGCCGGTATTTTATTGCCTTAATGACTGTAGCTGTACAGCAAGTTCTGAAATTGGAAAGTGCAAGTCCTCTGTAGCGGAGTGGTGGCCCCCAGGAAGATATGGCCATATCCTAAACCCTGGAACCTGGGCATGTGACCTTATTTGGAAGAGGGGTCTTTGCAGATGTAATTAAGTTGAGAATCTCAAAATGAGATCATCCTGGATTATCTGAGTGGGCTTTAAATCTGATGATGTGTCCTTAAAAGAGACCCACGAAGGAGAGAGGAGAGAAAGGAGGCCATGTGAAGCTGGAGGCAGAGACCTTGGGGATGCAACCACAAGCTCAGGAACTTCAGGAACCACCAGAAGCTGGAACAGATGGGGGACAAATTCTCCACTGGAGCCTCTGAAGGGAGAACAGCCCTGCTGACACCTCAATTTCAGACTTCTGGCCTCCAGAACTGTGAAAGGATAACGTTTAACAATTATTTATCATTTATTAGTAATTTACTTAATAATAAATAGATCTGTTGTCTTCAAGCCACCCAGTCTATGGTATTTTGTTCTGGCAGGCTTATCTGAGTAATACAATACCTTCCAACTTTGTTCTTCTTTTTCAAGACTGTTTTGGCCATTTGCAATGTCCAGACAATTTTTAGAATCAGCTTTTCAGTTTCTGGAAAAAAAAAAATCAGGTAGAATTGTGATAGGGATTGTGTTGAATCTATAGATCAATTTTGGAAGAACTGTCATCTTGACGATATTGAGTCCTCCAACCCACTAAAACGGAAGTTGTCTCCATCTAAGTAGATCTTTAATTTACAACAGCCATCTTTTACCATTTTCAGTGCACAAGCCTTGCACTTCTTTTGTTGTATTTATTCCAAGGCACTTTACGTTTTTGATGCTATTGTGAAAGGTATTATTTTCTGAAAATTTCATTTCAGATTATTCATTGCTAGTGTACAGAAATGCAACTGACTTTTGCATGCTGATCTGGTGACTTTGCTAAATGATTTATTAGCTCCAAGAGCTTTTTTGTGAATTCTTTAGGGTTATCTGGGTATAAGATCAAGTCCCTTACAAAAAGAGATAGTTTTACTTCTTTTTTTCCAATCTGGATGCCTTTTATTTCTTTCTCTTGCCTAATTTTCCTGGCTGGAACCTCCAGGACAACATTGAGTAGAAGTGATGAGAGCAGACATCCTTGTCCAGTTCCTGATTTTAGGGGGGAATCATCCAATCTTGCACCATTAAGTTTGGTGTTCACTGTATGTTTTCCTAGATACTCATTATAAGGTCAAGAAAGTTCCCTTCTAAATTTTTTTTTTAATTTTAATTTATTTATTTTTTCTCCCAAAGCCCCAGCAGATAGTTGCAGGTCATAGCTGCACATCCTTCTAGTTGCTGTATGTGGGACGTGGCCTCACCATGGCTGGAGAAGCGGTGCGTCGGTGCGCACCCGGGATCGAACCCAGGGCCGCCAGCAGCGGAGCGCACGCACTTAACCGCTAAGCCACGGGGCCGGCCCTTTTTTTTTTTTTTTTTAATAATTTTTATTTATTTATTTTTTTCCCCCAAAGCTCCAGTAGATAGTTGAATGTCATAGTTGCACAGCCTTCTAGCTGCTGTATGTGCCACGTGGCCTCAGCATGGCCGGAGAAGCAGAGCGTCGGTGAGCGCCCTGGATGCGAACCCGGGCCGCCAGCAGTGGAGCGCATGCACTTAACCGCTAAGCCAATGGGGCTGGCCCAAGAAAGTTCCCATCTATTTCAATTTTATTGAGAATTTTTATCACAAATGGGTGATGGATTTTGTCAAATGCTTTTTTCAGCATCTACTGAGATGATGATGTGATTTTTATCTTTTCTTCTATTAATATAGTATGCTACATTAATTGATTTTGTTATTTAACCAGTCTTACTTTCCTGGGATAAATCCCACTTGGTCATGTTGTCTAGTCCCTTTTATTTATATGCTGCTGGATTCAGTTTGCTAGTATTTTGTTGGGGATCTCTGCATCTATATTGCTAAGAGATACTGGCTTTCTTTGCTTTGATGTTTTTGTCTGATTTTGGTATCAGGACAATGCTGACGGCATAAAACGAGTTGGGAAGTGTTCCCCCCCCTTCTCTTTTTCGGTTTTGGTTTGGTTTGCACTGATGTTAATTCTCCTTTAAACATTTGTTAGAATTCACAGTTAGATCAGCTGGCACTTGGCTTTTCCTTGTGGGAAGTGTGATTACTAACTCAATCTTCTTACTCGTTATAGATGTATTCAGATTATCTAGTTTTTTTTCCATTTTGGTGGTTTGTATCTTTCTAGGAAATAATTTCATCTAGGTTATCTAATTTGTTTTCACGTAATTGTTCATAGTATTTCCTTATAATACTTTTTATTTCTGTAAGATTGGTAGTAATGTCACCTCTTTCATTCCTGATTTTACCAATTTGAATTCTGTCTCTTTTTGTCTTGGTCAGTCTAGCTAAGTTTTGCCAGTTTTGTTAATTTTTTCAAAGAACCAACTTCTGGTTTCATTGATCTTCTCTGTTGTTTTTCTACTCTCCCTTTCATTAATTTTCACTCTAGTCTTTGTTATTTCTTTCCTTATACTTGGTTTGGGTTTAGTTTGTTCTTATTTTTCTAGTTTCTTAAGGTGAAAGTTTAGGTTATGGATCTGAAATTTTCCTTATTTTATTATTTTTTTTTTGTGAGGAGATCAGCCCTGTGCTAACATCTGCCAATCCTCCTCTTTTTTTGCTGAGGAAGACTGGCCTTGGGCTAACATCCGTGCCCATCTTCCTCCACTTTATATGGGACGCCGCCACAGCATGGCTTGCCAAGCAGTGCATTGGTGCATGCCCGGGATCCGAACTGGTGAACCCCGGGCCGCTGCAGTGGAGCACACGCATTTAACCTCATGCGTCACCAGGCCGGCCCCAGAAATTTTCCTTATTTTTTAATGTAGGCATTTGCAACTATAAATTTTCCTCTGAGCCATGCTTTCTCTGCATCCCATAAGTTTTGGTGTGTTGTGGTTTTGTTGTCATTCATCTCAACATAAATTCTAATTTTCCTTGTTATTTATCCTTTGATCCATTGTTATTTAGGAGTGTATTGTTTAATTCCACATACGTGTAAATTTCTCAAATTTGCTTCTGTCATTGATTTCTAATTTCACTCCATTGTCATCAGAGAACATACTTTGTATGATCTCAGTCCTTCTAAATTTACTGAGACTTTTACTTTATGGCCTAACATATGGTCTGTCCTGGAAAGGGTCCCATGTGCACTGGAAAAGAATGTGGATTCTGTTGTTGAGTGGTGGGTTCTTCAGATTTCTATTAGTTCTCATGGGTTCATAGTGTTGCTCAAGTCTTCTATTTCCTTGTTCTATCTAGTCATTCCATCCATTATTGAAAGTGGGGTATTGAAGTCTCCAACTATTCTTGTTGAATTGTCTATTTCCATCTTCAGTTCTGAATTTTTTCTTCATGTATTTTGGGACTATGTTGTTAGGTGCGTATATATTTATGATTGATGTATCTTGATGAATTGTCTCTTTTATCATTATAAAATGTCATCTCTTTATATGGTGACTGACAAACAATAATGTACAATAAAAATTTCACAATAAAAAAATAAAATAAAATGTCATCTCTCTCTCTAGTAAAATTATTATCTTAAAGTGTATTTTGTCTGTTATTAATATAGCCACTCCAGCTCTCTGTTCCTATTTGCAAAGTATATACTTTTTCCATTTAGTTCCATTTCCATATAGTTTTGATCTATTTGTGTCTTTGTATGTAAAATGTGTCTCTTGTAGATTGTGTATAGTTGGATCATGCTTTTATCCATTCTTCCAATCCCTGAATTTTAATTGGAGTGTTTAATTATTGATACTTAATGTAACTAAATAGGATTCATGTACACCATTTTGCTATTCGTTTTGTATACATCTTATGCTGTTTTTGTTCTTTTTTTCCACCACTACTGCCTTATTTTATGTTAAATAGATATTTTCTAATGTACCATTTAAAACCCTTGTCATTTCTTTTACTCGATATTTTTTAGTTATCTTCTTAGTGCTTTCTTGCGAATTAAAATTATCATCTTTACTTACAACAATTTAGCTCAGATTAATACAAATGTAATTTTAATACTGTACAAAATGTTTGCTCCTCTATAGCTCCATTTCCTCCCCACTCCTTTTCGCTGTTATTGTCATACAAATTACAACCATGTACATTGTGTGCCCAACACAGATTTATAATTATTGCTTTATGCAGTTGTCTTTTTAATTAGATGGAAAAAGAATTACAAACAAAAGTACATTTTTATTCTCTTTCATATCTACCTATGTGTTACCTTTATCAGGCCTCTTTGTTTCTTCATGTGGATCTGAGCTACTATCTAGTGTCCTTTCTTTTCAGCCTGAAGGACCCCCATTAGTATTCCTTGTTTGGCTGATATGATGGCCATACGTTCTCTTAGTCTTTGTTTATCTGAGAATGCCTTTATTTTTTCTTCATTTTTGAAGGATAGTTTTGCTGAATATAAAAGTATTGATTGACAGTCATTACTTTCAACATTTTTCAGATGACATTCTTCTGTCCTCCACAGTTTCTGGGGTGAAGTCAGCTGTTAATCTTATTGAAGTTCCCTGGTACATTTTAAGTAGATTTCTCTTGCTACTTTCAATATGTTCTTTTTGTTTTTGCCTTTCATCAGTTTGACTGTGATGTGTTTAAGCGTGAATCTCTTTGAGTTTAATCTACCAGAATTTTGCTGAGCTTCTTGGGTGTGTGTATTAATGTTTTTCATCCAAGTTGGGAAGATTTTGTCTTTATTCAAGTATTTCTTTCTGCCTCATTCTCTGTTTCCTCTCATTTGGGGACTCCCATTATGCATGTATTGGTGCCATTGATGAGCTCACTGTCTCTCTCTCCCACCAGTGATCTCCAGGTCGTCACATCCAATGGTCAATATTATTATCTTGATTTTCATCTCAGCAGCATTCCACACAGTTTATCACTCCCTCTTTCTTTTTAAAAATGGCTTTATTGAGATATGATTCACATACCATAAAATTTACCCTTTTAAAATGTTCAATGATCTTTAATATATTCATAGATAAGTGCAACCAGCACTACAGTCAAATTTAGAACATTTTCATCACCTCAAAAACAAACCCTGTATTATTTGGCTATCCTCCTCCTATTTTCCAACCACCCCAAACTCCACCACCCCCAGACCTAAGCAATCGCTAACCTACTTTCTGTCTCTGTTGTAGACATTTCCTATATAAGGAATCATATAATCTGTGGTCCTTTCTAATTGACTTCTTTCATTTAGCATAAGGTTTTCAAGGTTCATTCATGTTGTAGGATATATCAGTACTTCATTTCTTCGTGTGGCCAAATAATATTCCACTGTATGTATATACCACATTTTGTTTATCCATTCATTATTTAATGGATATTTGGGTTATTTCCACCTTTTGGCTATTGCAAGTCTTTATCAGGTATGTGTTTGCAAATATTATTTCCCATTATGTGGGCTATCTTTTCACTCTTTATAGTGTCCTTTGAAGCGTAAAATATTTTGATTTTGGTGATGTCTGACATACCTATTTTTTCTCTTATGGCTCTTGCTTTTGGTATCATACCTAATAATCCATTGCCAAACTGGAGGTCCTGAAGATTTACCCCTATGTGTCCTTCTAGAGTTTTATAGTTTAGCTCTTACATTTAGGTGTTTGACCCATTTTAAGTTAACTTTTTTTTCTTTCTTTCTTTCTTTCTTTTTTTTTGGTGAGGAGGATTGGCCCTGAGCTAATCTGTTGTCAATCTTCCTCTCTATTTTGTATATGGGATGCTGCCACAGCATGGCTCCATGAGCAGTGTGTACATCTGCACCCAGGATCTGAACCTGTGAACCCCAGGCTGCTGAAGCAGAGTGCACAAACTTAACCACTATGGCACTGGGCTGGCCCCTTAAGTTAACTTTTGAATATGGCGTGAGGTAAGTGTCCAACTTTGTTCTTTTTGTGGCTATCCAGTTGTCTCAGCACAATTTGTTGAAAAGGCTATTCTTCCCCCATTGGGTGATCTTGGCATTCTTGTCAAAAGTCAGTTTACTGTAGACATGTGGGTTTATTTCTGGATTCTCAATTCAATTCCGCTAATCTATGTACCTATCCTTGTGCCAGTACCACCCTGTAATGATTATTATTGCTTTGTAGTAAGTTTTGAAATCAGGAAGTGTGAGTCTTCCTACTTTGTTCTTTTCAAAAATTGTTTTTGGCTGTTTTGTGTTCTGAGTCCCTTGAATTGAATATAAATTTTAGGACCAGCTTTTCAATTTCTACAAAAAAGTCAGCTGACATTTGGATAGGGATCGTGTTGAACCTGTAGATCAGTTTGGGGAGTATCGTCATCTTAGCAACATCAAATCTTCCAA
This sequence comes from Diceros bicornis minor, assembly GCF_020826845.1. Taxonomy (NCBI): domain Eukaryota; kingdom Metazoa; phylum Chordata; class Mammalia; order Perissodactyla; family Rhinocerotidae; genus Diceros; species Diceros bicornis. The sequence goes on from NC_080763.1 coordinate 46,112,180, forward strand.
TCCATGATCATGGGATATTTTCCCATTTATTTGGAGTTGCTTTAATCTCTTTCAACAATGTTGGTAGTTTTCAGAGTATAAGGTTTGCATTTAAACTTTTGTTAAATTTGTTCCTCAGTATTCCATTCTTTTTGAGGCTATTGCAAATAAAGTTGTTTTCTTAATTTTGTATTTGGATTTTTTTATTGCAAATGTGTAGAAAAGAAATTGATTTTTACATGTTGATCTTGTATCCTGCTACCTTACTGAACTCATTTGTAAATTTTAATCGTTTTTTACATGAGTTCTTAAGAAATTTATATATGTAAGATCATGTCAGCTGCAAAGAGAGGTAGTTTTACTTCTTCCTTTCTGGTATAGATGCCTTTTATTTCTTTGTTAATTTCCCTGGCTAGAACCCCTGCATAATGTTGAATAGAAACAGCAAGAACAGACACTCTTGCCTTGGTCCTGATATTATGGGGAAGGCATCCAGGATTTCATCAGTAAGTATAATGTTACCTGTGGGTTTTTCACAAATGCTCTTTGTCAGTTTGAGGAAGTTCTGATTTATTCCTGGGATGTTGAGAGTTTTCCTCATGAAGGGTGTCAGATTTTGTCATATACTTTTTCTGCATATATTGAGATGATCATGTGGTTTTTGTTTTTTTATTCTATTGATGTGTATTGCATTAATTAACTTTTGGATATTAAATCAACTTTGCATTCCTGGGATAAATCCCATTTGGTCATGGTGTAAAATTTATTTAATATATTGCTGGATTTGGTTTGTTTGTATTTTGTTGTGGGTTTTTGCATGTAAATATTCATGAGAGATATTGATTGATCTGTAGTTTTCTTTCCTTGTGATGCCTTTTTCTGGTTTTGGCATCAGGGTAATGTTGGCTTCATAGAATGATTTGGGAACTGTTTCCTCCTCTTCTATTTTTTGGAAGAGTTATGAAGAATTGGTATTAATTCTTTAAAAATGTTTGGTCCCTGATTCTTTCTTATGTGAGTTCAGATTTGTTGTTGAGCTTCTCTAGTGAATTTTTCATTTCAGGTATTGTACTTTAGAACTCCAGAATTTCTATTGGGTTCTTTTTTCTCTCTCTCCAATTTTGTCTAACTCTTTGTGATATTCTGTATTTGGTGAGACAGAGTTGTCATACTTTCCTTTAATTCTTTAAACATAGTTTTATAAGTTCTTTGAACACATTTACACTAACTGATTTAAATTGTTTGTCTCCTAAATCCAACATCTGGGTCGCCTCAGGGACATTTTCTGTTTGCTGCTTTGTTCCCCTGTGTGTGGACCATATTTTCCTGTTTCATTGCATGTGTCATAATTTTTTGTTGAAAACTGGATGTTTTAAATAACATATTGTAACAATTCTGTCATCTGCTCCTCTCCCTCCAGGGACTGGTGTGTTGCTGAGTTTTCTATTTGTTTGCTTTTGTTTTTCTTTTTGCTGCCTGTTGGTTTAGTGGCTTTCCTGGGCTAACTCTGTATTCCCCACAGTGTGGTGTGCAGCCACTGAGTTCTCTGCTCACTTTGTCTTTTTTTTTTTTTTAAGCTCTTGTTTATATTTTTAAGCCTGGCTTCCTAGGGTTCAGCCCTGTGTCAATACAATTGAGTGCTCAGCCAGCGATCGATCAGATCTCCTTAATTGCCTTGAGCATATGTTTTCCATCCTCTGTCAAGGTTACCCGTGTGTGAAGGTATACTTTCAAACTTCAGGTGGTTTAAAATCATCCCTAGTTTTCACTTTCTGCTTGTGTAGGGCCTCAAAGTCAGCCAGAGGTGAGTGACAGGGTCTTCTCCTTTTCCAGGCCTTTCCTGGGTAAGCATATAGCCCTGTGCATGCACACAGCCTTTTAGATCCTCAGGAATATGCCAGAGCTCTTCAAAGTTCCCTTTGGTCTTCTAGTTCTCCAGGTCTTCTTTTTAAATTTTTGCCCAGGCTCTTGTTTGCCCCAGTTGAAATCACAGCCTCAGGCAACAGCAGTGTTACTAGCAGATTCCCATTTTTTCAGCAATGTCCTGAGCGTAAGGCTTTATTCACAGAGTTGAGCTCACAGTCAAATCAAAGAGCAACAACACCCTGGGAATAGAGATTTTCCTGCAGGGTCTAGTTCCAGGTCAAACTACTGTCTCTTCTCTGGGTATGAGCCTTTTAACAAACTGCACCACTGAGCTGGGGAGAGAGAGTATATGGGAACAGCCTCAATTTAAAAGGCCACAGACCCACTGTTGTTACCAAGGTTCTGTAGTTTTTCTTGAATAGATGCTTTTCAGTTTGTTCTCTGCCTGTAGTTAATTTCCAGAGTTCCAAAATAGGTAGATTTTTTTTGTTTTGCAAGAATTTTTGTTGTTTTGGGGGCAGAGTGGGTTCATTGAGTTTCTAGCTCTGCCATTCTTAGCGTAATGCTTTTGAGTTTCAGCATGTTGATCCATGGATCAATAGTGTGTCTCTATTTACGTCCATTTTATGGACGTACCTGTTTATTCATGCATTCACTGGTTGAATGATATTTGTGTCATTTTTAATTTTTGGTGATTGTTAATAAAGCCACCACAAACTTTCACGTACAGGTTTTTGTGTGACCACACATTTTCACTTCCCCTGGATAAATATCTGGAAGTCAGATTGCCGGGTTGTGTGATAAGCACATGTTTAAAGTTGTAAGAAACTGCCAAACTGTTTTGCAAGGTGATTATAACATTTTGCCAACCAGAAAAAAATGAGGGTTCCAATTGCTTCACATCCTCTCCATCACCATGGTATTGATAAACAAATGGCAAGCATTAGGGCATATTGGAGTATATGAGGAAGCCATTTGGTGTAAAACTAATTCAGCCTGATCTTGTTTTTCCAAAAGGGCCTGACTGTGGCCTTTGAACATGCATTGTGTATCTGCTTTAAGAAATTACCATGCCCCAAAGACAAGAGCAAATGCCCTTAAGATAAGGATGCAACTTCCCTCACAATGGCATTTCCTTAAGGATAAGCATTTCTCCCTACACTAGGATTTGATTGCTGCACTCATCCTGTGACCACCCAACTTGAGACAACAGACCTGCTACCTGCTGTGCCTGTCCAAGACAGCAGACCTGATACCTGCTGTGTCCGTCAATAGCTGTGCCGACAGGACAATCTTGTGACTGTTGTATAGGGACATTGTAATCATATGTGATACATGCTCTTTGAAGGTACATAACCACTCTGTACACCTCACTTCATTGGTGCCCTTCCTTGGGGAAAGGGCCCTGGGCTATATGGTCCTCAAATTTGGCTCATAATAAAATCACCCTGATTTTGATTTATAGATTGATTATGGATTATTTGTGTCGACAGTATTAGGGTTGGTTTTTTTTTTTGTTTGTTTTTTAAAAATCGTAGCCATTCTAATAAGTGTACACTGACATCAGACTGTGGTTTTAATTTGCATTTACCTAATGCTCAATGATGCCTAGGATCTTTACCCATGCCCATTTCCCATCCATATATCTTCTCTGGGTGAAGTGTATCTATTCAAATGTTTTGCACATTTAAAAATTTTTGAGTTTTGAGAGCTATTATGTATTTGGGATACAAGTCCTTTATCAGAAATATGTTTATCAAATATTTTCTCCTGTCTGTGGTTTGTTTTTTAAATATTAATAGCAGCCTTTCAAAGACTAGAATTATTAATTTTGATGCAGTCCACTCCACTAATTTTATTCTTTTATGAACTGTGTGTTTGTTGTCATATATAAGAAATCTTTGACTACATCAAGGAAAGCCACAAAGATTTTCTCCTATACTTTCTTCTAGAAGTTTTGCAGTTTTAAGTTTTACATTTAGATCTATGATCCCTTTCGAGCTAATTTTTGGGTAAGGCATGAGGTATGAGGCAATGTTCATTGTTTGCATTTGGATGTCCAATTATTGCATCACCATTTGGTGAAAAGAAAATTCTTTTTGCATTGAATTGTCTTTACACCTACATCAAAGTTGGCCATATGTATGGTTTATTTCTGGAATTGCTATTCTTTTCCATTGATCTCTATACCTGTCCTTCCACCAATATCATACTGTCTTGATTACCATAGCTTTTTATTTTTTTGTGTGTGTAAGGAAGATCAGCCCTGAGCTAACATCCATGCCAATCCTCCTCTTTTATTTTGCTGAGGAAGACTGGCCCTGAGCTAACATCTATTGCCAATCCTCCTCCTTTTTTTTCCCCCTTTTTCTCCCCAAAGCCCCAGGAGATAGTCGTATGTGACAGTTGCACATCTTCCTAGTTGCCGTATGTGGGATGCCACCTCAGCATGGCCCGACAATCGGTGGGTTGGGTGCGCGCTTGGGATCCAAACCTGGGCCGCCAGTAGCGGAGTGCACGCACTTAACAGCTAAGCCACGGGGCCGGCCCCTACCATAGTTTTATAATAAATCTTGAGATTAGGTAATAAAAGTCCTCCAACTTTGTTCTTCTTTTTCAAAATTATTTTGGCTCTTCTAGTTTCTTTGTCTTTCCATATAAATTTTAGAACAAGCACGTGAATATCTATAAAATATGCTTCTGGGATCCATAGATCAATTTGGGGAGATTTGAAGTCTTAACAATAATTGGTCCTCTAATCAATGGACATTATTTCATTTATGTAAGTCTTTATTTCTTTCATCAGTGTTTTGGAGTTTTTGCATACAGATCTTGCACGTTTTGTTAGATTTATAAAGAAGTATTTTATTTTTGGGTGCTATTGATAATTATGCTGTTTTAAAATTTTCCCAACTTCCATATCCTAGTACACAGAAATACTATTGATTTTTGTGTATTGACGTTATAACCTGCAACTATAGCAAACTCACTAGTTCAAGGGGTTTGGTTGTAGATTCTTTGGGATTCTCTACATAGGCAAATATGCTGTCTGCAAGTACATACTTTTATAGTTTCACTTAGTCTGTATGCCTTCTATATCTTATTGCCTTTTTGCACTGGGTAGGACCTCCAGCACATGCTGAACAGAAATGATGAGGTGGCTATCCTTGCTTTGTTCTCAATTTTAGAGGGAAAATATCGAGTCTTTCATAGTTACGTGTGAGGCTAGCTGTAGACAGCTAATCTTGTGTTATGCCAATCCAGTTAATATTTCAGGTTAGATACTGGTATTTTTCAGTTCTGGAATTTCTATTTTATTCTTTTTTGACTGGTTTTCCATTCTTTATTGAGATTTTGTATTTATTTCCTCATTATGTGCATATTTTTCTCTAAATCTAAGATCATGTTCATAATAACTGTTTTAAATTTTTTGATTACTAACTCTATCATTTCTGCTATATTTGGGGAGCTATTTTCAGTAATGGCTTTCTTCTTTTTTTGTGCTATTTATGAGTCACTTTTTTCCTCTTTTTTTTCTTCTTAAAGATTTTGGATATTAGGATGCTATTCTGCTAAATGCCTGGTTTTGTTGTCTCCTTCGTTTGAAACGTTGAATTTTATCCCAGTGGGTAGTTAATTTTCTTGTGAATAAGATTTTTCTTTTCGAGACATTTATAAACCTGGTAGCCTTTACTCTTGGGCTGGTTTAGTCTTATTTTTAAAGTGTGGCCTTTCCGGTCTCTCTACTCTGGCCACTTGGAATGCAAACATCTCCCAGCCCTCCATGAGCTCTGGAAATTGTCTGGCCCACAGCTAACCAGGATTGATCCTTGCCTAGCCTCATGGAGTCTCGCCCGGCACATGCACAACTTAGTATTCAAAGACCCAAAGGGATCCTCTGCAGACAGATTTCTGGAGCTCCTTTTCTACACAGATGCCTTCTATCTTGAAAGTGATCCTGCAAGTTTAGGCTGCCTCAGTTGCCCTGGACTCCAACGCTGCCCTCCTTGTCTCCCGGAGACTACCACGTTCATTTTGGTCTCCTCCTCCTTGTACCGCAGACCAGACTCAAAAGTGGTTCTCAGGAGAAAGTTGGTTCACCTCACTGTTTCTTTCAGGGGTCACGGTCCTGTACCGCTTGCTGACCAATGCCAGAAAATCATTGCATTAGTTTTCTGCAACTGCTGTAACGAATTATCACAAACTTGGTGGCTTAAAACAACAGAAATTTATTCTCTTACACTTCTGGAGGACAGAATGGTTTCACAAAATGGTTTCACAAAACCAAGGTGTATGTAGGCTCCAGGATGTCAGGGAGCATCTGTCTCCTTGCCTCTTCCAGCTTCTAGAGCTGCATTCCTTGGCTCCCGGCTCTTCCTCATCTTCAATGCCAGCACTGTAGCATCTCACTTCAGTGGTCACCTTGCCACCTTCTTCTGTATTAAGTCTCCTTCTTATTAGGAGACTTATGATTGTGTTTAGGGCCCACCTGGGTAACCCAGGATCCTCTCCCCATCTCAAGATCCTTAGGTGAATCAGATTTGCAATCCCAGGAACAATCCATGAGATGAATCAAACTCATCTGAACTTTGAGTCATCGGAGCCAACCCAGTTAGGTTATGGAATGGCACATCGAGGCCACACCGGAGCTGGCTCAAGCCCCAGAGAGAGCAGAGAGGATGCATGGACAGTGGTATCTTGGTGAGAATGGAGCTGAGCACTGCTGGACGGCACTGAGGAGGCTTGGGGGGATGCTTTCTGTGGGCACTTGGCTGGGAAATGCCATCCCAGTGAGTGCCCTTCTCCGTGATGTGACCACAGGGATCTGAAGCAGATCGGAGACAACACATGTTCCTTTCAGTCTTGTTGACACCTCTCCAGTGATTGCCCCATGTGCCTCTGACCCCTGCACTCTCCTGGACACTGTAACAGCCACCTCACTGGACTCCCTGCCTTCCACTTCTGAGCGCCTCCAATTCACCCGCCACAAACCAGCTTTGGCACTCTCTCAGAACCTTTTCTGAAGCCTGTGGCCCTCTGGACAAAGCCCCAACCTCTGGCTTGCTATTGCAGGCCCTGCACAAGCTGCCCACCCCCAGGAGGAGACCCATTTACCTCATGGGCTCGAGGTCAGCCACCCTAGAGCACGGGCCTGCTGCACCTGTTCTCTCCCTTGTCTGCCACCACCTGCTGCCTTCCTCTGCAGGCCACCTGCCCCCTCCCCAGCTGGGTCTGTGCTCCCTGGTCGGCATTGCAGGAGACACATTCCCCCAGACCTCTGACCACCTGTCTGTTGGCCTTTCCCCAAATGCCACCAGCCTCCAAGGGCTTACTCCTGGGATCCCTGTGCTCTAGACCCGTGGGCAGGACACCCAGGGTTCAGGCCTGGCTCTCTGCACACCCACAGCGCAGCCATCGACAAGAACCTTCCCCTCCACCTGAGACCTCTGTCTCCCCAGGGTGAGTGGTCTCCAGATGCCTTCTGGCTGGGACACCCCGAGTCCAGTCTCCTGCCTGGCATCTGACCCTTCAACTCTTTTTTGTATGGAGAGAAGTTTCTGGAGTTGAATCCCTTGGGTCGTAATCAGTTCAGAACCCTTGGAGAGTTTCTCACTGCCTCCCTGAGCCTCAATTTTCCCACCTGGGAAATGGAAATAATCCTTGCACCAAAGATAGGGTGACTGGCTTCCTACCTTCCTTCCTTCCTTCCCTCCCTCCTTCCTTCCTTCCTTCCTTCCTTCCTTCCTTCCTTCCTTCCTTCCTTCCCTCATTCCTTCCTTTCTTCTCTCTCTCTCTCTCTCTTTCTTCTGTGAGGAGGTATGTGCGTGTTTAATTGGGGGGAATCTTACTTTAAAGTTTGGAGTATCAGCCATGCTCCCTGCTTCCTCCCTCACTGTCCCGCCTCAATTCTCTCCCTCCCCTGGTGGTCTACCACAGCCGCTCTGCAGGGGTCTAAGTCGGCCTCTCCCAGGGACAGGAGAACCGTGCCAGTGAGCCTTGACACCACCATCAGATGGAAGAACGGCAGACGTGGAAAGGTGAGCAGTCCCCAGAGCGGGGACAGGCCTTGCCGGGGGCGCACAGAGAGGCCGTGTCAGACCCGGGACTCCTGACCTCTCCCGGCAGTCTGGGGCCCAAAGCTCACCAACCTTCCCTGAAGAAAACGGGCAGCTGCCGCCCGGGAGGACAAGCTGGGTAGGAGGCAGCCGGACCGGGGAGGATGGCGCCCTCATGGTAACTTGGCGCTCGCTGCTTTCCGTCTCATACCACGGGGAGGACTCTGGATGGGCCAAGCTGCCTCCTTTGAGTCCTTGGCAAAGGATTCCGATGGAGAGGAGGCCAGCTTCGGGCTGGCGGGGGAGAGTGAGTCATGAGAAGGGGGCCCGGGGCAGCGCCAGCCTCTGCAGCCCCGCGTGATCGGGACGCTGGCCCAGCACCCATGGGCTCCTGCCCGGACACGGCCCTGGGCTCGCTGTCCCGGGCTCCACGGGCCAAGGGACAAGAGGCCCGGGACCTGCTCCCACTCAGGTCTCCCCTTAAGCCCTCTGTGGTTGCTTCCCTCTCCTCCCTCACCCCACCACTTCTCTGCTTTGCTCACCCGTTTCCTGAGTCATAAATCACCAGGGCTGGGCGAGACTGAGCAAAGCCTGCAGCCCGGCCTCCCTCTGGGCCAGCCTCTCCCCTCCAGGACCTCTCAACACTTTCCGGAGTGAGGGGAGCTGGGGGACTCAGGGCTGTGGCCGGACCGCCAGGGAGGTGGACTTTCAAAGAAACAGCAAATAAATTTCCCTGGAGTTGTGGCCCCGGCATGAAGAGGTGGCCGCACTGGCTGACACGAACACATCTGGTGTCTTTGCCAGCCCAAAAGAAAATAACTTTTTTTGAAAGTCGTTGGAAAATGGAGATCCCCTCCCTCTGCATGTTCTCCCCTCTCAGCACAAGCTCCTGGGCACACATTCATGTGTTTCAAAACTCGGTGGCACAGCTATTTTTGATAGCTTGGTGCCAGTGACAGCAGCGGGGCCAAGTCCTTCTGGCCTTAAGTGACCCCAGTGTTCAAGGTTCCCCGTCTAAGGTCTTGCTGTTGGAGGAGGAGAGCAGGGGGTCTTGGGGTGGACCCCAAGCGGGGAGACATTGTTGCCATTTGTGAAGGTGCCGTCCCTGAGGCATGACCTCGGGAACTGGGTTCTGGAACGGCCTGGGCATCCCCGCTGGGAAAAGATGGGGAAATCTTAGTCCTGGGTGATGGAACTCGCAGGCATCGTTTGCAGACTCTCCACAGAAAGTGAAAGACTCGTCTCCCAGGGCTGGATTCCTAGAGAGGCCACTGGCCACGCTGCGATGCTTTGCACAGTTACACCAGCAGAACTGGGGGACAGGTGTCTTGGGCACACGGGTACCTCGGAGACCTGGCCCAGGACTGGAGCCCTCTCCACCCTCCAGACAACCTTATTGTGGGCAGTGATGGGGAGCTCAGCCCCTCCCCAGGGCCCATCTCATGGAGAGATGCTTATGAATACTGGAGCCTTCTCCCTTAAATTAAGCCGAATTTGCCTTTCTGGCACTTCCCACGGGATAACCGTGAGCTTTTTCTTGAGCTGGAAGGATCTTGCACACCATCTGGTTAACCCTCCTCATTTCACAGATGGAAGCTGAGGCCCAGAGAGGGGCAGTGACTAACCTGTGGTCACACAGCAAGGCATGTCCACCCTCACCCACCAGCCCTCGCTCTGCCCCCTGAGACAACCTGGAATCAGCTGAGCCCCTTGGCAAAGGGAGGGCCTCTCCCCCAGCTCCTCTCCTCTGGCCTGAGTGGCCAGCTCCTCCCCAGTTCCTCGGTTTCTGGCCAGCTTACCACCCTGGCCATCCTTCCTTAGGCACCTCCAGATTTTTCTCTGACAGGCCTCTGAGCCCCAGAGCTGCCTCCCTGGGCTCCTGGCACCTCAGGTGGCCCTTTCCAGGAGTGCAGGGACCAGTTACCTCCGGAAGCATCCATGGGCCCCTCCCCTGGGCCCCTCCCAGGGCCTCCTGTCACTCACCCTTGCCTGGGTTGGACCCTTGCCTGGGTTGGGGCTGGTTCTTCGCAGCCATTGGATGTTGTTCTCGTGTGTGCCAGGGCACCTGCTCCCTCCAGGAAAAGCCTTTCTCCTCCATCCCGTGTCCTGGGCAGGACTAGAGACTGTCTCGGGAGGAACCCAGGGCTGAACATAATGGGGACCACCTGCTTTCCTCTGCTGAGAGGGTGTGGTCTGACCTGAGGGATCGCTGGGCAGACCCCTCCCCCAGAGCAGGTGAAGGGGTCAGGGAACTTTGGGTCACGGGCTTTTCCTCAGATTCCATGGGAGAGTGAGACGGGGAAGCGGGATGGCACCCAGGAGCCAAAAATGGCCACTCCACACAACTGACGGCAAATGAGAAGCATCCTTAGGCGTCTTCATCTTGGGCCTGGTCTAGGAGGGGAGACGGGGGAGCAGGAAGGCCTGGGGGCTCCCACCGAGGATGGCCAAGCCAATGTGGGGTTTACTGAGGCCCGTGGAAGGTGGGCCAGCTCCATTTCCAGGGCCAGTGAGGGCATAGGGGGGAGGGGTCACACCTCAGGGTGTCCGCCTTCTGCTCCTGTCACTCAGACTACTGTCTCAAGTCAGCAAGATTCAGACTCTTTAATTTAATTTATTATTTTGTATGGAAGTCTCTGGTTCTTTCTTTGTTAAGTTTTTAGAACTGAAGTACAGTTTACTGTGTGAAGAACACACAGTAAAAGATCTCAAGTGAAGAGCTTGATGAATTTTGAAAACGCATACACCTGTGTAACTAACACACAAGTCAAGACAGAACATTTCTGTCACCCTAGAAAGTTCCCTCTTTCATTTCCAGCCCAAACACTCCTCCCCTCCAGAGGCAATCACTGTTCTGATTTATATCTCCACAGTTTGGTTTTACCTGCTGCTGAACTCCACAGGAATACACCCATTCATTTGCCTGCTTCTGACTTCTTACACTTGACAAACTGTTTTGAGGTCCATTCATGTCGTTGTGTGTAATTTTTCCTATTATTGCTTAATGATGTTTCATGGTATGGATATACCACTATCAGTTATTCTGTTGATGGGCATTTGTGTTGTTTCCACTTTGGGGCTATTCTATAAATATGCAGCTATGAACATTTGCATAAAAATCTTTTTGTGGATATATGTTTTTGCTTCTCTTGGATAAATACCCAAAATTGGAATTACTAGGTCAGAGGGAAGCTGTATGGTTAACTTTAGAAGAGACTGCTAGTTTTCCAAAGAGGTTTTGTCAGTTTACTCTCCTACAGCAATGTATGAGAGTTCCAGGCGCTCCACGTCTTGCAAGTATTTGCTACAATCAGTCTTAGTTTTGTTCGTGTTCATCATTCTGTAGGGTGTGCAGTGGTGTCTCATTGTGGTTTTCATTTGTACATCCCTGACAAATGCACCTTTCCATGTGCTAATTGGCCATTTGAGTATCTTCTTTTGTGAAGTGTGTTTTCAACTCTTTTGCTTATTTACATTTTTTTCTTTATATTTTTGAATTGTAGAAGTTGTTAACATATTCCAGATACATGTCCTGTTCCAGATATATGTCTTGCAAATATTTCCTCCCTGTTTGTGGCTTTCCTTTTCATTTTTTTAACATTGTCTTTTTTTTGTATCTTTTTAATTTTGGTACTAGGTTGCAAGAATAGAACAAAGACTCCCTTATACCCTTCACTCAGATTCATGAATTGTTTACATTTTATCACATTGGCTTGATTATTCTTGCCTTTCTCCTTGTTTCCCTCTCATGCCTGTATGAATGTGTATGCACACACACACATAAACATACATGTTTTTATATGTATATACAAACATACACATATGTGTTTATATGTATATACATATGTGTACAGTCATACCTTGGAGATATTGTGGGTTTGGTTCCAGACCACTGCAACAAAGTGAATATCATAATAAAGCAAGTCACACGAACTTTTTGATTTCTCAGTACACATAAAAGTTATGTTTACACTACACTGTAGTCTATTAAGCGTGCAACAGCATTATGTCTAAAAATAAATGTACATACCTTACTTAAAAAATACTTTATTGCTAAAAGATGCTAACCATCATCTGAGCCTTCAGGAAGTCATAATCTTTTTGCTGGAGGAGAGTCTTGTAAAAAATGCAGTAGCTGTGAAGCGTAATAAAATGTGTATGCCTGTAAAAAGATATCTAACATATAAACATATAAACACACACATACAGGTATATGTGTGCTTTTTTTCCTCTGAACCATTTGAGGGGAAGTTGGGGACATCATGACCCCCTTACTACGCAGTGTGTTTGTCCCAAGGACAGGAGATTATTTTCCAAACCCATGAAACAAATATCAAAATCAGAAAATTTGACACTGATACAATTCTATTACCCAAGCCACAGCCTATAGTCACATTTCGTTAATTGTTACAATATGTCCATTTCTTACAATCTGTCCAGCTACTTTGTTGCAAGTCCAGGAGCTAATGCAGGATGACTTGTAGCACTTGGGTGTTGTGTGTCTTCAGTCTTCTTTCATCTGGACCAGTTTCTCAGCCTTTCTTTGTCATCATATCCTTTATATTTTGAAGAGTGCAGGCCAGTTATTTTGTAGAATGTCTCTCGGTTAGAGATTGCCCAATGTGTTCTCATGAGTAGATTCAGATTCTGTATTTTGGGGGGATATTATTGAAGAGACGTACCTTTCTCAGGGCATCATGTCAAAGGCACGAGGTGTTGGTTTAATAGTAGTGGTGTTCACCTTGGCCTCTTCATTAAGCTGGTGTTTGGCAACAGTAAAGTTCTGATTATCCTTTTGTAATTCATAAGTAATTTGTGGGGAGACTGTATTAATCAGCTTGGGCTGCCACAAGAAAATATCACGGACTGGGGGGCTTAGACAACAAAAATGTATTTTTTCATAGTTGCAGAGCCTAGCATTCCAAGATCGAGATGTGGGCAGGTTGGTTTCTCCAGAGGCCTCTCTCCTCGTCTTGCGGATAGCCACCCTCTCGCTGTGTCCTCATAGGGCCTTCCCTCTGTGTGCACATCCTTGGTGTCTCTTCCTCTTCTTCTGAGGACACCAGTCCTATCAGATTAGGGTCCACCCATGTGACCTCATTGAACTTTAGGAACCTCTTTAAAGGCACAGTCACATTCCAAGGTACTGGGAGTTAAGGCTGCAACACACGAGTTTTGGAGGGACGCAAACCACCCAATAACAGAGAAACTTTGAAACTCTGTAAATACCCTGTTCTTCAAACTTTCACCCAGTAGTTTTAGCACTGGGTGCTAAATTGATGATTTTCTAACTTCAACTTTCCTTCTATATTTATTAGTTGGCATTTTTCTGAAGGAAGAGCTTTCCCTTCCTCACATTTATTTATTTACTTATTCATTTTAGTATAGCTATGTGGATTTTTATTATATTTAATGGGATATAACCCATTACTACTGTTATTTATTTCTGCACTCCAATTGTCCTAAGTTTGGCCATTAGGAGCTCCTTTAAGCTGCGTCCTGTATCTTGTTGACATATGCCCATGGGTTTTTTGTATTACTCTGTTTTTTAGAGCAGTTTTAAGTTCACAGCAAAACTGAGCAGAAAGTGCAGAGATTTCCCACATACCCCCTGTCCCCACCTGTGTACAACCTCCCTCACTACTGACAGCCTGCACCACATGCCCAAGATTTTTTGAGCACTTCTTCAGAATATCTATGCTCATTTTCATTCTCTAGTACCTCTGACTTTTGTATTATGTCCAGTTTTTAGACTTGGTTTTTGTAAGGTGTGTGTGGTGGGGTGGGGGGTGGGGTGTCTTTTGTTAGGGTGTTACTTCACCATGCCCGCAAGCAGAAATCCTACATCCTTTTGTTATCTGAACTGATAATCTTTGCCTTTTAATTGGAGGGTTTGACGCATTTACAGTTAGTGAAATGATTGATATGGTCAGGCTCAAGCCTACTATCTTGCAACATACTTATTTTCTTTTTACTTCTCAATTTATTCCTTTGTTTCTTTTCTCTTGCCTTCTTTTGAGTTAATTAATTACTTTCAGTATTCTATTTTATTTCCTTTAAGGAGTTTTCAGCTATACTTCTTTGTATTATTTTTACTTGCTTCTCTAGGATTACAACATGCATTCTTAACCCAATACAGTCCAGTTTGAATGAATGTTGTATCATTTCACATGTAACATAAGATGCTTACAGCAATATAATTCTATTTATTCCCTGCAATCCTTTGGAATATTACTGTCATAAATTTTACTTCTACATATGTTATAAGGCTTATTGTTTATCCATTAAACAATTGTCTTTTAAGAAATTGGAAAAACATTGCTATGTTTACTTACATAGTAACCATTTGCAACGTTCCACATTCCTCTTTGAATGTCAGAATTTCCATCTATTATCATTTGCTTTCAGCCTAAAGAACTTCCTCTAGCATTTTTGTAATGCAAGTCTGCTGGCAAGGAATTCCCTTGGATTTCATTTGCCCAAAAATGTAATTATTTCTCCTTATTTTTAATTTATTTTATTTTTTATTTTTTTGTGAGGAAGATCAGCCCTGAGCTAACATCCGATGCCAATCCTCCTCTTTTTGCTGAGGAAGATTGGCCCTGGGCTAACATCTGTGCCCATCTTCCTCTACTTTATGTGGGATGCTGCCACAGCATGGCTTGACAAGTGGTGTGTCGGTGCACGCCCGGGATCCTAACCTGTGAACCACTGGGCTGGCCCCCATCTCCTTACTTTTTAAAACACATTTTTGCTGGATATAGAATTCTAGAATGACATTTTTTTTCTTTCAGCACTTTGAAGATGTTGTTCTATCTATGATCTCTATTATTTCTGATGAGAATTCAGTTAATATTATCATGTTCTCCATGTATGTAATGTGCCTCTTTCTTTGACTACTTTTGAGATTTTTCTTTTTATCTTTAATTTTCACAAGTTTTACTATGGTATACCCAGGTATGGTTTCCTTTGTATTTACTCTCCACTGGCCCACTGAGATTTTTAGATCTGTGGGTTAATGCTTTCAATTAAATTTTGAAGTTTTTTCACTACTATCATTTTAAATATTTTTTTTCTGCCCCATTTCTCTTTCTTCTTCTTCTAGGACTCCAATCGCATATATATTAGATTGCTCAAAATCGTCCCCCCTGCCTGGCCTCATGGCTGAGTAGTTAAAGTTGCATGTGTTCTGCTTTGGCAACCCAGGTTTGGGAGTTTGGATCCCAGGTGTGGACCTACACCACTCACTAGCCATGCTGTGGAGGTGTCCCACATGCAAAATAGAGGAAAATTGGCACAGATGTTAGCTCAGGGCTGGTCTTGCTCAAGCAAAAAAAAAGAGGAGGATTAGCAACAGATGTTAGCTCAGGGCAAATCTTTCTCATAAAAAAAAAAAAAAAATTTTCCCCAGTTCATTGAAGCTCTGTTCAATGTATTTTCTCTTTGTTTGTTTTTTTATTTTGGTGAGGAAGACTCACCCTGAGCTAACATCTGTTGCCAATCTTCCTTTTTTTGCTTGAGGAGGTTAGTTGCTGGGCTAACATCCATTCCCATCTTCCTCTATTGTGTACGTGGGAAGCCCACCTCAGCATAGCTTGGTGAGTGGTGCGCAGGTCTGCTCCCGGGATCTGAACCTGCAAACCCCAGGCCACCAAAGTGGAGTGCATGAACTTAACCTCTACGCCACTGCGCTGGCCCTGTGTTCAATGTTTTAAAATTTATTTTCTCTCTGGGTTTCAATTTGGTTAATTTCTAATTTCTGTTTTCAAGTTCACAGGTGCTTTCTTCTGCAGTGTCCAGTCTGCCATTCAATACATTTTTCTTTTCAGATATTACATTCTCCAGTTCTCAGATTTTCATTTGGTTGTTCTTTAGGGTTTTCTTTTCTCTCTTGATATTTCCCATCACAGTGGGAAATTGCACAAAAAGATTGTGCATATATTCCATCTTTTCCTGTAAAAATTTGAAACATATCTATAATACTTACTTTAAAGTTCTTGTCAAGTAATTCTAACATTTGGGTCTTCTGTCAGTGTTCTTCTTCTGATCAATTTTTTCTTTTGGTTATGGGTCACATTTTCTCACTTCTTTGCATCCCTAGAAATTTTAGATTAAATAATGGAGATGCGGATGGTATATCGTAGAGGCTCTGGATTCCATTATTCTCCTCTGAAGAGTGTTGCCTTTTTTTCTATCAGGCAACAAAATTACCAACAATCACCTGGATCTTGGGGACGTTTGGGTTTAGGCTTTGAAAGGACAAGTTTATTCCAGTTTTTTTCTTAGGCCTACAGCGTAGCGTTTTGTCCTGAGACATAAACATTACACCTAAGGCATAGCCCTTCTTTGGCTTCAGTTGAAGGACTAACATTGCAGCAATTGAACTTCAAATTCTGTCTCCCCTGAACTGATCAGCTGATTAAATCTCTGCTCTCATCTTTCAAGCTTCTAGTATTGCTTTTCATTGAGATCTTTGGAGTCTTGCCCTGTGGGCGTACAATTTAGGAATCAGCCAAGGTTTTGAAGAGGCATCTGTATGCAGATTTCAGGATACTCCCTTCCACCCCTGTGGCTCTCTCCTGTCCTGGGTCTCCTCCCTCACCTCCCAGCTGCTCTGTCTTCTCTGAACTCAGGCCTTGACTCTTCAGCCTCCTTAGATTGTCACTTTCTGTTTGAGCTCTATTCCTGCATGCCACATGAACTGGAGAGTGCCTCTAGGGGAAAAGCCCATTACACCTGTATCTCATCTAGTGTTTCCCTTGTTTTAAGTGTCATATCCTCTCAAGTTTTGTCCACTTTTGATTGTTCTTAAGTATCTTCAAATAGTTGTTTTTATATTTTGTCCAGAGCGTAAGTAATTATTGTCAGGATAAAACATAGTCTGTTACAAGCTATTCCAAAATTGTTGGAGTATTCAGATGTTTAATTTTACTTTATCTTAAAAAAAAATTATAGACTCACTGGAAGTTGCAAAAATAGTACATAGGGTCCAAAATATCCTTCTTCCCGCTTCCTTTAAAAGTGATAACTCCAGTGCAATATCAGTGAAAGGAAACTGACGTTGGTACAATACTGTTAACTAGACTACAGTCCTTATTCAGTTTTCGACTGAATTTATTTGTGTGTGTGTGTAGTTCTATGCAACGTGATCCCATATACAATTTACATAACCATTTATTACAAAAAGAGCTCTCTTGTACCATCCTGTCATATTCACACAACCTATTCCATTCCTGTCTCTTGAAAGCCACTAATAAGTTCTCCATTTCTATATGTTTGTCATTTTAATAATGTTATGTGAATGGAATTACAAGTATATAAGATTATTAGCTTGACTTTTCACACCAAGCACAACACCCTTGAGATCCATCCAGGTTGTTGTACGCATGAACAATTTGTTCCTTTATTTATTTATTTAAATTTTTGAGTTTTCAAAACTAAAATTTTAATTTTAGAACAGTTGCATATTTACAGAATTGTTCCAAACATAGTACGAAGAGTTCCCATGTATCCTACAACCAGAATCCCCTGTTACTGACATCTTCCATTAGTGTGGTAATTTGTTGCAATTAATGAACCATCATAGATATGTTGTTATCACCTAGAGTACGTATATTTTTTGGATAGCTTCACTTTTCCCCTAATGTCCTTTTTCTGTTCGGGGACATCATCCAGGGCACCACACAACGTTTAGTTGTCATGTCCCCTTAGGCTCCTCTTGGTTGTGACAGTTTCTCAGGCTTTCCTTTTATTTTATTTTTGTTTTTGATGACCTTGAGTGTTTTGAGGTGTACTCATCAGGTATTTTGTAGAATGTCCCCAAATTGAGATTTGTCTGATGCTCTTCTCATGATTAGAATGAGATAACGTGTTTTTGGAGGAAGAGCTAAAGTGACATTCTTATCATATCATGTTAAGGGCACATACTGTCGATATCAATACACCTTATCATGGTTGATGTTGACCTCGGTCACCTGGTTTGAGGGAGTGTCAGCTTTCTCCACTGCGAAGTTACTCTTTTTATCTTTCTTTCATACTGTCCTCTTTGGAAGAATGTCACTCTGTTCATCCTGCACTTGAGGAGTGGGAAATGTGCTCTACCTCCTACAGGGCTGAGCATCTACATAATTATTTGGAATTCTCCTCCACAGGAGATTGTCTGTATTCATTCATTTATTCAATCATTTATTTGTATCAGTATGGACTCATGGATATTTATCTTATACTTTAGGTTACAATCCAATACTACATTATTTCTTTGTCACTCAGATTGTTTCAGCTTTCACTGTCGGGAGCTCTTTCCATTGGCCACTTTATCCCATTGACATACTTCATGTCATTGTGAGTTTTCTGGGTTGAGTTGGTTTTCTAAGCACATTGTTACTTTCTGGCACTACAAGATGCTTCAGTCTCATTTTATACTTCCCCGACCCAGTGCTACAGTCATTTTTCCAAGCAGCCCTAGTTCCTCTTACTGGATAATGGTACTAGAAGCCAACCGCTGGGTGCAAGATGTGCTCATTGCTACCAGAGTGCCATTGCTTCTAGACGCTCTGAGATGATAGAGCAAGGGGACATGTTTGCTTATACTAGTCCAACTATATGCACGTCTATACACATTTCTATATATAACTGTCTGTGTCTATATTATACTAAACATGAGTTTACACTGGTCTCCAACACCAATGCTTTACCACGTGGATCATGCTAGGCGCCTCCTCTTGCTAAACTGTAATTTCTCACTCCAACAGTGAGAAACCTGGCTGCCACCATCTGCCACCATCTATTTACTTAATTGTTCAATTTTAGTGTACATGCATAGTGGTTTCATGATTGGTAACCTGTTGCCCCGGGGGAAACAACTTTTGAACTAGAATGCAGTGCTTATGTGCACTTCTCTTCACCCATGGTCTTACAGACTCCGCTAGGCTCACAGTTGCTTAGGTCAGCACCTTATCCCCCCATTCCCTTCAGCGGGGCTGTGTCACACATTTGTAATATATGTAGATTATTTTGTCAGTCTACATTCTACCCTGGGATGCCCCAACCTCCTAAATGGTTTTTTTGATTTGCTCTTTGTACTATAAAGTTCTATGGGTTTTGACAAATATGTGGTGTCATGTACCCACCATTGCAGTATAATACAAAATAGTTTCACTGCCCTGAAGTATCCCTTGTGCCTCACCTATTCAATCCTTCCCCCCAACCTCCCAGCAACCACGGATATTTGCTGTCTCTATAGTTTCACCTTTCCCAGAATATCATATAATTGGAAACTTCCAGTATGTAACCTTTTCAAACTGGCTTCTTCCACTCAGCAACAGGGATTCAGTGTTCATCCATATCTTCTTCTGACTCCATAGATCATTTCTTTTTATTGCTGAATAATACTCCACTGTATGGATGAACCACACCTTGGTTGCTCCCAGTTTTGGGCAATTATGAATATACTTGTTATGAATATTCTTATGCGGGTTTTTACGTGGACATACATTTTCAACTCGGTTGGGTAAAGACTGAGGAGTTTGATGGGCTGTATGGTAAGACTATGTTTAACTTTGTAAGGAATTGCCGAACTGTCTTCTCAAGTGGCTGTGCCATTTTGCGTTCCGACCAGGAACAAATGAGAGTTCCTGTTGTTCTGCATCCTTGCCAGCAATCGGTATTGGATTTGAGCCAACCTAATAGTTTTGTGGGGGTATCTTGTTATTTTCATTTGCAAGTCCCTAATGACACATGATGTCGAGCACCCTTCATATGCGTATTTATTCTGTGTATATCTTCTTTGAGGAGGAGTCTGTTTAGACCTTTTTCCTATTTTTTAAAGTAGGTTGTTTGTTTTCCTATTATTGGATTTTAACAACTCTTTGTTTATTTTGGAGTCAGTCCTTTAGCAGATACGTGTTGTGCAAATATTTCCTGCCCATATGTGGATTGTATTTTCATTCTCTTAACAGTGTCTTTTGCAGAACAGAAGTTTTTAATTTTAATAACACCCAGTTTATCACCTTTTTCTTTCACGGAGCATGCTGTTGGTGTCGTATCTAAAAACTCCTCACCAAACCCAAGGTCAAGTAGAATTCTTCCTGTGTTTTCCTCTAGGAGGTTCATAGTTTCATATTTTAAGTTTAGGTTTATGATCTATCTCCCTTTTATTCCTGAAGAGTATTTTTTCTGGATATAGAATGAGGGGGTTGACAGCTCTTTTCTTTCAGAACTTGAAAACTGTTGTGCCACTTCCTGGCCCTCACGGATTCAGATGAGAAATCTACCCTCATTTGGATTGGGGGCCCCTAAATGTGATTTGTCATTTCTCTCTGGTTGGGTTCAGGAATTTTTCTTTAGTTTTCAGAATTTTGATTATGATGTTTCTTGGCATGGATTTCTTTGGATTTATTCTGTTTGGGATTCTCTCAGCTTCTTGAATCTATAGGTGTATGCCTTTTGCCAAACTAGGGGAATTTCCAGCCCTTATTTCTTTAAATCCTTTTTCAGCCCCACCTTTGTCTCCTCTCCTGGGACACCAATGATGGGAGTGTTAGGACCCTTGCAGTAGTCTCCCAGGTCCTTGAGTTTCTATTTATTTTTTTCAGTCTACTGTCTCTCTGTGGCTCAGATTGGTCCTTCTCTGAGTTCTATTGATGGTCTTTGAGGTCACTGCTTCCCTCCTTTGTCATCTCCAATCTACTATGGAGCCCGTCCAGTGAGGTTGTTGGTTTTTTCTTTTTATCTGAGTTGTTGTATTTTTTCAGTTCTAAAATTTCCCTTTAGTGTTATTTCGTGTCTTCCATTTCTTTGCTGAAATTCCCTATTTTTGCATTTGTTTCAAGCATGTTCATAATTGCCGTTGGAGCATCTTTGTAATTGCTGCTTTCTAACCCTTGTCAGATCATTCTACCATGGATTCATCTCAGTGTTGGCACCTGTGGATGGTCGTTTCTCATTCAACCTGTGATCGCCCTAGTTCTTGGTATGATGAGTGATTATTGTATCCAGGACACAAGGGGTGTTATGGAATGAGACTCGGGATCCCATTTACTCTTCCTTTTAGCAGGCAGTCACTCTGTTTAGATGTAGCTTGCAGGCCTGGGGTGGGGGGGTGTTCAGCAGCATCCCCCCCCCGCCCCGCCCCCGATGCCTTTAACACCACCGGAGCTAAACTGATTCACCAACTCACGCCACCTGTTGCCAAAGGGTGAGACTGGAAGTTCAGTTTCCCCTCGCCTCTGATAATAGCCCCCTGTCAAAAGCATAGCATTGATGTGCTCTGCTTGCTTGCCACTGGGTGAGGGGAGTTCAGCTCCCTGTTGGTCCCCGCTGGCACCAGTGGTGGGGAGAGAAATTCCAGCTGACTCGGCCTCAAACTGCCTCATCCTGCCTCATGGATTCTGGGTTGAGGGGGATGTTCAGCTCCGCTGGACCTCCGACCCCACTAAGGGAGTGGGCACTGACGGGGCACTTGGGCTGCCCGCTCTGCTTGTTGCTGCTGGCTGGGGTGGAGGCTGGGCTCCTTGCTCGCTCCCCGCAGTGGGGAGGCAGGTTTTTCATTGTTTGGCTGGAGCAGGGCAGGGATTTTCAAAAAGGTTTTCTGCTCTGCTGGGGCTGCCCTGTCCCTCTGGCCACAGGGAGCTGGCTCTTCTGGGGGCTTTTTGGCCTCTGACTGTTGGAGGTTAGGGCAGCCCCCAGTACAGGATGTACAGGAGGCAGAAAGCAGGCCCGGGGACCGCCATACTGTGCCTGGAGTCCTAAGGTCCCTCGGCAGCCCTTCGTTTCATCTTTCAGAATCTTTCCAAGTTTGTTACATTATGTCCAGGGTTTTTCATTGTAAAAGGGACTAGGGAGGAAGGCAGCCATTCCATCTTGGCTGGAACTGGAAACTTCTATTTTAACATTTTTTCCCTCAACCCTTTTAAAAGGAAACAAAGTTCTCAAAGTTCCAAGCACGGGCCAGCAAACCCTCTCAGGGACCCCAATCCTGGGTGCAGAAGACACTTGAGAGGCCCCTGCAGAGAGAAGTTTTGCTTTATAATGGTAAAATAATTTTTTAGATTGTTATTAAAAGGAACACGCAAATTAAAAATATTCTCATAGCATTTGCATGCTCCCGAAGCTCTAAGCCCAGACCTGGAAATCCCGGTTTGGTGCAAGAAGTGGAACGTGGGTTCTGGAGCCAGTGCCCCTGCCCCTGCCAGCTCTCCCGTTGTCGTCATTCCGCATCGGACCCTCCTTCCGCTGCCACTTCCTGATGCCTCACTCTTCTCAACGTGGCAGAGCAGTGACACAGACCTGGGCTCAATTCCTGACGCTACCACTTGCTAGCTGAGACACATTAGATCAGTAAAAATGGGATGACATTCACACGGACCTTGGGGGTGGCTGTGACGACTCGATTAAAGGATACAGCTGAAGACAGGGATGCAAGATTGGGTTCTCAATATTCCCCATATCTGTTGGGTGGATGAAGAGAGCCTTGTGCAGAGGCTGGCCTGTGGGCATGGCTCCATAATGTACTGTGTTCTTTCTGCCTGGATCGTCTTTCTCGTCCTTCCGGGCTCATCTCCAGGAGCCGTTCCCCGCCGGCCCCGGGGCTCAGGGGGCCTTAGTGCCTGTTCTTAGCGCTCTTGTGGCCCGTGTGTCTCTGTGCGCCAGTTGCCTCTGCTGGCCTTGGTTCCCCTGGAGACCGGGCTCTCCTTGACTCACTTACCGCTGTATTGATAGAGCCTGTGAACACCGGAGAATCACTCAGGGGGCAGCAGAAGAGGAGAATCTAAGCCTCTTTCCCCAAGGATGACGAGTGGGTGGGAGAGGAAGGTGAGCAGCAAGGAGGCCTGTGATGGAGCAGCCGAGGGGGGTGAGCCACAGAGGTCAGGGAAGAAGAGATGGTCAGGAGGGGGTTGGGGACATTGGATCTGGCGACACGGATGCTGTTGGTGACCCTGCTGGTGCTGTGTGGCTGGCTTAGGGGGGTGGCTGAGGGGTGGGTGGGTGCTGAGGTGGTGAGGGCAGTGGGTGTGTCCATCACTGATGGAACGCTGGTCCTGGTGTAAGGTGCTCCCTAGCTTTATCCACAGCCCAGCACAAGTGTTCCTGCAGGAGACGCACCAAAATCATCAGTAAAGCATCCCCACTCCCTGTAAGATACAAGGTCAGGTGCTTTCATGCTATTGAGGAAGAAACTGAGGGTCAGAGAATAGGCCACCATCCAAACTCATTTTTGCTTGTCTCCAAAGCCCACAGGCATCCCAAGGCACTTGGCACAGTAGACGTGGATTTGTGAGGGAGATGGCCGGGTCTGGGGTGACTCCAGCATTCTGTGCTGTGAAGAAAGGGAAGCCAGGCAGAGACTGGCTTTGTGGCTGAAACAGTCTTTCCAACTGCAGCCCCAGAAATGGTGTCTTCTCAAGGCGATGCCTAGCCCCCCACACACTGTCTGGTGCTCATGCTGGGAGACAGGTGCCAGCGTCTGACCGCCGGGCTTCCTGGGGAGAGGGCTCATGACACTCTCCCTGGCAAACACATGCGGTGAGAGCAGAGACTCCCCCACCCTCCACTCCTCAACCCAGATCAAGAAGGCGGCTCTTCCCCGGGAGCAGAGGCGCCTTCTGCAGCCCGTCCAGGAGTTCCCACCCTCGGAAGGAGCAGCGTGGCCTCCAGGAGTTCACAGACACCCACCTGGCTGGGGGCTTGGCCATGCTGGCTGGCGTCGGGGCTTTTGGCAAGTCCTTCAGATCTTCCTCGACTGTGCCCAAACCTCAACCATCTCAGTAAACATTTATGGAGGATCGACAGCACGTCTGCTGTGTGAGTGTCCTAGGGCTGCTGTAACAAACTACCACAGGTTTAGTGTCTTTAAATAATACAAAGTTATTATCCTGCAGTTCTGGAGGTCAGAAGTCTGAAGTGGGTCTTGTGGGACAAAAATCAAGATGCTGGGAAAGCTGTGTTCCTTCTGGAAGCTCTAGGCGAGAATCCTTTTCCTCACCTTTTCCAGCTCTTAGAGTCTTCCACATTCCTTGGCTCATGTCCTCATCACTCCAACTGCTGCCTCCATGATCACATCTTCCCTGGTGCGGACCCTCCTGCCACCCTCTTATAAAGACCCTTGCGATGACACAGGCCCACTAGGATAATCCGGGATCATCTCCCCATCTCAAGACCTTTAACTTAATCACCCTTTGCCATGTAAGGTCACATAGTCACAGATCAGGGTGTTAGAATGTGGACATCTTTGGGGTCGTTATTCTGCCGACCACGCCTAGCTCCCTGCTCAGCACCCAGAGTGACATGACTCTTGAACGGCCTCAAGGAGGCAGACACCTGGTTCAGGAGGCAGAGAGGTACCAGCTCCTTCTGCGGTCCTTAGACAGAAATCTGAATTGGACCCCCTGGCGAACGATGTGTGGGGGGCTCCAAGCATGAGTCCGTGACCCCTGGGGTCTCAAGGCGCCTGAGGTGTCTGCACCCCTAAGGGCCTCGCGTCGCCTGCCCTGCCTGGTTGAAAAGGTGCCTGGCGCTCTTCCCCAGCCGAAGCCCCAGCAGCCGCCCAGCTGTCGCAGGGCGTGCTGACCCAGGCCTGCGATTGCTAAGGGAGCTTACAAGCTTCCCGTCGCTGTTAAATTTAACAAGCTGGAGTTCACTCGTCAGAAAGGAACACTTGCCCGCACAGATGTGTGAGCCGGGAGCTAGCAGCCTCCGAGTCTGGGGCTGAGCTGGGAGCTGTGTCCCTGACCCCTCCTGGTCCTCAGTTCCGAAGAGTTCTGGGAGCCCTGGGTAGCCAAGGCACGGAGAGGGGAAGGGGCTTTCCAGAGCTCCTTGTTGCCAGGCTCTGCTCTGCCTGTGCCTCTGTGAACACCCTTTGGCTTCACTTTTTCCAGAATGTCGGTCAGCCCCACCGAGGCAGGGGGCCAGCACCACCCAGGGCTGGGGGAGTGGGCAGGCTTTGGAAAGGCTGGTTAAAAACATGGATCGTGTTGCTGGCCTCCTGTGCCTGCCGGTCAAGGTCAGCGAGGTGCTGACTAGCCCACAGGCCCGCTGCGTGTGTCTGGGGGAGGGCTCCTCAGGGACGAGAGTGGCTGGGGGGCCCTCCATCACTTGGAGCTGCTGCCCAGGGCTCCCCTTTGTCACGGCGGGTCCTGGTTTCTGCACTGCCCATGGTGACGGGGCTGGTGTTTCGCATCAGCTCCTTGGGGCGCCTGGGCGATAATTCCCCATCGGCCCCCCCCGGGCCTTGCACATGGGCAGCCCACTGCTTGTCTTTTCTTTTAAACAAAGAGGGAATTTTTTTTCTTCCTACAAAACAGCACAAGCTTTGGGAGAGAGACGAAAGGCAAGCCTGGAGATGCCAGCTTTGGGCTTCAGCCTGTCCTGCTCTTCAACTCCCTGGCCACCATGGTCCCACCCTCAGGCACCATTGGGGTGTCAGAGGTGGTCCCCTCCTGGGTCACATTGTCTCCATTGTACAGGTGAGATACTGGGCCCTGCCCTAGTGTACCACCTCTCCCCTCACAGCAGGATAACTTGGGCCCAGATGGGATGAATGACTTACCCAAAGTCACAGAGCTGGTGGAATGGGGAAGATCCAGGATGGAAGCAACTGCCCAAATGTGTGAGGGGTGGGGGGGATTACTCATGGCTAAAGAGAAGCATCTAGACTTGCTTCTAACTGATAGAATATGCCAGAGGGGACGAGATTTTGCAGATGTAATTGAGGGTCCAAATCAGTTGATTTTGAGTTCATCAAAAGGATTATTATACTTGGTGGGCCTGACTTAATCAGGTGGAAGCCCTTAAAAGTGTGACTGGGCCCTCTACGAGGTCAGGCAGTCTCCGCTGCTGGCTTTAAAGAGCAAGCTATCGTGAATTCCAGGGCTGCAAGGAAATCAAGTCTACCAACCACTTGAATGAGCTTGGAAACAGCTATCCCTCCCCGTTGACCTCCACATGAGAATGCGGCCCCACCAATACCTAGACTACAGCCCCGTGAGATCCCAGGCAGAGGACCCAGCTCAGCCGGGCCTGGACTCCGGTCCCCTGGAAACATAAGAAAAGAAATGTGTGTTGTTTTAAGCCACTCAGTTATGGTAATTTGTTACGCAGCATCGATAGCTGATACAAAAAAAGCGAGCTAGTATTTCCTCCAGGAGTGTCACCTGTGGAGCCAGACCTGCTCACTCACCATCAAGGTCACCTCAGCATTGTTGCCTGGAAAGTGGAGTTACTAGGCCTGATTCTCCACGGCTGCTGTGCAGACTAAATAAGATAACAGAAGGCAGGTGTCTTCTGAGCTGGGGGTCAGCCATGAAGGAAGGAGGGGCCACGGGGTAGGTAACTGGGACTGTGGCAAAGAAGGCACCCTGGCCTGCATTGTCCCCCTCAACCTGGACCTTCCTCTTGGGCCAGCCTTGGCTGCACAGGGTCATGGACACTCAGAGGATCCTTGAACACCAGCCAGCTTGAGCAACACTCTCCCCTCGCCCTGCCCCTGAGTCAAAGGCCATGCCTGGTCCCCAGAACATCAGAAGCCATCCCACCATCCTCGCCTGCTGTTCAGGGCCCCCAGCCTTGCCCTCCTGGACACTCCTGACCCAGGACACTGAGTGTGGGGGCCACACTGAGCCCTGGAGGGTGAGGCCCAGGGAAGCAATGGGCCTGCCTAGGTCCAAGGTCTCTTGACGTCCTGAGCCTGTATACAGCAGGCACTTAGGAAACCCAGGCAGGTCCTGGTGATCAGGGTGACAGCGTGCATGTGTATTCCCAGAACCCCGGGCCCCTTCCCTGTCTATTAAACGGGGAGTCGTTAGGCCATCTGACGCTTTGGAGGACCGAACCCACGTGTGGCAGTGGGCTGGGCACTGGACAGCAGGGGAAGATGTGAACACAGCTGGAGCAGATGCTCTGGGCCCGCTGCACTGCAGCTCCTTGGAGCTAACATTTCGGAGCATGCCAGGTGGCCCTCCAACTGCCAGCAGCTGCGTCTCTGCCTGAGGGCTTTCTTTGAAGCTGTGAACGTCTGCTCCACCCGTGCATGGCTGGCCCAAAATACAGGGTGGTTAACATCCCTAGGAGCAGCCGGGCTGCCGTGCCATTGCACCAGCTCCCTGACTCCCCACGTGGGGCAGCTCTGGGGCTGTGCTCTCCACTGACTCCCGGAGTCCCCAGGGGGAGCTTGCTTGGAAATGCGTCCTGCCCCCCTTCTTGTGTTTCACGGATCATCTTCCAAACAAATCGCTGTCATTGACACCTTGTCTCAGGGTCTGCTTCTGAGGAACCCAAACTAAGACAATAAGAATGGCCCCTGCCCTCAGGAAGCTAACCACCCAGGAGAAGCAACAGAGAGTTACCACTGGATGCCTGGGTCAGGAGCAAAGCACCTGAGTTACACAGGAGTCCAGGTGCCCACCCAGGGCCCGCCCAGTGCCCGGTGCCCTGCGCTGTGACCTGCACCTCAGTCTGACATCCCGGGACCCCCAAGGATGCTGTTAGCCAACGCAGAGACCAGGAAGAGTGGTGTTTCCTGGAAAACAGGCTAGCCTGCCAGAGCCCTAATCACAGGAAAAATGACAACCAACCCAGCCAACCTTCGATTGCTGATTGGGGTAAACACAGTGGGATTAAAAGAAACCACCAGGATTCTAGCTCATTAGAGCTGAAACGTTACTGAGCTTGGAACATCATCTTGTCAGGTCCCTCCAGCCCCAGCCAGCCGGTGGAAAATTCTGCTAATTCAAAAATGAGTGTGGGAGTCCACTCGGTCCCAGGCCCTGCAGGTCATGGATCTGGCTGAAGGGACGGTGGGCCCCCGGGTTGGCCACGCACAGCCCCGTGACAGCCATGATCTCACCGAGCCCTCCCCACTCCCTGTGGGGGAGGGGCGTCGCCACTGAGAGACATCTGGGGGTCACCTTGAAAGGGGGAGGGCTCTGCAAACCTTTCTGTAAAGGCCCAGAGAATAAACATTTTAGGTTTTGCAAGCTGCATATTGTCTCTGTCGCATTTTCTTTTTATTTATTTTTTTCTATAAGCCTTCAAAAATGTGAAACAACTCTTAGCTCACAGGCCATACAGAATAGAGCTGAGGCAGAATTTGGCGAATGGGCTGTAGTTTGCCCACCTCTGGTTCACAGGGACACAGATGTTCACACGGGCACTAATTTCTCCACTTCTCCCTCTCCTAGACACCTACTCATCCTTCACAACCCAGCTCAACTGCCCCCTTCTTCATGAGATCTTTCCCAGCTTCCCTTCCAGGTGTCTGCGACCCTGAACTGCCCTCTGTCCTGGCACGGATTCAGGGCTGTGGCACCCACCATTCATGTCATCCCAATTCATTCTTCTCTTTGGTACCAGCACGGGGCATCTTCAGGCAGCAGAGCTAGAAGGGCACAATCAGTGTCAACACTGCTCAGTGTCAAGGTCGCACGTCTCCAAAGGGACCCCGGGCAGGGAAGCGGGGGTCTTCAGCTTCCGCCTGAGTGATCGCAGCTGCGTCCGAGGCACAGACTCGGGGTTCTGAGGACCGAGGACAGCAGGGTGGATGCAGTGTGGGTAGGAACAAGTCAGTCCCAAAAAAGACTCAAGGAGGAAGGCCCGTGGCGCCCAAGGCCAGGCTCTGTGGCTGGAACGGAGGCAAGGCGTTCCTGGAGGGGACAGCACAGACCACGTGTCTGAGGAGGGAGCCTCCAGGGTGATTTAGGAGGCAGTGAGCAGTGGGGTTGGGATGTTGTTGTGGGTTCAAATCTCTCCACAAGGGCCGGGATTCGCTGCGTCTGTGCTCTCCGCTCTGGTGCCCTCAGCTCCCAGCACAGGCCTGGGCCGTAGTGGAGCTCAGGACACGCCACGGAAGAGCCGAGAGTACCGGGAGGAAGGGTGAGCAGCGCTGTGCTTGGCCAGACAAAGCAGACGGGGCCGGTGGTGCGGGCAGCCTTGGGGGAGTGTCTGGGCATTGCGGCCCCTGCTGGAGGAGGGCCGTTTGGGCAGGAGAGGCTGATGAGTCCAAAGGCCAGGTGGGCCACGTGGATGGTGGAGATTTGTGGTGTGGTGTGGTGGGAGATGGTGGTGGGGAGGACCAGGGAGGGCTGTAAGATGGAGAAAAGGGTTTGAAAATCAGGATGGGTAGGGTGTGGGAAGCAAGAGCTCTCTGCGGAGGCTGGAGTCCAGGCCCCACGGCTGGCACGATGCGGCCCCTGATGAGGTCCTCGATGAGTCCTCGGACTCAGAGGGCCCGGTGGAGCCTGGGTGTCTGGAGTCTGATCAGGATACCTTCAGCCCTTGGCCTGACCCCCTCTGGAGAAAAATGAAGGTCAAAGACTTCCTGAGGCAAAGAGCAGGCCCACATAGAAAGGAGGGGGCACAGGCTCCAAGCACAAGCTAAGCCCAGAACCTTGCACCATGCTGAGTCTGAGAGCCCCACCGTCCCGTCTCACGGGTGACCTCGGCTCAACCTTCCAGCTAGCAGAGCCCTTCCAGGAGCTGCGTTCGCTGATGGAGGCCCGAGTGAGCGCTGGGCTCCGTAGAAAGCAGACCTTGCTTGCGGTGGTGGCCGGGGTGGCTGGGGACGGGGGATTTCACGCTCCATCCCCTCCTGCCTCCCCTCCTGCTTCAAAGGCCTCCTCTCCGCAGGCAGAGCTCACAGCCTCGGAATTCCAGCACCGCAGGCTCAGCCCCCCAGGACATTCGCAGCAGGCGTCTCTCGAGTGCCAGACCCGGATGGAGACCATACTCTCACAGCCTTAATGCAGAGCACGTGTCACCACCTGAGCAGGAACCGCACGCAGAGCGGCCAGCGACTCCAGCCCCGGCCCCAGCTGCAGCGGCTCACGGGGCCCCATCCCAGCACACAGGCCCCCACCTTCACTGGCCACACTAGGGTCACGGGGAGCTCAGTCTGGCCCCCTCGCCTCTCTGATCAGAGGGCCTGAGGCTGCCCTACTCAGAGATTCGGAACGGTGCCTAGGGAGGGTGCCGGCTTAAAATCCGCCAGCAGCTCTCCAGGGCCTCAAGAAAAGGTCCAGCCTCCTGAGATTGAGCTTCAAGACCATTGCCAATAAGCCCCTCACAGGCTGGCCAGCTGCCTTTCTGGAGAAAATCACAGGCCTCTCTGTGGTTGGCGGATAATGGCCCCCAAAGATGCCCATGGCCTAATCCTTGGAACCTGTGAATGTGTTACCTCCCCTGGCAAAGGGACTTTGTAGACGTGATTAAGGACCTCGAGATGGGGAGATGATCCTGGATGATCCGGGTGGGCCCTGTCCCACCAGGGAAGGAGGTGGGAGGTGGGAGAGCCTGAGTCTGAGAAGATGCAACCATGGAAGTGGAGAGCAGAGTGACACAGCCACAAGCCAAGGCATGCAGGTGGCCTCTAGAAGCTGGAAAGGGCAAGGATGGATTCCTCAGAGCCTCCAGAAGGAGCCACCTCTGCTGACACTGTGATTCTAGCTCCCTTTGGGATTTCAGACCTCCAGAACTGTAAGAGAATCAACATGTGTTGTTCCAAGACGCTAAGTTTGTGGTAATTTGTTACAGCAGCAGCAGGAGACTCACACACCCTCCCGTTGCTGTGTCCCTGCGTGCCTTGCACAGAGGCCCCTCCAGCTGCCTCCCTCTACCTGGGCTCCCCAGGGCACAGGATCTGCTCCAGCTTTATCCCTCCTTCGGCGGGCAAGCCCTTGGTGACGTCTGAATGGCCTACACACTCCTCTCTTCTCCCACTGTCACATTCTCAATTCTGCCCCAGCTCCTGCTGAGTGTTGGGACTGGCACACCTCCCATGACAGGGAGCTCATTGCCTCTCAAAACAGCCCAATTCCCCTCATCCTCGCAGAACCGTGCAGCTTGTTCCCTGCTCACAGGCCCAGGCTGAAGAGGTGAGTGGCTGAGATCCAGCCCGAGATGGCCTCCGGGGGTGGGGGGGTGGTGTTTAATCATCAGGCTCTGGCTCTTCCCACCTTAGTCCTTGAATCTCATGCCTAAGAAAGGAAAGGTGTGATGCGGCCCAATGCCAGAGGCTCCCATCCTCCCGTGCAGAGCTGGCTGCCCTTGTCACAGGGCTGCCAGA
Source organism: Diceros bicornis minor (assembly GCF_020826845.1). Lineage (NCBI taxonomy): Eukaryota > Metazoa > Chordata > Mammalia > Perissodactyla > Rhinocerotidae > Diceros > Diceros bicornis. The sequence continues at coordinate 46,143,134 of NC_080763.1, forward strand.
TTCTGCAAACAAGAAAAAGGACACCCCGTTGAATTGGAATTTCAGATAAACAACAGATACACTTCTTGCGTAAGTACGTCCCAAATACTGTCTGGATATACTTCTACTGAGAAATTATTTGTTGGGTAACTGATGCTCAAACCTAACTGGGTGTCCTGCACCGAATCTGTCCTTCCAGAATGCAGTGCACAGAGCACCGTTCACTGTGGCCCAGAGCTGGGGCCCACAGGGACAAAGCGAGGAAAGGGGGAGACCCATTGGCTTCAGACGTGGGTGCAGATATGAGTGTGTCTGCCTCCCCGGCCCCCTCTCCTTCACGGGAAGCCTGGGGGCTCCCCCAGGGCGGCTCTGGCCTCCAGATTTCATGAGGGTGTGTGGAGCCAAGTCCTGAGGTCCGGATGCCTGCTCGTCCCTCTGCAGAGATTCTGCCGTGGGAGAAAGGAGGCCGCTTCCCTCCCTTCTGGGCTCCAGCTCCTCACTTACGGCGGGGGACTGGGCTCAAAGCCTTCTGGGCCCCTGTGGGATGGAAATGACCCCTGTCAGTGTGGACAGATCACAGAGACCAGCATCCTTCCCCAGACCCCCGCCCTGCCCCCCCATCCCCACCCTGCCTGCCCCTGCTGCCTCCAGAGCTGAAGTCCATTGTGAGTGTCCACAAGGTGAGCTGGAAAGTGCCGGAGGGCAGCTGGGGGACAGGGCAGGGAAAGTGGAAGGAAGCTACCTTACTGGCCACCACCCTGGACCTCCCTTGTCAGAGTTCAAAGCGCCTTCTCATATGAAAGCTCCACCCACCAGCAGCACATCCCCCCTGGCCCAGGGCTGTCGGGGACCTCCTGTCTCCAGGCCCAGAGTCAGGCCTGTGCCCTGCCCAGCTTTCCTGGAAAGAAGGGACTCCAGCTCCAGACCAAGGCAGCAGGTGCCACAGGCAGACCCCACTCTGCTGTAGGCCTCACTTTCCCCACTTGTCACTCCAAGACTGCAGCCAAGAGAGCCTGAGATGCCCAGAGAGTGCCCATGATCCCTCAGAGGCAGACCTCCTGTCTCAACTAGCTATTGCTGTGTAACAAGTAACCCCAAACCTCGGCAGCTGGAAACAACAGACATTTGTCATCTCACACAGGTCTGAGAGTCAGGAGAGCTGGAGAGGCTCAGCAAGGTGCCTTTGTCTCCATGTCCTCCTGAGGCCCTCCCTCCTTCCTCCCTCCTTCGTCTCTCTGCCCTCCTTCCTCCCTCTTCTTCCTTTCTCTCCCCTCCCCTCTCTGTCCTCCTTTATCTTCATTCCTTCCTCTTCTGTCTCTCTTCCATCTGCCCAGCCCCTCATTCACTCCTGTAACTAGCACCCTCCACCAAGTCCCAGCCACCCGGCCCTCTAGGAACAGCTACCCCCCGCCCCCACGTTCCTCCTGAAAAAGGAGCCTTGAAGGGAGGACCACGGCTAGCCAGCCGCCAGCCACAGAGGAGCCTGCCCGTGAGCTGGGCCTGTCTGTGGCGAAGGCTCCCACAGGCCTGAGGAAAGCTCATTTACCATTCTGGGAAGGGTGTGATGGGCAGGTATAGAGGTGTGAGTGAGCAGGGACTGGTTTCAGTGACAGAGGTAGCAGGCGGCGCCTGGGGCTCTATCCTGGAGCTTGGGCAGAGTGTCTGTGAAGGGAGGGTTTCATCCACCTCAACACTCCAGGCAGGCCTGGTGGCCAGCATGGGTGGGATTCCAGGAAGCTGGCCTTGCTAAAGACACCACCTGTTGTGGGGGTCCGGCCGCCACATGCAGTGGTCTGCTCCCCTGGGCGCACACCTTCCCACCCACCGGGTTCCAGGGACAGGAGCGGCTGGCCACCCCGCTTCCACCCCCTCAGCCCTAGCTCTCAGCATGGCTGGCCCGACCAGCCCAGATCCCACGAGGGGCCACGGTGAACTGCAGTGGGACACCACGGGCTGCTTCCTCCTCAGACACATGGGCTTGGAGAGAAATCAGAGGGCAGAGGATGGTCCTTTCTTCTCATCCTGGAGCCAGGCAGCCTGGCCAGTGGCACAACCTTCACACCCAGGCCCACAGGAGTGGGGATGCCCAGTGCATCCTGACCCAGACCTCCCAGGCTGGCACACGTGGGCATGTGCTGGCACAGTGGCCACCAGCCAGGAAGGGCTGTGGGTCTCTCCCAGGAGGCTGCAGCCAGCTGGACAGGGAGGCAGGGTGATACCACCCCCACCCTAGTCCTGAAAGATCAGCCACCTTTGGCAGGTCCAGGGACCAAGAGATGGCAGTAGTGAGGTGGGGGAGGGCTTGTCCCGGGACCCTCCCCCCCAGAACCAGTGTGGAAGGCCCATGAGCACTCGTAGAAACCAGCTTATGTGCAGGAGAGCCTGCCAGGCGAGGCCCCCAAGCCCCCAGCCCCAGTAGCTGCCACTGAAACGGCTGTTCCCGGATGCTCTCTGAGAGCTGTGGCTGCCCCCGTGCACGGACACACACACGCTGCCCACAGTCGGAGGAGGCGAGGGTTGCAGAGCATCCGCAGCCCACACCCGCCCACGGCCCAGCACAGAAATCTGCTCAGGACTGAGGTGGGCTTCAGCCAGGCGGGACCCAGAGGACCAGGTGTGCCTTTGAGAGCAAGAGAGTGAGGCTTTAGCGCTCGACAGATGAGAGCTGGGGCCCAGGGAGGGCAGAGGCCTGCAGGGAGAGGGGACGGCATGAGCAAGGGCCCGGAGGCTGGCTCCATCCGCACCAGCCCCCCAGCCTCGGCCTGCCCCTTCAGGTGGTGGTAGGGGCACTACCCTATTTTAAGGGGTCCTAGGTGAGTGCTGTAAAGACAGACAAGGTGTGATGGGGCAGGACCAGGACGTGTCCTGCTGTCACTGCACGTCATACTCCATCCCTACAAGTGGAGCCGCTGTGGTCGAGGGTCCGGCATTTTACGTGATGGGATACTCTGCCCAAGCACCCTCCCCAGGACATCGTCCCAGTGCGCATGCCCACTCTCCCTGCCCTCGTCAGCCCTGGATGTTGGGCCACTGGCTCAGGCGAAAAACCCTCCAAAAGCTCTCACTGTTTCATTCTGTAATTTAAGTTTCCCTAGTCGAGAAGCTCTCCAGATGTTTATTGCTGTTTTTACTCCCCTTCTGTGAATTGCCTATGCAGAGGCTCTGTCCGTCTTTCTATTGAGAGCTATTTCTAATTAATTTGTAGGAGTCTTTGTTTATTAAGAGTATTGTCCCTTTGTCTATGGGAAATATTGCAAATATTTCCTTCAGTCTGCCATTTGTCTGTGAATTCTAGTCTGTGTGCGAGTCTTTCAGCCCCCGGAGGTCTTGTTCTTTTCCTCTAGGGCTTCCGGGGTTTACGTCTTGCTGGGGAAGGCTCTCCTGAACCCCGAGTCCAGCATTTTCCTCTCTTTTCTGGTGCTCCAGTTCTTCGTAATTTGTAGCATCCTCGGTGCCTTTAGGACACTTAATCGGTGTGAAGGAGGGGACTAACTTAGGGAGGTTTTTGCTGGCTGGCTGACCGCTGCTCCTTGTCTCCTCTCCCCACTGATCAGAAGTGTGGGGGTCCTCAAGGGAGCTGCGGAGGCCCTGGGCCGGGAAAGGAGGCTGATGTGCAGGAGGAAGATGGAGCTCTGGGGCATTGTCAGCCACAGACACTCAGTGAGTGTGCAGTGGGGGGAAGGTTCCTTAGGAACCCCGCACCCGAGGCCCCACCCACCCCGGACTGTGCATACCTGAGCAGAGCCAGCCCAGTTCAGGGCCAAGCAGGGTTTGAAAGCTCTCAGCAGCCTCAGAGCAGTTTCTAGTGCTTCCCCTGCTCATGGGGCCATCCAGATCCCTGGGGTGGGGATGTTAGAGGGTGGCTCTGTTCCCCCCTCACTGGGCAGAGCCCTCACCTGAAGAAGGTTTGAAGAAGACGGATGGCTCCTGCTGAGTTGTGGAGGCCCCCAAAGATTTCAGTTGGGTCACACCCAGCGGAGTCCTCAAGGGGAGGGAACAGGTTCTGAGATCCCCTCAAGCAGACCGGGGAGGCTGCTGGAGTGCAAGGACCTTACTAGCCGCTTCCCAAGGGTGGAAAGAGCTTTTCTGACTTTATTCTTTCCTCCAAGGCCCACTGCAAATGGGACATGAAGATTATAATCACAGTTGTGACTCAGGGGCGCTTCTGTGGGCCGAGCCCGGGGCCAGCTCTTTGCCTTAATATCACCGGTCCACACAACAGCCATGCAAAGTGGACTCCATGATCCCTACTTTACAGTGGAGAAAATGGAGGCTCAGAGAGGTTAAGCAACCTGCACAGAGCCACACAGCATGCAGGGAAATTGAAGTCACCTAAGGAGGTGTTGAGATGGCTGAGCTGGAGAACAGCAGCACAGTGCCTGGCGGGGTTTGCACATAGTAGGTACTCAGAAAATTGAACTGCCCTCTCCTCTCCCTCCCTCCCTCCTCTATGTTTCTTTCTTTCCCAGGAGACTTCCTCACCTCCTGAAATCCATGATGACGAGGGCAGGCAAGTCCCCACTTGAGACAGGATACACTAGAATGTGGGAAGAAACAGGGGCTCAGCAACACAGTGGCAAGTGCCACTCGTTTAAGGACTTGGTCCATAAACTGCCCCCATGTGGCAGGTCCTTAGCCAGGTAGCCCCAATAGTCCCCACCCCTGAACAGCTCCCCATCTAACTGGAGGTCCACAGTGGACCTGGAGGGGATGAGGTGGGAAAAGTTCCCACCCATGGGGCAGCTCTCGGGAGGGAGGGGAATCAAGAGGGGATCCCCGGAGGAGGGGGTCTCCAGTCTGATGGTCAAGCATTTGAGGTGTTGGTCGTGCACAGGGGCGGGGAGAGTGGCATTGTGGGGTCTGTCCAGGCTCGAGGGAGGGGGTTTTTCTATTTCCCAGTGTGCAGAAGTACGAAACATAACATTTTCAAAGCTTGTTGAACAGAACACAAAAAAATACATAACATGATGTATGATTTCATGTATAAAAACGTTATAACTGGTAAAAAAAAAAAAGTGTAGAAATCAGGATAACGATCATCCCTCAGGTGGGGGAGCTCGGAAAGAGAGGTGTGGCGGTGGGTTTCTGGACGGCTGGGGAGATTGTGTTTCTTGATCTGGAGGAGGCTGGCTGAAGGAGCGTGCCTCTTGCTCTATGAAGATTTAATACATACTTTTAGAATCCGTGTACTTTTCCGCTTGTGTATTATACTCGAATAAAAAGTTAAAATTTGTTGAAACTCGAGCTCAGGGGGAGAGTTTGAACATTATTCTGGAGGCAGCGGGCAGACCCAGTGGGGCTCTGAGCGACGGCAGTTCGTGACCAGAGCTGTGTTTCTGGATGATGAATCTGGCGGGGTATGAGAGATGGATTAGCGGGAGGAGGCGGGTAGGCTGGAGATTGCTTGGAGACTGTCGCAAGTGCAGGTGAGAGGTAATTCACAGCCGCCCGGGGGAGGAGACGCCGTGCTCCAGCTGTCTGGGGCTTCATTAAACACCAGGAAGAGAAATGAACCAATTCCGAGGCCCTGGTCCTTGCCTTCTCCCAGGATGTGAAGTCAAAGGCTGAGCGACTGAAGGCCAGTAGCAATCCGATTAATTCCCCTGGTTAAAGCCTTTAATCTAACACATAACAGCAAATTCTTGTTTTTCCATTAAAAACAATACCTCAGCCCCCACATCGGCTGCCAGGGCCATAATGAGATCCCTTTCCCACCTGGGAGGCTGAATTGGACCTTTGTTCCTCTCAGCACGGGGTTCGGAAGGTTGCTAGTTTGGCGGTAGGACCAGTTAGGGGTATTTGCCTTGACGGGGAGCATGAGGCTGGATGTCACATAAGCAACATAGAGTTCTCCGCGACCTCAGCTGAACTGAAAGTTGGCCTAACTTCTTGGAAGAATGTGTGGGGAGGTTTTCGGGGCCAGGCCTGGGCATGGGCTGGGGTAGAAACAGCCCTGGGTTGGGTCAGAGACCTGGGGTCTAGCTAGTACCCAGTATGTCGATAACTCACTGAGTGACTTTGGGCAAGTCTTGTGCCCTCTCTGCTTCCGTATCTTCCCACATCAGATGAGACGGTTGGCCTCTTGGGAAGACCAGTTACCCATGGAGTCAGGACCCCGGGTGCTAGTCCCCTGGCGTTGAGGACCGAGAGTGACCACGGGCAGTAACGTGCTGGTCTGCCCAACTCAGGGTTGGGGGACAACATCGTCTGGCACTTGGAAGCAGCTGGGCGACACTTAATGGTGTGACACAGGAAGTACTCTGGTGCCCATCCTCCTACAGAGGAGAGACCTGCTCAACTTGGACCCCAACAGAAAGTGACTTCCTACCAAAGGAGGTGACATAAACGTTGCCTTTCTTCCAGGCAGGGTGACCAACTCACCCTGGTCTTCCTGGGACTTTCCTGGTTTTGGCTGTGAAAGTTCCACGTCCCAGGAAACCCCTCAGTCCCAGGCAACCTGGGATGGTTGGTCATCCTCCTTCCAGCCCTTGATAAAGGCTTGGCCCTCCAATTTTGTCTGCAGTAGCTGAGAATTGTGTGCAAAATGGGGGATTCACACCCATCTCGGGTCCAGCTGTACCTGGGAGACTGACTCAGAGCAGAAATAAGCCTCTTAGTGGTCCTGGCCACCAGGTCCTCTCCCATCTGATCCTCAGAGAAGGGAGACTGGAAGTTTCTCTCAGAATCTAGTCAAAGCTGGATTGATGAACAGAGTGGGACTGTCCCTTAGACTCTGACTATTGTTAGGAGGTTTGCTGTGGTGGATCAGATGGACCGGTGCCCTTTCTAGGCTCTGGGCTCCATCATCCCATCAAAACCTCTGCTCATCTCCAGAGATCTCTGAGTTAATAAGATGCCCTCCAGGAGGAACCAAGGAGGGGCTACCTGGCTTTGTGGCCTCACCTGACTTCTGCAGCCAGGCTTCGAAAGCCAGAGGGGCCAAACCAGGTGAGCGGCCCCCGTCCAGGACCTTGGCTCAGCCAGGCTTAATCCCGTCTGGATGTGTGCCGGTCACCACCTTCCCGGCTGGAGCTTCAGGGCCTGGCCCACCCCACAGGGTTTCCCACATTCCTGCTGCCTCTGCTTCCAACAAAGGATAAGGCCTGTGGTCATCCGGCGGCCACGAGCCAGGTCCGAGGATCTTGGACCTGAGAAATCACTTTGGAAGGAGTGTTATAATAGCTGTAGGCCCTGCCATCATTTCTGGGGCTGGAAGTCTCACCTCTGTTAATGAGTGTCACTGGAGATGTGTCCAGGACAAGCCTGGACACCAGAAGGGCAGACAGCTCACAAACAGAGTCCACACTGTCCTGTGCAAGTCCAACCCGGACACCTCCTGTCTAACACCTACCACATCGAGGAGGCTGCTCTTGGGAAGTAGCACCAAGCGGTGACCTGTGCAATCAGGAGCCACAGGATAAAAACGTTTTGTCACCGAGAAAATATGTTTATGCTTATTAGAACAACATTTTTCAGGCTCATGTGAAATAAACATATTAGGTCAAATGTTCCTACAAGTACTACATTTACAAAGAGGGGAGGAAGGTATGAAATTGTGGTCGGGACTTGGCAAGAAAGAAAAATTACAACGGGATTAGCTTCTTGCGCTGTAAATTGGAAAATTCAGAGATGTGTGGCACCGCTGCGGAGGCCCAAACTTCTAAATGAAATTTATTATTTCTGTAAAATCTGGAAACAACATCTTCAGGGATAACAAATACAGAGAAAACATGATTTCAGCCTCGATATTTGGTCTCCTTGCAGACGGTTTTCATTAAAAAGGGCTTTATAAAAATGATAAAAATGTTACAGTTTGCTAAATTAAGTCTGAAACAGCTCTATTTAATAATCTTGTGCATTTTAATCATTTTTTGAAAAGCCTGACATATTGAAAAGAACTTTAGTCTTGGGCACCATTTAAAAAAAAGAAAAGAAAAAAGAAATACTCTCAACTCATCTTGGGTTGTTTTGTGCATTTCTTAACTAAGTTTGTCCTCCTCAATGAGAGTTGGTGCCAAGTGAGCAAACATCTGAGACCCAGTGCTCCAGACCTCCAGAGGTTTTATAGCTGTGACAGGGGCCAAATGACAATGGGTTTTCCTTGTTCGGTTTTCTCTCGGGAACCAAAGTAGAAAAGGATAACCACTCTGTTCCCACCTCTTGGCTCCATAATGCAGCATACTCAGGAACGTGGGTATGTGAGGTTGGGGGGCAAGGAGGAGGCAGAAGGAACAAACCATAGTTTAAAACCTAGTATGAAGCTTGCACGGAAAATCTTTTGCTAAAGAGCAATGGAAAGGGTCTTCCAAGTGGTCCCTAGAAAGGGTCTCAGTTTGGAAAAGGAAGTCGAATTTGAGAGGCAGCTGTGGGGAGTTGTAAGAGCACTGGGCTCAGACTACAGACATCCAGAGCTATGACACCAGCTAGGGCAAAGGATTGGACGGATGGATGAATGGGTGGATGGGTGGATGGATGGATGGATGGATGGGTGGGTGGGAGGGTGGATGGATGAATGGATGGATGGATGGATGGATGGGTGGGGGGGGTGGGAGGGTGGGAGGATGGATGGATGGATGGATGGATGGAGGCATGGAGGCATGGATGGAGGCATGGATGGATGGGAGAATGAATGAATGGGAGGCTGGATAGGTGGATGGATGGATAAATGGATGGGTGGGTGGATGGACATATGAAAGTTTTGGGTCCTGATTGCCTGTCATGAGGGAAGGGAAAGTGCTCATTTTGACAATGTACCTGAGACTTGCCAAGCACTAAGTACAGTATCATATTATCTTGCTCCATCTTCCTCACAACCATATCAATTTTATATGAGAAGATAAAGGCTCAGATGGGCAATGGGCTACAGGCAGCATGACGTAGCCTGTGGAAGACTAACCTGGGCTTCCAAAGCCTGTGTCCTGCTTTGGAGCACTGCAATTTCCATGAAACCATCCCCACACCTGTGATTATTACTCTTGTTAAAGATAATGCTTTTGGCTGATGGAAAGTTCTAGAGTTCAGCTTTCCTGACCTCCATCCTATGGCTCTTTCCACAGCCTTTCTGACATCCAGGTCAAGGTCTGGGAAACATGGTGGAAATATGATGAGGATCCAGTTGAAGTAGCACTGGGAAAAAGTTCCAGAACATTTTGCATTGTGAGAAAGGAGACACACACCAGCTAAGGTGCTAGGGCATAGTGCTGGGTGCTGGGAGAAGGCTTCTAATAGGGATGGGATCCAGGAGACAGTGAGTTGGAAGAGGAAGGTAGAGACCTGATCCCGAAAGTGGAAATCCTTGTCTTGGATTTTCTTCATTAGCACTGCTAGATGGGAAGAGGTTCAGCCACAGAATATGGCCTAGAAGGCATCAGGGTGCAGTGAAAGTAGCAGGGGTGGAAGCTGGAAGGCCTGCATCAGCCCTGACCACATCCTCTCTGCCAGGTGCGCCCTTGGAAAGCCACCTTACTTCCCTGGGCCTCAGTTTCCTGCTCCCCAACATGGAGCTGATGCTATCTACACCCTGGAGCCACTGTGGGGATGGATGAGAGTAGTTATGGCTTGTTACTGTTGCGCTGTAAGAAGGGGCTTGGAACCCTCCCCAAGCCCTAGAGCCTATCTTTGTGCATCGATCACCTTCTTCAACCTCCTGGACCCTGAGCACAACCATGGCCTCGGAATCTGCCTACCATGCCCAAATCCCTACATCTTCTCAGACTCACCAAACTGCCTCCCAGGACACTGGCAGCATTTGTGGCAGGAGGCATACAGACCCCAGCTTTGGCAAGTTTGGATGAATACACTCCAGAATAGCGTCAACCAGAGACACTTTAGATGTACCTGGGGCCCTAGTGGGTGTTGTGGCAAGACCTGGAAGGGATGCTCTTGTCTCCGGCCAGCTTCTTCCTGAAAACAACACTGCCATGTGGTTACCTCATTTGCTTTTTCTTTAAACGACCTTATTCAAGATTACTTAACTGCAAAGTGAAACCGTCCCCAAGCTACTAAGTAAGATGTGACTCAGTCTCCAAGAGCAGGGTGGTCTATGGGTGGGCAGCTTCTACAGGAACATCCACCCCTTGTGTTGGTCATAGCAGGTCACCCAAAAATGGGAAACTCCTTCCAGTACTGACTTTCCCTTCATCTCTTGCAGTGTAAGGCCGTACTCTCACCTCAGTTTATCAAGATGCAGGTTCCGGTCTAATCAACAAAGATTTAGGCCTGTGAAGTCCACTACTGCACTTGTACACAGCTGGCTAATCACCCACGAGATGAGGTTCCTTCCTGGCTCTGGTTGCTGTCTTCCATCCTCCCCCAAGTGATGGAGGAAACCACTGAGCAGCGCAGGGCAGGGTGGGCCTGGTGGCCAGACCTCTGTCAGAGTCCATGCTGTATCCTTGGACACAATCGTGGATCTACAATTCTTTTCTGTGATTTTAAGGAAATACCTAATGTCTCCATCTTGTTCCCCTGGCTGCCCAAGGGACTCTGTCATCAAACCCCTCACTAAAAGCCAGAGATGATCTGTGTTTGCCTATCCACCAGCTACCAGTTTAGCAATCAAATCAAAGCAGAAAAGAGGGTGATTCTTGGTGAACCTACGCTGGGTCTCAGGACCACTGTCTTTTGGCCCAGATGTTCTCAGGCCTTCTGTTGTGAAGTCTCTTCTGGAATCTGATTGGGAACCACCAGGAACCTTTCCCCTGTGGACCTCCTGGGGTTTGTAGGATTCCTATTTGAAAACCTCAACCTTGGTTCTGGGGTCTTGAGATGCCTGCACCATCCCAAAGGACTCTTGAACTTGGTGCCATCAGGTGCCCAGAGTCGGTGGAACAGGTCCAGTTCCTGCCCAGGTGTTGACTTACCTCAGAGGGGCTACCAGGAGGTCCCAGGGATCTGGAAAAGGAAACAGTCATTTCTGGCAGGGGTGAGGGAAGCCAAGAGGATGTGGGGACCATTTCCTGGAGGAGATGGTCTTTGAGCTGGGTCTTCAGGGGATGGGAGGTGTTCCTTCCAGTTCTATGCTGACCAGGTAAACACATCTAGGCAGCCATATGTTCACTGAGGGGGACGAGCCAGGCAACGGGAGCAGCTTCCTTAGCCATGGGGGACAGTGTCCACACGGGCTTCCCAGCCCACTTGCTCCCAGGGCTACAGGAGCCATGCAGAGAACAGAATTGCTGGCAAACACTAGAGTGCTCTGTGCTTTCTCTCTAAGAAGAAGGTTCTAGAGAGTCAGTCAGAGCCAACCCCAGGGGTCTGGGACACAACTTTACTAGACTGTCATTTAAAAACAGCTCACGTTAGTTTGTCATCTGTTATTACAAATCACTCAGCTTTCTGCTGCTATGAACATCCCTGTGCCCAGGTTTAATGAACTGTAATGAAAAATGTGATGCTTCCCTCTTCCTGCAAGACGCATTCCTCCTGGAGCCAGCCCGGTCTGCCAGGACGACTCTGTGTCTCGGCTAACAGGTAGGCAGAGCCCAGGGCTTGTCATGTGAAAGCAGCTAAGGAGTGAGAAGTGAGCTCTCGTCCCCAACACCCAACAACAGGTGCTTGACCTGTGTCAGATGCATCTGGCAGCTGACATCCTGGGATCCTGGGTAAGATGGGTCTCATCACAGCCTCGGTACCCTGGGCACCCATGGTTGTTGCTCCTATGCAGACAGCTAAGTAGCAGTGCAGACTATCCTCAGCTGGTTTCTGAAGCAGCAAGCACTGGGTGTCAGATACAAAGGTCCATGCTTCCTGAAGCCCCTCCGTGCACCAGGGTCTTTCCCTCCATGGTGGCTGCAGGCAGGAATGCCCTGACCTGCCACAAGCTCTCTCCCTTCAGCCTGGTTCACTCCCACAGTGGGCCCTTGGTCACCTGTCCCCTGGAGGTAGAGCAGACAGGTGGCCTGGGAAAGCACTGCCTGAAGTGAGCCTAGGTGCATAAATTCTAGTCGACCCTGGCCTCCGGCCTGCAGAGAGCAGCTGATGGTCTATAGCTCCCAGCCTCATGCTGCCATTTAGAAGCTCAACACACCAGGTGCCCAGCAGAACTTCGTGCTGTGAGCTGCTGGGATTTCAGAGTGCCAGAGATGTTTGACCATGCATGAACCTCAAGGCTTCGGGCCCTTTGGATGGGGAGCTTCCTGCCAGTGCAAATATTCTCCAACCTTGCGGGGCCTTAAGGCAGCCAGACCCTAGGCCAAGACCACTTCACGTTCACCCCTTGTATTGGATAGGTGGATGGATGGATGCATGCATGCATGGATGCATAGATGATGGATGATGGATGGATGCATGGATGCATTGATGGATGGATAAGTGGATGGATGGATGGATGGATGGATGATGGATGGGTGGATGGATGCACAGATGCACAGATGGATGGATAAGTGGATGGATGGATGGATGGATGGATGATGGATGGACGGGTGGATAGGTGATTGGATGGATGGGTGGATGCATGGATGGGTGACTGGATGGATAGGTGGAAGTCTGGGTAGGTGGATGGATGAGAGTCTCCAGAAGATTCCAGAATGAGAGGCTCTTGTCCAAGAGATTGTTCCCAACCTGGTTATGGTGAGCACCTCTCTTCCTTCCTCTGTCCCTCCCTCCTGCCAGTTTTGCCTTCTGTTGCAAACTCCACGTGCTGAAGGAATCACCTGAAAAGTTCAGGGTAGAACGTACGTCACTCCTTCTCTAAAATCGCATGACTCCTTGTGACCTATAGAGTGAATCCCATCATCCTCAGTGGGACCCCTAGACCTTCCACAATCAGCCTGTGGCTGGTTTCCATCCTCATCACCAGCCCCACAAAGAAAGCTGTGTCTCTATGAGGTTCAGTGTCTGTGTGGGGACATCACAATTCTTGTTCCCAGGCTCACACACCAGAAGACCTGGGGGTGTGGATGGAACCTTCTGTCTTGGGAATAACCACGTCCTTCTGGGGCCACGTGGGCACTTTTGAGTCTATAGAAGGATCATGCCTCAGTTTCTTACTGAATTCTCATCTCAGTTTCATCAAGCCAGCTCACTAAATACAAACATAGGTCCCAGGAGGCCCAGGTCAGCCTGTGGCAAGCAAAGGAATGGGTGCTGTCAGGCCTGTCTGCCCCAAGCCCGGATCCTTCTGGCAGACTCCACTCTCTCTGAACTTTCTGGTTTCCGAAGAGTGTGTTCAGACACCTCTGATTACACCCTGGAAAGTCTAGATTATCTGAACTCTTTTTCATCTTGCACCAGACACGTACATATTTCTTTTATGCCATCTCCACTGAAGCAGAGGAAAATACTCAGCTTTTGACAAGAAAAAGCCCCGAGAGACTCGTTAGGAGGACTGGGGCTCTGGCTGCTGTAATGAGCGGCCATCAGCGCCGGCCCGCGGCCTGCTGGGCCAGTTACATAAACACCTGCTCCACGGCAGCGGCAGCGGCCTGCGGCATTCGTGTCCCCGCCACGCGCCCGGCCCCTGCCGCGGAGCAGCCACACTCAGCGTGGCATCTGCAGCAGCAACGCCCTGTGTGTCCAAAGCAGGCGGGAGGGATCACGCCTGCCTCCTGAGGGCGAGCCCACGCTGCCGATCGGCGGGCAGGTGGGAGCCGCGGGGCCGGGCAACGGCCAGCAGGAGCGAGAGAGACCTGAGGGCCTGCGGCCTGGGAGACAGCGCCTCCATCCTCACAATTTCCCAGGGGATGTGGGAGCCCCTGTGAGGCCCGCGAACTCCGGAGCTCTGAGAGGTCCTGGCAGAGTCTGCCCAGGTGGATGGTGGCAGAGCTGCGAGGCCAAGCCACCCAGCCAGGTCTGCCCTGCTTCCCAGCCCCGCCTCTGGCCTGACATGGCAAACATCTGAGCTGCAGGGGTTCTCATCTCAGCCCCCGCCTGAAACTCTCTTCCCACATGCCTGCACGATGAGAGACCCTGCTGGGGTGGGGAGCTTACTCCCAGCCCAGCTAGCTTTAAGCGTAAGAAACTTCTGGAGGTGAGGTGAAAACTGACTCCTTGGGCCCTGAGCACACGTTCTGCTGTCACACACTGCTGTCTCCGCTAGGGCCACAGGGGAGCTCTGTAGGTGGCGGGCACGAGGCCTGTGAAATCGTTGGCTCAGTAGAAGTTTGGTTACATTCAGACCAAGAGAAAGTACACGGGTCAGGGAGGGGCCCTCAAGAAGGAGATGGCACCGAGCACCCTCAGGGGCCTGTCCCCTGTTCACACCTAAACCTGGAGACCACAGGGGCACAGAGGGCAATCCTGCTGCTGCTTCCGGACGATGGTGGCCCTTGGCCTGCTCCCAGGACCTGGCTTCCTCACAGGAAAATGGGAGACAATGTGATGATCAGGTCTGAGCTCGAACAGGCACAGTGCTGGGCACAAAGGAGGCAGTCTCTAATTCCAGAACCTTCTCTGGCTCCTTCTGACCCTGGGAGCTTTGCAGACATGGGAGGGCAGCTCTCATATTCAGACCTGCCCCCCACCACCACCACCACCATAGTCTTTCCGTCTTTAGGCTAAATACCCGAGTCCTTTAACAGATCCCTTCTCTGGACAAGCTGGGTCCGCTGCTGTGGCCTGTGGTGTCACTGCCCATTGGGGCCCCTCTCCCCTGATAGGAGCCCTGTTGGCCCCACACAGGCTGTCATCGCCCCTCCTTGTTTCTCTTCAAGCCGCTCGCTGGTTTCGGAGCCCGGAACGTCTGACATATTTTGCCAACATTTGCTTCTCATTTCAAAGTGTAAACCTGGCAGGTCTCCTCCGTATGCTCCTGTCGAGCATTCCGCCTCCTCCTCTCAGGGAGAAGTGTCTCTGAAGTTGATCTTGGGTGGCTGTTCCCAAATAACTGGGCCCGAGGAACTCCACAGAAGCAAGGGGGGCAAGCCCAAGTCTCTTGCAGCTTCGGTTTTCCCTTTGATTTTTCTAAAGAGGTTTTTGTGTGAAGGGTGTTTCTGTAGCTGGTCAAGTTTCTCTCATCCGTATTGACGGCCATCCACAATTCACCACATTTATCATGGGAAAGGCGGGGCCCCACCCAGCTTTCCACCCGTTTCCTGAGCCCCGCGGCCCCTCGCCGGCCCTGCTCCCTGCCTGCCGCCACCGCCAGCCCTGGGCAGGGCTGGGCCTGCGCCCCACCATCTGCTCTAAGCCGAGCTCCTTCCACCACATCTAGTGTAGACGGGACTTTGGGCCGTGCGTCGGAACGCACCGTTCCCTGTGAGTTCCCCTTCCAGCAAAGGTGGCAGGAAAGGTGAAGGGGTGGGAGGGCACCGGGTGCCAAGCCCATCTTCACCGAATGTGACCTGTGAGATCTGGCGTTGGTTCCCCTCCCTAAGCCTCGGTTGTACCATCTGTACAACGGGAATTATAGCAGCGCCATTTCACCAAATGAGCGGCGTCTGGCACAGAGTGGGAGCTCCATAAAGTCCAGTGTAGCTGTTGCTACTGCACAACTGCTTGTTGTGCTGCCCCAATCAAATGGAGCTTTCTGCTTCTCTAATTCTGCTTATTTAAGCTGTCATAGCCTCACACCTGGGCATACTGAGGGTATGTGTTTCCAGGGAGGTGGGGTTATTAACTCCTTGTGGACGGGCGACTGAGAGATGAGCCCCCTCTTGGGTGAGCTACAGCATCCTCCAAGAATGCAGTCTGTGAAGGTGTCCCCTCTGCTGCCTGCCTCCCAGGGGCCCAAAGCAGGATTGAGGCTTCTCACCCAGGTGGCATGAGGTTGGGGGGCGGGCACAGACCCCCACCCGCCCTTTGCCAGGCGCCCTCTGACCAGACTGAGCCTTCATTCGCACTTCCAAGAATGAGAGCCCAAAGCACCCTGCCCCCGCCCCAGCTCACTGGGTCCAACTGAACTCATTGCAGAGATGGGGCAACTGAGGCTGGGTGTCCCCGAGGCAATCAAGGAGCCGAAGGCAGCAGCAGAAGGGCCAAGCCAAATGCGGGGTCCCCTTACCAGCCATGGGAGACAGCAGCAGGCCTCTGTCACTAGTTAGAAGTCAGACCCAATTGCCCAGGAACTGCAGAAGGCCAGCTCCCCAAGCTTCTGGGCTAACAAGGAGGAATAGTTTGTGCCATAGAACATTTCATTATTCAAGCAACCAAGAAAGCCTTTACAGAGGCACAGCCAACAGCTTCCTCAATTAGCATGGACATGGGGCCCCCCAACCTCTCCAGGCCGCCCACCCCTGCTTCCAGAAGCCAAGCAGAGGCTCTGCCCAAACCGCAGCCTCTCCGGCAGGGAAGGGCTGGGAGCGGGTGCGGGGCTCTGACAAGCACTTGTTTTTCACCGATGGCTCTGCTTTGGGGCCATACCCTGCACTGGGCCCTGGGTCAGGGAGACCCGTGGGATGTGGATCCTACACTGGAGGGGCTCCTGGGGGGGAGGGGGAGGGGTGGGGCAAATTAGTGCAATGAGGAACCACAGTGGGCCAGGGGCTAGCCCAGCTGGGGTCTCAAGGAAGGCTTCCTGGAGGAGAGGACGTGATGGGAGCTGAGTGTTAGGGTGGACAGAAGGGAGGTAGCCCGGTAAAGAAGTTAGCTGGAACCTTCTGGAAGCCAGGATGCGGCTTTTGGCTAGCTCAGCCCATCACGTCTGAGAGCTCCTTACAAATCCCATCAGGTTGCTGCTGGAGGCAGGCAGAGTCAGCTTCTGTTGCTGCCAGCCAAGCGCCCTACAGCACACAGCCCAGGTCCCCCTCTCCCCTCTGGGCCTCAGTGGGCAACTCTTCTCCTGCCCTTGGCACCTCTGTCTTCTCCCCTAGAGCTGCCCCCACTCCATCCCTGCTTTCTTGCCTCCCACAGGGAAGGACCTGGTCTCCTGCACCCTCTCCCTTGGAGGCGAGCTCCCAGACCCTGATCCCTGTCTTCCCAGGGCTCGCCCAGAAAGCAGAGGCTGGCACTTCTGTGCGAGGCCCCCTCTGATGGCCATCAGCACAGCAGGGGTGAGGAAGGGGGAGCCAGGCAGGGGACGAGGTAAGCGAGCAGAAGGCAGTGCCATCTCGAGCTCCCAACGGCTTCCTGAGCCCCCAGTCCTTGTCCTCGGAGCCTCAGAGGCCACCTTCCGAGAAGCCGCCTGAAATGACGGCAAGCCTGGGCGTCACTGCCGGCCCATCCAGGCCGTGCACCTGGGGCACGGAGGGTCCTGCTGGGTCTCAGCCACAGCCCAGCAGGGCGCCTTGGGCCCGAGGTCGAGCAGCTAGGAGCAACAGCAACCTGGCCACCCGACCACAGAACAGCGAGCAGCCCAGAAGGGCCTTCCAGGCAGAAGTGAGCAAGGTGGGGGCCGGGCCACAGCTACACAGGGCCCAGCACACCCGTTAGGGTTCTCTCGGGCGGACACCAAGGCAGCCCCAGAGCGAGGAGGCCTGATTCTGGAATCAGCCCAGCCCCGGCCCCAGCCTCCAGTCTCCCACTCAGTTCAGGGGAGCCCATGCCCAACCCCCGCTCCCTCGTCACCCTGAAGTCAGGCTGTGCCTTCCTCTGGAAGTTTCTCCCTACCCCCCAGGGCGAGGTGTTGGCAGGGCCACATGGAGCAACATCACTGAGATGCAGCTGGCTCCTGGGCCCAGAGAGCAGTTTTCCTTCCAGATTTCCACCCTAGGGTACCATGCCTCCTCGGGAGGGAGGGTCAGCCAGACGCAGGATCTCAGAGGACCCTAGACGTCACCCTGAACATGGCTCCCAGGCACCAGAGAGACCCCGGAGGCCCTCTGCTCCCCATTCCCTTTCCCTTCAAGCCCACCTCCCACAATGTTTCCTTCATACCACCTCTGGGCTGAGCCAACCTGCTCTTACCTGGGCTCACCTGGGCCGCCTGCCCCACCTGCACCCACCATAAACCCTGCACACACCTGGGCCCGTTGCGAGCCAGAGCCGCTGCCTTCTCGTGTACCGACCATGCACAGCGGTAGACAAAGAGCCTGTTACAGGGGAGGGAGACTGAAAGACCAAATTTCTTTTATGTAAACTTATTTTCTTAGAAGGGGATTGAAAACACATTTGTAATATCTTTGTCCTCAATAAAAAATGTCCCTGCAGCTGTTTTTGGATGTGCCATGCTGTGTTACTGCCTTCTGATGATATCCCAAACCTGGACTTGATGCAACCCCCCCAGCAAGCCCCAGGGCTGAGATGAGGTGGGGGCGTGGAGCTGGGAGCCGGCCAGACCTCGGCATCCCTCAACGCTCACGGGACACACAGCCATGTCCTGGCATCCGGTGCCCACCCTCACTGGGCCAACCCAGAACCCCCACTGTGTCTCCTCATTCCCTCCCAGTAGCACCACCATCTCCCTCCTCCAGGCCTTTGCACAGGCTGTGCTCCCGACCTGTTTAGAAGACCCGCCCCCTCCAGCCCTCCCCTTTCCCAAGAGGCACCCCATCCCTACACCTAGAGACACTGCCTCAGGTCGTCATCCTGTGGCTACTTTCCTAATCCCCTGGGCGGGTGGGACATGAGCTCCTGGAGAGAGGGAGGGGGCCTTGTCTCCGAGGATCTGCCATGGAGTTGATGAGTCTGTTGCATCTCATCAATACCACAACGACACCAGGTTATTATCTTCCTTTACAAGACAGAGAGCACTGGAGCTCAGAGAAGTTAAGCACCCAGCCCCAGGTCACACAGCACTGGGCAGGGCCAGAACTCAGCCTCCGTCCTCCATGCTCCTGCTCTTACCCCAACTCTGCCCCAGAGTCACCTCCTCCTGGGGCGGGGCAGGTCAGGAAGGCTCTGTGTGTGTCTGGCGTGACCCCAGAGCCCAGATTGCTCCTCCCAGCTGATCTGGAGCGGGGGCCTGAGGCTGCAAACCTGCAGAGTGCCTCCCGGGGCGCAGCACAGCCTGGCAACCTGTGATTAATTTTCCCGTCCTCATTAATTCCCAGATTCCGCCCTCTCATTACAAGGCGGTGGGCGGCGCTGCTGGGGTGCAGGCCGGCCTGGCTCCAAGGAGCGGTTCCGAGAAGGCCTGGGCCTCCTAATTGCCTTGCCTGGCCTCCGACAGGCTCATTAGAGGTAATGAAATCTGGAAGCCATGGACAGAGGGAAGCATGGCGTCCCTCTGGGAGACGAGCAGGCAGGAGCTCTTCAGAAGAAAAACACCCCAAGAAACAGGGGGGTCCAGAGGGCCTGGTCGGGCTGCGGAGTGAGAGGCTTGACCCGTGGCCAGCAGGAAGAAGTGGGTGGGGGGCCAGGCCTCCAGGACGAGCAGGCCCTGGAGCCCCCGCCCCAGCCACCCATCCCACATAGGAGTCTGGGCCGGCCCCCGTCTGCAACCCACTGCCTCGTGGGCCAAGCCCATCCCCTCCTTGGGCAGGCAGGTCTCCAGCCACCTCCCTGGCCTCAGTCTCCATTCTCACCCCTGCCCTTTCCTTGTCCACTGGGAGAGAGCCCTCTAGAACCCACTGGCTCCCCAGCGCCCCTGGGACAAGCCCGCACTCCTCAGCTGCACGTTCGGTCCTCCAGGGTCCAGCCTCAGCTCTCAGGATTCTCCACGCATCTTGGCCTCCAGTCCAGGCAACTTCCCTCTGGTCCTCTTCCACCTGCGGCCTTTGCTCATGCCACACGGGCCCCGGATTCCTGTCCAGTCTCCCAAGGAGGAGCAGGACCATCTCCTCTGGCAGGAAGCTCCCAGGCTCCCGCCCGGGGCCAGCTCACTTCTGGGTGCTCACCTGCACTTGATCCAGGCCTTTCTTGTGCCCACTCCACTTGTCCCCCACTGTTCCTGTTCACACGCTGGCCTCTCCCTCCCTCGCTGAAGAGTTTCTCTCCAGATCCCCAACAGCACCCAGCCCAGGCTGTGTACTCAGCAGGGGCATAATAAGCACATGATGGCATGAATTGACAATGCCTTCTCGCCCCTGTCTCCCTGTGCGTTGTTCTGTGGCTCCCGCCCCTCTGTGCATCTTCAGAGTTGGCCCACCCAGGGGATTTGGACAGCTCCATGTCCTCCCGAGCCTGGAGGACGGGGACACCTCCCTGCTTTTCACGAGAAATAAAGCCTTTCAGGAACCCAAATGGAGCAGAGGCACGAGTGAGGGTGGGAGCCCTGCGTATACTGCTGCCCCACCCGCCCCACTCACGGGGCCTTGATTTGGAGAAGCCAGGGAGCTGGGCTGGGACTGCCTGTGTGGCTGGCTCCAGCCCTGGTGACCATGACTACGGCCACTTCCCCTCAGGGCCTCAGGGCCCTCATGGGAGCTGGGAGGGGAGAGAGCAGCCGATTTCTCGGGCCTCGTCCTCAGTGCCTTCCATGGCAGCCCTGACTCCTCCTGTGCGTCCCGGGGGAGCCTCAAGTTTGGTCTGTGTGTTTCCTCGTGCTGTGCTGCTGGAAGCGATCACCACACACACAGAGCCTGACAATACAATACAAATTCACTACCTTGCCATTCTGGAGGTCAGAAGTCTGACACGGTCTCCGTGGGCCAACACTGAGGTGTTGGCAGGGCTGGTTCTTTCTGGACACTCAAGAGGAGAATCCATTTCCAGCTGCTAGAGGCTGCCCACACCCCTTGGCTTGCAGCCCCTTCCTCCGTCTTCAAAGTCTTCAGTGGCCGGTCGAGTCTTTCTCATGTCACGTCACTCTGACCCTTGAGCCTCTTGCCTCTTTCTTCACTTTTGATGACATGGGGCCCACCTAGATAACCAGGATCATCTCCCCATCTCAAGATTCTTAACTTAACCACCTTGGCAAAGTCCCTTTGCCGTGGCAGTTCACACAGCCACAGGAATTAGGGTATGGACATCTCTGGGGCCATTATTTCTGCCGACCACAACCTGGCCCTGCCTGGAGTTGTTTTAGGAAGGCTGGAGGCCTCACGGAACCTGAGGAGAGCCCACCCCCTGGGCACTGGTGACTCTGACCTGCATGACCGAGACGGCCCCAGCAGGAAGGAGCCGGGCTGGCCAGGGGCCCCTTGTCGGTGCTGAGTGGTCCTCTCCACGAGGGCAGAGAGAGGGGCCCAGATGACAGAGAGAGTTCCCATCTATGCAGCTGGCCACAGCCCTGGCTTCTGGTTTGAGACAGCCCAGCTGACCCCCAGGCCACCTGCTGGTGGTGGAGGTGGGGGTCTGCCAGGAGCTCTGGGGTTCCAGCACCCCTCACCCGCCGGCCTGCCCGGCCCGCCCGTGGCCACGTCGGCAGCTCTTCCTCCAGTGACCTGGGTGACCTCTGACTCCCATTAGCATGTCATGTAGATCGGATCTGCACCTTCTGGACCCAGCACCTGGAAAGCAGCGTCCTCGAGGCAGCTTGATCTCCACTCGGACACGGCATGTGCTGCAGGCACGGTGTCCAGGCGGACCCGGCAGCAGCCCCTGTCAGCACATCAGCTGCCTCTGAGCAAGCCCTAGGCCAGGCTCACGGCCAGTTCCTCATTCTGCCTAGAAAACATCTACACAGGCACATGTGTGCAGGCTTTATTTCTGGGGTAACTTCCGTCTCTTCTCTCACTGATGGTTGAGATGTGGCCTCGTAACAGGCTCTGGCTCGCCTCCTCCGAGGGTCCCCTGAGCCCCTCCCCTACCTCTGACTCCTCCAGACATCTTTGCTCTGCCTGCCCCATCGGACCTGAGCTCCTGCGTGCTGATCCCTCGGCCTCCCCCTCCCAGGACACAGAGGGCCTGGCTCAGAGGGGCGTCTGGTGTGCATTTGCAGACTGGCTGCAGAAACAGAATATCCCCAGTGCTGGCTGACCCCCCAGGCTGCCCAGATGGGCCCGTCCTGGTCCCTAGGGCCATGTCCTGGTCTTCGGGGAGAAGGGGACCCCGGAAGTCACCAGGTCTGGGGGGCTGAGCATGTTTACAGGACTGGACAGGGGTACCAGGCCAGGCAGTAGGGCCCGAACCCAAACACCCAGCCTTGAGCCTCTCTCCCCAGCCCTTCCAGCCAGTCACCGCACCTTAGAAGATGTCCCCACTCAACGTGGATACCGTGAGTGCCCTCTCTCATGCTGCATTACCTTCTTGATGACTGCAGGGCCAGGCAGAGCGACCTCTCAGGTGGAAGAGGAGCCAGAGCCTTGGGTCCTGCAGCAGCCCCAGGTGCAGTTCCAGGCTCAGGGGTCGGCCACTGCGGCCACGCCAGCATCCTGGGGGCCAGGCATCAATCGATGGACATTTGAGTTGTTTCCACTTTTGGCTAATATGACTAATGCTGCTGTGAACATTTGAGTACAAGTTTTCATGTGAATATTTGTTTTCAGTTCTCTTAAGCATATGCCCAGGAGTGAAATTGCTGAGTCATATGCAACTCCGTGTTTCAATCTTTGAGGAAGTGTTTTCCAAAGAGGCTGCGCCATTTTATGTTCCCACTCGCAGTGTGTGAGGGTTCCAATTTTCTCCACATCCTCACTGAAACGAGTTATTGCACATCTTTTTGATTTTAGTCACTCTAGTGGGCGTGAAGTACTATCTCATTGTGGTTTTGACTTGCATTTCCCTCATGACTAATGATGTTGAGCATCTTTTCATGTGCTTATTGGCCATTTGTATACCTTCTTTGAAGAAATGTCTATTCCAATCATTTGCACATTTTTACATTGGGTTATTTGTTTTTTTATTATTCAATTGTACAACCTCTTTATATATCCTGGATACTGGAAACTTATCAGATATATGATTTGCAAATACTTTTTCCCATTTGATGAGATTTCTCTTCACTTTCTTGATAGTGTCCTGTGAAGCACAACAGTTTTTAATTTGGATAAAATCCAATTCATCTACTTTTTCTCTGGTTGCTTGTGTTTTAGATGTCATAGCTAAGAAACTATTATCTAATTCTAGGTCAGGAGGATGTGCACCTGTGTTTTCTTCTAAGAGTTTTATAGTTTTAGGTCCTCTTAAATTAGGTCTTTGATCACCTTAAGTTAATTTTGTATATGGTGTGAGGTAGGGTCCCAGCTTCCTTTTTGTGTGTGTGGATAGCCGGTTCTATCAGCACCATTTGTTGAAAAGATTATTCCCTGACCATTGAATTTTCTTGGCACTCTTCTAAAATGTCATAAATGTACATGTAAGGGTTAATTTCTGGTAACTCTCAGATCTATTCTATTGATCTATATGCCTCTTCTGATACCAGCACCACACTCTTGATTACTATAACTTTGTAGCAAGTTTTGAAATCAGGGAGTGTGAGTCCTCCAACTTAATTTTTCTTTTTCAAGATTGCTTTGGTTTTTCTGGGCTCTTGCATTTCCATATGAATTTTAGGATTGGCTTGTCAATGTCTGAGAAAAGCCAGCTAGGATTTTGATAGAGATTGCACTGACTCTGTATCAATTGGGGAGTATTGCCATCTTAACGTATTAACTCTTCCAATCCATGAACGTGGGATATCTCTCCATTTATTTAAGACTGCTTTAATTTCTTTCAATGATGTTTTGTAGTTTTCAACATACAAGGCTTACACTTCTTTGGTTAAATTTATTCTTAAGTATTTTATCCTTCTTGATAGTATTGCAAATGGAATTGTCTTAGTTTCATTTTTGGTTTGTTCAATGATACTGCGTAGAAATACAACTGATTTTTGTATACTGGTTTTGTATCCTGCAACCTTGCTGAACTCATTTATTAGGTCTAATAGTGTGTGTGTGTGTGTGTCTGTGTGTATTCCTTAGGGTTTTCTATGTTCAGGATCATATTATTCATAAATAAAGATAGTTTTATTTCTTCCTTTACAATATGAATGCTTTTATTTCTATTTCTTGCTTAATTTCCCTGGCTAAAACCTCTGGTACAGTGTTGAGTGGAAGTGGAGAAAGTAGGCATCCTTGTCTTGTTCCTGACTTGAGGGGGAAAGCTTACAGTCTTTCGCCATTAAGCATGTTAGCTGTGGATTTTTCACAGATGTTCTTTATTAGCTTGAGAAAGTTCCCTTCTATTTCAAATTTGTTGAGTGAAACATGAAAAGAGATTATAAAAGGGTATTAGATTTTTTTCAAGTTCTTTCTGGTATCTATTGAGATGATCATGTGGTGTTTATCCTTTATTCTATCAATATAGTGTCTTACACTGATCGACTTTGGGATGTTAAAGCAACCTTGCATTCCTGGGATAACGCCATTTTGTCATAGTGTGTAATCCTTTTTATGGATTGCTGTTGGTTTGCTTGTATCTTATGGGGGATTTTTGTGTCCATATTCATAAGAGATATCAACTTGTAGTTTTCTTGTGATGTCTTTTTCTGACTTTGGTATCAGAGAATACTGGTGTCATTGATGAGTGGGAGGTGTTGACTCCTCTTCTATTTTTCAGACCATTTTGTGAATGATTAGTATTAATTTCTCCTTAAGCTTTTGGTAGAGTTCACCAGTGAAGCCATCTGGTCCCAGTATTTTCTTTGTGAGAAGTTTTTTATTATTATTGTTAATTCAATCTCTATGCGCTATAGGTCTCTTCAGATTTTTTATTTCTTCTTAAGTTAGTTTCGGTAGTTCGTGTCTTTCTAGGAATTTGTACATTTCATCTAGGTTATCTAATTTGTTGACATACAATTGTTTATTGTATTCCCTTATGTTTTATTTCTGTCGGGCCAGTAGTAGTGTCCCCTCCTTCATTCCTGACTTTAGAAATTTGAGTCTTCTCTCTCTTTCTTTTTTTTTTTTTGGTCAGTGTAGCTACAGGTTTGTCAATTTTGTTGAATTTCAAAAAAACAACTTTTGGTTCCATGATTATTTTTCTATTTTTCTGTTTCCTATTTCATTAATTTCAGCTCTAATTTTTATTATTTGCTTCCTTATACTTACCTTTGAGTTTAGTTTAGTCTTATTTTTCTAGATCCTTCAGGTGGCAAGTTAGGTTATTAATTTGAGATCTTTCTTGTTTTTTTAATATCAGCATTCACATCCATAAATTTCCCTTGAGGCACTGCTTTGACTGCATCTCAGAAGTTTTGCATGTTATGTTTTCCTTTTCCTTCATGTCAAAGTGTTTTCTAATTTCCCTTGTGATTTCTTCTTTGACCCATTGGTTAATTAGAAGCGTGTTGTTTAATTTCCACATATTTGTGAATTTCCCAAATTTCCTGTCATTGATTTCTAATTTCACTCCACTTTGGTCAGAGAACATGCTTTGTACAATTTAAATTCTTTTAAATGCATTGAGAATTGTTTTATTGTCTAACGGATGGCCTATCCTGGAGATTATTTCATGCACACTTGAGAAGAATGTATATTCTGGTGTTGTTGGGTGGAACATTCTATACATATTGGTTTCAAATTTTTTATTTTCTTTTTCTTTCTGGTTGTTCTAGCCATTATTGAAAGTGGGTTATTGACATCTTCAGCTGTTATTTTTTATTTTCCTATTTATCCCTTCATTTTTCTTGTGAGGTGCACGTATGTTTATGACTGTCATATCTTCTTAATGGATTGACCCTATTATCATTACAAAATTTTGTTTCTAGTCACAATTTTTGTCTTAAAGTCTATTCTGTCTGATGTCACTATAGCCACTCTAGCTCTTTTTTGATTGCATGGTATATTTCTTTTCCATCTTTTTGTGTGTGTGTGTGTGTGAGGAAGATCGGCCCTGAGCTAACATCTGGCAATCCTCCTCTTTTTGCTGAGGAAGACTGGCCCTGGGCTAACATCCATGCCCGTCTTCCTCCACTTTATATGGGACGCCGCCATAGCATGGCTTGCCAAGCGATGCGTCGGTACACGCCTGGGATCCGAACCGGTGAAACCCGGGCCACTGCAGCGGAGCGTGTGCACTTAACTGCTTGCACCACTGGGCCAGCCCCCTCTTTTCCATCTTTTTACTTTCAACCTATCTGATTTTTTAAATCTAAAGTATGTCTCTTATAGGCTGAATATAGTCGGATCATATTTTTAAGCCCATTCTGTCAATGCATGCCTTTCAATTGGAATGTTTAGTCCATTTATATTTAACATAATTTCTGATAAGGTAGTATTTACGTCTGCCATTTGCTACTTGCTTTCTGTATGTCATGCTTTTTCTGTTCCTCTGTTCCTCCATTACTGCCTTCTTTTGTGTTAAATAGATATTTTCTAATAAACAATTTTAATTTCCTTGTTGTTTCTTTTACTCTATATTTTTGAGTTATTAGTTTTTGTTTGGGGTTACAGTTGACATCTTTACTTATAACAATCTAGTTCATATTAATACTAACTTAATTTTAATAGTATACAGAAACTTTGCTCCTCTATACCCCACTTCTTCCCCATTCCTTTGTGCTGTTATCATAAAAATTACATTATATACATTGCATGCCCATCAATATATATTTATAATTATTGCTTTACGCAGTTGTCTTTTTAATTAAATAGGAAGAAACTTCTCATGCAGAGTAGCTCCACTGCCCTGTGCTCTGCCTATTTATCCCTCCTTTTCTGCTGACCCCCCGGCAACCACTGATCTTTTCACTGTCTCCAAAGTTTTGCCTTTTCCACAATGTCAAATAGTTGGAATCATAGGATATCTACTCTTTTCAGATTGGCTTCTTTCACTTAGTAATATGCTTTTAAGTTTCCCCCATACGTTTTCATGGCTTGATATCTCATATCATTTTAAGACTGAGTAATATTCCATTGTCTGGATGTACCACAGTTTATTTATCCATTCACCTACTGAAGGACATCTTGATTGCTTCCAGGTTTGGGCAATTATGAATAAAGCTGTTATAAACATCTGGGTGCAGGATTTTGTGTGGACATAGTTTTCAGCTCCTTTGGGTAAATACCAAACAGTATGACTGCTGGATAGTATGGTAAGAGTATGTTTAGTTTTGTAAGAAACCACAAAATTGTCTTCCAAAGTGGCTGCACCACGTTGCATTCCTACCAGCAAGGAATGAGAGTTCCAGTGTTGAAAAACATTGATGAGAGAGGATGTCCTTGGCTTGTCCCTGATCTTAGTGGGAAAGCTTCTAGTTTCTCACTATTAAGTATGATGTTGGCTGTAGACTTTTTGTAGAGATTCTCTATCAAGTTGAGGAAGTTGACCTCTATTCCTAGTATACTGAGAGTTTGTATCATGAATGGGTATTAGATTTTGTCAAAAAGAACTTTTCTGCATCTATTAATAAGATCATGGGATTTTTCTTCTTTAGCCTGTTGATGTGATAGATTACATTGATTGATTTTTGAATGTTGAACCTGCCTTGCATACTTTGGGTAGACTCCAGTTCGTCATGGTCTATAATTCTTTTTATACATTGTTAGATTTGATTTGCCGATATTTTGTTGAGGATTATTGCAGCTATGTTCATGAGATATTTTTGTTTTTAGTTTTCTTGTAATGTCTTTGTCTGGTTTTGGTATTAGGGTAATGCTGGCCTCATAAAATGAGTTAGAAAGTATTTCCTCTGTTCCTATCTTCTGGAAGACATTGTAGAGAATTGGTATAATTTCTTCCTTAAATATTTGGTAGAATTCACCAGTGAACCCTTCTGGGTCTGGTTCTTTCTGTTTTGTAAGGTTAATAGTTATTGATTCAATTTATTTGAAAGATATATGCCTATTTATATCATCTATCTCTTTTTGTATGAGTTTTGGCAGATTGTGTCTTTCAAGAATTAAATTGACTTCATCTAGGTTATCAAATGTGTGGGCATAGAGTAGTTCATAGTATTCCTTGATTATTCTTTTAATGTCCACAGAATTTGTAGTGATGTCCCCTCTTTCATTTCTGATATGAGTAATTTGAGACCTCTCTCTTTCTTTAGTTAGCCTGGCTTATTGATTTTATTGATTTTTTTCAAAAAACCAGCTTTTGGTTTCATTGATTTTCTATATTGATTTCTTGTTTCTAATTTCATTGATTTTTGCTCTAATTTTTATCATTTCTTCTCTTTTGCTTACTTTGAAATTAATTTGTTCTTCTTTTTCCTAAGGTGTTTCCTAAGGTGCAAGCTTAGATGATTGATTTTAGATCATTCTTCTTTTCTATATATATTCAATGCTATAAATTTCCTTCTAACCACTGCTCTCACTGCATCCTACAAATATTGATGTCGTGTTTTCATTTTTATTTTATTTTATTCAAATATTTTATTATTCAATATTCAAATATTGAATATTATTCAAATATTATTCAAATATTTTATTTAAAATATTTTAAAATTTATATTGAGATTTCTTCTTTGACTCATACGTTATTTGGAAGTGTGTTGTTTAATCTCCAAGTATTTTGGGATTATCCAGCTATTTTTCTGTAATTGATTTCTTTTAATTCTATTGTGGTCTGAGAGCAGACATCGTATGATATATAGTCTATAAATTTGTTAAGATGTGTTTTATGGCCCAGAATATGATCTATCTTGGTGAACGTTCCACGTGAGGCTGAGAAGAATGTGTGTTCTGCTGTTGTTGGATGAAGCAGTCTTTCTTGCTTTCTCTCTTTTTCAAGTTGTAATTTTTCTTTGAAAACTGGACATTTAAACTAATATAATGTGTTAACTCTGGAAATCAGATTCTCTCCCTCCCCAGGTTTTGTTGTTGGTGCTGCTTGCTGTTTTTTGTTTTGTTTTGCTTAGTGACATTTCTTAACAAATTCTGTAACGTACATTCTTCATCATTGGTGGCCACTCAACTCTCTTCTCACTTAGCTTCGTATCCAGCTAACGATTGGACGGTTTTCCTTAAGTGCCTGGAAACTACAAATCTCCCAGTCTTTGCCAAGAGGCTGCCTTAAAGGGACATTCCTTCAACACTTAGCCAGGCAGTTGACAACTCTGCCCCGGCCTTTACTTCCCAGGCTCAAAATCAGCCAGAGGTGAGAGCTTTGGGCCTTCTCAGGTCTTTCCTGAGCAAGCACACAGCATGCGTGTGGCCTTCCAGATTCCCAGGAATATGTGGGAGCTTTTAAAAGCTCCTGTGGACATCTCATTCTCCATCTTTTCCTTTTAAGCTTTCTGGTAAACCTATTATTTGCTGTAACTGTTACCCGCTGCCTCTGGTTGCCATGCAGCTAAACATTTGCCTACAAGTGTTTCCCACGAATGCTCTGGGGAGAAGGCTCTTTGTGCCAGGAGCACTCCAAGTCAGGTCAATAAAGACAGCCTTGCAGACGGGTCTTTTAATCAACCGTCGGCCTGTTTAAGTGATGACAATTCTCTGGTGATGAGGCTCTGAAGTAGCACGCACTCCATTGCCCCCTCCGAGGCCACCAAGCTCCTGGCCTTCACTGTGGTTGAGAGTCATTGATTTTCAAGGCTACCAGAGAGCTGGAGGAAGGGGGATGGGAATAGCGTAAGGTAAATGATACAAAGCTTGTTCTTCTTATCAAGATCTGGCCATTCTTCTTGAATAAATGCTCCTAGAATTGTTGCAAGCCTTTGGTCAATTCCAGAGTTCTGAAACAGTTGGTCGTGCTAATTTTTGCCAGTTTTCTTGGAGAAGAGAATTTTCAGAGGTCCATTTCCACTGACGTTATCCTGTCGCCTCTTACGATACAATATTCCTCCTATACACCTCCCTCCCCCCGAAGGAGGCCTTGGGGAGGCCCGAGGCAGAAGCCCAGTGGGTGGCATGGGGAACTTTCTGTGCTCCTCTTGGCTTCACATTCCGTAGCTATAAAAAGAGACATTCAGCAAAGATGATCCCAGAGGACAGTCTCGCCTCAAATACCCCGTCTCTGTGCCTTGCCTGGAGACATCTTGAGAACAGAGAGGGAAATTTTGTATTCTCAGCATCCCCTAGAGCAGCAGCTTCAAACTTCTTTTCCATCCCCACTTAGAAATCCTGGCCCAGCCCAGGCCCCTGCGCAGACACGTTTATTTGCACGCATTACATGCAGGGGAAGCAAATTCTACCAAGAAAAGACTGCTGCTTCAGGGATGCACTCTGATTCTCCTCTTCTGTTTTATTTCTTTAAACAATGTGTTGGTCATGACCCACTAAAATTACCTCCTGACCCACTGATGGAAAAAAATCCTGGCCCTGAAGGCCCCCAGTTCAGGGGCTGGGTGACCCTGAGCCGAGTAGGAGAAGGGATGTTCTGCAGGGAGCAGGTAGGCAGATGAGAGCCTGAACTCAGCTTGGGCCAGAAAGGTTTGGTCCTTAGGATGGTGTTGTTTTTGGGGTCTCGGGAGAGTGGAAGGTTGGAGCATCACAGCACAAGCCCTGCTGGTGCCCCTGGAGCTCTGGGCAGATGACCCTGCAGAGCAGAGAGAAGGACTCTTCCCTGTGGGTTCTCTGGCAGACAAATCTGACGTGCAAGCTACCTTATCCACTTCCCTACTGCTATGGACTGAACTATGTCTCCCCAAAGTTCATACGCTGAAGCCCTAACTCCCAATATGATTATATCTGGAGATGGGGCCTTTGGGAGGTAATTAGGTCACAAGAGAGAAGCCCTCAGGATGAGAGTGGTGCCCTTACCAGGGAAATGAGAGACCAGAGTTCTCTCTCCACCACATGAGGACACAGCAAGAAGATAGCCATCTGCAAGTGTAGGGGGTGAAGACATATCCTCCACCCTCTCTGGGTCCTTTCTGGCTGGGCTATGAATTAAATTGACATGAGACAGAATAACAGAGGAAAATCGAACAAAGCTTTATAACATGTATACATGGGAGAAACCCAGGGAAAATTGGGTAACTCAGCATTCTGGCTGAGGTTGTCATCTTAAATAGCATTTTCAGCTAAAGACAAAAGAGGATGTTGGGGGTGGTGGTTTTGGACTTCAAAGGGGAGGAAGACAAGTCACATGGGGATGGAAAAGCAAATGTTTGTTAGACAATTGTTTACTGGGCCACCTATAGAGATGTGGCCCGGGAAACAGAATTTCAATAAGATGGGCTTGTAGTGTCTGTCTCATCACACCTATTTTATATTATACTATAGTTATCTCGCGGTATTAGCTCCTTTCTGAAACAGGTCTTCTATCTTAAATTCTTTTAGGCAGTTAGGGGGAAGGCCAAAGTTTCTTTCAGAGTCTTTTGTTCTTAAAAATAATCAAGGCCAAGAGACACATTTTGGGGTGGCCAATTCTGATCCCCCACACAAGCCTGGAAGATGGTCCTGGCTCTATATATATCACTCCCCTCTTCCTCACTTCTCACACACTAACCCAGGTACCCTACTGTCTCAAACCTAACCATGTTAGTAAAAGCAACAAAAACTGCCATTATCAAGTGCTCACTACACACCAGACACATAGACTAAATGTTACAGGTATTAATTCACTGAATCCTCACAATTCAGTGAAGGGAAACCTATAACTCTGATGGGGTGCAGGGCAGGCTGCCCCAAGATGTGCCACTCTGGTATGTGGATTTTTTGGAGCTGAAGACAATAAAGGCTCAAAAGGCTGAAAGAAAATTTGACCTCCCCTCAACCCCCCCACTAACTGCCTAAAAGGGTTTAAGATAGAAGGTCTGTCCCCAGGACAAACCATCACCATAGATAACTCTGGGTATCAATAGACTGGGTGGGTCCTTGCTAAGCCCATTCTTATGAAAGTTCTGTTTACCAAACATTTATATTTGTCAGAGAAATCTCCATTTGTAAAGGTATCTCCCCCTCTGTACCAGGAAGAAGAGGGGAGGATGACCTCATCTCTAGAAGCTCTTATCAATGCAGAAGGTGAGGCCTTAAATCCGCATAATAACGTTACTCTTGTTTACTGTGCTTTTCTGGTAATCTCTCATAACTGACTCCCCCACTCCCAACATCCTCCTTTGTCTTTAGCTGAATCTATTTAATAAGAGAACCTCTGCCATTTTGTCAAGTTACCCAGTGGGTCTCCCCCACATATACATGTTATAAAGCTTTGTTTGATTTTCTCCTGCTATTCGGTTTCATGTCAATTTAATTTGTAGCCCAGCCAGAAAGGGCCCAGAGAGAGTAGAGGACAGTCTTCCTCCCATTCAATGCCCATGAAGAATCAGAGGACAGAGAGATAAAGTACCTTGACCAAGAGCAGAGCTGAGAGAAGAGCCTGGTCTAGGCAGCTGGGGTTGCAGGGCCCCCTACATCATCCACCCCCAAGAAATAAGACCAAAGTAGCCCCAACACACACACACACACACACACACACACCCCACGTGCATATATACTCACACAAACTCATGTACACA
Source organism: Diceros bicornis minor (assembly GCF_020826845.1). Lineage (NCBI taxonomy): Eukaryota > Metazoa > Chordata > Mammalia > Perissodactyla > Rhinocerotidae > Diceros > Diceros bicornis. The sequence goes on from NC_080763.1 coordinate 46,175,136, forward strand.
TACACACCAAATACGTGTTCATACAGTCATGTGTACATACACATACACACATTCATACGTTGACCTACCATGCACGTGCTTATCCACAGACACACACACATACATGCCCCACACACAAACAAACACACTGTGATGGTTAATTTTATGAGTCAACATGGACGCACCGTGGTGCCCAGATATGTGGTCAAACCTTATTCTGATTGTTTCTGGATGAGATTAATATTTAAATCAGTAGACTTTGAATAAAGTCGATTGTCCACCATAATTTGGGTGGGCCTCATGCAATCATTTGAAGGCCTGAATAGAACAAAGGCTGATTTCCCCATTGCAAGGAGGAATTCTTCCATCGGATGGCCTTTGGACTGAAATGGCAATTCTTCCCTGGGTCTCTAGCCTGCTGGCCTATCCTGCAGATTTTGGACTTCCCAAGTCTCCATAATCGTGTGAGCCAATTCCTTAAGATAGATCTATCTATTTCTCTCTCTCTCTCTATATATATATACACACTTCCTGTTAGTTCTGTTTGGCTAGAGAACCCCAACTAATACACACACATGCATATATACATGCTGCAAATAGTCACACACACCACACACATACATACTCATGGTCACACACACACATACACACATAAGCATATATCCTACAAAACGTATACCACACTTGCACGCACCCCACACACATACCCATCCACACACATCATGCACATACCATACACATACACATACCACATGCACACACACACACCACATGAGATATACACTCACACTCACTAAGCATATGCACACACCCACACATCACAATCCCACAAACACACACACTCACATGCCACCAATCCCCAGACACATGCGCGTATGCACACACACACACACACACACACCCTTCCATAAAGGCCCATTTGAACGATCTGACAAGAGATTCTCACATATTGAGGTATATGGGGTAACTATTCAGGTTCAAAGCTGATTTGGCTTGAACTAAAAAGGCTGACTTATGGCCTATCAGACATACATTGCACATCTGCTTAACCATTAAAGTAAAGAATGCGCTCTCTGAAGATAAGAATGCATACTTCTCCTCCTACGCCCTGTTGGTAACGCCTGGATTAGCCCCTTTCCCAACATCAGGGTCATGTTGACCTGCTAATTTGCAAATAAATACTTCTTTGAAACTTTGATGAAAATATATCCTCAGCATGTTTAATGTATGTTCTTTGTTCTAAAAAGATATAAGACTGTACTGAAAACCATGCTTCTCTGCACGCCTTCTAAGGCCTTCCTGGGTTATAATCCTCACTCTGGCTCAGTAAACTCACCTTATTTCTCTCATCTATAGAATGGTTATTGGTTATTTTGCGTTGACAGATCTACGAGCCAATATGGACAGTCCACAGAACTCAGGGCACTGTTTGTGGATTAATGTCATTCCAGGTGGGGTCCAGATCCCACTTCTTAGGAAGGACCTATTTGTTTTTCTTTCTGGACTCCTAAAGGAATTGTGTTGCCTTTGAACATGCCAAAAGTAAACTGATACACATATATATGGTTGTTGTTGTTGAAGTCGATGAAAAGGAAAGCAAGCATTTCAGCTTGTGACATTGGAACCAGATGGCTCCTGAAATGTTTCTGTCCGAGTGAGTGGGGGGCTCACTTCTCTCTGGCTTGTCCCATCTGATGACACCCAAGGACTTGGGCTCCTCTGCTTCAGCAGACAGAGACAGAGAGGCAGGATGGAGGGGTTCCTCTGGAAGAGCCAGGCCCCATCCCCCCCTGAACAAAGGCAGCAAGTGGTGGCTGAGCCCCCACGGGTGTCACTCAGAGAGGACCCGCGCTCCCTCAGTGCTCTCAGATCAACATCACTTGGATCAAAAATACAATCCAAGCGAAAGAGAAGCGATTACAAAAACATCTGCAGTAAATATTTGCTTCAGCTTCTTAACACATAGAAATGACAACATCCTTTCCTCAAACAAAAAAAATGTTTTTAATTGACAGCAGAACTCTTAGTAGAAGGTTCCACGATCTCTATGGGAGTCTCGCTTTCCAAGGGAAAAATGAAATCTATGAGATCTCAGTCCGTGGCAATCACAGCTGGCTCCAGCACATGTGGGCTGGGAGGCCACCCTCCCCTGAAACATTGGGAAGACGTTGTGGTACCTAACGCATAGTCTTCATTGAGGGGGAGGGGATCCAACTGCCGCCTGTGACGCAGACCAGAGCAGACCAGGCCAGGACGCTGGTGGGGCCAAGGCAATGAAGGGCAGTCGGGGGTGGGGGATTCTGGACTGTTCAGCTGGGCCAGATTGGTTGACCCTCCCAACCCTTCACCCCAGACATCTACATGGAGGAAGAAAGGGAGGTGGGATGGCAGAGGCCCCACTCTGGGCAGACTGTTGAACCCCGCAACGACACACTGCAAGGACGACGACGTGAGCCCCTTCTGCATGTGAGGAAACTGAGGCTCAGTAAGATGATCAAGCATTTTTTGTTAATAAAGAGGAAGGAGGCAGCTGCCTCCCCACCCTCTCCTCCTTGGAGTGTCGCCTTAATAGGTCTGATAAGAGGCCAAACCTTTTGGTTTTACTGTGCAAGGTCACGGGCCTCCTACCCTTAGAACTGAAAGCAAACACCTCTGAGATTACCTTAGAAGACCTCACAGCTGCGTCCTCTTGTCTCTCTAGGAGATTCCAGAAGGTTTCCTTGTTCTCTAGTCTGTTCTACTATATAAATTTTTGAAATTCTATCCAGACTTTGTAGTCACTTTCATGCTATGTTTCGTGCATGTAAACTCAATCACTTGAATGTAAACTTCACTCAAGATTAAATTGCATTCTCGCTTCGATATTGGTACAGAAGAGTCTTTTGTTGGCAAGACTATCTTATTTCCCCAACAGTAACTGGCCTGGGGCCACACAATGGCCACTGGGGGCTATAAGCCCCAAGTCTGACCCCACCCTCACCCTCTCATCACTCTGCGGTAGAGCCAGATGCTCTTGAGGATCTTGGAGAGGATGCCTGGAATTGGAGGCAACAACCTTTCTTGTAGAGAGCTGACCTGCATAAAACACTTTTACGTGCTACCTTGGCCCAGAGGGACACGGAATGACCCAAAGGCCCCATAAACTCAATAGGCACCAACAAGCTGAAGACGGTGATGATGCCGTTGCTTGCACAGCCTTGTGCTGTGTGCACAGCGTGGCCACAGTGGGCAGTTCCTTCAATGCTCCCCACCCAGCAGCCTGCCTCTAAGAGACTGCCTCTTCTCATCCGGCCTATTACCCTGGAGATCCAGCCCAGTTGCTGTGTGTCTCCGTAGTTGGTTCCTTTCTGTGGCCGAGTGGTGTCCCGTGTTCACCCAGCTTCGCTCTGCAGGTAGTCCTTGCCGTGGTCAGCTCCCATGGGACGTGTGTCCAGCAAGACAGTGCTCAGTGCACCACACTCACCATCTTTTCAGTTGCTGCTATTTGTGTTCTTCGCTGAAAGGCTGCACTGAGTCAAGCTTTACCCGTCACAGTCCGGCCACATGAACACCATTATTATGGGTTCTTCAAGCTTCTTTTTCTGACTCAGCCTCTTCCCTCTGGCTTCATCGTGTACAGATGGATCCCACTGAGAAAAGCTAATTGCTTATGGCTCCACGATTTTAGGCTCGTCAACCAAACAAGCAGTGCACATGTTAACACTGTCAACCACATTGTTTTTTTAAAGTTGAACATCTCTTATATATACTCTACTCTAGCCTCTGGGTTTAGGGGGCTGGCTGTATCTTGCAGAAAACTCTCCTCACATACATTAATACTTGCCAAATGCGATTATGGTTCCACCTCCCTTTTGCATTTGCTGGCTACACATCCCGTTCACCAGAGAAGGAATCAATGAGGGAAGAAAGACAGGAGCCTCAAATACGGGGCAGGGGCAGTCACCACCTGGGTAGTCTCCAGGATACAGACTATAAACTGAAATGCGTGATCTTGATCAAGTCCACGCTGTGTGAATGCTGCTCTGAACTGCACTGATGCAGAGCGACAGGGTGACTGCACACAGGGGCCAGATGACTTCTACTCCACCACCGAGGCAAATTCTGCAAGAAGGGACTCCACCAGGCAGACGGTCCTGTAAGAACGTGTGCCATTTGTTGACTGTGCTGCAACGGCAGGAGACGTGGCCTCAGTTACGGGCAAAGCACTTTGGGGACTCCAAGGCAGCTGAGTCTTTGGAGCAGTGGGTGGAGGACTGGTTTTCACGTGCCTGTTAATGTCTTCTCTTCACCATCGGATGATTTGCATACAGAGATCGTAGAAAGGGTTCGTAACATACTCCAAATGAGATGCGGCGGCCTGCATCATCAGATGCTCCCATGCTCAGCATTCATTCACCAGATGCAGAATGCTTCATCCGTGTCTTCAAGGCGGGGCTCTCAGCTCCTGAGCACTGTCAGCACCCCGATTCGCACCGCCGGGTCCAAAAGCCACCTTCCGGTACCAAGTGGCTCAAAAGTATCTTTAAAAGGGATATTTTTGAATAAGAAAAAAATTATATATATATATACATTATACATATATATAAATTATATATACATTATGTGTGTATACACACACACACACACAGTTACCATTTCTGTGCTCTCCATTCCATCGCATAGATCCCGATATCCACCTGGAGTCCATTTCCTTCTGCTGGAAGGACATCCATTCTTATTTCTTGCAGTGCAGCTCTATTGATCGTGAATCCTTTCCATTTTTTCACGTCTAAATAAGTCTTTATTTTTGAAAGATGTTTTTGCTGTGTATAGAATAGAAAGTTTACAGTTTTTTCTTGCCGTACATAGAGATGTTTTTCCATTTTCTGCTCACTTGCACTGTTTCTGATGAGAAACCTGTTCTCACTTTTGCTTTTGTTTCTCTCCACTTTCCATGCACCTTTTCTCTGCTGCTCCTAAGATTTTCCCTTTATCACTAGTTTTAAGCCAATTAGATGAGGATGTGTCTTGGTGTGGATTTCTTCATGTTTCTCATGCTTGGGGTTCATTGGATCTCTGTGTTCACAGTTTTTCACCAATTTTGTAAAATGTTCTGCCATTATTTTTTCAAATATTTTTTCCTGCTCCTCCTCCCTTGCCTCAGGGACTATTTCTCATAAACACTGAGCCACTGGAAGTTATGCCACAGCTTCCTGATGCTCTGTTTATTTTTTCAATCTTTTTTCCTCTACTTGTTTCATTTTGGGCAGTTTCTATTACTGTGTCTTCAAGTCAACTAATCTTTTCTTCTACAGTGTTTAATCATTTGTTAATCCTATCCAGTGTATTTTTCATTTCAAACATAGTATATTCAGCCCTCGATGTTTGACTTATGTCTCTTTTTTTATCTTCCATGCCTCTGCTTAACATGTTCAGTCTTTCCTTTAGTTTTCAGAACATAGAGAATAGAGTTAATAATAACTGTTTTTATATCCTGTTTATTGATTCTGTTGTCTCTAATTGAGTTTTCTTCTCATTATAGGTCATTTCTCTGTTTCTTTGCATGCCTGGGTATTTTTTTATTGGATCTAGACATTGTCAATTTTACCTCATCAGGTGCCAGATACGTTTCTATCCCTATAAGTCTTGTTGAGCTTTGCTCTCAGACAGAGTAACTTGGAAACAGTTTGATCCTTTTGAGGCTTGGTTTTAAGTTCTTTTGGGTAGAATCACAGCATCATTTAGATTGAGTCTAGAGCCAATTTTACCCCACTTCTGGGCAAATATCCTTCTGAGTCCTCTACCCAATGCCTGCGAGCTGTGAGATTTTCCAGTCAGGCATGTGGGACTGGGTACCATTCCCAGCCCTACCTGAGCATGGGTGCTGCCGTCTCTAATCCTTTTAGGTGGTTCTTTCCCTGCCTGGGGTAGAACGCTCGCACATGTGTGCTGATCAGTCCTCCAGTGAATACTCACGGGGACCCTCTGCAGATCTTGGAACACACTCTCTGTGCATCTCTCTCTTCTCCCTTACTCTGCCTATGGGCCCCGCTGCCTCAACCCCCTCAAAATCCCAGCTCCATCTTCTCAGCTCAAGAAGACCCCGGGCTCTGTCTGGGACCCCCTCCCCGCGCCGTAGCCTGCCAACTCTCTCCAGGGTAAGCTGGATCAACCAGGGCTTACACTGTTTGTTTCCCATCTCTCAGGGATTACTGTCTTCAACTGCTTGACGTCCAGTGTCTGAAAACTGTTGACTGCATATATTGTGTCCAGACTTTTAATTGTTTCAGGCAGGAGGGTAAATCTAGGCCTCGTTATCCCATCTTGGCCAGAGGTAGAAGTTCATCAAATATTTGCTGAATGTCAAATAGTTGCTAAGTGCCAAAGACTGTTGGATGTCAGGCAGTCTTCTGTACATTTGGGCTGCATCGGAGGATGAGATCCAACATCTCAACCCCCAGGGAGAGCCGTGGTGGTCAGAAAATAAAAAACAAACTTAAGAAATCAATAAATTAGATGCAGTATTCCATTAGTCTGCTTGGGATGCTCTAACAAATACCACAGACTGGGAGCTTAAACAACAGACATGTATTTTCTCACAGTTCAGGAGGCTACAAGTCCGAAATCAAGGTGTCGGCAGGGCTGGTTTCTCCTGAGGCCTCTCTCCTTGGCGTGTAGGTGGCCATCTTCTCCCTGTGTCCTCACAAGGTCATCCCTCCGTGCCTGTCTGTGTCGTGATCTCCCCTTTAATAGGATGCCAGTCATTGGGATAGGACCCACCCATATGATTTCATTTAACCTTAACCACTCTGTAAAGGTCCTATCACCAAATACAGTCACATTCTAAGGTCCTGGGGGTTAGAACTTTAACATATGGATTTGGGTGGGGGCACAATTCAGCCCATAGCAAGTATGTTGGAAGGTAGTAAGTACTGCAAAAAAAGAAAAATCAGAGCAGGTTTAGGGAGATCGGGGTGCTGAATGGGGTGCATTTTTAAATAGGGCAGTGGGGTAGGTCTTACTGAGAAGGTGCCATTTCTGCTCCCTCCCCTCTGCCTCCACCCAAACTGTAATGTGATCAGAAGGATTTAGCCCCAGGAAACCAGACCAGCTTCCTTGAGGAGGCTCCCTCCAAGGCTTGGATTCCTGAAGGACACCCCCTCCCTTAGAAGTGCCCGCTGATCCCCCAAGGCTGGGAGGGACACGAAAGGAAAAAGTGATGGTGAGCGGGCTTCTCAGATGGCACACGAGGCCCTGAGCCCTGTCTAGGCCGTCATTAATTGGTATACATGCTGTCAGAGTTTACAAATGTTTATTCTACAAAATCCAGGACTCAGATCCAATGAGAAAATGCATTTTTCCTGGTGAGCATCTGGGTCTGATCAGGCCTCTTGTGACTGAGGGCAGCTGAGCTCACAGCTCACACAGGTCAAGACGAAGCGTCGGGAAGGCCGTCTTATGCATTTGAAACATGCAGAGTTTCCAGAGTTGAGTCCCTGGGGGGAGGTCCCCTCCCTCTGGACATGGCACAGCCTCGCAGATGTGAGCAGTGTAGCCACACGCCCCTTCCCTGGGTGAGAGCCGTGCCTGGGGTCACCCTTGAGCAGAGCTTCTACTTTCCCCGGGGCCAGCGAGCCGGGTTGCCGTCTCCATCGCACCACGAAGTGCGGGGGCCCTTCTTCCGGGCCCCTGGTCACAGCCTGCCTCCCATAAGGTGCAGATTCACTGCTGCCCTCGCCACACTTGGGCTTCATGGGCAGAGTCCCCAGTTCCTGCCAGCGCACAAGCCCCGCAGACACGCCATCCCACACCCAGCCTGACCCACGCTCTTGGACCTTCAGGCCAGGGACCGCTCTGAGCCCCCTAGGCGGCCACCCCCATCCTCGCCTGGCGCCACCCTTCTGTTCCTGCAGGTGTCTGCCTCATGAGCTCTTGGCCTCGGAACCTTCCGCCTGTGCTCCCTCGTCTATAACCCTGCGGTCAGGACACGACATTCGAGAGGCCGGGGCCATCTGAGGGGACTGCTCTTAGGGAAGGTGACCACCACCGCCCTGGGTCGTGGGAGCCAGCTGAGGACACTTCACAAAGACGTGCTAAGGCCCGGTATCACAGTGCGTCTTCCCATCTCCTTCCTGCTCCCCGCCTTCCCATCACCTCTGACACCCACACCTCAGAGGTTGAGAGAACCCAAGGCTCAGGGGTCCCGGCTGCCAGAGGCCGGGGCGACCCCTGACCCCCCTGGGGCGCCGTGAGTCTCCGGCGCAGACAAGGAGATGGTTGGCGGGGAGCGAGGAGGCTGCTCTTTGGTGTTTTGACCCCAGCTCGTGAGTTTCCTCCACGTCTTTCAGCTTCGTGGTGGCACAGAACAATTTCCTAAAGCTTTTGTAAAACCTGAAGAGACTTTGCCTTCCTCTTTTCCCCCAACCCACAAACCCTGAACAAGGCACAAAAAACGGACAAACAAACCAAACTTTATCTTTGAAACTCAGGCTGTAATGGACCTTCAAAAGCGGGTGCCTTCAGGAGGGGACCCTGCCTCTCGTGCCCAGCTGCACCCGGTCCCGAGGCCCGACTGCTGACGGAGGGTCCCCAGCCCACCCGACCTGAGTGAAGAGCTGCCCTCGTCCCCTGCTCTCCCCGTCTCTGCCTGAGCATCCTGGAAGCTTCTGGAACGCGCAGGAACCGAATCTCCTCCCAGTCAATTCTCTTCAACGTGCATAGGTTAATTTTCCAAATAGTTCGACTAATCAATATTGGGCACAAAATTGTACCGGTGACGCCCGTAGGGAACAGTATATAATATCTGCTTAAGGGAACAAACCAAGATGATTCAGAAACGCCCCCTCGCACCCCCTAGTCAGCCCTTCTTGGTCGTGAACGCTACAGGACGCGGGGTACCGTCCAACTTTTGTTCTGGGATGTGTGGACGGAGCCCGGGGCAGGGAAGAAAGTGGGGTTTAAAAGTGGCAGGCTGTGTGGCCATCCTGGTTACAACCCTCCACCACGCGGCAGCTTTCTGAATCACGGCCATCCACCCCCTTCTCCCCCCCCCACCTCCCCCCTCCCCGCAAACCCCTGCCACACACACACTTCAGTTTCCTTATTTGTAGAACTGCTCATAGGGCGATTGTGTGAGGTTAAAACGCAGTTTGTAAAAAGGTCTCATTGATTCGTGATGGGAATATGATTTATTAACATGTGAATGTCCCCCGAGCCCCACGGAATAAAGAGAATGTTGACCTCGCTGGCTCCGTGTCACCCCTTCTCTGCCCCCCCAGGGAGAGCGCTCTATCTGCCAGCTGGGTTTCAAGCTTTTTTATGATGCAGATTTGGGCGAGAGGGCACAAAGAGCAAGGTCTCGGGAGGGAGAGAGGGGAGGGGGGATTCGTACCGGCTGGGTGAGTTCCACAGCTCCCCTTTGTTGTGGAGAAATACGGAGAATGGGCAATGCAGAAAAGAGACAAAAAGTGAGCCGAGGCTGGTCTAGCTCGTCTTAAAGGGCCTGAAGAGGAGGGCTGACAGGGGGAGAAAACCGTGTGAGGAGGCGGGGTGGGGGGGGCAAGTGCTGGGGTGAGGGAGACTACAGAGTGTCAGAGAGGGGGAGGAACTGGCGGAGAGGGGGTTGTTGCACAAGTGTTGCCGGGACTGTGAACTATAGCTCCTGAAACGCTTCCAAAGACTCCAGCAACGACTGGGATTCCTTTTACAGTCCTTGATTGCTGGACTGCTACTTCTGTGCCTGTGACTCAGTGCTGTGCCTGCGACACTTGGGGCCCTGGGTTTATCCAGGCTACACACCCACCCAACCACCAATCCACTCATCTCCCTGTCTGATACTGAGCATCTCTTATGGCTCCAGCTCTGTGGCTGGTCATGCACGAGGATGATGGTCAAAGAGACGTAGACTATGCGTGCCTGGTTAGAGCAGGAGTCAGACCAAGCCAGGGAACGTTTCCACTCAGTGTGTTCTGGGTGTCACGTCAGGGGCAAGCACAGGGGGGCTGTGAGTGCTGAGAGGGCAAAGTCCCTCCTCTGGGGAAGCTGTGTCAGAGAGGCGACCCGCAAGCTGAGTCCTGGAGGACGAGGGTACATTGTCCGTTGGCAAAGGAGTGAGGGCGGCAAAGGGCACTTGCTGGCATTCTTGGCTGGGGGCACAGCATGTGCAAAGGCCCAGGGTCCAGAATGCATGTGGCAAGTTTGTAAAGACTCTGGCCTGGCAGAAGCTCTGACATTAAAGTGATGTGTAGTGAGAGATGGGAGTTTGCATTTTATCTTGAAGGCAAAAGGAGCCAGTGGAAGGATTTAAGTCCAAGGGTGACAGGATGGACAAGTTTTTAGCTCAAACGTTTGCTTTGGCAGCTGCAGGAGAAAAATCTACTAAGGGGTGAAGACCCCACTTGGTTGCACAAAGGTGAGGTTCCTTATCTGCAGCTATCTCCCCTAGGCTGGGCACGGGTGTGAGTGCATACAGGTGTGTGTGTGTGTGTGTGTGAGCTTGTGGTGTGCATGCTGATGTGTGCATGTGTGTGCCTATGTGTGAGAGTATGTGTGTGTGTGTGTGTGTGTGTGTGTGTGTGTGTTCCAGCTCTGGGACCTCAGGCTGGAGAAAGGGCGCTGAACCAGAAGCCCCCCCACAGGGACCCCTTCCTCTATGTTCTGGGAGATGTGGAGAGGCTGTGAGGGGCCCAGTGGGCGGCCTGCGGCTGAGCGGGGACAGACGGCGCGGGAACAGCTGGAGGGGAATCAATTTGTTCTCTGCTACAGCCAGACATAAACCAATTAGAGCCGACCCAACAGGGGCCTCGGCATTGGGAGAGACGAACATGAGAAGGGCAGAGCCAGGCATGTTAATCCCTGCTGGTACCTTCCAGCTGCCTGCGGGATAAAGCCCAGACTTGCAGGAAGGGGCCAAGACCTCCTCAGTCTGCTCCCTGCCTCACCTCTTTCGCCACTGCCCCCTCCTCACCCCGCCCGACACACACACACACACACACACACACAGACACACACACACGGGAGGTAACAGAGGGCCTCAGGCAGTGTACGCTTTCCTGCTCCAGGGCCTTTGCTTATGCGAGTCCTGTCCCCCATCCTCCCAGGCCCAACCCCCAGGTGCTCTCCTCCATCCCCGCCCGGGAAAACTTGCTGTGTCTTCTTTGCGTTGTCCCACCACTGGCCTTTGGCCAGTGAGGGCTCCAGCGAGAACACTGGAGCCACTGGGCCTCCACTCCAGTCTGAGCTCGGTGCCCAGCTGTGGAGTCGAGTCTCTCAGGGATTCCTTTCCACACCACTGTGACGGGGTCACACACCAGCCTTCCAGAGCCGTGAGGGTTGAAGATGGCTAGGCCCCTGACAGGCGCCTGCTTGGGTGCCCAGGGCGAGGGCCAGGGCTGGCCTGAGAGGTCCCCTTGGTGCAGCCTGCCTGGAGTCAGTGTCAGCCACAGGACCCCTCTCTCCACAGCCCTGCCTGGGGCCCAGTGGGTGCTCAGGATGGCTGGCTGCATTGTGGCGGCCCTGCTGCTCCTCTGACCATGACGCTGCCCCACCCCAGTCCCCCCCAACACACACCCGCCACCAGCTGCGTCCAGGCCCGGAGCCTGGACTCCTCCCACCGCTGCTGACTCCCACCGCCTTACCAGCTGTGAGCCATCCCTGCACGGCCCCTGTGGGCCGTGGGGCCCTGTTTTCTAGGAACCAGGTCTCAGCATCTGCAAGCTGAGATGGTCCATGCCGTGCCCGGGGGCTGCAGTTCCCAGACCGAGTGGCGGCGTGGAGGGTGTGCTGTGGGTGGGTTGCCGGGAGGCCCTCCTTTGCCCCCTCTGGCGCCTGGCCAGGTGGGCCCAGGTGGGCGCTCCTGTGTCCTCGCGGCTCCACCGCACCTCCTGCCTGTCTCCACGCCCCGCACCCTCAGTGCCACCGCCCAGTCCCTGGTTTCTCTGGCGCCAGGTGGGTGTCCCCGCTGAGGCCCTGGGCTGGCTGCTGGCACTCTTGCTTAGGGGCTGGGGGCTAGGCCTCACCTTCCCAACTTAGAGGGAAGAACGCCACACGGGCCATAACAGGGCTCTGTGAGCAGTCTGCACGGGCGGCCCGCAGGAGGGGATGCTTGGGCTGGCCTTGAAGGATGGCGGGGACGTACACGGTACAGACAGAGGTGGGGTGAGAGAGGGCAGGCACCGCTCCTTCTGGGGCCCCAGGGACCTGGGGGCTGGAGGTCGGCAGGACCCCACCAGCGGAGGGAGTGTAGACTTCACCATGAAGGCACAGGGACCCATTGGAAGTGGTAGAATGACGAGTCAGCTTTATGCTTCAGAAAACCTAGGACAAGGAGGAGGTGAGGTGGAGAAGGGGAGGCAGTGAGGGGTGGGGTGGAGAGGAGGAGGCAGGGACTGGATGGGGGAGGGGTGAGGCAGGGAGGGGATGGGGCGGAACAGGGGAAGAGGAGGCAGGGAGGGGGCTGCTGAGGGGGTCAGGGGGCTTACTGGACTCTGGCATATTATCTGGAGAAGGTGGACCTGGTGAGCTCCAGGATGGGAGGCCCGAGACCCTTCCACAGCCCCAAGGACTGTGCAGGGAAGGCTGGGCCCAGCCGGCTCCAGGGAGCCTGAGGCAGCAGGAGCAGGGGCCCCACACAGGCCTGTCTGTGGTCCTGGAGGCACCTATGGGCGTGGGACAGGGCAGCCGGGGCTGCCACCCTGGCTGTGTTCTGGGTGCGCACAGCCCCGTCACAACGAGGACAAGGAGGTGCCCTCCCTCCCAGCTGCCACGCGCCCTGGATTCCAGGCCAACCCAGTCCCTTGCCCCAGGGACGAGCTGCAGCCCGCAAAGCACACAGTGCACCCAGTGGCCTTGGCCCGCGTGCAGAATGTGAACCCACAGGCCAGAGCCCCAGGGAGGCCGGTTCCATCTCAGCGTGGGGCGCGACTTTCCAGTAATCTCTGCTGTCGGAGAACAGGAGCAGAGCCCAGACAAGGCTCAGGAGGCTGCGCACAGACAGACCCACGGACAGGCGCTCCTGGGTCCAGGGAGACGCACCCCCCGGCACGTCCACCCTCACAGGGAGACGCGCACACGCACAGGAGACAAAAGGGTGCGCACCGCGGGCACAGGCAACACGCCTTCACGTCCAGACGCGCACGCCCGCACACAGACCCGACCAAGAGACCCCGTCGCACGGCCGCGAGCCGCTGCCCGACGGCGTCCCCTGCCCTCAGCAGCCCGGGCAGGCGGGAGACGGAGCGGATGTGCAGGGGGGAGGGGGACGGTGAGGTTGCTCCCCCTCCTGACCTGCCAACCAGCAGCCCCGCCGCCCTCTCTGCGTGCCTCCAGCGGGCGAGCAGAGCACAGTAACAGGAACGGGCAGGAAGAGCCACAGAGGCATTGAAACCCCTCCTTCTAGAAGCCTCTTGGGGAAGTAGCACGTGAGAAGCACTCACTGCCGGGCTGGCTGTCCTCGGAGGGAGAAACCAACAGGGGGAGGCGCTGAAAGGGGGGCGTTCCAGGGGCTGGAGCCCAGGGAGGACAGGTCAGAGGAGGCGCCGCTGCCTGATGTCTGTCACCACCTCCTGGACACCCCAGGGCCAGGGGCGGGTGCAGGCCCTCCTTCAGGGACACTCACAGACAGTGCGACTCACACCAGGACCCTGTCTGTGTGGCTGCAGTAGGGGTCACGCGGCTGGTGTCAGGCTGGGCCCAGGCTGTGCCGGGCCTTGAATACCAGGCAGGGGCTGGGGATGAATCTTTGACCTGGATTTTGAGTCAGGGGGACAATCAGTGCTCGATTCAGGAACATTTCCCCGGGGGCGGAGGCCGGGATGGGGGTGCAGACTGTGGTGTGAGGCCTGGGAAGCTACCCATGGCGGGGTGAGGCAAAGATGAGGTGAAATGGGTGGGGCCACACTATTATTCCCCAGAGCAACATTCCCAAACCACAGCCCTCCCCCTGCGGACAGCCGCGTTTCTCAAACTCAAGCACTTGAGGACCCCTGAGGGCACCCCAGGGCTCTGCAAGCCTGGGTCGAAAAAGACGGAGAGTCGAGTCTAAATGAAGAAAATCTCTTTCCATTATGAGCTCATCTCACAAAAGCGAGGTTCTGCCTGCCGGTGGAAGATTCAGCACAGGATTGACCCAAATACGAGTCCTCCTGTGACCAGGCCCAGCCTGACGGTGCCTTCGAGGAACATCGATGAGGCAAAGTGACAAAGGGACTGGGGTCTTTACTGTGTCCCTGGAGGAGATTTAAAGGGCCTCTACTTCACAGCCCACCCCAACCCCTCTCAACAGTCTCCTTTTCTTTCCAGCTGCTTCACATTTCTCAGCTGCTTGGGGACTCACGGCCCCCAAATCTCTCAGGCTCACTTGGTCAGCTCCCTCCGAGCCCCTGTCCTCTGTCCTCGCGGCCTCACGTCTTCTCTTCGCCCTGTGTGACCCTCCCAATGGGGAGTCCGAGGGCTCTGGCCCCACCTGCCCATCGCCCAGGCCGCTCTAGGGAGGCCACAGGACCCCCATCTCCGGGGCCTCCTGTGCTCCCTGCAGAGTCACGCAGAGCCCAGGCAGCCTCTTTCATTCTGGTTTTCTCTCTCTCTCAAAAAAAAAAAAAAAATCCATGGAGCACTTCTGGTAAATAAAATCACCCACCTCGTTCCAAGTGAGCCAGTGAGTCAGCCCTGCTGCTGTTCTGACATCAGGACCACTTCCCTAACTGGGTGACTCAGGCCTCTAAGAAGACGGGCATGGACCCTGGGTCCAAGGAAGAGGGCGGGGGGGAGCCCCTCAGCCGGCCTGCAAGGCCCCTCCTCCCGCAGCAGCTTCTCTGCTGCCCCTCACTCATTCTGCCCTGGCCCACCCACCCACTCGGAGCCCCCTCTGGCCTTTGTGCACAGAGCCTTCTCTGTCTGGAAGGTTCTTTCCCCCTTGCTCGCTCGCCTGGCAAGCTCTTCTCATCCTCCATGAGCCGTGTGTGGCCCTGCCCGGCCCTCACCCAGAAGGCATTGATGAGAGTGCCCAGCACCCGGGCAGCTTCCTTCCCTTCCTAGTACGTACCTACATAGCTGCCCCGGGGCCCTCGTCCGTGTAATCTATTCCCATTAGTCTCCCCCTTTCTCAGGCCACACTGACCCGTGGAGCTCTGTGACTCCCGGATCCACCGCTAGAACCTCTGCTCACGATAGACAACACACACTGCAGCCACGGCCTGGCTGCCTGGGTTGGAGCCGCCTCCCTTCTGTTAAAGCCACTGCCAGGCCTGGGCCTCAGAGGCACCTACTAGTGACCAGAACTCTCGCACCTGCCGTCTTCAGCAAGAAAAGAGCCCGGCACCACTGCCTGAGCAATGCATCTGGCACCACCACTAACTACAGGAGGACACAGGCGGGGAGAGTAGACAGAGCCGGCGGCGGGGCCACAGAGCCCTGAATATGAGTCCTCACCCTGCGGCTGATGGTGCTGTGATCTGCTGAGAGCGCTCCTCCTCTGTAAAGTGGGCTCATAGAGCTGATGGAAGGGGACCGTGTGTGCAAATCTCTTACCCAGGGCTTGCACACAGTTGGTGCTCAATAAAGGCACAAGCATCCTGCTCCACCCTGCTGGTGGTGTTGCACCCAACATGGTCCACAGGCACGGCTGCCTGAAGCTGGCTGTCTGCTCACAGGCTCTGTGGTTTGGAAATATGCCCTCAGCTTTCACCAGGGGTGGTTACAAGGAGCAGTTTTATGAGACTTGTCATGACATTTGCTGTCCAGATGCTGTTGGGTACATTATCCATTTTTCACTTCAGGGCCACCTACATGGAGCCTCATGGGAAAAGCATCTTTCAGAGCCAAGGCTGGAAAAGCTTTGCACTTCCCAGAGCATTGAATGACCACCGCCTTTGATGGAGCCTTTTCCTAAGGCAGGTGTGCAGAGACACCGCTATGTTCAGCCCATGGGACAGTCATCTCCAAGCTGATGGGAGCAGCCTTGTCCGCCCTCCCCAGAGGTCTCACACATTCCCTGTGTGCTTGGATGGGAAGAGAGCTGGGAAGCCCTACCCTAAGGGATGGTGAGGACAACTGAACTGATCCTATTTCCCTTTTCACTTTGGCCATCAGGAATCTCAGATTCAAATTCAAGACCACAAACAAAGCTTCTGTGCAGAACTTTGGGCCTGCTTATCTGTGTTCCAATTTTGTCTTTGCTGTTCAATTCCTATCCTTATTCCTATTTGCTCTAGCCTGAGAGCTTTTATGTGTTTGCGTTTCACTCATTTTTGCTACATCTTGCCTGTAGGCTGAGGTAATCCTTCGTGAAGTAAGGCAGGGTTTGAGTAAATGCTTACGTGCGTCAGGAATGAAACAGATCCAGTCGCCACCCCCAAAACCCCACAGGGCCCACCAGTGCCAGGAGCAGACCCTACACCTTTTCCTCCCTGAGGTTGCGTGTGTTGAGAGCCCGTGTTGGATGCTGTCTTTGGACAGTAACACCCTTGGAGGGAGGATACACAGACCCACACTCCGGAGGGAATTTCTGACTCATGGAACTTCAGAGCCCAAAGGGAGGCCTGGCCCCATCCTTCATTCTAGGTGACATGGGAGCCAAGAGAGGGTGGGTGGCAGGTCCCAGGTCATGCAGTACCCCCCATGGGGGCTCTCCTGGCTTTCCCTCACACAGGACATGCATTGCTCATCCTCCCCCAGCTTCCAAGCATGGCAATGGTCTCTTGGGTGGAGATTCCATGTAAACATGAGATTAATTTATTAGTATTGACTGAGTGTCAGTTGCCTTGGCTGGAGGTTTTGGGACGAGCATGAAAACTGTAAATGACGGGATGCCCCTGCCCACCAGACCTTTCGGCAATGTGGAAAACACCACCCAAAACCAGCCATCAGGCTCCCCGTGGGGCAGGGAAACATCGCTGCCTGGGCCACTGGGGAGCGGAAGCGGCCAAGCCCACCAGAGGCGCAGCTTGTGAGACGGAGAGAAAAAGAGCCTTTCAAAGCAACGCGTGTCAGAGCCCGTCAGCCCATTTCCCCTTGCATGTTTCAGGCTCCATGACGTGCCGCCCGCGTGTGAGCACAGTGCACATATGCATGCTCACACATACACATGCGACTCACATACTCGTGTGTGGCCACAATAAAGCACGTTCATACACACGTGTGCACACACGTGAACATGTGCACGGTCACATGCTCACATGCATTGCACCATACACACATGCACGCACGTACTCTCACATGGACATGCAAAGCACATGCTCTCACACATGCAATGCTCTAGTGTCCATGAGTGTGCACATGCACACGCTCACACGTATGCACATGGAACCACACACTCACACACGATGCCTGCACAGCCGGAGCCTGAGAGCACTGTCTGGTGGTAGTCCCTGTCCCTGTGGGAGCCATCACCAGTGACGAATGTGGATGCTTTAAGGGACGCATGCTCTCAGCTCCGGGGTTGTTCTGAGCCCTTGTAAAGTAGCCTTCTCAGCCCTGGTAGCCGGAGTCTGGTAAAGGCTGTGCCTCACTGTCAAAAAATATTGGCAGCTGGAGAGCAGAGCTTGCAAAGCCCCAGGGAACTGCAGCGCTTTTGGAGCTGTGGCAGAATGATAGCCGCAGTGCGCCCATGTCCCTAGGGCTCCCTGCAAAGCCGCCCTCCCGAGGGGATCCGAGGCCCCCGGAGCCCACGCAGACCTCCTCCTCGTCCCTCTCCACCCTGCATGGCTCCTTCCAGTGCCTTCTGGATCCTGTTCCTGGGGTATGGGAGGGGGCTGCTTGTGAAGGGTGCCTGGTGGACATTTTTGGGGCGAAGGCCCCAGGCCTTCCACATGCCCCGCCCCTGTCCCCTCCATGTGCCAAGCCACGGGGCACCCCTCCTCTCTGAGCCCACTCAAAACTCGGACTGAATCTTGGTGAAAAAGATTGATGGCAAAGCATCAGAGCCCTGGGGCAGCTCCTGCCAGGCGGAAGCCTGGGGAAATTGAAAACATCACGTCAACCGTGTCTCGGGACAGAGGAGCTCAGAGTGGCATCTTAAAAGAAAAAATCAGTCTGGGTTACTGCATTAATAGGGCCCACAGGGTGTGGGGAAGAGGAGACCGCTCACTCTGATAGCAGTAGGGGTGTCCTGGGACCTTGTCTCCCCCCTCCTGGCGGCACTATGAAAAGGCGCCGAGCCTGGGCTAAATGCTGAATACCGACTCCGATCTTCACGCAGCCCCGAGAGGTGGGTGCCTTGTCTCACTGTACAGAAGAGGAGGCACTGAGAACGAGGAGTTGCAACTCCCCACGGCCACCACCCGGGAGGATCAGGACAGGGCCCGACTTCCGCTGCTGCCCGCCTGGGACCCCGGCTCCAAATGGGGCCCACAAGGCACACTGTGTGTGGAGCCTGTAGCTCTGTGTCTGTACTCAACGCTAAGCAACATCTTAGATCAGGGGGTGGACTTGTGGCGGCTCATCTGCTGGTGAGAACTGGGGCCTGGACATGATGTCCTCCATGAACCAAGGCCTTGGGTCAACAGAATCTGTTGGGATGGATACAAGAGCCAGTGGCTGAGAGAACCAGGGGCCGAGAATGCCGGCCCCACGGCCCACAGCACCTGCCGCGGATGCACTCCTGTGCTGGGCCTCCCGCCTTCCCCTCTCGGGGTGGGGAGACGCTCAGACCACCCTCCCCAGACCCACCTGCAGAAAACCCAACAAGAAAGGGTCAGCCGAGAGCTCTGCCGCTGGGAAGGTAGAGGGGGCACCTTCCTGGGGGAGCAGAGGGGCAGTCCCCAGGGACCTCAGCCACTCAGGTGGGTGCGCCACGTGGACATCACACTGAGGTTTGAGGAAATTCTGGTGTGGAAAGAGAGAAAGAGAGTGGGAGCTGGGGGCCCTGGGGTATTTTAACCTTCACCAGATGAAACGGAGTGATCTAGATCTGCAAGGGAAGGACCTCAGGGGCGTTTGCTCCCACCGCCTCCAGGGGTAGGCTCTCTAGGGTCCCTGAGAGGGGAGCAGCCCCCTTCACCCCTGTATTCAGACAGATGTGAAAAGAAGATGCTGCCTGACTTGCTGTGTGACTCTGGGACTTGCTGTGTGTCCCCTCTCTGGGACTGTTTTTCTATTTGTAAAATGACGAGGGAGGGGTTGTGAGAGAACGGCTAAGAGCCAGGATGGAGGGGAGAGCAAGGGAGGAGAGAGATGGGAAGGGACACACAGGCGCTGGCCATGAGCCCAGGAACCACGACCTCCGCCCACGTTTGACCAGCTCTGTTGCACGGCGAGGGCTTTCCCAGATCCCAGTCCAGTAAGGGAATCAACGTGCAAAAGGGGAAATCAAAATCGGGTGCAGTCCTTACTGGGACAAAGGGCCGTGGATGGGCCGTGGAGCCATATGGAGAGCAGAGATGTCCCCAACGGGGTGGGCTGCCAGGAGGCGCTGGGGCTCAGCTTTGCAGAGGGCATTGCTGGGCCGAGGTACAAGCAGTGAGGGGGGCAGGGTGCCCAGGGACCCAGGGGGCGGAGCCTGGCGAAGGCGGGCCCTGACAAGGGGGTGGCCCTCCCATGGAGCATAGGGCCTGCACCAGGACCCAAGCTGGGCTGCTCACAAGGGAAGAAACAAAAGGAAAATTCACAGTCCCTGCATTCCCAAGAGGGTGTTTGGTGCCTCTGCAACCCACCTGGGCCTGTGTGCGTGTGTGTGCAAAGCGTGTGTGATGGGGGTGCATGTGCGTGTACTTATGCGTGCATGTGTGTGCACTTTGTGTGTGTGTGTGTGTGTGTGTGTGTGAGATTGTGTATGAGGAGGGGTTGTGATCATGGACATTAGGAAAATTTCTAGTACCCAGGCAGAGCCCTGGTCCCGAAGCCCCCTTGGGCAGGAGAAGGGGGTCCTGGCTGCCTGGGCTGACTGAGAGCAGGGCCTCTTGCCTGCCTAGGCTGTCTCCCTCCTGGGCAGTCTGGTTGGGCCGGCACCTTGGGGTGGATCCCTGCCAGGTGTCCTGGCTCGCACTGCCCCCCAGTGGCCATCCTAGGCGCCCAAGGGCCTGGGGCTGGAGTGGACAGAGGGCTGGCAGACACGGCTCCAGAGTGGCCAAGGCCATAGCCCCCTTCTGGGTAGGGGACCTGTGCCCTATGGTCTCCTCCAGGAAAATGGCGGATATTCTGGCCTGAGACCTCTGGACCCAGCAAGATGGTGCCCGTCGCCTTCCATCAACCTCCTGGAGGGAAGAACCAGCCCCCTTTGGCTACCTCTACTGCCAGGGGATGGACCAGCCCCTCAACACGCCCACTCAGAGTCACCTCCCACCTGCCAGCAGCTACTGGTGGCCTCCGCCAGGTCACACCCCCGCCCCAGACCTCTGCGGCCACATCTGGGTTAACGTGGGCTGGGGCCCTTGTAACTTGGATGTCTTGTGAGTTTGGGACTTCAAGGTCTGATCACAAGGATCTGGGAGCCACTGGGGGACAGAGCCCTCGGATTCCCCATGGAGAGGCTCCTCAAGTCCCCTCCAGGGCTGGACTGTGCGTCCACTCCCACAGCTGCAGTGGGAAGGGAACAGAGCCAGCCCACTCAAGCCTTCCATTTGGAGGAAGAAAACTTAAGGGAATAGGGGGCCCCTCCCTGTGCTGATGGGGACCCAGACCCCCAGAAGGCAGGGGGCTGGGGGGCTGGGCCCAGGGCCCCCAGTGCGGTGGATTTCCAAGAGTTACTATTTCAGGAAAGAGAGAGCGCCTAGGAGACAAAGTACTTGTGAACGAAAGGGAAAGCGGTCCTCTCGCGGCCAGGTGATGGGTAGGGGTGGTCAGCGGGGCGGGGGGGGGGGGACTGTGGTTCCACCACAAAGGGTCCCCCAAATGGCAGACTCGATGTCCTGGTCAGATCTCAGCCTCTCCTGCAGGGCTGTTAGATCAAATACAAGATGCCTGGTTACATGTGAGTTTCTGATAAACCTGCCATGATTAGGACACACTTATACTGAACCATGATTTGTTGTTTATTGAAAATGCAGATATAACTGAGCATCCTGTCTTTTTATTGACTAATCTGGCAACAACAGTCTGGTTTCTCCTCCAGGCTCCTGGGGACTTTTCTCTCTCCCTGGTGCAGAGGAGGTCATCCCGGGCTGAGAGTCCAGCCATCTCGACCCTCCTCCAGCATCTCAGACTGACTGAGCGATGGGCAAGCAGAGCCCACTGCCCAGCGTCCTGTGGAAGACAACACCCCTGGGTCATTAACACAAACGCATGTGTTGAAGAGTTGCAGCCCAGCTCCAGCCACCATCGTGGCCTGTATTGATTACCTTGATTTCTAGGCGTTTCTCCAGGGGGTCTGGTGTCAACACTCAGTTTCTCCTCACTACAAGCCCAGGAGGACCTGTGACCATCTGGCAGAAGGAACGTTGTAGAGTGTTCTGGGCCCCCTCCGGCCTGCTCCATGGCCAGTCTTGAACCTTATCTTCTACACTTTGGCCCCAGAGGTCCCCAGGGCTAATCATACAGGTGTTGGTCCGAGTTCAGGCCACGAAGGTGTAGACAGGCATCTTGTAGCTGATTCTGTGGAGACCCTGCCTACAGCTGGCGGGGCTGCCTGAGCCCTGCGGACTCACTGCCAGCATTGGCGGGTGCCTCCAGCTCCCCACAGGGCTGGACTGTTTAAGGTGGGATCCTAGAAGGGGTCTGAGGCCCCCTGTGGTGGGTGGGAAGAGCTCATCCTGCTTAGAGGCTGCGTTAGAACAGGGTCTCCCTTATGCAGAAATAGGTGCCTCCGGCTGGTTGGCCAGAGCCTTTGAACCACATCTCTCCACCCACCCCTGCCCAACTGCCCCCTCCCAGGACCATGGGCCCCATGGCTGCTCCGGATGCCCCCTCCACCTGCCAGCCCCAGCCGTGCATGGAGCACTCAGTCTAACGGAGCGGTGGCCAGGTGAGGGGGCCCCACTCTGGGGCAGGCCAGGACTGTGAGCATCGGCCTCAAGGCAGACCCCAAAGGGCCGGACCCAGACCTGCACCACGAGGAGCTGGGCCACGGGCGACCCGGGCTTCTAGGCTGAAGGAGGAGCAGAGACGGGCCAAGTTGGAATGGCCTGGCCAGGGCTGGGGGATCTGAGAGCGCCCTCTGGTGGGAGGTGAAGGTGGTCAGGCACTGGGAAGACCAGGGCGGACACGCTTTTCCTGTACCGGGCCGGATGCTAAGTGTTGTAGGCGCTGGGACCACGTGGTGTCTGTTGAAGCTACCGGACTCTGCACGAACCACAGTCACTGTGAATGGACGGGGGTAGCTGGGTGCCAACAAAACTTGACTCACAACACCAGAGGGCAGGTGGATGTGGCCCGCGGGCCGCGGGGTGCCAACCTCTGGTCTAGACTGAGTTGGTGATGGAAAACGTGTCCCTGTTCCTAGTGTCCCCTTGCCCGCCAGAACCGTTTGGTCCCAGTGTTGGGAGGCATGAACGACAGGACAAGGAGAAGGCTGTGCCCGGCCCGAGGGGGCGGCAGGGACCACAGATGGAGTCGGTCCGGCAAAGGAGGGCCAGGTGCGGTCCCAGGCAGCCCCGAGGACGTCGAGAAGGGAAGCGAGGCGAGAAGTCTGTGGGGCTGGAAAACGGGAAGGAAGGAGGCTCGTGGCCCCAAGCCCGAGTTTTCTGGACCTCCGAGAAAAGGTCAAGGACATGCTCCAGCCTGGCCAGCCCTCCGGACCGCGGCCTGGGATCCGAGGCCCACAGGAGGCGAGGGCTCCAGACAGGGCCGGGCGCCGTGTCCCTCACTCCCGCAGAGGGGTCCCAGGGGCCAGGGCGAGGAAGACTCAGGCGCCCTGGTCCGCCCCAGATCCACGCGCGGGCTGCCGGCTCCCGAGAGCACTGGCGCCCCCTAGCGGAGTGCGGCCTCTCCGGACACCCTGGACCCAACCGGGTGGTAACTGGAAGAGCCTGAGTCCTGACTTCCAGCTGCTCCCCAGTCTCTGAGGCAGAGATGAGATAGCCTTTTGGCAAATTTGGGCAATTTCCTGAGCTCAGAGCGCTGGCCGCCCTGCCCGTCTCCCAGGGCTTCTGCCTGAAGCCAAGGGCAGGAACGCCTGTCCAGCCCCGCGGCCTCCGAGACGGTCTGAGACCCCACCCTGCACACCCCCCTCCCTCACTAGAACCCTGAAGTGGGGCCCATCCCCCACAGCACAAAGGCCAGGCCCCCTGCGTGGTTCTCCAGGGCTCCAACACCCCGTGGACCCTTCTACCATCCAGGTCACCTCATTGCGCCCTGGCTCCACACGCCAGACCCGTGGAGGGTCTCCAGGCCTCCTCGCCCTGCCGTCAGCGCCCTGAGGCCAGGGCTGCCTGTCTCGTTCCCTATGCAATTCCAGTGCTCAGCACAAGGCCGGGCACAGAGGAGGCGCTCAGAAAACCGCCGAATGAGAGTCGGTTCATGGTCCCTCTGCTTGAGAAGCCTCCCTCCCCGACAGCCGCCGCCCCCTGCTGGAGAACGCCTATGCACTCTATGACCTAGCTCGAACATCACCTCCCCTGGAAAGCCTTACCTGATTGCACAGGACAGGGCCATCATGTGCTCCTCTGGCTGTCCACCACTGTGGGCACAGACCCCTCCCGTGGCAGTGCTTGGGAATATGAATAAAATAGATTTCTGTATTTTCATATATTTGATTAGATTTTCATATTATATATTTATGTATTTTTATTTATAATATTTTGTTTCATATTATATAAGATATGAAACAAAATATATTATATTATTATATTATAATAAAATAAATATAATATAAAAATATAAAAATAAATATAATAAATACAAATAAATACATTATATATAAATATAATATATTTTAACACTTAAATTTTAACTGATGATATAATATAATTTAATATATGATAAAATAATACATACTATGTAATAATATATAATTATAAATAAATTTATATGTAAAATATTTTTAAATAAAAATAAAGGATATTTTGGGGACAGCTGGGTAAATTTGGATATAGACTGTATATTAATTAAAATTACTCCATCAGAGTTGGATAATAGAATTGTGATTTTGTAGGGAACGTCCTCATTCGCAAGTGGTGGCTGCTGCGTTTAGCCGGGAGCAGTGAGGACCCTTGGGAAGGCTGGGCTTGCGGTGTGAACTCTTGACAGACCCTGCTCACGGCTCCTTTGCACAGTCCAGCTGCCAGTTGTCGTAACGGGAAAATAGATAAGAGGCACGTTTCTGGAAATGAGTGGGTGTCGTTTGGCCTCAGACAGAAGTGGGAAGTAGGTCCCTGAGTTGGGGCTTTGATCTTGGGCAAAGGAGGACGAGACCCTGTCAAGAAGAGAGGAGGAGGCACGTTGAGACCCAGTGGAGAGGGACAGGCAGGCACGGCCCAAAGGAGAGCAGGAGGGAGGCCAGGTGGAGAAAGTGATGTGCTCCTGAGTGTGGGCCCAGCGGGCCTGGGTGCATCTCTACTGTGGTTCTTTGGCCAGAGGATAAGAAAGATCTAAACCAGATGCAATGAGCGCTAACGAGCTTGGGGCTAAATGTCGGGATCCCTGGGGGCTTGGGAAGCCCTGTCACTGGTGGAGCGGGTGCAGTGGCTGAATGAATAATTGAGACCAGCTCTGGCTTGGAAAGAGCTGTCTGCTCCCGACCCCTGGACAGGCCAGAGAACTTTTGCGTGTTCAGAGGAGCAGGGACACCCCTTATCCCCAAGTGTAAAGCGCAAAGAAACCGACATAAGCAGTTGTCAGGACCACCAGATCCACGGCATGCCCCTGAAGGCCGCCAGGGCCCCCCGGCACGGAGGGTTAGGATCCCCTGGGTGTTAGTATCCTGGGGCCATAACAAAAGACCACAGACTGGGTAGCTTAAAGCAACAGAAATTAATGGTCTCACAGTTCTGGAGGCCAGATGTCTGAAACCGAGATGTAGGCTGGGCCGTGCTCCCTCTGGAACCTGCAGGAAAGGATCCTTCCGCGCCTCTGCTGGCGTCTGGCGGTGGCCGGCAGTCATCTGCTGCCAGTGCCTGGGCGTGCCGCTCATCCCTTCCACCCCCGCCGCTGCCTTCACACAGCACCTTCCCTTGTCATCTCTGTGCCTTCACATGGCATTCTCTCTCTGCATCTGTCACTGTGTTTTCTTTTCTTATAAGGACACCAGCCATATTGAATTACAGGTCCACTCACCTCTGGTGTGACCTCATCTTCATTTAACTAATTATATCTGCGACAACTTTATTTCCAAATAACGTTATATTCTAAGGTCCTGGGAATTAGGACTTCTACATATCTCTGAGGGGACACAATTCAACCCACAACACCCTCCTTATCCACCCCTCTATGCCTATACTTTTTTTAAACTGAGAAAGTCTGTTTCAAAAACCTTTAAATTAATGAATAAATTAATTGCATGTTGCAGCTTCCTAAAAGGACCAAGTTTCCAGATGAAGAAGATGGTGCCTTTGCAGTGAGAGTCAAACCCAAGGAGAAGGTGTCCTGGAATCTGCTGATTCTGTTCAAAGAGCAGAAATTGGTTGGTTTCCTCCTGACCCTCGGGCTGTGCTGCCAAGAAAGCAGGTCTCCAAGAGCACGCCGTGTGACCTGGGTCTGAGCTAAGGTCCAACATCCTGCGAAAGGAAGCCCTCTCTAGCTCTAAGTAGTACTGTAGGACAATGGGACAATGGAGCCCACGGAAGTCACTCAAGTATCAAGTAGATGGCGGTACTCAAAGGGGCGGAGAACCCAGGTCAAGCCGCCAGCATCAGCACAGCTCTGGGCACTAGCTGTGAGCTGATGGGGTGGGTAGGTGTTGGCATTATCATCCCAGGCTGTAACCTGTCTTCTCCCCAACCATCCATGAGCTTTTGAGAGCCAAAGCTGTGTCTCCCTCCTGCCCGGGGGGTTTCTGGTACTAATAGGTGCACAGTGAATGGTCAATGAACTCAGGGGTAAACAAAGAGTATCTATTATTTGCTGATCAGAAATGTGGCTATCAAAAATAAAGTTTCAAATAACCTGTTTAGGCCAAAACAGATGCAGTATCTTCTCTCAACAATGATTCACAGGGAACCATTTTCATAATTTTTCAAAAAGTTTGCGTCTGCTAACCACTCAACCAGCGGTATTCGGCACATTCACTGCCACGTTCACTGCTACCCGTGGACTCCTCGCTGGGAGCACCCAGAGTTTCTGGCCCATAAGTGCTTGCAAGAAAGACTTGATGAATGAATGAATGAATTGACAAACAAAGGTGGCTTATCACAGGCTGCCCTGGAGCAGTCTGCCTGCCACTGTGTCTCTTTCCTTAGACTGTGAGCTCCTGGAAGGCAGGAAACACTTCTCAGTGATCTTTTATCCCCCAGAGCCCTCAGGATGTTCAATGTCTTTTTTTTGAATGAAGGAGTGAATGAAGACACACCTGTAGAAACAGGTGCACTACACCCATTCTATGGATTAGACCACCAAGATCCCAAGTGACACCTCCACACTCCAACGATGGGACCCACAAGGACAACTGCACTCTGGGATCGTACCAGGAAGCCCTGCTCGGTGCTGTCTGAGAGCATCTACAGACCTGTGGTTCTCTGGGGCGTAGCAGGAGGAAAGCACTGCCCGAGACCCTGGCCCCTCATCGTTCTATGGGCACGATCCTGCCCCGTGCTCAGAGAGCTCAGTCCCTTGAAATGCATCCCCTTGAACTATTAAAAGTGCGATTTCCAAGCAAAAGGGAGTTTTTGTGCCCAACACCCTCCCCTCCCAGTGCCCCCAGTCTGTGGGGCTGATTTGTAAGATGCACGGAGAAGCCCTAGGTGGACGGAGGAACTTGGGAAGATGAAAAGCTCATGGCAAGTTGCTGGGGGCTTGTTGATCTTCCCAGGAGAATATGTCATGTCAGCCCGATCTTGCATGTGAGAGGTAGCACGCGCGAATGCATCTTCTCGGCCACTTGCCAGGATCTGCGTGTGCCAGCTTCAGAGAGCGTGTGGATCCGGGTGGTGGACACACAGATCAAATGTTTGGCCTCTAGAAGCTCCAGAGTTTGCACAGCATTCTGTAGTTTCTCTTTCTCCAGCTTGCTCCTCCTGAAAAAGGATTTAAGGAAGCACGTAACTGAACCATTAAAATCACGTTAACAGATCCTCTCTCAAGACACTCCACTTTTTTTTTTCTTTCACTGAGAAAGTCCATTTCAAAAACTTTCAAATTAATGACTAAATTAATTGCATGCTCCAGCTTCCTAAAAGGATCGATTCAAAATATGCAAAATTCATTGGATTTTTAAATGCTCTGAAGCGTCTGCATTTCACCCAAATTGCCTGTGCAAACAGTGGAGGTCTCCATCGGCTCCAGAGTCAGACAGACGCCAGTGGGCTGAAGTCCCCATTTTTCAGACACATCGCCTCAGGAACATCACTTGGCCTTTCTGAAGCTCATGTCCCTCACCTGTGAAAAGAGGATGATGCTCTCATGCCAACAAAAGAGATCAGGAAGAAAACAGGTGGAAAATTCCAACAGAGCGTCTGGTGAGACTGGGGCACACCCCAGGGTGCCTGCTCCGATGACAATAGAGATTGTCATTAAGTTAGAAGCCATTGTTCTCTCCTGCTTCAATAATCTGACTCCAAGAGTTGGAGAAGACCTTGGGAATTGTCTGGCCTGCCTTCTCGTATGGGGAAACTGAGTCTCAGACAGGCCAAGGGGTTTCTGTGGTCAACAGAATAACGTCCCCCCAAAGATGTCCGTATCCGAATCCCAGGAATCTGTGGCTATATTACCTTACATGGAAAGGGACTTTGCAGAGGTGACTAGGTTAAGGATCTTGAGACAGGATATTGTCCTGGATTACCCGGGTGATCCTGATCCAGTCACATGAGCCCTTAAGACGGGGAGGGCCCCTTGGCTGTGTTCAGAAAGAGATGTGATGAAGGAAGAGTCAGGGAGATGCTGCACTTCTGGCCCCGAAGATGGAGGAAGGGGCCGCCAGCCAAGGAACGCAGGTGCCTCTAGAATCTAGAAAAGTCAAGGGAACAGATCTTCTCCTAGAGCTTCCAGAAGGAATGTAGCCCTGCGATACCTTGATTTTAGCCCAGTGAGACTCGTGTCAGACTTCTGACCTCCAGGACTATCAGGTAATAAATGTGTGCTGTTTTAAGTCACTGAGTGTGTGGTGATCTGTTACGGCAGCAACAGGAAATTAATTCAGCTTCTTGAGTAAGTGACAAGTCCATGTACCGGCAGAGCCGAGACTCCACAGCCAGTTTCCTGGCTCCCAGTCCAGTGCTCGTCCTCCAGAGCTCTGCTTTTTTCTTTTTTTCTCCCAAAAGGTGCCTACAGACAGTGATCCTAGCAGCTGTCATACCCCCTCTTCCCTCTGTGGGTTTAGAGCACAAACACTCCCCTTGTTACTCCCAGCAACCATGCTCATTTATTCATCCCTTCATTCTTCAGCAAATGTGTATTGAGTACCCACTCTGTGCCAGATACTGTTCCAGGCACTGGGGACCCAGCTGTGGAGGTCACACAAAGTTTCTGCCCTGCAGCTCCCGTTCATGCAGTCCTCCGAGGATGGAGCCAAGCCCTCGAGGTGTTGGATTCCCAAGGGGAAGGGGAGGGAAATCCCAACTCACCAGGTCTCGGGATGACGCGGGCCCACAGACACAGAAGACCGAACTTGATGCAAACGCAAGAGGTTTATTGAGCGGAGCTCCGGGTCGACTCGTGTCTCTCGCAGGAGACAGAGGGGTCGACCCCGAGCCTTAGGGGGCAAGTTCTTTTATAGGATTTGGGAGCATAAAGCGGGAAAAGGTTGGCGCGGTTTTACATGATTGGTTAATTCAAAACATTCAGACAGTTACATTTTATGGCGCGAATTGCTACGGCGCGAAACAGCTATCAAGGTGCACACACATGTCCCCATCTGGCCCCCCTCCACCCCGACCCTCCCAAACTTATCCCTCTGTAGCACTCCCTTGTTCTCAATTTTCTCTGAACAGTTTAGGGTGAGTCTTCCGCGAACAGAGTCAGTTGGGATCGATAGACTCTATTCATAGAAGACTCGCCCCAACTGCCCCTTAAGGTGTTAACATATTAAATTTTTAACATAATTTACATCCTTCAGAGGCACCCAGATGCTCCAGGCAGTCTCAAAGGATGAATGGACAAATAAAATGTGGTCTATCCATGCAATGGAATATTATGCAGCAGTTAAAAGGACTGAGGTACTGACCATGCTACAATGTGAATGAACTCTGACAACATGATGCTGAGAGACAGAAGCCAGACAAAACATATTGTGCCATTCCATTTATACAAAATATCCAGAATAGACAAGTCCATAGAAACAGAAAGTAGATTAGTGGTTGCCAAGAGCTGGAGGGAGGTGGGGGGAGTGATTGCTTAATAGGTACAGGGTTATGTTCGGGATTCTCTAGAGAAGCAGAACCAATAGGAAATGTATAGATATCTAGAAAGGGATTTATTACGAGGGATTGGCTCCCACGATTACGGAAGCAGAGAAGTCCACGACCTGCTGTCTGCAAGCTGGAGGCTCAGGAAACCCACGGTACAGTTCCACCAAGAAGGTCCAAATGCTAGGCGCACAGATGTCTGAGGGCAGGAGGAGATGGGTGTCCCAGCTCAGCAGAGAGCGAATTTGCCCTTCCTCTGCCTTTTTGTTCAGTTCAGACTCTCAACAGATTGGATGATGCCGCCCACGTTGGTGAGGGCGCTCTGCTTTACTCAGTCCACCAATTCAGATGCTAATCACTTCCGGAGACGCCCTCACAGACACGCCCAGAAATCACGCTTCACCAGCTCTCTGGGCTGTGGCCCAGCTCAAGTTGACACATAAAATTAATCACCACAGGGGTTTGCGTTCGGGGTGATGAAAAAGTTTTGGAACCAAATAGTGGGGATGATTGCACAACAGTGTGAATGTATTTAATGCCACAAAATAGTACACTTGAAAATGGCTAAAATGGTAAATTCCACGTTATGTGTAGTTACCACACACACAAAAGGCAATGAAGCAATGTGCACCTGTTGGTCAAGGCATTTGGTGAGTTCTGTCCTGACTGCATCAAGGGGGCCCTGGAGAGCCCGTGGGGTTCAGTGACAGGCACATACACCTGCTGTCAGTCAGCCCTCACGTCTCGTCTGGAGGGTGGAGATGGGCACCCATATTTCGGAGGATTGTGAAGTGCGTGAGGCAGGCTGCCAAGAGCCAGCCCCCTCCCCATCCAAGAGCCCATGTCCTCCCAGAGCAACCTTCTGAAGGAGACTGACCACGCCCCTCACTTACCGGCATCCTGTTGGCTGCTCATTTTCACATTGTTTGATTATCACTCGAGTCTGTTTATCTTTTTAATTCAGCTCATGCGGGAACGTGTCTTATGACAGATCCTGACTTCCCCGGGAGAGTTAGAAATACATAACGGACCTGAAAGCAGAAGAATTCAGAGCGAGTCATGAGCGTCTGTGCACATGCGTGGCTGCCCAGTCGCGGGGAAGCGCAGCGGGTGTTTGAGAATGGTTCACAAACACGGGACACGAGGCAACTCTGTTCTCCTTTAGGCTCGAGCCCTGGAGACACCACCAAGGGCAAAGTCTCCCAGGGCAGACTGTCCCGTCTTCAGGGAACGGCAGGGTCGCCCGAAGGCTGTGGCTGTCCAGACCGGTGTGTGCTGGACGGCTCCGTCCAGCTTATCCATCTGAGCTGATTGCTTTAAATAAAATCAGCCGTTTCTCCAGCTAATGTGAGTATGGTGGGATCAATTGGGTACACAGAAACAGATTACCAAGCAGGTGGCTTCGGGCTAAAGATAAATTGTGTCCTCATATAACTTAGGAGAGTGGGATGTCGATAGCTCCTAATGTGCAAAGCAAGAATGTTTAGTTACTTATTTCTGCTGGGAAGCCCAGGCGGCGGCTCGGGCTCCAGAAGCCCCAGAAGTCCTTCCCCTGGTGGGAATGTGATCACGGAAGTGCTACCCTGTGCTCCAACCATGATCGGGGATGATTCCCGGGGCTGGGGGTGGTGACACAAGTCCCCCTGCCCCCACACAGCAGAGAGCAAAACAAGCCAGGGGACACACTCTCTGCTCAGGGCTTAGAGTTCACATTCCGCTCCCGGCAGGGCCCTTCTTGGGGGCCACCCCTTCTCCTTACCTGAGTCCACCTCCCCACACGTCTGACCTGGCAGATCTGCCTAGGGTGTTGGAGCAAACCTGCTCGCCTCGTATTTCTCCAACTTCTCGTATCTCTGCTACGCTTGGCCTTTGCCCAGGATGTCAGCCTTCAGGTGTCTATCGTCTCTCTTACCTCTTCTTCTTTCTTTTTTTCCTTTTTGGAAATAATTATAGATTCACAGGAAGTTGCAAAAATAGCACAGAGAAGTCCCCAGCACCCCTCACCCAGTTTCCCCAGCGATGGCATCTTGCACAACCACAGCACACTATCAAAATCAGGAGACTGGCCTGGGTACACCCACGGACCTTAGTCAGGTTTCACCAGTGTTACATGCTGTCTTAGTCAGCTCGGGCTGCCGTAACAAATACCACAAACGGGGGGCTTACACCACAGACATTGTTGCTCATAGTTCTGGAGACCGGAAATTCCCAGATCCAGGACTGGCCAACTCAGTTCCTGGTAAGGACCCTTCCTGGTTTGCAGACGGCTGCCTCCTGGCCGTGTCCTCACATGGGGGAGAGAAGTTATTATTTCTGTGAGGTCTCTTTTATAAGGGCCCATCATGAGGGCTCCATCCTCAGGACCTAATCACCTCCCAAAGGTCCCTCCTCCTGGCACCGTCACATTGGGGACTGAGGCTTGAGCATATGAATTTGAGAGGGACACAAGCAGTCCAGAGAAGGTGCATTCACTGTAT
Source organism: Diceros bicornis minor (assembly GCF_020826845.1). Lineage (NCBI taxonomy): Eukaryota > Metazoa > Chordata > Mammalia > Perissodactyla > Rhinocerotidae > Diceros > Diceros bicornis. The sequence continues at coordinate 46,206,931 of NC_080763.1, forward strand.
GTGTGTGTGCATGTGCGCGTGTGTATTTAGCTCTAAGCAATTTTATCATGTGGGCAGATTCGTATAAGCAGCACCACATCAAGATCCAGCACCGTCCCATCGCCACAGGGATCCCTCCTCCCACACCTTCACTGTCACCCCCACGCCCTCTTTTCCTCTCTCCCCATCCCTAACTGCTGGCCACCACCAATCTGTTCTCTAATTTTGTCACATCGAGAAGGTTATATGTGACTTTTCAGGATCAGCTTCTCTCACTCAGCATAATGCCCTCGAGACCCATCCACGTTGTTGTGCGTGTGCAGTTTGTTCTTTTCATTGCCCAGTGGTGGTCCCCACCACTGAGGGTGTTCCAGTCTCCTGTTTTCAGCTATCACAAATAAAGCTGCTATGAACACCGTGCACAGGTTTTTGTGTGAACACACATTCTCATTTCTCTGGGATAAATGCCCAGGAGTGCAATTTCTGGGTCATAAGGTAACTGGATGTTTAGTTTTTAAAGAAACTGCCCAACATTTCCTGAGTGGCCATTTTACACTCCCAGCTAAAGTATGAGAAATTTTGTTTCTCTGCATCTTTGCCAGCATTTGGAGTTATCAGTATTTATTTTCCTGAAGAGTATTTTGTAGAAAGTCCCTTGATTGGGGGACACTGATGTTTTTCTCACGGTTGCCCCTATTTTTCATTTTAGCTGTTCTGGCTCATCGTGGTAGCTCACTGTGGTTTTCCTCCGCGTTTCCCTGGTGGCTAGTGGCACTGCACATTTTTCATGAGCTCATTTGCCATCTGTCTATCCTCTTGGGTGAAATGTCTGTTCCTGGTTTTTGCTCATTTTCTGATTGGATTGTTTGTTTTTATACTGTTGAGTTTTGAGAATTCTTTATATATTCTAGATTCAAGACCCCTGTCATATCTAATCTACCAAGTCTGTAGCTTCCTTTTCCATCCTCAGAACAGGGTCTTTCATAGTGTGGTCAGAAGTTCTTAATTTTAAGAAGCCTAATTTATTATTATTCTTTCGTAGAATGCACTTTTGGTGTCATGTCTAAGAACTCTTCACCTAGACCTTAGATGCCAAAGATTTTCTCTTATACATTTTTCTAAAAATTTTACGTCTTTAAGTGTTTTTATTTAAACATGTTTTTAATTAACTCTTTGATCCATTTTGAGTTGATGTTTATGTAAGACGTGAGGTGTAGATTGAGGTTCATTTCTAGGCCTGTGGGTGTCCAGTTGCTGTGGCTCCTGTGTGGAAATCTCCCCTAGTTTTAATACACAAAGCCTTCATCCTCCATGCTCCGCATTCCGGGCCCAGCACCCCACACTGTTCCCTGGAGCCCCCAGAACTCTTCTTTGTACCTTCTCAGGCTCCCCGCTAGGCCTTCCTTCCTCCCTCGAGTGCACCCTGCCTTCTCCCACCCCAGCCATCTCTGGGAGGCAGGCAGAGCCCTGCCCACCATTACCCCGTTCCTGGAGGCATCCATCGCCTTACCATTCTCTTCCCAAGCCATCACTCCTCGCCCACCTGGCCACCTGTAGGAGAGGACAGGACTCACTCCCTGGTTCCCCCTCCTCACCCCTCACCACTCACCACTGGGAATGCCATCCCAGGCCCCCACTGCACCCCTCACCCTGCACGGCCTCATCTGAGCCCACACCATCAAACCCCCCCCCCAGCCTCCAAACACTGCTGGTCCTTCCGGCTCTCACTCTATCTTCCCCCAAACTCCAAACTTTCAGCCACCCCAGGACCTCTCGTATGTGAGCCCTCCGTCCTCTCCTAACTGTCCATAGCCTCTTGTCTTCACGGCTTCCGTAGATTCAATTGTCATCACAGAACGATGACATGAAAACCCGCCTCTCCGTCCAGTCTGTCCTCTGACCTCCAGATCCACACTCCTGCTGCCTGGTGGGCACTTCACGGGCATCTCAGCATTGCCAGGTCTGGATATAACTCATCATTTCCCCATCCTCCCACCCCACTCGTCCTCCTGGGTCTCCTGTGGTGAAAGGCAATGTCGGCCACTCTGCCATCCAGAGCGGGCACCACCTTCAAGTCTCTCTTCTCTTCCCTCTGACACCCACTCCATCAAACCCTGGGATGGGTCTACTGTTTCTACCTCTTCTCAGCTCCTCCCCTCAGGCTCCCCCCTGCACTGCTAGTTCAGACAGCTCTGTCTCGCTCTCGCCTGGCCCGCTCTCCACACTGCAGCCAGAGACGCACACCTGGCCATCTCACCTGCAGGGAGGATAACGTCCACGCTCCTCATCCTGCCACACAGGGTGGGTGCAGCCTCCATCCGCCTTCCTAGCCTCATGTCCCTCTGCCCCCCCATACCTGGAGACAGTCACCCACCCTCCACTCCCCCAAGGTATTCCTGGTCTCTCTTTTCCAGGTCTTTGCCCATTCTGTTCCTCTGCATGGCATGTTCTTCCACTCTTTCCATTGGTCCATTCTCATCCAGCCCTCAGGGCTCTGCTGAAGCATCATGTTTCCTGGGAAGCTTTTCCTGACCCCTCTGCTCCATGCCCCTGCCCTGCCCCAGGAGACCCTGTGTCCCCATCAATAATTGTTTATTAATGTCTGTCTCACGACCTAGAGTGCAAGATGAGTGAAGACAAGTGTCCTCCTCCTCTGGGCCTCAGTTTCTCCATCTGTAAGGGGAAAGGATTAAACTCCAGGATGTCAAAGGACTGAGGGCTCTTGGAGAGCGGGGTCTGAGCTCTATTTCACTCCGTCCCACCATGTAGTGCAGAGGAGGGGCTCGGGGAATGTGTGTTAATTGGAAGAGAGAATGGGAGGAGAGTAAAACTCAGGACAAGGAATATGGAGGAGGAGTGCAGACACAACACAATTCAGCTAAAATGGAGGCCAGCTGAGACCCAGTGTGAACCCTGGGGTCAGAGGGAGGGCCAGCTGGCAGCATCCCAGACGGGGGCAGACACGGGTTCTCAGGGCCTGGAGACACGAGTCCTCAATGGACATCCAAGGGGCGGCACTGGGAAGGCAGGGTGGCTGGTAATGGCACTCTCATGGTGGTCCGGCTGTCCCTGGTAGAAGGAGCTGGGAAACAGCAGTCCCGCCAAAAGGACCACTGCCACCAGCTGAACCCCCACCCCCCAGATCCAGCAGAAAGTGCCTGCCCAGACTCCCCTCAAGGATCCAGAGGTGTCGTGTGTGGTGGATCAGGGCTACCTGACCTGATCCTTTTCTCAAACCATCTTACCTCTAATGCTCATGGGAAACAATTATGGGGCCAATGGTAGCTGGGCTGCCTGTGGGCAGGAAGGGCAGGGGCTTAAGAGCCAGACCATGTGCCCGTCCGCCGCTGTGGACTGCAGGGAGAGTGCATCCTTCACAGCTCAAGGCTCATGGCCCAGCAGGGGCCTGGCACAGGGCGGTGGCCTCTGTGGTTCAACCATGGCAAATTTGCATCAGTTTTCCCATTTGGGATCAGCTTGGGCATGAACCACTGTGTGAATCTTGCTTTGGTGGTGGAAGGAGGATGTCACAGCAGGGGCCACTCGCTGTCCATCACTGTCATGGTCAATGGGCAGGAGGCCGTTTGGGAGTGTTCTCAGGGGCTGGGGCTCGCAGCCCAGGCCACTGGCTGGCTTTCACCAGGAGGCATGCCACGAGGATCTAGATCCATCCTTTGGAGAGGAGAAAGTGGGCTTGGCTAAGACCAGGAGAATGTTGCTGGAACAGCTGGGAGGTGTGACTGGGACCCTTGGCTGTCCTCTGCTCTGTGCACAGTGCTTGGCAGCAGGGCCAGCTACGTGATTTGCGAGGCCCCGTGCAGAACGAAAATGTGGGGCTCCCTGTTAGGAACTTTTAAGTCAGCAACAGCAATGTGGCCCTTATGAGAATGGGGCCCTGTTGCACATCCATGAAGCCAGCCCAGCTCAGGACCCCCAAATACAGATTTACCTCCCTGCCCAAAGAGATGGATGTCGACTTATAAAAATGACTTCCATGTGCTCTTTTATAGATTCACACATCACCCAAACATTCTCTGTCTAGAACAACCTCCTCTTGCTGACTTTAAATGGTGGAGTGCATGGATTGGTGGAACAATCTAGATCCTTTTGTGGATTTCCACTAGGAGGAAATGTCAACAGCTCTGTGCCTCAGTTTTCCCATCTGTGAGGCGAGGGTACTGGACCCAACGGGGCTGCTCTGGTCTATCTGGAGCATTGCCCTGCCTCGGTTCTAGAGACTGGGCCTTTCGGGGGCCACTCGTGCCCTGGAACCGCCCCGCACCATCCTCCCGTCCTTCTGGCCCTCATACCAACTCTGTTTTACTTTCCCCGCGTGGCGTTTTTAACAAGGATCCCAGATACTTGGACCAAACCCGGCTGTTACCCCAGAGGCCACCAATAAATTTCGCAGGCAAATAAAATTGACTGAAAATTAGCATAAGAAGCCTTAAATTAACAGGATGTAATTTTATGAGTATCTCGAAAACTAGTCAAGGATGTATGTCAGCCTGGGGTGAGTCAACCCTTTCAAGTGTCTTTCATTATATAACGCTGCTAATTTTTCTCAAATGTAAGCAATGTGCTTTCTTCCCAAACATTGTGTTCTTTGTTCTGCAATTTGGAAAAATAAATTTCCTTTAAAGCACTGCTTTGCTCGACCACAAAACAAGGCAGGGAGGCGAGATCAGAGGTGCCCCGGCCGCCCCTCCGTCTGGGAAGCCCCCAGCCGAGCACCGGAGGCGCTTGCTGGAGCAGAGGAGTCTCCAAGGTCGGGGTCTGGGGGGCTGGGAGGCCTCCCAGTGGCGGCTTCATGGGGCGCGGAGGTGCCCACTCCCGTGGCCTACGGGAATGAGCTAGAAAAAGGCTGGCCTTCACCTTCTCTGCAGTGTAAAGCTACATCGTACCAGGGGCCTGGCCACAGGCACAGGGCAGTAAAAGTCAACCTTTATTGAGCACATGCCTTGTGCCAGGTGCTGGGGCGTATGGTCAGGTAGCCCTGGCCCACCGCAGGATGCTCACAGCGCAGCGCAAGCAGGCCTGCTTGGTAGCCTGCCCAGGACGCCTTGGAGCACATGTAAGAGGCTCACCCCACCCACGGGCTGAGAAGGCTGCAAGGGGAAGTTTGAAGGAAGCCTTAAAGAGTGAGCTGGCACCAGCGGACGCTGGGGAAGGCCTTACAGAGGTGAGAGGGTCCACAGTGCAGTGCTGTGAGGACGTGATTCGGGGGAAGCACAGGGCCCACCATGAGGCCCTTCCCACAGCTGTAGGTTCTGGAGAGACAAATGAACAGTGAACACTGGTTCAGATCTACGTTCACCATGATTGCCCCCACGTGTCAGGAACACAGGCACTGAGGCTGTCCTAGGTGCCCACGTTACTGAGCAACACTCTTAACAGCAACCTGGAAGGTTCCAACTCAGTTCTGGAATCCTATGTTTAGTCTGCCAAGGAGGCAGACAGGAGCAGGAAGTTTAGAGGGCAGATGGCCTGGACGGGAGGTCCTCAGCGTCCAGATGGTGGTGAAGGTGTGGGACCAGGTGAGACCGCCCTGGGGGTACAGAGATGCAGGAGGAGGACCCAGCACAGAGCCCGAGGGCATCAACCTTCAGAGCCCAGGTGGAGGGCGCAGGCAGCAAAGGAGGCTGGATCGACACCCACCGGGCAGGAAAGGACTGCGACCCGACCCGGCAGCATATCTGGAAGACAAGAGCAGCATGAGATAATAGAAAATATGTGTATTGGTCTTTGCCCCTGGTTCCCAGCACAGAGCTCCTAAGACCCTTGGAATTTCCTGAGTGATAAGAACACTAGGAGCATCTCTTGTTCTAACGGTTGGTCTCTGACCTGGGGTCTGACTCAGGGCTCCTAAATCCCTTGGAATTTCCTGGGTGATAAGAGTGTCTCCTGTTCTAATGAGGCAACTCTGGGTGGGCTCCTGGGTGGGGGCTGGTCACTTGAAAGACCAAGTCATGATTAGAAGCTTGAGATTTTCAGCTGTCCTCCCATCCTCCAGAAGGGAGAGAGGGGCTGGAAATGGAGTTAATGATTGATCACGCCTACGTGAGAAAGCCTGCGTAAAATCCCAATAGCTTCCAGGTAGGTGAACACATCTAGACTGGGAGAGTGACACCCCGAACTCCACGGGGACAGAAGCTCCTGCTCTCAGGCCCCTCCCAGACATCGCCCTGTGTGTCTCTTCATCTGGCTGTTGGTCTGTGTCCTTTCTCATGTCCCTTAATAAACTGGTCAACGCAAGTCAGTCTTTTCCTGAGTTCTGTGAGCTGCTCTAGCAAAGTAATCAAACCTGAAGAGGGGGTCGTGGGAACCCCCGATTTGTAGCCAGTCGATCAGGAGTTGTGCGGAAGCTGGGGACCTGCTACTTGGATAGGCATCTGAAGTTGTGGGGGATGGACAGTCTGTGGGACTGAGCCCTTAACCTGTGGGATCTGACACTATCTCCAGGTTAATAATGGTAGAATTGAGTTAAATTGTAGGACACCCAGCTGGTGACCAGAGAATCGCTTGGTGTGGGATAACGCCCCACACAGTTGGTGACCACAGTGTCAGAAATGAAGCATTCTGCGTGAGAGTAAAGGAGACGCAGGAGGAAGAACTGTGTAGGTTTTTCCAACACAGCAGGCAGCTGCTAAGAAGGGGCCCGGGAAAGAAGGAATGGGGAGCGGGGATTCCGCAGCATGGAGCCTCCTCCACCCCGCCCCTGTCTCTTGCTCCACGTCCTCTCACGGAGGGAGCCCTGTTCTGATAGCAGGCAGCCCTCCTGGGGCAGAGGGGCACTGGATGGGAAGCTGGCCCCACCTCTGCTCTCATCACCCTGTGGGACTGGACAGCCTCTCTGCCTCAGTTTCCCTTCTGCACAGAGCCGGGGGCACCATCTCTGTGGGATCACTCTGGAGCTCCCTGACATCCAGGTGAGGTGAGCAATGACAAATATCCGTGCCTTCGCTCCTGGCCCTGAAAATGCTGCGCGACCTGTCTCCACGACACTCAGGCCTGGCCCTTCTGTCCTAGTGGTCACGGTCAGCATCCGGGAGGCCCTTTGAAGAGCAGTGGACAGAGCAGCAGACTTGATGCCATCCCTGAACAGTGCGCTCTTCGTTCTGAAGTCCAGCAGCTGAGGAGGGGAGGACAAGTGGGCGGAACTGGACCTCTATTCGTCCAGACCCTCCACAGCTGCCACTTCCGCGTGCACCTGCCGCGTGTCCAGGCGCTCCTCAGGTGCTTCCTAATGCCCAGAGCCCCCCGGAGGACAAAGGCCCGGCCATCTGCACAGCAGACGAGGAAGCCAGCTGGGCTGCCCACTGTGAGCGGAGGGGCCTGGCCGCAGACCCACCTGGTGATCTCGCTCTGAATCTTCGCCTGGGCCCTGAGCTCCCGGCCTTGAAGGGAACTTCTTCCCAAACATGGAGATAAGAAAAACAAATCTGCCTTCTGATAGTGTCCTGTGAATTGCATGCAGAAAGGCTTGGAGGATGGAGATGCAGGTCAGAATGCAGGGGTCAAGGGGTCAAACCTTGGCTCCAGTCCAACTAGAGAGAGAGAGATGCACCAATAGAGAGCCCGGTCATCTGGGAAGGTCCCGGAGGTGGCAGATGGGAGTGGGCAGGCTGGCAGCATCCAGCCCATTCTCACTCGGGGCAGTGGTGGGGTAGTTGTGAGCCAATGAATTTCTGGGGTGTGAGGTGAACATGTAACAGTCTCCAGGTAACTCCCCTCCTGCCGGCGGGGCCAGAAGTTGTGCAATGAGTTGTGTCTGTAAATAGTCGCCCCACCCGGCTTGCCACCTTTGCTCTGATTCCAGGCCAACTCAACACTTGGTCCTGACTCACCTTCCATGGATGTCTGGCTGCGGAAAGAGAACGCACTGGCTGTGCCCCCACAAGTCCAGGCCACGTGACAGGCTGTTTCTCACTGAGCAGCAGCACGTAGGCACTCCTCTCTGTGAACCCGACTCTAGAGCATCCATCTCCAGAGCCTGGATGCAGGAGATGCCCCAAGACAATGAGAGACAGCCCACAGCCTCAGGTTCCCAGCAGGCCGACGGAGCACATTCCTAAGCCGTTTCATGGCCGGCCCACGCTCTTTACTTCTTGCACCTATTTCCCCCTGGTTCCTATTTTGGATGGTTCAGTCACAAGCCCCTATCACTTTCAGCCCTCTCTGTGGAGGGGAAACAGAGCAAAGAGGTGTGACAGGTGCCAGAGAATATAGAGGAGCAGGGAGAGCACATCCCACATGGAGCACGTGGGCCGTTGAATGGCCATTGCGTGCTGAGTGGGCACAGGCTGCCTCCAGGAGAAAGGAGCGCCCCATGGTTTTGGACCTGTGATTAGAAAACAGACAGCTACTGGAAGAGATACAGAAGTTGGGGGCAGGGATGAGAATAGACAAAACATGCCCCCAAAGGTCTGTTTTGGCAGATTGGGGGCTGCAGAATTATTGGAGATGCTGAGTACGGGATGTATCAGTCTGCTGGGGCTGCCAGAGCCAAGTACTACAACCTGGGCGGCTTAAACAGCAGACTCTTATTTTCTCACAATTCTGGAAGCTGGAAAGTCTGAGATCAAGGTGTCAGTATGTTGGTTCCTTCTGAGGCCTCTCCTTGGCTTGTAGACGCCGTCCTCTCCCTGTGTCCTCACATGGTCTTCTCGCTGTGTGTGTGTCCTGATCTCCTCTTCTCATAAGGACACCAGTCAGATTGGATTAGGGCCCACCCTAATGACCTCATTTTAACTTATTACCCCATCTCCAAATACAGTCACATTCTAGGTACTGGGGATCAGGACGTCAACACATGAATTTGGGGGGACACAATTCAGCCCACAACAGGGGATGAAAGTTGTAGCTAAAGAATCTGAAAATAAACATAAAGTTTAAAAACACCCCCCAGTTCCTGTGGTTTGTGGGGGCTGGAGGTTGTGGGTGAGCCGACACAACAAGGATAGTCAAGCCTGGCCCATTAATCAGCACAAGCTTTCGGCCAGGCTCGTCAAGGGATAAGCGGGGACGTATTTCATATCAAGTGCACTAATCTGCCCCGAAATCAGCCGAGTATTCATCACGACGATGCTGATTTTCCAGGAAAATTAAATAATTGCAGCCCAGGTGGGTGGACCTTAGTCACCACCTCATTTTCCCACCCTTTACGCTGTCCCCAAGGGCCCTCGCTCAGCTCCTTGCCCGGCAGGGTGATGGAGTCCATTACCATGGGCCCTCCCTCAGCTCCTTGCCCGCCAGGGTGATGAAGTCCATTACCATGGGCACTAGAGAAGACTCTTGCTCACGTCCAGATACTGCGGGACTCGCACACCTACTTCCCGGGAGCCCCCGGGTGGCTGTCAGTTCCACGGTCTTCTGGACATGAGCCTCCTGAGTGTCTGTAGTAACAACCCACTCCAGCAGAGCGCGGAGGCAGTTGGAAAGCTGATGAGAATCTTCTCAAGTCTCCAGCCCCACAGCTCTTACAACTTTCAGGATGGCAGAGACAAGGAAAACTGGGCTGGGGCCCCTAATGGAGACCCTGTATCAGTCAGGCTAGGCAAGGTTATGATCTAGAAACAAGCAGCCCCCACATCTCAGTGGCTTCCAACCACACACTTACACCTCACTCGCCCCACACATCCACCTCACTCTCTCCCTGTTGTCTTCACTCCAGGACCCGGGCAGTCAGAGCAGTCTCCATCCTGGAGACGTGAAGTCATAGAGAAACACCCACTGGCTCTTAAATCTGCTCCCTGAAAGTGACATGCAGCACATCCACCCTCATTTTGTGGGCTGAGTCAAGTCCGTGGCCACCGCTGGGGTTAACAGGGTGGAGAATATAACCCTCCATCAGAGAGGGACTGTGAATAATTGGAAGACTATAACCATCCGCCACAGGCTCTAAGCATGACTCACCCACCCTCCCCACACCCCAAGGAAAGGTCCCCTCCCGAGGGGAAGGCACAGGACAGCTCGACAGGCTCCAGCATAGAAGAATGCCCAAGGGGAGGAAGAGGTGGCTTCCTGAGAGTCACTGAGACCTATAGAGCTGGGAACATCTTGGAGACCGACCTCCACATCTCGATATGTATTTATTTCTAAAGTTTGCAGCTTAGGTTCAGACAGTTGAGTTCATCATTCTCCTTACTTCACAGCTCACAGTGATCAACTGTCTATTATATTTCACGTTTTTAATTTCTCCTTTTGTTCCCAATCCTCATCCTTATTTCCTCCTTGCCCTAAAGGCGCTCACTGGAATGTGTCTCATATACATTCTTGAATACATATTTAACTTAGAAAAACATGTTTCTGTTGTGTTTTTTTGTAAGTATTGTTTCAGTTGTAAGTACATTTTGTTGTGCTATAAAGCTCCTGTTTCTTAGTTTTTTCTTTCAACAATATGCCTTAAAAATCTGTCCGTGCTGCTTGTTGCTGTGTTTGCTGCTAGTTCCGTGATTTTAACAACATTACAGAATTCCGCATTCTGCGTCTCCACCTCACCCTTTCCCCTGCTATGGATGCTTGGGCTGTCCTCGCCACATCTGGGCTGGAGACGCAGGTCCCTTTAGGTGGACCCTGGCCCCTGGCCCCTGGCCCCGTGCATGTCCTAAGGAGGGGGATTGTTGAGTTACAAGTCATACAAACACAATGTGAAACATGCTGCCAGACTGTCCCCCAGAAAGGCTGCCCGTCTCCCCCTGGCAGCAGTGCATCAGAGCCCCCACTTCCTCACATCTCTGCTTGTTACAAAATTAACATCTTATTATTATTTTTGCATTTCCCCCCAAATTTCTAGTGAAATTGAGTATCTCTTCACATACTTAGCTTTTTCAGGATTTTCCTTCTTGGAATTGCCCATTGTTTTCTGTAGGTGGCCTGTCTCTTTGTGATTGATTTTCAGAGTCCCTTGTACATTCTGGATAGGAATCCCTTATCAATCCCAATGTTGTAAATACCATATTAATCTGTCACCTGTCTGTTAACTCTGAGTCTATTTCCCCTTGACCAACATCTTTATTTCTGATGTAGTCAGACTCATCAGCAAGTCATCCTACGGTTGTGTTTTGTAAAGGACCGTAGTTCAGAAGTCCTATCCCCATCTGAAGCTCGCAAGGGTATTCTACACATTTTTTATTACTTTTATAGTTTTACTTTTCACACATAGTATTGAATCCATTTATATTTAACCCATCAACATTCACCAAGCGTGTGGTATGAGGTACTAGGAAATCAATCTAATGTTTTCTACTATATAGTAAGTCAATTTTCCCTACGTTGAAAATTAGATAATTTATTCCTTCCCCACTGGTTTGTGATTCCAACCTCCATCACATGCTGTGTTCCCATGTGTAAAGGGTATGGTTTTAAGCTCTCTATTCTGTTTCTATTATTACGGTGTGGTAGACGGAATTCCAATATGGCCCCCAAAGCCCACCTGCTGCATCTGCTGCATGTAATCCCCTCCCCTCATGTCTTAGGATGGGGCGTCTCTCCTGTAATGAGGTTGCTAATCAGTTGCCTTTGAGTTAATAAAAAGGAGATTATCCATATGGGCCTGACCAAAGGTCTGGGCCCTTCCTGAAAGATCGATTCCAAGTGTGAGCAAGACTGGATGTGAAGAAGAGCCTCTATCGCTGGCTCTGCAGGTGGAAGGCCCACCTGGCAAGGTGGTCTCCAGGAGCTGAGGGAGCCCCAGGCTGACAGTCTGCAAGGAAATGGGGTCCTGGGTCCCACAACTGCAAGGAACTGCTTTCGGCCAGCAACATGAATGAGCGTGGAAGTGTGGCCTGGAAGCCTCATCCCCTAGACTCCCAGAGAGGAATGAAGCCCACCCCTGCAGTGTGAGAGCCCCCACCCCACCCCAGAGCAGAGAACCCAGCCAAACCACGCCAGACTTCTGACCTAGAGAACTATAAAAGAACAAATTGTTTTCACTCACTGAGTTGGTAGTGATTTCTCACACAGCAATAGAAACAAATCCATTGTCTTTTCGGACGTCTCCGCCCTGCAGCCACTACCAAGGCTGAGCTCTTCTTTTTCAAAAGTGACTTAGCAATTTGTGGACATTATGGCTTCTACATGTTTTAGAATGAGTTTAAGTCCTTCAGAAAAGTTCAGCTGGTATTTTAACCCAATTACATGGAATTTACAGATTCATGTGGGAAGATCTGACATTTTTACCATTTAAAGCATCCATAAAAATGATCTCTCTCTCCATTTTATTCGTTTTCTTTTATGTCTGTTATGAACTGAATATTCGTGTCCCCCCAAAATTCATCTGTTGAAGCACTAACCCTCAATGTGATGGTGTTTGGGGGTGGCGTTTGGGGAGGTCATTGGGTTTAGATGAGGGCAAGAGGGTGGAGCCCTCGTGATGAGATTAGTGCCCTTGTAAGAAGAGCTGCCAGAGAATTTGCTCTCTCTCTCTCTCTCTCACTCTCTGTCCCCTGCCATGTGAGGACGCAGCAAGAAGGCAGCCATCTGCAGGCCAGGAAGAGAGCCCTCCCCAGAAAGCAACCATGCTGGCACCCTGCTCTCAGACTTCCAGCTCCCACAACTGTGAGAAAATACTTTTCTGTTATTTAAGCCCCACCCCCACCCTGTCTATGGTGTTATGTGATGGCAGCCTGAGCAGACTACGACAGTGTCCTTTAAATGTTTTCAATTTTGTCTCTCCACTTTTTCATATCTTCTTTTGCATCCTTTACATTCCTAAATTTTAATTTTTTTCTCCATAAAGTTTTTCTGCATTTATTTCTGGCTTAATTTCTAGATACTTCATAGTTTTTGTTCCTCTTGTGAACATATCTCTTTTTCCATTATATTTCTAATTGGTTAATACTGGTGTAGAGGAAAGCCACTAATTTTAGTAAGTTGATCTTGTATTCAGCAATCTTGCTCAACTCTATTATTAGTTCCAATCAATTTTCTGTTCATTCTGGAGGGTTTCTATGTAGATGATATGTAATCTGTGCCTAATGACAGCTGTGCCTCTTCCCTCCTCTTGTCCTGTCCTCTCATTTTCTCCTCTTATGGCATTAGCTAGAGCCTCTCCTATTTCAATAGCTGTGGTGTGTCTACTTGTTCTGTCTCCAACATGACAGGAAATGAATCTAAAGTTTATCTACAGAGTAGTCGGTTTTCTGTAAACTTTTATTATACGAAGCCTTTATCACATTAAAAATGTTCATTTCTATTCAGAGTTTCTGGAGGATTTTTAAAAATCACAAAAAGATGTTGAATTTTATCAAATATTTTGCTGCATCTATTGTCACTTTGCTTCTCTAATCCAATACTATGGTAAATAACAGTGACAGAACTTCTGATGTTAAATTATCCTTGCACTCCTAGAATAAACTCAACTAGATCATTTTTCAAAATACACTGTAGGGTTAATTAGCTAGCAGCTTATTTGGAATTTTTCCTCTATTTTTATAAGTTAAATGGACCTATTTTATTCTCGTATTGGCCATATCCAAATTTGGAATAAATGTTATTTTTGCCTCATAAAATAAGTTGGGCAGATTTCCCTTATTTTCTATTTTCCGGAACAAATCCTCTAAGAGTATTTGTCTGATCCGTAACTGTTTCATGGAACTCTCATCTAAAGCCGTCTATGCCTGAGAATTTTTTGAGGGGCATGCCTTTGATTGCTATTTCAATTTCTTAAGAGCTCAAGTTTATTATGTTATTCCAGTCTTCTATTTCTTTACTTTATATTTTTGAATGCTTGATCTATTAGTTTCTAGGAGGGATATTTTTAACGACAGTTCTGATTGTTGAATTATCTAGTTTTCTCCACAGTTTCATTGGTTGTGGATCCATGTATTCCGATGTTGTCTTTTTAGGACAACATATGTTCATGATTGCTATATTTTTTCCACAATACTCTTTTCATTGAGGCATAATTTACACATAATTAGATGCACAGATTATAAGTATACAGTTTGGTGAGTTTTGACAAATGTGTACACTATGTACGTAACTTCCAAATCAAGATAGAGAACATTTTTGTCACCCCAGAGAGTTGCCACATGCCCCATCCCAGCTACTGTTCTGTCTTTACCACCACAACTAGTTTGCCTGTTGCCAGACTTCATGTAAATGGAATTGTCTGTATGTACTCATTTGTTTTTAGGTTTATTCACTCAACATGATGCTTTGGCTATTCATTCGTGTTTTTGCATGTATCGGTCATACATTCCATTTCACTGAAGAGTAGTTTTCCACTGTACGAATAAACCACAGTTTTGTTTGTCCATTCTCCTGTTGATGGACATTTGGGTTGTTTCCAGTTTTTAACTATTATGAATAAAATTGCTATGAATAATTTTGTACAAGTATTTTATGTTTCCTTATCCCTTAGGTAAGTATCTCAGAGTAAAATTGCTTGATCATTGGGTAAGTGTATATTTACTTTTTACAAGAAATTGTCCAAGACCTTTCCAAAATGGTTGTAGCATTTGACACTTTCACAGCACTTTTTGAGAAGCCCAATTGTTCCATATTCTCAACAGCACTTGGTATTGTCAGTTTTTAATTTCAGTCATCCTGTGAGTGTGAAATGAGTTGAACTCACTGTGGTATTAAATTGCATTTCTCTAATCGCTAATAATGCTAAGTACCTTTTCATGAATGTATTGGCCATTTGTACGTTTTCTTTTGGAAGTATCTATGCAAATCTTTCACTCATATTTTATAGGGCTATCCTTCTAGTTTTGATTCGTAGGAGCTCTGTATATATTCTGGATATAAGTCCTTTTTCAAATATATGTGCTGTACTGTAAATATTTTCTCCCAATCTGTTGCTTACATTTTCACTTTACTAAAGGAGTCTTTTAATGAGCAGAAATCTTTAATTTTTATGAAATCCAGTTTACCATTTTTTTCTTTTACAGTTATCATTTTTGGAACCTCTCTAAGAATTTTTGCTTGCACTAAGGTCTCAAAGATATTCTCCAATGATTTATCTTTTAAATTTAGGTCTATGATCCACATCACCTAAAAATAATTTTTCTATGTTATGATGTTGGAGTCAAGATTCAATTTTTTTCCCATATGGAGATCAAGTTGTTCCAGTATCATTTGTTGGAAAGAATTTCCTTTCCCCATGGAATTACACTGGAGCTTTCATCACATTTCAATTGGCCATATATGTGTGAATCTATTTCTAGACTCTATATTTTGTTACATTAATCAATTTGTCTAACCACACACCAATACCATACTGAAATAATTACTGTAGCATTATTGCAATTCTTGAAATCAAGTAGTGTAAGTTCATCAACGTTATTTTTTACATGCTTGTGTTGCCTGTTGTAAGTCTTTTATATTTCTATATAAATTTTTGAACAGCTTATTGAGCTATAGTAATTGACATACAATTAACTGCATATATTTTAAGTGTACAATTTGATATATTATACACCTGTGAAATCATCACTACTATCAGGAAAATAAATACGTCCACCATTCCCAAAAGTTTCCTTTTTTCCCTTTGTAATCTCTATATTCTCTTGTTCCCTCCAGGCAACAACTGGTTTGCTTTCTGCACTACAGAGTAGTCTGTATTTTCTAGAGTTTATATAAATGAAATCATACTGTATGCATGCTTTTCTTGTCTGATATCTTTTACTCAATTTTTTGGAAATCCATACATGTTGTTGAGCGTATCAACAGTTCATTTCCTTTGAGTGTATCAATAGTTCATTTCCTTGTTGAATGGTATTGCATTGTTTCAATGTACTAACATTTATTTATCTATTCACCTGAGATTTGGACTGTTTCCCATTTGGGAGTGTTACACATAGAACCACTATGAGCATTAATGTACAAGGATTTGTGTTGATATATGCTTTCTTTTCTCTTGTGCAACTATCTGAGAGTAGAGAGGCTAGAACATACGGTAGGGGTATGTTTAACTTTTTAAGGAACTGCCAGACTGTTTCTCAAAGTGGTTATGCCATTTTAGATTCCCATCAGCGATGTATGAGAGTTTCAGTTGCACTCCGTTTTTGTCAACATTTTGTGTGGTGTGGTCAGTCTTTTTAATACTAGCCATCCTAGTAGGTATGCAGAGGTATTTCACTGTGGTTTTAATTTGTAGTTTACTAATGACTACTGATGCTGAGCATATTTTCATTGTGCTTATTTGCCATCTATATGTCTTCTTTGGTGAAGTGTATATTCAAATATGTTTTGTCAAATATGTTTTAAAAATTAGGGTGTGTTTTCTTATTACTGACTTTTGAGGGTTTTTATATAGTCTAGATACAAGTTCTTTAGCAGATGAAATATATACTTTGAAAATGTTTTCTTGTAGTCTATAGCTTGTCCTTTCATTCTCTTAACAGTGTCTTTTGAAGAACAGTTTTTACTTTTGATGAAGTACAATTTATCAATTTGTTCTTTAATGGCTCATGCTTTGAATGTCACATCCAAGAAATCTTTGCCTAACTCAAGGTCACAAAGATTTTCTCCTATATTTTCCTTTAGAAGATTAATGGTTTTAGGCTTTCCTTTTAAGTCTTGGATCCATTTTGAGTTAATTTTTGTATATGGCGCAAATTACCGATCAAAGTTCAATTTATGGGATATGGATATCCAATTGATCCAGCACCATTTGTTGAAAAGGTCATCCATTTCCCCACTCTTGTATCCTTGTCAAAAATCAGTTTTCTATGCATTTGTGGGTCTAATTCTAAACTTGCTATTCTGTTCCATTAATCTGTCTATCTCATGATCAATATAATAGTATAGCTTATTTTTACATAGTTACAAAAAAAAATTTTCTAGTGATGAGGACTTTTAATATCTACTCTCTTAGTAACTTTCAAATATGCAATACAGTATTTTTATAACTGGAAATTTGTACCTTTGGACCCTCTTCACCCATTTCGCCCACCCCTCCCAACCCCTGCCTCTCGCAATCACCAAGCTGTTCTCTGTATCTATGAGCTTGCTTTTTTTTCCCTAATTCCACATATAAGTGAGATCATATGATATTTGTATTTCTCTATCTGACTTATTTCACCTAGCATAATGCCCTCAAACTCCATCCATGTTGTCTCAGATGGCAAGATTTTATTCTTTGTAATGACTGAATAGTATTCCATTGTGTGTGTGTGTGTGTGTGTGTGTGTGTGTGTGTATATATACACCACATCTTCTTTATCCATTCATCTGTCCACAAATACAGGTTGTTTCATGTCTTGGCTACTGTAAATAATGCTGCAATGAACATGGGCGTGCATATATCTTTTCAAATTAGTGTTTTCACACTATAGCTTTTTAGTAAGTCTTGAAACTGGGTCAAGTTATCCCTCCAACTCTATTTTTATTTTTCAAAGTTGTTTTGGCCATTTTAACTCCTATGCATTTCCATAAAAATTTTAGAATCAGCTTTTCCATTTCTGCCAAAAAAGCCTGTTGAGATTTTTATTGTGATTGCATTGAATTTATAGATCAATTTGGGGTGAATTGGAATTTTAACAATAGTGAGCTTTCTGATCCATGAACAATGGGCCTTTTCTCCTGCAGGGACTCCAATTACACGTATATTGGACTACTTGAAGGTATATAGCACATTGACGCCTTTTCCACTTAAAGTTTTTTCTCTGTGTGTTTCATTTTGGGTATTTTCTATTGCTATATCTGAATGTCCACTCTTCTTTTCTTCTGCAATATCTAATATGCTATTAATTCCATCCAGTATATTTTTCATCAAAGACATTGTAGTTTTCATCCCTAGGTATTCCATTTAGATCTTTTTAATATTCTCCATGACTCTACTTAACTTTTGAACATGTGGAATACAATTTTAATAACTGCTTTGATGTCTTTGTCTGTTAGTTCTAACATCTGTGACAGTTCTGGGTTGTTTTTGATTGATTCATTATTCTCCTCACTATGGGACTTATTTTGCTGCTTCTTTGCATGCCTGGTAATCTTTGGTTAGATTCCAGACATTGTGAAGTTTACCTTGTTGGGTGCTGGATTCCTATAAATATTCTTGTGCTCTGCTCTGAGACACAGTTAAGTTGCTTGCAAACTGTTCGATCCTTTGTGTTTTGTCTTTAAGATTTGTTGGGTGAGACCAGAGCATATTAATCTAGGGCCAGGTGGTACTAAGGTGAAGAAAGTGAGGTGCCTGGGGTGCAAAATCGGAGGAGGTAATTATTCTTAGAGTCATGCAAGTGCAGGGGCCAAATGTTGTGCTGTAGGGGTCTCACTTGCCTCACCCTAGTCCTAGCTCTGATAAGGGCTAATTATTTTCCACTACTCAGGCAAGAGCTTTCCAAGTACTTTACCCAAAGCTCCATGAATTATGATATTTTCCAGCCTGGCTGTTAGAACAGGCAATATTCCCAGTTCTGTGTGAGCACAAGACACTGTTCCTCTAATCTGTTCAAGTCATTCTTCCCCCAGCCTTGGGTGGTTTCCTCACATGAATGTGCTGATCAGCACTCAGCTGAATCCTCAAGGGGATGTTCTGCAGACAGCTGGGGTTCTTTATTCTGCTTTCTCCTCTCTGGTACTCTGCCCTGTGAGGTCTAGCTGGTCTCCCTAGACCCTCATCTTGAGATCTTCAACACAGGAACTCTGCCCAGCTCTGTCTGGGCTCCCCAAAATTGCACCACAGCCTACAAATTGTCTCAGGGCAGTAAGTTGGGGCAATGCAGGGATCCCCTCATTAGTTTCCCATCTTTCAGGGATCACTGTCCTTCTTCACTTGATGTTAAGCGTCTTGAAAAACATTGTTTTATATGTTTTGTCTTATTATTATTATTGTTGTTGTTGTTGTTTCAGATGAAAGAGTACATTTGATCCCTGTTACACCATCTTAGCTGGAAGGGGAAGTCTATTTCTATATACGTTTTAGAATCAATTTATCAATTTCTATAAGAAAGCCTGCTGGGATATTGGCTGAGACTGTGTTGAATCTATAGATCAATCTGGAGAGAAACAGTGTAGTAGTTAGTAGTTAGTAGTAGTTAGTAACAGTGAATCTCCCAATCCATGAACACGGCATAGCTCCCCATTTATTCAGGTCTTATGTAATTTATGAACACAATATTCTGAATTTTTCATTTTGTTTAATTGATTCCTAAGAAGTTAATGTTTTATGTTCTTTTAAATAATATTTATGTTTAAATTTCATTTTTCAATTGTTTCTTGATAGCATCTAGAAATTGATTTTTGTGTACTAACCTTGTATCCTGAAATCTTGCTAAATTAACTCATTACTTCTAGTAACTTTTTGTCTTGGTAGATTCTTTAGATTTTTCATATACAGAATCGTGTCATCTGAGAATTAGGAAAGCTTACTTCTTCCTTTCTGAGAAGTGATAATTTACCCCCAATGATTTTTTTCAAATGCTAAACCAAACTTGCATTCCTGAAATAAACCTAAGTTGGTCATTATGTATTGTCACTTCATATACTGTTGGGCTTGATTTGCCAGTATTTTGAAAATTTTGCATCTAGCTCCTGAGCAATACTGATCTGTAATTTTCTTTTTCTTATAATAGCCCTTTTTAGGTTTTGATATCAGTTTTACACCGGGCCTCATAAAATGAGTCGGGAAATGTTCATTCCTATTTTCTGAAAAAGTTTGCATAGCATTGGTATTATTTCTTCCTTAAATGCTTGATAGAAATAAAAAATGAAACCATCTGGGCCTGGAGTGTTGTGAGCCTTAAATTATAAATTCAAGTTCCATAATAAATAAATGTAGGGATTTTCAGATTTTCTCTTTCTTCTTATGTTACTTTTAGTAAGTTGGGTTTTTCAAGGGAATTTTACATCTCATATAAGTTGTTGAATTTATTTGCATAAATTCACTCATAATATTCCCTTATTATCTTAGGGGCACCTGTAAAGCAGTATGTGATTCCTTATATTGCTGATTTTTTTTATTCTTCATTTTTAAAAATCAATTTTTCTAAGATTTTATCAGTTTTATTGTATTTTATCATTATTTACTTTAAAGAACTTTTGCATTTGTTGATTTTCTGTATTGCTTGACCATATTCTATTTGATTCATTCCCATGCTACCTTAAGATAAAAAAGAAGGTCATTGATTTCAAATATTTATTCTTTTCTAATACAAGTATTTTAAGCTATAATGTTCCTCTAAAATTGATTTAGCTGAACCCCACATATATTTCAAAATAAACTTATTCATTTTAAGAATACTTTTAGATTTACAAAAAAGTTGCAAAGATAGAGCAGAGTTCCCATATACCCCATACCCAGTTCCCCTATTGTTAATATCTTACATGTATGATGTAAGTATACGTACATGTATATGATAGATTTGTCACAACTAATGAACCAATATTGATATGTTATTATTAACTAAAGTCCATACTTTATGTGGATTTCCTTAGTTTTTGCCTAATGTTCTTTTTCTATCCCAGAATCCCATCCAGGACATATATTACATGCGGTCATCATGTCGCCTGTGGCCCCTCTAAACTGTGACCATTTTTCAGACTTTCCTTGTTTTTGATGATCTTGAGAATTTTGAGGACTACTGGTCAGGTATTTTGTAAATGTGTGCACCCTACACATTTTGATATGTTGTGTTTTCATTCCCATCAAGTTTCAGAGTTTTTCTAATTTCTCTTGTCATTGTTTCCGCCCATTGGTTATTTAGAAGTATTTTGCTTCATTTCCTCAAATTTGAGGATTTCTAGTTATCTTTTTGGTGTTGCATTATAGTTTAATTCCATTGTGGTCAGAGAGATTACTTTTCGTTAATTCTACTTTTTGAAATATACTGAGATTTGCTTTATGACACAACATATGTTCTATCTTGATGAATTTTCGTGGGCAATTGAAAATAATGTGTATTCTGCATTTGTTGAGTGTAACAGTCTATAAATGTCAATTATATCAACATGGTTGAGAGTGTTAGTCAAATGTTTTATGTCTTCTAGATTTTTGGTCTACTTGTCCTATAAATTTCTGAAAGAGAAAAGTTATAGTCTTCAACAATGATTTGGGATATGTTTATTCCTCTCTTTAGTTTGTCAATTTTTGCTTCATGTATTTTGAAGCTCTGTTTTAAGGTGCAAATGCACTTAGGATTATTACGTCTCCTTAATGAATTGATAACTTCCAGCATGAAGTATCTGTCTTTATCTCCAGTAGAATCCATTTACATTTAACGTAATTACGGATATGGTCGAGTTTAAATAAACCATCTTGCAATTTGTTTTCCATTTGTCTCTTTTTCTTTGTTCTTCCTTTCCTGCCTGAATCTAATATATTTAGCAATCCATTCTATCTCCTATTTTGGGCATTTAGGCTTATCTCTATAGTGGTTACTATAAGGATTACAACATTTAATCACATTTACCTCGAATTAACATTATACCACTTTATATATAAGAATCTTACAACAATATCTTTTTATTTAACCCTCTCCCATCCTTTGTGCAATTGTACATATTTCATTACTACATGTAATAAACTCCACATTACATTTTTACAAAAGCAATTACTTGTTTTAAAGAAGTTAAGAAAAAAATAGTCTCTACTTACTTTGTATTTACTATTTTCAATACTCTTCATTCCCTCCTATAGGTCCAAGTTTCTATCTAGTATTACATCCCTTCATCATAAAGAACTTTCTTTAGCATTTCTTTTTCTTTTTTTATCATTTTTTATTTCGGGACTCTTTTACACTTTTGTTTTTAAACAGCTTTATTGAGGTATAATTGATATACAATAAACTGCACATATTTAATGTATACAATTTGATGAGTTTGGACATATGCATATACTTGTGAAACCATCATCACAATTAAGGTAATAGACATATCCATCATCTCCAAAAGGACCCTTGTGTCCCTGGGTATGTGTGTGTGTGCAAAGAACTCTTAACATGAGATCTACCTTCTTAACAAATTTTTTTTAATTATTTTATTGAAGTCATATTGGCTTATAACTGTGCAAATTTCAGGTGTAGATTTTTATATTTCAGCTTCTGTGTAGACTGCATCATTTTCTCCATCAATAGTCTAGTTTTTATCCATCACCATATATATGTGCCCCTTTACTCTTTTCACTCTCTCTCCACCCTCTTCCCCTCAGACCAGTAGTCTGGTCTCCTTATCTATGTGTTTCTTTGTTTGTCTTCCCCATATGAATGAAATCATATGGTATTTGTCTTTCTCTGTCTGACTTATTTTGCTTAGTGTAATGCCCTCAAGGTCCATCCATATTGTCACAAATGGCATGATTTTGTCTTTTTATGGCTGAATAGTATTCCATTGTATATATATACCACATCTTCTTTATCTATTCATCTCTTGATGGGGACTTGGGTTGCTTCCATGTCTTGGCTATTGTGAATAATGCTGTGATGAACATAGGGGTGCATATACCTTTTTGAATTAGTGATTTCATGTTCTTTGGAAAAATACCCAACGTGGAATAGCTGGATCATGTGGTATTTCTATTTTTAATTTTTTAAGAAATCTGTATACTGTTTTCCATAGTGGCTGCAGTAATTTGCATTCCCACCTACAGTGTAAGAGGGTTGCTTTTTCTCCACATCCTCTCTAACACATCTTCTCAACACATCCTCTCCACATCCTATCTAACAATGATACCTCATTGTAGTTTTGATTTGCCTTTCCCTAGTAATTAGTGATGTTGAACATCTTCTCATATGCCTGTTGGCCATCTGTATTTCTTCTTTGGAAAAATGTTTGTTCATATCCTCTGCCCATTTTTTGGTTAGGGTTGTTCATTTTTTTGTTGCTGAGTTGTATGAGTTCTTTATATATTTTGGAAATTAACCTCTTGTTGGATATATGATTTCCAAATATTTTCTCCCAGTTGGTGAGTTGTCTTCTCATTTTTTTCATGGTTTCCTTTGCCATGCAGAAGTTTTTAGTCCCATTTGTATATTTTTTCTTTTGTTTCCCTTGTCTGAGTAGACATAGTATTCAAAAAAGATACTGTTAAGACCAATGTCAAAGAGCATACTGCCTATGTTTTCTTCTAGGAGTTTTACACTTTCAGATCTTACATTCAAATCTTTAATCCATTTTGAGTTAATTTTTGTGTACGTTGTACGATAATGGTCTACTTTCATTCTTTTGCATGTGGCTGTCCAGCTAAAAAATTTTTAAGTGCATAATACAGTATTGTCTACAATAGGCATGATGCTGTACAGAAGATCTCTTGAACTAATTTATATTGCATAACTGAAACTTTATACCAATTCAGCAACAACTCCCCATTTCCCCCTCCTCTGAGCCTGGATTTTGAAAGCAGCAAGAGAAAAGGAAGTCATTACATACAAGGGAGCTCCCGTGAAACCCTTAGTAGATTTCTTAGTAGAAACCTTGCAGGCCAGAAAAGAGTGGGATGAAGTATTCACATATGAAAGAAAAAAACCTGCCAACCAAGAATACTATATTCCGCAAAACTGTCCCTCAGAAATGAAGAAGAAACAGATGATTTTCCAGACAAACAAAAGCTGAGGTAGTTCATCACCACTAGACATGCTTTACAAGAAATGCTAAAGGCAGTTCTTCAAGTTGAATGAAAGGATGCTAAACACAACAGGAAAGCATGTGAAAGTATAAAACTCACTGGGCAAGGTAAATATACTGACAAATTCATTTTCAAGCATGCTTGAAACAAATGAAAAATAGAAAGTTTTAGCAAAGAAATAGAAGACATCAACAAAGAAATAAGAGATATAAAGAAAACCCAAATGAAAATTACAGAATGGAAAAATATAACAACTGAAATAAAAATATCAATGGTTATGCTCAACAGCAGAATCGGGAGGACAGAGAAAAGAATCACAGAACTTAAAAATAGAACAATAGAGAGAAAATAGGCTTAAAAAAATGAAGAGATTTTTAGAGACCTGGGATACTATAACAAGAGATGTAACTACCATTGGAGTCCCAGAAGGAGAGAAGAAAGAGGGTGGGGCTGGAAAAAAGTACCTGAAGAAAGAATAGCTGAAAATTTCCCAAATTTGGCAACAGACATAAACTTAAACATTTAAGAAGCTAAGTGAACCCCAAACAGGTATAAACCCAAATAAATCTATGCAAAGACACATCATAGTCAAATTTCTAAACACTAAGGACAAAAAAATATATTGAAAGCAGTGCAAGAGAAACAACATCTTGCCTACAGGGGAAAAAAACAATTAAAATGACAGTGAATTTATCATTAGAAACCATGGAGACCAGAAGGAAGTGGCAGAACTTTTCTCAAGGACTGAGGAAAAAGACTTGTCAATGCAGAATTCTATATCTAGGGAAAATATGCTTCAGTAATTAACAGGAAATCAGAGCATTCAGAGATGAAGAAAGCTAAGAGAATTTGTCACCAGCTGACCTGCCCCAAAGAATGGCTAAAGGAAGTTCACTAAATATAAAGGAAATGATTAAAATAAAGGAATCCTGGAACATCAGAAAAGAAGGGAAAGCACCAAAAAAAGCAAAAATGTAAGTAAATATGATAAACTTTACTTCTCTTGCATTTTCTAAAGTATGTTTGACAGTCAAAGGAAAGTTATAACACCATCTGATGCAGTTTTCAATATATGTAGAAGAAATATTTAATACAATTATACTATAAACAAGGTAGGACAAAGGGATGTAGAAAGAGGTAATTTTTCTAAACTTCACTTGAACTAGTAAAATGATGACACCAGCAGACTGGGATAAGTTATGTATATATGGTGTAATACCTAAATCAACCACAAAAAAGCTATACAAAGATACACTCAAAAACACTATAAATCAAATATAGGGGTGGGATAGATTTGAGAATAATAGCACAAATGAGAGGTGAGAAAATGGAGCGATACTGCAACAAAGTTGCTATATTTCTCAGAATTAAGTTATTAGTAATCTGAAGTACATTGTGACATATTAAGATGCATATTGTAATCCATAGAGCAACCACTAAGAAATATAGCTAAAAAATTAAAAACAAATAAAAATGGCACTTTGAAAATTTGCTTAAAACAATATAGAAAGCAAGAAAAGAGGAAGAAAATAACAAAAAAATACATGAGTCACATAGAATACAAGCTGCAAAATAGCAGATGTAAACACAATCATATCAATAATTGTATTAAATGTGAATGGACTAAATGCTCCACTTGAATGATGGAGATTGTAAAACTGCATAAAAAAGCAAAATCTAACTAAACGGTGACTATGAAAGACACACTTTAGATTCAAAGACACAAGTAAATTGAAACTGAAAATATGGAAAAAGACATATCATGCAAAAGTAATCTTAAAAGAGCTAAAGAGGCTGTACTAATATCAGACAAAATAGACTTTAAGATCAGAAATATTACTAGATCCAAAGAAGGACACTTCCTAATGATAAAAGAATCAACACATAGGGAGTAAGAGTAGTCATGAATTTATATGCTCCTATAAACAGAGCCCTAAACTAATGAAGCAAAGATTGACAGATTGAGGAGAGTAATAGCTACTTCAACAGTTATACTTTAACTTAATATAGTTGATTTAAATCATCTTTCCTCAGTAAGATGGAAATAGATAGTAAGTAAGAGCAAATAGATAGAAAATCTGTAAGGATATATAAGACTTGAAAACACTATCAAACAACTCGACCTAACTAACACATATAGAACAATCCATCCAAAAGCAGAAAAATACATAGTCTCTTCAAGTGCACCTGCAACATTCTCCAGGATAGATCATGTGCTGGGCATAAAAAAAATACTCAATAAATTTAAAATAATTGAAATAATCTAAAGTGTCTTCTCTGACTATGCCAGAGTTAAATTAGAAACTAACAACAGAAAGAAATCAAGAAAATACTCACATATTTGAAATCAAACATCACACTTCCAAATAATGCTTGGCTCAAAGAAAAAATAAAAAAGGAATTGAAAAAGTATAAAACAAAATGAAAACATGACACTAAAATTTACGTGATGTAATTAAAGCAATGTTTACAGGGAAATTTTAGATATAAAATCTTATATTGGAAAGGAGGAAAGATTTAACAAAATCAAGAATGAAAGAGGGGACATCCTACAGAATTCCAAGAAGTAAAAGGATTATAAGGGAAGATTGTGAACAATTTTATGTGAAAATTTAGACAAGCTAGATGAAATGGAAAAATATCTGGAAAAACATAAAATATTAAAACTGAGTAAAAACGAAAAAGAAAAGCAAAATTTCTAAGCAAAGTAATTGAATTAGTAATTTAAAACCTTACCAAAAACAAAGCCCAGGCTAGGATGGCTTCACTGGTGAGTTCTACTAAACATTTAAGAAAATAAATAATGCCAACTCTTCACTAAATCTTTTAAAAAATAGAGGAGTATAAAATATTTCCCAATTCAATTTATGAAGCTCTATTCCCCCAATGTCAAAGACTGACAAAGACATCACAAGAAAATAAAACTACAGACCAATATCCCTCATGAAAATTGATGCCACAGTCCTTAGCAATATATTAGCAAATCAATCCAAGTAACAAATGAGGATGATTTTACAGAGTAGTGGGGTTTATCCCAGAAATACAACATTGGTTGACATCCAAAAGTCAATTGATGTAATACACCACATTAAGAGAATAAAGGGGAAAAATGACTGTATCAAAGATTCAATAAAATCATTTGACAAAATCTAATGCCCATTCATGATAAAAGTTCTCAAAAAACTAAGAATAAATGGGATCTTTTTCAATCTGATAAAGTGCATCCATGAAAAGCCTATAGCCACCATTATAGTTAATTGTGAAAAAAATGAATGTTTTCCCTCGAAGGTTGGGAAGAAGACAAGAATATCTGCTCTTACCACTTACATTCAATATTGTGCCAGCGGTTCTAGCCAGTGCAATAAGGCAAGAAAAGGAAATCAAAGGCATACAACTTGGAAAAGAAGAGGCAAAACTGTCTTTATTCTCAGATGACATGATCTGGCATATAGAAAATACTAAGGAATCTATAAAATTACTACTAGAACTAATAAGCAAGGTCACAGGATACAAGATCAATATACAAAAAATCAATTGTATCTCTATATACTATCAATGAACAATCTGAAGATAAAACTAAGAAAACAATTCCACTGACAAAAGCATCAAAAAATATTTAGGAATAAATTTAACAAGAGAAATGGAAAACCTTTACACTAAAAACTACAAAACACTGGTAAGAGCAATTAAAGCAGACCTAAATTAATGAAGAGATATACTATGTATATGGATTGGAAGACTTAATATTTGTAAAATGGTGATTGTCTGCTTTCAACTTTTTATTGTTGAGTATGATGTTAACTGTGAGCTTGTCACGTACAGCCTTTATTATGTTGAGGTACATTCTTTCTATTCCTAATTTCTTGAGATTTTTTATCATAAAAGATGTTTAACTTGGTTGAATGCTTTTTCTCCATCAATTGAGATAATCATATGATTTTATCATTTATTCTGTTAATGTGGTGAGTCACATTTATCGATTTGTGTATGTTGAACCATCCTTGCATCCCAGGGATAAATCCTACTTGATCATATTGTATGATATTTTTAATGTGCTGTTGAATTTGGTTTGCTAGTATTTGTATGTTCATCAAGGATATTAGCCTGTAGTTTTCTTTTCTTGTAGTGTCCTTATCTGGTTTTGGTATAAGAGTAATGCTGGCCTTATAAAATGCATTTGAAACTGTTCCCTCCTCTTCAGCTTTTTGGAAGAGTTTGAGAAGGACTGTTAATTCTTCCTTAAATGTTTGGTAGAATTTACCCATGAAGTCATCTGGTCCTGGGCTTTTCCTTATTGGGAGGTTTTTGATTACCATTTCAATCTCCTTACTCATTATTAGTCTATTCAAATTTTCTATTTATTCATTATTTGGTGTTTGTAGGTTTTATGTTTCTAGGAATTTATCCATTTCTTCTAGATTATATAATTTGTTGGCATATAATTGTTCATAGTAGTCTCTTATGATCCTTTGTATTTCTGTGGTATCAGTTGTAATGCCTCCTCTTTCATTTAAAATTTTATTTATTTGAGTCCTCTCTCTTTCTTTCTTGATTAGTCTAGCTAAATAATCCTAAAATTCATATGGAACCACAAAAGACCCCAAATAGCCAAAGCAACCTTGAGAACGAAGAACAAAACTGGAAGCATCACTCTTCCTGATTTCAAACTATATTACAAAGCTATTGTAATCATAACAGTACTCTGTAGGCATAAAAACAAACACATAGACCAAAGGAACATAATACAGAGCCCAGAAATAAACCCATGCATATAAAGTCAACTAATCTTTGACAAGGGCACCAAGAATACACAATTGGGAAAGGATAGTCTCTTCAATAAATGGTGTTGGTAAAACTGGATATCCACAGGCAAAAGAATCATAATGAACCCTTATCTTACACCACACACAAAAATTAACTCAAAATGGATTAAAGACCTGGAACTGTAAAACTCCTAGAAGAAAACATAGGGAAAAACCTCCTTGACATTGGTCTTGGCAATGATTTTTTGGATATGACACGAAAAGCACAGGCAACAAAAGAAAAAATAAATAAATGGGACTATATCAAATAAAAAAGCTTCTGTATAGGAAGGGAAACAGTCAACAAAATGAAAAAAGCAACCTATGGAATGGGAGGAAATATTTACAAACCATCTATCTGATAAGGGGTTAATATCCAAAATATATAAGGAACTCATACAACTAGATAGCAAAAAAAAAAAACCCCAAGTAATCTGATTAAAAAATGGGCTAGGAACCTGATGGACATTTTTCCAAGGAAGACATACAAATGGTCAACAGGTATATGAAATTTTTCTCACCATCACTAATCATCAGAGAAATGCAAATCAAAACCACAATGAGATATCACCTCATACCTGTTAGGATGGCTATCATGAAAAAGACAAAAGATAACAAGTGTTGGTAAGGATGTGGAGAAAAGGGAACCCTTGTGCACTGTTGGTGGGAATGTAAACTGGTGCAGCCACTCTGGAAAACAGTACGGAGTTTCCTCAAAAAATTAAAAATAGAACTACCATATGATCCAGCGATCCTACCTTTGTGTATATACCCAAAGGAAATGAAATCAGGATATCAACTGCACCCCCATGTTCATTGCAGCTTTATTCACAATAGCCAAACAACCTAAGTGTCCATTGATGGATGAATGGATAAAGAAAATGTGAGATTTATGTATATATAAAATGAAATAGTATTCAGCCATAAAAAAGAAGGAAATCCTATCATTTGGGACAACAAGGATGAGCCTGGAGCATGTATGCTAAGTGAAATACACCAGTCACAGAAGGACAAATACTGTATGATCTCACTTATATGTGGAATCTAAAAAAGTTGAACTCATAGAACCAGAAAGCAGAATGGTGGTTACCAGGGGCTGGGGTGGGGACATGGGGACATATTGGTCAAAGGGTACAAACTTTCAGTTATAAGATGAATGAGTGCTGGGGATCTAATGTACAGCATGGTGACTACGGTTAATAATAATGTATTGTATACTTGACATTTGCTAAGAGAATAGATCTAGTGTTCTTGCCACACACATACACAAAATGGTGAGGTGATGGATGTGTTAATCAACCTGATTGTGGAAATCGTTTCACAATGTATACATATATTAAATCATCAAATTGTACACTTTAAATATATATAATTATTTTTCAATTCTACCTCAATAAAGTTGGAAAAAAATAAAAGCCAGAAAAAGTCCAAATAACATGACAAAAAATAATAATAGAACGTGACAGGACTGTCATAGAGGTGAGGACAAGGGCAGAAGAGGGTCAGCTGACAGAGGGAGTGGAGGACCTGCAGAGGAGGGTGAGGTGGTCTTAAAGGATGAAGAGTGACCCTAGGGAGAGAAGAGGGGGCATTCAGGGTAGAGGTGACAGCCTGGGAAAGGCGTGCAGGGCTGTGTGTGTGAGGACAGGAAGAGCCGCTTTACTAGAGCGTGGAAAGTAACGCAAGGGGCGGAGGGGACGAGCCTGGACAGCAAGGGGGCAGGACGGTTCAGGGCCTGTAACCCGCGGGCAGCAGGGCCCGTGGTGCGGTCTTATGGAGAGAAGCACTCAGACCTTGTATGTGTTTCTGACAGTGAGCTCTTGCACGTGGGTGTGTGGGGAGGCCTGTGGGGAGGCCATGGTTTTGAGCTCTGCCGTGTTGCCGTAGAGTGGGCATCAATGAATGCTTATTGAATGGAATGAATGAGTGAACTAGTTGTCTGAGTCTCCATCTCCTTCTCTACAAAAGGAGGGGACTGGCGACTTCTGGTTTGTTCCCAATGGTGGCAGGATGGTAAACTCGCATGGGTTTCTGGCTCCATGCCCTGAACCAGCCCCTGGAGATGCTACAGAAGGGGGATGGAGGTTGACGGGCCTGTCAATCTTCGAGAGGAGCCCTGGCGAGCCCTGTGGTCCTGCACCCCGGGAGGAGCCCAGCCAGGCCTGGACCCCAGGCCTCCTGCTCCACATTCTGGGGTCCTCCCCACACCCCACTGCCTCCCATGCTGGCATTCTCGGTGCCAGCAGGGCTGCTGGTCATTTGGCTGCTGAAGGCCTGGGACTGGGACAGGGGCGGGGTGGTGGCAGGACCGGAGGAGACGGGCACATGTTCTTGCATGGAATGTCCTCTGGTGTGGAAGTCAGGGAGAAAAATGCTGTCATGGCGGTGGTTCAAATCAACAAGGGGAGTGAAAAGGGAGAAGGAAGCGAGGCACCAGAAAGCACAGGCTATACAAATACTATCTCCCTGCCCAGCTGACTAAATGGGACTTTGGGGATGGGAAGCATCCCATGAGTAAACAAATACAAGGTCTCCTACCCATGTAACCGGATAAGATGGAAAACACATTAATGATGAAACTCTATTTAAAAGGCGCAAGTCAAAACAAATAAATTAACTTAGTATGTTATGAAACAATTACAACAGTACCCACTGCCCTCGCCCCACCCCCACCCCCACCTCTAACCAGAGGTCTTCTTTCTGGCTCAAACCCTGGGGTTTTGGCAAAATTTTAAATGGCTTCAGAGTACAGTGCGTGCCTTTGGACCCAACCCGGCTGGCTTTATTATGTGCATGGACTCCATCAGCGCGGACGTCTGGCGGGTTTCCCCAGCCCAGCATCCTTTCCTGCTCCCAGACACAGAATGGGGACAGCTCTCTCTGCTCCTGCAGGCCGCTGCCCCCCAGGCCTGCCTGGGGCCATGGCCTCTGGAAACGGGTGCTCTGTGACTTGCTGGGAGTGGTCTCGACAGCGCTCCCCCACTGCTTTCCTTAGCTCCTGCCCCCCAGGCTGACCTCTGCAGTGTCTTGTCTACTTTTCAAAAAACCGCCTCATCTCCAATCTCTCCTCTGCTCCCCTCAGCCTTTCCCACCTTCCAAGCAGACGCCCAGGAGATCTGTTCTGTTAGGGTTGGGAGCCCTGCACCACCTTACTAGTCCCCAGGGAGCTCCCGCTCACCCTTTAAGAATCAGTTTAAATGCCACCCCCTCTGGGAAGCTCTGGTGGGCAGAATAATGCCCCCGAAGATGCCTACATCCTACTCCCCAGAACCTGTGATTATGTTACTTACATGTCAAGGGGGGCTTTAAAGTTGCAGACGGAATTAAGGATGCTAATCAGCTGACCTAATAGGCAGATGATCCTGGATTCCCCAAGTGGGGTTCCATGTAATCACAGGGGTCCTTAAATGTGAACGAGGGAGGCAGGAGAGGAGGTGTGGCAGGACTCAGCCCAACGTTGCTGGCTTCGAAGATGGAGGAAGGGACCGTGAGCCAAGGAACACATGTGGCCTCCAGAAGCTGGACGAGGCAAGGGAACGGATTCCCCCAGAGCCTCCAGAAGGAATGCAGCCCTGCCAACACCTTAATCGTAGCCTGGTGAGACCCATCTCAGACTTCCGACCTCTAGAACTGTAAGGTCGCACATTTGTGTTGTTTTAAGCCTCTAAGTTGGTGGTGATTTGTTGTTAAAGCAACAGGAAACCCGTGCAAGGGCCTTCTCCCCCGCTCCCCAGGAAGAGGTGGACAATCCCTCTGTGGGTTCCACGCATTTTAGAGCAGGTTTCTTGATGCCGCTATTTTGACTTGGGACATTATGTCACGGCTCAGAGAAGAAGCCAATAAACTTGCAACTCTTAAAACACGTCTAGGTAGAGTCAGCTCAGTCCCAGCCTTCACCCCTTTCCTGCCCTTTCTCTGTCCTTGGCCCCCACACATCCCAGGGGCCATGCTAAACAGCAACAGGGCCAGCTTCCTCCCTGCAATCTAAAACCTATTTTGAGGACAGATATTATGGAGCCTAAAAGGGCCGAGGCTGCCACCAAGCCCCGCAGGCAGAAGCCCACGTGGACTGGGGCTGGGCTGGGGGTCCTGGAGGGGCCGCTTACACTGCTCGGTGATGAAACAGCTGTGGCCAGTGCGTCCTGCTTGGCACACAGCCCTCTCGTGGCGCCTATGTCACCATCTGGAACCGTGTTTGTTCCGCCGTCTCCCTGCCGGGCCGTGTGTCTTGCGGGACCAGCAGCCGGATGATCGCTGCATCCTCAGAGCTGGGGCTGACACCCAGTAGGGGCTCTGCGCTGAGTGACGAATGAAGAAATGAATCTGTAAAAAATTAGGGAAAAACCAAAAGACGGTTTCAAAAGACATTCTTGCGGTCCACAGCATCACATTTTCCTCATGGAGGACAGCTTGCAAGCTGGCCTCTCTCCCATCTAAAGGCTCTCCGCAATGCATTGCCATTTCGTACTCGTTTCCCCCCCCCAAGCCAGCTTCTGCACCAGCCTTCCCAGCACCCCCAGCCTGGGCTAGGTGCCCCCTCCCCTGCTCCCTGGTACCCTGGGCATGCCCACAGCACGCTGCTTCCAGGGCTGTCCACCTCCCATCCCAGTCTTCCGTGCCCCAGACCCAGCTCTGGAGGAGGGACCCCATGAAGGTTCGCCTAGTGGGGTTCCACAAGGCAGAGAGGATGCCAGGCGCTCTGCTGATGGGCTCTGGAAATGTGGCAATTTCGATGCTATTATGTTTGCACTATCTGTCCTCATTCCCTCTCAGCTTCCCCCGAGTTTGTTTGTTGCTGAATTAATGAAAAGAGCATGTGCTCTGTGCTTACTCCTCTCATGGTGCTTACTGCAGTGTAATGAGATTCTATCAAAGCGGCTCTCTCCTCGGAGCCGGGCTGGAGCACTGAGTGGATGCGGTGTCCCGAGGAGTCAGTGGTGGGGACAGCAAGCGGAATTCAGGGGCCCACAGCGCTGCTCTGTGGAGGGCCCCTGACCCACGGGGCCTCCCCGGGAGGATGGGAGGCCCACCCAGAAGGGGGAGGAGGTGGAAGTCTCAGTGAGCACAGGAATAACCAGTCTTCCTTCTGTATCATTTTTATTGAAATATAATTGACATACAATATCCTACTAGTTTCAGGTGTACATCATAGTGATTTGACATTTAAATACATTACAAATGATCACCAGGATAAGCCTAGTTACCATCTGTCACCATACAAAGTTATTACAATATTGTTGACTATATTCCCCACGCTGTACATTACATCCCTACGACTTATTTATTTTATAACTGGAGGTTTGTACACTTAATCTCCTTCACCTATTTCACCTGCCCCCTCCCACCCCTCCCCACTCTGGTTTCCACCAGTTGGTTCTCTGTATCTAGGAGTCTGTTTCTGTTTTGGTTTGTTTGTTTGTTTTTAGATTCTACATGTAAGTGAAATCATACGGTATTTGTCTTTCTCCATTTGACTTATTTCGCTTAGCATAACACCCTTTAGGTCCATTCGTGTTGTCTTAAATGGCAAGATTTTATTCTTTTTTATGGCTGAGTAGTATTCCCTAGTGTGTGTGTGTGTGTGTGTGTGTGTGTGTGTATACATATATATATATACACCATATATATACACCACACCTTCTTTATCCATTCATCTATTGATGGACACTTAGGTTGTTTCCAAGCCTTGGCTATTGTAAACAATGCTGCAGTGAACATAAGCATGCATATATCTCTTTGAATTAATGTTTTCATTTTCTTCGGATAAATACATGTAAGTAGAATTGCTGGAGCATATAGTAGTGCTATTTTTATTTTTTTGAGGAACCTCTGTTCTGTTTTCCATAGTGGCTGCACCAATTTACATTCCCACCAACAGTGCACAAGGGTTCCCTTTTCTCCACATCCTTACCAATGCTTGTTATTTCTTGTCTTTTTAACAATAGCCATTCTGACAGGTATGAAGGGATGTATCATTGTGGTTTTGACTTGCATTTCCCTGATGATTAGTGATACTGAACATCTTTTCATGTTTGGTAGGATTCATCTGTGAAGCTGTCTGGTCCCGGACTTTTATTTTTTGGGAATTTTTAAATTACTGATTCAATTTCATTACTTGTAATCAGTCTATTCAGATTTTCTATTTCTGCATGATTCTGTCTTGCAAGGTTGTGTGTTCCTAGGAATTTATCCATGTCGTCTAGGTTTTCCAATTTATTCGTATATAATTGTTCATAGTAGTCTCTTTGATTCTTTGTATTTCTGTGGTGTCAGTTGTAACTTCTTTTTCATTTCTGATTTTATCCACTTGGACCCTCCCTCTTTTTTTCTTGGTTAGTCTGGTTAAAGGTTTATTGATTTTGCTTATCTTTTCAAAGAACCAGCTTTTGGTTTCATTGGTCTTTCCTATTGTTATTTTAGTCTCTATTTCATTTCTTTCCACTCTGATTTTTATTATTTCCCTCCTCCTACAGACTCTGAACTTTGTTTGTTCTTCTACTGTTAGTTTCTTTTAAGTGTAAACTTAGATTGCTTATTTGAGATATTTCTTGTTTCTTGAGGTGGGCCTGTATCGCCATAAACTTCCCTCTTAGAACTGCTTTTGCTGCGTCCCATAGATTTTGGAAAGTTCTGTTTCTATTTTCATTTGTCTCAAGGTATTTCTTGATTTCCTCTTTGATTTCTTCAATGACCCATTGGTTGTTCAGTAGCATGTTGTTTAGTCTCCACATATTTGTGACTTTCCCAGCTTTTTTCTTGTAGTTGATTTCTAGCTTTATACCATTGTGGTCAGAAAAGATGCTTGATACGATTTCAATCTTCTTAAATTTATTGAGACTGTTTTGTGGCCTGATGTGATCTATCCTGGAGAACATTCCATGTGCCACTGAAAAGAATGTGTATTCTGCCATTTTTCAATGGAATGCTCTGTATATATCTATTAAGTCTATCTAGTGTAATGTGTCATTTAAGGCCAATATTTCCTTATTAATTTTCTGTCTGGATGATCTATCCATTGATGTAAGTGGGGTGTTAAAGTCCCCTATATCATTGTATTACTGTCAATTTATCCCTCTATGTCTGTTATATTTGCTTTACATATTTAGCTGCTCCTATGTTGGGTGCATAAATATTTATGAATGTTATATCCTTTTCTTGGATTGGAAGACAGTAGAAGGAAGGACAATGTCCTTCTTTGTCTTTTGTTACAGTCTTTGTTTAAAAGTCTACTTTGTCTGATATGAATATTGCTACCTTAACTTTCTTTTTGTTTCCATTTGCATGGAATATCTTTTTCTATCCCTTCACTTTCAGCC
Organism: Diceros bicornis minor; assembly: GCF_020826845.1. Taxonomy (NCBI): domain Eukaryota; kingdom Metazoa; phylum Chordata; class Mammalia; order Perissodactyla; family Rhinocerotidae; genus Diceros; species Diceros bicornis. The sequence continues at coordinate 46,242,543 of NC_080763.1, forward strand.
TGTGATTGTGTTTAGATCTGAAGTGAGTCTATTGTTGGCAGCATATAGATGGGTCTTTTTCTTTTATCCATTCAGCCACCCTGTGTCTTTCAATTGGAGCAGTTAGTCCATTTACATTTAAAGTAATTACTGATAGATATGTACTCATGCCATTTCGTTTGTTATTTTCTGGTTGTTTTTGTAGTTCTTCTCTGTCCCTTTCTTCTTCTCTTGCTCTCTTCCCCTGTGCTTTGATGGTGTTCTTTAGTGTTATGCTTGGGTTCCCTTCTCTTCATTTTCTGTGTATCTATTGTAGATTTTGGGTTTGTGGTCACCATGAGGGTCATATATATCGACCTACACAGAGAGCAGTCTATTTTAAGGTGATAGTTACTTAAGTTCAAGCACATTCTCAGAGCACTACATTTTTACCTACCCCCATGTTTTATGTTTTTGACATCATATTTTAAATTGTTTTATTTCGTGTATCCCTTAACTGCTTATTGTAGTTATAGTTGATTTTACTGCTTTTGTATTTTAACCTTCACACTAGCTTTGTAAGTGGCTGCTCCACTGCCTTTACTAAATGTTTGCCTTTACCAGTGAGAGTTTTTCTTTCATATGTTTTCTTATTTCTAGTCATGGCCTTTTCTTTTCCGCTTACAGAAGCCCCTTTAACATGTCTTGTAAGGCCAGTTTACTAGTGATGAACTCCTTCAGTTTTTGCTTGTCTGGGAAACTCGTTATCTTTCCTTTGATTCTGAACGACAACCTTGCCAGGTAGAGTATTCTTGGTTGTAGGTTTTTTCCTTTCAGTACTTTGAATATATCCTGCCACTTCCTTCTGGCCTGCAAAGTTTCTGCTGAAAAATCAGCTGATAGTCTTATGGGGGTTCCCTTGTATGTGACTTGTTGTTTTTCTCTTGTTGCCTTTAAGATTCTCTCTTTAACTTTTGCCAATTTAATTATAATATGTCTTGGTGTGGATCTCTTTGGGTTCATCTTATTTGGGACTCTCTGTGCTTCCTGGACCTGGATGTCTGTTTCCTCCCCCAGGTTAGGGAAGTTTCCAGCCATTATTTCTTCAAATAAGTTTTCTGCCCCTTTCTTTCTCTTCTCCTTCTGAGGCTCCAAAAATGCAAATGTTAGTATGCTTGATGTTGTCCCAGAGGTCCCTTAAATTGTCCTCATTCTTTTAAATCCTTTTTTCTTTTTGCAGTTCCAATTGGGTGATTTCCCCTATTCTGTTTTCCAGATCGCTGATGATACACTATTCTGTATCATCTAATCTGCTGTTGATTCCTCTAGTGTATTTTTCACCTCAGTTATTGTATTCTTCAGCTCTGATTGGTTCTTTCTCATATTTTCTAACTCTTTGCTGAAGTTCTCACTGTTCCTCCATTCTTCTCTCAAGTTTGGTGAGCATCTTTACAACCATTACTTTGAACTCTTATAAGTGAATTACCTGTTTCATTCAAGTTTTTTCTGGGGTTTTACCTTATTCTTTCATTTGGCACATACTCCTCTGTCACCTCATTTTGTTTGACTTTCTGTGTTTGTTTCTATAAATTAGGCAAAACAGCTACTTCTTCCGGTGCTGAAGGAGTGGCCTTGTTGGGCGCATCCCCCGTGTAGACTGCATGTGCTCAGTGGCTTTGGCAGCCAGCTGGAGCTGGAGTGAGTGCAGGCCAGGGGTCCTGAGGCATGCCACAGGGGCTGCCCCGGTGGATGACTGGAGCTGGGGCAGGCCTGGGCATGGGCGGGGGGGTGGGCCGGCTGCGCCACACTGGGGCCACCTTGAGGGGCAGCTAGAGCTGGTGTGGGCCAGGAGCCTGGGGCATGCGGGCGTGGCCTTTGCAGGCCGGCTAGGGCATCTGGACCGTGCTCCCGCCCACACTATCAAGGTGGAGTGGAATGCAAAAAATGGCGCTCACTGGCGCCTCCAACCCGGGAGAGAATTCCAATAGTTCTCCACCCATTTGGCAGTTGCCCTACGGTTAGTAAGTGGATTTCCTTCCCATATAGTCTAGGTACCCTTTAAACTGCTGTTTTTTCACTGTGCCCCAGGGTGGGCAAGCTTGCGTGTGGGCCCCTTGATGATAGCCCTCCCTGCTGCAGGTCCCCACATTGGGGGGACCTTCCATACCATGTCTCTGTCTCTCCTACCCATCTCTATGCAGTCCCTCTATCACTTGTGTGCAGAAGCTGTTCAATCAGCTCTCAGCTCTTCTTCCGGAGGAATTGCTCTATATGTAGATGTAGATTAGGTGTATCCATGGAAGGAGGTGACTTCAGGGTCTTCCTACACTGCCATCTTGGACCCGCCTCTTCCTGTTTTATCTCAAATGAAGACTCAGCACCACTCTCTCACATCACAAAGTGAGCCACTTTGTGTCTCGGGCCACGATACGGCAGAAGAACAGACTCCCGAATCGATTGTGACAAGCTCCTTGAAGACCCCATTGCCTGAGATCAAAGTCAAGTCAATAACTACAAAAACCGAAGCATGGCTTGTTCCCGGCCCCTTCCCCCGGCCTCTCCATCTGTCACAAGTCACCAGTAGCAGCTCTCGAGCCAGCAGCCACCCCACTAGCAGGGAGGAGTGTCAGCGATTACTGAACTCTGACTGCAAGTCCAGCTTCACATTCATTCATGCTGAAGATGCCCGTGGCCTCCCTGCCTTTCCCCCACCCTGGTGGAGTCAGGCTAGACTCCCGGATCATTCACTTCCACACCCAAGCAGCAGAGCAAAAATGGGACGGTGACATCACTCCCCTCCCCGCGGTACCCGCCCCCAGCCCCTGAAATGGATGAATCCTTAAAGGAATCTCCAGGGAGGTCAGACGAACAGAGCAGGTGAAGGGCAGGATGCAAGAATTCCTTCCAAGGAGCAAAAGAACTTTCTGGCACTGGTGATTCTCACAGGCCACACAGAGTGGGCAGCCAGCAAGATGACACGACACGTCTCTGACAAGGGGGTGTGGACAGACCATGAGGACAGTGATCAGAACTGGGCTGCCTGCCCAGGACGCCTTCTTCAAGGAGGGGAGGCACCGTCAGAGAGAGGCAAAGTGTCACCTAAATGTCTGCAAGAATGACTGGCAGCTTTTATCCAGAAGCTTCTACAGGAAGCAGCACACAGCAGATCTGACAGCGACGGTGGGGCCATCTGCGGGCAAAATAAAACCCAAAGCCACACACAGTCTTGTTTTTTATTTACCTGCACGATTCCCAGGCTGCAAATTGCACAACCAGAGTCCATCAATATACAGTGAAACAGATTCCCTGACTGAAATTTCGGTCGTAAACACGTTTGCACTTTGCTCTCCCAATTACAACTAAGTTCACCAGTGTGTCACACAGAGAAAAGATAACCTCGGCCACTGCAGTTAATTTTTACCAAGTCCCTTTTGGTAAACAGGGGACTTAGAGTTTTATTTTTCTTTCTACTCCAGCAGCCTCAACATGTTTGTAGTATAACAAATAAAAGCATTTTCTGGGAACCTCCAGGAAATTAATGGCTCATTTTTCCTGGCAGACTGATGTGAGGGTTCTCAATTACCTTACGCTGATTAAAGACGAGCGTTACTGCCTCTAGGCAAAGAGAAAAAGAAGAGAAAAAACAAAGCCCATTAGCAAAAGGGGGTAGTGATGTAAGCAGTGTGGACAAGTTGGATCTGCTTTTCTACTTGAGTGTGATTTCCAGATGCCGTAAATGGGATCTGATGGAGGCGAGACCACCTCGCGTCACGAGGCTGCCTTGGGAGAGCTCTTACAGGGAGATAAAAAGCGATCGTTACTTATGGAGGACCCACGATGCGTTTGACCCTTCAGTCTAATTTCCCATTTTAAAAATGCCCCGCAGGTAGGTAGTATTGACATCATTTTCCAGCTCCAGGAACAGACTTGGAGAGAGTTTTCCTCCCCGTATGCAGGGGTGGACGGAGAGCGTGCCCTCAGGCCTGCCTGGGTGTGAACCATAGCTCCCAGCTCAGCTGTAGCTCTGCGCTGCCCAAGCAGGGACATTTATTAGGTCAGCAAAGGCCCATAGGGCTGGGGGTAGATTCAAGGGGTGAAGGTGTCCAAGGGGATCATTAGCCATTTATTTCCTGCCCATACCACTGGCAAACACACACACACACACACACACACGCACACACTCACACACACACACACACACACACATCTATGCACACAGCTGGAGATATCATGAGTTACCCCCACTCCCCACCCTGCGGCCAGAGGAGGGAGGCCGGACGGTGTCAGTGGAAAGCCAGCTGGGCTGGGAATCGAGGCTGACTTCTCAGCCCCGGCTTTGCCTCTCAACAGCTTTGCCACACGGACTAAATCTGTCTGTCCCTCCTGTGCACAATGGAGGGCTGCCCGGGATAACTTCGAAGGTTTCTTCAGTTTTACATTCTATGATTCTATTAATACTGAGAGTAGATTTTAAGTGCTAAATGGAGTCCATGAAGGCCGCATACTTCTCGAGATTTAGAATGTCTCTCTACTAATTGAAACTAATTCTCCAAACTGCACATTAAAAGCCCCAGGCTGATTTTTCTATTTGATGGACCCTGACAAAGCGGCGCGTGGAGATGGAGCGGCCCCGAGTGCGCGCTCTCACGCGAGCCCTCTGCTGCTGCTCTCAGCGAGGCTTCTGCTAATTTATATTAATGCATCTTTGCTTTCCCTGGCAAGCCCTTGCCGCAGCCGTCCCCGCAGCCTATGTCACTTAAATCACATAATGCACTGCCGCCTCTCTCTCTGTCTCGCGCTCTCTCTTTTCCCTCTCTTCTCTTTCACTACTTAGAGCTTGGCAAACTAATGGGCATAATCATGACGATGAGCATTTAACAGTGATGGGCACTGCTCTCAACAGAGCACAGTTCTTCCTCAGGGGAAAGGACATTTAAATTCTACTGACTAGGTAATTGAGATGCAGAATGACATCGGCCCCAAAACTGGGTGTCTGGAGGAGAGGCCACCAGGAGCTAGAAGGCCGTCAGGAAAAACAGTGGTAAAGAAAAGGCAGAGAAGCAGGCTGAAGATTAGAGGCTCTGCGTTTACCTTCCACAGCCCTCAGGGCCAGTGAGCCTCTGAAAGTGGCGCCTTCCACCCTAGAGGGTGTTGAGTTTCAAGTTATTTAAACAGATGAAAAGCAAAAGTCCAATGAACAATATTTACCCATGCTTTAAATGACGTACTCTGTTTTTACCGTGCTAAAATACACATAACATAGAATTTACCATCTTAACCATTTTTAAGTATACAATTCAATGGCATTAAGTACACTCACATTGACGTGCCACCATCACCACTATCCCTTTCCAGAACTTTCTCATCATCCCAAGGAGAAGCTCTGTACCCATTAAACAATAAGTCTCCATTCCCTCCGCCCTGCAGTCCCTGGGATGAGCTGCACTCATGTTTTCTAATCTATTCTGGTCTATTCCATGAAACAGACGCTGGTCAGGACTCAGGAGCAATGTTCATTTTGAAAAACGATACAACCCTCATTCTAGCTGGGGAAACTGAGGCACAGGGAGGGGAGGCAGCCTGCCGCAACTGCACAGAGAGCCAGGGGACATCAGGGTGGCAAGGCGAGTCACTGGACACCAGTCCTAGTGGCCAGTCAACTTTCCCCGCACTTTATATATGGCCAAGACTGGTCTGTGTGTCCCTTTCTTTCAGAGGAAATTAAGATACACAAGAGTGAAGAGAATGACATACAAACATTTGTGTGGCCACCATCTAGAATTGATGAGCGTTAATATTTGTCACAATGGCTTGAGTTTTTTATAAAAGAAATAGAATATTAGATAATGCTGCCTTCTCGTCCCCACTCCCCGGGCATTCTCTCCGGGTAGGTAACGGGAATTTTACCCTTCCGAATTTGATCTGTGTTTTTCCAGTAAACTGTTTTCATGTTTACACCTACAGAAAGAAATATCCATGAATAATTCGTAGTGTTGTTTGCAGTGCGTTTTTAAACATTTACATAAATGATACTACACAGTAAGCTTGTTTTTTCACTCAATATTATGTTTTTGAGATGTAACCATGCTGACATGAGCGTGTGTTCGTGTGTGCATTTATGTGTGTGTGCACTTAGGTTGTTTCCAATTTATTTCCCTATTACAAACAATGCTGTAATTATGCATGAGTCTCTCTAGGTAATAGATCTAGACGTGGAATTGCTGAGTCTCTGTGAACATGCATTTTCGATTCCAATTTTGCTTTAGCTGTTGACAAATTGCTTCCAAGGTGGTTGAATTAATTTGCATTCCTACCAGCAATGTGTGAGAATTCCTTCTATGCCTTATCTTCACTAATTCTCGATATTGTAAGTCTTTTAAAATTTTTACCAATCTGATTAGTGTGAAATGTCTGTTCGTTTGTTCTAAATCACATTTATCTGGTTATTAGAGAGGCTAAACGTACGTGCGTTAATAATGTGTATTTTCTTCTGTGAATTGTTTATTCTATTATTCTATTGCAAGAAGTGGCAAACAGTAGCCCATCAGCCAGATCTAGCCCATGGGCTGCTTCATATTGTCTGCGAGCTAAGAGTGGTTTTTACATTTTTAAAAGGTCTTAAAAGAAAAAGAAGTGTCAGAGATTACATGTGCCCTGCAAAGCCTAAAATATTTACTATCTGGTTCTTTACGGAAACAATTTACTGACTCTTGTTCTATTTTATTGATACGTATTTTGGATATTAATAATTTGTCTGAACTAGCTCCCCCGCTCTCCCTCCTCAGCTGCCACTGGCTCTTGAGCCCGCCAAGCTTTCACTTCCCCAGGGCCACGGTCCCTGTTTTATTAGAAGCAAAATGTTTTTCTAACATCCTGTCAAGTTTGCATTACATTCAGAATGTGTCATCTAACCTTATCTCCTCTCAAATTCTCCAAGTAAAAATCAATTTAATTCTCTTTACCTTGCGAAATGTATACTACAGAATTTTGCTTCTGGCCCTGATGGAGTGACTGCTACTAACTTGCTCTCCTGTCATAAACAACTAAAAAACTGGATAAAACACAGGAGAAAACTGTTTTCAGACATAGGAAAACAAGCAGCAAAAGTGGTAATCTCAGAGAACAGAGACACCAATGCGATAAGCCTGACTGCCCTGGCTTCCTGTCTAGAGGAACTTTCTGGAGCATGGCACAGGGAGGGGGACCCAAGCACAGGACGAGGATGTCACAGAGGCAAGGAAACAAGCTTTGAAATTTGGAGAAGGTGAAGCAGCAGGTACCTATGGGCCAGAGCAGCAGCGAGGAGGCAGCCACACAGAGAGGGAGGGTCACAGAACCGGCATAGGGGCTCTCTGTAGACACTGAGCAAATACTAAGCTGCACGTGTATAGCGTGAAACTCCACGAGGCCAGGTGACAAAGAACTATGTAAGTGGAACAATTCCTAGAGCTCATTCAGGACTGGGATAAATTTTCGCTCAGACTGGTCAGAGTGGAAAGACCTCAAGGACATCCAGGAGACCTCAGAATGATCACGGTTAGGCAGTCAGGCTCAGTTAGCCCTAGAGAAAGCCTTCTTTACATATGCCTTCACAAAGATTAAAAAGAAAAAAAAAACCTCAAAAGGATCAAACTGATCTGCAAACTTAGCTGCCTGCTAAATGAATTTCACCATTCTTTGGAAACAAAATACAGACACTCAAGGGGCCGGCCCGGTGGCGCAAGCGGTTAAGTGCGCGCGCTCCGCTGCGGCGGCCCGGGGTTCGCTGGTTCGGATCCCGGGCGCGCACCGACGCACTGCTTGGTAAGCCATGCTGTGGCGGCGTCCCATATAAAAAAAGTGGAGGAAGATAGGCACCGATGTTAGCCCAGGGCCGTCTTCCTCAGCAAAAAAAAAGAGGAGGATTGGCGGATGTTAGCTCAGGGCTGATCTCCTCACCAAAAAAAAAAAAAAAAAAAAAAAAATACAGACACTCAATAATGTAATGGGCTTAAGCTTCAGGATCCAATCAAAAACTACTAGACAGTAACAATCAGGAAAAGGTGACCCTTAACCAGGAGAAAAATCAGTCAAGTGGAACAGACCCAGAAATGACAGAGATGGTGGAATTAGCAGATAATCACTTAATAAAATAGCCATTATAAATATGCACACGGGTTTACAGGGAAAGATGAACACAATGAGGAAACATTTAGAAAGTAGAAAAATTATTCAAATGAAACTTATAGAGGTAAAAAATATCTGAAATGAAAAATTCACTGGAAAAATTAACAGCAGATTTGATAATGAAAAAATAATAAGTGAACTTGAAAGGACATAGCAACGAAAACTAACACAAACTGAAACACAGAAGAAAACAAATTAAGGAGCCTCAGTGACCTGTGGGAAAATACAAAGACTGACATACCTGAAATTGGGGACCCAGAAACAGAAGAGATAGGAGGGGATGCAAAAAATATTGAGAAAAAATGGTCAAAATGTTTCTGAATTTTATGTAAACAACGCACAGATCCAAGATACTCAACAAACCACAAGGGACAAACACGCACACACAAATCACACAAGATACATCATAATCAAACTGCTAAAATCCATTAATAAAGGAGAAATCTTAAAAGGATCCAGAAAAAAAAAAAAAAGAAATAAACAACACATACAGGAAACAAAGATAAAATATTGCCGATTTCTTATTAGAAATAATGCAATCCAGAAGACACTGGAAAACATCTTTAGAATAATGTAATAAAAAAAGATATCCACATAGAATTCTACATTCAGCGAAAATATTCTTCAAAAATCAAGGTGAAATGGAGACATTTTCAAATAAAAAAAAGCTGAGAAAATTCACTGCTAGCAAATCTACATTATAATAAATGATAAAGGAAGTTGTCTACACTGAAAGAAAATGATACAGGACGGAAACTCAGATCTACACAAAGAAATGAACAGCAATAAAAATGGTAAAAATGTGAGTAATTATAAAAGGCATTTACTTTCTCATTTTTTAATTTGTTAAAAGATAACTCACTCTTGCTGTTTCCAGTTCAAATGTAAGGAGCTCAAAAGTCACCTCTCCATCTGAATGCAGTAAAAGAAACTGAAGAGACTGAAAATTCAACAAATCTTCTTGGATCTGCAATGAAGTGAGGACACAGGGAAACCATTGCCCCCAAGACTGGAGCGACAGACAGGTGAATACAGGGAGACACGGCTTCCAGGAGCAGAGACTCACGATTAGAAGCCACCCTGGGAACCAGTGCTGAGGTGGAAAACCAGGATTCTAACTGACAAATTGCTAGAGGCTCATTGTGGACAACTCCGAGAGTTAAAACTCCAGGGAGACCCCGTCACTGGGGGCCCCCACAATGTTGTGAGATTTACTTCTGGGAGCTCAACCAGGTTCCCACAGTAAATATCAGAGAAAAATCCCCTCCTGCTTCCTGCAGAGGAAGGAGAAAAGGAAACATTTTGAAATACGCTGGAGCATTCTGTTCTTTCTAACAAGTCCTGCCTTCATAAAAAATAAGAAAACCAGAGTCTAACCTGTGAGGTATTATCAGAGCCTAGCTGAACTGGGGGAAGGGAAATACCCACCTCTGGTCAGCTCTAGCCTTCCATGTGGGGGAAGGAAAATATCCACACCACCCCACTCCAGCCATCATGTCTCCCCTAAGTGGGGAGAAAAAATAAAACCTAAGGAACACTTATGAAGTTCACAGTCCAAAGACAGAGGCTCACTAAAAGACTGAGACCCACTCATATGGCTATAGAACGCTTCTCCTCCCTCCACAGCTCACTACCATATCACTAAAGGCTTATTTACTGCAATTGCTTTTACTTGGTACATCATGTCCAGCTATAAGAGAAAATTGCAAAGCTTACTAAAAGACAAAAAACACACTTTGACGAGACAGAGCATGGGATGTTGGAATTATCAGACCAGGAATTCAAAACAATTATGATTAATAAGCTAAGGGCTCTAATGCACAAAGTAGACAACATGCAAGACAGATGTGCAATGTAAGCTGAGAGATGGAAATTCTGAGAAAGACCCAAAAAGAAATGATAGACATAAAAAAAACACTGTAACAGAAATGAAGAAAGCTTTGGACGGGCTCACTAGCACACCGGACAATGGCTGAAGGAAGACTCTGAGCCTGAGGATATTTCAATAGAAACTTCCCAAACTGAAAAAACAAAGAAACAAAGACTGAGAAAAAAACAGAATATCCAAGGACTGTAGGACAACTACAAAGGTGTAACGTATGCGTAATGGGAATACCAGAAGGAGAAAGAAAGAAAGAAACAGAAGAAATATTTGGAAAAATAATGACTGAGAAATTCCCTAAATTAGTATCAGACACCAAACCACGGATCCAGGAAGCTCAGAGAACATCAAGCAGAATAAACGCCAAAAAAACTATACCAACGCATATCATTTTCAAACTACAGAAAATCAAAGATAAAAAAAAAGTCCTTAAAGAATCCAGAGGGAAAAACACCTTACCTATAGAGAAGCAAAGATAAGAATTACACCTGGCTTCTCTTCAGAAACCATGCTAGCAAGAAATGGTGGAGTAAAATATTTAAAGTATTGAGGGAAAAATCTCGCAACCCAAAATTCTGTACCCTGCAAAATTATCCTTCAAAAATGAAGGAGAGAGCCAGCCCTGATGGCCTAGTGGTTAAAGTTCAGCATTCACCACTTTGGGGGCCCAGGTTCACTTCCCAGTCACGGAACCACACCACCCATATGTCAGTTGCCATGCCATGTGGCAGCTCACACAGAAGAACTAGAATGACTTGCAATTAGGGTATACACCCATGCACTGGGGCTTTGGGGAGGGAAAAAAAAAAAGAGGAAGATTGGCAACAGATGTTAGCTCAAGGCGAATCTTTCCCTACAGAAAAAAGAAAAAAAGATAAAAAAAAAAGAAAACAAAAAAAAGAAAGAAAAAAGAAAAATAAGTGAAGGAGAAATAAATTCACCAGTCAAACAAAAATCGAGGAAATTTGTTGTCAGTAGACCCGCCTTTCAAGAAATGTTAAAAGAAAGTCTTTAGAGAGAAGGAAAATTATATAGGTCAGAAACTCAACTCTACATAGAGAAAGGAACAGTATTGAAGAAGGAACAAAGTGAAGGTAAAATAAAAATTTATATTTTTCTTATTCTTAATTGATCTATTAGATAACAGTGTGTTCAAAATAATAATAGCAACAATGTATTGAATTATGTATGTTTGTGTATATATCATATGTGTGTATATACATATGCTCATTTATGCTTACATATATAATTAAATAAATGACAGCAATAATATAAGGAACAGGAGGGAGGAATTAAGATTATTTTATTGTAAGGTACTCACACTACCCATGAAGTGGAATAGCGTTATTTGAAAGTGACTTGGATTAGGTTGTAAACGTATACTGCAAACTCGAAGGCAACCGCTAAAAAAGTAATAAAGAAAAAGTATAACTGGCATGTTCAAAAAGAAGAATCCTATAAAATGCTCAATTAAAACCACAGGAGGCAGAAAAACATTGGAAACAAATAGGAACAAAGAACAATAGCAACAAATAGAAAAAGTAACAAATGTGGTAAATATTAATTCAACTATATCAATAATTACTTTGAATGTCAATGGTTTAAATGCACCAATTAAAAGACAGAGATTGTCAGAGTGGATCAAAAAACAAGAGCCAACTGTATGTTCTCTACAAGAAACCACTTTAATTATAAAGACATATATAGATTAAAAATAAATAAATGGAGAAAATATACAATGCTAACACTAATTTTTTAAAAAGCAGGAGTAGCTATATAATTTCAGACAGAGCAGACTTCAAAGCAAGGAAAGTTATCAGAGATAAAAAAGGGCATTACATAATGATAACGGGTCATTCTCCAAAAAGACATAACAATCCTTAATGTGTGTGCACCAACAACTGATCATCAAACTAAATGAGACAGAACCTGATAGAACTGCAAGGAGAAATAGATGAATTCTCTATCATAGTTGGAGACTTCAACACCCTTCTATCAGAAAAGGACAGATCCAGCTGGCAGAAAATCAGTAAGGACACAGTTGAACTCAACAACATCATCAATAAATTGGACATAATGGACCCCTATAGACTACTTCATCCAACAAAAGCAGAATACACAGTCTTCCCAAGCTCACATGGAATATTCACCAAGATAAACCACATCCTGGGACATAAAACACACCTTAACAAATGGAAAAGCATAGAAATCATACAACATCTGCTCTCAGAGCACAATGGAATTAAACTAGAAATCAATAACAGAAAGACATTGGAAAATCTCAAAGTACCTGGAGATTAAACAGCACACTTCTAAACAACACACAGGACAATGAATTCTCAAGAAAAACTTAAAAATGTTTTGAACTTAATGAAAATGAAAACACAACTCATTAAAATCTGTGGGATGCAGCGAAAGCAGTGATTAGAAGTAAATTTACAGCATTGAATACATATACTAGAGAAGAAGAAAGACCTAAAATCAATCATCTCAATTTCCACTTTAGGAAACTAGAAAAAGAAAAGCAAATTAAGTCCAAAGTAAGCAGAAGGAAAGAAATAATAAAAACTAGAGCAGAAATCAATGAAACGGAAAATAGGAAATCATAGAGAAAATAAATAAAACCAAAAGCTTGTTCTTTGAAAAGATCAATAAAATCAATAAGCTGCTATCCAGGCAAGCCAAGAAAAAAAGAGAGAGGACACAAATTACTAATCAGAAAGGAAAGACGGGACATCACTAAAGATCCCATGGACATTAAAAGTATAATCAAGGAACACTATGAACAACTCTACACCCGTAAATTTGATAATCTAGATGAAATTGACCAATTCCTTGAAAGACAGTCTGCCAAAACTCACAAGAACAAATAGACAATTTGAATAGGAATGGTTTTAATCTTTCTATTAAAGGAATTTAATCAATAATTAATAACCTTCCAAAACAGAAAGCACAAAGCCCAGATGTGTTCCCTGGTGAATTCCACCAAATATTTTAGGAAGAAATTGTACCAATTCTCTACAGTCTCTTTCCGAGGATAGAAGCAGAGGGAATACTAATCATTCTGCAAGGCCAGCATAACCCTAAAACCAAAACCAGACAAAGATATTACAAGAAAAGAAAACTACAGACTAATATAAATCATGAACATAGATGCAAAAATCCTCAACAAAATTAGAAAATCAAATCCATTGTATAAAAAGAATTATACACCAGGACCAACTGTGGTCTATCCCAGGAATGCAAGGCTGGCTGGTATAATGTTTGACAATCAATTAATATAACCCATGATATCAACAGGCTAAAGAAAAAAAGAATCACATGATTCTATCAATAGATGCAGAAAAAGCATGTGACAAAAGCCAACATCCATTCATGATAAAAACTCTCAGTAAACCAGGAATAGAGGGGCACTTCCTCAACTTGATAAAAAATACTTATAAAACCTTCATCATACTTAATGGTGAGAAACTCAAAGCTTTCCCACCAAGATCAGGAACAAGGCAAGAATGTCCCCTCTCACCACTCCTTTTCAACATTGTACTGGAAGTCCTAGCTAATGCAATATGGCAAGGCAAGGAAATAAATGTACATAGATTGGGAAGGAAGAAATAAAACTGTCTTTTTCACAGATGACATGATCATATACGGACAAAATCTGAAAGAATCAACAAAAAAAACTCCTGGAACTAATAAGTGATTACAGAAAGATTACAGGATACAAGGTTAATATAGAAAAGTCCTTCACTTTCCTATATACTAGCAATAAACAAGTAGAATTTATAATTAAAAACCCAATACCATTTACATTAGCACCCCCCAAAAAATAAATAGTTAGGTATAGATCTAACAAAATATGTATAAGACATATCTGAGGAAAACTATAAAACTCTGATGAATAAAATCAAAGAATTAAATAAATGGAGTGATATTCCACATTCATGGGTAGAAAGATTCAATGTTGTCAGGATATCAGTTTTTCCCAATTTCACTTATAGATTCAATGCAATCTCAATAAAAATCCCAGCAATTTATTTTGTTGATATCAATGAACTGATTCTAAAGTTTATATGGAGCAGCTAAAGGCCCAGAATAGCCAATACAATTTCAAAGGTGAAGAACAAAGTTGGAGGACTGACACTACTTGATTTCAAGACTTATTATAAGGCTACGGTAATCAAGACAGTGTGATATTGGCAAAAGAATAAACAAATAGATCAACGGAACAGAACAGAGAGCCCAGAAATAGGCCCATGTAAACACTGTCAAGTGATCTTCAACAAACAAGCAAAGGCAACACAATGGACCAAAGACAGTTTTTTCAGCAATTGTGCTAGAACAACTGGACATCCACATGCAAAAATATTGATTTGGAAGCAGACCTTACATGCTTCACAAAAACTAACTCAAAATTGATCATAGACCTCAATATAAACACAAAACTATAAACTCCTAGAAGATAACATAGGAGAAAACTTGGATGCCCTTGGTTATAGTGATGACTTTTTAGATACAACACCAAAAGCACAATCCTTGAAAGAAATAATTGATAAGCTGGACGTCATCAAAATTAAATACTTCTGCTCTGCCAAAGACAATGTAAAGAAAACGAGAAAACAAGCCACAGACTGGGAGAAAATATTTGCGAAACACATATCTAATAAAGGGCTTGTATCCAAAATAAAAAAGAACTCTTAACACTCAACAATAAGAAAACAAACAATACAATTAAAAGATGGACCAAAGACCTTACAGACACCTTACCATAGAGGATATACAAATGGCAAATCTATGAAAAGATGCTCCACATCACACACCACCAGGGAGATGCAAACCAAAACCGCAATGAGATAGCACTACACACCTATTAGCAGGGCCGAAACCCAGAACACTGCCAACTCCAAACGCTGGTGAGGATGTGGAGCAATGTGAACTCTCAGTCATTGCCTGTGGGGATGCAAAATGGTACAGCCACTTTGGAAGACAGTTGGAGGTTTCTTACAAAACTAAGCATACTTTTACTATACCATCTAGCAATCGTGCTTCTTGGCACTTACCCAAAGAAGTTAAAAACCTATATCTACACAAAAACCTGCATACAGATGTTTATAGCAGCTTTATTCATAATTCCAACACTTTGAAGCAGCGAATATGTCCTTCATTAGGTGAATGGATAAATAAACTGGGTACAGCCAGACAATGGAATATTATTTAGTGCTATAAAGAAATGAGCTATCGGACCAGCCCAGTGGCATAGTGGTTAAGTTTGCATGCTCCACTTCAGCGGCCCGGGGGTTCACAGGTTCAGATCCCAGGTGCGGACTGATGCACCACTCATCAAGCCATGCTGTGGCGGCATCCCACATACAAAATAAAGGAAGATGGGCACAGATGTTAGCTCAGGGCTAATCTTCCTCAGCAAAAAGAGGAGGATTGGCAATGGATGTTAGCTTAGAGCAAGTCTCCCTCACAGAGAAAAAAAAAAAAAAAGAAATGAGCTATCAAGCCATGAAAAGACACAGAAGAACTTTGAATGCATATTAACAAGTGAAAGAAGCCAATCTGAAAAGGTTTCATACTGTATGATTCCAACTGTATGACATTCTGGAAAAGGCAAAACTATGCAGAGAGCAAAAAATCAGTGGCTGCAGAGGTTGGGGAAGGAGGGATGAATGGGAGGAGCACAGAGGACTTCTGGGAAGTGAAAATACTCTGTATGATACTATAATGATGGATATATGTCGTTATACATTTTTCCCAACCCACAGATTGCACAACACCAAAAGTGAATCCTATGGTATACTATAGACTTTGAGTGATCATAATGTGCCAGTGTGGGTTCATCAGTTCTAACAAATGTCACACTCTGGTGAGGAATGCTGATAATGGTGGATGCTATGCATGTGTGGGAGCAGGGGGTATATGAGAAATCTCTGTATCTTCCTCTTAATTTTGCTGTGAACCTGAAACAGCTCTAAAATATAAAGTTAAAAAAGATAATGGACTGTTTAAAACAAAATTAATAATAATGCTTTGTGGAGTCTGTAACATTCACAGAAATAATATGTAGGACAATACAACACAAAGAACAGGAGGGGGAAATGAAAACATACAGTTTACATCTTTTACTGAATACATGAATTGATACATTCTTAGAAGATAGACTGCACTAAATCAAGTGTGCATATCATAAATCCTCGATCAACCTTTAAAAAAAGCATAGCTAATAAGCCTATAGGGGAAATAAAATGCTAAAATACTCATTCCAAAAGAATGCAGAAAAAAGGAAAAAGGAATAAAGAATGTATGGGAGGGTGACAAATAGCAAGATTATAGAATTAAATTAAAAATGTAAATGGTCTAAATGCAGCAATTAAAAGCAAAGATTGTCAGACTGGATAAAAAAGCAAGACTTGAGACTTCTAATTTCAGTTCTGACATGCAAAGTGCTTGAAAGTAATCACTCTTATCCTTTTTAAAAAATAAATAAAAAATAAAAACTGAACAAAGTGAAAATCAATGCCTTTTGTTGGACCCATAAGAGAATTGAGGTCACAGGGCAAACCACCACCCAAAAAAAGGGAAAGACAGGAGAATATAGAGAATCACAGCCGAGATCTGCTTACCTGGAGCAAAAGCTACTGGAGCCATAACTGGTAGGAATACTTAAATGGTACTTGGGACAAACAGTCAGAGACTGAGTATGGACAAGCATGAGAGTGAGAAACTCCTGGGGGGTGGCATTCTTGGGGGGGGCTCCACAATTGAGTGGATTTTTGTCTCCAATCCCACCAGGTTCTCACCTTGAAGAGCCAAGAAAAATCCCCTCATGTCAGGCAGGGAGAGGGAAAAATGAGCCATTTGAAATACTCTCAGACCATCTCCATAACAAAGGCCTACTCAGCAGGGAAAAAGACTTTATCAGATCTGTATCTTAGCTAGTAGGAAGGGCAATTACCCAACTCCAGCCACCTATAGCCTTCCTGTCTCACTTAAGTTGGGGAGGAAGGGAGGAAGCTAAGACGTACTTGTGAGGGTCACAGCGTGGAGACACAGGTCCACTAAAATTGAATCACAAAATTATAGACTGCTTCCTCTCCTCCACACTTTACTACCACACTAGCAGGGGTCCAATATAACACCAGAGGATTACAGCTGAAAGAGCTGCAAGGCACAGACTCTATTTAGAAGCAGTTCTTAGAGAAATCCAAAGACAACAAGAAAGATGAAACAGAGATACTAGAGGAATTTGAAGCCCCTGGAACTTACATCTACAGCAAACATTAAATGCAGTTCAATTCCTAGCCAGATTAACATAAAACCTCACACTAAAGGCCTATTTACCTCAGTTATTGTTACCAGACATCATGTTGGGCTTTCAACAAATATAACTCATTCTAAAAGGCAAAAAAAAAACAAGACCAAACTATATGCTGTCTCCAAGAAACCCAATTTAAGTATAAAGACACAGAGAGATGAAAATAAGAGGATGGAAAAAGAGATATCATATAAACACTGATAAGAATACTAGGGTGTCTGTGTTAACAAGAGACAAAGTAAACTTCAGGACAAGGAATATTCCCAGAGGAAAGAAGGACATTTTGTAATGATAAAATGTTCAGTTCATCGGGGCCGGCCCGGTGGCGCAAGCGGTTAGGTGCGCGCGCTCCGCTGCGGCGGCCCGGGGTTCGCTGGTTCGGATCCCGGGCGCGCACCGACGCACTGCTTGGTAAGCCATGCTGTGGCGGCGTCCCATATAAAAGTGGAGGAAGATGGGCACGGATGTTAGCCCAGGGCCGTCTTCCTCAGCAAAAAAAGAGGAGGATTGGCGGATGTTAGCTCAGGGCTGATCTCCTCACAAAAAAAAAAAAAAAAAAAAAAAAAATGTTCAGTTCATCAATATGACACACACACAAAAAAACAAAAAGATGTATGCACCTAATAACAGAGCATCAAAATATGTATAGCAAAAAACTGAGAGATCTGAAAGGAGACATGAAAATGCACAATCACTTGAGATTTCAATATTCCTCTCTCAGTAATTGAGAGAATCAGTACACAGAAAATCACTAAGGAGCAAGGATAAGAATTACATTGGACTTCTCTTCAGAAGCTATGGAAGCAAGAGGAGAGTGGAATGAAATATTTAAAGCATAGAAAGAAAAAAATCTACCAATCTAGAATTCTGTATCCAGTGAAGTTATCCTCCAAAAGTGAAGTAGAAACACTTTCTCAGACAAACAAAAATTGAGAGAATTTGTTGCCAATAGACTTGCCTTAAAAGACATGTTAAAGGAAGTTCTTCAGAAAGAAGGAAAACGATGTAGGTCAGAAATTTGAATCTATAAAAAGAAAGAAAGGGTGTAAGAGAAGTAATAAAGGAAGGTAAAATAAAACCTTTATTTTTATTATTCTTAATTGAACTAATAGATAACAGTTTGTTCAAAATAATAGGGATAACATACTTAGTGATTATTCTCTTGGAAAAGTTAAATGAATGGAAGCAATATTATAAGGGACAGGATGGAAAAATTGAGAATCCTCTGCTATAAAGTACCTGCACCCCATGACACGTATCATGTTATTTGAAAATGGACTTGGATTAGTTGCAAATGTATATCATAAACTCTGGGACAGTCACTGAAAAAGTAAAACGAAATATAATTAATATGTTAAGAGAGGAGAAAAAATGGAACCATATGAAATGATCAATTAAAACCATAGAATGCAAAAGAGAGAGGAAGACAAAACGAATCAAAAAACAAGGGCAATGAATTGAAAACAATAACAAACATGATAGATATTAACGAACTGCTATGGTCTGAATGTGTCCCCCTAACATTAGTATGTTGAAATCCTTTCTAACCCCCAAAGATGATAGTACTGGGAGATGGGCCTTTGGGAGGTGCTTTGATGATGAGGGTGGAGCCCTCATGAATAGGATTAGTGCCCTTATAAAAGAGGCTCCAGAGATATCCCTGGGTCCTTCCACCATGGATGGGCACAGTGATAAGAGGCTGGCTATGAACCAAGAAGAGGGCCCTCATCAGAAAGTGACCATGCTGGCACCTTGATCTTGGACTTCCAGCCTCCAGAACTGTGAGCAATAAATTTCTGTTGTTTATCAGTCACCCAGTCTGTGTTACTCTGTTATAGCAGCCCATATGGACTAAGACATTAACTATATCAATAATCACTGTAAATGTCAATGGTCTAAATACACCAATTAAAAGACAGAGATTGTCAGAGTGGATAAAAGCAAGACCCACTATAAATTGTCTACAAGAAACTCACTTTGAAGATAAAGACTCAGATAGATTAAAAGTAAAGGAATGGAGAAAGTTATACTATACTAACACATAGTATTACTAACACATACAGTATTCCTTTGATGAAAGCTGAAGTAGCTATATTAGTTTCAGACAAAGCAGACTTCAGAGCAAGAGAAATGATGAGAGATAAAAAATGGCATTGGATAAGGATAAAGCAATAAATTCTCCAAAAAGACATAACAACCCTTGATGTGTATGCACTTAAACACCGAGTGCCAAAATACATGAGGCAAAATCTGCTAGAACTACAAGGAGAAATAGATTAATCTACTATTATAGTTTGAGACTTCAACACCATGCTATCAGTAATGGACAGAGCCAGCAGGCAGAAAATCAGTAAGGACATAGTTGAACTGAACAGCACCATCCATCAACTGGACCTAATTGATATCTATAGAATACTTCATCCAACAACAGCAGGATATACATTCGTCTCGTGGAACGTTTACCAAGATAGATCAAATTCTAGGTCATAAAACATACCCCAACAAGTTTAAAGGAGTAGAAATAATAAAGCAAGCTCTCAGACCACAAAGGGATTTAACTATAAACCAATAACAGAGAGACACTGGAAAATCCCAAACTACCTGGAGATTAAACAACACATTTCTGAATCACACATGGATGAAAGAAAAAGTCTCAAGAAATATTAATAAGTATTTTTAACGAAATAAAAATGAAAATACAACTTACAAAATTTGTGGGATGCAGCAAAAGCTGTGCTTAGAGGGAACTTTTTAACATTGAATGCATATATTAGAAAAGAAGATCTAATATCAGTAATCTCAGGTTTCACCTTAGGAAACTAGAAAAAGATGACCAAATTAAATCCAAAGTAAGCAGGAGAAAAGAAATAATAAAAACCAGGGCAAAAATCAATAAAATTGAAAACAGGAAATCAGTAAAGAAAATCAACAAAACCAAAAGCTGCTTCTTTGAAAAGATCAATAAAATTGATTAAGCTCTAGCTAGGCTAATTAAGAAAAAGAAAGAAGACACAAATTACTAACATCACTACTAATTTCATGGACATTAAAAGGACAATAAAAGAATATCATGAAAAACTCTATTCCCACAAATTTGATAATCTACATGAAATAGACCAATTCCTTGAATATACATTTTACCAAAACTCACACAAGAGAAATAGATCATCTCAATAGGCTTGTATCTATGAAAGAAACGGTATCAGTAAATAATAATCTTCAAAATAGCAAGTACCAGGCCCATATGAGTTCACTGATGAGTTCTACCAAACATTTAAGATAGAAATTATACCAATTCTCTACAAACTCTTCCAGAAGATAGAAGCAGAGGGAATACTTCCTAACTCATTTTGAGGCCAGTATTACCCTAATACACAAACCAGACAAAGATATTACAAGAAAAGAAAACTACCAACCAATATATATCATGAACATAAATGGAAAAATCCTCAACAAAATATTAGCAAGTCAAATCCAACAATGTATAAAAAGAATTATAGACCATGACCAACTGAGATTTACTCCAGAATGCTGGAGAATGCAATGCTGGTTCACCACTTGAAAGTCAATTAATGTAACCCATCACATCAACAGATTAAAGAAGAAAAATCTTATGACCATGACCATATCAATAGATGCAGAAAAAGCATTTGAGAAAATCCAATACCCATTCATGATAAAAAAAAAAAAAAAAAAAAAAAACCTCTCAGTAAACTAGGAATACGGTGGAAATTCCTCAACTTGACAAAGAACAAGTATAAAAAATGAACAGCTAACACCATACTTAATGATGAGAAACTAGATGCTTTCCCACTAAGATGAGGCACAAGGCAAGGATGTCCCCTCTCACCACTCCTTTTCAACATTGTACTAGAAGTCCTGGCTAATGCAATAAGACAAGAAAAGGAAATGGAAGATATACAGATTAGGAAGGAAGAAATAAAACTCTGTTTGAACATGACATGATTGTCTATGGAAAAAATCCAAAAGAATCAACAAAAGCCTTTTGGAACTAATAAATAACCATAGCAAGTTTGCAGGATACAAGGTTAATATACAAAAGTCGTTGCTTTCACATATACCAGTGAGGAACAATTGGAATTGATATTAAAAGCTCAATACCATTTACCTTAGCACCAAAAAAGGGGAAATATTTAGGTATAAATCCAACAAAATATGTTCAAGATCTATATGAGGAAAACAGCAAAAGTCTAATGAAAGAAGTAAAATATCTAAATAAATGGAAAGCTATTTCATGTGCATGGATTGGAAAACTCAATATTATTAAATTGTCAATTCTCCCCAAATTGATCTACAGTTTCAACACAATCTCATTCAAAATCCCAGCAAGTTGTTTTGTAAATATTGGTAATCTCATTCTAAAGTTTATATGGAGAGGCAAAAGAAACAGAATAGCTAACTCAATATTTAAGGAGAAAAACAAAATCAGAGGACTTCAGTACCTACTATCAAGCTACAGTAATCAAGACAGTGCGGTATTGGTGAAAGACTAGACAAATAAGTCAATGGAACAGAATAGACAGCCCAGAAATAGACCCCACAAATATAGTCAACTGATCTTTGACAAAGTATCAAAGACAATTCAATGAAGAAAAATATTCTTTTCAGCAAATGGTGTTGCACAACTGGACATACACATGCAAACAAATAAATCTACAAAGACACTTACATCCTTCATAAAAATTAACTCAAAATGGATCATAGACCTAAATGTAAACCACAAAAGTCCTACAAGATAACATAGATAACCTCGAGTTTGGTGATGACTTTTTAGATGCAACACCAAAAGCACAATCCATAAAAGAAAAAACTCAGTAAGTTGGACTTCACTAAAATTAAAAACTTCCGGTCTGTGAGAGACACTGTTAAGGGGTGAGAAGACAAGACACAGACTGGGAGAAGGTATTTGCAAAATATATATCTGATAAAGAACTTGTATCGAAAATATGCAAAAAACTCAACGATAAAAAAGTAAACAACCCAAATAAAATGGGCAAGAGATCTGAACAGACACCTCACCAAAGAAGTCGTGGATACAAAGAAGATGTGGATAAATATACCACGATACATCGAGACAATGGAATCATATTCATCAGTTAAAAAGAAATGAGCTATCAAGCCATGCAAAGACGTGGAGGAAACTTAAATGCATATTATTAAGGGAAAAAAGTCAATCTGAAAAGGCTGCATTCTGTATGATCCCAACTATATGACATTCTGCAAAAGGCAAAACTATGGAGACAGTAAAAAGGTCAGCTGTTGCCAGGGGTTTCAGGAGAGGGAGAGAGGGATGAATGGGTGAATGAAGCACAGAGCATTTTTAGGGCAGTAAAACTAGTCTGTATGACACTGTAATGGCAGATATATGACATCAGGCACTTGTCAAACCCACAGAATGTACAAGAGTGAGCCTTCATGGAAACTATGGACTTGGGGTGATAATAATGTACTAAGACTGGCTCACCAATTGTAACTGATGTACTCCATCAATGCAAGATGGAAACCACAGGGACACCGTGTGCCGGATAGAGGGAGTATGTGGGAACTCTGTGCTTTCCCATCTATGTTTCTGTAAACTCAAAACTGCTCTAAAAAAAATAAAATCTACTAATTAAAGAAAAAGAAGTCCCAAAGATTCATCCCCAGCCCCTGCCTGGTATTCAAGGCCCCGCACAGCCTGGGCCCAGCATGACACCAGCCGTGTGACCCCTACTACGGCCACACAGACAGGGTCCTGGTGTGAGTCGCACTGTCTGTGAGTGTCCCTGAAGGAGGGCCTGCACCCGCCCCTGGCCCTGGGGTGTCCAGGAGGTGGTGACAGACATCAGGCAGCGGCGCCTCCTCTGACCTGTCCTCCCTGGGCTCCAGCCCCTGGAACGCCCCCCTTTCAGCGCCTCCCCCTGTTGGTTTCTCCCTCCGAGGACAGCCAGCCCGGCAGTGAGTGCTTCTCACGTGCTACTTCCCCAAGAGGCTTCTAGAAGGAGGGGTTTCAATGCCTCTGTGGCTCTTCCTGCCCGTTCCTGTTACTGTGCTCTGCTCGCCCGCTGGAGGCACGCAGAGAGGGCGGCGGGGCTGCTGGTTGGCAGGTCAGGAGGGGGAGCAACCTCACCGTCCCCCTCCCCCCTGCACATCCGCTCCGTCTCCCGCCTGCCCGGGCTGCTGAGGGCAGGGGACGCCGTCGGGCAGCGGCTCGCGGCCGTGCGACGGGGTCTCTTGGTCAGGTCTGTGTGCGGGCGTGCGCGTCTGGACGTGAAGGCGTGTTGCCTGTGCCCGCGGTGCGCACCCTTTTGTCTCCTGTGCGTGTGCGCGTCTCCCTGTGAGGGTAGACGTGCCGGGGGGTGCGTCTCCTTGGACCCGGAGCGCCTGTCTGTGGGTCTGTCTGTGCGCGGCCTCCTGAGCCTTGTCTCCGCTCTACTCCTGTTCGCTTTTTAAAATTTAAGACAAACAAGCTCATTTTATAAATGGATAAAAGACTTGAACAGACCATTAACAAAAGAAGATATACACGTGGCCAGTAAGCATGTGAAAAGATACCCGACATCATGAGTCCTTTGTGGAATGCAAGCGAAAAACCCCAGTGAAATACCAGGATGTAATACCACGTGTTGGCGACGATGAGAAACTGGAACCATCAAGGACAAAACAAATCAAAAAATAACATGTACATGCTGGTGTACACATAAAATCATACAACCAGTTTATAAAGCTGTTTGGTAATTTCTTAATAGTTATGCATACACTTATCCTGTGACCCAGAAATTCTATGTATAGATATTTACCCAAGAGAAATGAAAATATATGTCCACAAAATAACTTATGCACAAATACACAGAGTACATTCATCCGTAATAGTCCCCAACTGAAAACAACCCAAAAGTCCATTACTAGGTGAATGGATAAACAAACAATAGCATATCCATGCGACAGAATACACTTAGCAACAAAATGAAGAACTACTGATACACGCAGTGACATGATACATAACAAAAATATTATGATGAATGTAATAAGACAGACCTGAAAGAGTACATAACATAGGGTTCCATCTCTTCCCAGGAGGCAAGTCAGCGGCTGCCCCTGGCCAGAAGTGGAGGGGGATTGACTACAAGGGGACATGGGAGAGCTTTGGAGGGAAAACGTTCTATCTTGGTTGTGGTGGTGGGTACCACAGGTCATGTCTGTCCAACCTCATGGTTCTGTATCTTAATACAATTAATTAATAAAAATTTTAGACATACTTATAATAGGCGGTTTACTTTTGGAAGGGATAGAGTGTCCCCAAAGTGAGTGAATACACTCTGTTCCCCAATGTTTACAAATAATTATGCTTGCAATTATACCCTCTGTGATGGAATGCCTGCAATAAAGCCAAACTAGGAGCCGCCCGAAGTATAAAAAATAAACATAAAAGCTTCAAATTGATCATAAAATGTAATCAACAAATGATGAATGCCTGTCTAGAAAAATGAGAACCTGGACTGATTCTCATGTATTGCTTGCAGCTGTGCCCCTGGCCAGCTCACAGCGCCCACCATAAATCAACAGGCGTGGATGAATGAGTTTGAAACTCTGACTCCCAATAGCCCTCAGTTGCCCACCGGATGTGAGGCCTCAGGCGAGTAAGCTATTGCTGGCTCATAAGATCCGTAGACTTCTGGGTCTGAAAGAGGTAATGCCATTTTTAAGAACAAGGATGAAACTCGCAACTTCCATGATATGGTCATCGCTGATTTTATTGATGAGGATTGATGGCAGGTAGAGGAATCAAATAAGCAAGCGGGTCTGCTGGTGAGAATTTTCCCTAGCTTTCCTCCCTCTGAGAATGTCTATTTCATCCTCATTCCTAAAGGATATTTGCAGTGGATAGAACTCTACGTTAGCAGTTCTTTTTTTTCAGCAGCTTAAAAATGGTGCACTGCTGCTGACTGCCATGGTTTCCGTGAGAGAAATCTGCAGTCGTGGAGTCATTGTTCCCATATGGGCAAGAAAGGCAACAACCAGACCCGAGGGGAGATTTCCTTCACTGTCTGACCATGTGGTCCCACAGACCAGAAAGAGAGGGCTTTCCTGGGGCTTTTTCTGTTCACACTTGGTAGGTAGCTGTTCTGAGTTCTCAGCCGCCTTGAGTGCAAAGTAGGAGATGCTGGAGGACAAAGGGAAAGGTATGGTGGGGGCGCTCCCTGACGGGGGGCCTTCCCCATCGGCCTGCTACCATGTGCTCTTAGGGGTCCTCAGAGAGCTGCTCCACGCGGCCCGCCTGGGGTGTCAGCTCATCCTAGTGGCGTGCACTTACTTCAACTTGATCCCAATTGTGTTTTCACATCTGCCGTCCCTGACACACGTCCAGTTCCATGAGGGCGGAGAATGAGTCTAGCTTACTAATCCCTGCATCCTCTGACTTGAGCTCAGTGTTTTCCACCTAGAAGCTCCTCCTCTAAAATTCATTAAATAAATCAATAAACAGTGAACTCTAAATTAGATGATGCTTGTAAACCAACTGGCGCAATGTCTATCATAAAGATGTTCGATACCAACAAATGATAGCGTCTACGATTACCTGCAGAACCTGGAAGCCCGCCACGTCCCTCTCTTTTATTTTCCAACTAGTTAACACAGAAACATTCAGAGCAGAGCTGGAAGCTCCTACAAGTCACTAACCTATTGAAGTCAATGAGGCACCTCTCCAAAAATGTCATCCACCAGCCCCAAGAAAATTGAGTTTATTTTACCAAATGTGCAGAAAAATACGAGGACTGTTTTGCACATGCGTGTGTGCACACACACATACCAGTATAAACAGTATCTAAATTAGAATTCTTTGAAAGGGGACTTCCTCCATGTCTTTCATTACTTCAGCTGACAGAGGCAGATTATATCTTTTTGGGGAGCTTTCAGTACCTAACACTTTGAACAGATGCGTGCCCACTCTCCTCCATACAAGTGATATTGCAGAACACTCTGGAGCAGGGCCTCCGCATTGCACTCAGCTCATCATCTCTCACGTGAATGGTGGCCCCAGGGTCAGGCGGTCTATGGCCTGCTCAACTGCTCAGTGGGCCTGTCCCACATCTCTAGTCCAGTCTTCTTCTCCTGTTTACCAAACCAGTGAGCATCTCTCGTTGGTAAAAATTAAACAGGGACCCTGTTGCAAG
Source organism: Diceros bicornis minor (assembly GCF_020826845.1). Lineage (NCBI taxonomy): Eukaryota > Metazoa > Chordata > Mammalia > Perissodactyla > Rhinocerotidae > Diceros > Diceros bicornis. The sequence continues at coordinate 46,269,040 of NC_080763.1, forward strand.
CAAGTTTGGGAAATGTAGCTTCCAGACTTCCAGCCCCTGCACCACAGGGAAGACCTCAGCAAGTCGGGTAGAGGGATGATCTTATCATTTTCCCTTGTAACTGTTATTGTAGGGAATTACATTAATAGATGGCCAAAACTTGCACCATCTTTTCATTCCTAGGATCAATGTAATCTTCTAATACATTGCAGTATTTTCTTTATTAAGGTTTCAGTTGGCATTTTTCACACCATTATCATAAATGTACTTAGTTTTTGTGCTAGCCTTGTCTGGATTTAGTATCAGAATTATGCGAGCTTCATTGAATGGGTTGGAAATCATCTTTTCTATTTTGTGGAATAGTTTATGTAAGTATAGTATAGGTATCATCTATTCTTTAAAAATTTAAAGCATGTCTGCTGAGTGGTCTGGGCCTGTTTTCTTGTTTTTCTGTTTTGTTTTTATGTATAGTCCTCAGATTACCTTTTCCATTTCTCTATGGGTTATTTCTTTTTTTTTAGATTTTTTCTCTTTGGGGTCCACTTTAGTTCATCCATTCTCAATTATTTCTAAATAGTTTTTAATTTTGTTTTCAATTTTCTTTCTAACTCAAGTTATCTAGAAAATTGTTTTTTAATTTGCAAGTGGATGGACTCTTTTTTAATGTGGCAGAAGTATTGTTCATCGATGCTGACTGCAATTCCCTACTTCTTCCTTGCTTTAGGAATCCGTGTTCTGTTCAGGGTGGCACTGTGCCCAGCTCTAAGGCGTGAATCATTGTTCACCTAAAGCAATTCTAGAACTGCTTCCCACTGCTAGTCACTCATTCTCCCAGCCTCCTTTGTGACCAGGGTGGCCCCATGGCCCCGGCTGGCCCCTCTCGTCCTGCTTTGGCTGTGAAGGAGAAATCCTTGGACTGCTGAGAGGGTAAGCACAGACTCAGGCCATAGCTGGATTCAGCTCCTGGTTCCATCAATTATTAGCTATATAACTTTGGACAAGTTACTGAATCGCTCTCTGCCTCAGTTTCCCCATCCTTAAATGAGGAATAATAGTACCTACCTTATGGATTGAGGTGAGCATTTCACGAGTGAAAATATGTAGGGGGCTTAGAACAATGATTGGCACAAAGGAAGTCAGACAAAATATCACTACCATTATAATAATAATAATTATTATTATTATTATCGTCATCGTCATCATTATGGGACCATGAGAACAAACAGCCAACATAATGAGAATACAGAGCAGAAGGAAGGAAAAGATTTGGATCCTTGATGCGGATGTTGAACAGAGCCTAGAAAGCCCACCTTGAGACATCAGAGAACGGTAAGCGTCCCTCCTTAGGCCTTCTGCTAATTTTCAATGAATGCATTCTAACTGATATGCCTGATTATATTTTTCATTAATTCAAAAACTGGTGCCAAGCACTATTCTAGGCTCCGGAGAAACAGTCATGGACAATAACAAAGACACCCCCTGAATCCTGGAGCTGAGTTTTTTTTTAAACTAATTTCTAATTGTATTCCATTGAAGTCAGAGAAAGTAGCCTAATAAGTTCTGTTTTGGGGACTCTACTGAGATTTTGTTCTTAACACAATTTTTACAAATATCCCATGGGTGTTTGAAAAGAACACACACACTGACAAGTAGAACACAAGGAACAAAGTTTAGGTCTAGGTCCATTTTTTGCATTTCAATGTTCAATTGTTCAAACGCCATTTGTTGAATAGACTTCTCTTTCTTCATTGAATTGCTTTTGCACCTTTGTCAAAAGCCAAATGGTCATATTTCTGGATGTGAAGTGAGAGGAGGAGAGGGGAGGAAAAGAAAAGGTATAAGCAACGGAAATGTCTAGCATGAAAATACCAAATGTTGGCAAAGATGTGGCACAGCCTGAGCTCTCATTCCCTGCAAATGGGGTGTCAGTCACATCCTCTTTGGTTGAGTCCACTTTTTCATGCTGAAATAAGCCCTTTAACACAGCACTTCGCCCCCAAGTGTATATTCAAGCAGAAACACTCACAGACATTCAACAAAAAGCACAGACTAGAATGTTCCCAGCAGTGCTATTTGTAGTAGCCCAAAACCGGACCCTACCCACATGCTCACCATCATTAGAACAGACAGACTGGGGCACATTCACGGATGGATTCCAATATAACAAGGAGAATGAACGATCTAGCACGACACGCGAGAATACGGCCAGATCTCACAAACACAGAGGTTGGAACAAAAGAAGCGAGGCATAAAAAAAGCGACATAGTGTATCATTTCACTGCTATGAGGTACAAGAACAGGTACAAAACTCATCTGTACGGTTAGAAGTCAGGCTTGTGGCTTACCTTGGCGGGAACAGGGGATTCTGAGGTAATGTGATGTTCTGTCTCCTGATCTGGGTGCTGGTTACACGGGTGTGTTAAGTTTGCGAAAATTCGTCAAGCTGTACATTCATACGCACTGTTCTGTGTGTAGCTCATACTTCAAATGAAAGTTTAGTAAAGAGAAAGAAAGAGAAAGGCAGTGCCCCTCTGCAAGGAAAGAACTGAAGTTCTCCGTTGTGAGAATAAAATCACCCCTATTTTTGCAGATGAGGGTGCACCCTGCCTGTCTGCTCCACAGCCAAGCACATTACAGCTCAGCCCGCCAGGTGATACTCCCTGCGTATGCTAAGTTTCAGGTTCTAGGCGGTGTGGGGGATGCTGGTCAAGGAAGCACAGGGCGGGACATGCTGCTCATGAGCTTAAAATCTTGCTAAAAGGAGAGGACCCCCCCCCCCAGCCATCACATTCTCCAAAGCTAAACAGTACAAGGGACCAAGAAATTGCCTCCACGTGATGAGCGTCAGCTCAGACAGTCACTGTAATTCTGCCTGAAATCTCATGTCGTTTCCTGCCTAGAGCAGTCTCACCATGAGCTAGTCAGTGCCACCAGCACACAGCTCTTCTTGAAATTGTCATCTTGGACCACACGGCTAATGCAGCGTGTCGCTAAGGCTGGCTGTGGACCTCAGAGTGGTTGTTAGGGAGCCAGCTCAGAAGTGCCTAATGTGTGCGCCTGTCTCCAGTATTGACAGTTCATGTAATTTCCAGAGCAGCACAGAGCCCCTGCCAGCTCCTGTTGGGAGCAAGAAATCTTCCTTCTTCTTTATGAGCGTGGAAAATTGCTCCATTCTCTCAGGGGAGAGCTGCAAGGATTAACGCTCTCAGAGGCACAGAAATATCCTGTGGCCGGAAGCTTTTTCTGCCTCTTCTCTCAATCTCTCTCTCTCTCTTCCTTAGCTTCTAGGGCTCAGAGTAGGGATGCTGGAAAGCCAGCCCTGTATCTGTCAATATTATTAGCAGAGATTAGGGAGAGAGAAAATTCCCACTCCCAGCCCCTGGACCCCCACGTATGTCCAAGGAAGGTTTTTGCGTCAGTCATCGAGAGCACGAAATATAAAGCGATGTCAGACTGGGGACATAATGGGCTGAAGTCATCAAGAATTAGTACACTGTCAAAGCCACCTCGATATAAACTTTCTTTAAAAGTCATGCAGTATACTGTCACTTATGAATCACAATGTTAAATAATATTTAGTTGTTTTAATAAAGATTCCCATTTTTGCTGCAAAGGAAATATCTAACGTCGCCACTACATATACACCACAGATATAACATAGACCCACCAGTCAAGATAAAGCAGAATGGTTTAGGTGCTTTTAACATCTCCTGGCATGTTGCCCTATCTGTAGTGAACAGTTCCGTTGAGTTGAAAGAGCCTTAAATACTGAAATCGCCAAGTTAAGCTTACAGAATATAGACGTGTCCTGACATCCCAGCTATATCATAAACAACCTGAGAATGTGACCATCGTCCTCATCTGGGTGCTAAGGGACTCAGGGGAGTGCACACACACACACACACATGCACACATATGTGCACACACACACACGGATGCTACGCTGGCTGGGGAGCTGGTTTCTCATCCCAGGGGGCTGCTCTCCCCACGAGGGAGCAGAGATTCAATTCAAATCCCAAGGTCCCGGACCTGACTTCCTCGAGCCAGCTGCCCCTCCAGAGGACAGCTCTATAATTCCCCAGATAACCTGCTGAAGCCAGAAGGGACCTCAGGTGTCTTTTCACAGGGGAGGTGGGGAATGGGGACCAGAGGGGCCAGCGATTTGTCCAAGGCTTCAGAGAAAAGCTCCACGGGGCAAAGAGGGAACCAGCACCGGCCCCCAATCCAGGGTCACCTGGGGGACAAAGGAGAGGACGTTACAGCGTTCACAGCAGGGTTTTGGCCAGAGCTCTCCACGTACCTGCACAGGAACCCTGAGGTGGGCGCCATTTCCTCCATTCAGGGCTGGGGTGGCTCTGAGCTGTGAAGGGATTTGCTGGAGATCAGAGCCAAATAAGTGACCGAGGTTGGGTCTGAAGTGAAACCTCTCGAATCCCCAAACCTGCACTCCTGCAGTTATACTCCGCCTATGTCAACCCTCTCCTTGGAAAATCAGCTCCTTGTTTGACCCTAAATCCACATTTGAGGAGCTCTCCTGTGATCCAGATGGCTCCGGATCCACTGTCATCCACAGGGTCACGCCCGAGAGCCACACGGAAGGGCCGCTGGGCACCGACGCCTGCGGCTGTCAGACCCGCGGCCTCGCACATCCCTGGCCAGAGCTGGCCTCCCCCGACCTGCTCCACCTTCCACCACCACCCAACGTCTCCAGACCCTCTCGGCGGTCCAGAGTCCAGGGCTAGCCATTCTTGACTAGGTTCCAATAAGAGATAAGTTTCCTGAAATAAAAAAAAGTCCATTATCAAAAGATAAACATTTTCAAGGGCTCTACAAGTGGGGTACACCTAAACGACTTCTGCAGGGCTTCCCCCCTCTGCACGGCCGCTGCACTGTCCCCATCTCTCCCGGGGTCAGAGGCGGCAGCCCCCAGGGAGGGCCCTTCTTGAAGAACCTCTGCCCAGGCGTGAGCGCAGGAACGGGGAGCATCCCGGGCGGCAGCGTGTGCGTGGACAGGAGACCACATTGCAGGCAGCCAGGAACCTGCCAGGGCCACTGTGGGACCCCAGACAGCAAATCTGTCCTTTCTGCCCTGACCCTGCAGGGAAAGGTGCCCTCCCAAGTCTTCTTACCACTCAGCTGGAACCAGGGAGGCACCGTGGAAAAGGCACAGGTGTGACACCTCTATCAGCTTGCTAAGGCCACCGTAAGGCCGAGTCGGGGCGCTTTAAACAACAGAGAGGTAACCTCTCACACTTCTGAGATCGAGGTGCCTGCAGTGTGGCTCCTTCTGAGGGCTGTGAGGGAGGGTCTGCTCCCAGCCTCTCCCTCAGCTTCTGGCGTTTCCCGGGCATCTTCACCATTCCTTGGCCTGTAGTAGCGTCCCCCGATGCCGCCTTCATCTTCACGTGGCATTCTCCCCGTGAGCGTCCAAACTGCCCCTTTTGATGAGGACCAGTCATGTTGGATTTGGGGTCCACCTTAGTCCAGTGTGACCTCATCTCAACTAATTCCCTCTGCAGCAACCTTATTTCTGAACGAGGTCACATTCTGAGAGTGCGGGCGTTAGGACTACAATGTCTGCATTTTGGGGTGGACACAATTCAACCCATTGTAATGCTGAATGACAGTGCAGTCTCAGCTCTGCCACCTTCCCACCTGGGACACAAACTGTGGTGGCACCAGCCGCCGACACGTTCTCGTCATCCGCAGAACGGGGAGGCAACCCGGCCTCTCAGGATCGTCAACAGCCAGGGAGACGTGGAGGCACCTTGTATGTGTGTTACATGCCTGAGGCTTAACACGTGCTCCAGAGGCGTGGGCGGCACTGTCCTTCCAGGCTCTCCCCCCAGGTGTAAAGAGCCTGTTCCCACTCCCTGCCAGCGTCGGTGACCTTCAGAGAGCCACTAAGAGGCAAGCTCAGTGTTGAAGAGCCATAAATCGAGGGGCCCGACTGTCTGCTCTTGCGCAATCCTTTCCCCGAGCCTGTGTTTCTCTTTGACGCGTTCCTCATGGAGCTGGGTTACGAACGTTTTCAAGAAAGAAGTCATTTGCAAGGATGTCCACGGTTCGACTGCACGTGTTGGAAATCTATTTACTCGATTTATTCTTACATCCTCCAGAAAGGATTTGAGAGGGTAGGCGGCAAATAAAATCCATTCCGATTATTGGAGCTACACCTCACAAATAGGATTATGGGCCCGAATAATTGGAATGTACAAATAATCCCAAACTCCCACTTGATCCAAAAGCTGGCGTCTCAGACCAGATGTACCTCTTTTCAAAGGCGTGTTGTTTTTCCGCTGTCAAGTCCAGCGGTCAAAGCTGTGTGCATATGATGATGAGAGTGATGACGGGATGATTGCTGATGGAGGTGATAACTAACACACAGCACACATCGTCTACACTCTTCCTGTTATCGAGGGGGGAAGGAGGGACGGCAGAAGGAACACAGTGCTGGAAACAGAAAGCAGAGGCTGGACAGGACGGAAGATGAGGAGAGACACAGACTACATTAGAGACCCACATGCCAGAAACCGTGCCTCTCCTGAATTCTAACCTAATGAAATCCCGGGGGGACTTTCATCTGTCTCTTCAAAATTGTGAATTCTTTCAGAGAACTGTCTGGGCATCAGAGTAGACCACATCATTAGCCATTCACCTCCAGAAAGCCAAGTTCAAGCCTGGCTCCTGGCCCTGGTGATCTATCAATTTGGCCTCTGGCGACTCCTTTGCCATATTCAACAGTTTCACCCCCGATGAGCTGGCTGGCAGGCTCTGCTCCAGTGCCATCCCCTGGGGATGCCCCGGCTGGCCCAAGACTGCAGGCGGTGCCTGGAAAATGCTCCAGGAGACAGAGTGGGAAGCAGCTGCTTGCCCAATGCTCTGCTCTCCATGGCCACCCAGCCCCCCTTCCCCACCAGCCCCTGGCTCCTACGTGGCCACAGCATCATGTCTGAAACTGGTCACACTTACGGCCCCTGATGACCCAGAGAAAAGGAGAGACAAGTGTGTGCTGAATTTATGTTTTTTAAGGAATTGATATGACTGTGCTCACTGCAGGCACACGGGTGGCGGTGGAGTGCGGTAAAAGGCCCTTGCCTGGTCTAAGGGGCATTTGCCCACGGCCACCAGGATGCCCTGGCAGGGTGCATCACGACAACACTCCCCGAGTGGGTTCCAAGACTGCAGCTCTCTGGGGTCACCCCGCACAGGTAGCCACTGTTCCTAATAAGCCACCTCCTCCCGTGTCTAGCATAGATTGCCAGGACCGACCACCCCACACAGCCCTGGCATTGCCCGAGCTCCCTCCATCGGCATCGCCGGTGCCTGTCATCGTCAGCAGCCCAAGTCAGCACCGAGCCCACCTGTCCATCACTGAGCCACAAATAGACAAGAGCTCCATCCTGACCCTTTGACTACAAGGAAGCTCCTGTGCAGATGGGCCCACCTTGTCCCAGAACTTTCTCTGTAAACCAGTATGGAAAGGGGAAGGGCAGCCTTTGAAACACCACAGAGACTCCAAGTCCCTTCCTCCAAGGCAGTGGGAACCTGGCTCCCACACGTGTGTAACCAAGAAGGACCTGGCAAGGGTGACGGGTGAAGATGGAGGACATCTGCTCCATGTGACCATTGGGGGTACATGGACTCAGAGCAGGCAGCCGCCTCCTCCCTGAGCAATCTTAGGCTCTGCCTCACGGTCATGGCCCTGGAGGGAGATGTGCACCGAGCCCAGACTGTACATTCCCCGTCTCATCCTGCCCTCCTGCTGGGGAAACCGAGGCACAGTGAACGGAAGGGCCTTATCATCTAGCACATGGGGAGGGTGAGATGGAAGTAGGCCCAGGGCACAGCTGAGACCTCCCTTCTCTTTGACCTTTGGCAGAAAAGCAAAACGGGACCCAGGAGAGAGGAAGCAGTTTGCAAAGGTCCGGTGGCGAGAGTCTCCGGCGTCTATGGCTATTTGCCATAAAGGCTTTCAGGCACCATTACGTTGCGCAGCAAAGGAGCACAGAAAATCAGGGGGTGGCCTCCCCCGGGACTGCAAACTGGGGTGAATTGAGGCTACTTAATACATCTGTCCTAGTAGGGCCTTGTAATTAAGATTCCCAGGAAGAGAGGGACGCCAGGGCGTTTCATGGAAGATCTGCCTTCAGACGGTTCGGGTCAGCTTTAGGCACAAGCACAGTGCTAATGAATGGCTCCTTTGGGTCCGAAAGAAAAGATGTAATCAGCCCACACAAAGCACGTCCTGTGCAATTACAAGAATCCACATGGATGGGCTGACCTGTGGCCTATAAAACAAAATGAAGATTTTCAAACATCACCGGGAGGTTGGGAGAGCGATGGCTGGTCAGCTGATCCAGCCTCTCAGCTCCCCAGGGTGGAAGAGAGAACAAGATGCGAAGCCCCAGGAAGACATGTGGCAGGCTCTGATCAGCCATTGTGCAACTTTTTGGTTGTGGTGCTTTTGAGGGGTGGGGAGGAGCTAATGCTCATGTTTTGCGCTCGGCATCCTGACGCATATCACAAAATAGCATTTCTTTGCTGTCGGAATCTAGAGGGCCAGGAAGGCATTTCTTTCTAAACAAACCAGAATGTCCAATAGCCATAGCATGTGTTAATTACATTTTGCCGGAATATTAACGAGGGTATATTTTGGGGGCGGGGGTGCAGGGCCTCGCTCAACATCATGGTGGAAAGCACAGCCACACTCACTCCTTAGGGGACCCGAGCTCCTGAGCGTGGGGTTGACTGTTCAGCTTCTAGGGTGAGAACCTACTGAGGGCAAATGAAGGCTGTTTATCCACTCTTCTGTCTCCAGACTTGGGGAGCTGTGTCTCATCTCTCAGGAACCCAGCCGGACACATCATGCCTCAGTTTATTCAACTAGGAGGGACGCCCAACAGCAAGAAGGTCAAGGAGGGGCCGAGTTTCCTCAGGAAAAGTCTGCAGGAATGGGCCTCTGCCTCCAGGCCGCCGAGCCAGGAGAACCTGGAGCAGGCAGCCGCAGGCAGCAAGCTCTCCCTTCTTTCGCTTTTAAAATCCACACCCGTCCCCAGATTTGCTTTTGGCAAACATTGCTTAACTACTGCTGTTTTCCCTGAAGTCACTGAAGAGAGAGAGTTAGATAATGAGCTGGCATGCTCTTTTGAAATGTTTACTGTGTTCCTTAAAGCAAGGGACATGCTGGTTCCTAAACTAATTTGGGGTTGCTAGATCTTTTCTACTCTCTTTAGAGATCTCCGAAGTAAACACATGGACTTAAGTATAATTAAGCCATATCAGGGAGTCAAATAAACAGTCACAGGGCTTCCTAAAGGATGAACCGCGGCAGATCAGTCGATAGAAATTTTTTCTCGATTCTCCCAACAAAAGGAAAAAGAAATGCATGATGTTAAGATAATACATCACAGCACACCCCAATGATTTGGGGGTGAAAAACCAGGTGGTCTTGACTTCGGTTCAAGGAAACCAAAAACACAACAGGACCCCAATGACAATAGCTTATAGGATGGACCAGGTGTTCACGGAAAACCTTCTAAATGCAAACAGGTTTTTGTAGTGGAGCTTATATTTGAGAAATTACTGAGCCTCAATCTGGCAGATTTCACAGCCTTGTTTTTTTTTTAAAAAAAAAAAAAACACCTCAGGGCATCCAGTCGTGTGTAATTTCTGTAAGAACTGTAATAAAATGTGTCCACGTAAGCCCTAAATTCCCACTTTCGGAATGAAGATCTGGGGTTAGGATGACATTTATATAAATTTCACTTGGTATTTTGGTTGCGTGTTTTTCCCAAGGAGTTCAAAGGCATTTATAGACATTCTGATTAGTGCCTGCGATATCCCGGCGGGGTGGCAAATTCTATTAGCTCAGCTTTACAATTGGGAATAGAAAATCTTACAGCAGCCAAATGGTTTGGCAAAAACCATATGGCGTGTCACTGATAAAGCTTCGAGAACAAAACAGGTTTTTTCAGCATTTCTCCCCGCATCAGTCTTCTGTCCAATTTGCTTGTAAGATGTTTTTTTAAAAAAATATTAGATATTGTAAGGTGACTCCTTGGGTCTGTGAAAATCTCACCTATATTTCCAGGCTGCTGGGGCAGCGTTCACCTGTGCAGAAGGGAGTGACACTGAGCTCGTCCCCTCCATTTGTTGGGAAGGACAGACCTCCCTGCCTCATTCCAGCCATCTGGAGAACTAAGTCCGGAAAGCACAGATGGGCATCCTGAGCAAACAGTGTCCAGAAAAAACCCGGAGAGTGGCTCCCAAGCCCCCTTCCTCTGCACAACCCTCCCAGGCTCGCCGAGCATGAGCTATAATGCCTTCCTCCACTCCCAGAGTCCAAACGAGAAGTGGGGAAAGAAGAAGAAGAAAGACGTGGGCTTGCTGTCGAGGGCAGATGGTGTATCGGGAACAGATGCCAGGGACGAAGAAGACACCCCTCGACTCCTCGTCGGCTGCCATCGTCTCTTCAAGGAGAAAGACCTCCAGGGTGCAGAGAACAGAGCAAGCGGTGGTCAGAGGGAGAGGTGCCGGCCAGGACCACAGCTTGTAGGAGGAGGTTCAAGACCTCCTGGGGCACGTGATTCCATTTCAAGGTGTTTCAAGACCTTGGAGACAGAATTGTTCAAGAGGCCCAGTAATAACATTTGAGGACTTGTGGTGACGCAGTGGCCAGAAGAAGATGATGTGAGACAAGGTTAGCTGGGGGTCCAGGAGTGCCTGCCTCTGCTGGTTGGCTCCGTGCACTGCCCTCCATCCCACCTCACAGCTCTTCCCTTCCCCACAGCCTGCCCTTCCCGTGTCAGGGTTTCCACAGGCTAGGCTGTCTGCCAGGAACCCCCATCCCCACCTTTTACATGTGCATGCATCCTGTTCAAACACAAATTCCTCAGGGAAGCCTTCCTTCCTCGACCCTCTGTGGGTGACCGGCGACAACTGAGATGAAATACTTAATTGTTACTTAGCTGCACATTGGGTATTTCCACCACTGGGAGGTAAGACCCATGGAGCAGTAAGTCCACTTTCTCTTGTTCACCACTGCCTGCCCAATGCTAACCCAGTATCCATAAACAATTCATAAACTAAAAAAATAAACAGTTCATCAGTTTGGTCCAAAGAAACAACCACACAACTAAGTGGGTGGCAGTGGGGGAAGTTATGGGTTGGACAGCCTCGTACATGAAATATCTGACACCGAGTCATAGAGTTTTGCCTCCTCCTTCCCTCCATGCCCGAATTTTCCTTCTCCAGGACCTCAGTCTTCTGATTCCCTGGCCACACCACTGGCCCTCTCGACTGTCCCTCATCCACTACCCAAGAGGAGAAGAGAAGGGAGGGGAGACGTCAAGGCTCGGCTGTGTTTGCTACGTGGGAATGACGTGTATCCTCTTAATGTTGCCCTTGGAAATCCAGTAAGGTCTCTTCCCTAAAGGGATATTTCCTCTGCTGCTGAAGAATAGTGAATTCATTTGATGTTCCAGTATTCACATTTTTTTCATGGGAAATATTTTCCACGGAATTTTGTAGTCTTTGCTTGTTTGGGAGGAACCAATTACGTTTGTTATAATTTAACCATGCTTCAAAATACACGGGAGAGTCCACCTCTGAGCTCCTAATGACTGTATTTTATAAAGTTAGGACCACTCATTCAAATTTGAATAAAGGCTCCATCAGCATTAATAGCATTGTTTTAAGCCTTTTTTTTTCCAAACAGAATTCCATGTCTCCCAATGGGAACTTCATGAGAATATCATCAAAAACAAAGATATGAGCCTTTCTGCACAGCTCTTCCAGCTACTGTTTTCAAATGTCCAGAGGCCTTTCTCAAAAGCAGAGAAATCCTCCAAGGAAGAAATTGCTTGGAGATCTGTCATTGCCGCTAGAACGCAAATACCAGTCTTCATAAGAGGTAAAAATAATTCCAGAAGGGGCCGGCCCGGTGGCGCAAGCGGTTAAGTGCGCGCGCTCCGCTGCGGCGGCCCGGGGTTCGCTGGTTCGGATCCCGGGCGCGCACCGACGCACTGCTTGGTAAGCCATGCTGTGGCGGCGTCCCATATAAAGTGGAGGAAGATGGGCACAGATGTTAGCCCAGGGCCGTCTTCCTCAGCAAAAAAAGAGGAGGATTGGCGGATGTTAGCTCAGGGCTGATCTCCTCACAAAAAAAAAAAAAAAAAAAAAAAAAAAAAAAAAAAATAATTCCAGAAGGAGGTAAGTAATAGGTAAGTGGGATCTTAAAGAAGAGAGAGAGAGAGAATGAGAGGAAGGGTAAGCATAAGGTTAAGAGGCAGGGGATCGATGGGACCAAGAGAAAGACGAGAAAGAGAACAGGCCTGTGTGTGTGTGTGTGTGTGTGTGTGTGTGTGTGTGTGTGTCATGGAGGAGCCGATTCAGCCCCCAGGGCAAAAAAGCCAGCCAGTTTAGAGATGTCAGTCATGGACGTATTGGGTGGTGCCATTTGTCACAGAGCTCCTTGCCAATTATAGAAAATGTCCTGAAACTTTGAAACCAATGGGGTGGGGACAGCAAACTTTTCCATTGATACAATCGTATCTTTTCCAGTTCCCTTCATTGAACTTAACCATCCTTGCAAAACATCCACAAACCTAAAACTGTACATGTGATACATTGCTTAATGGATCCAAAAGTATCAGTTCATGAAATTTGAAAGTTTATTTCACTAAGATAATAATTACACACTTAAAACTCACATTGACTTCAAATGTTTTTAATTTTTTATGACAAATGGCACATCCTTCTTTGCCAATTACCCAGAGGCAGACACCAATCTGAGAACAGAAGAAGCCATTAGCACCACAGTGAAAAACAAGTGGAAGTCTTCTGTTTTCTTGACTTCATATTTTCTACAGTGTCGAGTTGTCATTTTCATACAAGCAAGGGAAAAGGACAGAGAAAAACTCAGAACTGAGTGAACACATTTTCGCAGCAGGGAACTTAATCTCATCCTTCTCATTTGCTGAGCTACCAAGATGAGCAACTTATGCTTCTTCAGAAATTCCTTTTATCACCTTCACAGATTCTAGAAACAGAAGATATCTGCCCAGATTGAGACAAGCGCCTCTCCCCTTTCATATGTGAGTCTATTTTTGTATAATCTGTCAGTTTCCAAACACGGACTGAATTTCCCGCACCTGTTGTGCATGAAGAAGCATGTTCTCCTGGGCCAGGGCCTGGCCATTACGTCCAAGAGGAAGGGGTCAACAGACTCTCATCGTCCGGCTCAGCGCCACTTTGCCAACCTCTTTCTCCACTCCCTTTGTCCTCGTGGGTCTCATAGAGTCTCTTCTTCTCAAATGACCTCTAAGCTGCTATGGTCAGCATGATTTCTGAACCACGCAAGTCTAGCCAGATTGGCCCCTGCTTAAAATCCTCCCACTGCTCCTGAGATAAAGGAGTTTCACGCTGAAGTTCCTGGGAAGTGTAGCCCTGGAAGACTCTCCAGCCTTAGCTGCCACCCCTTGCCCACCCACTTCCTTGGCTGCAGCCACACACTGAACCACGCCGTCCCCCAAAGCCATTTACACTGCCAGGCTTCCCAACCAAGCAACACTTACAGAGTGCTTAGGGCCTGTTGGGCACTGTGATGGGTGCCAGGTGTGGAGAAGGCTGCAGGGAGTTTGCAGTTCAGTAAATTAAAAGGAACATTTTAAGGTACTGGACTCAGCTCCAATTGCTCTGACCACCATGCCCCTTCCCTGCTTGACTGACAGGCTGTTCTTTCATGCTTGCAGAGGAAAGTTTACAGACTGCACATGTGTGATGCACTTCACGCCCATTATGATAGTTACTACCAAAAACCATAAAATAACAAGTGGTGGCAAGGATGTGGAGAAATTGGAATCTTTGTGCATTGCTGGTAGGAATGTCAAAGGGTGCAGCTGCTATGGAAGAGTCTGGTGGGTCCTCAAGCAATTAATGTAGAATTACCATATAATCTGGCAATTTCACTCCTGGGTATACACCCCAAAGAATAGAAAGCAGCACTTGAGGAGATATTCGCACACCATATTCATAGCAGCGCTATTTGCAACAGCCCGAAGATGGAAACAACCCAAGTGTCCATCAACAGAGGAATGGATAAACAAAATATGGTATATTCGTACAATGGAATATTACCTTAAACTTAAAAAGGAAGGAAATTTTTACACATGCTACAATACGAACAAACTTTGAAGACATTGTGCTAAGTGAAATAAGCCATACACAATAGGAAAAACATTTTATGATTCCACTTCTACAAGGTATGTAGAGGAGTCAGATTCAGAGAGACAGAATGTAGAATGGTGGCTGCCAGGGGCTGGGGAGGGGGACGGGGAGATAGTGTTCAATGGGGACAGAGTCAGTTCAGGAAGATAGAAACAGTTCTGGAGACGGATGGTGGTGATGGTTGCATAACAGTGCAAATGCACTTAATGCCACTGAACTATACACTTAAAATGGTAAATTTTGTGTGTATTTTATCACAATAAAAAAAGTTTCATACGTAGAATTTCTGTTTCTGACCATGATGCAGTCACAGGGACTAGATCTACCCTCCCACATTAAATAGCAACCAGGCAAAACAAGTAGGAAAAGATAAAAACAACAATTTTCAGACACAGGACAACAGACAGGACAGGACAGTGATCTTTGAGAGAAAAGGAAAGTGAGGTGAGCCCTCTGGCTTCCTTAGCTTACTACCTAGAAAACGTTTCTGGGCCACACCGCAGGAGGGGTGACTCAAACAGAACCTGGAGTTCTCCCTCAAATGAGGAGACAGAGTTGAGAATCCTGGGGAGCCAAGGAGGCTAGAACCGCAGGGCAGCATTCTGGAGAGGAGGGGGCTGCGAGAGAGGAGCGGGCTGCATGGAAAGAGAGCTCTGGAGTTCTGCAGAGGGTTGCCCTGGAGACCTCAGCTGAGTACCTGTCAGCATGTGCATATGAGGCCAGGAAAGACCCACCAGAAAGGAACAGGCAGGACAGTCTTGAAGCTTACAAAGGGCTAGGAATAGTTTGTGTTCCCACCAAAGCAGAGAAACCTTACAATACACAGGGCATCAGGAAGAGTAGCCAGAAGGATATTGCCTCAAGAGCGGGACAAAATTAGCCCTATGCTAAAGGCCATTCTGGTCTTGCCTAACAAAGCTGAAAAGCAAGCCCCAACAGGATTGAGCTGTTTCCAAATAGCACAATGTCTCCCAAGAACAAAGCTCAGGAATATGTAAAGGAATATAAAAATATCCAGAACCCAACAAAATAAAATTTACCGTTCTGGAATCCAATCAAAAATCATTAAGAATTCAAAGTAACAGGAAAATATGACTCATAATCAGGGGGAAAAAAGTCAATAGAAACAGACCTAGAAATGACACAGATAATAGAGTTAGTAGAAAAGATGTTAAACAGTTACTATAACTAGATTTTCTATGTTAGGAGGGCAGAGGAGAACATAAGAATGCTGAAAAGAGATGTGGAAGATATAAAAAAAGACACAAATTGAATTGGCACAGATAAAAAAGATGTCTAGGGTTAACAGAAAATTACACACTACAGAACAAAAATTTAGTGCGCTTGAAGACTAAATGGCAATAGAAGCCATCCAATATAAAACAGAGAGAGTAAAAAGATGGGGGGAAACCTGAACAGACCATTAGTGAGCACTGGGACAAATTCAAACAGCCTAATATATATGTAATTGGAGTCCCTGAAGAAGAAGCAGGTACAGAGAAAAATGTTTGAAGAAATAATGGTTGAAAGTTTTCCAAATTTGGTGAAAACTATAAATCCATGAATACAAGAAACTCAATGTACCCCAAACACAAGAAATATGAAGAAAGCTATGCCAAGGTACATCATAATAAAATTGCCCAAAACCAGTGATAAAGAAAGAACTTTAAAAACAGCTGGAGTGGGAGATGGAGAGCACATTATGTGCAGAGGAACAAATGTAAGAATGACAGCAACTTCTCATCAGAAACAATATATGCCAGAAGACAGTACAGCAACATTTGAAAATTTTAAAACTGCCATTCCAGAATTATTTACCCAGAAAGAAAAAAAAAAAAAACCTTTCAAAAATAAAGGTGAAAGAAGGACTTTTTCAGATATAAAAAAGCTGAAGAAATTCAGCACCAGCAGACCGTCACTGGAAGAAATGATATAGTAAGTCCTTTGAACAGAAAGCAAATGATAACAAAAATTTGGTTGTACACAAAGGAATTGAGCACCAGAATTGGTAAACATTGAGTAAATATAAAAGAAAGTTTCTCTTATTTAAAAATATCTTTAAAAGATAATTGACTACTTAAAGCAAACATAATAACAATATATTGTGGGATTTGAAATATAAGTAGAAATGAAAGGTATGACAATAATAGCACAGAAGCTAGGAAAGGAGAAATAGAAGTACAGCCTTGTAAGATTGCTATACTATATGTGAAGTAGTCTAATATTACTTGAAGATATACTGGGATAAGTTTAAGGTGTATACTATAAGCCCTAAAGCAACTTCTATTCTAAAAAAAAGAGGCAAAGTGAATAAGCCAACAGAGGACATGAATGGAAATAATAAAAATTACTTAATTTATCCAAAGGAAGTCAGGAGAAAGGAAACAACATATGAGACAAATAGAAAACAAATAACAATATAGTAGATTTAAACTCAATTATATCAATAATCACATTAAATGTAAATGCTATAAACACCTCAAATAAAAGGCAAAGACTGTAGATTGACTAAAAAAGCAGGAACAAACTACATACTGCCTAAGATAAACCCACTCTATTAAAAAGACAGATAAATTAAAAGTAAAAGGATGGAAACAGAATACAGCATGCTGAGAATAATCAGAAGAAAGCTGGAGTGGCTACATTAATATCAGACAAAATATATTTCAGAGCAAAGAATATTAACAAGGATTAAGAGATTCATTTAATAAGGATAAAGGAATCAATTCATCAAAAAGACATAACAATCCTAAATGTTTATGCCCCTAATATAAGAGCTTCAAAATGTCTGCAACAAAATCCCATAGGACTAAAAGGAGAAATTAGACAAACCTACAATCACAGTTGGAGACTTCAGAAACCTCTTTTAATTGATAGAACAAGTATACAGAAAATCAGTAAGGATACAAAAGTCTTGAACAATAATATAAGACAATTTGACCTGATTTGACATTTATAAAATGCCCTACCTAACTACAGCAGAATACATATCATTTTCTTTTTTTTTTTCTTTTTTTTTTTTCACTGAGGGAGACCGGCTCTGAGCTAACATCTATTGCCAATCCTCATCCTCCTTTTTTTGTTCCCCCTCAAAGCCCCAGTTGATAGTTGTATGTCATAGTTGCACATCCTTCTAGTTGCTGTATGTGGGATGCGGCCTCAGCATGGCCGGAGAAGCGGTGCGTCGGTGCGCGCCCAGGATTTGAACCTGGGCCGCCAGTAGCGGAGCATGCGCACTTAACCACTAAGCCACAGGGCCGGTCCATACACATCATTTTCAAGTGCACACAAACATTTACCAAGATAGATCTTATTCTGAGATCAAAAAAAAAGAATAAATGTGCAAGAATTCAAATCGTACAAGGTATATTCTCTGACCACAATGAAATTGTTAGAAATCAATACCTGGAAGTTATCTGAAAAATCCCCAAATACAATCATGCATCACATGATGATGAGGATACATTCTGAGAAACGCATCGTTAGGCAATTTCATCACTGCGCAAACATCATAGAGTGCACTTACACAAACCTAGATGGTATAGTCTACTACACAACTGGGCTATATGGTATTAACCTTATGGGACCATCATCATATATGTGATTTGTCGTTGACTGAAATGTTATGTGGTGCATGGCTATATTTGGAAACTAAATAACACACCTCTAAATAACCCATGAGTCAGTCAAAGAAGAAATCACAAAGAATATTAGAATGTATTTTGAAATGAATGAAAATAAAAACATGACATGTCAAAATGTATGAAATGCAACTAAAACAGTGAAATTTATAGCACTAAACATCTAATCGGAAAATAAGAGAGTTCTTGAAACAATGACCTTAGCTTCCACCTTTAGAAATGAGAAAAAGAAGAGAAAATTAATCTCAAATTAAGCAAAATACAAGAAATAATAAAGGTAATAACAAAACAATGAAATAGGGGGAGAAAAAGATAGAGAAGATCAATGAAACCAAAAGCTAGGTATTTCAAAAGATGAATCAAATTGATAAATCTCTAGCCAGACAGATCTGGAAAAAGAGACAAAGGAAACAAATTATCAACATCAGAAATAAGAGAGGAGAGATATCACTACAAATCCTACAGACAAAAAAATAATAATGAGAGAACATTATGAACAACTTATACAAATAAATTCAATAACTTAGATAAAATGGGGAAATTACTTGGATGACACAAACTTCCAGAACTCACTCAAGAAAAAAATAGACAATCTAAGTAGCCCAGCTTTATATCTATTAAAGAAATAGAACTTGTAGTTCAAAATCTTCTCACAGAGAAAATCCCAGGCCCACGTGGCTTAACTGGAGAGTATAGCTATAAATACTCATGGCCTCAAGAGTGGGGCAAAATTAGCCCTATGCTAATGGCCATTCTGGTTTTGCCTGGAGAGTTCCACCAAATATTTAAGAAAGAAACAAAATCAATTCTACACACATTTGTCCAAAAAACTAAAGAGGAGTGAACATTTTCCAACTCATTCTCTGAAGCCAGCATTACCCTGATACCAAAACCAGAAAATGATATTACAAGAAAATTATAGAGTAATATGCTGCATGAACATAGATGCAAATATTCTTGACAAAATTTAAGCTCATATAATCTAATAATATACAAAAAGGATAATACATCACGCCTATTCACTCTTCAAAAGAGAGTGTTATGAAAATTAAAAGCTATGCCACAGACTGGGAGAAAACATCTGGAAAGCCTAGACCTAACAGTGGACTTGAATCTAGAAGGTATAAAGAACTCTTATAGTTCAATAATAAGATAAACAACCCAATAAAAAATAAGCAAAAGATTTGATCACACACTTTATCATAGAACATACATAGGTGACAAATAAGCACATGAAAAGATTCTCATCATCAGTGATTATTTCAGAATGCAAAATAAAACTATAATGAGATGCCACCACGTGCCCACTAGAATGGCTAAATTAAATTGACTGGCCATACCAAGTGCCGGAGAGGATGTGGAGCTTCTGGAACTCTCATATGCAGTTTGTGGGATTGTAATATGAATAGGCCACTCCGGAAAACAGTCTGGCAGTTTCTTAAAAAGTTAAATATACACCTACCATGTGATACAGCCGTTCCACTTGTAGGTATTTACTCAACAGAAATGAAAGCACCATGTCCATACAAAGACTTGGACACAAATGTTCATAGAAGCTTTATTTGTAATACTAAAAATCTGGAAACAGCCAAATGTCCATCAACAGGTGAATGGAGAAACGAATTGTGGTATATCCACACAATGGAATGCTACCCAGCAATAAAAAGGTATGAACTATTGATAGACACAAGAAATGGATGAAGCTCAAAACAGTTATGCTGCATTAAAGAAGTCAGACAAAAAATACACAGTGTATGATTCCAGTTACATGCAAGTCAGGAAAATGCAAACTAATTTATAATGACAGAAAGTAGACGAGTGGTTATCTGAGGATGGAGGCAAGTGAGGGGAATGGATTACAAAGGAGCTCAAGGAAGCGTAGGAAGTTATGGTTATGCTCATCCTTTGATCATGGTGATGGTTTCATGGACATATGTTAAAACTAATCCAATTGTACACTTTATTTTGTGTGTGTGTGTGAGGAAGATCAGCCCTGTGCTAACATCTGCCAATCCTCCTCTTTTTTTGCTGAGGAAGACTGGCCCTGGGCTAACATCCGTGCCCATCTTTCTCCACTTTATATGGGATGCCGCCACAGCACGGCTTACCAAGTGGTGCGTCGGTGCGCGCCCGGGATCCGAACCGGCGAACCCCGGGCCGCCGCAGCGGAGCATGCGCACTTAACCACTTGTGCCACTGGGCCGGCCCCCAATTGTACACTTTAAATAAGTACACTTTACTGCCACAATTATATTTCAATAAAGCTGCAAAACACAATTTAAAAGTTACATCTATACCTCTGCTAAGTCAGTGATGCTATGCCCATTTTGAAGATTAAGAAATAGTTTCCAAGCAGGTTTTAAAGGCTGTTCCTGGGGCCAGGTTGGCATATTTGTGGGTCTTAGAAGACCCAGGCTTGCCTACCCTACTGGTGGCTGCAAAAGACTCAGGTTCATACACACTTCTCCTCTTCCCACCCCTGCCACCGCTGTTTGCCCAGCTAACTACTACTGATTTGAGGAAACTCAGCTCAAAAGTTAGCTCCTCCTGGACAACTTCCTTGGACCTGAGGTGGGGTCTGGGACGCCCGCCTGCCCTCTGATCGGCACCACGATCAGCCTGGTCTAAGCCGTGTCATCCGTGGGTCACTCCTGGGACACTGTGGGCAACTGGGTCCTATATCCTCAGTTCTCAGCACAGTGCTTGGCCCTAGTAATGTGCTTGGTGGATAAATGAATAGGGGTAAGAGTAGGTCTCAGACAAGGGCAGGAGCAAGGCCTCCTTCTAGAAGATGCAGAAAGAGCTGAGATTTCAAGTCCAGGAACTGGGAAGCGTGACCTACATCTACTCCAGATGACACCCCTACTGCTGCTCAGAAATGGGACAGAGGAGTGAACCACTAGGGTCTCCAGCTGAGCCCTGACACATCTTCCTCCTTCTGGCTCAGGAACGTGCTTGGTTCCAAGAAGGGCGGCCATGGTCGTCTTTGGCCTTACCAAGACCCACAAGGAGTGGCTGCAGAACAGGCTGGGCCAGCATCAGCCTTCATAATAAGGAAGATCCAAGAGGAGAGGCAGATGTAACTGTAATAATCCCATGTTTGTTCCCTGAGATGCCAAAAAAGGGGTGAAAGTCCACGTCAATAGGCTCAAGCTCTTAACCAGAACTGAGCTGACTCACGCAGTATCTCCCCTTTTGGACGGGGTCCCTCAGTGGGTTCCAGAAAGGCTGAGTGCAGCTCCGTCTGACCCTGCCCCCAATAACCACAATTCATTCCTAAATGAGCATTCCTTTCTCTCTCCCACATTCCCATCAGTCCCCAGATTAGCATCGCCAAAAGAACCCTTGTGGGAATCTGGCTTCCACCACTTGCCAACGCCCTTCTCGATGCCAGGAACTCAGGCTTCCTGGGCCGGGCAAGTTCCAGAATGCATGCCTCTCTGGATTGAATGCTTTGCTTTTGCAGGCAGTTGTCTTGTAAATGCCAGAAAGTATCTTAGATGGGCAAACCTGAAAAGGAAGTGGAGGCCTTCTAGATACCCCCGATTCATTCACCCCGACGAAAAGATGTGTGCTTGCCCTTTGTTGGGTCCTGCACTACGTGGAAAAGAAAACGGAGAAGAAGCAGCCCCAGCCTGGCCTCTAGGAGCTCCAAGATGGTGGAGTCAGAGGAGCGAAGAAGGGGGGGTGGCCACTGGGGGCAGTGAGGGTGCAGGGGGTGGGGGGGTCAGGAAAAGCTTCCGGAGGAGGTGAGCTAACCCAAGATTTTAAGAAGTGGGCCACCTAGACGAGGCAGGACCAGAAAAGGCCTATTCTAGGAAGAGGCATCAGTGTGAGCGAAGGCACAGACGCCCAGGAGCAAGGCATATATGTGAACAGTGTGGTGTGAGGGTGGGGGAGCGGGGGACTGTGAGTGCAGGTACCCCACACAGCCTGCTCAGAGTGGGGGCCGAAGAGTAGGACTTCCTCTTGTATGACAATAAACAGAGGATGCTCGATTTGTTGGCTGATGTGTACGATTGCTATAATTCACCCTTTTGAATAGCTTATTTTATTTATTTACCTTGGTAGGTAATACATAGCTATGGTACAAGTTTCAAAGGGACAAACTTGAACCTAAGTTTCCTCTTTCACTTCTGTAAGACTCTGGGAAACTGTAAAACAGCCAGATCCTGGATCTACAGAAAGAAAAAGGGGGGGAGGACCATTTTGATGCATTGCTAGACACAGGAAGTAAGTGAAATCTCTAAAACCAACACCTGCCCCCCTACACACACACACACACACACACACACACACACACACACACACAAACACACATCCCCCAATAACAAAAGAACTAGCACAAGCTGGAACCAGACGAGCCTGGAGCTAGAACAAGTCAGGGAGTGATGTCACCCTGAAGGCAGCAGCATGAGCAGCACAGTCTCTGGACACCGAGTCCCACAGCAGGGTGGGGGGCCACCCCAGAGCCCCGCAGAATCCAGGACCCTTGAGGATGATGACCTAGCTGCTCATAAAAGCAGAGACAAGTCCTCTTAGAGGAAAACCCTTCCCAGTCCAGGCCATCAGAATTCCCACAAGCCAAAAAGAAGCAGATCACCAAGCAAGAGGAGCACGGGAGCCAGTAGGAAAAAAAAGGTTTAGACCCTGAGGACTCCAGACATTAGAATTAGCAGAAACAGTATACAGGACAGGTATGTAGAACATGTTTAAAGAAAACAAGGATGAACTCCCAAAGAGAAGTAAACAGGGATTGTATGAGGAATGACCATGCAGATCTTAAAAGGAACCAAAAGGAACTTCTAGAAATGAATGATACAATTTTGGAAATAATTAACTCAATGGATAGATCAAACAATAAATTAGATACCACTACCCAAAACGACTGTTTCATGTCTTCTTTCTCCTCAAGTCTCAACACCTCTTCCTTCGTCCTCACTCTCAGCTGATACCTCCTTGAGAAATGGCAGCAATCAGAAGAGATTTCCCACCAGCTTCTGTGCTCACATTACCTGTGTGCCAGCATCAGCACCACACACTCAACCTTCATTCCCATTTCTAGTGATGAACTTTTCATGCCCCAACCTGAAGGCAATTCCACCTGTGTTCCAGAACCATCTCTCCACACACCCTGAAGGGTGTTGCTCCACACATTCTCTCTTCTCTTTCCCACACTATTCACTTCCTATCTCTACTGGAACATTGTCATCACCTCCTTATGACTTAATCCTAGAGTTAAATAGATTCAATGCTCAGAGCCAATTCTTTTCTTTCATCCCTTGGTTAGCTAAAATTCTATCTCTAGGAGCTTCTCCAGGAAAGGCTCAAATGAACCATATTTCCTGAGTCTTGCTTATCCACCGATGTCTGTTGCCTTCACATTTGCGTGACAATTTGGTTAGGTATAAAACAATATACTTGGGCATGTCATGGGCATTGCTCCTCTCCTAGCTGTGAGAAGACCAAGGTCAGGCTGACGTTTTTCCTCTTTAGGTGACCTGGTCACTTCTCCTTGATTCCCCTTTTATCTTTGAAATTTAGTAACTTTAATCAGGAATGCCTTAGTATTGACCATTGTATGCATTTCCCTTGGAACACAATATTCCCTTTCAATCTGTAGATTCATGCCATCTTTTTATTTCTAGAAATGTTTCTTATATTATAATTTTAATTTTTTTTCATGATCTTAGTCTTTTTATTATTCAGACTTATTGGATACAAGTATTTGGGATCCTTTTTACTGTCTTCCCGTAATCAAATCCTTTTTTTTTTTTTTTTTTTTTTGTGAGGAGATCAGCCCTGAGCTAACATCCGCCAATCCTCCTCTTTTTTCGCTGAGGAAGACGGCCCTGGGCTAACATCGGTGCCCATCTTCCTCCACTTTATATGGGACGCCGCCACAGCATGGCTTACCAAGCAGTGCGTCGGTGCGCGCCCGGGATCCGAACCAGCGAACCCCGGGCCGCCGCGGCGGAGCGCGCGCACTTAACCGCTTGCGCCACCGGGCCGGCCCCAATCAAATCCTTTTAAATGCCTCGTTTGCTTCCATTTCATTTTGTTCACTTTCTTTTCAATCCTGCCCTCCATATACCTTGCTGTATTTTCAGCTACGTCTGTTCTTCTTTGTGCTGGTTCCAAATGCCCTTTTTGTCTGCAAATATTTGTATTTTTCTCTTCCACATTTTCCTGAGTTCTGCAAATGCATGTCTCATTTCCTTCTCTCATGCCATATCTTCCCTGACGTCCATCTCTGCTTTAAGCTCTTGCTTTTTAGAGGCAATTAGTCCCTGTTTTCTTTTTTAATTCGTGACAGTATGATTGGTCATAAATTACATCTGCTCCATGACAATTTGCTCTGATTTTTAAAAAAAAAAGAGAAAGAGAGATTAAAACTGTGTACATACATCATCCATTTTCAAAGTAGCCCAGTGGGCCCATATTCAATGGGTGTACTGATGGCTAAACAAAGCAGTGTGCCCCTCCTTGGCCTGTCTCTGGGTCTTCCTTCTGTACCTTCTGCTATCCCCAGATAAAGGGCCTTTCCCCACTTGGGTCCCTAAGACCTTCTCCATTCCTTGGTGCCCTGTGAACTGCTGTGTCTTTGCAGAGAGCCCTAGCTATACATGGGGCAAGAGTTTATGGACCTGCCATCTCTACAACCACATATGTATCCTTCAGCCAGATGGCCTGCAGGATTGCTGATATGTTGGCAGAACCATGACCTGGTTGGCCTGGATACGCTCCAGCATTCCCGGTCAGTGGCTTAGAAGGGAAACCTTACTGCCAAGGGAGAAAGAATAGGGGAAGCTCCTTGACCATCCTGTGAATGGGTACAGTCTTCTGTCTGCTTTGGGTGCTAAGGACTCAGCCCTGGTGACTGTAAGAATCAGGCAGCACTTCTGTCTGTGCACCAACTTTTCTTCTGACTCATTACGACGCATCCTTGTTTTCTTTATTCTTGCTTTACTGTGTGCATATATGTAAATAAGTCAACAGCCATCAGAGACGGGGGCTGGTCAAGGAAGGCATTTCATGGAGGTGGAAGAAGAGACGTTGTTTCAAAACCACTGAACACAAGACAGTGACAACAAGATGCTGATGTTCACTGAACTTCAAGTAAAGCTAAAGAGCAAGACATGACCTCTAAGCTGTTTTTTGACTTCTCATGAGCGATGAGGACCAATCTGTACACAGCTTTTTGCCCAGGCCAGCCGGAGCCGTAGGGGGCTTTCTTGGTTCATCCAGGGAGGATGCTGCAAAGCCACAGGAACAGCACAAGATTGCGGTGTCAGGAAATTGGGTACAATCCCAGCCTCTGTGACATCGTAGAGGGCACTTTACTGCTGGGCTTCCTATATACACTGCAGTTGGAAACATCCGCCTCAGAGAGTGGTTGGGAAGATTTCATGGATATTACCTGTAAAAGCATCGAGCTAAGTGCCTGGAACCCAGAAACCTGAAATGCCATTTGGCTCAATTTTCCTCTTTTTGAGCCCGGCAGCAGTCAGAGGACCACTCTGGCTATCATCGTCCTGCCTTCCCTGATGGGGCCCATCGGGTGTGTCCATTTTAACCCTGCCACTCTTACAAGGAGGTTTTGATGCATCAGCATCAAAATGGCCTTGTCAATTTTTTTAAATTACCGTTCTTTTATCAAGTAATGTCCACAGCGGATCTCTGGGACGCTGATCCATCCCATCACCCCCCACAATTACATCACAGTAGACTTTTCCCTTATGTTTTCTAGACGTCTTTCATTTCCCAATTCCATTTTCAACATCTCCTTTTCTTTCTTTTTTCAGCGATTCTCATTTTCCTTACGTTTGATCTACCTTACAAGTAGGTGTTATTTCTATAATCAGAAAAAAATACCAAACACCTTAAAATAAATAACACAACCGTGTTACTGTGCCTGCTTAATGGACCATTGGGAGTTTCGTGGAGATTCTCCTGTGCTGTGTGGATGTGAACGCTGCCTTTCAATGTCCTCTACTATCAGAAACCTCCAACGGAACAGCCTCGGGGCGAGAATAGAACTCTCTCAATTGGAATCTTTGAGCTGCCTTTGGCCAGCTGTACAGCTTTGGTCAAGTAGCTAACCTCTTTGTTCCTCATATGCCAAATTCAGAGACGAACAGCTCCAGCTCACCAGGTGACTGTGATGTGAGGAATAAATGAGGTAAAACTCTTGGAATGGAATCCAGCACATCAGAGTCATCACTATACACACCATCAAGTAAGGGGAACACAGCCAAATGGCCTGTAAAGGAACAGGGGTCCTTTCCTAAAAAGGAATATAGTATCAGTACAGGCTGCAACATGGAGGAACCTCGAAAACATTGTGTTAAGTGAAAGAAGCCAGGCACAAAAGACCACATGTTGTATGATTCCATTTATACGAAAGGTCCAGAACAGGCAAATCTATAGAGATGGAAAGTAGATTAGTGGTTGCCTAGGGCTGGAGGGAATAGCAAATATTGGCAGTGAGCACTGAATGAGTAGGGGGTTTCCTTTGGGGGTAATGAAAAAGTTTTGGCACTAAGAATGATGATTGTACAACCACATGAATGTACTCAATGCCACTGAATTGTACATTTTAAAACAGCTAAATGGTAAATTTCATGTTATTTGTACTTTACCATCAAAAAAAAAAAGTACAAGGGTCCATCCTCTGAATTTTCGAATGGAAACAAAAATAAGCTCTCTTATTAAGCAGCCAAGTCTATATCTTAATTGAAAATCAATGAGCAAGATCCCTGGAATGCTAAGGGAGAGATCAGACTATTCACAATGCAGATCATGAGCACACACTTTGCTTTGCTTGATCAATGGCTCCTGTACCATTAACTTTGCTGCTTAACAAACCACTTCGACGTTTAGTGGCTTGAAACGACCTCCATTTCATTCACCTCGTGATTGTGTGGGTCAGCTGGACTGTTCTAGTCCAGGCCAGATTGGCTCATCTCTGCTGGGCTCTCTCTCACGTCTGTAGTCAGCTGGTGCCTGGAGGATCTAATAGGGACTTACTCTCATGCTTGGCAGTTGGGGGCCTGATTGGTTGGGGAGCCTTAGCTGGGAGGGCTGGTCTCTGCTCCATGTGATCTCTCATCCTCCAGCGGGGCGAGCCTGCCTCCACAGAGCAGCCAGAAGAAGAAGCCACCAGTCTCTGGAGGCCTGGGTTCCCAATACACAGCCTCACTTCCACCACGTTCTGCTGGTTAGAGCAAGTCACAGGCCCACCCAGATTCAAGTGGTCAGGGGGTGGCAGGAGAATAGACCCCAGTTCCTGATGGGAGTTGCTGCTGAGAAGCTGTGGCTATTGGCCCCCTACTCCTATAACTGTGGGCCCTCCAGACCAGTTCAACTGACCCCATCTCTTATCAACAGAGTGATTAAGAATTGCCTTTCCAAAAATCTACAAAGTCATGTAGCCAGGGCATGCACAAAAGAGAAATCATGACCTGAAACGACCATAGAACCTGAGGATGGGGACACAACCAGAACTTGAAAGTCAGACTCTTATCAGAGGCAAGGGGTTCCTCATTCAGGAAGATCCGGTGTTAACAGTCCTTCCCCGCCTCATCAAAAATGTTTAGAACCCTATTATAAAAGTATAGAACCTTATCATAAATGTTTAGAACCCTGTCATAAATGTTTAAAACCTTACCATAAATGCTTGAAGTCTACCAATCTAAATCTGTCCCACTAGCATTTCTGCGTGCCAGCCTGTTCTCACTAACCTCTTAAATTTTGCCCCAAATCCTGAATCAGGGAGACAGGCACAGACCCCCTGTTCTCCCTGCAGATCAATCTCACAGAATAAAGCTGATCTCTTTTCCCAAAGGCTGATGCCATAATTAATTGGCTTGTTTATGTGTATTGGGCAAGTGAACCCCAATTTTGTGCGGTAACAGTCCCATGCTCCTGAAATGAACAGTGTTAAAGACCCCGGATGCCCTGTTTCCGTGGTTTCTTTCCCAAATAGTGTCTAAGTTCCACTTCGTCCCTGTGTCCACCATACTTCTCACCTCCAGGGTGGGCTTGGAAAGGGTGAGGCACAGACGTGAGGGCAGGGTGTCCATTTTGCACATCATTTAGTAAAATAATATAGCTGAAAATGTAACAGCTTGCATTTCAGGGTGTCAAAGTGTCCCTCTGCAAACAGCTGCACCGGAGGAGCCACATCCGTTATCTTCCTTGGTTTTCTGTACGACTCTATTTCTTTTTGTTTCAGAACTAAGTAGGCTTCCCACCCACTTTCTTGGACCTGTGTCCAGAACTCTTCCTCTCCACAGCTGACAAGGCCTCTGGACCTTCAACAGGGTTGGGGAGGCATTCCCTCCAGGTGGCAGAAATAGAGTAAGCAAAGACAGTGACAGGAAGCATGAACCTCTGTCCAGGGTGGCCAAATCCAGGGCGTATGAAGCAGAGTTCTTGTCCAGAGAGGTGAGTTAAGGTGTGTGGTGAAGAGCCTGAGACCACAGGGAAGGCAACGGGACTTCATACTGGTAGTAATAGGGAGCCAATAGGATCTTGCTCACTGAAGAGTGCGGAGTGCCACGGTCGGGGCCAAGTGGAGGAAAGTCAGCAGAAGCATGTACAGACAGATGAAGTTCAGGGAGCTCAGAGGCAGAATGGGCCATTTGGAGGCCGTTGACACAATCTGGGTGTTGGAAACTTGAACAAGCATGGTGGCAAGACATCACAGAGGTAGAATTGACACGCTTTGACAAGCACTTAGATGTGGGAGGAGAGGAAGGAGTGGCCAGTGAAGGATGAGACGGGATGGATGACAGCGAAAGCACTGGCACCATGCACAAGAACAGGGGGAAGGAAAAGACGGAATATGCTTCCTGAGAGGAGGGAACAAGGAACGAGTGAGCTTTGCAGAAAGCTCTAAGAAGACTCCAGAGCATGGGATGCTTCCACCAGGGGGTAGGGCTGGGGCTGGGCAGGCGCCACCAGAGGCAGGGGAGGTGGAGGAGCCATGGGCGCTGCCCCATTTGCAATCTTGCCCGAAGCCAGCCCTGAGGTCTGATGTGCCATGGGGTCTAAAACCCAGCTTTCAACATTGAGCAACAGCATTTTCTCCTCCCAGATGAAAACCTGTCCAAAACCCAGGCCCAGATTTCTTCCCTGCTCTCTCCAACACTTGGAGTGCTCCGCAGTTGGCCGCAGCTGTATCACTCACAACAGATTTTACAAGGCTGTCCCTCTGCCAGGGTCCTTTTAGAAGTAAAAATAGCTGAAATAAGCCCGCTCTCCCAGAACCATGAAAACATTTCACCATCCCACAGGCTTTCACCTATTGCTGTGTCATCCCACACCCAACACACTTCTCGTGAGAAGAGTTTGCGGAACCTCGGGAGACTGTTCCGAGGACTCATTTTGCCCACACTTCCGCTCAGGGCTTGGCTTTAAATGGGGCATCCAGCTGGAGACGGGCAATTGCCGTCTCGGTCATGGCTAAGGTGCATCTAATCAGGCAAGACACATTGTTCATGAAAAAGAAGTGCTTTCAACTCTTAATGGTGCCCTGCGGGGCCACACGATGCCTGGTGTTCCATTCCGGTCACAATTAACCTTCCCAGTATTAGGGACCTGCACTCTGGTAACGTGTTCTCAGGTCAACTACAAGAACGTCTCTGAGATTTTTTAGCTAATGGTGCATTTGCGAGGTCATTCAAGGCTAAGACCAGAAGGATTAAAAGATCTGATTCCTTCCTGAGGCCCTTAGTTGTAAAGGACCAAAGAAGCCATAAAAGAAAGATTTATTCAGTTTCAGCCGGACAACTCAATGGCGCGGCCCCGTAAGAACCAGGAAAAAAGAAACATCTGGCCAGAAAATCGCACTTGTTTACAAAAAAAAAGGTTTAAGAGTCTTCCCCAGCTTCACCAAGTTTTTGGACTAAAATTAGGCTGAAAATTAAAAACAATTTCGAATATTGAGAGTGCAAGGGCAACGCGGCAGGAGAAAGAACATCTTGTTTCTTCCTTATCCAGCTGCCTCTGAGCGCGGTCGCCTCCCGAGCACCCCAGGGAGAAGCCCTGCCCTGGTAGGTAGCCCCGGGGGGATCGCACAGCTGCACGCTCCCCACACAGGTGGCCCGGGTTGCCTCCGCTCTGAGGCCAAACCCTTTTGTGGGGAGGGTGTTTTCTGAGCACACGCTCAGGGAAGGGAGAGGGCCGTGTTTTGCTGCCCCTGATGATCAATCCATCTCTTCAGAGCACAGGGCCAACAGCCCCAGTGCTGCTGGCACTTAGATATTGACAACTGTCTACACTGGGGGATGGGTGCCTCTTTGGAGATGTGGACAATGGCTGTTTTGTAAGGAAGGAAGCCTGCGCTTGGCCTGAGTCAGAAAATTCAGCTTCTTTTCCAGGCCTGCCGTTGACTCAGCGAGGGCTCTGAGGCCAAGCCCTCTCTGCTCAAGTTCACCCAGCCCCCTCCCTCTGTGCGCAGTAGCCAGGGACGGGAGTCACAGGACTGGGCTGGTGCCTTCCGCTCTCCCTGGGATGCTAATGGGATTAATGGGTTAGGATTGGAAGATGCTTTAAACTTCTTGGCACAAAGCTGTCTCAAACACAGTAATTAAGAAATCTTACCAAAGAGGTGGATTAAGGTCAGAAGTCGCTAGGAGGCCTGGGGAATAGAGTTGGCTCGGTTTCATGGCTGGGTCTCCAGAGCCAATAGGGAAAGACATGGCGTCCGCCATTTGCAGCCCTGCTAGTGGCGCAGCGATGGTGACAACAGGTGTCTCTAGGTCCCTTGGCCGTGCATGTTAGTAACCCAGATTCACCTATGTTAAAAAAGCAGCCATCCTTGGAAAAGCTCACAGTACTGGAGAAATACAAAGATACGCCATCACCATGAAATTAAAGGCCAGAGGAGAAATGAAGTCACACCGCCAAGGCAGAATGGAATTAACCAGCCAACCGCCACAGGGTTAGCAGTGAAGCACCATTTTGTGGGAATCAGAGGTGAAACTTCTAATAGTAGCCAGTAAGGAAAACGCTGATCAGACACCTAGCAAGGCATAAGGTTGCCCCACTGCTGTCTTCAAAGGGGGCCTGGAAATTTCTGGCAAATCTTGGGCAATCAGTACCTGAGTGTCCCCACATCCCACCTAAAGATGACATTCCTGGAAATCTTGCACCACCAGACGCCAAGCTGAGAAGACCATTAACTAAGCCACGAGTTTTGTTACGGCGGCTCCTTCTGGGACCAGCCATGGCCTTGGTGAATCACTTAGGCCTCCAGCCCCTTATGTCTTGTGCCCCTCCTCCATGGGGTAGACGGTCTGTGGACGGTCACTCTTCTGCTGCCCTCCAGAGCCCTGGCAAGACATTTGAGAACTTGTGAGTCCCAGCACCTTGCTGCCCCTGAGGATGTCAACCACCATAATGACCAGAATTAGGCGTGATGTGAGCTGGGTTCATCTCTAACTAGGTCAACGCAGAGCTCCATACTGTCCCATCCCACCCCTTCAGCCCTTCCAAGTGTTCCCGTGGCACCTCAGAATTCCCCTCTTGTGCCACAGATCGCTGGCACAGGAACATGGATGTGATGTCCTCTGCTCCTGAGCTGCCCACAGAGTGCTAGATTCCGGCGGCTGACCCAACAAGCATCACATGGCGCTATGCTCTCTCTGTGCTGGTTTAGCCCTGAGCCTTCTGCTCTGCAGCGAGTCTCTGGGCTTGTGTCCCTGGGAAGTCTTCGCAGATCAACCTCAGCTAGCCCTCCCCTCAGTGAATCACTCCTAAAACCTCTTGAGCATTTGAAAACACATTTCCAAACAGGGGATCTGGCCTTTGTGCTAACAAAGTCCATTCCCACCGGTAGGGCACCCTGTCCCCACCCTGTGGCTCTGAGAGTCCCCTCACCCTGCCCCAACAGAATTTTGTTTGCATGTATAGAAAGGACTCATCGAAAGCCTCTAATTTGTTCTGCTTGTCTGCATTTGTCCGGCTCCTTCTGATGTTACAGACGGTGGGTGCTCACCATCAGCACACCTGGTCGAAGCTGAAACTGCTAAGGTTTGAGGAGCATTGCGTGCTCTACAGCCCGTCGGCACCACGGCTGGCTCCTTAATCATCTTGCAAGCCCTGAGACATAGGCATCATCAGCCCCTTCTAAGGAACAAGGGCCTTGAAGGTCAAAGACATTATCCTCAGTTTCACTGCACTAAGTGACAGAGTCTGGACAGGAACCCCATCTTATAACTCTAGGGCACACCCTTCCCACCAGACCAGCGAGGCTCTCCATCTCACGGCCACCTTCCCCCTGACCTGCTCCAAGTTCTGGCTAACACGCCCAGCACAGACAATGGTGTCCACCTCTCACGCCCTCTTCCACGCCCGCAGAGCTTGCTCTGCCTCCCGAGTCCGGGCCACTTACCTGGCCCGAGGCAGCAGGAAGGCCTCAGAGAGCTGGTCATTTTCCTTCCTGGAGCTCCCAATCTCTCCAGGCCCCGGGCCCTGCACACGGCCTCCTCTCTGCTCTGCACAATCACCTTCCACTCAGCTGACCCTGCCACCCCTCAGCCACCGTCATGCCAGTCTTGGCCCCTTT
Source organism: Diceros bicornis minor (assembly GCF_020826845.1). Taxonomy (NCBI): domain Eukaryota; kingdom Metazoa; phylum Chordata; class Mammalia; order Perissodactyla; family Rhinocerotidae; genus Diceros; species Diceros bicornis. The sequence goes on from NC_080763.1 coordinate 46,301,464, forward strand.
CCCTGAGATGCACATATTAGACTCTTTCCTGGACGGCTCCTGTGCTCACTCCCTGGTACCCGGTGTTTCACACACCCAAACTAGAACTTTCCCCACCTCCTCTAGTCTCCATCTCTGGTCCCTGAAACTGATTAGCGGGAGTCATCCTCTCCCTTCCCTCTTCACCCCATCCCGCCCACCACAGCCACGTCCCTGTGGTCCCCGAGCCTGCTCCCTCTGTCTCCTCCACTCTCCGGTCCACCTTCTCCTTTCCATCACGCTGGGGTGACCCTTACATCCACGCCCCAGTTTCTCACTGGGATGACTGAAAAGCTTCCCGTCTCCCGAGCCCCCAAACCACCGCCCCCCCCCCCATGCCAATGCCAGAGCAGTCTTTCTCAAATGCTTTCTCAGCATCCCCCAGCATGGCTCCTGACTTGGGGCCTGCAGTGCAGTAGATGGTCAGTATTGAATGCATGAACGCATCTGTTGAATGGATCATAGCAACTTCTCTTCTTAAAACCCAAGGGCTCGGGCCGGCCCCGTGGCTTAGCGGTTAAGTGCGCGCGCTCCACTACCGGCAGCCCGGGTTCGGATCCTGGGCGCGCACCGACGCACCGCTTGTCCGGCCATGCTGAGGCCACGTCCCACATACAGCAACTAGAAGGATGTGCAGCTATGACATACGACTATCTACTGGGGCTTTGGGGGGAAAATAAAGAAATAAAATTATTAAAAAAAAAAAAAAACACAAGGGCTCCTCTGCTGCCCTGAGGACAAGGCCTGGAGCCTTCTGTGTGGCTTCAGGAGCTCTCGGTGACCTGGTACCTGTCTCCCTTACCACTCTCCACACAAACTCTCTGTCTCAGGGCCACCCCAGACTATTTCTCTCAAACACCACGTCCTGCTTCCAAACTTGGCGCAGACAGCTCCTCCTGCCTGTAACACCCATCCTCGCCTCCACTCTCACTGCCCATCATCCTTCACCCGCCAAGAGCCCCTCCTCTGCGGCAGCTTTGCTGACCCCCTGGAAGGAATGTTCCTCTGCTCTCCCTCCAGGGCTGCACCAACCTCGGCCAGGCCACGTTCACACCCACAGGGGCTGAGTCTAGGAGACGCAGTCTGGAAGCCTATCAAGGGTGTGTAGACATCTCGCTCACCGGGCATGTCTCTCCCCAGCACATTGCTGAGCAACAGTCAGCACCAGGACACAAGGCAGAGTCCCCGTGTGCGAGGTGAGCGAGGGCCTCCTTGGCCCTGAGGCTCAGCCAGCTCTCAGCATCCGAGCAGAGCCCGCTGCCTTGGCTGGCTCCAGGGCCAGGGGAGACTTTCCTTGAAATTGCTTTCTTTGTGTGCGTGGAAGGCCAGTGTTCTCTGATTCTCTCAGGGGAGTCTCCATCTTACCAACGAGTTACCACTTTAAACGGAAAGGCCAGAGAGAGCGCCAGTGTGGCCCCCATGAGGGCCAAACCGCTCTGCCCTCTGAACCACTGAAGTTTCAGAGCCAGCCTCAGCAGCCTCGTTTGCTAGGCCCGGGTGTTCCAAAGTTCCTCGTTAATAATACAATGTTTTGGAAAATCACAGAAAGCGAATCAGTCCAGCTCCTACCCCGGCTCCGACGGGCTCAGCCTGACCTTCTGACTCAGGCGAGCAGGACCGAGGATGGCCTGGCTGGAGCCTTTCTCGCTCGTCTGTATGTTCTCCTGTCCTCTCCGGATGCATGTGTCATGGCACCAGGGGAAGAGGTAGCCGTAAATCATCTGCCCCCATGGTCCTTATGAAAATATTAAAAGTGCTCAGAATAAGTGCGGTTCTGGCCTAGCAAGTAGCAGGGCCAGCCTGCCATCCTTGCAAGCAGGAGTTTGAAAGCGCTGCATCAACGGGATCGCTGCAGTCTCCAGCCTCCATAAATCAACCTGAGCCTTGGCGTCCCTACCAGGCTCTTCCCGCTCCCCTTCCACGAGGCTGGGAGATGGGGGGGTCTGCTGGCCAAGGATCCCATCAGACGCCGTGGGCTTGGACCTGGCCTTAACCCGGCCTGACGCCCTCGGAGGCCCACACGCTCAGCGTCCCACACACCACACGCAGCCACAGGATTACACAACACCATTTTGATGCTGTAGAGAACACCATGTACAGGAAAAGCCCAGCCCCTCGGGCCCACAGAAGACAAATAGCAGGGACAAGGAACCTGAGTGCTGTCAACGGGCGGATCCAATTTCACTCCCAGCCCCATCACTTGCCGACTGGGCCACCTCGGGGAACAGACGCCGCCTCCCTCAGCACCAGCTGCTGCCTCCGTAGGATGGGAATAAACAGTGCCGTGGGGTTCGGCCCAGCAAGTGGGGGCATGGCACAAACTCGGTGTACTCCGAACTCCCCCTTGGCTCTTGTCAGACTTTGTCAGGATGAGGCAGTTGGTGGGGCAGGATGAAAAGGAAGGACTTGCCGCGTGGATTTTTGCTGGATTCTCTCTTAATCGGGATAAGCTGCCTGGAGAAAAAGGGCTGTCATAATCTCTCCTTTCATGTCTGGCCAGGAATATTGCTACTCAGAGCAGAAGGCTGCATGCAGGCTCCTAAACCATCTCAGGAGAGCCCAGGGGTCAGCTGTCCCAGGATGACTCTGGCCATGGCTGGGGAAAACCTCTGCCTGGAGAAATGGTAAAAGTGGAATAAACAAGGAGACTTCCTGCAAAAACAGGCCTGAGCTACGAGAGCCTTAAGGAGCTCTGTCTGCATCTTCGGAGTCTGAAGTCACTGGGAAAGAGAGCTTGGACTTCAGGACAATGGTGACTTGTTTTTCTGGTTCTGAGAGCACCCTCCTAACCGAAGCCCACAGGCATCTGAGTCCGGGTGACCAGCAGGACAGAGCTGCTGCCTGTGACACATCCCAGCAAGCCATGTGTCTCTGTAAGATGGGGATTTCCCAGGACAGCCCTTGTGGCATTGTGGTTAAGTGTGCAAGCTCCTCTTTGGCAGCCTGGAGTACACAGGTTCAGATCCCGGGTGCAGACCTACATACTGCTCATCAAGCCATGCTGTGGCAGTGTCCCACATACAAAATAGAGGGAGATTGACACAGATGTTAGCTCAGGGACAATCTTCCTCAAGCAAAAAGAGGAAGATTGGCAACAGATGTTAGCTCAGGGCTAATCTTCCTCACCAAAAAAAAAAAGAGAAAAAGATGGGGATTTCCTGAAGAGCCTTCAGTCTCTTAAGTCCCAGCCCTGTTCACACCAAGATAATCGAGGGTGATGGAAATGCAGAGGCTTTTTGGAGCCAGAATGACTTGCATTTGACCCCTTAAGCCTGCAACTTCATGCCTGTGTGACATTGGGCCTGTGATTGAGGTCCTTGTCTCACGTAGGAGGGAGTCGACTAAAGGACACACACTGTCTGATCCCTCTTCTGTGAGGTTCCTCGAGTGGTCAGACTCAAGGAGACAGAGTAGACTGGAGGGTGCCAGGGGCTGGGGGAGGGAGGGGGGAGCTGGTGTTTAAGGGGGACAGAGTTTCACTTTGGGATGATGGATGGTGGTGATGGTTGTACAACAATGTGAATGTACTTAACACCACAGAAATGTACACTTAAAAATGGTTAAGATGGTACATTTCATGTGTGTTTTACCACAATAAAAAAATTTGAAAAAAATTTTCAGAGGCCTTCGATCTCAGTGAAATTTCTGGGGGTCCAAAGGTGTGGGGGCATGTTGAGATATCCCTTCTGAGGGGAAGGGTACGTTGTTGCATCTGGCCCCTCCTACAACCGAGAAAGAGGCACAATGGTTAGTGGGCCTCTGTGGGTTTTGGAGGCAACATAGTCCTCATCAGGGGGTGTGACTCCGGCCTGTTCACAGAGTGACCCAAAAAGCGGCGAGTTTTGAGTGGGGCCCAGAACAAGAGGGGCAGTGGGAGTTAGTGTTTAATGGGGACAGCTTCTGTTTGGGAAGACGAAAATGTTCTGGCAATGGACGGTGGTGACGGTTGCACAGCAATGCGAATGTGCTCAATGCCACTAAACTGTGCCCTTAAAAATAGTTAAAATCGTAAATTTTATGTTTGTATATTTTATCATAATTTTAAAAACCTAGAAAAAAAAGAGTGGATGACACTTTTAAGTATATACAAAAATACGATACTGCCCCTATAATTTAATACATGATGTATATAAACTGGGTAGAAGTTACGTAAACCTAAAGTTTTAAAAGTAACAGAAACCTCCTCATACCTTTCTCAAGTATTTGGCCATCATTTAATCATGTATATACATTTCTGTTATAATAATTTAAAACAGCTGCAACTCGACAATCTGTGAAGCTAGCTAAAATGTTCTCGAATGAAGACTTAAGATCTTGTAGGGGATAGAGACTCTCCCAGGCGTTCCTGGCCTGGGCTTCCTGAGTTTGAGCCTGTGGGTGTTTCCGACTTGCACAGGGGACTCTCTGCCGGGTCTCCCGTGTCAGGTGAGAGGAGGAGGTGCTTTCTCGTGCCTCCCTGTGCTTTGTCACCATGATGCACGCCCCTCCCCCCCCGGGGCCTTCTCCTCACCAGTCCCTTGCGTGGCCAGCCTCTGCTCATCCTGCAGGACACAGCTTTGAGGGAAGGAGATGGAACCAAGGACCCTCCTTCAAATTGCTCACACCTTAAGTAAAAGTGATGGAGCCTGGTAGACGGTCACAATGAACAGGGGCTGGAACACTCATTGCCATGGACGTAAGGGGGACTTCTGTGCAGGGACGGGGGACCTGGTGGAGACGCGCACTGGAGGATGAGGGCAGATGTGCAGACCCAGAGGAGAGGGGGAGGAGGGTCCTGGGAGCTGACTGAAAGAGAGCCTGGCCCCTTGAATGCAATGAGGACTCTCCTGTCCAATCCCTTCCTCCTTCTTCCAGCCCTGGTCTCCTCCCCAGCACACCCCTGGGCAGAGCAGGTGTGCAGTAAATACTGACTGGCGCACTGAAGGCGGTAGCTGCCACCATGTTTCTGTGACAGAACATTGAATATTACCATTGGAGGAAAAGGTGCCAGCTCTCACTCTTGCAGGGTGTTGAGGGGGCAAGTACTCACTTAGTGTCAGGGCCCCAGTGCCCTGGGCACCGCGTGTAATGGGTGGGTTTATCACACATTGCTCATGAACGTCAGTTTTCTACTGGGTGCCCCTGTGGTGGCCCTCCATCCAGCAGTGGCTCTGGACTCTTGGCTACAAGCATAGGAGCTGGACACAGTACTCGGCGTGAAGATGAGCAGGGTGGGCTTCCTGCCCGCTGGGAGTTCTGGGACGTGGGGAGGCAGACACAGGAACCAAGCAGGATCCGGCGCCGAGAGGGAAGTGCTGGCGCAATGCACACGACAGCAACAGGCAGGAGCAAGGACGGAGTACAAGGTCCCAGCGGGAACCCACAGAGGAGGGGCCCTGCGGCTGTCTCTTTAAGGACACGCTTTGAGTATTAAGTTTCCCTCTCATGTCCCCTTTACTCAAGTAACTGATGACCTGGGAATGAATGGGACATAGAATGTAAACTGGACAGGGCTATGGGACTCATCCAGTCCAACCTCCTTCCTTCAGAAATAAGCTGAACACGGATGTCCTGAAGGCTCAGGTGACAGGGCCAGAAGCATCAAGGCACGTTTACGTATGAACCACTGTGTGGCAGGGATGGTCTCTTTCCATCTTCCTAATAGCCCCTTGAGGTAGACATTGGGATCCTTATTCATAGATAGGACCGTGGAGGCTCTGGTCACTGCAGTAGCTCACCAGGTACTCTGCTCCTAAGGACTGGAGCTGGGATTGGAGCCCATGTGGGTCCGAATGAGCAGCCCTGTGTCCAGGGCACATCACCTGCCTCAGGGCTCTGCCCACCCCCATCCTGCCTGCCCATCTCGCCTGGGGACAGTTGGGCACATCTAAGTTTCCTTACAATGGGTGTTGCCTGTGAACACTCGCCAAGCGGCCAACTGGCCAAAGAACCCGCGAGGCAGCCAAGAAGGTCCAGGAACAGATCCGCGTGGACCCCCCCCCAAGGGCAGAGCCGCTTGGCATCCCAGCCGGTGGACTCCGTCAGCCTCACCTTCCAGTTTCATGCTGTTCCCTGGCTGCTGTGCCTTCGTTGCATTTTTCCTTCCCAGCACTTAATGATAAATTAAATTCTTTTCATTTTTCTTCCTGACGCAAAATAACAACAACTAAGAAAGAAAGGAAAAATAACACCAGCTGATGAAAACTCCTAGTGCGTCCAGTAAATCATTTCAAAGCACATTAGAAGTAGGCAAAAACAAGAGAGACAGCTGTGCTGTCACCAAGGGGGACAGAAGGGTGGCCCAAGCATGGCTGGACCCACAGCCCAATTCTGCCACTTAGCTCCAAGCCTTGAGCACATCCCTTTGGTTTTTGGAATTGAAACCAAAAACCTGGAACATGGAAATAACCCCCCTACCTCCCAGGCCTCAGTGAGAATGAACAGAAACCCCTGGTGCCCAGTAGGCTCTCTGTAACTACCTTTGCTCACAAATGAGTCCAAGGGAATGAGGTCAGAATGCGCCAGAGCGCTAAGATGGTAAATGGCATAGTTTGTGTATTTTACCACAATGTTTAAAAATTAAAATATAAAAAAAAAAAAAAAACAATGTTTCAGAGAATTTTCCCAGCTCATTCCATTTCCACCCAAGCCTTATCATTAGCTCCTCTGACAAGTTCTAGGTTTGGGTTTTCTCCCAGGACATCTTTTCAGAGAAAAGGCCTCTTCTCCAAAGCCGTGGGGCGACAGTAGCGATGACCCTGCCACCATTTGTTTGGCAGCTACCACTCTGCCTAATCCTGCGACACCCCTGCCGTGCAGGTATTTGTATCCCTGATCACAAATAAGTAAACAGGGCCTCAAAGAGGTGAAGTCGTGAGAGCAAGGACACAAAGTCGGGGAACGTCTGAGGCCAGTGCCCTGGCTCCAAAGCCAGCAGTCTCTCCATCCCACCCGTCCTCAGCCACCGAGCGCAGGCATTGTTCTCCTGAAGGAGCCGGGAAGACCCTCGGACGTCACTTCTTCCTCCTTTGCTCTCTTCAGCGCCTCTCCATCCAGAACCAGCCAGGCTTCCTGCAGCAGCTCTGAGCAGGACGGGGGCTCTTGGGGGACTTTGAGGAGGAAGGGACCTAGAACTTGCTTTGAACTTCCACCTCCAAGGCTTCAACCCGGGTGAGGTCCTGGCCCTGTGCCCCGCCCCCGCCAGGTAGGAAGGGGAAAGGAACTCTTGGCTGTGAGAAGCCAACAGGTCTGACGGTTGCCGTGGAGACAGTGCTCCGGTTTAGGATCCAGGTGGGGCTGGGATCTAATCCGAGCACTAACTCCAAGGAGCTGCAGGACCAGGGCCAAGGACCCAGCTTCTCTGCCTTGGTTTCTCCCTCTGTGAGATGGGAATGAGATAGACCAACCTCCTACAATTCTTGTGAGGATTAAAGAAATAATGTGTGCACACTGCTTAGCACAAGGCCCAGAGAAGCGCCCAGATGTGCATGCTCCACAAATGGCAACAATACTTCAGTCTCGTACCCACTGTCCGACTTTGCGCCGGTCCCACGCAAAAGGCCCCCGTCTCCTGATGTGTAAGGAGGTGATCATACACACTCTGCCCACTTCACGGAGTTGTTGTAATAACGACATTAAATAAGCATGTGAAAGTTCTTTTAAATTCAGTCCTTTGTTCAACCATCCATCAAACATTCACTGAAAGCCCTCAGTGTGCTGGATGCAGTGCTGGGCACTGGGGATACCCAGGAGAAGAGCGGGTCCTGGCCTCGGGAGGGCCAGTCGGGCTGGAGAGGAGTGGGGGGCTTCATCCAGGGCATGAAGCAGGTGCTCACCCAGGAAGAGGGAGGCTCTTCAGACTGGTGCGCAGGTCCCTCGAGGTGCAGCCCTGGTGGTCCTGGGTGATGTCCACGTCCATGTGAAAAACTTGTGTGGGAGCCCAGGACTTTCTGAATGGACCAGCGAGCCATGTCCAGGTGGCGGCACACTCTCCACATGGCTAACCTTGCCCGTCCTCTTACAGAGACCGAGAGGGACCCAGACAAGGAAGCGAGGAGGGCCCAGAGCTGGGGTCTCTCCCAGTGGAAACCCAGGCCAAAGGCCCCCCATGCGCTGGTGCCCAGGCACCATTGGGATCTGTGAATAGTCTTTTGATGGAGAGAACACTGCTCCGCCTGCTTGAGTCTCTGTTTGCTCGCCTGTAACTGGGGTTAATGCCGGGACCTCAACTGCTGTTGTCAAGATCTGAGATGGATGTAAAGTGCCCAGCATAGCTCCTGCCTCCGAGAAACTACTTGATAAATGTCCACCTTAATTAGCCATAATATCCATACTGAGAACAAAGACAGAGTGGGCGACACAGGAGACTAACCAGGAAACAACGTCTAGGTATCCAGGGACCCAACCATCTGTGCTCGAGTGAAAGCGTGAATTATCCAGCAAGTTTAGCCAGCCCCACTGGGTCCCTGGAAAATGCTTACTGGCTTCTCTCTGCCCTGTCAGACCTGGGGAAAAGCAGAAACAGAAATTCCTCCGCAGAAGCTCTGTTCTGTTTCACTTTCAGAAACCACTGGTTGACAGGCTGCTTCAGTGCACGGACACGTGAGCGAGGGAAAGAAAAGAAAGTCACCATTCCTGGCCCCAAGAGGGCCTCCCCTCAGTCTGTAAGCCTGGCCTGGTCATTGCCAGACACGCCTCATGCAACTGTGCTGGGTGGCCCTTCCAGAAGACACGCTGGTCAATGAAGGTTCCATCCCAAGTTGGCAAGTTGTGTCATCCTGGTGACTGAGCCTAATGACCAAAATCTTACAAATCAAACTACTCCAAGATATAAAAGTCAGACACACTTTTCCCCAAAGCCCTCTAATCAGAGGTCAGCAAACTACAGCCTGAAGGCCAAACCCCACCTGCTGCCTGGTTTTATAAATAAAGTTTTATTGGTACACAGCCACGCCCATTTCTTGACTTACGGTCTATGGCTGCTTTGGCACTTTTGGTAGAGTTGAGCGGTCGGTTGTGACAGTGCTTTGGTTTGAATGTTTGTGTCCCCTTGAAATCCACATGTTGAAATCCTAAGCCCCAGAATGACAGGATTTGGAGGTGGGGCCTTTGGGAGATGGTTAGGACATTAGGGGGAGCCCTCAGGATTGGGATTACTGTCCTTGTAAAAGAGACCCGAGAGAGCTCCCTCACCCCTTCTGCCATGTGAGGGACACAGCAAAAGGCTGGCCATCTATGAACCAGAAATTGGGTCCTCACCAGAGACTGAATCTGCCAGGACCTTGACCTCAGACTCGCAGCCTCCAGAACTGTGAAAAATTTCTGTTGTTTATAAGCCACCCAGTCTGTGGTATTCTGTTACAGCAGCCTGAAGTGACTAAGACAGAGACCCCCGGAGCCCGAGATATTTACCATCTATCTATCTGTGCTGGCCCTGCTCTACATGAACACGGGGACACGTGTAGGGATCTCCCAACCCTCACTGCACGGCCCCTGACAGGGCGTCAGATGCTCCTCTGATCCCAGATGGAGACAGTGAGCAGCATCCTCCACCTGGGATGGCCCACCTGAGCTGCAGGTGGGATCCAGACTGTATTTCTGGGTTTGTTTGCAGGAGCTGAGCTGGTTGGGGGGCAACAGAAACTCTTGGCCTAGAGTCCCAGCTGGTGTCTAGCGGCCAAATTGCACACGGGGTCTAGAAATAATGGACTGTGGTCTCACATATTTAACCATATTTTCAGCTCCTTCAAATGATAGTGATAAAACCTTCCATTTATCTATTGCTTTTACATTTATAAAGTGGCTCCACGTCTCTCGTCTTGCTTAGTTCTCGCAACAATCTGGTGAGGACGCATTGTTGCTTAGCGCCCAACTGAAGAAACAGGCTCGGTGTCGGCATGACAGGCGTGGAGCCACTGCCGAGTCAGTGGGGGACCAATAATCTAATCAGCTCATTATCTGGGTCTTACCGCTGTGCCCCCAGGTCTCTGAGCACCCCTCTGCAGGTCATCCTCAGGGTCTTTATGCAGAAAGTTGGCTCTGGCTGACCACTGGTGTTCAAAGCTGAACTTCCCAGCAACTCAACCTAATCGGCCATGAGCAGAGTGATGGTCATCAGTCCCATCTCAGAACTCAGAACAGCAATCTGGCATTCCCTAGAAACCCTGGACCACAGATGGGGTGCAGGGGAGGGGGGCACGAGGAGAGAAGAGCCTGGCAGTACAGAGAACACGACAGGAGCAGGATTAGAGGGAGCCAGCAGGGACCACAGAGTCACCCAGTTCACCTCTGCCCCTCCCCTTGGCTGCCCATTTTCCTGGAAGTCCCAGCTGGACCACCAGAAGGCAAGTGAGGCCATAATTAAAATGCACACTGGGATTGTTGTCCTTTTTAAAAATATAAAATTTTATGTATTAATTTCCTGTGGCTGCTATAACAAATTACCACAAACACAGTGCCTTAAAACAATAGAAATTTATTCTCACAGCTCTGGAGGCCAGAAGTCCACAAATAAGATGTCGGCAGGGCCACACTCCCCTCCTAAGGCTCTCGGGAAAATCCCTCCCGGACTCTGCCAGCTTCTGGTGGCCCCAGCTGTTCCTTGGCTTGTGGCCGCATCACTCCAATCTCTGCCTCCGCCTTTACACGGCTTCCTCCTGTGTCTGTGTGTGTCCTTGTCTGTCTCTTATAAGGACACCAGTCATTGGACTTAAGGCCCACCCTACTCCAGTATGATCTCATCTCCCCCTTATCTTGATTCATCCTCGAAGACCTATTTCCAAATAAGTTCACAGCCTGAGGTTCCAGATGGGCATGAATGTTTGGAGGACCCTCTTCAACCCCTATATGTTGTTTCAGATCTCCTTGTTATTCCAAAATAGGATAAAGCCCACAGAACTAATTCTGTGTGATGCCGCAGGAACCCCTCTCCAGCTCACGGTGAAGGGTCTGGTTTTACAACCGCCACGCCCCTGCCCGCTCCACGTGAGAGCCTGGGATTCTGAAAGGAAGGAAGAGGGTCAACTCCTACCCCAGGCACAGAGGGTCGCCCGTGGCAGAGCGCACTTGGCACGTCTGGTCTCGTGCTGCACAGTCTCATGACCGGTTCACGTGTGTTTGTCTGGTGTCCTCTTCTGGACTTGCCCAGAGGAGGGGCAAGGCTCACAAGGTTTCTTTCTGAAGCACACTTTTGGAGAAAATCATGCCATCTTATGTGTATACAAAAAGAGGATTCTGGAAGTGTGTTTCCAGTTGGCTAAAAGTAGAGGGAAAAAATTATAACTTTTTTGGATGATTCTGGAGTTATCCAGAACCGAACAGGCAAAGTGGACGTCTATAAACAGACTACCCGCTTATACCCACTGAGTCACCAAGGCAGAAATGTCAGAGACGGTGTGGTCGAGATAAGTGGACAACATGTTCCAGAGACAGCTGACCTCCCCTCCCTTCCTCCTCCTTCAACTTCAGAACGCACATGGGGTAACAGCTTTTCCCGCTGGTCAGGAACTTAGCTACAGAATTGCTCACATTTTCCCGAAAATCTGGTGATTAGCGGGAGAATAGTGAAAGCCTGGCCATTTCAGGCAAATCTGTTAACGCTCTTTGGAGGAGGCCACAGAGGGAAGATCCAGTTCCCTCTGCTCCAGGCCGTCCAGGACCCCACGCTGACTTCAGTCCCACCCCTCATCATGGCCACAGGCCCCTCCGCTGACAGCCACACCTTCTCCCTGCTCCCTCTGGGGCGCACTGACCACTCTAGGAATAGACCCTGCTCTTCACACCCCTGCGCATTTGCCCCACTCTGCAGCTGGGCTGTAGCCTCCCTCCCAGCTTCCCTCGCTTGACAACCTCCCCCCCCCCACCCCCCTGCAACCCTGAAAATGCAGCTCTGGCATCTTCTCCGCCCAACCCAGCATTGCCCGGCCCTCCCCCAGCCTCCCTCCCGGCCAGCTGCCTTGAGCCCACCCAGTTCTCCACGCCCCCACTGAAGCCCTCTGCCCCAACGGGCTTGCTTGTCTCTCTTCCCCACCTAATGACAAATCCCCTGCACCCCAGCTGGGTCTCACCAATCCCCGAGCCCCCACTGCCTGGTTAATTCTTCCCACCTCTAAACCTTTGCATTGGTAGTTTGTTCCTAGATTCCTTCCGCTCAGTTCCCTTGGTTCATGGTGACAGAGGCTAACCCATGTCTGGAGCTCTCACTCGGTGATTTGTCCACCAGGGACCCACGGCGGGCAGGGCCACGCGGCTCTGTCTTTTGTGCCCACCCACATTGGCGGTCAGAGGGATCAGGGCTCCCACCTCCTTGTCCCCCAGCTCAGCTGCACCAGAGAGCCCTTCTTTTACTCAGCTCTCACAACTCTGCATCTCGCTCACTCATTCAATCATCTGTGCAACAAGCATCGGTGACCCTTCAGTGAGGATGGAGGTGCTTTACGCCCCATTCCTGCCTCGAAGGAGCTCTCAGTCTAATGGGGAGATGAGATGAACCCAGGTGCCAAAATACGCTGTAAGAGGTGAGCATCCTTCCCAGCATCTCTGAGAGCCTTGTCACAACGAGAGAGGACTCCAAGAGCATCTCTTCTACCTCAGTAGCAGAGATGGCACAGCAGGCGCTCGCTAAGTATTTGGTGATGAATAAATAACTAAAGGGACACTTCCAGGTGAAGATGGCAGAACGAAGAAGAATCACAGACTCACCCTCCTCCAATACCCAACAAAGTGAAAAGAAAATCATAAAAACAAATGTCACCAGCAATAGCCACCTCGTGCCAGAAGCGTTGAAAAGGGCAGCCAAGAGAAAAACAGGAGATTCTGGTTTGGCACCAAGATGTGCAATTTCTGACCCCACCCCCAACCCCTAGAAGCTTTTCTGAGGATAGAAATTAATGTTGAGAATTTGCACAAAGCTCCTGCAATGGGTGACCTGTGCCTGGTCATCCTGGCAAAGCGAAGTTAACATCCTCAAGAAGAAGTCTCTGTGTATTACAGACAGAGCTCAGCAGAGGGAAAAAGCATGGGCCACGTTCCAGGGCATGGAGTTGCCAGATTTAGAACATAAAAATGTGCCAAAATGTCCCATTTGGGATAGACTTATACTAAACAATTTTGCATTGTTTATCTTAAACTCCAATTTAACTGGGCATCCTCTATTTCATCTGGCAACCCTACCAGGTCACTGTGCTGAGTTGGAATAACAATCTGATGCCCGTGGAGGGAGAACATGCCCTCCCTGGGTTGAGTGGGCCCTGGGAGGGGTGCTCAGGGGAGATGTCAGAACTGGGGCCCTTAGCGCCAACTACACTCAGCCTCAGCAGAGGGCCCCTTGCTACCCCCTCTCTCCCCACAAACGGAGACTACAGGAAATCTGACGGCGAGCAACATGCAACTTCAAATTATAGCTCAGAGAGAAAGACAAACTCGCCCCAGGTAAGATGTGAAAATGACATTTTTACACAGAATGTATTACACAAATGGAAAGACTAGATGGGGCTGCCCTGTGATATACAATGAAAAGAATGAAGAAAGGCAAGGTAACAAACACAAATGTCCTACAGAGAGGAGGAGGGGAGAGGAGGAAAGAGAGAGAGAAAGAAGAGGGACGGAGGGAGGGAGGAAATGTGAGGAATGATTGAAGAATAAGGTCTGGAAGAAAACATGACTGAAGACACAGAATCAGACTCCCTGTGAGTTTTGCATACGAAATATATATTTAAAGGTGAATGCAAGCATAAAAAACTAAAATACGAGATTACAAAATAAAAGAATAATATTGTCCAGCTAAGGAACCAAACTTGGAGCCAATTTATAGATCCAGTAAACAAACTACAATCAAGAAGATACTAGACACTCCTGGAAGTCAAATTAATGACATGGAGTTAAGATCTGAGGTAATCCTAGAAAAATGCAGAAGGAAAAAAACCAAGAGATGAAAGCAATTAAAGAGAAGATAATGAATATGGTATATAAACAGGGTATTCAAATAGAAGGAAAACATTTGCTCCTCAAGTAGACAACTCTATAAATGGAACCAAAGAATTTATTTCGAGATATAATACAGGAAAAATTTCCCCAAAATGAAAGAAAAAGCGGAGGTGCCAATTGAAAAAGCACACATATACCAGGAAAAAGATTATTTCTTGATACAGAAAGGTTATGAGTGATGCCCTGGTTGTTATTAAACATCAATGCCGAGAACTAATCCTTCAAGCACACAATCAGAAAAAGCAAGTAACTTACAAGAGAGAAAAGTCCATTAACCTCAGACTTCACAGAATCAGTCATCCAATGAGAGAAGACAACAGAGCAATGTCTAAAAAAACTCAGAGGGAAAAGAGTATCTGGCTTAGCCAAGTGGTCCTTCAAGAAGAAAGCAAAGGTAGACATTCTCAAATATAAAAGAATTAAGGAATATAGTGCCCGTGAATCCTTCTTGAAAGAGATATTGGACAATAAATCCAGCCAAACAAAAGACAAGCTCTGGGGACAGAGCTGATGCGTAGTGATGCAAATACTTACAACTATGACTAAAGTGAAACACTGGAGGATTATGTTATGATAATGGTAAACATTATAAACCCTAGTGTGGAAGACAGTGACATGCCCCTCTTAGATCCTCCTTCAGGATCCAGCTAAGATCCTCCTCCAGCCTCCAGCTGTCCATTCTTCTGCTTCTGAGCAGAGGTCATGCTCTTCTTGGGGTGGCCACAGCCAATGACTGAACATGGCGGTGACAGAAGGGTACAGCCACTTCTGCCCAACGTGGGACTCCTCTAAGGGGCAGCCTTTGCCCCAGGGCTCCTCATTGGACTGGCAGAGAGTTTGCCAGGTCTGCACCGGAGACTGACAGCTCCTCCTGCCCTTTGCTTTCACAGGTGCTACTCCCCAGTAAAACTTTTGCACTTCTATCTAATCTTGAAGAACCCAAGCCAGCATTCTTAGCAAAACAAAAATAGTATATGCAACAAAACTAGGTAGGTGGAGCAAGCAGGAACGCAGAGCTACTCACCTCATCTTTTATAGTGGGGAATCAAGACCCACAGCAAAAAATGAAAACATGTGGCTGAAAAACAACCTAATGACTCACCTGCATAATGATTTTTTAAACCGGTTTTCTTAACCTAAGTAGCATCTTTAAAGACTGATATCTCCTGTGGTGAGGAAATTTATCTAAAATCCACTTATTCCATCAGATATTTTTCCTTTTTTAAAACTCAAATAAAATTAAAATTTAATATTGTTTAGTCATGCAAAATATAATGCTACTTTTATAAAAATTATTTCATCTTGTCCATCTATCTATTTATCTATTTTTCTGTCTATTGATAGAAAGGAATCTGGCGGGACATTCCCCCAATGTCGCCTTCTTTGTTTCTGAGCAATGGGTGATTTGTTGGTTTTCTATTTGCACTTCTCTGTATTGATTTAGTTTTTATAATGCATATGTAAAACTTTTACAGAAAACAATAAAGCCATTACTTTAAAACAATGATAAGACAAGAATGTGTACAGCTCACATTTCTAAGCACTTTACGTGCATAACTCTTTTATAACTCATAAGCAGGTTAATTCTTCTTATTATTATATCTATTTTTAAAATGAAGAAAATGAGACAACTGTTTACATGGAATATCAAAAGAATCTAAATAAAATATCATTACACTAGTAAATTTAGCAAGGTGCTGGCTATATACAGATATAAACTGCATTACTATACACCATCAGCAAACACTTCGAGTGAATTAGTAAAAAGAAAGACAGCTTTTATAACAGCAACCAAAATCAAAAGGTATCCAGAAATGAATCTAATTAGAAATGGGCAAGATCTGTATGCTTTAAACTCTATTGAATTCCTGAGTTAATGAATGGAAATACATTTAAGCATGCCTACGTAAATGGAGAGATAGCCCATGTTCATGGATAGGGGCACTCAATATCATGGAGAGGTTGATCGTTCTTTAAAAACGGGTTACAATTCCAATCAAAATTTTGATTGGGTTTTTCATGGAATTTTCAAGTGTATTCTAAAATGTTCATGGAAAAGCAAAGGGTCAAGGCTAGATAAGGCAACCTTGAAGAAAATAAGTTAGAGACTTGTCCTATTATGAAGGCTTATTCATAAAGTTAGAGAAAATGAGATAGGGTGATATTGGTGCAGAGATCAACAAAATGGCCACTGGAACAGAATAGAGGACCTCTAAACAGACCCACAGATGCATGGAACTTTGATGTACGATGGAGGTTGCTCTGCACATCAGTGAAGAGAGGAGGAACTATTTAGCAAATGGTGCTGGTACAGTAGCTAGTCAGATGGGAGAAAATGAAATGACATCACCACCTCAAACCATTAACTAAGGTCAATTCTAAATGGATTAAACACCTAAATGTGAAAAACAAAACAAAAACTCTTAGAAGAAAATATAAGACAACATATTTTTTATCTTGGTGTAAGAAAGTATTTATTAAGAAACAAAAAGTATTAAACATAAAACAAAAGATTCAGAAATTTTAAGTTATTACAACTAATAACTTATGTTGATCAAAAGCCAGCATAAAACAGTGAAAAGTAAAGCCACAAACACATACATATAATTGAAATACATATAAAGGACAAAGAATTAGTATCCAAAATATATAAGGAACCCCTTCAAATCAAAAGGGAAAAAAAAAACCCAAAAATCTAATTTAAAACTGAACAAAACACATAAATCGACATTTTACAAAAGAAGCACAAATTCTAGTACATTCATGAAAAGGGGCTCAATCTCATTAGTACTCAGAAAAATACAAATTAAGGTCATCGAGAAGCTATCAGTTTACATTTCATTTGCAAAAATTAAGAAGTCTGACTACACCAAGTGTTGGAGAGGATATAGATAAACAGATACTCTTACACATTGCTAGTAGGAGTATGAATTGATACAAACACTTTGGAAAACAATTTGGCATTATTTTGTAAATTTGAATATTCACACACTTAATGACCCAACGATCTCACTCATGGGTATATCCATAAGAAAAACTAACCCAAACATCTCTCACAGTGGAATATTACGTAGTAATGAAGATAAATAAACTACAGCTGCACACAGCAGCATAACATTTTTATAGAGCCCAAAAGCAAAAAAAATAAAACTAAACCATATATACCTAGGCATGAAGACCTGAGTGAGAATTTTTTTTTTAAGTAAGGGTATAAGAAACTGATTTAGGGTAGTGGTTATCTCCGAGAGAGGCAAAGAGCATGTAGATAGATGCAAGTTATTGGTTTACGGGTTGTTTATCATTCTGCTTTACAACCTAAATGCATGTTATGTATAATCTTTTGTTTGATTCATGCATTTGAAATGATAATAAAGAAAAAGATTAATTGAAAAGAAACCAAGGCACAGAGAGGTTACCTGATTGCTCAAGGTCACGAGTGTAAGAGACGGATCAGGGATACGAATGCCTTTCCTCCTGATCCATTCTGACCCCTCCACCGTGCCTCACATTCTTAACGAGCTCCCTAAAGTAGAAAGCGCCACGGAGTGAAAAGAAAGATGCAACTATATCAATGTCAAATGTCTTCTAATTTAATGATAATAGGCCAAAACAGCAGAAGTAGAAGTAGAGAAGGACCAGACAGAGAAAATGAAATGACTGTGGCTACAGGCCCTGGAAGACGTCCGCAGAGCTGGCATCCTGCGACTTCCCACTGGCAGCGATGGGTAAAGTGCAGACCGTATGTAACCAGCCCTTTAATTTTGTAAGGGAAGTCTTCATTTCTCTAGATATTTCGTCACCGACTCTTGAAGAGTCCTTTCAGAAGAACACTGTGGGCAGCAGCAGCCACAGACCAAATGACGCTACCCAACCCCATCAGAAGCATTCCACAAAGGGGCCGGCAGAAGCTTCGGAATGACTGTCTCAGACCACACTCCACACCCCTGTGCTCTGAGAACATCTTCATGCCACTTAAGCCCCATATCTAGGAATGGAATCCTGTATCCGTGGCACTTAATTCCTTCCTTTTAAAAGCACTTCTCATTTTCTTAAAAATCAAGGCTTTTCTGATTATACAAGTAACATACGCTTACTATAGAAAATATGAAAAACACAGAGAAGCAGAAAGAAAAAGGGAGTGTAAGGTAGACACAATCCCAACTCATAAAAAGAATGGCTTTATCAATTGGTGCATTTCTTTCCAGTCATTTCTGCTACATACGAGTAGCTGTGTATTTACGTGTGGGGTTGTACTTAGATTTTTCTACTTAACTGAGATCTTGTATACACGGTCCCCAAGTACTTTTTGACCAACTAAAGAAACCATTGATTCTCCCCCTCATTTTAAAGATAACACTTTCTGCCTTTCTTTCCTTCCCCATGACCACATCAGCTATACTCTATGCTTGGGTTGGAGTGGTTGTGGCTTCATGAAGGCCCTTTGTGACTGTCCCTGTTTCTTTAATTTATCACAGTCCTTCAGATAAGGGACCATCCTGAGCCAAGTGCAAAGCAGATGAGCTCTCCCAGGACGTGGTCACTGGCACTGGAGGGGAGAATTACAACAATAAGAATAGCAGTTTGCATTTGCATGGTAGTTTGAGCTATAAGACCCTCTTTTATGTAGAAATATAACTGTTATTCATATGGAAAAGGGAAGACAATGTGGTACAGATGTCATCTACTGGCCTCTTCAGCTGGACTGTCAGAAATTAAATCCCCACCTTGAAATTCTGTAAGCCTGAGTTTCCTCATGGATAAATTGGAATAATAAAAGCATCTGGCTAATATGGTTATGAGATGACAATTAAAAGACCCAAGACACCTAAAGCACTTAACATAGTTACTGGCATATAATGAGTACAGAATAAATGTTAATACTATTGGTGTTGTGGTGTTGATGATGGTGGTGGTGGTGATGATGATGATGATGGTGACAAGGATGATGGCATAAGAAATATTTTTAATCCACTTTGGGAATTAAAGGTGTCATTTATATACAATCAAATGGACTCACTCTAAGTCTCCAGATGAGTTTGGACAAACGTATATACTTAAGTAACCAGGTATAGAATATTTCTATCATCCCAAAAAGTTCCCTTAGACTCTTTTTCAGCCATGTGCTCTCCTCCCCTTACAATGACAGTTCCAGACAACAATTGTACATTAGATCTGTCATTATACGTTAAATCTTTTTCAGAGATTCATACAAATTCATACAAAGAATTCCACTTCACCCTCATTGTTGGCTTATTAGCTATGTGTCTTTGTTTTGTTATTTTAATGGTTGCTTTAGGGTATGTAGTATGTGTCTTTTTCACATTATATTATTACCTTCAAGCAATATTATACCACTTCACAAATAAAATAAGAAGCTTACTTCCATGTCTCCCAGCCCAATCTTTCTGCTATTGTTTCATACCTTTACCTTACAAATATGTCATAAACCCCAAAATACCTTGAGACAATTTATGTTCAGACAGCCAGCTGTCTTTTAAAGAGATGGAAATAATTAGAAAATAGCTTCTCCAGTTAACGTTTCGAGTGGTCTTCATTCTTTGTGTTGATCGTTATTTCATACAGTATCATTCTCTTTTTGCCTAAAGGAGTTGCATTAAGATTTCCTGCAATTCCAGTCTGCTGATGATAAATTCTTCTGAATTTTTTACGTCTAAAATC
This sequence comes from Diceros bicornis minor, assembly GCF_020826845.1. Taxonomy (NCBI): domain Eukaryota; kingdom Metazoa; phylum Chordata; class Mammalia; order Perissodactyla; family Rhinocerotidae; genus Diceros; species Diceros bicornis. Next base: position 46,321,123 of record NC_080763.1, read on the forward strand.
CCCTTCACATTTGAAAAGTATTTTCTCTGGGTATAGAATGCTAGGTTGAGAGCATTTTCTTTCAGGACTTTAAATATGCTACTCTCCTCACTCACATCGTTCTCAATGAGAAATCTGCTCTCTCTCCTTATCTTTGTTTCTCCATCCATAATATGTCTTTTTCTCTGGCTCCTTATAATACTTTCTCTTTATTGGTTTTGGCCAACTTGATTAAGATGTGCCTTGATGTAGTTTTCATCATATTTCTCATCCTTGGGGTTCATTGAGATTCTTGAATCAGGAGGCTGATGGTTTTCGTAGAATTTGGAAAATTGAGGCCATTATTTCTTGAAAAGTCTTTTCTATCTCCCATCCATCCCTCTGTTTTCAGGGCTACGAATTCCACTTATACTAGGCCACTTGAAATTTTCCCACAGATCTCTGCTGCTCTTTTCTTTTTTTTTTTTTTAATTCTTTTTTCTCTGTGTGCTACATTTTTGATAGTTTCTATTGCAATATCTTCAAGTTCCTTAATCTTTTCTTATGCATTGTCTAATCTCCTGTTAATCCACCCTAGTGTATTTTTTATCTCACATATTGTAGTGTTCATCTCTATATGTTTCATTCAGGTCATTTTTATATCTTCCATGTCTCCACTTAACATTTTTAATATACAGAATGCAGTTATAATAACCATATTAATGTCCTTGTCTGCTAAATCTAACCTGTGTGGTGGGTCCATTTTGATTGATTGGTTGATTATTCTCCTCATGATGGGTCGTATTTTCGTGCTTCTATGCATGACTGATAAACTGTGATTGAACGCCACACGTTGTAAATTTGTGGCAAGTAACCTTGTTGGGTGCTGGATTTCTTTTATGTCTATAAATATTCTTGAGTTTTCTTGGCATAACTTGAGGATGACAATAAGTTACTTGGAAGAAGTTGTTTCTTTCAGGTCCTGTTTTTATGATTTACTATGTGGGTCTGGAACAGTGCTCTGGAACAGTCTAAGTCTAATTATTCCCGGCTACTGAGGCAAGAACTTCCTGAGAATTCCACCAGTGCCTGGTGAGTTATGGGTTTTTCCAGTCTGGCTGGTGAAAACAGGAACTATTCCAGGTCCTGTATGCATGCCTTTTGGATGTGTTTTTCCCCAACATCAGGTAATTTCTTCACATGCATGTGCTGATCGTGCTCTGCTGGATACTCCAGGAGGAACTCCTGCAGTCCTCTGGATATGCTCCATGTAGGTCTCTGCTCCCCAGTGCTCTGCCCTGCAAACTGCAGCCACGTCCGTCTCCCCAGACTCTAGCTGCTTGTCCTCATCTCAGCGAGTCAGCCAGGCTCCGTCTGTGTTCCCCCTCCTTGTGCTGCAGCCCAGAAACTCTGTCAAAGTGGTAAGTAAACTGGGGCAATCCCAGGGCTCGCTCAATCATTTCCCATCTCACAGGGATCTCTGTCCTCTATTGCCTATACCCAGTGGCTTGAAAACTGTTGTTTCATATCTCTGATCTGCTTTTTATTTTTTAGTTTTTTGGTTGTTTCAAGCATGAGGATAAATTCAGTCCCTGGGACTCCATCTTGCATGGAAGCAGGAGTATCAAAAGAAATATTTGTATCCACTTTGGGGATTAAAGGTATAATTTACATACAATAAAAAAAACCCATTTGAAGTTTCCAGATAGGTTTCCCAATGTTAATGGTATTTGTCTCCATGTTACTGAATTTTAAACGTTCTTTATATATTCTAGATACGGGACATTGTGAGATATCTATGATGAATATTTTCTCCCATTCTTTGTCTTGCCTTTTCATTTTCTTAATAGTGTATTCTGAAAAGCGAGTTTATGCTTTTGATGAATTCCAAATTAATTTTTATAAATTTCTAATTCTTGTATATGTGTCTTATCTGAGAAATCTTGCCTACTCCAAGGTCACAAGGTTTTTCCAATGTTTTCTTCCAGAAGTTTTCTTCTTTTAGATTTTAGGCACTGGTCTATACCCGACTTGGAGTTAACTTTTTGTATATGTCATGAGATAAGAATCAAGTTTCATATTTTCCCATATGGATATCCAGTTTTGTCAGCACCATTTGTTGAAAAGCTTTTTCTCCCCCCACTGAACATTGGTACTTTTACTAAAACTCAATGGACCACTGCCTGGTCTATTTCCAGACTCTCTACTCTGTTTCATTGATCTACATATCTGTTCTTACACCAACACTACACTGTCTTGATTCCTGTAGCTTTATAGTAAGTCATAAAATCAAGACTTTAGCTATTCTAGGTCCTTTGCATTTCCATATAAGTTTTAGAATCAGTTGTCAATTTCTACCAAAACCCAAACACATCAAAGGTTTTACTATGATTGCCCTGAATCTATAAATTAATCTAGTGATAATGGACATCTTAACATTATTGAGTCTTCCAGTCTACATATTTTGTTGAATTTATCCCTAATTATTTCAAGTTTTTTTACACTACTATAAATTAGTTACTAGTAGATATAAATCTTATAGGTATCCTAAAATCCTGCTAAGCTCGCTTATTAGTTCTAGTAACTTTTGAAAATAGGTTTCTTCTTACACAATCAGTCATTTGCGAATAAAGATGGCTTCATTTCATTTTTTTCTATCTGTATGCCTTTTATTTCTTTTTATTGCCCTTATTGCACTGGCTATGACATCCAATAAAATGTTGAATAAAAGTAGTGAGAATGGACATCTTTGCTTTGTTCCTCATTTAAAGAGGAAAGCAGTCTTTTACCATTAAGCATGATGTTAGCTGTAGGTTTTTCAAAGATGTTCATTATCAGATTGAGGAAATTCCCTTCTATTTCTAGTTTACTGAGAGTTTTTATCATGAATGAGTATGATTTTGTCATATAGTTTTTGTGAAGCTATTGAGATGATCATATGGTTTTTCTCTTTTGTTCTGTGAATATGGTAAATTACATCAATTTTTTTTTTAATGTTAAACCAAGCATACATTTCTGGGGTAACCCCACTTGATCACAGTGCATTATCCATTTATTATATTGCCAGATTTGATTTGATAATATTTTGTTAAAGATTTTTGAGTCTAAGCACATGAGGGATATGATCTGTAGTATTCTTTTCCTATAAAGACACCATCTGGGTTTGGTATTGGGCTAATACTGGCCTTATAAAATGAGTTTAAAAGTTTTTCCATCTTCCTCTATTTTTCTGAGTTTGTGTAGGACTGATATTAATTATTACCTAAATATTTGCTATAATTCGCCCATGAGGCCATCTGAATTGGAATTTTTGTGAGAAGGTGTACTATTACAAATTCAACTTCAGTAATAGAAATAGAGGTATTCAGTTGTTTTATTTCTTAAGTCAGTTTTGGTTATTTGCATTTTTCAAGAAATAAGTCCACTTCATCCATGTTGTAGAATGTATGGCCTAAACTTGTTCATTGTATTGCCTTGTTATCCTTTTAATGTCTGTAGGATTTGTAGTGATTTCCCCTCTTTCACTCCTAATATTAGTAATTTGTGCCTTTTCTCTTCTCTATCAGTCTTGCTTAAATTTTATCAATTGTTTGCTCTTTTCAAAGAAGCAGCTTTTGGGTATATGAATTATCTTTATTGTTTTTTTCTGATTCCTATTTCATTTATTTCTGCTTTTACCTTTCTTATTTTCTTCTTTCTACCTACTTCAGCTTCAACATGCTCCTTTTCCCTCTTAAAGTGGTTATTGATTTAGGATCTTTCTTCTTTTCTAACGTAAACACTTAAAACCATAAATGTTCCCACTAATCAGTGCTTTAGCTGCATTTCACACATTATAATACATTGTGTTTAGATTTTCACTCAGTTCAAAATATTTTTTAATTGTCCCTGTGATTTCTTTTTTGTCCCACAGGTTATTTAGAAGTGTAGAATAAAATTCTGACATTTCAGAGATTTCGAAGATTTCTTTCTGTTACTGACATAATTTAATCTTATTTTGGTCAGAAAACATACTCTATGTTTTCTGTCCTTTTTTTTATTTAATGAGGTTTGCTTTATGACCCAGGATACAGTCTATCTTGGTAAATGTTCTCTGTGCATCTCGTAAGTATATGTTCTATAGATTTGGGGTAGGGTGTTCTATAAATATCAGTTAGGTCAGGTTGGTTGAAAGTGGTCTTCAAGTATTCTTCATCCCTGTTAATTTTCTGTGTACCCTTTCTGTCAATTACTGAGAGCCAAATGTCAAAATCTCCTACCTGAGTTGTGAATCTATTTCTCTTTACAATACTTTCAGATTTTGCTTCACTTATTCTGAAACTGTTATTAATAGTGCATATGTTTACAATTTTTATGACTTCTTAAATAATTGACACTATTATCATTATGAAATATTTTTCTTTTTGCCTGGTAATCCTCCTACTTCTGTAGCCTACTTTGAGTGATACCAACAAAGTCACTCAAGCTTCCTTATGATTTGTATTTACATGGTATGTTTTTTCCATCCTTTTATTTTTAATTTTCTGTCTTTATATATACAGTAAACCTGTCATAGACAGAATATAGATAAGTAATGTTTTTTAACATTCAATGTAATAATCTCCATCTTTTAATTAGAGTGTTTGGACCATTTCTATTTAATATACATATCCAACTACATTAGTGTCTTGCTATGTGTCCCAGTTGTTCTTGGTTCTTTTTTCTCTTTTCCTGCTATCTTTTGATTAATTATATTTTAGCTTTCCATTTTTTCTGCATTATTGACTTCTGAGCTATACTTCTTTGTTTTATTCTTCTGGAGGGATGCTCTATGATTTGGAATATGCATCTTTAACTTTACACCGTCACTGTTAAATAATATCATACCACTTGACATATAATCTAAGAATGTTACAATAGCAAACTTTTATTTCCCACCCCCTGCCCTCTGTGCTTTTGCCATCATAAATTTTACTCCTACATATGTTAAAAAAAAAAACATAATTCATTGTTGCTTCTTTGCTTTAGACAGTCAGTTATCTATAAAGAAATTTAAAAACAAGAAAAATGTTTTTAACATTTCCTCACATATTTACCATTTCCACCATTCCTCATTACTTTGTGTAGATCCAAGTTTCCATCTGGTATCATCTTCCTTCTACGTGAAGAATTTCTTCTTCCATTTCTTATAGAACAAGTCTGCTTGCAATAAATTCATACAGGTTTTGTTTGTCTTGAAAAGTGCATGTTTCAAATTCATTTTCGAAATATATTTTCTTTGGGTATCCAATTCTGGGTGCACAGTGTTTTGTTTGTTTTTCTGTCAGTACTTTAAAGATCTTGTTCCATTGTCTCTAACTTGCATAATTTCCCATAAGAAGTCCTCAATAATGTTTTGTTCCTTTATATGTAAAGTGTCCTTATCTCTGGCTGCTTTTAAGATGTTTTCTTTACACTGATTTTCAGAGATTTGACTATGAGTTGGTGTGTGTATGTTTATCCTGCTTTGGTTTTGTAAAGATTCTTGGATCTATGAGTTTATAGTTTTTATCAAAGTTGACAATTTATAATTATTATTACCTCAAATATTTTTCTGTTCCCTCCTCCTCCTCTTATGGGACTTTAACTATGTGTATGTTAGACGAGCTGATATCTTCCCCCAGGTCACTGATGCTTTGTTTATTTTTCTTTCAGTCTTTCTTTTGGGATGACTTCTGCTGCTACAAATTCCAGTATACTGATCTGGGATTTTCCCCCTTCCATGTCAAATCTACTGTTAATTCTAACCAATGAATTTTTATCTCAGATATTATATTTTCCATATCTAGAAGTTCCATTTGGTTCTTATTTTTTATAGCTTCCTTTTTTCTCCTCATTATTCTCATGTTTTCTTTTACATCCTTAAACACATTGCCCATATTTATAATAGCTGTTTCAGTGTCCTTTTATGCTAATGTCATCATCTTTGTCACTTCTGGATCTGCTTCTCTTGACTGATTTTTCTCCTGTTTATGGGTCATGTTTTCCTGCTCGTTGGCACGTCTGGTAAATTTTGATCAGATGCTACAACCGTGGATTTTATGTTTTCACATGTTGGGTGTTGTTGTATTCCTATAAAGAATAGCAGACCGTCAATTTACTTTCAAATCACTTTGATCCTTTTGAGACTTGTTTTGAAGCTGTTTGAAGGTGGGTTTAGAATATCCTTTCTTCAAGGACTAGTTCAGCTCCACTACTACAGCAAGACCCTTCTGGTTCTTCATTAAATGTCCTCTCTATCCAACGAGGTCTCTCTCCTCTGGCTGATAGGATCTTGAATCATTCTTGATCCTGTGTGAGACCCGGGGATTGTTCAGTTTACAGCTCCCTAGTAACCGTCCTTTCCCTAGTCACCAAAGATCCTTGTGCCAGAGACAAAGAGCACATCTCTTCTGAGAAGCTAGTCAGAAGCTGGATCAAATACACAGCTCTTCCCATGGGGGATGTAGCACGTCCTGCTCCCCTCAGTTAATACTATGTGAACCTCTTTGTCAAGCACCAACTTCCAGTCTCTTCCTTCAGCAGTCCATCATGCCAGGGCATTCTTTCTAAGATGTAACTAAAAATGTGTTACTCCTATAATTACAAAACGAAGTAAGAAGAAAACACCCAGCAAGTTGCCCCCTTGCCTACCAGATAAAGTCCAAACCCCTTAGTTAAGCATTCAATTCTCACCTAGTCTATCCCAGTTCATCTGCTGCCGCTTCTCCGTAACCCAACACAGGTCAATCTTGTTTCTCTAAACAAACCATGCATGCTCACACTGCTACCATTTTGCTGAGGACCCTTTTAATTTCTCTGCTTTCTAGAGAACTCAGGAGCTCATTCTATGCCTCCAAGATGGACCAGGAGCAATCAGCACACACCTCCAGCTCAGCCCCTGCTGCACGGATTCACATAGATTGGTTTACTGTCTGTCTCTATGAGAATGTTTTTTAGGAAGACAGGAAACACATCTTCTCAATGTGTAGAGCCTCAGCCTCCAGCCAGGCATAAAGTAGGTGCTCATCGAATGTGGAAGGAAAAGGAAAAAGAAGAAGTGCTATGGCCTGAATATTTGTGTACCCCAAAATCCATATGTTCAAGCCCTAACCTCCAATGTGATGGTATTTGGAGGTGGGGACTTGGAGAGGTGATTAGGTTTAGATGAGTCATGAAGGTGAAGCCCCCATGGTAGGATTGATGCCCTTATAAGGGTATGAAAAGACCAGAGCTCTCTCTCTCCATCATGTGAGGACACAGCAAGAAAGTGACCATCTGAAAACCATGAAGGAGCCTTCACCCAACATCACATCTGCTGGCACCTTGATCTTGGACTTTCAGCCTCCAGAACTATGAGAAATAAATGTTTGTTTTTAAGCCACCCAGTCTATGGTATTTTGTCATAGCAGCCCAAACTGACTAAGACAGGAAGAAAATGTCATTCAGTATGCTGGGCTGCCATGAAAACCTGTCAGGAGACAGGAGGTGGAGCACATCTAAGCGTAGAATTCCAAGATTCTCAGGGACAACATAACAGCCCACTGGCTCATCTTTTATCATACCCTAAGTTCGTCAGATATCAATTGGATCTCATTAAATACAGGACTGGTTTCATGCAAACAATTTTCCTCCAGTCCCCACTGGCTCAGTTCTTTCTCCACTACCTGTGTAGGAATCCTCAGCCCATGCAGCCTCAGAAATTCCTGCTCTCAGCAACTTGAAATGAATCCAAGAGCAGAACAGACAACGGTTGGCAGCTTCAGAGACCAAGCTCTGAATTGAGACATGGCATTAAATAAGTGTATCCAGAACAAAAAATTATATAATACATGGAAATTAGTCCAAGAACAGCCCATAGTCTCCACACCACGGGATCCAAGGTACAGCATAAGCCTGGGAAATCTAAATCTGTCCATTGCAGGCGCTGAAATTTAGCTAAAAGGTAAACCAGTATTTGTCAGGGATTTCAGTTGTCACTTTAAACAACTAGCTCCTAGTAAAAATGAGTTTCATCTCCCATTTCACTGCATCTTTCTTGTTCGAGGGTCTAGCCTTGTCTTTAAATATCAAGAATCTTAAATAATGAAATGGTTTAAATGCTCACAGTGAGATTAGACTGATAAAGTAATCAAACTCCTATGGGAGACAGTCTTCTCTCAGGGCCTCTTTAGCATGTGATCAGTTCCTGACAAGGATTTATACACAGTTGATACCTGGTTTAGTGGGAGGAAATGGGGAGGATTTTCCAAATGTCAGAAGACCCCCAAACACAGTTCCTGAATTAGAAGGAAACTTGGAAAGAAAAGCATCCCAACCTTTCATTTTAAAGTCTGAAGACTCAGAGATGGAGAGATGCTTAACAAATGTGTGATGACATGAGGGCATCCTTGGAAGTGGGTACCAATGAAAAGATAAACTATTTCATCACTCTCTAAAGCTCTGTGTCCTTGAGCTCACTGGGACCCTGCCAAACTGTCCCCATCTTAACAGCTCCTCTTAAAAGGAGGAGAATGGGCAAATCCCATTTGGTTAAAATGTGGCATAGGATGACTTGCCATCAGGTAGCCCCAGAAACAGGACAAAACTTTCTAAGAGGATTTAGCCAAGGACCTTGGCCATCAAGGACATGTTATAAGTTGACAGAAGAGCTCTTGCCTGCTTTTTTAGTTCTCCTGTAGTTTCAGTAGCCATTTTGTATTGTTTTAGCATGTTTTTTGAATGTGTGTAAAAGAGAAAACTTACATAAGCCTTTGGACCAGTTCCCTAAGGAAAGAAGAAATCTTAAATGTCAACTCGCAGTTAATAAAGAGCAGATACTTCTTCAACAGAACCACCCTTCACAGGCCGGACAAGGGATGGCTACTGCCAAGTGGCAACCTGGTTATTCCCTAGAAGAGGTGCTTGTCTCCCTAGGGTACTATGTGAGCTTTTTGAGAATCAAATTTCAACCATTTTGACTTTAAGACTATCCATTGATTACCAGGAAGAGTTATGCCTCAGGTGAACCAAACCAGGATTTTCCACAGACTATGTTAAATGCTCTTTACTTAAGTCTCAGCCTACACTGTGCTATTTTTGCAACTTCTCATGAGTCTTAAACTACTTCAAAACAAAAAATATAGATACATGAAAAGATTGGTTATGTTATCCCTATCTTTTCAAATATAGATGTCAAGTATCATGGAAGGTAAGGATCTTGCTCGAGGAACTGACACAGTGTGTTAGTCAGGATAAGCTTGATTATGCTGCAGGAAAACAATCCCCAATCTCAGTGACTTGCACAGTTATTTTCCCTCACTCTATGTGGCCATCACGGGTGGGCTGGAGCTCTGCTCTGAGTCAGTGTCATCCTTAATCCAGGGAACTGACCAGGAACTGAGAGGGCAGCCCCTATCTGGAGCACTGCGGGTGACTGGTACAGAGAGAGCATGGCCAGTGGTGCCCTGGTCCTTAATGCTGCCTCTTGGAAATGACTGACATCACCCCCACTCACAGTCCACTAGGCACAGCCAGTGGAGAGAGGCAATTCTGCCAGGTGCCGAGAGAGAGCCAGGACACCACATTATACAGCAGGTGTCTTAGAGCCAGAAATGGAACCTGTGCCTGTTTGATCACACAGCCTGTGTCCTTTCCACTCTACCATGCAAACTCTGCAGTTGCACTATTGTTTTTAACTCAAAGTTTAAATATTATATATTTCATCCTCTCTTACACGAGAGATTTATAAGTTAAAAGATTGAGGTATAAAACCTAAGTATCTCTTAATCCACACCTGGCTTTAATGTATGTCTACTGAGTCCCCCAGAGAAGAGTTGCCAGATAATATACCAGATAGTTCAATTTGAATAGCAGATAAACAACAAAAAAATTTAGTATGAGTATGTCCCAAATTGCATGGGACCTACTTATACTAAAATAAATAATTCGTTTTTAGTATTCATTTTCTAAAATTTTCTAAAATTCATTTTCTGAAATTTCTAAAAATTATTCATTTTCTAAAATTCAAATTTAACCAGCATCTTCCTGGGGGGGGGCGGTATTATTTTTATTTTGTTTTGTTTTGTTTTGTCGCTAAATCTGTCAACCTTACCTCAAAAGTGGTGCCACCATCCTACCAAACAATGCATGAAGGACAAGTATTAAAAAATTAAGATCATTGGAAAATATGTAAGGCCAAGGGAGTGCTGATGCCTGCAGGGGAGCCAGAGAGCATTCCCCACCCAGATGATACCGCAAACTCAAAGGAAGACCCGTCGGAACGGTGTCTGTCTTCACCACAGCTCCTTGCTCACCATAAACCCTCAAAGAACCCTTGTTTGCTGGGCCTTCTGAGCCTACTTCCGAATCAGGCATCAGCTGTGACGGACACCCCCATTCCACATCACGTGGGCTTTCAGAACCCAAAGAGTTGGGCCTAGTTTTATTTGATTCTGTATTTCCAAACAACCAGCACATGACCTCGTACAAAGAAGACCTGATAAATGTTCAGTGAATAGGATTGAAATGGAAGGAAGGAAGGAAAGGAGGGAGGGAGAGGAAGGAAGGAAGGAAGTGAGGAAGGAAAGTGATAGCATGGGATCCCACTTTGATTGAACATTTCTGAAAAGCCCTCTGTGCCCACCAGGGCCCTCAAGAAGGCACTCAATAAACTCTGATGGAATCGAAGCATGCTGCTTCCCTTGGGGCACTGTCAGCCCTACAGCACCTGCGTGGGATTAGTAAGCAGCATCCCCTTTGGGCGGACATGGCTCCCAGGTACAGGGGTCAGTGAGCAACAAAGGCTTTGACTTGTGCCAACAAGGCCAGAACATGCCCCGCTTCCTCCTTGGGCAGAGGCAGAGTGCCAGGCCCACAGCCCGGCTGGTGGCATGGGGGTGGGGGTCTCAGCCCCTCGTCACTTCTCAGCCAGGCACCTGCGTGCACCGCACATCTCCACACGTGAGTCAGACATCCCTCCCATCTCTCCCAGGTCCGTCTCCCATTTCTAGTGGCAACACTGGAAGGTGCCCTCAGATGTGGACTTTCACCCTTTGAAGGAAATCTTTTCTGCTCATGTTTTCCACACCCACCAAACTAGACTCAGAATTGAGCGAGAAAGAGACAAACAACCACACACACACACACACACACACACACACAGTAATTGCTGAGTGTGAATTGTATGTAAGGTAACAATGCCACTGGAGTGGTGTCTGAATGGAGCTAATCCAATTAAATATTTTTCAGATGGAGCTAATGGAGCACACATTCCCCTCACTTATTTTCACTTTTTTACTGTCTTCTTGGTGTTTTTGGTGCTGCTTAAAAATGATTTAATGAAACAAAAAAAGACATTACAGGGTTGAGTAGAATGAGAGGAGGAGAATTGCAGCTAAGGCTGACACTTACTCTTTACTTAATTCAATTGCTCCTAATTATCTTGTTGCTCTGCAATCCAGCCTTCTCCCAACCAACACCAGCTTTGAGAACACTGCTCATAATTGCAGAGCAGCCACAAGGCGATATCTTAAAGATAAGATGAGTAATCCTCAGCACTCTAATTTTTCTGCCATGTCCCTGAATGCCTCTAAGCGCCTGGAGGAGAAAACTTCAGAATCCAGCTTTTTCTCTGAGATTTGTGAGAAACCTGTGGCTGCATTTCCCATCATGCATCACTATAAATACCCAATGGACACTCCTTGTCCACTTAGGAGGTGACGGCCAGTTTTAGAGGAGTCACTCTGATAATTGGGCAGAAATGAGAGGAGCCATCTTAAGATTCATTAACTCCAAAATCTCCACAGAAAATAAAATACACGGAGACACCCACCAGCCTTGAGCAACTTTCAGCTTTGGGAAAGTGATTTCATTGCTTGATTCCTCCGGCCAGTTAGTCCAGGATTTTACAGATTTTCCTCTGTGCCTATACTGTTTTCTGTAATTAGAAATTTCTTCAAACACTCTAAAACTCCTCGAAACTTCAAAATTATACCCTAAAGTCAAGTTTGCAACAAAAGTGGGACCTCTTTGGTTTACCTTCATTGTAATTTGGTTTGGGAAAACGTGGTTTTCAGCCATAGCAAAGAAAATTGTCTTTAGAACTCGAGCTGTCTTTGGTGAAATGTTTTTTTTTCACCAAATGTGTTTCCACAAAATGTTTTCTAGCAGCTGGGAGAGTCAGCCGGCTGAGCTCTGAGCTTAAACACACCAAGGCTACAGTGAATTCCGAGGACCCTCACTTCCCAGGACCCTCACTTCTGGGTCCTAAGAATCATCTGGTCCTGCATCTATTGTAGGGACCAGGGGAAACTGGCCAATGAGCAAATAAAGGAAAGAGGGAAGGCTTTTTTTCAAGACCGTAGTAGATGAGCAAGCAACAAAATGGCAAAGGACAAAAACTCTCTAGGAGAGGCACATGCAGTACCAAGGAAAGAGAAGAAGAAAACAAGGTGCCTAACCCAGGAGATTTAAAATCAGATCGGGCAGAACAGAAAGATCAGTGGGGATGTTTTGAAGTAGGACCTATGTATGTACCCCCCTCTCTCTGACTTCACAGATCCAGAATTTTCTGTCATTGGATGCAAGAGTGGGTCAAAATGGAGGGGAGTTATGGAACGATGAAGACGTCAGCCTTTTGCACACCTGAGGTAAAGCTTGACGACGCAAATCCACTATGGCTGACACCCGGGGGTTAAGAGTGCGGCTCCCAAGCCAGGTGACCTGCATTTGGATTCTGGCTCTGCCACTTAAAAGCTGTGTGACACTGAGCAACTACTTAACCTCTAAGTGCCTCAGTTTCCTCATCTGTAAAATGGAGTTAATCAGGACAACCTACTTACTCTCCATTGTGAGAACCGGACAAGTTAATGCATGTAACTTGCTGGGAACTATGGCCGGTATGTAGAAAACATTCATTTAGATTCAAGTATCCATACAACTTTAGGTGAAATCCCAATGTAAATCATTCATTAGTAGGATTGTAGTGCTTTTGTTGACCTAGAATCATGCAATATTAAGATAAATGAGATTGGAATTCTTGTAGCAGGGCATAAATGCCCCTGGGAGTGGGGGTGCCCCAGCACAGCTAACCTTTGTGAGCATTTATTGAGACATTTCCACACAATTCTATGAAGTACAGTTATTATTCCCATGTCACAGAAAAGCAAATGGAGGCACAAGGATGTTCAGTAATTTGCCCACACAGCCAGAGAGTCACAGAGCCAAGACTCAAATGCTCACTTGTCCAAGCCTGCCGTCTCTACCACCAGGCTATCCTGATTGTAACTGGACACATCTATTCTGAGAGGGCACTGAGTGCGCAGGACATGGTGATTTAATCAGAGAAGAGGTATTTGCAGAGCTTTTGAAATAGGGGAGGTCCAGGAATAAGAGCAGTGATTTGCACAAATAATTTAGCCACATGCATTCCGAATATTCCTCTTACGGAAGCCACATGGGTGCAACCAAAGAGCAGACCTTCTCTGCCCTGGCTGGAGCAGGGGGCATGGGCCCCGGAGCTCACCCTCAAGGCAGTCGAGAGGATAGCCTTGGGGACAGCAAGTCCGCGTGGGCACCTGGGGCTCAGGCCCAATCTTCTCATTCTGGGGATGGCACACTGAAGCCCAGAGAAAGCAGAGGTAGGGATCCCCAAGGGGCGCCCTTCCAGCTGATGCAGGAAAAGGAAAGAAAAGCAAAGTCCCTGAGCCGGGGACACAGGGAGGTTTGTGTTGCTGGAGAAGAAGGCTGTGATGGGAACTGGGAAATTCTCGCAATGGGTTCAAGACGTCTCCTGTCAGACATGACAGAGAACATTCCGCGATGCTCTTAAACAGAGGAAAAGGGGAGCGGAAAGCAGGGAAGTGCTTTCTGCTCTGCTATCTTTCTAACATATGGTATTTAAACTATCAAATGTTTTAGCCAATCTTCAGAAAATAAATTTTTTTTGGGGGGGGGTAAAATTTGGCTCTCTTTCTTAGCAGAAGGCCCTCTCTGCAGTTCCCCCTGGTTCCCACATAAAATGTAGGGTAGCTTTCTGCAGCCTCCCTTCTCTTCACCCTGGATCTGGAATTTACATAATCACAGGCAAATAAAATGATAAAAGCATACTCTTTCATAACAGACATATTGTTACTATTATTAATCTGAAGGCAAATTAGCTTCTGATTATAGGGATTAGTCAAAACCATGATTCTGTTGATTGTGAGGTAGGACTGATTTGTTGTTTTTTTTTAACAAGGAGAAGAGCTGTTGTTTCAAAGTTAGAAAATTACATAAAATGGCACTCGGAGGGAAATATAGTTTCTGAAAATCATTTAATTATCAGTTCTCTCAGAAGAGCTCAGGCATTCCAGCCTCTCCAATGTCGTCTGTCTGGCCAAATATTTTACCCTAAAATTGATGACCTTTTTTACTGCAGATCAACCTTTTCCTTTTAAAAGTATCTCCAGGGGTCAGCCTGGTGGCGTAGTGGTTAGGTTCGCACACTCCGCTTTGGTGGCCCGGGGTTTGCAGGTTCAGATCCCGGGCACAGACCTGCACACCGCTCATCAAGCCATGTTGTGGCGGCATCCCACATACAAAATGGAGGAAGATGGGCAAGATTAGCTCAGGGCTAATCTTCCTCAGCAAAAAGAGGAAGATTGGCAATGGATGTTAGCTCATGGCCAATCTCTCTCACCAAAAAAAAAACAAAAAAAAAGTATCTCCAACTTAAAAATATCCATTATATGAGATATTTCTGTGTGTTTATTGGGGTTGCTCCATCATGTGAGTAAGGCACGCCTCCATGGAAAGCATATTTGAGTCCACTGGCTTTGAACTGGAGAGATGCTCATTCTTTCACTGGAGCTCCAGATGGGGAAACAACTAAAAGGAGTTGTCTCCTCACCTGGTAGATGGAAAAACTGGAGCTCAGGACAGTTGAGAGCCCCAGGCAAGATCTCACCACTCGGACATGTCAAATTCCAGAGCAGAGCAGGGCAGAGGGCCTCTGGCTCCTGCCAGCGGGCACTAGTCCTCAGAGGCACATGCAAAAGCCTCTCACCTGGAGAGTAGCATCCACATAGCTTCTCCCTGGGCTGACTCTGTGGTCCTCAGCTGAGGGCAATTTGGCCCCCGAGGGGACATTTGGCAATGTCTGGGGAGAATCTGGGTTGTCAGGACTGGAGGGGAGTGGTAGTGTTTACTACTAGCATCTGGTGGGTAGAGGCCAGGGATGCTGCTAAACATCCTACAATGAATGCACAGGATAGTCTCTCCGACAAAGAACTGTCTGGCCCCAAACGTCAATAGAGCCACAGTTGAGAAACCCTTGTCTACCGGATCAGAAGTCCTGTGAGAATTTCTAGTGGACAGCCACAGGGAGCAAGGGGCCCTGTCTGAACCCTCCCCATTCCTGAATGCCCAGGAGGAGTTCAGTGCAGGGGGGACTTGTTTCCTTTTGTTCCTCAGGATGCTCCACTCTCCTGATACCATTTTGGGTAGAATTACACAAGAACTAGGCAAAATCTGTATAATTGATTATACCTATATGTCTGAATTTAGGAAAAATTTCCAAACAAAAAGATGCCTCCCCCAAAACATATACATATAAACTTAGGGATGCAGATAAAATCACCAAATGTCTATCAGCATGATGACTTTACACACCGGCCTGTATCCCAGCTGTGAGGTCAGGAGAAATTCTATGGAATATTTTACTGTCTTTTTTGTATATCTTCTCTTCGGTTTCACTAATATGCTGATAGGAACTCACTAAAATACTAGTAATTACTCTATGAGATGATATTTCATGAGACTATTCACGACTATTACAGAGCACGTTATAGCAAGTTTTCCTTCTTTTAGCATGTTGGAACAAAAAAAAAAAAAACTATTTATGTGCCCCAATCCTCAAAGAATTAAACATTTCAGCATCTCCTACAACAGGATGTTGGCAAACTTTTCTGCAAAGGGTCAGATAGTAAATATTTTCAGCTTCTCAGGTCACATGGTCTCTGTCGCAACTCCTGGACTCTGCCATGGCAGCTCAGAGCAGCCAAAGGCGATACAGAAATGAATGGGCCTGGCTGCATGCCAATAAAACTTTATTTACAAGAACAGGCCCTGGGAGGGACTAGGCCCCAGGACTGTAGTTGCCAACTCTGGTCTTACAACATAGATTTCCTGAAAATAATGCATTCAGGGAAAGAGAATAGGGGAAAGTTCAAAGGAAGCCATTGAAAATATGGGCAATAGTTCTCACTGTCTTATAAAAAGCAGCCGCTGTACAATTTACTTCCAATCCAAGGGGACCCAGAGGCCCGCTGGACTGAGATTTAAAGGGTGGACAGAAATCTGGAGGAAAAGAGGAATTGCAGGCACACTGGTTAACAAGCGAGTGTTGTTACTTTCATTTCTTTACTAGGTTTCCCTTTCAGTTTAAAGCATCGCTTTGAAATCAGAAACTACCCTTCCCTCTTCACAGGTCAATACACAAGGAGGAGGTCAGGTGGCCATGGAGGGACCGAGAGGCCTGGGTGACACCCTGGGATGGAGCCATGGGCAGTCACCCACCTGGTTTGGTCTGGAGAGACACATTTGGGAATCATTAACCTAGAGAGGGGACACTGCTAAGAACAAACACACTCTCTCCCAGACTTCCTAGGTGCCACGCATCTACTAGCTGCTTTACAGGAACCAGACATTTACTCTCGACAGTGACGCCACGCGGGAGGTACTGTAAAAGATCTCTTTTATGGATGGGAAAACAGAGGCCCTGGGAGGTGCGGAGGTTTGCTGAGATCAGTAAGCCAGGGCATGGACTCGGGCCGTGGGCTCTAGGTCTGTGCCCCTCACTCCCACCAAGAGGGTGTTGCTCTTCTCCCTCTCCCTCACCGCCCCCAGGCCGAGTCATGAAGTCTTTTAGTTCTAGTACGGCAACATATACAAAACATCAAATTTACCATCTTAACCATTTTTAAGAATTGTCCCATCAACTCCCAGCCTTTGGTGGTAGAAGGTCCCTCTTGGCTGTTAACTCCCATGGTCAGAAAAAGTTCTCAGGAGGAGAGACCTGGGAGGCCATCACTGTGCCCAGCAGGTGACCACTGGGGTGGACCAGAAGGATACAGGCAAGGTGCTGGCAGCATCCGCTGGGGCCGTAAAGGCACCAGCCACACAGGTAGGTTTGTGGTTCACCGTGCAGGGGGTCCACCTCTCCCACAGGGCTCTGAGCTCCAGGAAGGCAGGGCCCACCGATAACTTATCTCCATATCTCCCAGTTCCTGATAGGTTGGAGGTGTCTAGAAAATGCAGCAAATGAGTGCAGGAATGGCTCTATGGGAATGAGACACAGTCTGGGTCTTTGAAGGAGAGGAGGCGAGAGGGGACTCTAGAAAAGCAAGAGAAGACAGTGGGAGGGCTGGGGTGGGAAGCAGCCACCCGTCCTTCACCGCAGCCTCTTTGTGGACCCCCTCCGACTCCCGTCTGGCCCTCTGCCCATAAACCTCCCCATCCTCTCCCATGCTGGTCTCTGCGGGAAATCGCGTCTTACCTAGCAACAGCTGCTACGGAGAGCCGACTTTCCTGATATTCCAACAATAAAGCGCAAGGCTGCTACAACTCCCAGACAGTATTGAAGGGAAAGGCAGGTTTATTTCAAGGCCAGGCTGGGAGAGGACCTGGGTTTTCAAAACTGGAGCTGTGGTGCATGAAATGGCCAGCCCAGCAACACGGTGAGCAGCTCATGCCGATGGCGTCGTCAAGAAAAGGGGCGAATTCGCACTCTCCGGTCTCCAATGGTCCTTGTTCATAGGATTCCTGTTGCTCCCTGTTCCCATTCAGCTGGGTCAACATGTGCCTGTAAATTCCTCCCAAAAGGGAGATCATAACAACATCAGCAGCCCCAGAAATGACAAACAAGTCAAGTATGGAAAGGCAGCTGCCAAGCATTCAACAGTACTCATATTGCACCAGAAAAAAAATCAGATAAGAAAAATAAACGGAGCTGTGTGCATATTTCCTTAAATATTCCATTTTGTGGTTCTTTCCAGTCTTTGGTGTAATGAATATATCCATTTGTCAGGGGTCACAGAGTGGCAGTCCTACAAAGCTGTCTTGGGTTGGTGAACTGCGCTGTCCAGTTCTCTCCCTTCTCTAGAGCACAGGGTGATGTAAAAGTTCAGAACAGAGAGCCACTGACGTCCATTCTCCTCCTGGCTTCCTTGCTAAATCACTCTACAATTGCGGCCAACCCGTTAGCCCGTGTCTTCGTTTCTCTATTGCATTTAATTGAGTTGGCAATATGTATTTTCAAAATGCTTTGTCATCCTCAAGTGGTAAATCCTGGGTAACTTTTGCACAGCAGGTGGTCCGAGAGGTAGAGGGTTGTCACAGTCACCTATCTCCCTTTGTTGACATAGCTCAACTCCACAGTTCAACAGCAGTGGAATCAGAAGACGAGGTCGGCTAGGGAAGCCACGAGCCAAGATCCGTGGATGGATGATGTGCAGAGGACTCGTGTGAGGCTGGAGAGGCCACACTTTGCTCAACAACACAGAGCTGGCCAGGGTAACAGGGCCTCTGCCAACCTCCGGAGGCCACTCTTGGCCTGGCCATGAAAGCCACAAACACTGACAAGGCAAGAAAAGAATATGGTGAGAAAGCAGCTCGCCTTTGCTTCTCAGACTCCTTGGAAGATTCTGGAAGGGCGTTTTCCTATCCCCTGAAATGAGAGGCCAGATTCCTCTACCGTTCAGTCAGGAACCATGACTGAGCATCTACTCAGGGCCGGGGCTTGTGCCTGAAACCTGGCCCCTATCTTCAAGGTGCTCACACTCCGATGACTTAAACCAAAAAAGATGATACAGGGTGACCTGCACATGACACTCTGTAGTCAAGATGATGTAGTCAAGGGCAATGGGACCCAGAGGAAGAGGGCCTGAATCCAAACAAGAAAAAACACCAAGAACAGCAGGGCTTCACCAAAGAGAAAGCCAGCTGCTCTCATCCCGTTTTCCCTTTTTCCTACAAAGTGTGCTTTCCAGGAGAAGGGAGCCCCAAAGCTTAGATAGGGATCTGCTATGGCAGGTGCCCAATTCCTAATATGCTGTGGACCAACAAGAGTCAAAAATTATATTCCTGCTCCTGAGGACAACATCATGCACCCTTTCTCCTTAAAGAGGAACAAATTTCCCATATCTGAAACCTGCTGGTGAGACAGGAGATGAGCCTCCTGGCCTGGAGCCTCCGCAGAGTCAGAGAGAGAAGACAGGGCCTGGCCCCAGCCCACTCTGGCCACCAGAGGCAGTGTCTTCTGCTCAGAGGCAGAACAAACATTTCAGTGGAGCAGCGACTTTCTAATTCCCCAGGAGGAAGGATGTGGGGCTCTGAGAAGCCAGTGAGTCAATGGCAGGGTCAGAACGACTCCGGGTGGGGGCTGCTCTTTCTTGCCCTTGCAACAGTATTCATGAAGTGGATGAATTTCTCCATCATCTTGATATTAACTTTGCTTTCTGACCTCATTTATTTCTAATTGTTTTTCAAGCCTCTAAAAGGAAATTCTGTTTTCTTTTCAGACCTGCTTATACTTAAATCCACTTAACTTTCTGTCTGTGACCTGCTCCTGCTTGAAAGGGTCCTATGCCCCCTGCGGAACTACCATACTTGCTGTCAAGTTAGAAGGGATCGGATGATTTCGGAAGACTTCTACTTTATTGTTTGGGCAGACTGTTTGTGGGAACTTATTTTTGTGGGTCTGTTTCTTCTTTGTTCAGCTGGCTGCATTCTTATCCAATTGGTTGAGTACAGGAGAGAGTATTTTCTGAATCTGAGCAGGATATTTTGGACTAAATAAGGAGAGGCATTCTGGGTGGTTGATATCTTGCCAGTAACAGTGATAAAGGCCACCGTTTATGAAGCACGTGCCTGGAACCCCACCTGTTAGCCTGCTTCATTCAATGTTCAAGACTCTGCCAGGTGTGCATTATCACCCCACTTTATAGAGTAGGAAACTGAGGCACAGAGATGTAAGGTAACTTGCCCAAGTCACAAGCAGTGCCAGAACTAGGGTTCAAACTCAAGTCTGAGCCCTGGTCGCCCCACGATTTCAAGCTGTCCCCAGGGAAAGCATCACACAGTGAGTGCCCCTTACCCTCGGCTCGCTGATCTCTATAACCATCCCAATACTTTTAGTTTGATTTTAGGACATGCGTCCTTCTTCAAACATGCAGGTATTTTCATAAGTAAACAGAAAGCCACACAAATGCCTTTTTCAGCATTTTTTTTAAGTAACATATTACATTGACTAATTATTTCTCTATGGAATGAATGGGCGTTCCATGACTTTGGAGGGCACAGAAAGAGAACTCTCTACAACCGGGGCATGATGTCATTCTTAAACGCATAAGAAATTTGAAACTCTACAATAAGTTGTGGCTTATTAGGTATTTATGGTTACTCTTAAAAATGTACATTAAACAGAGCTGGACAATATCAAAAAGAGATATTCAGCCCATGACAACAGCGTCTCCACCTCTCAGGGCAAACAGCCATCAAATTCCTTGTCAGGTACCAGTTCATAAATGTATACACCAATCCTCGTATTTTTGTAGAATCACACATAGAGTAGACTGCTTGTTTGCAATAACATCATCAGTGAGCCTTTTAGGATTTGATTCTGTGGCACTTACTGAAGAATGAATGGTTGACTTTCCTTGAATTTTGCCTAAGGACAAATACGAATACAAGTTAGATCCAAGTGTAACCTCTTTAAGGAAGGCTAGATTGAGACAGAAAGGCTAGGATTTTTCTCCAAGTGGAAATGGAGATTTATTATTTAAGAAATTGCCTAAATGTTGCTATTGAGGTTTCATAAAGACTCACAGGGTTTAAAACAAAAAGCTGGTCCACGGATTCTGCACCAATTATTATGTTTATCCTGGTAAATTACCAACCTATGAGTCATATGTGTCTACATCGCCCTGCCCAGGGTCAAGAGAAGCATCACAAATAAGCGGGATCTGGAAAAAGCTTTTGATGGTGCTCATATGCCAGGGTGGAGGGGGGTGGGGGAATTTCAGCGATAAGCTCAGTGGGAAATTCACCTCTTACAACCAAATCCTTTCTGTCATTTCTAAAATGAAAACTATGATTCTGTCAAAATGTTATACAGCAAGATCAACCCAAGATGAAAATAATTGGGTAGCTGGTCTTCTCAATAGAAAGCAAAAGAGTATATGGAAACAATGATGCTATTGACAGTAGGTATCTATTTCTAAGTGGAGGAGAGGGGAATACTATACAATTTTGACCTATAAATGTCCTTTAAGGAATCAGACTGTTAGCTTTTCAATGACTATACTTTCAAATTGTTATCAAGGTTCCACTATAGAAAAAGAAAGGAAATGTTTGAATAAAATAATGGTCTCAAAACGAAACTCCAAATTTTGTTTGCTTCCATGTATAACATCTCATGAACCATATTTGGAAAGATGGCAGATAGCTCTTTGATGCCTTACAAGGTACTATAAATTTCTTCTGTCAGCTTATAGTAAAAGGAAGATCAGAACTGGTTTTCCTTCAAAAATTCCCCACTAAGAACAACTTATCTTTTCCAAAGATTTTTGTGCACACTCACACACAACTGGGACCAAACAAGCTGAGCCTTCTGGCATCCCTGTATTCCTGAACATGCTAAAGGGACCCATAGACAAAAAGGGTGTTGGCGTATACGGATTTTTCTATAACTTAGTGAAACGCCTACTAAGACTGGATTTTTTTTGGGGGGCGGGGTGTATTTAAGACATTTAAAAATATCTTTTTAAGAAACTAGACAGGTCCAAAAGCCATAGAATTTCATTTTTGCCATCCCTAGAGACTCAGGCATTCTTAAGAATATAATGTTAATTAATTTTCTGTTTGTACTGGGTTGTATAGTGTCCCCCCAAAATTCATTTCTATCTGGAACCCCAGAAGGTGTCCTTATGTGGAAGTAGGGTCTTTGCAGATGTGATTAGGTAACATGAGGTCCTATTGGATTAGATTGGGTCCTTTTAAATAGAGGAGCAAGCAGGGCAAACTTACTTCTCCTCCTGTGTGTGTCTCCTTTACTTTCACACCACTACCACACTCACAACACTTCTGATGCCAGGTGTGTAGGGTTTTTTCCCACACCAAGCTATTCTCTGAGACACCAGCTAGGTGTCCTACAATTGAATTCAGTTCTGACACTAACCAGGGATAGTGCAGACCCTACGGGTTAAAGGCTCAGTCCCACAAGAGTGTCCCCCATTTCAGATGCCAATCAAAAGTAGCAGGTCCCCAGGTTGCCCACAACTTCTGTCTAACTTGGCTACAAATCGGAGGGTCCCACTACCCCCTCCTTGGATTTGATAATTTGCTAGAACAACTCTCAGAACTCAGGGAAACTTACATACATTTGCCAGTTTATTATATACTAAAGGATGTGATAAAGGATACAGAGGAACAGCCAGATGGAGAGACACACAGGGCGAGGTCTGGGGGGGCCCCAAGAGCAGGAGCTTCTGTTCCCACGGAGTTGGGGTGTGTCATCTTCCCGGTATGTGGATGTGATCATGCCTACGTGAGGAAGCCTCCATAAAAATCCCAATAGGATGGGGTTTGGAGAGCTTCCAGGTTGGTGAACCAGCCCCCATCCAGGAGCCCACCCAGAGCCGCCTCATTAGAACAAAAGACATTCCTATCACTCAGGAAATTCCAAGGGATTTAGGAGCTGGGTGTCAGACCTGGGGTCAAAGACCAAATATTAGAACAAAAGATGCTCCTAGTGTTCTTATCACTTAGGAAATTCCAAGGGTTTTAGGAGCTCTGTGCTGGGAACTGGGGGCAGAGACCGACATACATATTTTCTATTATCTCACAAGGAGACAGACATAGATACACAAAGGGAAGAAGGCCATGTGAAGACTGAGACGGAGACTGGAGTGATGCAACCGCCAGCAAAGGAACGCCAGGCATCGCCGGCAGCCACCAGACCCTAGGAAGAGGCAGGAAGGAGTCTTCCCTAGAGCCTTCAGAGGGAGCACGGCCTGCTGACACTTTAACTTCAGACTTCCAGCCTCCAGAACTGTAAGAGAAGAAATTTCTGTTGTTCTAAGCCACCCAGTTTGTGGTCATTTGTCACGGCAGCCCTAGGAAACTAATACACTGTTGAAACACGACTTCTAGTGACGAGATTTATCCCTATTCCCATATTTGGACAAAGAAATGGGATAGTATGGGACGACTAAAACCACCTGAAGCTTTTGCAGTGGGTGGCATCCTTGGTTGCACGTTAGAATCTCCTGGGAGTTTTTCAAAGTCCCACTGCCCAAGCTGCACCCCAGCCCAATTAAATCAGACACTCTGCAGGTGGGATCAAAACATCAGTGTCTGTCAACGCTCCCAGGATAATTCCAA
The DNA here is from genome assembly GCF_020826845.1 of Diceros bicornis minor. Lineage (NCBI taxonomy): Eukaryota > Metazoa > Chordata > Mammalia > Perissodactyla > Rhinocerotidae > Diceros > Diceros bicornis. The sequence continues at coordinate 46,344,478 of NC_080763.1, forward strand.
CGTGCAGCTACGGTCACAGGAACCACCCATGGACGGGCTGCTGCTGCAGCATGGTTTCTAACAAAACCACAGGTTTGGAGTTAGTCCGTCTTGTTTGATCTCTGGCTTTGCTGCCTACTAGCTGTGTCCTTAGGCAAGTCACTTAATTGACCTGATATTTACTTTTTCAAGTTGAAAATGGGAGTGTGAAGATTAATCTTTTTAAGTATATAAAATATCAAGAAATGCCCGGCTCAAAGTAGATATCTAATAAACATCACTTTCCTTTCATTCTCCCAGCAGAGAGAGAGGCAATTCCGCAGGATGCGTAGGAATCCAGGCTCTGGACCAAGACTGTGGGCAATCAGATTCTGACTCCACCACTTCTAGCTGTAAAACCGTGGGCACTTCTTCGTGCCCAGTTTCCTTTTCTATAAAGTAGGGCCTCGGAGAGTCATTATGAAGTTTACTTGGGATAATAAGATATTTGACCCAGCTAAAGCACTTAGAACAGTGACTGGCACATTTAAGCATTCAATAAATGTTAGCTCATATTATAGACATGATCTGACAACACTCTGCAACCCTCCCTGTTGATAACACAGAACTCCACGTGGGACATTTTCACATGGCTTCCCTTCTCAATCTCAAGCAATGTGATATACTTGAAAGATCTGGATTAGACCAGGAGTCAGGAGACTTGAGCTCTGAGCTCAGCTGAGATACCATTAAGCTTCAGGATCTAAGTCAAGTCATTTTTCCCTGTTTCCCATTCCAGGGCTCAATTTGTAAAAGGAAGGATTTAATAAGTTGATCCCTATGGTACTGTTTAGCATTAAAAAATTGTGATCGTCTGAATATTATAAAGTGATAGATGGAATTTTGGGTATGTTTGGCAAACAATCCCAATGCTTTTATGGCATTTTGAGGTTAGGATTCACAAAAGTCTGGCATTAATAGAAAAAGAATCAAATTCCATTTTATTGTAGCAAAAATGTTTTTGAAGATGTTTCAGGCCACAGGCTCTCAAGTCCATCATGTGACTGCTGATCAGAGCTGGAGAGGAGACATCGACCTCACTGTGCTAAAGTTTAAAACCTAAGAAATAGCCCTATGTGGGAACATAAATCGATATAATCTCTCTAGTGGGTAATATGTATCAGGAATCTAAAAAATACTCAGTAGTTACATTTGTAGCAACCTATCCTTACGAAACACAAGTAAAGTCTGCTTTTCTCATGCTTTTGGGACCAGCAATTGGATAATCTGGCCAGTTTATTGAAAATTCAGTTAAATAGGAAAATCATAAACAATAGCAAAAATATACCATAAAGTCTTTATTATAAGTTATAACAGAAAATGTGAATTCATTCATCAATCTTACCATGAAGGAGCAAGGCCTTTAGCGGAGTTTTGATCCCTGCTTGGAATTCTGTGACATCTTTCTTGCACAAACCACACCTATATAACTCATGTTCTTAATTCCAAGATGGGGCACAAACTTCAAGAGACTCGGGTATCAGTATGAAAAGAGACTCTTTCCATAGTTTACAATTCTTTTTCTCAAGTTGTTTACAGTTGCCTTGCCCATAACCTTTTTTTATAGCAATCTTATTACTACTTCACTTTACTGAGTCTCCCCAAAGTATTCAAGTTCATTTTCATCATTTTTACAGAAACAACTATCCTCTTTCTTTTTTCACTCATATTTCATAGGTTAATATTCCGATCAACTAAATCACAATAATGAATAGCACAAACAGGTTTGGGAACAAACACAACTAGCTCTTGGTAAGCGTCTATCCCAAAGAGTGGGAGCAGAAGAAAAAGGAAAGTTCCCTGTGCAGTCAGCATGCAGAAGGCATAGAAAACATCAATTAATCCAGCCAATAAATTAAGTGAAGGCGTGGTTAGAGATTTTTTCTATATTCAAGTATGTCACCAGAGATTTATGTACAAAGATGTTTACTGGAATAGTAAGTGATACAGGCAAAGTATGGAAACAAAATATATCCATATGATGAATATATATATATACACACAATACATATATAGATATATGTACACACACAGTGAAATGGTATATAGATATTAAAACTGTATTTTTAAACTATTTTGTGATATGTAAAATGCCCATAGCATTATCATAATGCTTGTTCATTCAATAAAGATTTACTAAGAAATAGAACATTTTCTAAATTTTGAAGCAAAATTTGTACTTAGTATCTTTCTCATAAAATTAAAAGTGGGCCATGACTTAGACAAATGAGACTGATGTCATCTTGAGTTCTTCATTTATTTTGACCCCGATCTATTTGGAGCATAGGTGTTGTTTTAAGAAAAAACATGTCTTGTAGGTTGTCTAAAAATAAAGTGCATTTAACCTCAGTAAAAGGAGGGGAGCTCTTTCTTTTTAGTACAGCCAAGTAAGTTTACCCTAGACCCAAGCCTCCTGAAATAATAACTTTCAACTCTGAATAAAAATATGAAACAAGACTTTTGTTCACTGGAGAATGAATGAAAGGCAGGCAGACTCTAGACGAAGTTGACTTTTGGAAGAAAAAAATGGCATGAGATGAAATTCCCATTTTTATGGCTATTAGACTCAAAGCAATTCAAAATTGTCACCACAGAAATGTCTAAATCTCTGAAAGAAAACCCACAGTTTTTCTGGCCCAAAGAACAAAAGGACAGAGCTCAGGTCAACCGGGGTCACTGGAGAGTGAGGGGGTAATTCTGAGAAAGACAGAATCAGACAAGGGGCACCCCAAATTCTCTAGGTGACCAACGCTCACCATTTATGTGAGAGGTAGATTCAAAGAAGCTAAGTGAGGGATGAAGAGCTGAATAAGATTTGAGCTAGTCCAAGGGAAAGAGTTTGCAGTTTGAGTACAATCAAGTTAATAGTCTTCTTTAAAAAAAAAAAATCAACATTCTTCAGAGAAATATAACAGAATCCAGATGGCATTCACAATGTCCAGGATAGAATCCAAAATTATGCAACCCAGAAGAAACAAGAAAATGTGACCTATCCTCAAAAGAAAAAATAATAGATGGAGACCAATTTCAAAATGATCTAAATGTTGAAATTATAAGACAAGGATTTAAAAACAAGGATAGAAATAAAAATATGCTCTCCATGCATGCAAAGATAGGAAGTGTCAGCAGACAAATAGAAGCTAGAAAAAATAATCAAATGGAAATTCTAGGGTATCAAATACAATATATGAAATAAAAAATCCTTGTATATGCTTAATAGCATTACGGATATGAGAAATGAAAGAGTCAGTGAGCTTGAAACAGGCCAATAGAAATTATCCAATCTGAGAAATATAAAGAAAAAGATTAGAAAAAAATTAACAGAGCCTCAGGAACCTGTGGGACAATACCAACAAGTCTACCATACATGTAACTGGTACAATGAAGAGGAAAGAGAGAAGAGGATAGAAAACATTTGAAAAAATAATGGCCAAAAATTTCCCAAATTTGATGAAAGATATAAATTTACAGATAAGAAAATCAGAAAACCTCAAACAGAAAAACTACAAGGAAAATCACACCCAGGCACCCATAGTCAAATAGTTCCAAATCAAAGACAATCATGAAAGCAACCAGAGAAAAATTAAACGCTCCATACAGAAGAACAACAATTCACATGACCTCTAGTTTATTATTACAGAAGGCCAGAATACACTAGAACAACATCTTTAAAGTTCTAAATAAAAAAATTTAAAAACCTGTTAACTCAGAATTCTATGTCCAGTGAATATATCCTTCAAGAATGAAGACAAAATAAAAACTATTTCAGATAAAAGATAACTGAGAATTTACTGATAGCAGTTCTGCACTAAAAAATGCTAAAGGAAGTTCTTCATTCTCAAGGGAAATAATACCACATGCAAATTCAGGTCTTCTGGGAAAATGAAAACTGTTAGAAATGATGAATACGTGAACTATCTGGATAACTATAAAAAACTATTTTCTTAAATTGTTTTAAAATACTCATAATTATTTAAGTGAAAATGATAGCATTGTCTGGATGGATTTATAATGGAGACTTAAAACACATAATAACTATAGCATAAAGGGAAGGGAGGGGTAAATGAATTTATGCAGTTGCAAAGTTTCTACAATTTACATGGAGAGCTGAAGTATTAACACTAAGTAGACTATGATAAATTAAAGATTTATATTGTAATATTTAGAGAAACCACTAAAAAATGCAAAGATGAACAAAAAACATATGGGACAAATAGAAAACAAATAATAAAATGGTAAAACTAAATCCAGTTATATAAAAAAAGACATTAAATGTTAATTGACTAAATACTCTGATTAAAGGCACAGATCATAAGAATGGATTCAAAAACAAAAAAGTTGGACCCAACTATATGGGTCCAACTATATGCTGTCTACAAAAGAGGTACATTTTTAAGTACAAGTATACAGATAGGTTAAACATAAATGAGTAAAAAAAATACATATCATGAAAACAGTAAGCATAAGAAGGCTGGAGTGACTATACTAATATTATATAAAATAAACTTCAAGAGTAGAGTATTGACAGAGATAAGGAGGGATATTTCATAATGATAAAAGTATAAATTCATCATAAGAACATAACAATCCATAAATGTGTATGTACCTAACAGCAGATCTTCATGTACATGGAGCAAATATTGACAGAATTAAAGAAAGAAATAGACAATTCCACAATCATAGTTGGAGATTTTAACACCCCTGACTCAACTACTGATAAAACAACTAAACAAAAAAATTAGTAACGACATAAATTATTTGAACAATACTATCAACTACCTTGCCTTAACTGATATGTATAGAATACTACACCCAAAACCTGAAGAATATACTTCCTTTTCAAATGCACATGATATGTTCATCAAGATATAAAACAAGTCTCACTAGGATCATACAAAGTATGATCTCTGACCACAATAGAACTAGAAATCAATAACAATGAAATATCTAGAAAATCCCAAATATTTGAAAATTAAACAACACATTTCTAAGTAATGTACGGGTCAAAGAACAAGTCACAAGAGAAATTAGAAAATATTTAAACTGAGTGATAATGGAAATACATATCAAAATTTGTGGAATTGACCTAGAGCAGTGCTTAGAGGGAAATTAATTAACACTTTAAATGCTTATATTTGAAATAAGAAAGATCTAAAATCAATGAGCCAAGGTTCCAACTTAAGACACTAGGAAAAAGGGAGCAAAGGAAACCCAAAGTAAGTAAACATAAGGAAATACTAAATAGAAGAGCAGAAATCAATGCAATATAAGACAAAAAGTACAGAAAAATCAATGTAACCAAAAGCTTGTTCTTTGAAAAATAAATATAATTCATATACCTCTAGTGATTCTGATCAAGAAAATAAGGAGAGAAGGCACAAATTAACAATATCAAGAATGAGACATGGAGCATCACTACACACCCTACAGATATTAAAGACTATGCCAACTTTAAATGAACAAATTTGACAGTTTAGATGAAATGGACAAATTCTTTAGAAGAGAATATCTCAATAGTCATATATCTATGAAAGAAATTAATTTCTTTATCAAACACACGCCCACAAAGAAAACTGCAGACCCAGACAGCTTCACTAGCTCATTCTATCAACACTTCAGGAAGTAATAGCACCAACCACACTCCTTCCAATAGTAGAGAAGGGGGAAACACTTCCCAGCTTGTTTTATGCGGCCACTGAAACCCTAAAATCAAAACCTGACAGAGACATTACAAAATAAAATTATGGACCAATATCACTCATCAACATAGAGGCAAAAATCCTTAACAAAATATTAGTAAATAGAATACAACAAAATATAAAAAGGATAGTACATCATGATCATATAGGGGTTATTCCAGAAATTCAAGGCTGAGTTAACATTCAAAAATCAATCAACATAATTCACAGTCTTAACAGACTAAAAGAGATAAACCATATGATCATTTCAATAAATGCATAAAAAGCATTTAACAAAACTCTAATTTTATTCATAACAAAAACTAGAAATAATATCATACATACAGCTAACATTATATTTAATGATGAAAGACTGAAATTTTTCCTAAGTTTGGGAACAAGGCAAGAATGCCCATTATCACCATTCTTATTCAACATACTGAAGCTTCTAGCCAGTATAATAAGCCAATAAAAATAAAGAAAGAATTAAACAAACAAATGTCATCCAGGTTGAAAAGGAAGAAGTGAAACTGCCTCTATTTTCAGATGACATGATTATTTACACAGAAAATCTGAAGAATTAACAAAACAACTACTAGAACTAATTAGTGAAGTTAGCAAGGTCAAAGGATAGAAGGTAGAATATGCAAAAGTTAACTGCAGCAAACAATTGAAAAATAAATTTTAAAAATAACTCCACTCATAATACCATCGAAAAACATAAAATTCTTAGGAATAAATTTAACAAAACATATGCAAGACCAGTACACGAAAACTACAAAATATTTTGAGAGAAATTAAAGAAGGCACGCATAAATGGAGAGACAGACCACAATAATTCATCAGATGACTAACCATTACTAAAATGTCAATTCTGCCCAAATCAATCTCTAGATTCATTGTGATCTCAATTATAATACTAGTGCCTTTTTCTGTAGAAATTGGCAAGCTTAATCTAAAATTTACATGGAAATGCAAAGGACCTACAACTGCACTGTACATTATGGTAGTCACTAATTACATGTGGTTACTTAAATTTATATTTATATTAATTAAAATTAAATTAAATTAAAAATTCAGTTTATCAGTTGCACTAACCACATTTCAAGGGCTAAATACTCACATGTTTCTAGTGGTTATCTTTCTTAAACGGCACAGATATATGCTTTTATTATTGCAGAAAGTTCTATTATACACTACTGACCTTGAATATCCAAAGCAACCTTGAAAAAAAAGAATAAAATTAGAGGACTTATACTACCTGACTTCAAAACTTAATATAAAGCTACAATAATCCAGAAATTGTGGTATTCACATAGGAAAACATAGGCAAATATGTTCATGACTTGACGATAGGCAAAAGTTTCTTTAACAAGTCACAGAAAGCAATAACCATAAAAGAAAACATTGAAAAATTAGACTTCATGAAAATTAAATGTATCTGCTCATCAAAAGACATCATAAGGAAAATTAATAGGCAAACCACAGTATGAGAGAAAATATTTGCAAAACAAACATCTCACACAGGACTGGTATCCATAATATATAAAGAACAACTACAACTCATCAATTATAATAAAAGCACAAACAACTTCTCTCCTCACAAGGGAGGGGGAGGGGCAAAGTTTTTAAGAAGAGACTTTCCAAAAGAAGATATGCGAGTGTCCAATAAGCACAAGAAAATGTACTCAACATCACTAAAAATCAGGAAATGCAAATTAAAATGACAATGATATACCACTATATACCTATTAGAATAGCTAAAATTAAAAAGAATGAAAACACCAAATGTTGGTGAGGACACAGCTGGAACTCTCATCCATAGCCTGTGAGAATGTATGATGGGACAGCCACTTTGGAAAAATACCTGAAAATTTCCTATACAGCTAATCGTAAGCCTATCCTGTGACTTGGCAATTCCACAACCAGGCATTTACCTAAGGGAAATGCAAACATATATTCATTCACAAAAGACTCATGCAAAAAATGTTTATAGCAGGCTTACTCATAATAGCCTAAAACTAGAAACTGCCCCTGTGTTCATCAACAGAAAAATGGCTCACCAAATTGTGATATATTCAAATCACAGAATAACAGTCTACGACAAAAAGGACCAACTACTGATATAAACAACAATAGGAGATAAATTGCAAAAATATTAAGCTGAGTAAAAGAAGCCAAAACAAAAGAGTATACACAGTATGCTTCCTACAATGAAACTATAGAACAGGCGAAATTAATCTATAGTGTAAAAACTAACAGAAGAGGTTTGGGGTTGATTGAGAATCTGTGAGGCATGTCCTGTTGAAAGATCCTTTTATTCTACTGAATAATCTGACTTTTTGATGTTTCAGGTTTTAGCAAAATGTTGTACAGTCACCCCCTCAGATTTTTCTCTAGACCACACTGTCTTAATTTGAGCATTTGTTGTCATCCGGAGAAGCTTAGAATTTTCAAAATTACCCCATCCTACTTCCTTTTTGTTTAACAGTTCCTCCATCAATTTCTCTCTCTCTTCTCACGTTTTACTATAAACAGCCAGAAGAAATCAGGAGATACCTTCAACATTCTGCCTGCAATTTTCCTTAGCTCTATAACCAAGTTCGTCACCCACAAGTCCTACTTCCCCATCGCCACGGGAGACATCACTTACCTTCCTGCCACTACCTGTCAGGGACCCTCCCTCCCTCCGGTTTCCAGATACACGTTTCTCACCAGCAGTGTCTTTAAGCCCAGCTTTCTGTTATGAACGGTCTTTTCAGAAAGCCTTAGGTTTTCCCTATCATGCTTCTCTGCCCACTGGTGAGCTCCAAAACGACTCCACATTTTTAGGAATCTGCTACAGCAGCACCCCACTTCCAGGTACCAATATCTGCATTAGTTTTCTATTGCTGTATAACAAATTCCCACAAACTTAGCAACTTAAAACAACACACATTTCTTATCTCATTGTTTCTGTAGGTCAGAAGTCTGAGCATGACTTACCTGCGTCCTCTGTTCAGAGTGCAGCAAAGACTGTGTTCTCATCTGAGGCTCAACTGAGGAAGAAGCTACTTCTAAGTTCACTCTCACTGTTGTTTTGAGAATTATTTCCTTGCAGCTGTATGGCCGAGGGCCCAAGCTTTTTGCTGGCTCTTAGATGGAGTCCATCCTCAGACCCTAGATGCCGCCCACAGTTCCTTACCACATGGGCTTCTCCAGTATGATCACATTTCATCAAGCCCACAAGAAGTCCCTAGTTTCCATCTACTAGCAAGATAGAGTCTTAAATAATGTAACATAGTCACAGGAATAACATCCTACCATCTTTAATAGCATAACCAATATGCTATTGGTTATAAGCAAGTTACACAGGATCCTGCAGGATGTGAATACCGGGCGAGTATTGTTGGGGGTCACCTTAGTGTATATCTTCCACACTCAGAGAATAAACACTTGTGAGTTGGGCATTTTACATCAAAAGGAAAAATAGACTGGGTTCTAAATATGCGTGCTGAATTGTTGAAATGCTCACTAAAATAAGGTGGATTGATGGAGGGTTAGACGGATGGATAGCTGGATAAATATATCATAAAGCAAGTACAGTAAAATGTTAATGGCAAAATCTAGGTGTGGCTATTACCTATTCAGAGTGTTCACTGAAAAAATTATTTCAATTTTGTTGTGCATTTGAAATTTATCATAATAAAATATTAGAAAAATAAATGTATACTTATTAAAAAGAGCATAGACATAGAGTCATCACTGAGTAATGAGAATGTCTTATCTATTTCTTTATACTTCTCAGAATTTTCTCACTTGACTACAATAAGCATGAATTTCACGTATAATCAGGAGTTGGGAAAATTATTTAATTTATGAAGTAGCTAAGGTATCAAGCCAAAGATCTCTCTAGTCCAGCACTGGGTCTCTAAAGCTGTCATCGCCTTCCCAGGCATCCGTTTCCAAGAGATCTGGAACTGACCCACAAACATTCCTGAAATTCCCCACTAGCCAGCTCAGGATTGATCATTTGTGAATTCATCCAAACCCTCTGCAATCTCATGTTTTTAGAGCACATCATCTCTTGGGCACGACAGTTGCATCAGAGCACCAAAAGCTAGGTACAACTGTTCTCCTTGTTACATGTCCTAAGATTATCTCGGTCCTCCTCTCTGGTTCTAATATTTCTGAGTTTGGGAAATAAGTCTAAGTCCACTTAGCTATCTATAGGATAGCTAATCTTAGTGATTCAGATTCTACCATAAAAACAAGTACTCTGTAAAAATAGAGTGCTTGGGGCTAAAGAAACCACATACCTAGTAGTGCCTATTAGAGTCATGCTTTGGTAGGTCAATTAATTAGTCAGTACTATTTAAGCCATGTCAGACCATAGCCAATAAAAACAGCAGATGTTTCAGGAATGAAGTAACTGGTACACACAGGCCTAGACATCACCTTTTTCATTTCTTTTTTTACAGGAGGAAATGGTTCTGTCCAGCCAAGCACATTATTAAGGCATTCATATTTAACAAGTGGGTCCTGGCATGTGGAAGAAAGTTCTAAGGCTACTTATTGGCTGTTAATGGATTATCTATGCTCCCGCCAAAATCATTTGATTTATAAGCATCAGTCACTTCCTCTGTGTTAAGTCTGTGCTAGAGACAAGGATATAGAAAAGGACAGGAAGAAATCCACAAAATCATTAGCAAATAATACAATACAGTATAGAACATGCTAAAATGACTAACAATTTAAGATTAACAAGTTAAGCCAGACACACAGCACAAAAGTAAAATATTACTCCCGCCGTAAAGAGCTCACGGTGCTAAGCAGAACAGAGCTGAGAGGCGGGACCTCAATAAGTGTTTGCTAAACTAAGTCAGACTTGGAAACGTCAATGAGTTTACGGAGATGGTAAGAATTAGCGGGCAGGAAAGCTAAGATCCTTAAATGATGGGTTGGGTTTGGACTCACAGAAGTAAAACAAAAGAATAGCCTTGAATATCATCTTTAATTTGGGGGTAAAACAATAGCAACAATAATGATATTGTTTGAGGTTTGAACAATAACCTGGCTGCCCCTGGAATGGAGAACTCACTCACTCTATAGCATGGGACTTGGGGGGATAATGTCTCTTGGGATATGGCAAATATGATGAGGATAAAGATAAATAAGTAAACCATCAACAATGATTTCCATACTCTGTACCAGTGTTCTCAGTGAAAGTTTTAGGGGCATTGTGGAAAACTGGAGGGAACAATTTCACTGACAATTTTGCAAACAATTTTGTTTGGGAGGTGCTATTTGAATTTTTAACAACCCTATTGACATAAAATGAACATACAATAAACAGCATATATTTAAAATCTACAATTTGATAAGTTTTGAGAGAGAGATATATACACACTTACACCTGTGAAGCTATCTCCACAATCTAGATGATAAAAATATTCATCACTCCCACCTGCAAAAGTTTCCTTGTGTCCCTTTGTAACACATCTGTGCCACTACCGTTCTCCCACCATCCTGAGGCAGCCACTAATCTGTTTTCTGTCCCTATAGATTAGTTTGTATTTTCTAGAACTTCATATAAATGAACTCATACTGTATGTACTCTGTTAGTCTTGCTTCTTTCACTCAGTATACTTAATCTGAAATTCTCCCATGTTGTAGCACATGTTAACAGTCCATTTCTCTTTATTGATGAGTCCTATTCCATCACATGGATATATCATAGTTTATCTATTCACCTACCGGTAGACATTTGGGTTGTTTCTAAATATTGGCAATTACAAATAAAGCTTCTGTGAACATTTGTGGTCAAGTCTTTGTATGGACATATGTCCATACATATGCCATTTCTCTTGGGTGGAGTGGAATGGTTGTCAAGCTGTCTTCTTTCCAAAGTGGCTTCCTTGTTTTACAATCCCGCTTGCAGTGTACAAGAGTTCCAGATGCCCCACATCCTTGCCAACACTTGCTATGGTCAGTCTTTTTAATTTATCCATTTTAATGGGTATATAGTGGCAGCTCATTATCTTTTTAATTTACAATTCCCTAATGACTAATGATGTTGAGCATCTTTTCATGCCCTTATTTGCCATCCATATGTCTTCTTTGGCGAAGTATCTGTTCAAAGTGTTTGCCTAATTTTTAACTAGCTTACTTGTTTTCTTATCACTGAGTTTTTAAAGTTCTTTACATATTCTGGATGTGTCTTTTCTCAGATACATGATTTATAAATATTTTCTCCAGCCTTCTCATTCTCCTAAGAATGTGTTTTGAAGAGCAGAAGTTTTTATTTTTGATGAAGTCCAGTTTATCATTTTGTTCTTTTATGGATCATGGTTTTGTTGCTGTATCTAAGAAAGCTTTGCCTAATCCAATGTCACAAAACTTTCTCCTATTTTTCTCCTTCAAGTTCTACAGCTTTAGTTTTATGATTAGGACTGGGATCCCTTGGAGCTAATTTTTTGTAAATGCTTGTATCAAAGTCCCAGCACCAATTGTTTAAAAGATTATCCTTTCTCCACTGACTTGACTTTGAACCTCTGTGGAGTTGTCCATAAGTGTGTGGGTTTCTCTCTAAACTTTATCCTGTTCCACTGATGTATTTGGCTATTTTTAAGCCAATACTGCACTGCCTTGATTAATGTCATTTTATGACATCTTGAAATCAAATAATGTTAATCTTCATTTTCAAAGTTGTTTTGGCTGTTTTAGGTCCTTTACATTTCTATAAAAATTTTAGAAACAGTTTGTCAAGTGCTACAAAAGAACCTGCTGAGATTTTTGATTGAGACTGTGTTAAATGCATAAGGCAATTTCAGGAGAATTCACGTGTAAACAGTAATGACTCTTCTGATCCATGGACAGTGTACGTCTCCATTTCTTTAGATTTTCCTTGACTTCTCTCAGCAATGCTTGTAGTTTTCGATGTACAGAACCTGCAGATCTTTTGTCAAATTTATCCTTAATGTATTTCATATTTTTGATGCTGTTATAAAAGATATTTCTAAATTTTGATTTATGATTTTTCATTGTTAATACATAGAAATTTGATTGATTATTGTATATTTATGTTGTATCCTACAGCCTTGCTAAACTAACTTATTGTGGTAGCTTTTTTGTAGATCCCATCAGATTTTTAACCTAGACAATCACATCATTTGTGAATAAGGTCTGTCTTAGTTCTTTTCCAAACTAGTTGCCTGTTATTTCTTTTTCTTGCCTGATTGCCCTGGCTGGCACCCCCAATACAAGAATAAAAGTGATGAGAGGAACACATCCTTGTCATGCTCCCGATTTAAGAGTAAAAGCTTTCGGTCTTTGACATTAGCTGAAGGTTTTTTGCAGATGCCTCATATCACATTGAGGAAATCCCTTCAATTCCTAGCTTGTGGGAGTTTTTATTAGGAATGGATGTTGGATTTTGTTAAACACTTTTTGAAGGGAGAAGAGGAGGGCCTCCAATGAAATGACCATGTGGTTTTTCTTTCTCAGTTTCTTTTTTTTTTTTTTTTTTTTTTTGTGAGGAGATCAGCCCTGTGCTAACATCCGCCAATCCTCCTCTTTTTTTGCTGAGGAAGACTGGCCCTGGGCTAACATCTGTGCCCATCTTCCTCCACTTTATATGGGACGCCGCCACAGCATGGCTTGCCAAGCAGTGCGTTGGTGCGCGCCCGGGATCCGAACCAGCGAACCCCGGGCCGCCGCAGCGGAGCGTGCGCACTTAACTGCTTGCGCCACTGGGCCGGCCCCCTCTTTCTCAGTTTCTTAATATAATGTATTACCTTGATTGCTTTTCTAATATTAAATCAACAACGCATTCCTGGGATAGACCACACACGATTGTGATGTATTATCCTTTTTACTTGTTTGAACAATGTGCTAAACTTTTGTTTAGAATAGTTGCATCTACATTCATGAAGGACCTTGGTCTGAAATTCTCTTTTTCTGTAATGTCTCTGTCTTCTTTTGGTATCAGGGCAGTACTGGCCTCATAAAATGAGTTGGGAAGGATTCCCTCCTCTTCAATCTTTAAAAAATGTTTGTGTAGAACTGGTATTATTTCTTCCCTAAATGTTTGGTAGAATTCACCAGTAAAGCCATTTCTGCTTTTGATTTTCTCTCAACTTCTATAATAGATATAGGGCTATTCAGGTTATTGAATTTTAAATAAGTGAGCACTGGCAATTCATGTCTTTCAAGATATTTGTTCATTTCATGTAAGGTGTAAATTTATTGGCACAAAGTTTTTCATATTATTCCCTTATTATATTTTAAACAACTGTACAACCTATAGTGATGTCACCTCACTCGTTTCTGATATTGGTAACTTATTTCTTCTCTCTTTTTTCCTTGTCAGTCTGTATAGAGGCTTATCAGTTTTATTGATCTAGTTAAAGAATCAGCTTTTGGTTTCATTGATTTCTCTATTGTCTTTTGGGTTTTTTTTTTTTTCATTGATTTCCTCTCTGATCTTTTTTATTTCCTCTCTTCCACTTAATTTGAATTTACTTTGCCCATCTTTTTTATGTTTATTAAGGTGGAAAAGGAGGTCGTTGATTCGAGATCTTCCTTCTTTTCTAATATAGAAGTTTTGTGCAATGTATCTCCCCTTAAGTACTCCATTAGCAGCAGCCCACAAATTCTGGTATGCAGTATTTTAATTTTCATTCAGTTCAAAATACTCTCTAAGTTCCTTTTAGATTTATTCTTTGATCCATGGGTTATTTACAAGTGTGTTATTTAGTTTCCAAATATTTGGGAATTGTCCAGATAGCTTTCTGTTGCTGATTTCTAATTTAATTCCATTGTGGTCAGAGAATACTCTTCATATGACTTGAAACCTCTTTCATTCATTGAGACTTGTTTTATGGCCAGAATATGATCTATCTTGGTAAATATGTCATGTCCAATTCAAAGAACGTGCACTTTCACACTGTTGGATTGGAATACTCTATAAATGTCAATTAGGTCAAGTTGTTTAATAGTGTTTTTCAAATCCTCTCTATCCTTACTGATTTTCTGTCTATTTATTTTATCAATTATTGAGAGAAGTGCATTGAAATCCCTGACTATAATTGTGGATTTTTCTATTTCTTTTTGCAGGTCTATCAGATTTTGCTTTATTTATTTTGAAGTTCTCTTATTACACAAATTGTTAAGATGTCCTGTTGTTAAATTGACTTTAATGTCATTGTGAAATAACCTTCTTTATCCCTGACAGTATGCTTTGCTCTGAATTCTCCAATAGCCATTTGGACTTTCTTTTGATTACTATTAGCATGGTATATCTTTTTCCATCTCTTTGTGTCTTTATAGTCAAGGTGCATTTTGTTTTGTTTTGTTTTTTGTAGGCAGCATATAGATGAGTATTGCTTTTTTTATCCAATCTAACAATCTCTGCCTTTTAATTGGGGTATTTTCACCATTTACATTTAATGTGAATATTGGTATGGTTAGGTTTAAATCTATAAACTTGCTATTTGTTTTCTATTCATTCCATCCGTTCTTTGTTCTTTTTTTTCTTCTTTTGAATTAATTGTATATTTTTTATAATTCTATTATATCTCTTTTGCGAGCTAATGAGCAATATGTCTTTTTTTTGCTATATTAGTAGTGACTTTGGGATTTACAGTATACATTTTTAACTTATCACTGTCTACCTTCAACAGATGTTATATCACTTTGCATATAAGATCTGAACCTTAAAATAGTACACTTCCATTTATCCCCTGCTGACGTTTATGCTATTGTTGTCATGCGTTTAACTTTTATATATGTTATAAAATTCACACTACATTATTATTTTTTAAAATACTCAACTATCTTTCAAAGAGATCTAAATAATAAGAAAAATATCTTAAATATTTGCCCACATAGTTATCATTTCCAGTGTTATTCATTCCCATGTGTAATCCATATCTCCATATGGTATCAATATCCTTCTGCCTGAAGGACTTCTGGTAACTCTTCTTACAGTGCAAGTCTATTGGTGATGAATTCTTTCAACTTTTTAATGTGTTCGTGTTTATCTGAGTCTAGCATGTAACTCCATTTTATACATAAACACATACAGTTGGGGGGTACAGTTTTAATATAAAATTAATTCTCTAGGAATCTGACTGCTATATCAATAGAGGTAAAATATTGTTTTGTTGTTGTTGTTTTTCTGGACTCAACCAAAACTGATCACCATTTCAGAAAATGACGTCACTGATAGCCATGCCTCTCACAGCGTCCGATTCTCCATCAAGGTAGCAGTCTGCATTTGAAGCAGATGAGTTCCTGGTGACTCTGGGCACATCTTCTGCTTCATTATGACTTCAAGTATAGTTGTGCTCTAGAATTTGCATATTATTTATTATACATTACTCTCCTATTATTTCCTTTTGTGTTACAATTAAGGTATTATATTTTTCTTTTTAATTATATGTGTGGTAGTTTATATAACCTATGACTTTCAAAGAAAATAAAAAGTATCCATTTTCTATTGGTGCATAACAACCACCCCAACCTTAGCGGCTTAAAACACTAATCACTTCTTTGCTCACATTTCTGTGGGTTGGCAATGTGGGCAAGGCTCGGCCGGGATGGCTCACCCCCGCTCCATGGCACGCTGACTGAGTGCACTTTGCCTTTGGGACTAGTTGGCAGATCAGCCCCGGACTGGCTGGTCCTGGATAGCAGTTAACTATGACTCTCAGTGGCGGCACCTAGGTTCTCCTTCACGTGGCCTCTCCAGGTAGCTAGCTCAGGCTTCCTCACATGGTGACTTGGCTCCAAGAGGGAGAAGGTGGAAGCTGCAAAGCCTTTTGAGGCCTTGGCTCTGAAGTCACACAACATCACTTCCACTGCTTTCTGTGGTTATAGTTAATCACAAGGCCAGCCTAGATTCAAGGGCACAGAGAAACAGACAGCACTTCCTGATGAGAGGAATGGCAACCTCCCATTGCAAAGGCAGTGCATACACGGATGGGGGGAATTTGTAGCCATAGTTTGTAACTTATCATAGAGCATTACAAAATATGTGTTATAAAAAGGGACATCAGGTGTGACAGGATTGAGAACCACTGCCGTGACCCATATTTTCCCCATTTCATCCTTCTCCTGTCCCAAAGGACACACACCCTTTCTCGATCCTTCATGCAAACAAACAAGAAAGAATCCTCTATGGACCCAAAAGAGCTTCCCCTCCACAGACTGATGACCGTGGTCTGTTCTTGAGTGACAGGACTGTGTTCATCTGCAACAGTCAGTGTTCTTCACTGGGCACTTCTTAAACTGGCAAAAAGAAACAATTACCTTTGTCTTGCTTTGTTTTGTTTCTCTAGAAATGGACAAACCAGAACACTGAGAGCCTACAGTGAATTCTCATGTAAGGGGTCTTCATTATTGGATGGCTGGAAAATTAGTTAGATAATGGACAAATTAATTAGATAAATGACACACTTCTGTTGCACTGCGTGCTACACAGACTTGACCCTAACATTCACCCGGCAGTAGCCCCCACATCCTTCATCCCACTTTAGATACGGTGAGAGACTGGTGCCCAGGATACTAAAGAGCCTGGTCCATGAACACAATGCACGGTCCAGCAATGGGACCAATCAGTCTGGCCTGGGAAAGCTTTGGACAGCGCGTGCTGTGCTCTGAACAGCTGTAGAACTTTGAACTCCTCCAAAAGGACAAACTGTCCCGACCCAGATTTTCCTGATACCCTTTCCTCATGACCACGGGTTACAGGACACACAGCAAAAGTGGGTACAAATCACAGTGAAAGCCAGCAGACGTTTACATGGAGGGCACGGAGCCTTGGCCATTTTAACTACGCCCGGGTGGGAGGCCGGGCCCTCCCAGAGTCAACGGATTTTCTTCCCATTCAAGAGAGTTCCTCCCCAGCTCCTCTAATGTCAGCAGTCATTTCTGTTCACATTCCCTTTCTAGCAGAAACCTCTCCTCGAATGCCTCTGCCTCCCATTAGGTCCTAGAGAGGCAAATGACTTCAAACGCCCAGAGCCTGCAAAATATTTCACAAAGGCAAGTTCATGATCCGCAGTAACCTCAATGTTCCTGGCAACACTGCTGGCCAAGGGAGCGTGCCAACCAACCAGAGGCCCAGAGACAGCCGTCCTCGTCACCACTGGGATGTACCGAGAGACAGCCAGCCCACTTTGGCTGAACTAGGGCACAACCTCTTCCAAGAAATAGGTCTGAAATCCTATCAAGCAACAGACAACAAATATGCCTTCTTGCCAGAGTCCACATAAAAGGTGACATTTATGTGGCACTTGTGTCACATGTGGCCTATTAAAAGGTGAAATGGTGGCAGCATATAACGATTTAAAAAGAAGTAGGGAGCACGCCCCTCCCCTCCCCCGCGCCAATAACATACTCCAAATCCTTGGCTCTTCCAATGGAATTAACTTAGGGAAGAATTAGGCCTCACTTCCTCCCCGGAGAGAGCTAGGACCTTTGTGATGAAATCTGAGCTCCACGTAGTGGGCATTGCTGGTGACCCACCCAGAACCGTCCCCAGGTCAGTGTGCCAGTCTCCTAGCTGCTGTGAGTGTGGTGTGCTTCTAGATGCTTCCTTCAGAGGGTTTCGTCCTCCCATCACACAAGAGCCACTCCCCTGAGAGGCGATGCCCTTCCCCCAAGGCAGTGCAAAGATGGCCAACACTGGATTCAAGCGCCCTCCCACTTGCCTCAAGTAAGACCAACTCTGAGGCGCAATTCATGCTCACCTGTGGCGGGTGCTCCTCCAGGTGTTAAGCAGAATCGTGCACCCGCCCCTTGTGCTGTTAGCTTTTCACGTGCACACAGTGAATGTGTTTACTACTCCACTTGACCATGAGCACTCTAATATCTAATGTTTGCTGAATATTCCTCACAGCAGGGACTTTCCAATTTTTTGACAATGACCCAAAACAAGAAATAAACACACTACACATCGTAATCTAGTACACACGTGTGTGTGTATGTACACATCTGAGACACACACTTCTTAATATTTACCTTTACTACTAATGTTTTCTATTTCATTTTTAAAATGTTGGTCACGACTCACTAAATTAATTTTACTAACCCACTAATGTGTGTGACACACAGTTTGGAAAACACTGCAACTCCCAGCAAAGTGGCTCACACATAAGAGGCACTCAATGAATATTGGCTGAATGATTAAGCGATTGGCTGGTTATGAGACTGTCCAAGAAACAGTCTGGAAGGGCCTTGATCTTTGGCTCTGGGTCTTTGGATCTTTCCAATTTGTTAGACATAATGGCAAATTACATGATTTACCTTCACAAATGCCGAGGTCCCTCCAAGGAGCCCTGGGAGGGGGTAGACTCGATCCAGAGGAGTCACTGTCGGTGTGTTTAGCCAAGCCCTTGGGCTCCCAGGCAAATCCTGTAATTTTAGAAATATTTAAATGATTGACAACTTCAAGAGAACCAGCAATGAGCGGAGATTAGCTCAAAATGTTACCTCCAGAAAACAACTGCCAAGAAAGGCTAGAAATGAATAAAGTGGGAAACATGGACAGCAGAAAAATGAAAAATAATAAAAATTTAAAACAGCAAAGAAGGTTTTGAGTGCATTTGGTACTATTTTACTACAGGATTTTGGACTGCCCAAGCTGTGATCTGCAAAGCACTCTTTTCCTCTGTGGGATCTGGAAGAAGATACACAAGTAAGAAAAACCAGAAAGTGGGTCCCTGCACAGTCCCCCATATGCAAGAGCTCCTGAGTCAGGGTAGAAGTAGGAGACTGAGGTCCTATCAAATATAAAACAATACGGTCAACATGCTTTTTTTCAACTACGTGTTGGTTTTTCAAAGATTCTGGAAAAAAAAAAAAAAACAGCAAAGAAGGGCGGCAGGGAGAGCTGTGCGTGGGTTCCGCTGATATGCCCGCGCCAGAAGGGCCCTGGTGACATGGGGCAGACAGCAGTCATTGCTTTTCGTTCTGCTCTCCCTGGCTGACCGCCCCACTGGCATCCAAACCGTGTCATCAGTGTCCTGTGCCCTGCCCCGTCAACAAACCTAACTCCTGAGCATCTCCGGGTCTGCCCCCCCTTAATCCCATTACCCACAAAGACTTGATTTCATATGTTATCACCTAACACTCCCAAAACAAAGTAACCTTGACTTTGACTTATTCGTAGCCACCATTTACTACAAAGGGGTCCTTGAACTTGAATGGGAAAAAAAAATATTCTATCTTTATTTTCACTACTCCCTAATAGACATTTATAACTCTCCCTTCAATTATGAACTTAGGCAGCAAATCTCAGTATAATGCATTAGCAATTCTGTGACTTTGTCATCAATAGAAATCACAAATATTTTCTTATCACATTGAAGCTGTTGCAGGTATCTCAAAACATCACTGACGCTCATCACTACCTCAACATGATGGTAGTTGTTAGATTTACCACTAGATCTTATTTAAAATATCAGTAAGGAAGCGTATATTACTTCATCACAAGTTTGACTTTTAATTGTAACTTTATTTCAATAGAACGGGTTTCCTTTGTAAGCCCACGTATTTTAATTTATTCATCTAAAAACATTAGTCTGAGAAAGGGTCCACAGTCTTCACCAGACCACCAAATGTGGACCACCAAACCTGTCCATGGCACAGAAAAAATGAATCTGATGAATGCCTCTGTATGCCAAGCAGTTTGCAACACATTTCTTCTCATGTTCAACCACTTTATTTTTTAATTTTTAAAAATATTTACTTACCTATAGTCTCAATTACGAAAAATAATTTAAGCCCATTATAACAAGTGAAACAATGCAAGAAATGATCATACAACGGCAGATAATCACATCCTCCATGCCCCCAACTACTTCCCCCTGAAGAAACCCTTCCTCTTGCTTCTGTAAACACACAAGAGGTTTGATTTATTGCTTGCTTATACCAAAATAGAATCATTCTACACATATTATTCTATAATTTATATTTGTCACTTGACAATTGACACTGTCACATAGACATTCCTACAAGTCTGACTATATCTTTTTCTAGTTTCTTTAGGCACATTTACATAAAATTTGTGTGAATGAAATCGTATGATGCACATCATGGTTTTTTAGTGCAGCCTTTTTCTTTTTGTCTGCCTTCTCATCTCCCTAACTTGTATTAGTTATCACTACATAACAACGTAACTCAGAACTTAGCAGCTTAAAACAACAACAAACATTTATTATCTGGGAGCTTCTCTTGGTCAGGAATTTGGGAGCGCTTGGCCGGGTAGTCCTGGGTGGAGGGTCTCTCATAAGCTTGCAGTCAAGAGTTTGGGTGGGGCTGCTGTTATCTGAAGGCTTGACTGGGGCTGGAAGCTCTGGTTCCAAGATGACGCCTCCCATGGCTGGCAAGCTGGTGCTGGCTGTTGGCAGGAGGCCCGTGTTCCTCACCACACAGACCCTTCTATAGAGCTGTTTGAGTGTCCTCACAACATGGCAGCTGACTTCTCCCAGAGGAAAAACAGAGACCCTGGTTGAAGGTGCAATGTCGTTTACCAGCTAGCCCCAAAAGTCGTACACCTTTATTGTGCCATATTCTACTGGTCACCCAGGTCAGCCCTATTCACTGCGAGTAGAGACTGCATAAAGTGTTGAATACCAGGAAGCAAGGCTCACTGGAGGCCCTCCTGGAGGTTGGCTATGACAGCCCTCGACCACTTCCTCCCCCAAGGGCCACCTCTGCCAGACAACCCCTGTTGACAACTCTGTGCGGGCCTTTCTACATCTTGTTCCATGCTTACATGAACACACGCAAGCAGATACAGAGAAATCTCTATGCAGACTACAACTGCCTTATGAGACAGGTTTTATTAAAATTAAAATTTTAAATAATTTTAAATATTTAATATAAATCTTTAATTTATAAAAATTTAATAAATATTTTAAAATAATCAAATAATAAAAATAAATATTTTTAAATACTTAAAAATAAAGAAACTGAAACTCTGGTTCAAGATCACGTGACTAAAAAGTGGAGCTGCTGGCATTTGGACCCAAGTCCATCAGACTCCAAAGCCTGCACTCTTCTCAAGATGCTGAACCATGGACGTCACTCTGTCTTGCCAGCCTCTGTCTTGGTGACAGCCCTGAGTCTCCTTACAGAGGACTGTCCCTCATTCTGATTGCTCACAGAAGGGAAAGTGGTTAAGCCTTCTCTTCCAAGCCCTGTGCTCTCTGCGCTAAGCCCTTCACCAACACTGGATGCTGCCCACTCAACCTTGCCAGTTAGCTTAATTTGTGTCTGCTCTGTGCCTCAGTCCATCCAATTATTTCTTTTCCTCATTTTATAATGAAAATTTTTCTGTATGCTTTTATTCTTGCAAATGTAAAGAGAGCTAAGGAGTCCATCAAGGGTATCTGCTTTCTATTGAGGAAATGGAATGCAAGAAGAGGGAGCAACGGAACTGGAGCAGATCTGCAAATCTTTATTTCCATTCTCCTCTGCTTCTCAAACTTCTATTTCTAACCTTCGTCACTGTTAGCAGGTCCAAAATGCGCTGGGTCTGCTGCACCATGGGACAAGCTTTCAACAAAGAGTAATGGAATACTCCCATCCTTGCACCAGGCACACTGGGGATACAAAGAAGAGACAGGAAAAGTGTCTGTCCTCAAGGAGCATGCAGTCTGTCCCGAAAGCTGGATACACACATCACGACAGACTGCACAGTACCACAGATGTGAATAAAGCGCTACGGGGCCAGCACAGAGGACAGAGGGGGTGGATCAATTGCCAGTGGCTGGCGTTTCCATTGTAGGTGAAGTAAGTAGTATTTTCCATAAGATGTTAGCAGGTGCCCCATAAAAAAGGATTCTGTGGTCACAGGGGATGAGAAAGTGCTGGGTTAAACTGAGGCAAGCGGCATTCTTGAGTCAGCCATGAAATCTTTCTCTCTTCCTCCCCAAGAAGTATCTTATATTCCCCGGAACATGGTTTGGGAGTTGCTGAAACAGGGTAATCTAAGTTTTGTCCTGACCTCAGCAATTTGAAACATGCAACCAACAATGGCTGCCTCTTTTGTTTTCTTCTCCTTAGGTCAGTAACGAGACACAGGATTTTTTTGTCTTGCCAGAATTCTTTATTTATTTACATTAAAAAAGAAAAAAAATAGTATAACCACCAACAAAGGTTTCCCTCTCTTTTGTACTTCAGACTCAGCTGTTACCTTGCTGGAGGGAGAGCTTAATTACTTACAGGTTTTTCTAGAACAGTCCTCAGTTCAACCCTACCACAATTTACACTGCAGCCCACATTACAGAATTCCACTGGCATTTGGCTCTTCGGCGTCCTTCTTTAGAGTGGTAATGCTGTGCTTTCAACGATATACACAGAAAAGTTTAGGAAATACCAGCCGCCTGAGACTGCGCAGATCAGGCGATCGGCCCCTCTACCCTAAAAATTGCAGGATGCATTTCACCCTCTCCCCAGCCCCGAGAGATGTCAGGAGTTCAGATTCCCTATTAGCCACTCAAACAAATTACGTGTGTGCTCACTTGGAAAACAGTGGCCAAAAGGTTGACACCCGTAAGTGAATTCCTCTGGAAAATGGTTGCCTCCCGAAGGGAGAATGTGAAAGAAACTGGAAAAAACAGATTCTCACTCCCACAAGGAGACTGCAGGAAACAGAACATTTCTTTCCCAAATTGCTTTTAAATGACTAGCCAACAGATTCCAGTTTGTTCATAGTCTGTAAATGATCTCACAGAGTCCAGAAAAGATAGACTTCTCGGGATAACCTTTCCCGGTGCACAAATAATCGGTACCTGAGGCCCACCGCCCACTTAAGAGGCCTGCTCTGCAACAGCGCGTGCACAGTGGAAATTACAATAGTCCCAAGGGTGATGCTTTTGAGAGGGATGATCTGCTTAAAGATGATGACATCCTGGCTCTCCCTCCACCTGCTCCCTTTCTCCCTATCAGGGAACCAGGACAGTCCGAGCCCTGTGGAGAGATTCTCCACTTCCCAACCAGAGCCCATCGAGGCCCCAATATCTCTCCAAAAGGGATGCTGACTTTCCTCCCCTTGCCTGGATGGGCCTCAAAATTAGCGTTTCTAAAGAACACCGGAAATGACTGCGCCTCCCCCACAGTAAAAACAATTTTATGGATGACTAATCAGCAATAATTTTGCAAATGACCAGCCTGTGAAATCTTCAGTGCCTGGGGATCTAAATTACTCTAATTTTTATCCCCCAAAATTAGGTATCATGTTATAATTTCAAGTAATGCAAGAGCAATTTCTCCCTTCATTGGGTACCAAGCTCAAGATGTTACAGGAAAAAGAAATAGCTTTTCCTGCTGATATGAGAAATTTAAAAGAGAGACAAGTGTGAGCAAACAAAAGCTGTCATATCAAATACTGTGGGGGAGAAAATCTAGAAAAAATGCCAGAAATGCTCAAGTCTAAATAAAGTCATTTATTTGTTATTTTAACCCCTTCCCTATCAGAGTTACTGGCAGAGGCCAGTTAATTCTCCACGGGTGTGATTTATTGAGGACGGCTCTCTTGTGCTTATAATAACTGTTGATTTGTCACATTTCTCTTAGGTCTCTGGTCTCCTAAAGGTTTCCCCAACTCAGAGTGCTGTTCATCCTCCTCTGGTCCTAACACCTCTGTGGGTATCATTTCTGCAGAGAATTCAATCTTGTCCACTTTCACCAGGTTAAGCAAAGCAAGTAGACCATGAGTCCCCAAAGGGTAGCAGCCACGCACCGTTCACGTGCTTCTGGTAGATGGTAGGTATTCAGTAGAATGTGGTGGAAATCGTTTCTTGAATTTAGTTTCCTAGGCAGCTAACATGCAACTCAAAGACATGACTCCTTCTGTAGGGGGGACTCTCTGAAGGCCAACTGGAAAAGTGGGGAAACAAATTGGACAGATCTGGGGTTCGTCCCTTGCTCCTCCTTGGTCAAGTTCATAAGACTGTTCCCTATGTCAAGATTATGTGCTTTTATAAAAATTGAGTAAGATAAGGTTGGTGAAAGAGCATTGTTAATGAGGGTCTGTGGAAATATTTCCAATTAAAATATATTGATTGGGCGCTCACTTTGTACACTACAGCGGACCCTGAGATGAGTAAGTCACAGCCTCTGTCCTCAAGAACTACCCCCTCCACCTCCCATGCACTCCTCTGCCCAACGCAGTAAGGCTTGTGTCTCCAAGAAATTACTTTGGCAATGGTTCCAGGACCTCTCAAGTGAGAAAATTCCACAGAATCAGCTCTCACCAGCACGCCAATGACTCCACATTCCCCATCTCCAACCTTTCTCCCAAGTCCCCATCCTAAAGGTCCCTTCATCTTTCCCCAGTAGGAGTCCCACCACCTCGAGCTGCCATGTACCTGTGGCTTCAAGAGGAGAGCCTGGGAGGTGTCCTGGGTCCTCTCCCCTTCCCCACGGCCAGTCTCAACTCCTCAGCATGGCATACAAAGCCCCCCATGGTCACGAGGTACCCCCATCTCTGCAGCCCTGCACCCTTGAGCCCCTCCACCTCAAACATGCTCCTCATCTCTGCTAAGACTGCTTCCTCCAGCCCTTGGCTCATGGCGACTGCACACTCCAGGGCGCACCCCCTCTCCTGCTTCAGGGTGCCTCCCACCAGCATTTCTCTCCTCGGCTCCCTAGCACCGTGCACTCCACACGTCCGGGTTTAAGCACCTGATCACCCTACTAGTGACAAGTGCCTTGAGGTGGGGTAGGTCCTTAAAATGGACTAAGTGAGTGATGCTTAATCTGTCCACCAAAGGCCACTCCCTTGGATTATTAACAGGTAACATTAGCTTTGAAAATGAGTCTGTTGAACGAGGTGCTGTGATCCTCCGAGTTCTTCACAAGCAGGATGAACACGCAGAGGCTCAGTCCAGAACTACAGACTCCTGGGCCTCATCTGACCATTGCTCCATATTCCCCACATCCCTCCCATCACTCTGCACCTTTATTTTAGGACCTTCTCGGTTGTTCTCACCTCGTACAGATTTGCCATGAGTGGGAGAGAAGGTGCCTCGTGGTGACCACCTGCTTCCCTAACGTGCTGTGTTCTCTGCATCGCAACTGGCCCCAGACTCCCTCAAGTCAGTGCTGGAAGGAGCCGCCCTGAGAGACCTCCTCCTGCGTGCGGCTCCAAGGTACACGAGCGGAGCACAGCCTTGTCTTCTTAGCCCAGACACTTTGATGTGGGTTTCTGTGTGGGAGAGTAAAAGATGCACACCCTCTCCGCGAGTCCAGAATTTGTAGTTTGTGTTATCTCACAACTTCATATTTGGAAGAGGTATTTTAATTTCTTATGAGTTGTGAATAATTATGTAATTCTGGCAACTTCTTAAAACTAAGATATCTCAAACTGACTCCCGTAGCCTGGGGCTGACATCCTTATGGGGACTTTGCTTTTCTCCTTTGGGTTTTGAGCCAAGTGTCTGCCAAACAAATTCTTCAGTCGGTTAAAACATTTCATGATGGGGAGCCATCCTGTATAAAAAAGTAAAGGCAAATCCTTCTCCCCTCTCAAAATTAATTCTCAGAAATGACTTCTGAGATGCAAACGATGCTTGCACTCAGCAGTGAGCCCACTTTCGGATTTGTTTTCAAACTACTGCAGTATTTAGTGCTGTGGAATTTCTCAAACGTTCTATTTTGCTCTTGTTTGTAAATTAGTCATGCCTTCCTTGAAATTCCTCCTTGGGTCTTTCTTATTCTTTTTCAGTTGTTTAAGAACCTAGGGAAATGTTCGAGAAGACTGCATCATCAAAAGCCACTATGAAGTTCTCAATGGTCTACCAATGTATTTTAAACTATTGCCTACAAGGCATGGCTCTATTGAATGCTTCCCATCCTAGATGTATCCTGTCAATCATTAAGTCACTTGTTCATCAATATTTCTGAGCACCTACAACATCCCAGGAGCACCGGGAATGCAGAGTGAACAGGCGGATGAAACCATGGATCCACAAGTGAAGTTTATACTCTAATATCACCCATAGCTGACTTCATGACATTCACGCTAGGAGGTGATCATTTCATTAAATACAGACAAGAGATTGCCAGTAGTTAGGTTATGCTTATCTTTTTTCTCAGGGCATAAGTTTTTTTTTCATATGTATTTCATATTCCTAGCTGGAGGAATATCAAAAGAATCTGAATATCACCATCTGGAAGTTATGCCATGGACTCCAGTGGGCAGGATTAGAGCTGGGTTTCTCTTGTTCCTCTAAAAGTGTATTTCTTCTGCTTCGAAATGAGCACAAACACGTTTGATTCCCTAATGAGACTGATCCAGAGTCTAAAAGTCACTTATTCCTCACCTGCCACCCTCCACCTGCCCAGGTTCTTGGTTTCTCTAGTGTAGAGGGACTGGGGTGGGGGGCGGGGGTTCCTTTCAAGGATATTTGACCATGGGTGATTTCACTTAACCACTACATCAAATGTGTTGAAATACACAGATGTCAGAAACGCAGTACCCTGTTCCTCACTAAACAGTCTGTTGGTCTGGATCCCGGATTGTTTAACGAAGCCCTAGGGAGCCGTGCCAGTTTCAGTAGCGTGCAGTCACCAACCAGTATTTCACTAGTGTTACTACCCTTTACCAGCAGTCCCCATGCTGATGTTTAACTTGTTACTTTCGAAACAACTGGTATTCTTAAGAAATAGAAGATTATTATTTTAAAATGATCACTTTTTATACCCCCATTATATCACTTTTACATTTATTAGTCTCTTTATGTCCATCCAGAAAGTATTTTATTATCTCTTGATGTGGTTCTCTCTCCTGCCTTCCAGCCTGTGAGCTCCTGAGGGAAGACTCTCCCAGCATGTGAGAGACGCTCAAGAAACACAGAATGACCTTTAAAATTAAAATTGTATTAACTATTAGTTAACAGTTTCCATTGTACGTGGAATCCGTATTTATAACATAATATTAGATCTCTCTTAAATTTTCACAGAACAAATTCAATTTGGAAACATCCTCTGATTATCACGCAGTGCTTTTGCTCAAACTGGGTGAACGTTTCTAAATTCCTATAAGAGGCGGCCGATGACAGAATTATATTTCAAGCAAAAGTTCAAAAGCCCTGCATTGTGAAACCTGCCCAATAGTCCTCTTTATACCCATTCGGCTGTATTATTATATAGCTTGGAATATAATAAGCCATCACTGAAGATGAAGAATCCCCGGACGCCTCCTTCATACTGACTAGTATTGCACGGTCATGAAGACGCAGGCTCCTGAAGTCTGACGTCGCTTGACACTGCATGAGGCATTTAGCCTCCCTGAGCTGCAATTTCCTCACCTGCAAGATGGAGATAATAGGAGCATCCATCTCTTCAGGCTGATATTGGGAATAAATGAGTCATCACAAGCAAAGCCCTCAGAACAGAACCGGGTACAGGCAGCAAGTAATTAAAGTTAGCTCTTGTTAAATCCTTTTAGCTACAAGACAAAGCTATTGAAGACACAGACCTGCAGAAGAGTTTAATGTGGCGTTCTCTTTGGGGGAAAAAATATAAGCAGTTTTAGTACATTTTATAATAATGTATTACTCAATTCTCAGTCAGAACTTCAATCAAAAGTGTTGTCTTTTCATAAACAAGACACATCTAGACTCTGTCTACACACACCAACCAGTTTTAAACATTACCCAGATGAAATCAAACAACCGATCATTAACAGAGTTCTATACAAATGCGTTTATATTTGTGGACTCAATCCTCCATATTTTTTACCAAGTCACCTTAAATATGTCATCAGAAAGCTTTTTAGTGGACAGATTTGAACCTAATTTTATAGCTTGAAAGTAAATTACTAGTATTTTTGTATTCACATTCTAAACTATTAGATACGTAAGGTATTTTAATGCTGGGCCTACCGCAGTGGCGATCAACAAAGTTCCCTCAACATTGACAGTACGTACGATCAGGCTCAGTTGTCCGGAATGAACTGGGTAGGGAATCATCTGACTTCTTAAAAAATTTCTCAGGCCCTTACTAATATGAGAAGTTGGAAGGGTCTTTATGTGGGGAAGCAATTCAGGGAGTAAGTTGGCTCTCTCTTCTGTCTAACACAGAGGCAACTGCAAGGTAGAAAGCTCTTTGTGAAAAATTGCGTGCTCAGCAGGACAGACCTGTATAAGGCAGCGCTGGATGAAGCACGTTGGCTCACGTTACCACTGACTTATCTCAGACATTCTATTGTTTTTCCTGCCTCCAGCATTTATAAAAGTAAACTGCTTCACAAAGCAATTGCCTCTTTTTCAGCTGGGATGGTGCTATTACACCAAGTGGCATCTATCACCTACCCTGCTTGTAAACAGGCTCCGGCCACTACTCTTGGCGACATTAGCTAATCTTCACACAGCAGAAGGAATGTCAGGTTCTGGAATGTGCCAGGACTTGCCCAAGGCCCAGGGCTGAGCCAGATCGGTCCAAGCCCATCTGCCGTCCATGTCCCTTTCCTTCCACCTCGCTCATGCCTCCCTCTGCAAGGGACCAGCCTGGCACCAGAACACCACCTGCCGGGTGCCCCTGGAGAAGTGGTCGGCTCCTGGGCCCCGGCTGCCCTTTTGCACGAGGAGGAAGAGGAAGGAAGCCTTCATCCCACATCCCCAGTGGCTCCAGAAGGAAACAGCCTCTGAGGTCCCCATTTCCCGAGTCTTCCTCCCTCCTGCACTTCTGCAGCTGACAGAGAGGCACACACTCACACCCAAGGGCTTCTGATTCCAAGCTAAAGTTGGCTGTAGGGAGCCTCCTTGGATCCAGAGGAGACAAGGGGCTGATACCAGCCCTGCTCCCGTTATCTGACAGCTTGCAAAATGTATAAAACGGCCAGACACATCTAATGTGTACACACACACACACTAATAACATAGTAACGTCCACGGGCAACAAATTTTTAAATCTCTTTAAGACTCAGATATTGAGAATGTACGTAATCACATTAACAGATGATAGGCTAATACTCTTAATATGCTATTGGAGAAAAACACATGACTCATAAGACTAATATTCAGCCACCTTAATTTTTCTAATTTTGTTTTTGTAAAATCCTGTTTTCTCCTTAATGATGAATTATATCATTATGCACATTACTAAGCATCAGGCTCCGTGCTAAGTACTTTACCTGGGTTGTGGGGTTAATCCTTACAATAGCTCTCTGATGAAGACACTGACACCATCTTTTGCAGATAAGGAAACAGGGCTAGAGATACCCAAGAACTCGCACATCACAGTCCCAGCTGAAGACCTGGAGCTGGACCTGAGGCAGTCGGCTTCTGGAGGCCAGCATCCCAACCCCTAAGCTATACTTGTATATTCACTGAGCATCTTTCTCCTTAAAAGTTCCAACAATTTAGCCATCCATTATTCAATTCACCTTCCCCACAATACTGAAGACTAGAAACGAGTTGATACTCTCACAGAAGGAAGGTACCTTTCCCCATCCATGCTGATCTACAGGGAACTACATAAAATATCCATATAAATTATATATCAGTAATGCACAGACATAATACAGTTAACTTAAAAGTAATTTCAAACAACAGCATAATTACTTTCCATCCTCTTTAGATTCAATCACTGTTTGGTTGAGGTTTATTATTGGGTGACACAAGCGTTGGACTCTGGGAGGAAGAATAAAAAGCACAGGGCCTTTCTTGTCCCTAGACATCAAAGTTGGGTTGTACAGATAAGCTGCATCTTCTGGAAAGTCCTGCTATTCATCAAGATAAACTGACTTAGCACTAGAAGCTCACTTATCAAAACTGGAGGAAGGAAGGATGAAAGTATTTCTTAGGGAGGGGAAAAAACCCTTGAGCTTTCCGTTCCCTGAGAGTGGTACCTCTTCTCATGGCCAAAGAAGAGGCTACAGCCACACAGGACCTGTAGTGACCCCCGTCTGCTCCCGGGAATCAACAGGAACTTGACCGAGCCAGACAGCAGTTGCAACTTTGTGTGAAGCTAGTAATACTGCTTATGCTTTACTATTTTTAACATGCTATAAAACTGTTGTGTCTTTTCAAAAAGTTTTTTACAGATTAAATTGCACGGCTTTAACTTCAAACCAGTGGGGTAGACATTTTTCTTTTTCTTTTGGGAGAGTAAACTTTGGAATCATTTTTAAAAAATCAAAGTCTGATTCCTCAAGCATCACGGCTGCTAACTTGGGTATTTGTCTTTCAGCGTGATGAGCTTCATGCTGAATACTGATTTGAAGTGCGGTTCAGTGTGTAGACTTAAATTGTCCTTCCCACAACTTTATCTGAAAAGCCTGACAATGGTGACAATCACAGGACTAGTTTTATTGGATAAAACTATTCTATCTGCAATTTACTCTGACAGGCTCCACAATTTTTAAGTGCAATTAAATCCTAAGAATTTGCCCAGAAAAAAAAAATTCTACCACATTTTTAAAAAAAAAATTTTTAAGAGAAGGCAAAAAAACAGTTGAAGTGAACAACTAATTACTAACTGGTTGCTCTTTTTTTAAAAAAAGAAAAAAGTATTTGGCTGAGCCCTGAAATCAATTTCATTGCACAGACAGGCAGCTTTCTGGACCTGAGAAAGAGAGGTCTGCCAGGGAGTCGCAGGCATTCTGGCCAGCCGCTTTAAGCCACTGCCACATCCGCATCTACAAACTGAAGGCTTTACCACGCTCTGGGAAAAAAATATGAAACTTGCAGGAAACATTCTTAGAAATTGCTATCACCTGATTCCCCACAGCAAGAGCAGAGCAGCTGGCTCCAGAACAGGTGGGAGCAACTCGCTTCCTTGCTGCCATCCACACATTCCCTCCTCCCTCATAATCCCAGAAATGGAACGCAAGATACAGCTCAAGCAAGCCAGACCAAACCTACCCCTTGGACCAGACACAGTTGCCAGTGGGAGCTGAGGTCTTTCTTAGTAATGGTCTAGGGAATATGTTCATAAACGTAATTGGTCTAACTGCTTGGCTTTTGTGAAATTGAAGTTGCGTTTCTAATACGAAGCTAGGGTCACTGTGGTCCTAGAAAAGGACTCGAGTCTCTACCACTTCTTGGCATCCTGCTCTTGAAATCTTTATTCAACAGGAAGCTAATCTAACATCGAAACAGTTATCCAGGTTACACATGGTAAATCAGATTTTTCTTTAAGCAATGTCAAATTATCCTTAATGTTATGGAACATTTTATAGAAAATATTGACTTAATTCAGTAGAACATCTTCAACAGGACACTTGCAACCTCTGTAATTCTTGTCATCTAAGAGCAGGTAACTCAACAACTACAGACAGGCCCGGGAAAAGCCAGCCCCAGCCATGCGGCCCCTGCCCTCATCTCCTCCTCTCCCCCAGCCCCAGTTAGGGCTTACTGTCCCTCAGAGACTCTCAGCTGCCTGGTGGTCTTCTCTCCTCCTCGAATACCCCGAGCGTGGCATTGACCACCCCCTGCGTGGCAAAAGCTCCCTGGGTCCCACGTTGTTGTGAAGAGGCTTCCTCTGCAGACCGTAAGCCCCATGAGGGCAGAAACCGGGCCCATCCACCCACCATTGTACCTCAGCACCTGGGCCAGCGCTCTGGACCTGTTAGAGGCTCAATAAATGTTTCCTGAATACGCGAATTAAAGACAATACTGACACAGAGATCCTGAGCATAAGCCAAAAAGGCCTATGAATCAAAACCTTCAAACATCGTGTATAGAGAATGTTGGAAAAACTGCCCATCAGTGTTTCTCTTTTGTGAGGATGTATTCAAGTCCTCAGGTCTTGAACTTACCTGCCACAAACCAGCAAGGTGTGAGGCAGATCAAGCCGTAGGGAAAGAGACCACCGCATCATCTTGCCGTGGAGACGCAGGGCTGAGGAACAGAGGCCTCATGACGGAGAGGGGCCCTGGGGCCCCTGACCCTCCCTTCTCAGGCTGTCTGTCCCTTTTTCCTAGACGACCCTCTTCTGCGCATCACTGGTGCCAGCCCCTCGCCTTGAGCAATGCCAGCTCACTCTGTAGGACTCAGCTCAGAAATCACCTCTCCAAGGATGTGTTACTGGACCCCTCCTTGCCCGGCTGGATGACAGGTCCCCCATAAACGCACCCCGTTGATGCATCTGACACAACCCCTCTCCCCTGTAACCAGCGCTCTGTGGCTCTCACAGGGTGTTGGGTCAGGACGAGGCCCTTCATCTTTAGAGCAGTGACTTAACCACCTCGCCTCGGGCACCGTCCAGCTGCGCTGTCACCTCTGACCTCTCTTTAACCGGGCACTCTTCTCTCCTGCCTACACCTTCACCCGCTTCCCCTGATTTTAATCACGTAAAATTAAACAGATGCTCCGTATCTAAAGAGCTCTGTACCACATCTTGACATCTTCAGGTGCAAAGGTGCGAGCATGAGAAACCTCAGGGGGAGCATGAGATGAAGACACGCCACGAGGGGGGCGCGGCCTGTCTCCCACAGCAGCTGGAGTTGGCCTGCTGGGGTTTTAAACCCTTCTGTGCCCAGGCACCTCCGTCAGTGTGTCTGAAGTGCACACGTCGGGTCACAGATGTTGGGCCCATGGGAGAGAGAGGAGGCGGAATGCCACCACGTCAACCACCTTTTTAAGGGCCATCCTGCTACTTTTGGCAGCTCCAAAATACACACCAAAAAGGCTCCTTTCAGAGTTTTCTCCTAAGAGCCGCCTGCCCCTTCCCCTTCCATCCCTCCCAGCCCTTTCAATGCAGGGAGTACTGGCCTTCAAACCTCTTCCCCTGTTATTAGTGTAAGCTGCCACCTCCATGGAGCCAGTACCTCTGGAATGCACACTTACTGAACCCCAAGTTATTGTCAAGACTCCCTAAAAATGTGCATTACTGAAACAGGACCATTTTGCTCCAAGCACTGGATGGATTCCTGAACAGTCGAGTATTAAACTGAAAGCTCGCAGAGCGATCGTCTTTGCCTATGACTTCTACTTTACTTTCAGAGGTCCCGTCCTATAGGTCACGTACTTGTCTCCAGGACCACGTAAAATCTAATGAAGAATTCTGACATTTCCTGAGTGCACACAGTCCACGGGCATTTAGTTTGCTCCTACAGGCTCTATAAAAAGGCCCAATGAAATTCACAAACTCGTGACCTTTCTTATAAAATAAAAGAATACTAATTAAAATATACATCGCATTCCTATTTGAATCGGAATGCTCACTATTTCTGCACAAAATCTTTCTATCTCTTGAAACAGCTGATGTTTATTACAACTTAATATAGGTTACGGAGACTCACCGAGTCAAGATCAGATAGGACGGTAGAGTTTATGTAACCCAACGCCCTACCCCCTGCAGGAATCCCATCCACATGCTGGTGGCTAAATTTCATCATCTGAAGGCCCTCTTAGGACTGCGGTTCTATTAGCCATGTGCAGTTTATTTTTGTTCGAAAGGTCAGAGGCAAACGAAGACATGTGCAGCTTTTTAAGCACGGGAGACTTTCCTAGAAGGGGGAGGGGTGAGACGTGGCCAGCAGAGGTCCACCGCTGTCCTTGGCACTGTGTCCAACCACCAGGATGCCTCCTGCGGTCACTCCAGTACCTAGAGGAGGATACGTGGAAATCAGCCTCAGAAATGTTAGCATGGAGCACTTTTAATGCGCTAAAGCGTGGACCTTCGTCCACAACGTTTTGTGAATTACCTGAAGATATATAAACATTCTGTAAACAGCAGCGCTACACTTAAAACTGACCAGTGGTCAGGAGCTTGAAGGACCCTGGAGCTGGCATGTTTTTTTTTTTTTTTGAGAGAAAAGAGGAGGGCTCCTGTAATCCAGGACCACAATCCCTTACACGAAAGGCCAAAACTCCAAAAAACCAAAAGCTGTTTCATAAATTTAGCACACCACTCCGATGTGAGGCTGTTTATCATCTCCATTTTATCCCACTGAGAGTGACTGACTATTCACATGTTCATATGAAAACGTCCGTGGGTTTGAAGAGAGGGCTTGCTCCCAGGCAGCAGAATTCCACCATCTACAGTGTCTACACTGTATTCCCCTTCTAAAATCTGAAAAAAAATTCTAAATTCTGAAAAATTTAGATACCAGTCCAGCCCCAAAGGTTTGTGGACCGATATTGTCAAAGCCTGATGTAAGAAGGGGCTTCTAATTAAGATAAGAAGCATCTCAACCAGCAGTGACACTTAGGATTAAAACCAAAAGCCTGGCCTTGATCCAAAGCCATCTTTATAAACACCCGGACACACGGCACCGTTCACTGACGCTTGGCCCGAAGCCCGATGGTAATTCTGTGTGGAACCATACATCTGAAGTAGGTGTTTTTGTTTTCTTTTGTTTCTCTCTTTTTGTTCCCCTAGAAGGACAACTAGTAAACCAATTTAAACTGAACCTGAACTTACATATTTTATTAAACTATTGAACTGGAGCAAAATATGAACATCAAAATATACTCCAAAAATAATGCAAACAGAATCAGTGTTTCATCTGGTCCAAGTCCCAGGTTGAAGGTCAATGATTTCAGGGATGGGAAAGGTTTAAGCCACCCATCTACTGGTTAAAATTTTTCCTCAGGGAGAAAGAGAGGAAGCTTTTCAAGTTTTTCAAATGGCTTGAAAATAACACCACATGTACGTTTAACCTGGCGGTACTCCAAACCCAGCTCTGTGTCAAATACCTGCTTTTCCTTTTGATTGTCTTACTGTTACTTGCAAATATGAGCTGAGCTCTGACGCTCCAGAAGGAAGTTCAGTTTCTCAGGTGAAGATGAAGACTCTCGGGATGGCCCCCTTCAGACCCACAATACATCTCTAAATGCTAATACTCCTGATTTGGTTAATTTGATTAAGTGATGAGAAATGAGACCTTGCTCACAGATAGACTGTTAACACGTTTTCACTGAATTCTAAATGCTAAGTGTTCTTCCTCCAATTCCTGAGAGAGTTATTTTCATCATTTCCGTGTCTTCCTGTACCACAGCAACTGATAATCTCTTTGTTCCCTGAAGAGTTGTAAAAGTGGCTTTGTTCACATCATTTTTATCTCATTACTTTAATCACGAGCTATTGACCAGGGTGGAATTTGTCATCCTCTTCAGGGCCAGCCCTGTCACCAGTTTTTCAGCAGGATCCAGCGTCAGCCCGGCTCCCCTGAGGAAAGTGCCTGTCTTGTGCCCCTCCAGGGACAAGGAGATGCCACTGAAATGACACTGTGGTGGTGTACGGCCACCTCCAAGATGAGGGGCCTGTGAGCACAGTAGGCAGGTATCCTGCCAGAGGCACCATTTCCACGAGCCTTCGCCAAGACATGACGGCAACTGTTAGAATTTCTTTCTCGTCTCCCAGGAATCTGCTCCTTTTCTTGGGCAAACCAAGAATATCCAAAGCAGACTGAACTGTTTGGATGTCTGGGTTTGCTTTTGTTTGTTTTTCTCCACTTTCTACTGCAGTCCAACCGAGTCATATTCATCTTTTAAACAATTTAAGATTCCATTTAATTTAAATAGTTTTATGTTGTTTGAGAAAGTGCAGTGACAGGTCCTATGAGTTCAACAAAGAAGCACGCCGGCTTTCCTTGTGCCTTGGTGAACGCAGGCGTTTGTAACTGTTTTTCTCCTTCCCGCTTGCTGAGATGGAGTCTGATTTATAAATCAACATGTAACTGACTGATGGATGGCCTACTTTCTGGGTGCCGGGTGTTGAGAGAGCCCAAGACGTGTGTAAAATGATACCTGCTCTCAAGAAGCTTCCATTGTTTTCTCCTCAACCAGAAACATTCCCAAAGTCATGCTACAGTGTGAGAGAGAAGCTCAGGGCAATGAAATACAGATGGTGGCACCATGCCGTCCGTGACCACCAAGGGGTGGAGACAGTTCCCCGGGAGTCCGAGGTGGGCCAGGTCAACATGGGTCTGAGGGAGATGGGAGCTGCGTCTGAGAGATGCAATCTAGACTGGTGGAGAGGAGGGCGGATGGAGTTTCAGGGAGGCAGAGGGTGTGATGGAAGTCTAGAGGCAGGAAGAGAAAAGCTTGTTAAGGAGTCAGTGAAGAAAGCAATGTGGCTGAGACAGAAATGCTGAAGGCAGGGTTGGAAAGTACCTAGGTTGGATTTGGAGGTCCTGAAGGCTGCTGTTCTTTCCTAGGCAGGCTACAAGGGAGCATCTGAGCAAAGAAGATGCAGAAAGACAGTAGACTGGCTGAGGGTGCAATGTGCATACAGAACAAGAGGTCAGAGGCCCAGGAGCTGATGCTGGCAGCCGCAGAGCCGGGAGGGGCAATGAAAGGAGAGAAAAGCGGACAGATTTGAGAAAAATTTCAAAATACTTGATAACTAATACAAGCTATTCAAAAATTAAATATTCAATTTTTTCACATTCATTTTTAATTACCCCCTTATGGATTTAGTAAACAGCCGGTTTCCCCCATAACTGCTGCTCATTTCATCCCCATCTAAATTATAATTCCTTAATTATAAGCCTATCACCTATTCTCCTTCCCTAAAATTAATCCAGAAACTGCCAGATACAAACTTCTATTTAATAAAATGAACATCTGTGATGACACACCAAGAGCAAAATCCTAATTGTTCTAAACCTGGCACTTTGCTTTGACAACCAAGTACCTATTTTTTTTTTTTTTAAACACTTCATTTCTTTAAAACACCTGCTTTCTTTACATATTGACTTCGGAAAGAAGAAACTAATTTTTATTGGCAAGAACAGAAGTTACTCTCTAAAGTAACAAAGAAAAAGCTATGTTCCATAGAAGAGTTGCCTGTGACATTAAATAAGACACAAGAATATTAAGCAAAAACCACAAATCGAGCCAGGGGCCAATCCCCAGTTTTCCCACAGAAAAGCCACAGTCTGATAACCTCACTCCTTTGGAATTAGGCTGCTGGTGGAGGCTGCAGTTTTCATTGTGCAGTGTGGCCACCCTGCCATGCTCAGGATGGCTGTATTTCTATTAGAACTGCCTGTCCTTCCTTCACAGCCTTTTCCTCCACCCCCTTCCCTGGAGTCCAGTTATTCAGTGAGTTATAATTTGGCACTAAAATTCAATTAAGCTGAAACTTTGGTCATACGTGGTCTTTTTCGCAGCAAAGCATAATTTCTTTGACCCATTTTCCAAATGTTAGCCAATCGATTTTAAAGCAGAGAGAGGCAAAAGTTTGTTTAAATCGAGCTCACATTTCTAGAAACTGGCTGGAATTTTTTAAAAATTCAAATAAACAGTCAGGATGTGGGGTTAGTGTATTAAAATGCCTGAAGTTTTCATCGCACTTGTCAAACAGAGACCTCGGAACGCTCTGCAGACATTAATTAATGTTCGCTGGGGCCTGTAAGCCGTTTTACCCATGTAAATTCTGAGGAGAAAGGAGGGACCGGGGTTCAAGGCCGCGCTGCTGTGCGTGAGCTGCGGAACTGGGAATTGAAACCCCGCGGTTCCCAATGAGCCAGCGAAAGTCTGTCGAAGTATTGAGACCCCTATTGAGGACTGTGGGAGTTTTGGCGGCTTAATGGGATTGTGTTCGGTGCTTCAGGCTTTCTAAAAGATTCCATGGCACCAACGAAACTCCAATAAAAGGGCCTCTCTAATTGCTTTCTGACTTTCTATGAAACTTTCTAAGCTATACTGACATCCTCGACTACAACTATGGCATTAAATAGTGGAGAAAGGCGAGACAAAGTGGGTGTGCAGGGAGAAAGCGGTTCTCAGCAAGCTTGTGTGTGGTGGGGGGTCATTTGGGGGAGGGGAGATGGGGCGGCTGTTCAATCTGTGCCGGGGAAAGAAAAATATGAGTGTTCTCTTTTGTGTGCGGACAAACAGCCGAGCGCGGGGAGGTCGGGCCCCGGGTCACGCGGCTCCGGGCTGCAGCTGCCACCGTGGGGCGGGGGTCCCCGGCGGCCCCCGGGAGTCGCGGCCGGCGGCGGCATCAACATTCCGGCGGCGCGGGAGGCCACTGTCCTCGTACGACCCTGGCCTGTCCGGAGCGCGCCCCCGGCTCCGACCCTCGGGGCGCCCGGGTGCGGGGCGAGGGGAGCGCAGTCGGGGCGCCCGAGCAAGGTAAGCACCGCGGGGGAGCCCGCGCACAAGGCGACCCTCGCCGCTCTACAGGACGCACGGGCCAGCTTCCCGCCGCGCTGCGCCGGAGAGCCGACGGGAGGCCCCAGGCCCGCCCCGCTGCCCAGCCCGGGTTCCCGGCGCGCCTGCGGCCCGACGCCGGAGCAGGGACCCCCGGGAGACCCGCCAGCGCGGCGCCCGGCCTGGGCCTGGGCCTGGCTCCGGGGCCCGCTGGGCCTCACTCAGGGTCCAGAAGGACAGAGCCCGACTCGGGCTGTCTCGCCCTCTCCCGAGCCCAGGAGAGCACGGGTGACCTGCCCAGGCCGCCCATGGCGAGGGTCACCCCCCCTCCGAGCCACGTGGGCAGCGGCCTTACCAGGGTCCCGGCCGGGCGGGCGCTCGGCGTCGGCTGGGGAGGCGGCGAGTCCCCCGGACCTCTGCGAGCCTCCCGCCGCCCCCTCGAGCCCTGCCCGTGAGCACGCGCGGACCCGCGGGCGGATGGGGCCAGGCATCTGCGGACGTCGGGGCGTGGGCATGGGCCAGGGCCTCGGACGCTACCCTGCGTGTCCACCCGGTCACCCGAGGGCGACGGCACTTTGGAGGATGGCGGGGGCGCAGAGATGGCGGCGTCGGCGGGGCCCAGGCGCCGGCAATCAAAGGCTGTGGATGGCGGCCCGCTGCGTTGCCCATGGCCAGGACCAGGGCATGAAAGGATCTTTATCCTCGAGTGACACGGCTGGCGGTTTCCTCCTGCCTCCCCCTCCTGCGGCCTTAATTGGGGCCGGCTGCTAATGTGATTAAAGGCCAGTTAAATGTTTCTCGGGGCAGACGGTGGGAAGAGGCCGAGACCCTCCCCGGGGTCACGCCAGGCCGGTGGTCAGGGGGTCGGTGGCTGTGCCAGCCCCAGGACGGCCTGGCCAGGCGCCCGCCGATTGTCCACCCCGAGGCCGAGAGGCCGAGGCCGCTGCGGGCGGGAGGGCCCTGGGGCTTTATGTAAGCCGGTGGGCTTCGGTCCCGGCCGGATTTGGGGATTCTTTTCGCACAGTTTCCATTTTCTGGCCTTTGGAACAGCGCCCTGAGCCCTCGAGGCCCTCCCCCTCCTGTGCCCGGCGCCTGCGGGGCCCAGCCGCAGAGGCAGGCCTGGAGGTGCAGGGCGCTGGGGGTCTTGCAGGCTCCGAGCAAGTCAGGTTGGGGTCTCCTCTCCACGAAAGGCAGTGACTCAAGATAGTGATGCCAGAGTTGGGTGCGGTGGCCGGGCAGAGCCCCCGGCCCAGCAGTGCCCCCAGGCCTCCGCAATGGCCGGGTTCCCACGCTGCGGCGGCGTGGGTGGTCTCGCCATCCCCGGAGGGCTCGGCGTCGCGGCCGCCGGGGGCGCGGGGCCTAGGAGCCAGCGTCTGCGCTGCGCTGCCCACCGCGCCCGCTTCCAATGTTGCCCGCGGGCTCGGATGCCCTGGAGACCCCTCCCCAAGCCTGCCCGACCTGGGGGAGGCTGTGCGGCCCCCGGACAGCTCCGCTGCGCCCCGCACCGGGAAGGCCGGGCCAGTGCCTGGGGCAGCCGGCTCTGAGCTCCGGCCCCATCGCCCCGCTCCCGGCCCGTAGCTTTGTCCCGCCGCGGGCCCGGCTCTCGGAGGTAATTGCTCCGGGTCCCCGAGGGCCCAAGAGCGCGGCCCAGCCAAGTCCCCGCGCCTCTGAAGTTGCAAATCTGGAGCCACTTAGAATGGGGGAGGCAGGCAAAAGCCAAATGGAAGCGAGGCGGAGGAGGGAGCCCAGGACGTTCCGTCAGGTGGCCCGGGCCGTGCGCTCGGGCGGCGGCGGCGGCTCTGGGGCGCGCGGGGCCGGGCGGAGCAGGTGGCCTCTCCACGGCCTCTGCGCGCTGCAGAAAAGAACACTGCGAGCAGACCGGGAGGCCGCGCGGTGCGCCCTGGGGCTGCGGCCGAGCCGGGCCTCTGGCGGGCGGGCGAGGAGAGACCATCTGTGCCCCCGCCGCTGCCCTCCGAGAACCGGCACCAGCCGGGACAGCCGCCCCGCAGTGCCCAGCAGCGACGCTTGCCATTTGGAGCAGGACACTGTTTTAAAAATTAATGTTAACTAGGCAAGCGTGCTTCTGTGGAAATTTTACATGTTGGTTGTTTACTTTTTTCCAAATATTTTCTGAAATAGTCTGCAGAACTTTTTCACATCTAACAAATGTCAGATTGAACAGATGAGAAGATATGAAATGAAAAGAATGACATTTTAATTTAAGTGGAGCGAAAGCAGACGGTATTTTTTAATAATATTTTTGTCAAAAGGTATTGTGGATCTAAAATTTTGTCACGTTCAAAATCTATAATTTTTTGATATTTAAGATACACATTTTGTACATTTTTCAACCAAAAAAAAGGAGAAAAATAGAAAAGCAAAAGCCAGAAACGGAGAAAATGGGCGGTGAAGAACCAAAGCCTGTCTTCCTCCTGCGCTCCTGTTTTTCTCTTGTCCTCCCTAATAGCCTGGAGGAAAACACAGTGAAAATAAAATAATTTCATATTAAACTAACGCATAGATGTAATTAATTTCTTTCCAGCTGGGTCTAAGGGACCTGGCTATTTTAGTGTGCTCAGAAAATGCTGGATTCAAGGTGATTTTCTTTCCTTTGGCTGCTCAGAGAATTGTGGGGAAAAGTAAACAGCTCCAACCGCATGATTTTATTTTAATCTGCTTATTGAACACAGATAAAATTAGAATCGTCTTCCACTTGAGATATAAACTGCACAGGGAAAGTCACCAATGTTTTTAACCAAAGGAATATCTGTTTTTGTTTTGTATAAAACAGAAATATTTAACTAACAGGTAACAAACCAAGTGACCTTGGGTTTGTTTGAACTACCACAGCTCTAACGTCAATAACCCCAAAGCTTGTTTCAAAAAAAATCAGTTTTTAAACTATTCTTCCATTTGTTCTGAGATGGCTGTTCCAGTGATCTTGTGTCAATAAGCAAGTCATAGAGAGTAAAACAAATAGTTTGTGTGTTCCTGGTAAATAATTTTCTCAGGCTCAAAAACTGAAAAATACAGTGACTGCTGCTTTTTAGGAATAACCTTTAAACTGGACAGGAAAGGGGAAAATACATTTTTGTTGGCATTTGGAAACCCGGGAGGAGAGCTGAGGCACCGATAGTTTCACTGTATTAGGGGAAACGCTGCTGAAAATGGAGGACTTACTGGAAGGCCAGGCTCAGGTGTGTGTTTTTATCTACGCCGAAACAGCTCGGACCCCTGGCAATGATGGCGTGTGTATGGTGTAACGGGAGGAAGCCAGACAGGTCGGCTGTGCGGTGGGAGTGCAGGAGGGGCCCCGGGCGTGCAGACAGGCCCCAGTCCAGCCTGGCAGCCTGGGCAGCTCCATCCTGCTACCCTCGTCCGTGTTTTGGTCCTCTCTGGAGGACTCTCCTCCTTTTTACGATGTTTTCTCTCCTTTAAAAACTCCCTGGTGGCCCACTCAGTAGCATTGTTGGGGGTCTGTCAGTCATTTTCACAAACAAAAAAAGTGACCTGGTGTGGACCAAAACTTGGGGTCTGAGGTGTCCCTGCACTCCCTTGTCACATCAGGAGTCCACAGTCTGAAGAGTGAGCCAACCATGGGACATCTTTATTCACATCCTGCAAAAGCCAGGCGACAGTGCGTCCAACCTCAGTCATGATTATCAACGCTGTTGCATTTATGTGTGTGTGACAGCTAGTGGGATTTGTTTCAGTTTTTATTCTGTTTTTTGAGAAAACAAAAGTCCCTTCTGCGGCACCTGGGCCGGCCAGTGCCATAAAGAGAAAGCCAGCTGGGGCAGGAGGAGGACGCGGCTTGGTGCTGGAACGCCAGGTTGCTCGTGCTTGGTTATTACAACTGAAGGCTTGACGTTGCTTAGAACGGCCCGAACCAGAGGCCCGCTCCCAGGAGAGGAGCGAACACTTCGCCCCTGCACGGTTTGTCGCTGAGGTTCTTCCCAGCCTCCCTCGCTGACATCGGCCCCCAACACCCTCCAAGGATCCAAATAGCCAACTCACATGTTGTGAATATCCAGAACATTCAGCGATATTTAGAAAACTAGGTAGCTGACCTTGGTTCTAGAAGACCTTAAAACTAGGTGTCAGTAAAAAACAAAAGAAGCAACAGTGTCTGTGAATGCCCAAAGGAGGAGAGGGAAAGAAGAGAGCCCTGGAAAGGTAAGAAGGCTACACCTGAAAATATACGTGCTAGA
This sequence comes from Diceros bicornis minor, assembly GCF_020826845.1. NCBI lineage: Eukaryota > Metazoa > Chordata > Mammalia > Perissodactyla > Rhinocerotidae > Diceros > Diceros bicornis. The sequence goes on from NC_080763.1 coordinate 46,387,432, forward strand.
GTGTGTGCCCCACATCCAGGTCAGCCAACACAAGCCCAGGCTTTCTGTGGTTGGAGCAGGTCCACGTGAAGAAAGCCAGACAAAGAGAAAGGTGGGGCCAGCCCCACACTCTGGCCAGAGTTAGTTACCTGATTGAAAAACTAATCCGATCTCCCCAAAAGCCTCTGTCCAGCTACCTGCTGTTGGCAGGAGGGGCTCCGACTCCTTCCTGGCAGGTCTTCTGCCCAACCAGGCATTTCTTGGCCCCTGACCTCCCATCACCTTGACATCCTTTACTCCCCAAGACACACTCCTCTGTCGCCAACACTGGCCCGGGGCCAGGAGAGGCTCTCGTTCTGCCTGTTCCTCATGACCACACGGGTCAGCCTCTCAGAGAAGGCTAGCCTGCTGGAGCAGCTTTGGGGCCTTGCTTTGGGGATCTCGGGAGCACCCCTGGCCCACAGGTGATGAACCCTATAGGACTCTCAAGGAGAGGAAAGCATTGCCAGCTGGGCCCGGTGTCGGGAACATGGGACTCCCCGTTCAGCTGCCCCCAGGCTGCAGTCAAACATCGCCACCCCACGTTCTCGGACCCCACACAGTGGTGCCGCCACCTTGCCGAGCCAGCCACGCTGGCGTGTGGGAAGGGCCACACTGCAGAAATCCTCCAGCCCATCCTGGCTCCTGTCCTGTGCCCAGCACTGGTGTTCTTGTTCAGAGAACAAAGGCCCGGAGGTCCCTGCAGAACAGAGAAAGGCTGAAAGCAGTGTCTTTCAAAGCTTGCTGCTCACAGCCAGAGTGAGAAATACATCGTACATCTCAACCCAGTGCAGGCGTCATGGCTACATAGAAAATAAGTAATGAGCTACTCGTAAGTGTACAACTGAATCAATGTTTTCACAAAAGAATACTTGTCTTGCTGTGCATCAGGAACACTGCCTATCCTATTTCTTTTCTTCCCGACGATGGCTGCCACCTGCTAAAATGATCCCATGACCCTAGTGGGTCCAGCTTGGAGTCTGCAGAGCACTGTTTTCAGAGCTGAGGGCATGTGGGGTGAGGGAGCTCAGGACTCAGGCCAGGGTCCCCCTAGTCCTCCCCTGCGACATTTGCTTCTCCCCATTCCAGCCCTGGAGTCAGACCATCCTGCTGGGATTCTGGCCACCACTTCCTAGCACCACGACACTGGGGAAGTCACCTCCCTTCGCTGAGCTTCTTCCTCTTAGAATGGGGATGATGGCTCCGCCTGCTAGGGTCACGCTGAGGGTCAAACGAGATCATGCCTCCAGATAAGGCTTGACTCAAAGTGTCCAAGCACCTGTCACTTTCATCCCTGGGCCTCCCTGCCGGACCTCTGGTCCTGCCCAGGACACCTGCCACCGGATCAGCCTCCCAGTAAAATCCTCCTCCCCCTGCCAGCTCAGCTCCAGACTTCCCTTCAGGCCGCCTCTTGGGTTCCCACTGCAGATTTCAGGGCTCACAGATCTGTGAGTCCAGCTCAGCATGGCAGAGCTCAGACTCAGTCATACTGCCCTGGTGGAACTCCAACACTACCTCCCACGCCAGCGTCTATGGACAATCTGCTGTTTGCCAGTGGCTTCAGCACCAACCTTAGCAACAGCACGGCGGATGCGGGTGCTGCTCTTCTCCTCGTGTTGCAGATTGAGTGTTTGGGGCCCAGAGGGGTGTAGTCACGTGACTGTGGGTTGCACAGTTAGTAAGTGGCAGAGCTGGGGTTAGGCCAGCTCTCTTGGCCTTGGAAGACCGTGACACTCTGCCTGATGAGCAGCCCCTGGGGTCCGTGGCCAGCCTCCTCCCTCTGGGGAAGGGACGAGGAGCTCCTGTCTTCCAGGCAACGGGCAGGAGAGTTATTCCCTGGCCACCACCTTCACCTCCTGGGCCCTGGGAGAGTGAATTCATTTTCCTTTGACTGCTTTTGAACGGGCTCCTTGGGGGCAGAACCCCAGCCTTCCTGCACCACCCTCACCGGGCTCTCTCACTGCTCCAGTGATTACATCACGGACATGACCAGGAATGGCTGCCGCTGCATTCTCTGTATGCATGCACACATGTGCGCACGTACACATGTACTCGTGCCCACGCACACCATGCACACACTCGAGCACACATGCACGCAAGCACACACACAGACATGCGCCTGTGCATTCTAGTTGGCACATTACTTTCTGACTCTTTAACCATTCTAGCCTTCTGTAACCGATAATTAAAAGTCAGGAAATGGATAGCTAACTCACTCTGTCAGGGAATAGGATTTTTTGGAAACATGGAATCTGATGGAAGTTGGCTGTGAATGCCTCTCTCCTCTCAAGTCTGCTTCGGGCTTTGTGAGTCTTCAGTGGCGCTGAGGTGGAAGGACGCTGTGCAGACCTGGACGTGCCCGCCAGACCTGGACGGAGGCGTGCTGTGGGCCCACGTCCCTGCCCATGGAGCCGACTTTCTAATGGGAGACAGACAGGCAGTGCAGGAGATACAGCTGGGATGGACCATGTTGGGGCTCTAGATCAGGTGGCCAGGGACGGTGATGCTGAAGAGGAAGGTGCCAGTGAAGCCCTGCAGGAATGTTCTGGCCTCTGTACGTGCAGAGGCCCAATCCAGGACCTGGCCGGTACCAGAGGAGCAGGAAGGAGGCTGGTGTGGCTGCAGCAAGGGGCGAGGGCAGAAGAAATGGAAAGGAATGGTGAGGTCTTTCTGCCCCTCCAGCACCGAACATCCCTCCTCCTCCACACAGAGCCCAGGGGTGCTCGGGGCCCCTCTCTGGGCACCGACTGAGCCACGGACCTGCTCTGTGCAGCCAACCCCATCTATGTGGCTTTTGTGATCCGTCCTTCTGAGTCCGTTTTCCCTTTTACTTGGTCTCGTTGATCTGACAGCATTTTATCACTTTGAAGCTGCTCTTACATGATCCAGCTGTTCCCGCCTGCTGCTTTCCTCCCTCTCGGCCCCTTATGGGGGAAACTGGGAGCAGTAGATGTCCCCTCTACTGCTGCCTCTCATGGCCCTCACTGCCCCCTGCCTGTCCAGCAGAGCCCCAGGGCCCTGGAGTTAAAACAGAAGCACTGACAGGGCTCAGAATCATTCCCTGAGCTTCCTCCAGCCAGAGGCTTTGAACTGCAAAGTTGGGAGACCACTAGTCCCTCATTCCCCATGAACACACACATGCGCATATGCACGCACATGGACCTGTTGTCCCACAGAGAAAACTGTCCACGTAAAGGAATGAGCTGCCCGGCCCCGGCTGACCCAGTGTGCCCTCAGAGCCACCTCTAGAGCCGGTGCCGGATGCCCTCAGAAGCTTGTCCTCGCCCTGGGGCCTGGGCACTGGTATTTTCCTTGGATCTGTCCACCTGGAAAGTGGGTGCCACAGACTCGAGCTTCAGCCCCCATGATGGCCGGCCCACCTCCAGCATCCGTCCACCTGCTTCATCTGGGCATTGGGGAAGCTCCTCACTTGTGCAAGCAAGCATTCTAGAAAGTGCTTTGAGCTCCACTTGCGCCAGGCCCTGGGCAATCAGAGACCATGAAGCTGATCTCACAGGGGGACAGGCCGGTGCACGGAGGAGGGCAGGTCTCTCTGGGGAGTGGGGACCCCAGCCTATGCTGGCCCATTTGCTCTCACAGATGTCCTGCTCACCTCTCACTTCCTTCTTGCTTTCTGTCCCCCTGCCCACTGGACTTTGGATGTATTTTATTTTGTTTCCCTTCCCACCAACCCGTCACCTCAGTCACTGCCCTTCACCCAGCGCCTGCCCCGGTGCATCGCATTCTGAGGTTTCCACCAGCGTAAACCTCCTCCAGTGCCCCGGTGGCAGCTTCCGTTCTTTCATGGTCTTGCCTCAGTGTGTATTAATATTCAGACACTTTCAAGGGCACAAAGACCCCAAAGCAGAAGAATACCTTAGGGGGCAGGTGCCCGGGTGAAGGATGGGGCCCTGCAGCCTGCTCACCTGTCCGCTCCACCCAGAGCCTGCTGAACCTCAGCTCCAAGCAAAACGCTCAAAACATACCCCAAACTTCACTTCAGAGCACACCTAACTTGGAGTCTGTTCAAGTCGTAGACCCACGGAAGCAGAAAATCCCTCGGAAGGCATCTAGCCCAAGCCCCTTCTTTTAAGAGGAGACCCTGGTGGCCCAGAGAGGGAGAGGACTGGCCTGACGTCACACAGCAAGTTGACGAGTGCACTGAGACCAGGTGGAAGGAGAAGAGGGCAGGGGCTGTGCACTTCTCCGTGGCTGGTTAAGCATTGGCAAGCATTTAATCCAAGCCCGTGTCTTCAGCTCCAAACTGGGGACAGTAACCCGACCACACCTGACCTAGAGGGTTGTCATGACATGTAAATGGCCTAATTTATATACCAATCTGAGTGCCAAGCTGAGCTGAGCTAGGCGTTCACTATATATTTGTGTCACGGTGTCACTGGGAACCGTACTACCCACTAGGCTCTCCAAAGACAGAAGGCCCTCGGGCATTCTGTGTGGCCGTGGGGATGTGAAAAGTTTGCTTCATGACCGAGGTGGGCTCAACAGAAGCCACTGGGGACAGAAGCCTGGCCAGAGGTGCTCACACTGCCTCTGTTGTATCAAGTCGGGGGCGGTGACGGTGTAGGGGTCAGCCAGCGTCCGAGGGGAAACTGAGGGCCTGCAGAAGAAGCGAGTGGGCAGGAGGATGGAGAGAAGCAGAAACGGAGCCCCAGGGAGAGAACAGATAGCAGCCTGTCCTCCTATCCCCGGGTGTGTGGCCTGACTTCCCGCAGACCGGCTACCCGTCCTGGGGCGTGGGAGGCACCTACGGTTCTGTCAACCCCAGCATCCCCGGGTTTTCCTTCCCTGCCGCGGTCTTTACAGTCTGGATGGAGCTGAAAGAACGGGGTTCTGGCTGGACGTGTGCCCCATGCCTGGCCCAGCAGCACGTCCCCTCCCTCTGGACCCTGTGATTGTCCTCAGGAGTGGACATGAGGACATGGGGACAGAGGCCAAATCAGAGTAACCTCAGGGGCCAAGTGGGAGCTGAGACTGTTGAACAGTGGAAGGAACCGTAGAGCTGACGGCCACCTTGCCACCCTGTGGGGGAGCCCACTGGACAATGAAGATGACCCGGAGGAAAGCTGAGCCCACACAGACAGACAGACGTGGTGACATCATTTGAGCTACTGGGTCCAGCTGAACCTTGAACTCTTTCATGAGAAGAACCAGTAAATTCGCCTTTAAGCCGGTCTGAGTTGAGAGTCTATGCTGACTAACCACGCCAGTGCCCCCGCCAGCCCAGCCACCAGGGTTTCACGGACAGTGTGTCAGAGCTCAGAAGCGAGTCTACACACAAAGCCGTGTCCACACTCCAGTGGGACATCCCCATGAGGCTCACAGACATGCACCAGGACAGAGGCCAGAGAGCACGTCTCAGATGAGCCCAAGAGGAGACGCGCTCCAGGTGTGAGCACAGATGGCGAAGACCAAGCCTGTGTTCCAGACCCTGGGCTGCCAGGCCCATCCTGCGATGGCGCTGTGGACAGGCCGGGCCGTGCCTGCACTCCTGAGGGAATCCTGGCCCTCAGTCACTGGGCATTGAGGCCCCCGCCCCTTCATCCGAGGTCTCCCTTGTAAGGTGGCAGCTAGGAGGCCGGGTTCAGGGACATAAGGACTGAATTTGGGGGCCCATGAGAGGCAAAGGCCCCTTTGCGAGTGGACAGATGTTGTGAATGAAGGAAGCCCCCGATGGGGAAGGGGCAATATTGCTGCTCTGAGCCCAGTCTCTGGGAACGAGGGGCCTGCCCTGTGACACAGGCCCGTGGGGCTCAAGCCAGGACTCGGGGGCCTGGTGGCCGGGCTCTGCTGCCCTCACACCCCCTCAACAGCCTAGTTTCCTCCTCTGTAAAATGAAGACCCTTCATGCTGACTTTCCAGGGTTCTAGAAATCAAGGTCACCAACCAGTAGGAGGCCTGGAGCTGAAGCCCCCCATTTCCGGAGATGCCCATCAGGAGACTGACCAGAGAAAGGGTGAGCTGGTCTCCATGGAGACAGGACCAGGATCCCAGAGGCCCCCTGGTCAATCCTTCCTCTGACCTGAAGCAGGAGCAAGGCCAGGTGCGGGCATCTGCTACCCTCTTAGAGGCCTGAGGACATCTAGGCCACTCCCATTGTTTTAGAGACAGGGAATCTGAGGCCCAGGGGGAGGGGGCTTCTGACAAGGTCATGGAGCTAGTCGGGGACAGAGCTGAATGCCTGCCACACCGAGGATCCGCCGTCGCCCGTGGAAACCTGGCCCTCGTTAGGGCCTGCAGTAGCCTTTCCGCACCCGGCTGCCAGGATACCTGTGGTCACCAATGGCAACGTCACCCTCTCAATAGCCACTCGAGTTACAGAGCAGCCAGCACGAGCTCAAGTGCACACTGGATTCAAAGACGGGACGAGACAAGCGAGGTAGTCGCTGGGGGCCAGGCCTGCGGGAGACATTTCTGTCACAGGTGGTCTTCGATTTCTGTCCTGGCCTAGGTATAGTCCCTTGAGCATTTTTGGTCTTGGTTATCAAGTAACCACGGCACAGAAATAGGTGGTCTCCTCTTTTCCAGCTTCCAGTTCAGAGCAGGGGGCGGGCCCTGGGTAGGGGCCCGGAGGCCTGGCCTAGGTGCCAGATGGCCCCCAGTGACACCTGGAGCAAGGTAGCTCCCTCCTCAGCCTCGCTTTGCCCCCCCCATAAAATGAGGAATTGAACTAGAAATTGTTCCGGGTTCTTCCACCCCCCACCTTCTGGAAATCACAGGAAATAGAGCTGACTTCTGTAAGCAAGCGCTGAGGGGCCCCACCAGGGCTAGGGGTCACTTTCTGGAGTTCTGGTTTTTTCTTCAATTCTCTTCCTGAAGACCCAATCTTCTCTCTCTTGGGGGGTGAGCTTTTAAAACAACATGACTGTTTTTCTTTTTAGTACAGAAAACCATAATAAAGGAATTAAAGGCTTCTTACCCCTCCAGATAACTCCTGTTGACATTTTCTAAACTAGTCATACGTGCACCTGGCAAGGAAATGCAGAGAACACAGAAAGGTAAACAACGAAAACTGAAAGCCCCCAGCCCCGCCCCTGGCAGCCCCTCTCCCAGCCCCACCACCTCAGCCCCTCTCCCAGCGGAGCCCAAGTCCTTGTCACCAGCAGAAGAGTGGTCAGGGGCTCAGGCTCATGTCCCTGCACCTCCACACACCACCCGTATGACCTGCATGGGTCCTTCACCTCCTCCAGGGCCCCAGTTTCTTCATCTGCAAAGTGGGTAGAATGTAATACCCCACCTCCTGAGGCCTTCAAAGGGCTCAGTGAGTTAAGGGCGTGACCTGGAAGCAAGCTCGATATTCAGTAACCAAGGTTAATTTGTTTGCTATTGGTGTAAACTTATAAACCGCTACCGGCATTCTTCCAGAGCATATACCACCGTGATTTATCATTTTTTAACTCAAAAATGGATCATACTTTGTTTGGCACCTTGTTTCTTCACCCCGTTTATTTTAGAGATCCACCGCCCCCACACATGCAGACAGACGCGCTCTGCACCTCGCTCTCTCTTAGGACCCATATGTCTGTCCTTTCGCTGTTACCGACACCAGGACACCAGGAAGTTAGATCCCTAGGGGCGTCACTTCTGGCCCAGACTGTGTATGCACTTTCCATTTGGCTGGATTTACTTCCATGGATGAGGACGAGCGTCCCGTCTCTGCACACCCCTGCCAGCCCTGCATGTCACCAGGTCGGGGGATTTTGCAGTCTGACCCCAGGCGCCCACATAGGGACACCTTGAGAGGCAGCACAGCGACTGCAAAGGCCATAGTGATGTGTAGAGATGCAGAGATGGGAGTGGGCTGCAGGGCTCAGGGCCTCTGGGAAGGTGGGCCGAGACACAGCCTGCAGCCAGTTCTTGGATGCCTGTCAGGCCCCACCCTGCATTCATCTCTTGTGATGTTTTATAGAATGAAGTGTCTGCCTTTGGGCCAGGGAAGTTGGCTGGGACATTATCAACCAACTTCTGGGTGTCTCCTGAGGCAACGCTCTGCAGCCCGGGGCTGGCTGGGGCATCTGCTTTGGAGCACTTTGCGGGCGGCCTGTGGAGACGGCCCATGGTGTCATCTCCTCAGCAGGTGCAGCTCCGACCTCAGAGAGCTGGCGACTTGTAGAAACAGCCAGATGCCATTCTGAGCCAAGCCAAGCAGGGACGCTGCTGGGGCCAACCCAGGTCACCCATCCGAGTGACCACAAAACAATGACACCGATCTGCCGCCGTACCATTACTTGCTTTGAGAAAGTTCCAGAAGCGAGTCTCCAAACCTGTTTCCAGTGATGGTGGCATCATCAAGTGGCATCACTTGAGGCAGCCTCAAGGTGACAAGGGGACTCATTAGGAGAGACCAAAGTTTTAGCACGTTCGTTAAAATATTCACATGCTGGATCCAGTCGCCTTCCTCGCCAAGCTCGGCCCATGTCTGTGGGTTTGTAAATACTGTTCCCTTTGCTCGGCCTGCTGTCTCGGCCTTGCCTGGCCTTCTGTAGTTCCTTGCTCCCTTCTTTGGCCCATTGAGCCACCAACTCATTGTGTGGCCACTTTTTCTCTCCTTGTCCTTCCTCCCATCCCAACACCCAGATTATGAGATTCTCGGGGTCAAAGGTCATGACTTTCCACTTCTGTGTCTCTGTCACTCAAAGCAGTGCGTGGCTTGTGGTAGGGACTTAGTAAGTCAGGGATGGAGGAAGAACGGAGTGTGGAAACATCCCTGGAGGATGGCGTCCGAGGACCTGGGTTTGGGTCCTGGGCAACTGGGATCCTGTGCCTCAGTTTCCTTATCTGTTGGAATGACAGGGATCAAACATCCCTCCCAATTCTGTTATTTGTGGGTTTTCTCATGGCAGGAGCTGGAAGCTGGGAGAGGCCAAGGGAGGCCAAGAAACCCAGTGCTGGGTGCCTGCTGCCCCCAGGACAGTTCCCAGACTCCTCAGTGTCCCGGAGAAGGCAGCAGGGATGACAGGAGGGCACGAGAGGACACGCATTCACTGACCGTCCAGCCCAGCAAAGCTAGGAACTGTCAAAAAGTAAAAATTCCATTTGTAAACAAGATCGAATTATTTGATTGTGAAACCAGGGTCCATGGAATTTAAAATAATTTAATATGAAACAATATCATTTGAAATGCTGGCTGGCCAGGACCTGGGTGTGGGGGTGGCTCTAGCCTCCTGTGGCCAGACACGTGGAACCCAGCCTCGGGGAATAATAACAAGTCACCATTCAACAAGTGTGCTTGAGAGCTGTGGCTGCTGTCCTCCTGCAGGACGGGACAGGATGGACCAGTAAGACGAGGACAATTAAAAAGTACTGCTGGAGAGCAGGAGAGGAGGGCTTGGGGGCACATAAATCAGGCCAAAAGGGAGGCCCAGAGGGAGCCAAGGCGAGCACGCAGGGGGCCCAGCGGGCCTTGTCAGGGAGGCCCCGGGAGCTTCGGTCCTGTGGGGAGAATCTGAGGGCCCCGCAGTCAAGAAGGCAACGCCGTCAGAGGAGGGGGCATCAGAAGAGGAATTTCAGAATAGAAATGGTGATGGTTTTCAACCCCAGCTTCTCTTGTTCTGCCCATGTGACCTGGCAAGCAAGTCACTCCCAGCCTCAGTTTTGTCATCTGCAGAATGGAAATAATCCCAGTCCTCACTCCCCAGCTGCAGCGAGGGTCAGAAATCATTCTCGTGCACCCCCCTGGAAGCTGACCTTGCTGGTGGACAGAGGTGCTCCAGGTGGAGCATGTGCAATGCAGTGGGCACCGTCTGCAGACATCTGCGGGGGCGAGGTGGTGGGCAGGTGCCCTGGAGGCCCTGCAGGAGCCGATGCCTCTGCGGTGGGCTCTGTGCTCAGCTGGCTCGGGATTGCGGCCAGGCGCCGGCTGGTGCTTTTCCGAAGGATGGTGGAGGCAGGGCCCAGCAGATCCTGGTACAGCAGCACTCTGCCGCCATGCACCCTGCCTCAACATAAACACAGTCGGGAATATTTCAGGACTGTAAGAGCAAGAAAAACAAACCCAGGGAATGCAGACAAAGAGCAAATGCTGACTTTCATGTCACATCCAGAAACCACATGTTCATCAAGCCACCTGCGGGCTTGTGGCTCCGTGGGGAAGTGCAGGGTTGTTGTGTTTAGAAAACCAAACCAGCAGTACAGCTGCGGGGGAGGTCCGCTCGCCACCTCCCTCCATCCTCCCAAACACACGTCCCGCTGCAGAGCAAGGCTTGAGGCTGCCCAGGGATTTTGGGGGGCACCAGTGCCCCTGGGTTTGAAACCACCTGGGAGGCAGTGGGGCAGAGTGGGGACTTCTCATCACTGCTGTGCCACCTTGGGCACGTCCCTAACCTCTCTGTGCACAGTGGGGTCTGGAGAGCGCCCCAGGTCACCTGGCCAGTGAGTGGCAGACCTGGAACTCAAACCAGACCCCCGACTCCCCAGTCTCACTGTCTCCCCACTGTCCCTAGCTGAGTTCAACCACCGAGGGCCAGCAGGACTTGGTCGGACATGGGGAGGGGTGAGGCGAGGAGACCAGCACAGCTGCCAGGCCTGTACATGCAAACCGACTACCTGTGGGCTCGGGGCGGGCTCCACATCCCTCCTACCCCTTGAGACGCGATGCTGAGAAGCGTTATTTTTATTCCTCCCCAGCCTTGCCAGATTACATTGTCAAGGCCAGCACTGTGGAGATACTTCCTTGGTTTCGCAATTCACGCGGTGACTAACACATGTTACATTTTGAAAACCTCTCCTGGTAAAAATTTAAGCTGGATTGTAAATACATAAAAGTCTCGGTGTTAATGGAGTTCACTATTGGTGCCTGTTTTGTAATCCCAAAATGCCAAAAGGATGTGGGATTCTATAAAGACAGATAATGAGCACCCTCCGCGAGCTGCCCTTTGAAACTGTCATTACAGGCAGCAGCCCTTACATCTGTCCATCAGCATGCGGGTTACAAACCCCCTTCGCGTTCCCTGCCTCTCGGGGTGCCAGGACATTTCCGTGGGGTGATCAGAGCAAGGACAGCAGACGTCCACAATGGATGGTGGGTTCCCTCCATGAGGCGTGAGTGCCCGTGCCCGCCCGGCCCCCTGCCAGCTGCTGGACATTCCTTGCTTCACTTCAGTGCCACTAGGTGTTGAGTTACAGTGACAATGCTGAGACAGGGATGTGAAGTCTTGCTCAGGGACATACCTCTGATAAGGGATGGAGCAGGACTGGATCCCAGGCTTCGTGCCCCTCTGCAGCACCGGATGCCCATGGCTGCGCCCGTCACTCCCACACCCCCTGCTGCTGGGTGCACGGGCATCACGCACTCTGCACCCGCCTCAGCTGATTGCACCGGGGTGGTCCCCACCCGGGACAGCTGATGCATAGGCTGGACAATGGGGGTCTCTGTTTGAGCGTCTGAACTAAGAAATGAAAGAGGATGGGCGGTTGGCAGCAGGGCACCATGATGTCCCTGTGCACACCAGAACTACAGGGACGCATTGGAGTTGGTGTGGGAAGATGACAGGGAGAGGAGGAAGGAAGGAGAAGGGCTGAGAATGGTGGGGGAGAGACCATGCGCTGTGAGAGAGGCCATGTAAGGAGCAGGCCCAGGGCTGCCCTGGCCACTGCCGCTCCAGCTCGGTGCTAAGTGCCCAGAGTTCGGGCAGCAGCCATCTGTCTGAAGCAGCCCTTCCCGGCCCCGCCAGCGCCTCCATCAGGCCCCCTATTTATTGCCTTAGTGGATAACACTTATCAGTCTGTAGTTACCCCGTTTTTGTTTCGTTTACCCTTTCAACGTCAACCTCCACACTGGACTGTAGACTCCATGCATTAATCGTCCGTGCACGGATTAGACTCCTGGCTGGTTGGCTCCCACCACATCAGCAGGGCCCGGCCCAGTGTCTGGGCATCATGGGCACTTAAGGATTTGTTAAATTCACGCACCTCTGAAAGAACAGGGGAGCCCCCCGCTCCACCCAATTGCTGCAGGTAATTTGAGGGAGTTTTACCCCCATAAGAAGCCCAACCAGACACAAGCGTTACTCTTGCTCCTTCCATGACCTCAGACGGGCAATAGGGGGTGAGGTAGGCAGCCCCCTAATCAGCAGAGCACTCACATGGGATCTGCAGGAGCCAGGAAGTGGCGGTGCAACCAGAGACATGTTTATGACACAATTAACCCCGAGACGAGTATTGATTTTTCTTCAAAGTTCAGGGCCTCTCTGTCTGGGTTCCTCCGGGCTCCCTGCCCACCACCGCCAGCCACCACGAGCTGCCTGACGAGCCCAGAGACTCAGGCCATCGAGGCGCAAGTCTCCTTGACGCACCGCAGGTCCCCCGGCAAGGCCCTCCTAGCCAGCATTCCGCTAACTTGAACGTTGCCCCCCCATGGCTGTTGCAGCGTTAAGAAATGTGTCCATCCAAGGAGAAAATGCTGAGAGGGCGCTTTATGAGGAAACGTTCACGGCTGTGGAGGAAGAGGTACTAACTCAGTTGGGGAGGTGTCGCACGTGCTTCTTTTTTGTGCTGGGAGATACCAAAGGGGCACGATGCAGTCTGAGCTCTCAAGACATACACATTTAGGGAGTAAACGGGGCGCGAGACAGACCCAGAGAAATCACAATACAGTGTGATAAGCACAGAAATGAAAGTATGTCCAGAGCCCACAAGGGAAGGATCAGCTCTGAACCGGGGTCAGCAAGGGCTTCCCAAAGAAAGGAAATTTCCATTGTCTCTTGAAATTTTAATTGGGCGTCTCCAGATTGCCTGTTATATTGGAGCCAATTGGGCCCTTAATGGAATTACTCAGCTCTCGGTACTCATGAGTTTGTCTAGGTCATGTAGGGAAGTACTTTAAAGTTATTCTTTCTTCTTTTTTGTTATAGCAACGACCACAATGCTTGAAAAGACATTTTCCTTAATTCAATTACCAAGTGAGCTAAATGCATTTGCTGGAGATAATTAAGAACTTTATAAATATAAAACAATTATCCCATCAAAATACAGTGCTAGATGTTATTATTCAAACTAGCTTTTCAATCAGAACCCCCCTTTTCACAGCCATTCCAAAGCGCTCCCTCCCCACCTTTGCTGAGCTTCCCAGGCAGAGCTGCCAGTGTCTGGTCTCGGCGTGACCGGTCACTCGGTCCTGCGAGCTTCTCACCACCATGCATGTCCTTGTCCGTGTCCGCCCCAACCCCTGGCCCACGACCCGCCTGCGGCCGAAGTTCTCCTCACTCCCCTCTGGGGTCCCAGCCTTGGCCCAGAGCAGATATCGAAAAACAATGTGACACAGAGCAGAGGAGATGGGGAGACAAGACAACTCAGTGCAGTGTGGTACCCTGGCTTGGATCCTAGAACAGAGAGGCCATGATGGGAAAACGGGTAAAATCCAAATAAAGTCTGGAGTCGAGTTAATAATCATGGACTGACATCAGTTTCTTAGTGTTGGCAGATGTACCATGGAATGCACGATGTTAATGGAGGGAAAACCGGGTGAGGGCTGTACGGGAACTCTCTGGACCATCTTTGCAACTTCTCTACAAATCTGAAATTATTCTAAAATTAAAAGTTTATTAAAAATAAAACAAAATGTGACTGAATGCAAATAAGAGGGCAGAATCTTGCTACTGCTCAGTACTCCCCATCTCTAGAAAACCTGCCCCAGACCTCCCCCACCCCACTCACCTCCAGGGCGGGAACAGCAATCTGTTATGTATGTGGGGGGCTGGGAAAAGGGGATACTCTCCAGGGCACCCCATTTGATAGCACTTTTTTGTGTGAATCTTTATGGCAACTTTATTTGTGATCAGATAGCACTTTTACTAGAGCTGTGTCGGATGTCAGGGTACCGTGACCACCCACAGTCCCGAGGTAGCACGGCCCATTCAAGCGTCTCTCCTTGACACCGGGGAGCCTGGGGCCGAGAGAGGACAGCCCAGTTAGGATCCATGAGGGCTGCATTGTGACTTTTATGGGCTCCACCCATCATAATAATATCTATATATTTTTTTTTAATTTTATAAACCTTCAAATATTTCAACATTCTTTCCACTTTAGGCAAAATTGAATAGATGTTCATTGGCCTCTAAAAGAATCATGTTGAGACAGATGTTCTTTTTTGGGGGTGTGGGGGGTAACATTGGTTTATAACATAGATTTCAGATGTATCTCATTATATTCAACTTCTGTATACACTACATCACATTCACCACAAAAGTCTAGTTGCCATCCGTCACTGTACAAAAGACCTCTTTAACCCCTTTCGCCCTCCTCCAGACTCCCTTCCCCTCTGGTAGCCACCAATCTGTTCTCTGTATCTATGTGTTTGTTTGTTATTATTGTTGTTGTTTTATCTTCCACATATGAGTGAAATCGTACATATTTGTCTTTCTCCGTCTGACTTATTTTAGTTAGCATAATACCCTCACGGTCCATCCATGTTGTGGCAAATGGAAAGATTTCATCTTTTTTACGGCTGAGGAGTATTCCATTGTATATATACCATGTCTTTATCCATTCATCCATTGATGGGCACTTAGGTTGTTTCCATGTCTTGGCTATTGTGAATAATGCTGCAATGAACATAAGGGTGCATATTTATTTTCAAATTAGTGTTTTCATATTCTTTGGATAAATACTCAGAAGTGGAATAGCTGGATCATATAGTAGTTCACTAATTATTAGGGAAACGCCAATCCAAACCACGATGAGATATCACCTCATGCCCATCAGAATGACTATTATTAAAAAGACAAGAAATAACGAGGGTTGGATAGGACTTGGAGACAGATATTCTTGCACTGTGCCTGCCACCCCTAATGGAGAAGCAGCGTCCCCAGGCCACATTTACCAGCTAAGTGACCTGGGGCAAGTTACTTAACCTCCGCCTCTTGGGTCCCTCAGCAGAAAACCAGGGATAATGAGACCTGTTTTGCAGGCTTTTATGAGGATTGCCTAAACTAACGGGTGTGAAAAGCACTAATTCGAGCCTGGCCCCATGAGGAGATCAAGAAAGAAGAGCTGCTTTTGTGAAACATCCTAACCATCCGAGCAGACAACAATATTTCTGTCTTCTAAAATATTCCCAAGAGAGTCTCAACTTTATTCTGCAAATAAGACCTCTTGATTTTGCCAGCTGAAATCTACTCAGCTCTCTCATTACCTGAAACTCCACAGACTTAAAGAGTGTCTGGGGCCCCTAAATACGACGACCCTAAGTGCTCTGTGGACCCTTACTTGTCACCTAAGGCACACTCCGCTGGGTTTCCCGTTGATATTTGCCTCAGTGGGCCTTTCTGGATCTCATCCGTCCTCTGGGCCGCGGGCTCGAGTTCCCTCATTGTAATAACGCCAGGGAGGGTGTTTATGAAGGAAAGGGGATTGACTGAAGTCCAGGCTTCCCTCAGAATGTCCCTCTGTTTGCTTTCTCCTCCTCCCCGGGCAGGCGGGCTGGCAGACTGGCCTGCGGGAGCTAACTCCACACACCCCGGAGCACCAGGGATGCTCTCGGGGCTGGAGGCAGACAAAGCCGCCGGCGTCTCCGCGTCAGGGCTGAACTTCCACCTTGGGCCCTCTCTGAGTCTTATTTCGCTAATGAGATCAGACAGGCTTATAATTTTAGGTAACTGCAGTTGCGAAGACTGGAAGGGAGACTCATTCCCTGGCACTCCCACAAGCTCTTCCCAGCTTGTTTAGCTTGGGAAATTAGGCAAGAGCAGGTAGAAAAACTACAGGTCAAACACGAGCCATTGCAAGACACTGACTCACGCTTTACCAACAGTGTTGTTCATCTTCTCGCTCCTCTAGGTGGCTCTTTATTTATTCATTTATTTAGAAAATATTTATTTAGCAGCTAACGTGGGTCTCTACCTTTTCCCACCCTCAGGCCTTTGCACAGGCTGGTCCTCTGCCACGCCCTCCCACCCCAACCTTCCAGACCAGGTCAAAGGTTGCCTCCTCCGGGAAGCCTGCCCAGGGCTCTGTGCCAGACACACTCCCTCCCTCTCCCAAGGAAGGCCAGCAGAAGGAGCAATGGCAGTGGGGTCAGCAAGGCTCCAGGACTTCCTGATGTGTGTCCCTGGGCAGGCTACCAAAGCTTTCTACCCTGTTTCCTCCTCCATAAATTGAGGGTAAAAGTAATAACAATACTTAACCCTAAAACGAAATGCCTGGAAATGCTGCATAACTTACAATAAATATCGTTTGTGATGAGCACCTGAGCTTGCAAGAAAGCGAAGGAGTTACTCAGGGGCCAACACTGAAGGGAGAGCTGAAGATAAGAGTGATGAGCTGGTCCTGATGTTGGAGCGACGTCAGAGCATCAGGCAGTCCCAGTGCCCTCGGAGTGTAGGTTTCAGCAGTCATCAGGGACAGGCGAGAGGGCCTTGGGCACCTGCAAGGTGGGATGTTGGGACCAGCATCCTTGCTCAAACCGGGACCTCAGAGGGCTCCCACTCCAGGGAAGGGGCAACCAGGGCAAAGCCACCTGCTTGAGCAGCAGAGCCTTCCAGTGCCACCCAGATCCACACTCTCTTCCTCCAGCACGGATGAGCATATTCCCTGCCCTCTTCCAATTAGCCTGGCCTTGAGACTGGTTCTGACCAATGGGGACTGAGAAGAAGCGATGTGAATCACTTCTAGACTAGAGTAATTAACAGCCAGCGCCAGACTCTCCAGTGCTGTGTCCCACTCGCCCCCCCTCCCCCGCCCTTGGTGCCCGGGGATGCCGCACGTCAAGATGGCAGAGCTGTGTTGAGATTGAGGCAACCCCGATCATGGAGCTGTTCCAGGAGGACAGTTGCCTGGAGAGTAGCTCGGGTCCCCTGAAAACTTTGCAAGAGCTGCAAGAGCAAGAAATAAGCCTTTGTTGGGTTTGGCCAGCAAGAGCGATTGTTATTACAGAAGCAGAACTTAGGCTATGTTGACTAATAGAGCTGGCAAAAGGAGGTAACAAGTAAACTTGCCCATCTCTACCTGGGATCTAGGCGGAGAAAACCAGTCTCCTCTGAGAATTCATGTCCACAGTCCTTACTCACAAGAGTTTGGGGGTTGAATTTACACTACCTTGGTGGTCCAGGAAACTCCAAACTGTAAAATGAACTTAAAGGTATTTCTGGTAAGGTTCAACTGCTGGAAGCAAACTCAAATCCCCCCAATCTGGCCTCACAGGATTCCCACAAATATAGACCCACCAGACAGACAATCACAATCCCAAGTTAGGACCCCAAGTTTATCAAATAAATGCAATTACTGACTAGGGAACTTAAATAAACATATTTTTTAGTGTTTTAAGAAATGAAATCAAGAACCAAAACTATGGGTAAATTACAATTAGCAAAGTACTGTCAAAAAAGACCAAATAAACTTGAAAAAGAACAAAAACAACTGGCTATAAAAATCTTATTCATGGTATTAAAACTTCAGTATTTGGTAAAACAGCAGATTAGACCTAGCTGGAAATGGAATTAGTGAAATGAAAGGTGGAATGAAAGAAATTACCCAGAGACACACAGAGGAAAAAAACAGATCAGAAAAAAGACAGAGGTTAAGAGACAGGAAGGATAGAATTAATAATGTAATCTGCATCTACTTGATGTTCCAGAAGAAGACAATGGAAGGAACAGGGCTGAAGGGTGGGCTACTTGAAGATATAATGGCTAAGAATCTTTCAGAATTGATAATAGATGGGAATCTTTAGATACAAGGAGCATGGTGAGTCTGTAGCAGGATAAATAAAAATGAATTCATGCCTTGACATAACATAGTAAAACTGCAGGATACCATAACAAAAGCATAAAAGTAGCCATTTATTCATTCACTCTTTTATAAAAGAAATATTTTTAGAACACCTACTAGGTGCTAGGCACTATTGAGGACACTTGGGATACATTAGTGAAAAAATAGAATTCTTCCTCATTCTCCCAGGGGAGATAGATAACAAATATAATAAGTAAATTTTACAGTGGGTTAGAAAGTGATGTGTTATGGGAAAAGGTAAAGAACAGAATGGGGGGGATTTGGAGGACATGTGTGGTGGGGAGAGGTTGGGGCAGTGTAGAAGTTAATAAAATGTCAGGGGAGTCCTCATGAGAAGGTAAAATCTAAGGAAAGACTTGAAGTAAAGAGGGAGTTAGTGAGACAGATCTATGGGGGGAGCATTTCAGGCAGAGGGCACAGCCCAGGGACTGATCATCTTCGTATCTTCCTCTGTGAAGGATCTGTTCAAAGCTTTTGTCCAATATTTCAATTGCATTGCTTGTCCCTTATTATTGAATTGTAAGAGTGTTTTCATATATTCTGATAAAGTCCTTTATCAGATATGTGTATTGTAAATATGTTCTTCCAGGCTATGGCTTGTTTGTTCATTTTCTTAACAGGTCTTGAAATATAGATGTTGTTCATTTGGATGACATCCACTTTTATCAAAAAAGTATTTTTACTTTTATGTTTTGTGGTGGTTGGGTCCTATTAAGAAACTGTTGCCTTCCCCAATGTCACAAACTTTTTCTCTATATTTTCTATGAGTTTTATGATTAGGTCTGTGATCCATTTCAAGTTAATTTTTGTGTGTGATGTGAGGTAAGGGTCGAGGTTTGTATTTTTCTATATGGATATCTAGTTGCTCTACCAACATTTGTTTCAAAGACTTTTCTTTTCCCAATGATTTACCTTGGCCCCTTTGTAAAAAATCAATTTGTCCTATATACATGGATCTGTTTCTGGGTTCTCTATTCTATTCCGTTAATCTACATGTCTCTCCTTACACCAATACCATACTATGGCTTTATAAAAGGTCTTAAAATTCAGCAGTGTAAATCTTCCCACTTTGTTGTTTTCAAAATTGCTTTGGCTATTCTAGGTCTTTTGAATTTCCATGTAAATGTTAGAATCACCTTGTTAATGTCTACAAAAAGACATGTATAATTATAACTGAGATTACCGTTGATCTGTAGATCATTGAGGGCAGAACTGACATCTAACAATATTGAGTCTTTGGAGCCATGAATATGGTATATCTCCTTATTTCTTTATGCCATCTTTAATTTCTTTTTCAGCAATGTCTTATAGTTTTCAGTGTACAGGTCTAGTATATATTTTGTGAAGTTTATCCCTAGGCATTAATATATTTTATGCTATGGAAAATGGTAATTTTTTAAGCTTTTTATTTTGAGATAATTTTAGAATATCAGAAGAGTTGCTAAAAGAGCACAGAGAATTACCATATCCTTTCACTCATCTTCCCTTAATGTTAACACCTAAATCATGGCACCATTATGAAAACAAAGAAATTAACATTGGTACAATACTATTAACTAAACTACAGATTTTATTGGGATTTTACCAATTTTTCTACTAATGTTCTTTTTCAGTTCAATCCAGGATCCCACATGGTATTTAGTTGACAAATCTCCCTAGTCTCCTACAATCTGTGATTGTCCTGCAGTATTTCTGTCTTTTGTGACATGACGGTTTTGAAGGGTAATGGTCAGATATTTTGTAGAATGTCCCTCAATTTGTGTTTGTCTAATGGTTTCTCATGACTGTTTGAGGTTATGCGTTATGGAGAAGAATACCACAGGAGTGATGTGTGTCATATCAGGGAATTCACAGTTACCATGTTTTATTATTGGTGACGTGAACTTTGATCATTTGGTAAAAATGGTGTCTGTCAGATTCCTCCATTGTATAGTTACTATTTTTCTTTTTGTAATTAGTAACTTTAGGGCAAGGAGATGCTTTGAGACTATCTATGCAAACCCTCAGTTTCTTTTTAAAATTTGCCCCCTAATTTTAGCATCCATGGGTGTATCTTGCCTCTATTATTTCTATGGCATTCTAATGGTGATTTTTCTGTTTCCCCTCATTCCTTCGACATTTATTATTGGAATTCTTCTGTAAAGAGGTATTGTTCCTTTTCTCCCATTCATTTATTTAGTACATTATTAATTTATATCAGTGTGGACTAACAGATATTTACTTTATTCTTTGGGTTATTATCCAATATTATCATTATTTATTCTGTTGCTCAAATAGTTCTGGCTTTGGCCATTGGGAACTCTTTCAGGTTGGCTCCTATGCCTTTTCAATATTCCCCCATCCTTTTGCTTTTTGATTGTATGATTCATTTGTAAAACAGTATTTTTTAAATTTCAATTACCAGCTGTTCTTTGCTAGTATATAGACATACAATTGACTCTTGTATATTTCAAATGGGTTTCTTATAAGCAACAAATGGATGGGTCTGGCTTTTTATCCAGTATCATCTCTGCCTTTTATTGGAGTATTTAGAGCTTTCCATTTAATATAATTATCAGCATCATCGGGTTTAAGTCTACCATCTTTCTATTTGTTTTCTATTTGTCCAATCTATTCTTTGTTCTTTTTGCCTTTCCTTCTTTGTAATTTACTGTGTTTTTTTATTCCATGTCCTCCACTAATAGCTAATGGACTGTATCTCTTTGTTCTATTTTTAGGAGTTGCTCCAGGATTTAAAATATGCATATTTAACTTATCACAGTCTACTTTCAAATGTTATACCACGTTACATGTGATATAGGTATCTGACGACAATATACTTTCGTTTCACCTCTCCTATCCTTTGTGCTGTGTTGTCATAGATTTGCCTTTTCCATGTGTAATAAGCTCTGCAGTATGATGTTGAAATTTTGTTTTAAATAGTCAACTGTCTTTTAAGGAAATTAAAAGTTGAGAAAAAAATTTTCTTTTGATAAGTGTTTTTTAAATACATACGACAGAATAAAGGGAAATAGTTCATGTAAAATATCAATTTATACTCCATACATGTTTGTATATTTTCATGTTTAACACACCAAATGTGTAGAGGAATACGTATCAAACATTATTTCCCTTGGGGAACAGGGTGGAAGGATTCATTATTATTTTCTATCTGTATCTGGATGTAATGAGAATATATGACATCTATAATTTAATATATTTAATCAAGTTTTTATTTTTTAATAACACTTATGAACCACCAGAATGCCACAAATATCATTGCCAATAATTATTCTTACATTTATCTACATATTTGCCGTTTCCAACACTCTTCACTCCTTCTTGTAGATCCAGCTTCCCATCTGACAACATTTTTTCCTGCTTGAAGAGCTTCCTTTAACATTTCTTATAGTGCCAGCCTGCTGGTGTCTTTAAAACTCTTTATTTTGCCTTCATCTTTGAAAAATATTTTTGCAAGTTATCGAATTCTAGATTAACAGTTTCTTTCTTTTGCTATTTTAAAGATGCTACCCCATGGACTTCTGGCTTGCATTGTTTCCAAAAAGATACTAGTGACCATTTTGTTTTGTTTTGTTTTGTTTTTTTGGTGAGGAAGATTGGCCCTGAGCAAACATCTGTGCCAATTTTCCTCTATTTTGTATGTGGGATGCTGCCACAGCATGGCTTGACGAGCAGTGTGTAGGTCTGCACGCAGGATCCAAACCCACGAACCCCGGGCCACCAAAGTAGAGCACATAAACTTAAGCACTATGCCACCAGGCCAGCCTTTGACGTTTTTATATTGTTCCTCTGTATGTCCCATTCTTCTCTGGCTGCTCTTAGGATTTTCTCTTTAACTCTGGCTTCAGAAAATTGATTATGATTTGTCTCGGTGTGATTTTCTTTGTATTTATCCTGATTGGGGTTCATTGAAATTTTTGGATTTGTAAATTTATAGTTTTCATCAAATGTGGATGTTGTCTTTCAGCTGGGTCTCCTACAAAGGGCACTTCTGTCTTTGAGAATAAGGACCTCCTGACGTATCATTAATGCGCTGGAGAACCACACCTCTTAGAACGCTGCCCAGGAGCCTCAGCAAACGCTACAGCTTGGTGTTAATGGTGTTGTGGTGAGAATCTGTGAGGTTCTCTCGGCTCCTTGGAGAGTTAGGACAGCACTGCCACTGCCTTTAGGATTGGCTGTGGTGATGGATGCACTGCACACGGTCCTGGACGCAGGAAAGAGCACAAGTCCTTTGGAAAAGAGGCACAGTTCGAGCTTAGGGAGCAGGTCTCTCGAGCAGACCCATCTGCCCTGGATGCCGTGGACACACCACAGCCACATAGGCCTGGGAAAGCCCAGCAGGTGGGAAGGGGTGAGTCTGCATTGTCTCTGGGCTCTCCTTCCCCGTAGGATCTAGATCGGCTTGGCACACATGCCCGTGCCTCTCTGAGAAGCTGGCATTGCTGAGTTCTCGACTTCTGCTGGTCCTCTGTGTCCCCGTCCTCAGCACCACGTTTGCAGCTGTTCCTTTGCCTCTCCAGGGCATTAGCTCAGACGTGGAACTCAACCCCTTCTCCTCCCTTCTACCATGTGTGGAAGGCCCACGTCTGAGCACTTCTCTTCTCAAGGTTGGAGGGGGGCTGCTATATCATGAACACTGAGACCTTCCTCAGCCCCTTGCCTCACCCTTCCCACCAGGGCCCCCACATCCCACACCCTCTTCCCCCTTGTCTGCTCTTCCCCCACCCTGAGGGTCACCCTCCCCTCCAAGGGCTTACTCAGGAATTTTCCTCCCCAAGAGAACCAGGGCTGGAACCAGGGTGAGGCCAATGAGGCAGTCACCTCAGGTGAAAAATTTAAGGAAGCACCAAACACTCAGCAATGAAGATAAATCACATTTAATGCAATATTTTTAAAAGTCAAAACTAATGCAAATACAACTCAACCACAAAAAAATAACCCAATTCAAAAATGGGCCAAGGACTTGAATAGACATTTCTCCAAAGAAGTCACAGAAATGGCCAGTAAGCACATGAAAAGATGCTCAACATCATTAGTCAATAGGGAAATGCAAATCAAACCCACAGGAGATACCACTTCACATCCATTGGGATGGCTAGAATAAAAAACTTGTTAAAAAATGGAAAATAACAAGCATTAGCAAGAGTGGAAAAACTGGAACCCTTGTGCATTGCTAGTGGGAATGCAAAATGGTGCAGGCACTGTGGAAAACAGTTTGGCACTTCCTCAAAAAGCTAAACATAAAATTACCATATAATCTAGGAATCCACTTCTATGTATATACTCAAAAGAATTGAAGTCAGGGATTCAAAAAAATTCTTGGACACAAATGTTCATAGCAGCACTATTCACAATAGCCAAAAGGTGAAAACAAACCCAAATGCCCATCAACATGTGAATGGATAAACAAGGCGTGGTATACCCATACAATGGAATATTATTTAATCATAAAAAAGGAGGGACATTCTGACACAGGCTACAACATGGATGAACCTGGAGGACATTATGCTAAGTGAAATAAACCAGTCACAAAAGAACAAATACTGTATGATTCCACTGATATGAGGAATCTAGGTTGGTCAATCAATAGAGACAGAAAGTAGAATGGTGGGTGCCAGGGGCTGGGGGAGGGGAATGGGGAGGTAGTGTTTAATGGGGACAGACTTTCTGGTTGGGAAGATGAAAAAGGTCTGGAGATGGATGGCACTGATGGTTACACAACAATGTGAATGTACTTAATGCCACTGAACCTGACACTTAACAATTATTAAAATGGGGGCCGGCCCGGTGGCGCAAGCGGTTAAGTGCGCGCGTTCCGCTGCAGCGGCCCAGGGTTCGCTGGTTCGGATCCCGGGTGCGCACTGACGCACTGCTTGGCAAGCCATGCTGTGGTGGCGTCCCATATAAAGTGGAGGAAGATGGGCATGGATGTTAGCCCAGGGCCAGTCTTCCTCGGCGAAAAAAAGAGGAGGATTGGCAGATGTTAGCACAGGGCCTATCTCCTCACACACACAAAAAAAATTATTAAAATCGTAATTATTATGTTATGTGTATTTTACCACAATAAGAAAAAGAAAAAAACAGCCGCTCTTGATTCCTGGCTCTTCAAGGTAATTTTGCACAATGAGCGTTCCTGGCAGAGCTTCCTTCCTCCTTTGCCCTCTGAGCTTCATGGACCAAAGTCACCATTTCATCTGGCTAGAGCCCTCTGCTTGTAAAACAGCAAAGATAAATATTTTCTACCTTTACTTGGGTAGGAGAATATAAACAGAAAAGATCCAGTTTGATTTTTAAAGTAATTACATTTTGTTCCCTAAATACTTTTTCTAACTGTTATCCTGTCAACCCTCCTTAATTCAGGAAATGCCCCAGGGACCGCTCCTCCAGGCTTCGCTGTGATTCATTCTCTACCCCCGGCTCCTCCGGGACTGCAAACCGTCTGCACACTCGAGAAGCCTGTGGTTGCTGTGACAAAGAGCTTCTGTGCTCATCATCACAACAATGCACACGGAGGTCGTGGTGGTGACTGTGCATAATTTACATCTGAGGGACAGTACAGGGGCCCAGAGTGCCCAAGTGACTCACCCAAGGTCACACAGCTGGCCAAACCTTCAGCTGTGGCTCTGGCCCCTCCTCCCACCCCTCCCCCCACTGGACATGTCCTGGTGCATCTTAATGACAACTGTGGACCTGGTTCAAGCCCATCTCCCTGCAAGGCTCCCCAGCCCTATGACAATTAATGCATGCAAATAAGAGGCCGCGGCCCCAGCCTGGTGCAGCCAGGACCCGCTGCTCCTCTTGGGGCTGTTTCCTCCTGCAAATGAGGTTGGGGGTGTTCATGGTGGAGGCAGAACCCCCTGACAACGAGGCCTGGCTGGCCCGAGACGCTTGTGCCGCGGCCGGTGCGCGTTCCCGGGCCGGCCTGTGCAGCGTCTGCTGGCCTTTCCCAGAGGGCCCCACATCTCTGCTTGGTATGCGACAGGGGTCCGTGCCAGGGTCCAGCTGCCTTCCCAGGCCATTCAAGTCACCTCCAGCAAAGGCCTTTTGTTGTCATTGCCACCCTCTGCCATTCGCAGGGGCAGTTTTTGTCCTCCCGAATGGGAAAGTATCTTTTACTTTTCCCTTTTGACACTGACTATTTGGCCTAAAGCAGGGACCAATTAAACTAATTAATCCCCAGGCGCTTTGCCAATGGAGGGACGAGGCTCTTACACTTTGGGTCACCCCAGAGGGAGCAAACTGTCTCTCGCATCCCTTGTGTGCCTCTGACCTCTGCACTGGTCAGCAGCCCCGGGACCCCAGGCTTTGGCATGGCCCTCACCAGGCCTCCGCGGATGCGCGTCCTGCGTCTCCCCGCCGCCCCCCACCTGCCACATCGGGGGCATCAGGTCCTCCTGGCTGGCACATCCTCAGCTCGGATACAAGCCAGGCTGCAGCTCTGAGGGGACTGCTTCCCACTTCCATGCACAATTAGCACTTCCTCTTAGAAGGGGGAATAAAGAACCCCAACTTCAGAGAGAGCAGCCAGCCAGAAGGAGGGTGCTCAGGTGGGGTCCAGAGACCCCGGGAGGCGTCTGGCAGAGGCGCCCCTGCCGCAGGCCAGCTCAGCTCAGCCCCTAGTGCAGGGGGCCCTCGTCAAACGCATTTTCTTCACGGACAACAGCAGAATTTCCTTGGCTCCGGCAGGGAGGAGCAGCTGTCCACGCTGTTTATTCAAATACCATTCTGGCAATACTCAGAATGTTTTTTTCCTCTCTCTTCCCTGCAGGAGCTGAAACCATCCGCGGGGCACTGGATGCACGTGTCTACACATGGCTTTCCAGGGCGGCGTCTTTGCAAAGCGCGGAAATCCTCTGCCGAAGAGCCCTCCGCCGCCGTGTTCCTCCCGGCCTCCCCGCCCCCACCCTCCGCCCCGCCGACGGGCATGTTTCCGTGAACGCTGACGACGAAGAACATGCGATTTTGAATGCGTCTCCTTCACGGTCACGCGTGTCTTTCCATTGTGCATCTTGGCTGATCCTCGCTTTAAAATTCCCCGCGACTGTTCCCAGGTCCGTTTTCAAGGGGTTCTGCACATTTGACCGCCCCCCTCCCCACAGTAAAGAAAAGCAGAGGGCACTGGCCCGGGACTTGGAGAGGGTCTCTGAGAGCATTTTTCAATAAAAGCTTCACGTGTTTGCCTCTGATTCCCCCTTGCTCCTTGGAGCCCTGGGCGTGCAGACTGGAGGTTTGTTCCGCGGCCTTGCGCACACTGGCAAATCTTGACAAGCACCAGGTTCCAGGACTTTACACAACAGTGTGACCACAAACACTCAGAATATGTGAGGCCATGTTTCCCTATTGCCTTCTGACATCCCAGCCATGTTCTGACCCGGAGGCACCACCACCCGCCTGAACACTGCCACTCATGGGTCTCTCTTCCTCCAGCTTAAGTACAAGCCTCCCAAGGGGACGCTCAGGCCCTCCAACATGCCCCAGCCTTCCTATCCAGTGTCTCCCTGTGGCCCCGCCCTGTGGCCCACTGGATGCTCACCATCCAGCAAAGAGCCTGCACCCTCCTTCCGGGCCTTTTCTTGTGTTTGTTTCCTACCCACTGGCCCTCCCTCCATCCCCATCTCTGCCTGAACACTCCCAGCCCCTCATGGGTGAGTCTCCTGTTTGCTGCTGTAACAAATCACCATAAACTTCGCGGATTAAAACAACACAAATTGATGATCTTACAGATCTGGAGGTCAGGAGTCCAAAATGGTCTCAAAAAGGGCTAAAGTCAAGGTGTTGGCAGGCTGTTTCCTTCTAGAGGCTCCGGGGGAAAATTGGTTTCCTTGCCTGGTCCAGCTTCTAGAGGAGTCTGCATCCCTAGGCTTGTGGCCCCTTTCTTTGTCTTTCAAGTGCATCGTTACAACCTCTGCTTCCATCATCACAGCTCCTGTCCTCTAACTCTGAGCCCCTTGTCTCCCTCATTACCTTATGAGGACCCTCAAGATTGCATCGGGCCCACCTGGGAATCCAGGACCATCTTCCCATCTCAAGATCCTTAGCTTACTCACCTCTGCCAAGTCCCTTTGGGGGCCCTTACTCAGCCACGCACAGGACACCGTGCCTGGCACGTTCCAGCTCACCATCTCTTCACCTCCAGCATCTCGTTTGAGTTCCTACGGCAACAGGTGAAGTGGCTGGACTGTGTTACAGGTGAAAAAAACTGAGATGCATTCAGCAGGAAACAGGAGAGCAAGATAGGGCAGGAAGGTGGGGGCACGGGGACCCTGCCAGGGCTGCGGCAGACACTACTGAGCACTTACTCACAAGCTGCTCGGACAGCGGGCATCCCGGGCCTCGAGGCAAATGACCACAAACACGCAAGGGCAGGTCAGCAATTCGTTCCGTGCTCTGGGTTCACGATCCCAAGTGCGGGCATTTCGCGGTTGGAACAGGGGATCTCACTTCTTTCCCCAGACCCGCTTCTTTCCCAGGAAGCTGCCTGAGGAAAGAGCACTGGACAAAGGGGCAGGGAGACCTGGGCAGTATAACAGCTCACATGCACACATGCGCACACACAACGACACACACGCGAGCAACTGGCCATTCTGAGCCTCAGATCCTGCCTCCCCATGGGATATGAGTAGACTGATATGTGCACGCTCTAGGCCCTGGGCCTCAGAGGAAGGGGCAAGGCGTCTCCTCTGCCTCCTCTTCTCTGCTTGGCCCTGGCCTGAATGCAGATGGGATGGAGGGAGCTGCAGCAGCCGTCTTAGACCATGAGCTCAAACTTTCTAGTTGAGGATAGGAGAGCAACAGGCTACCCAGTATCTGGGATTCTGATGTCCTGGTGTCTTCATGTCATCCTGAGCCACTTGTGTTTGGACTATAATGTAAGAAATAAATAAACTTCCATCATGTTTAAGCTATCCTCTGGAGGGATCTTTGTCCTAGCAGCCAAGCCTGTGTCCTGACTGTTACAGATTTGGGTACACAGAAGAGGAGATGCTGTTGCCACAAAACCAAGCCCCAAGCGTCTGTCCTCCATAGTCCAGGACACAGATTTCAGGAGCTGGGGAGCTATTGACCCTTGTACTGTAGAAATCCTATCATAAAAATGCTCCCTGATGCTCGGAAGGCAGACCACATCCTGATGGCCCCTGGAACTTGAGCAGAACTGGTTTGAAAAACTCAGAATGTAGGCGTGTGTTGGCTGCAGCTTGCTGCCTTTAGGAAGTGATATGGGAGAGTTACAAAGATGGCTTTGAAGATACAGTGCTAGTGGCAGATAAAAGGCTTGCCTGCTCCTTTCCACGCCTCTCCCTTGAATGGTTCTTAGCCGGACAAGGGGAGCCAGCCCAGGGGCCACGATCTGAACGAGGTGCTGTCTCCCTGCCCAAGCCTGTTGGTTCAGATAACGTCAAGGTAGTTGCTCTTAAATGAGAAAAAGGAAGATGGGCCGAGAACAGAAACCAGGAAATAAAAGACCAGCTTTATGAGAATAAAAAGCCAGGTCTGGACAAGATCTTTAGCTGGGGTTACATGCAACATGGAACTAACCAGATGCAAATAGACGAAAAATTTACTAAATCTTAGAGGGAATTGTGCTTCCAAATAAACCACAAGCCTGGCTTTCAAAAGCATGTTGTCTTTTGACATCCCCCCTAAAGAAATCCCTGGACACCCCAGAAATGTGGACAAAGCCGGAAATGTGTTACGAAAGGTGAGCGGCCGCCAGGAAGGGCGTACGCAGCCAGGCCCACTTCACATGTGGGCTCAGGGGGGACAGTGGGAGGGTAGGTGCTCCCAGAGGACGAGCGAGGACCGTGGGGCCAGCGGACAAGGCGTTCCTCCAAGCGAGCAGGGGCAGTGTCGCCAGACGGGCCAGCTGAGGCCGAGTGGTGGCGATGCTGCCCAGTCAGGTCCAGTTGTTGTCCTGGGCCAGTGACTGCTGCCTTGTCTGTTCTTCTCTCTCCCAAAGGCAAGTTTTCACAGCTGTCGCTCTGCTCCTGCAGCACCACTGTCTAGGGAGGGCAGCACAGAGCACCTCTCCTCTTGGTGTATAGTTTACAGGGTCACGTCTGGCCTTGATGAGAAGACTGTGCATCACCCACAGATCTTGGACACGGCCGGACACAGTGCCTGGGAGACTCTGCATGGAAATCAGGTGACCCAAAGGGGTGGACTGTGGTGTAGATTGCTAGTTGTCCCCAATGTCCATTTGCCCCTTCTTCCTTAATAACAGAGCCTTCAAGTGTGAGCAAGGCACAGAGCCACCCACCTAAGATGGTCTCCGCCTCCCTTGCAGCTGGATGTGGCCATGTGACCAACTTTCAGCTAACAGGACATGAGCCAAAGTGACACATGCAGCTTCCTGAGAGAAGGGCCACACACTCCACTCTCTTTCCTCCTCTTTTCCTGGCTGCATTGTGGATCCAATGGCAGCACGACCTTCTCAAGCTACAAGGTGGAAGGTCCATGAAGGCAGCAGAACTGCAATCCAGGAAGCCTGAGCCCCAGACCCAGGGAGCTGTGCATCCGCCCTGCATGGCTTACGTTGAAAGAAACAAAAAGGAACTTCCTCATTTTGCTCGCTGTGACACTGGGCTCTTTGTCACAGGCTGCCAATCCTGTAACATAACCAATGCAGCAGCAGTGTCTCCACGTATGTCCTAGAGTATAGAGTGGGGGGGGGGCGGCCTTGCTGTGTTTGTGTTTTTGTCTTTTTAACCAGGAATACACTGTAGTTTGATTCTCAGTTGCTCCTTATGTCTACCTCTCAGAGGAAAAGGCTGCATCATTGGTCTCCATAGCAACGTAGAAAAGTACTTTGTAAACACGAAAACACTCTTGCACATGTATGAAACTACTGTTTATATAGCTCTGTTTCCCCAGTTATCATCTGGGGTTAAGTGGATGATTTGCTTTTCCAGGAGATACTGGACTCACTGTGTCCTCAGGTAATTTATTCATCTGTGTCTCGGTTTTGTCTTCTATAAAAATAGAGATCACAATTGTTGCTGCTCCCAAGGCCGTTGTTGGGAAGTGACGCTGCTTAAGAACTGGGCGCCGTGCCTGGCACTCAGCCAACCCTCAGTGATGTTGCCCACTGCTTTCTGATCCATGTGCTCGGGGTCCTGGGACCCCCGAGTCAGAAGGCAGCCGCAGTGCTGCCTGTCCAGGAGCAGCAGGGGCCCTACCTGAGATGGGGACCCAAGCAGAGCCCAGGCAGCTCGGGGCGGGGCACGGGAAAAGTTTCTGAGGGGCAGACACCGTGTGAGATGCCTGGAGGTCCCCGCAGGTAACTGGACCACACAAGAGGGGCCTGGAGATGCCAGGCGGTGAAGCACATGGCATCCATGGCGGTGAAGACGCCATCTGTGGAGATGTGGGCTGAGTGAGATCAGGTGGAGGGAGGGAACATATACTTGGGCGGGAAGAGGAAAGGTCTCTGGCCCAGCCCTGGAGAGCTGTGTCCTTGGGAGGAGAAGGAAGAGCCAGGCAGGTGATGGGGGCAGCAATGAAGCCCCTGGTGCACTCAGATCCCCCTGCCCTCACTTGCACCCAGGCAGGACCCCTTCCAGGGCCATGGGCTTCAGAAGAGCAGAGAATACATCAGAGTCATCTCTCTCTCCTCTGGGGTCTATGTCCCTTCAGCAGCCTCCTCACCTGTCTCCCTGCCACCAAGCAAGGCAAGGTGACCTTGTCACTCCTGTGCCACATGATAGGTGCTCAGTAAATGTTTGGTGGGTAAGGGCCTGGCACACAGTAGGTGCTTTTACATTGACCAAATCAGCCCTTGGGTCTCAGGCCCCAAGTGGGTCTAGGGGCTCCGGGGCCTGCCCCACTGTGTGCTCACCCCTGGGAGACCTCGGCCGCCTGGCTTCTCCTTGGCCACCTCTGCCAGGATCTGGGTGTCCTCAGGAGACCCCAAGAAGCGAGTGCCACAGAACTGGGAGGCAGTGTTCCTTTCCATCTTCACATCGGGCTAAGACTCAAAACAAAACTGTCAGATTTCAGAACATTTCACAGCAGCAAAAATAACTGCACTTGGGGAAAAACACGCAGACACTTCTCAAAGTCATCTAGTCACTTCAACAATGTGCCAAAAGCTTCTGGAATTGACAGGTTCGGTTTGCCACGCACCAACTGCGCCTACCCTGCCAGCCTTGTCTCTGGAGGCCTCCAAGGCCCTGGTGTGCCAAACCTCGGCACAAAAGAGGCCATGAGAGAGATGCTGCAGAGCCACCTTTATTTGGCCCTACTAAGTGCTGGCTCAAACACTGTACCCAGAATTCACAAGCCACAGATGCCAAATCTGAGGTGACAGAGGCAGGGACAGGAAGGAGAAGGCCAACATTGGGTAAGTCCCTGATTATGTTCAGGGCACTCCCTCTGTACCGTCTCACTGGATCTTCACAACTGCCTGCTAAGAAAGTCTCCCCATTTTACAGATGGGCACTGAGGCTCAGAGAGGACAGTCGGGTCAAGGGCAAACCATCCTTTCCTGGGAAGGAATTCCAGCTGTCCTCCCGATCTTTTCTCTCCTTCTTATACAGTATTAGAAGAGTTGGCTGGGCACAAGCCCACCCAGCCAAAAACAATATTGCCCAGCCTCCATGGAAGCCAAGTGTGGCCACGTAATGAAGTTTGGTCAATAGATGAGAGCAGAAGGCCTGTGTTCCACTTCCTGGCTGTGCTCTCACCTCCCCATACTCCCCTCCCCACTGAAATCGCAGGAGCTCCAACAGCCACCTTAGACCCATGAGAACAGCAGAGCCACAAGATGGAAGGAGCCTGGGCTCTAACACTGGGGACCCGCCATGGGATCCTGGACTGCGTCCGCCTGGTCATTAGAGAAATTAACACCCATGCTAGGTTAAGCATCTAGCAACAGAGGTTTGTCGTCACAGCTGTTTCTATAGTTCTCTATCAGGAGCCCAATCAGGGGAGCCTTGTAGATGCTGAGAAGTCTGGAGTTCATCCCAGGGGGATGGGAAGCTAGCGGAGAGGAGGGATGTCAGCAGGACAGTGATTTGATCCTATTTTCATCTTTCAAATGTCCTGCTGGCCGTTATATCCAAGTGGACTGAAGCAGGCAGCTTGGCCTCTGAAGCATGAGAGATGGTGGTGCTTAGACTAGGCTGCTGGTAGAGAGATGGAGGGAAGTGGGGAGATCTGAGACACATTCCAGAGGAGAGAGGGCCCCACAAATGCAGAGGAGGAGACACTGACCCCCAATCCTTACCCCGAGCAACTGGTCAGGAGTGGCGCCATTTATGTAGCGACAGAGACTGCTGGTGGCAGGGCCAGCTCGGCGGGCCATCCAGGGCTCAGCTCAGGCAGTTGAGTATGAGATGCCTGGGAGTGTCCAAGGGGAGATGTCCAGAAGGCAGGTGGACACACAAGTCTGGACTTCAGAAGGTGGAATGGAGATAAAAGTGGAGGAATTATCAGCTTATGGTCAGTAATAAATGCCAAGGAGGAAAGGAGATCAGCTAAGAGAAAAGTAAGGAGGGCGAGCAAAAGAGAGTCTACAGAACCCCAGAGTCTCGAGGTTGGTAGAAGGGATCCTCAGAGAACCCGGGGGAGAGTAGCCAGAGAGGAGAGGGGAAGCCACATGAGTGAAGGGCCCAGAAGTCCTGAGCAAGAGCAGCCACTGTGTCAGTGCAGCCCACAGATCGTTCCAAAGGAGGCCACTGGACCTCCTTAAAGAGTGGCCACTGGACCCACTAAGAACACGGCCCCTTCTTCAGGGGAGGGGGGAAGTCAGATGGCGGAGTATTCAGAAGAGGGGCGATTCAGTGGGGATCGTTCTTCGCAGAAGTTTTCCCTGAGCCAGAATAGGGGTGTGGAGAGCTGACGGGAGGTTGGAGTCCAGGGAGAGGGCTGTGAGATGGGCGGGATGGGGCATGTGGAGGCACTGACAGAGCCCAAGGGAGGGAAGGGGGCTGGCGCAGGTGGCTCCTACAGGGCTCAGTTCTATACCAAGTCCCTGATTTTTTGCCATCCTCCAACCTAGACCATTTTTACTGAGTATTTTTCTTAAATTTTATCCTCAATAGTCTCACTTTTTAAACCTTGCTTTTCTTCTAGGCAATACTCTCAGTAAAATCACAGATTTGATGGGTTAACTTTTTTTTTCTAATATACAGGAAACCAAATACACAATTACATAAAGGGTCCATCCACACACCTCTAAAATGGTCTTGGGATCCACCAGGTCTACCATACTTTTGAAACTGGGGTGGGAGAAGGGCCACAAGTGCAGTCTCTGGAGTCAGGGGACCCGGGGTGGACCCCCACTTCGCCTCTCACTGGCAGAGTGACCTCAGCAAGTTATGCAAACCCTCCAAGCTCCCATCTCCACCTCCATAAGATGGAGAGGACACTCGTCTATCTCAAGAGTGGGCATGAGGATGGAGAGAAATGGTCCACACAGAGCCCTTGGGGGGAGAGGGCACTCGGTTAGCCTTATAAGTGCTGGGTACGGCAGGATGGTCACTGTTACTGTTTGTTAAGATACTGGTGAGCCGAGATCCCACAGGACCCCCTGATGCCTGTGCCGAACCCGCCTCACTTGGCCAGCAAGGCTCTGGAATATATTACACACCACGAGCTCCAGAGCTCCCCTGCCAAACACGAGCAGAAGAAGAGCCTATGTGTGTGCCGGTCCATGCCACCTCCCAGCCGACCCCACCCCCTGGGACATCTAGCTTCTTTGAGGACTACAGTGGAAAGATGCTCAAGACGTGCAGACAGGCCCTGCCTGTGAGGGCGGGGGGTAAACAGCTCGGTACAGAGGCTGCCCTCGTTCCCTGTGCGAGGGCTGGAAACACACCATCCCGCCCATTTTTCACTGTTTTTAAATTTGGTTCTCTCTGAGCTACCAAGATTTGCAAATAAAGCCCCACACTTCTTTATGAAGCTGCTTCCAAAATTATCTCCTTTCACAGGTGGGAAACCAAGGCAGAGAGAGTCACAGGACAAAATTTTAGAGCAGGATGGAACTCTAAAGAACAACCAGTCCAACCTGCCCCCATTTGACAGATGTGGAAACTGAGGCCCGGCAGGGCTAGGGAGTGGACACCATCACTCCACAAGGAAGAGGTTGGTGGCCTGTCTCAGGAAACCAGGCTCAGGAAGCCATCCTCGTGGGGACGCTTCTGCCTGGGGAATGCCCTATCGCCGCGCAACAGGAACACTGGAAGCCTCATTTCTCTCTCTCTTCTGCAAAGTGACCCACTCATTCCATGGAAGCGGGCAGTCTGGCTGGGCGGGGGCCGTCTGCGCAGAGCAGAAACCAGCCGAGTTCAGGGTCAGAGCCGAGACTGAGCTGGGCAAGCACATGCCTTTCTACACTGGCTGAGCACTTGGCAAAGGACGCTGAATTCCAACTGACCACAGCGGGGGCCGAGTGGGTCCCTGTCTGCTCCCTTCTCAGCACCAGGACCCATGCCAAGCCAATGGCACCCCGAGGGGACAGCTCTCAGGCACAGAAAAGAAGTGCCTGGGATTAGCATGAGGTCATTTGCCCCAGGATACCTGGCTCTGCAGGGCATGGGACACCCCTCTGCCCTCCAGGGCCTCTCTAAGCTCATGGGACAAAGGTGAGCCCCTGCCCAGCCCTGTTTAAATTACTTCAAATTCTAAACTCACAGGGTCCAAAGAGCAGACCCAAACATAGTTCTATAAAAATGTGTTTGAAAAGAACATTCTCCACTCACGCTGGCCCTCTGCCTGCTTCCACTTTGGGGTTCTGGGCAGACTTTTAGAAGCAAACTTCTCACCAATTACCAAGAGCAAAACAACTCCCAGAGGATCTCGGCTGGTGCCAGATGGAGCAAGGAACAAGCCCCTTTTGCGAAGAGTTTCCGCTCTCTGGAAATCCCAGGAGATGCCCATCGTGTTGGCACTGCTGTCTCCACCACTGACCCTTCTCCCCTCGGCCCTGCCCACTCCCTGCTGCCAACCATCTCTCACCTTCCCCCTCAGCTCCTGGACCAGAAGAAGCCCCTGAGCTGCCAGCAGCCAACACTGAGCCCCTCAACCCCCCAAAACATGGGCCCAGGAACATCAAATGGAGAGGGTCAGGGTAGCCAGTGCTCTGAGATTCAGTCGCCCTTTCCCACCACCGTCACTGCAGGTCCCTAGGGTTCTGGGCAGCACAGGCCAGGCCTTGTTTTGATGTCACAGAGGACGCTGCAGATTCTGAGGTGAGGTCTTGGACGTGGCCAGAGGCTGCCAAGGAGCGGAGTGCTCTGGGAGGCCCGTCTCTCCTCATCTCCCATCACCTTGCTGCCAATCATTGAAGGGAAGCACAGGAGGAAGGACCTTCAGACACGCTCTGCTCGCAGCCAGGGCCAGGGAAGTGGGCCTTGCCGTGTCCCGGAATGATCTCTGTGCACTCAGAGCTGGGCCTTTCTGGAGCAGATTGGAAAATCCCCCGGAGTGAGTGGGGGCCTTGCCAGCTGCTGGGGAAAATGTCTTTTCAGAGCTTAAGGGCGTCATCTCCTCACTTCCCTCTCGTTCAGGCTGCAGGCTGCACAGCCCTGTGCTGCGGGCTGGAGGCTGGGGCCCTAGAGAGGAGTCCAGGGCAGCCCCTGGCCTTGCTCGAGGAGCCTCTGCCCAGAGCAGGAGATGGTCCTGACAAGAGACAGCAGCAATCCTGCAGGATAACCAAGGGCTGTGCATGGGAGTTGGGGGGCACTTAGAGGAGGGGAGACATCAGGGAAGGCTTCCTGGAGGAGGCAGCTCCTGAAGACGGAGTAGAAGTTAACCAGAAAACAAGTGGGGGAAGGGCATCCCAGGGGGTGGGAGCAGAGGTCCAAAGGTCCCGAGGTGATAGCAGAAACAGCCTGTGAGCAGAGCTACAACAGAGCACCTGCGACAGCAAGGCCACCAGGCACAGGGCGGCATGAAGGGAGGCAAGCCATGGAGGGCAAGGGGGACACGGGGGCACTGGGAATGTCCTCTCTGGATCCACAGTGGTATATTCCCAGCCCTCCCTGCCTGGCCCCTTCTCCAGCCTCACAGTCCCTCAAACTCGCCACAATTTCCCCACCTCTGAGCCTTTGCATCTGCTGTTTGCTTTGCCTGATGTGCCCTTCTTTGCCTTCTGCCCACAGGACGTGTGCTCAAGGGCAGCCAGAATGCCCGTCCTGGTGTGTGCCCTATCCACCCCTCTTCTGGAAAGAATTTGTTGCTCCTTCAGATGGTTCCAGCAGGGCCTGGTCACGCCCCAGGTGTGACAATCCTCTGGGCAGGAGTCGAATCGACCTCCCCATCAGTCTGGGGGCCCGTTGAGGGCAGGGATGTGCCTGGTGCCCCTCTGGATCCTGAGCTTTGAACAGGGCAGGGCACACACCGGGTGGGCTCTCCGGGAAGGCTGGCAGTGTGTCCTGGGACACCTGGTTCTGAGGTCACCGTGAGTCCCGTGACTTCGGCTCTAGCTCAGCCCTGAGCAGTTCTGCCCCATGTGGCGAGCTCAGCTTGTTTACACTGTATCCCTTGGAGCCAGGTGGCAAAGACCAGCTGGGTTGTTGTCAAGCCATTTCCCTTCCCCGCTAGAGTCAAAAGCAGTCTCGTGCTGAGTTCTGCCCAGTGCAACGTGAGAATTCACCCCTTCCAGCCTGGCCCGCAGCAACAGCCCAATCTGTCCTGCTCTGGCTGCCCCTCGCCTGCTGGACAGACAGAGAGGCCTAGGGGTGGTGGATCCACTACAGTAGGAATAGATACCATGACGTGTGGCCCACCTTCCCCATCAGGGGTGAAGAACTGACCCCCCAGTCTCTGGACGCCTGTAAGTGCCAGCCCTCTGCTGTCAGCCCTCTGGAAAGTTGCTCCGCTGAATAGAGCTCCCTCGCCCAAGATCATGCCCCTTCCCCAGGGTGGCCCATATCCCTTGACTGGTCACCATGGGAGTATAAAGGGCCAAGCCATTCACCCCACCTGGGACAACTCTGAACAGCCATCCCAGCTATAGATCTCCTCGGGGGTTCTCTGAGGGTCCCCTGAGACAGCATGGTGACCCACCTCCTCCCTCTGTCCAGTCGGCTTCCTGTCCTTCCTTTCCACAGTTACTGGTCCACAACTCTGCCTACATGCCCAGCTCCACCGCGGAGTCTGCTTCCTGGGAAACTCGACCTGAAAGATGGCACCAGGAGTGGTCTGAGCAAACAGACATGAACATGGGATCCAGAGTTGGATCAGCCACCCCCTAGCTGGCTATGAGGACCCCATTACTGGTGCTGGGAGGTGCAAGAGGGAAGTGTCCACCAAGGGTAACCTGGGATGGTCTTCTGGTGAAGGGAAGTGTGTGGTGGGAATGAGCCTCTGGCATTTGAGAAATATGGGGGAAACAGTCGCTGGAGGGAGGATGGAATTGGATGATTGTTGCAAAGCTCAGTTGATGCTTTGGGAAAAGATAACGCAAGGCTAAGTGATTAACCACTAAGAAGAAGCTATGCGTGGGGAAAACCACGAGGCCTCCTTGGCAGGCTAGAAATCCCAGGACTTGATACGAGCAGTCAAGCTCCCAACCCAGGCAGGTCTGCTGTGCCAAGGTCAAGGCCATGATTGGAAAATACTAAGACCCTGACAAATGGGACAGTGACTTCTGAGTTGATGCCTCCAAAACCTTGAACCCCCAGAATCCCCTGAACTCTCCAAACTGATAGAAGTGGTCCCTCTGTCCCTATGAAGGAAGGGCAAGTGGTCCCTTCAAGCAAGTGCTTGAAGATGTGCAGAAACCTCTTCACTACAGGACAGCAGGCACCCCCAGAATTCACCCCCACCTCCCCTCCTGGCCACCAGGCCAATGACCAGGGTTAAGTCACAACATAGCTCATCCAGGGTCATGATAGAAAGAGGAGAGGTCTCTCCTCCTAAGGGACTGAGGACCTGGCCAGCACAGGACTGGGGTCTGAAGGTGCTGGACTAAGGGGTGAAACATAAAGGTGGATCAGGGAGAGTTTCTCTCTTTGGGAGCACGTTTGCAGGATGTAGGATGTAGTGCCTTGGCAAGGACCATGGGCAATGGAGCAACCACACTGAATGGCACCTAGCGGCATGGGGAAAATGACAACCTCCACCAAGGAAGGAGGAGATGCCAGAGTTACAGTGGCAGATGGTGGAAGGACTGAGTAAAGGTCCAGAGGCGTGGGCATGCTATAGTGGAGACAACATGGAAGGCCAGAACATCCACCAGCTGACTACGTTACGGGAGGACCTGAAAGGTACACCATTTACCAAAGCAGTAAGGAACATACTGGCGCCATCGAGAAGCTCAGCGGTGGCTGCCTCTGTGAGCCAGGGCTGAGGGTAGGAGGTGACGCTTCAGAACCAGGCTCACTGACAGCAACAAGGGCAGTAGGGTCCTAAACCAACAGAGGCAAGGTGGTGGTGTTTAACTGCCGGAAGCCAGACAGAAACAATTATTGTGATGAGCAGAGGGTCAGCATGGCAGCCAGGGAGCTTTGGAAATGGTTAATCTGGTTAATAGAACATGGGGCAAAATAGCCCCATGCGTAAGGTGCACTCTGTTCAATAAAAAGAAATCAAGAAGGGGTGATCAGGACGCTGAAGGTAGTCCCAATTAAAAGTCACAATTCCTTGCCCAGTTTCCAATCCAGAGCCAGTTTTCAGACCAGGAATCCATTGAGAGAAGGTGGGCCGGTCCCCAGGGCCACCGCAAGTGTACATGGTAATAACGTCCCAGTTCTTCCCCCAGATGAATGTAAGGCTATTGACTGAGCATCCTTACCCTGGGAGAGGAAAACTCTCGGATGTGCTGAAGGCTGTTGGACGCAGGATTCGAGTTGACACTGACACCAGAGACTGAATGACTCTGATAGAAGGAGGCCGATGGGGGCTAGGTAGTAAGTGGAGTCCTGGTAGTAAGTGGTAGTAAGTGGAGTCCCAAGTGTGGCTCCCTGGGTCTGTGGACCTACCCCTGGTTATTTCCCTGGTTCATGACTGAATAATTCAAATAGTCCTATCCCCACCTTGGCCTTGTCTGAAACTGTCTTCCCCCACCTGGGCCAAGAAAGTAAACCAAAAACAATATCACACACGGGGAATATGGCACAAATGAACGGCACCTTTAAAGACCTAATGGATGCTGGAGTGGTGGTCCCCATCACAGCTCCATTTAATTGACCCCAGGAAAATCTGAGGGACCTTGCATGATGGCAGTGGAGTACTACAAACTCAGCAAAGTGGTGGCCCGAATTGCAGCCACTGTGCTGGATATGGCGTTTGTTGGCACAGATTAACATCACCTCGGGTCCGTGGTATAGGGCCGTGGCATTCTTTTCATCCCCATAAGAAAAGAGGATCCAAAACAGTTTGCATTGACTTGGCATGGACAATAGTATACATTTAGTCTTGCACCAGGGCTGTGTTATCTCTCTCATCTCTGTCACATATAGCCTGAAATCTCTTATCATAGAACATTCCATAGAACATCACATTGGTCCACTCTCACAATGATACCATGAGGATCAAACCACATGAATACGTTGGAGGACTTATCTCCAGAGAGTGAGAGATAAACCCAATGAAGATTCACAGGCCTGCTAGATCAGTAAAATTATTAGGGATCCAGTGATCTAGGGCAAGTCAGGACATCCTTTCAAGAGCAAAGGGCAACTAATTTTATCTTGCACCCTCATCTCTACTCCTGCCATGAAGAAGGAAACACAATGCCTGGTAGGTTTCCTTGAGTTCTGGAGGCAACATATTCCACACTGGGAATGCTGCTCCAACCTATGCCAGGTGACCCAGAAGGATGCTAACTCCAAGTGGGGCCCAGGGTAGGTCAGGGCTCTGCAGCAGGTGCAGCCCAAAGTGCAAGCAGCCCTACCCCTTGGACCCTATGGTCTTAGAGGTATCAATGGCTGGAAAGGACGCCAAGTGGACCTTACAGCAAACTCCAACAAGAGAATCTCAAAACAGATCCCTTAGTTTCTGGAGAAAGCCCATGACATCTGCAATGGAGAATTAGATATCTTGCAATAAGCAGCTCCTGGTGTGCCACTGGACCCTGCTAGAGATAGAGTGCCTAACCATGGGACATCAAGTGACCAGGTGGCCAGAATTGCCCATCATGAAATGGGCTCTATCAGACCATTCAAGACATGAGGTGAGTGAGGCCCAGCAGTATTCCAT
The DNA here is from genome assembly GCF_020826845.1 of Diceros bicornis minor. Lineage (NCBI taxonomy): Eukaryota > Metazoa > Chordata > Mammalia > Perissodactyla > Rhinocerotidae > Diceros > Diceros bicornis. The sequence goes on from NC_080763.1 coordinate 46,427,341, forward strand.
TATAAAACGGAAGTGGTGCATCTGAGATTAAGCACAAGCAGGACCAGACCCCGTGACTTCCACCGGGGCCTCTCCCTCAGCTCACACCCGTAGCCAGACAGGATCTTCACAATCAGCGGATGGAGGAGGCAAGTCTGAGCTTGGCGCTTGAATGGGCAGCTCAGTAGACGAGTGCAGACTAAAAATGGATGGTGGCCACTCCAGGCCACTTGGGATGGCCTTAAAAAATAGTGGAGAGGGAGAATCTTCCAAGTGGACAAGGCTTGAGGCAGTCGTCCACTTTGTGTGAGAAGAGATGTGGCCCAAAGTTAGAGCACAGATGGATTCATGGGCAGTGGCAAATGGCTGGATCAGTTGTTCAGGGGCCTGGAAGTAGAAATATTAGAAGATCAGCCCCAAGCAGGTCAGGGGTAGAGACATGTGGATGGAGTGTACAAAGCGTGAAGGTCTTTGTATCGCATGCTAGCACGCATATATCACACTGGAAGGCACCCTCTTCGGGAGCAACCCTAAAACACCAGGTAGACTAAGTGACTTGGCCGCTTGACCTCACCACCCTCTCAGTGGCCATCCCAGTGCTGGCACCAAGGGCAGGGGAATGCAACAGCCATGATGGCAGAGATGAAGGTAGCCCAGCAGCATGGGTTCCCACTTTCCCAGCTGGTCTAGCTAATGTCATTGTTGAATGTCAAACCTGCCAGCGACAGGGACCAAGGCTGAGTCCCCAGTCCAGCACCATTCCCAGAGGAAACCAATCAGCCTCTCAGAAACAAGATAACTACACTGGACTTCTTCCATCCTGGAAGTGGCAATGATTAATTTTGATAGGAATAGAGAAATATTATGTGTACGGGTTGCCTTTTCTTTCCATGGGGTCTCAGTCAGCACCACCATCTGAGACTTCATCGAGTATTCAATCCTGACGTGGGATCCCACATAACGTCACAGCAGACCAAGGGCCCACTTTGCAAGGACCCACTGTTCATATCGCAGATCACACCACCCAGAAGCTGCCAGCCTGGCAGATTGGTGGGATGGCCTGTCCAAGGCCGAGCTGAAGCACTGGCTGAAAGCAGTACCTTGCAACGATGGGGTGCAGGCCGCAGGAAGTGGGGCACACTCTCAGTCCATGACCTTTATATCATCTTGTGTCCCCACCGGTAGAATATATGAGTCCAAGAACTAAGAAGTGGAAGCAGGAGGGACCACACTTACCATCACCCTCAGTGACCCATCTGGGGAACTTGTGCTTCCTACTCCTGCAGCTTAGGGCTCCGCTTAGAGCTGCCACCAGGGGACAAGTGAGAATTCCATTGAGCTACGAGCTGCAGCTGAAGGCGGCACTGCAGCTCCACGCGCCAAGGGGCCAGCAGATAAGAAGAGGCATCCTATCCTGACAGGGCTGATTGGTGCTCATCATCAGATGAAGTAGGACAGCTATTTCTGAGTGGACATATGGAGAAGTCTGTGTGGCACGCAGGTGATCCACTTGGGCACCTCTTGGCACACGCTTGCCCAATTTTGAAGGTAAAATGGGAAAGTGCAGCAGCCGCAGCCTGAGAAGGACATGGTGACCCGGGGCTCAGACATGTCAGGGGGGATGGTCTGGGTGAGCCCACAGGGAAGCCACCAGGCTGAGCAGAAGTGCTAGCTAAGGTTGAGGGGCTCTAGAATAGAGAGCGGACGAGGGAGCCGATGAATACCAGCTGCAGTGGCCGGGGCCACAGCTTGTCCACTAACCTTCCTGTTCTGAGTTTCCATTAGGGAGAGAGGCCCACTGGGATCCTGAAGAAGTGGCTCCCAGGACTTATGTGACGAGGAGGATCTGAGCAGTGCAAGGGGCCGTCTGCAGTGGAGGCCACAGCACGCTGCCCGGATGCCCCTGCGGGACCTTATGTCTCCAGTTACAGCTCAGCTGCGCCAAAATCTGCCCCATCCCGCTTCCTCCCCTCCTGTCCACAAGCGTTGATCCCGAGCCCATGCCCTAAAAATCTTCCCACCCACGAATCTACCTGTCAGAGTCGAGGAACCTGACCTGCGACCCTGGGTCTCTGAACGACCCCCTGAAGCACAGCAGCGTCCCCGGCACACCCCCATGAACTGTGACGTGAGTGGGGAAAACCTGCATTGTGTTGAGCCACTGAATGAGGGGCTTGTTTGTTGAAGCAACGAGCTTACCCTGACACCTTTCTGGAAAAATGACCAACTGACTGAGTGAATGAGTGTCTTAGGAGAACTCCCGTCTGCTGGAGGAGGCAGAAGCACATCCTGGCCACTGTGCGGAGCAGGGTCCCCTCTGCCCCTGTGGGAGGCTCCGGCCTGTACCTATGCCCCTGGTCATGAGTTCTGGACCTCTGACCCCCAGGGCCCTTAACGGGCAGCCCAAACCCAGCTGGAGCAGGTGCTGCGGGAGCCGGCGGTGAGTGGACGAACTAATGAGGGGACTCCAGCCTCTGTCTGAGCGTTTCCCTGGCCTACGCTGGCCTCCGCCTCCTTCCCTGCACCTGCTGCATGCACGCCTCCTCCTCCCTCGGAGATGCACCTGGGATCCCTCCTCTGGGCGCCCGGCACACACTCACCCCACGCAGGGAGCGAGCCAGGCCTCGGCCCAAGCACCGTGCGTCCACCGGAGGACAGTTCAGGGTCTGGGGTCTGTCTCTCCCACCGCAGCGGGAGCCCTGGAAGGCAAGGGTTGTAGCAGATCCATCTCTGGGTCCTCGGTACCCAGGACAGGGCCAGGCACTCAGGGAATACCTGTGGAAGAATCCAGAAAGCCTCAGTTTCCCCATCTGTGGGCAGGCACCCTCAAGCAGCACGACCTCTCAGGACCTCGACCTCTCAGGACACACTCGAGGTCCGTGACCCACCAGTGCTGCTCCAGGGCCCAGAGAAATGCCTGCAGATTTGGGGGAGGTGTGCATATGGGCAGTTGAGGGGCCTCAGGCAGGCCCCCTAGAAGCCAAGGGCCCGTGCCCCCTGCCCACCCTACAACAGACACCCTGCCCACCTCCCTGATTCAGACATGCGGCCCCCGGCCTGCACAGGCCTGGCCTACAAAACGGCGCAGGCGCACAGGCGGCTCTGCCCACCACCCCCGCTCGGTCCCTCCACCACCCCACCGCCAGCAGCCACATTTTCTCCCCCTGACTCATCGAGGTGTGGAGTAAACTGCCGGAGTGGTGGTGAACCGGGCAGCTCCCCGGCCAGTTTTGGAGGACGGGCTGCGTAAACACTCCCACCACTAATGAGGGCTTCCGAAGAGGCTGCTCCCCGGGGACCCCAGCTTCCTGCTCCTCAGCGTCTGCCTCCGTGTGGGAACAGGAGCGTCCCAGGGGCATTCTCCTCCCATGGGGGCAGTTGGAGTCACAGAGGGCAGGCCGGGCAGTGGGGCAGGCAAGGAGGAGGGCCGCAGCGGACCCCCGGGAGCGCTCAAGCCCACTCCACACCCGGTCAGCTAGCCCGAATTGAGTGCCTGCTGTCTGCCAGGTCCTGTGTTGGGTGCAGGTGTTACCGGCGAGGAAGCGCAGGCTCAGAGTGGGGGATGGAGGATGGGGGACCAGAACCCAGGTCTGGCTGGTGTCCACATTCCCTCCCTGCAGCTCAGTGGAGTGGAAGGGTCCCGGAGGAGGGCGGGGCCTTTCCACACACACCTCCAGTCCTGGCACCCAGGGAAGGCACACTGCTGGGTGTGTGTGTGTGTGTATGTGTGCGTGCACCTGTGTGTGATACCAGCAATGTGGAGCCCCACATCTGGGACCCCTGCCCCGCTCACCCCTCCGAGCCCATCTGGAACACTGGAGTCCCTTCCTCAGTAAGGAGAGCCTGGAGCACACGACTTTGAAATGACACAAGGGACCCCTGCCCCATTTCCATCCAAGGCTTTGATTCTGCTGGGAAAGGGCTCTAGGCTGAGTTTCCATCACCTGCCTCCAGAACCCATCCTGCAGATGGTGCTGGACCCCAGCTCTGTCAGCACAGCCTGGGTGGTCCCAGCAAGGGCCCAGCCTCTCTGAGCCTCCGTTTCCCATCCTCGCATGGTCATCAGGCCCCAGTACACTAAAGCATTGATGGGCCCCTGTTTGTCAGGTGTTTGCACATTTGATTACTCATCTCTAAGAATGGACCCCACATGGCCAGAATCTTCTTCCAAGCAGAAGAAGCTGAGCGAGTTGGATGGGCCTGGGGAGGAGGCCCTGGGCAAGTCTGGGGCGGCCACTGGGACTCATCACATGGAGGGAAGGGCCCACCTGCCTGAAAGGTGGTGAGTTCCCGGCTCTGAGTGCCCGGCGCGGAGACAGGAGTGGGCACCAGCCCCACCGAGGGTGCCACTTGAGCCCCAGGCCCACGCTGGGGCTGCCCCCACTGGTCCCAGAGGTGAAGGGGGCCACCCTTCACTCGGTGACGCCTGCAACCCCTTCTGTTCTGAGAGCGCTTCTTTTGTGAAGCAATGGTAACAGTAGACGGTAGCTGGTGTTTTGTTTTTGTTTTCAATGTTCTTACTTGGCAAAATATAAAGTTGGCACCCTGTAACAGGAACTAAAGTTGATTTTTGAAATTTTAATTGTTTGCGAAATCCACGAGCCTGGGACTCTATACGAAGCCTCTCATTTTATTCCCATAACGTCCCCACAAGAGGGGTCCGTCGTGCCCATTTTACCGATGAGGACCCTGGGGAGAGGGGAAGGGCTTACCCAAGAGCTCATCCTGCAGGTTGGGGGTGGGGTCTGAACTGGGCTGTCTGACCAGCCCCCCTTCCTGACCCAGCTCCCGCCTGCCCCGTGGCCCTTCTGGGACCGGCCACCACCCTCCGGGGATGGAAGCCTCCCTGCTCCCGTCCAGCCATTCGCAGGAGAAGTTGTCACCTTGGCACTGGCCACCGATTTGAGTCAGCCCACCCCAACCCAGGACTCCTTCCCCGCACACACCCCCTCAGCCCGTGGCCACCCCAGTGAGCTCTCTCAGCCCGCTCCCACCTCCCCTAGCCGACTGAACAACCAGGACCCCCTGGAATAGGCATCATCCGGACTCACCCCTCCTGGCCCAGCCGGCCCGCGGGCCTCCCCTCTAGAACTGGGCTGTGGCCCACAGCCTTGGGGGCTTGGCCTGGGCTGGTGAGCCAGGGGTCCTGGGCCACCTGACCTAGGCTGCCAGCAGCACGCTGTCCTGAAGTGGCCCGGACCAAAGGGCCCAACAGCAGTTACTCAACGACAATGAGGACAAGTTGTTTGCGGTGGCCACAGGCCAAGGGCTCCAACTGTGGTCTTGCCTCGCCTCCAGAGACATCTGGGAAGGGGGGTGTGGCCACACGAGCCCCTCCTGGCTGCCACATCCTCAGCACTCGCTGTTCTGCCCGGTGAGCGAGCCCTTATCGCGCTGCCCCTTCCTCTGGGCTTCTCCAGTGAATGCCGAACTCCACAGGTTGGCATTCGAGGGCCCAACGTATCCCTCCCACCTGGTTTCCCATGCGCTGCATGCATCCTGACGTCCAGCTGGATCCCATCCTTTCCTTTCCTCATGCTGTTCCCTGCATCTGGAATGCCTGGTCCTCCGCCCCAGCCTGTCGGAACTGTAGACTCCTGCCCAGTCCCGGTGTCTCCTGCGGCAGCACCACCTCCGCCCTGATGCCCTTCTGGTGCCCCCACCAAGGGATCACTTCATGCTCTGAGTCCCTGGGGCCCTTTCTCAGAGCCTCAGTGTTTTCGTCTGTAAAGCAGGCACAGTAATGGTGCTGAGCTCACCAGGTGTGGTGAGGACTAAATAGGTGAAACAGTTCCCGTAAATCCCAGCCACTCCCACTCAGTAGGTGCTGGGTAAATGGTGGCTTTATTATTGTCGTTATTACGTGATTCCCGTCACCGTGGGCGGCTCTTCCTCCTCCTCCACCCGCCTGACTGCTGGTCTTCCCTGGAGCTCCGTCTGCACCCTCTGGCCTCCTCCTTCTCCCCACCCTCCCTGAGCAATCCCACTCTCTCCCATGGCCTTCGCCACCACCCACAGCTGTCTCAGGGGCCCCCCTCCTGGGTGCCATGCTGGCGTGCCCAGCTGCCTTGTGGGCACATCCTCGTGGAAGACCCTCTGGGCCTCAGAGTCAGCACTGCCCCCACTGCCACATTCCCCACCTCCTCCTGCCCCAGTGGACTCTGCTGGCTGGGTGCTAGAAAGTTGTTTCCACCCCCACTCCTGGTGCCAAATCCTGTATTATTCAGAAATGCCTTTGGCTGCTAACAGAAGGCCCAGTGAACGGTGACTTAACCAAAGAGGGTTTTGTTTTTCCAGTATAACAAGGAGGCTGCAGGTCTGGGGCTGCTGGCGTTGGTTCGACAGCCCTAGGCCAGCCAGTGATGATTCCCCTTGGCCTTGCCCTCATTGCTGCGAGATGGCTGCCGCAGCTCCAAACACAAACCCTCAAACCGTGTTCAAAGGCCAGAAGCAGGAGGAGGTGCAGAGGGCATTCCTCCTCACATACCTTCTCCATCAGGCAGGACAAAACCTTCCCCAGGAGCTCCCCAGGAAACATCCCCTTGCATCTCCAGGCCAGACCCCGCTTACGTAGCCTCACCCGGCTGCAAGGGAGTCTGGGAAGGCAGTTTCCTATCACAGTGCACTCGGTGCACTCGTGACAGACACCTGGACTCCTCCCTCCCCGCTGCAACCTCCAGCCAGCCCCTGGGCCCTGCCCCTCCTCCCTCCTCCCTGCCCGTCAGTCCCTGCTCTGCACTAGGTCCCTCACCTCTAGTCTCCCGGCCCCAGGCCCACCCCCTCCAGTCCATTGAACAAGCAGAGGGATATTTTCAAAATCCAAACCTTCCCAGGACTTCTGACTTCTCTAGGAAAAGCTCGAGCTCCTTCGTCTGTCCCCCAAGGCCTCCTGCCCCGGCCCTGGCTATCTTTCCAACCTTCTCCCACACCATTTGCCAATGACCCACAGCCTTAGTAAGGATTTCCCAGATCCCACCCCAGACAGGGAATGAGTGCACGTGGTTTTAGTGGGAGAAGGTCCCAGGACTCCAGGAAGGGAGCCGGGAAGTCAGCAGGGCGGGGAAGGAGCCAGCAAGGAGTTACCCTGGAAACCAGAGCATATCGCCACGGGGAACTCTGGGACCCGCCTGAAGGGCACAGGAGATGGGGTATCGATCCACCTGCTCTCAACAGCGGGGGCGGGGAGGGGGGGACAGGGTGAGTCCTAATTCTCTGGTACTTCTGGCCTGACCTGCTCCCTCAGGCAAAGCGATACAGGAGCCAAGGATGGACATGGGGGCCTGTACGTCATCACAGTGAGACAGAAGGGGTGCGGGCGGGCACTGGGCAGTAGGCTTCCTTCCGACCCCCCACACTCGCTCCTCCTCTCGGGAGGAATTCTCATCCTGCATCTCCTGCCCAGGCCTCCCTTCCAGCTGTTATCTCTACTCACCTTTCAAATGCTCCCTCGCCTCAACCCCCCAGCCTCAGCACCAGCCCAGCCCAGTCCAGCCCACCTCGCTCCTTCTCTGGGACTAGGAAGAGACTTTCCCAAATGGAGCCATTCTCCCCAGCCCAGCCCAGTTCTGGCTTGAAGGCTGGGTCAGCCTCAAACCCCCACCCTTGCTGTGGCCTCAGGCCTTGAGCCCTTCCCACCCCCTGGAAGGGGAGGCAGGAGGGAGAGGGGAAGGGAAGCCAGATAGCCTTGTCCCTCCGGGGCGTGGCTCCAGCAGGTAGCAGAGCTGGGGCGCCAGGCTGCCCACTCCACTGCTGCTGGGGGTCACGGATGTGGGCTGGAGGCCACAGTGAGCACAGAGGGAGGAGGACCAAGAGGAGAGCACTGAGGGCAGCCCAGCCCGTCACCACAGGATGCGAGATGACAGCCTGGATAAGGAAGGAGCCAGGTCCTCGGAGCTGCCAGGGCTAGGTTCAAATCCTGCAGCGGCCTGCCATAGAATGCTGCTGCAGTCTGGCAAGCTGCTTCACCCCTGTGGGCCTCAGTCTTCTCGCTAGGACAGTGGGCACAGTCACACCCGCATCACAGGCTGGCTTCAAGGAAGGCACTTGGTGTGCCTGTACAGCCTCCCAGGCTCAGCGCAACCATCATCTCTATCGAGGGCCAGGCAGAGGGCCACTTCATGCCCAGGCCCCTGGCTCTGTGCAGCCGAGTCTCGGGGTGCCAGTGTCTGTGTCCTTGCCTGTCACCCCATAAGACCAACAGCTCCACCAGACAGGCCCGAGCCCCCTCAAGACACCCACCCAGGGCTCCAAGTGGGGGAGGACGTTCCCCCCCCCTCAGCATCCCTGCTGCCCTTGTTCTCCATCCAGGCCCCTGTGGAGCAGGGCCAAAGCTGGCTGCCCACTGGACCATCAAGAGCTCAGTGGCTCAGGCCCCTGTAGGACTCCTCCCTTCGGCCTCACCCTGCCCGGCAGCCCCAGCTCAGAGCCAAGGCACAGGACAGGGCCAGGGAGCACCCAGGCTCCAGGGGGCTAAGGCAGCAGGGTCCCCAGGGTCCATGACCACAAGGGGCTGGGACTTTGCACTGCATCCTTTGGGGGAGCATTCCTCAGAGTCTCTCTCATCTCGCTGTACAGTGGCACGTGAGAGATGGGACAGCCCTTGGAAGCCATCTGAAGGCGGGAAAGTAGAGGCCCAGAGAGGGCAGAGATGTATCCAAAGCAGCACAGCCAGCTCACACCCGGGCAGAGCATGGAGCCTGGGCCTTGTTCTCCCAGCCCAGGAGACCTTCTCCTCACCCACACTTCACCCAGTGACCTCCCGAAGCAGAACTAGCCTTTGAAAACTTCCCTGGGCCGTGGGAAGGAGCCAGGAGCCTGGGGACTAAGCCTTGAAACCATTTCCCCTCACTGAGCCTCAGTTTCCCCTTTAGGAAGTGGCCATCAGGGGCTCCCGGGAGACCTATAAGCTTTGCAGTGCACACTGGGGAAGAAGGTCAGTTGGAAAGGGCATCTGCAGCCTGAGGTGCCCTGTGATAGGAGAGAAGACCCTCGCCCCCCCTCACTGCTCAGTGTGCTCCAGGCCCGTCTAACCTGCCTCTGTCCTGGGTGATGGGAGGTAGGTGAGGCCAGCCCACAGGCCAGTGCCTGCCCTGGAAGCAGAGAAAGGGCAGCAGGCTCAAGCCTCCAGGCCCCCTCCCCAGCCCCTGAGACCCTCCCCCATGCCCACCTCCATCCCTTGGGGTCTGAGGGCTGATGGGAGTCCAGCCCCGTGGCAATGTCCCCGGCCGGGTGGTGCCCGCGAGTGTGTGAGGGTGGCTGCCAGCTCTCTGGGTGTCTCACTAATTGTACCCTAGGGCGTGGGCCACTGTGGGCCCCCCGGGCCCACGAGGCAGAAGAAGGAGGCAGGGACTGGGTGGAGGGAGGCGGGAAAGCCCCAGGCGGCAAAGCTGGGTCAGCGACAGGCGGCCCAGCGCCCGGGCCGAGGACAGGACACTGTGTTTTGATTATTTCCAGTTTCCTGACCCCCAAGTGGTGATTTAATGTTCCTGTTTACTCCGAGGGCTAGAACAGAAGGCGGGACAGCTATGCTGGCCTCCTTGGCCTCCCCTGGCGTCACCCCCAAACTCTGAGCAGGGAAGTGGTCGGAGGGAGCAAAGGGCCCCGGGGGACAGTGCGAGACCTCTGGGTGTGTTGGGGACCTCGGATGGGCTCAGGGCTGGGCTTTGCACAAAGCAGGTCCTGTCGGGGTTGAAGGGTGTGACCTGCCCACAAGAAGTATGGCTGGGTGACCCCCAGAGTGGCGTGAGGGGTTGCCTGACTCTGGGGGCCAGTGCCCAGGGCCCCCTCGCCCAGCTCCCCCGGGTCAGGGCAGACGCGTCCACGTTCTGGGACCTCCCCGACGTTGTCCGGGGCTTGGACCTTGGCTGGGACCCTGACCCCACTCAGTCTGAGTACATTTCAGGGACTACTTGGCAGGCAGAGCCAGGAGCCTGTGGCCGTCTGGGAGGGGCTCCAGAAGTCATAAGCCCAGCTCCCTGCTCCTGAAATCTTGGCACACAGGGCCCGGCTTGTAAAACCACTCGAACTTCCATAGCATCCTCTGAGGTTGCGGCCACACATGGCAAAGGGAAGGGTGTTCCTTTTTTAAATTACAAGTAATCTAGTTTTTATGTTTAAATCAACACAAGTTTATGTCATTGTTGGCAAGAAAATTAAAATGCTGATATATTTTCTGCACAGGGACGTCCTACCCTACGGGGTCCGTTCCTTTATTCAAGAAGCATCCATCAGCACTGGGCAGGCGCTGGGACCACAGACAAGAAGCCAGAGGAGAGAGGCAGGCGAGGGAGGGGCTGTGGCCAGGGCCGGGCCGGGGAGAGCCCCCTCGAGTGAGGACTGCTGAGGGAACGGAGGGAGCCATGCAGGAGCAATGGGGTGAGTCCACGGACAAGAATGAGGGCTCGGAACGAGGAGCAGCCTGGACACAGCCATGGAGGTCTCAAGGCTCCAGATGCGCACGGAGCCCAGGAGCGCTGCTTGGAGGACCCGTGTGCACCCAATGTCACCACGACTCCTTCTTCCCCCTATAAGCTACAGAGAGGACAGGAAAGTCACAGAGTGAGATGTGGGACTCGAGGACCCCAGCAGCTCAGGGTCCCCTGTAGGATAACAGGGACCAACTTTTTGATGCCACCTCTAGTCTTCAGTTGGCCTCGGGCAGAGCCCGAGGTGTCAGGAAGGAAGGTCTCTGTCAGGTGCTATCCTCGAAAAAGGGGGCGCAGCGAGCCTTCCTGCATTGCCCTGGATGTCACTAAGGTCCTGGGGTGGCAGAGCTGGGCAGGCCCAGGAGATCACAGCCCTCGCCCTATCTCCACCTCTGACGCCCTGTTTGACCGTGAACTCAGTTTCCCCCTCACTGAAACCAGAGTTGGGCCCGAGGACCCCTTAGGTGCTCCAGCCACCATCACAGATGTGGACCAGAACCCAGGTCCTTTCGGCCCTCTTCACCCACCGTTCACACAGTGCTGCTGTCCAGTCCCTGCCCCGCGGCTTACAGCTGTGTGGCTTCGGGCAAGTTTGCTGACCTCTCTGAGCCTGAGTCTGTGATGCTCGGAATGGGAGTGAGAGCCGGTACTGAGCAGCCTTGAGAAGTCTGACGTGGGCATCGAGGTGATGGGGGCTCTGAAGGACGTTGAAACTGTGAAGAAGCGTGCACCTGGGAGGAATCATAACAGCCATCGCAGGCCCCCTGCTCCGAGTGCTCAGCGGCAGAAGGGCAGGTTTGAGGGACCCATAGACTCAGCTGGAGACCCAGTCCTGCCATTTGCCAACTGTATCCTCCTCTGAGACCTCTTGGGTGGGGCTGACGAGAGGTGACAGGTTTGTGACCAGCACATAGTAGGTGCTCAGGAAACATCCCTCATGAGCCCACACATGAGCGGGGACGACTCTCAAGTGACTGGACAATGTGGCCCAATGGCTGAGACTCCAGGCCCCAGAGGTCAGCGGTCACTGCCCCCAGGCCCTGCCCACGACCCCGCGCCTCAGGGTGACCCCGGCTGCTGTTTGGTCTGGAAAGGCTTGGACGGGGCCGCTGGGGGCGGGGTGGGGAAGGGGTGCTGTTTGTGGAAAGAAGTGGAACAATTGAAGCCAGCTCGTTCAAAGTTAGAGTCCCTTTTTCCAGAGTGGTTGTTTAGAAGGGAAAAAACATGGTCCAAATCACAGCCGAGAAAACCTGCAATTGCCAGAGAAACGGGGGTCAGTCGCCAAGAAGGATTGCACAACCACAGCCCTGGGGAGCGTCCGCCTGTGCCAAGCTCTGCAGGGCCGCGGCTCGGGCACCTTCCCGGGGCCCGGGCTGGCGTCACAGCCGGGAACCCAGACCCCTCACCCAGGTGTCTGAGCCTGGCTCTGGGGACGGGAAAGACACAACCAGGGGGTTACGGGACTTCATAGTTTGCAAAGGGAATCCCCAGGTGGTCTCCTGAGAGCCTTTGCGGGGATGGTCCTAGAATCAGGAGGAGGGAAGGGGGGCGGATGGTTGGGCAGATGGCTGGGGGGCAGCTCTCTGCCTCAGCATTGCGTCCAGGGGTCCAGGGGTCCTGGACTGTGGGCGGGAAGCCTGCAGGGACTGAGGGGTGGGGGCCCCAGTTGGCAGCCACAAGGGGATGGGAGGGAGCCAGTCACTGCACTCCTAGGAAAGGGGCCCATGTCCCCCATGCCCCCTATGCCCCTGCATTGTGCCCCCTACTCCAACAGCCCACCCACCACAAGATGTCCTGGCCATCCCCTGAGCCATGCAGGGCCATGCTGCTGGGCCAGCCCGGCCAGGCCATGCCCAGCGAGGGATCCTTTCCTAGATCCATTAATCTGGAGGATCAGGTTCCACGTCGCCAACTGCAGCTCAACCCCAGGTGATCCGGCTTCTGCTCTGCTGCCCCTCAGCTCGCCGGGGTCTCCACCAAGGTTGTGGGGTTGAAAGCACCCATCATGACCACCTGCCGCCCACCTACTGTGCGCTGTGCTGGGAGAAAAGGCAGTGTCCAGCGAGGACTCAGACTCACACAAGGAGACGGAGAGGGTAGATGCTCCAATATACTGTGGCACCAACACCTGGGAAAGGCTGGTACCCATGGACCCCACTCTGCCACGGCCCCCCCCAACCCGTGTGTCTGATGCCCACAGCCCTCCACGGATAAGACACAGGAGGGGAAGTGAGGGAAGAGCCGTGTGCTCATTTGGTGCCTGCACCAGCTCCCACACCCGCATACCCCCAGGTATGGGAGCTCACGGTTGGGTGCAAGAGACCCCACCCTTGGGACCAAGGATTCAGCTGCAGGTGTCCACCGTGCCCAGTGCCTGCCATCCATAGCCTCTGCAACGTGGTCTGAACTCCTGAGCTCTGTTCTGAGCCTCCCGGTGGGAGCTGAGGTGTTCTGGACCCACAGTCTGCCCATCTGAAGAATCAACGACACGCAGGCAGCAGCCACCATGGCAGGGCCTGCAGACCACAAGCCCCTCACATCTGTCCCCAGGCCCCTGCCAGCCTTGGGAAAGCTCAGCTTCCTGGAGGTCACAGCGTTTGAGTGGGGTCTTGAGGACAGCAGGGATTCCTTTCAGGTGGAGGGCACGGCATAGCGAAATAGCGAAGGCGAGAACCAATGATAGGCCAGTGTGACTGGTGTGTGGCACGTGACAACGTGGGCAGTGGAGGCTGGGGTGGTGCCCCAGTGCCCTGGGCTCAGGGAGATCCCAGAATACTTGCATCAGTCAGGAGGTGTCACTTTGGAGGGCCTTCCTCCCTGCAGGGGGCTGTGCTAAACCTGCAGCACACAGGCCCCCAGTTGTGATTTCTGCAGTCATGGCAGACATCACTAATCAATCACCAATCAATCTTTCCCACTGAGTTCATATTGAACAACAGAATCCTTCTCAACACAGCACACAAAGTGGCCATTTGATCAAAACTGACAGGTAAGATAAAACCTCTTTACTATCCCTGGTCCTGGGAGAAGCTAGGCTGGGAGCAGGCCCTGAGGAGCAAGCCTCATACTATTATCAAACAGCTCCTGCCTTTCCAAGGGAGACCACCATGATGAGATCTCTGACCCACACTGGCAAGGAAGTGTCAGGCTGTTTGAGTCCATGGCTTCCTCCCCCACCAGACCGACAGCCCCTTGATCCAGTCCCAAGACCCTCGCAGACCAGACCAGGCCCTAAATGCCCCGCCAGAAGGGTCTGCCCAGTGGTGTTCTCTTGGATGAATCTTTATTTCTGAGCTTGTTTCATGCCAACTCCTCCTTCAGTCTCAGCTCAGATCTCATCTCCCCCAGGAAGCACCCTCTAATTTTCCCTCCCGTGCGAGTTAGGGGTCCCTGTGGTACCTCTACAGTTCATGCACTCCTTTAGTCATTCAACAAACACTCTGTGTTGTATTCGTCTCTGAGTCTGTAAGCTGTGGCCCCGACTCCTGGCCCAGCGCCCAGGACAGAGCACCAGCAAGCAAACCTGCAGCGAGGGAAGGCACTGATTCACCTGACAAGTACACATCATTCATTCGTTTACTCATTTATCAGGCCCTGGGGTGCGGTGCAATGCAGGCGCCATCCTTGCCGCCTGCCGCTTACATTTTGGCAAGGAAGAGGGACATTTAAAATACAGTTACACATATAATTAAGTGGCAATAAGTAGGAGATGTTTAAGAAGGGGCCTTGCAGGGAGGCTCCTCTGAGTGCTCAGGGGGGTCTCCCTGAGGGTCTGATGTGTGAACAGAGCCTTGAGAGGTGGGCAGGGGGCGGGTGGGCAGGAGGACGGGGGCGTTGTTTGCCAATCTCCTCTCATTAGTCTTCCCAACCACCACTTTGCAGAGGTGGATCTGGAGCTAGAGGGGAAGGAACCGGCCTGAGGGCCCCCAGCCAGGAAGGAGGGACAGACGCGATGCTCTGCACCCAGGGTCTCTTTTGGCCAGATCTCACATTCCCCTCCAGGGGAAGCGGGCTGCCCTGGGGGCTGCAGTGGCCCCAGGCTGCCCAGGCTGGTGGCCAGGGTCATGGCCACAAGGTGGTGGATGGGTGGCTTCAGCTCTCCTGGTGGATGGGTGGCTTCAGCTCTCCTGGGAAAGGAGTGGGGGGGTGGTGTGCAGGACATGGCCCCCACTCCGGCCAGCACACGGAGGTGGGGGTCACCCGGCCCCATCTACCTGCCGCTGGGGTTCGCTCTGCCGTCGCTGACAGGCGCAGGGAGCGGGGCTGGCAGCTCCCCCCACCCTTACCCCCGCCAAATTGAACTTAATTATAATGATAAATGATGGCAGGCGTCCACGGCCACATCGCAGAACATGACAAACACTCCATGTCGCTGAGCCAACAAGCTCCGCTCCCCCCACCGCGGCGTTCCTACCGGGAGGCTGGGGTTATCTCAGGCCACAGGCGGCCCCCGCATGGCCGGCCCAGGCTGGACCCTGTCCCCTGGCTCAGGGTGGGTGCTGCTGGGCAGGGCCCGGGGCCCCACGGTTGTCAGAGACCTGGACCTGAATCCTCGCCCATCCCCTGGTGTCCTTTTGCTCATTCTAGCAAAACATGAAAACAACAACCCCCCGGGGGGAGCTGGCAAACGTGCTCACCAGCGACCTTCTCTCTGGAGCAGTGTCTAGAATCACGACTCCGGCCACACCACCCCTGCGAGCAGCCACCAAGGGGCATCTGCAAGGACCTGGGAAGGCCCCATAAGCCAGGACACTTGGCAGGGGTCGGGCAGGGTGGGCCAGGGAGCCCCCCAGGGTGGGCGAGGCCGCGAGCTGTGGAAGGCCGGGGGCTCCTCTCCAGACCCCAGCAAGCCTTCCTCACTCAACTGGGGCCTGGGCATTCCTGGTACCACGGAGGGAGGGAGGCACTTATGTCCCCCAAGAGAAGCCCCTGATGCTGATTCCAGCCTCACAGGGAGGAGGAGGGAAGGGACCTGCATCCTCCTTAATCATCGTTGCAGGCAGGGCTTCCAGACTGCACGCTGGGGTCCTGGTCCCGCTGCAAGGCCTTAAGATGAATGACAGGGCAAGTGCTCTGTGCAGGCTGTGCCGCCTGAGTTCCCCCATTCCGTCTGCACGGGTGAGCGGTGCAGAGTCCAAGACAACAATAACAACACAGCTGCTATGGGTGTGTCACTTACGCAGACACGTTACTGAGCTGGCCCAGCAAACCAGGGGAGGAAGGGTGACCCAGGCAGAGGGCACCCCGTGTTAAAGATCTCAGGGTCGCAGACAGCCCTGAACTTGGACGGAAGGGACAGCACTGGAGGGGGAGGGGCTGGGAAGATCCTGCAAGGCCTCGTGCAAGGAGGGGGGTGAGTCTGGGAAGGCCACGCTGCCCGCTGGGCGGCTGATGGATTGAAGGGGGGCCAGGCTGGTGCAGGGACAGGGGAGGAGCTGCTGCTGTGCAGGGGAGGGACGAGGGCCTGGACCGCGGCCGTGCGAGCGGAGATGGCGGGCGTGTGGGGCTAGTTGAGGAAGCCTCGGGAGGTGCAATCAGCGGGACTCGGAGACCGATGAAGTCATGACTAGGGAGAAAGGTCTGGTATGCGTGACGAGGTGGATGGTGGTTCCTGTGCTGAGATGGGGGCAAGCAGGTCTGCAAGTGTTTGGTGCGTGTTTCCCTGAGGTGTCCCAGCACAGGTGTCCAAGGGCACAGGGTCCAGAGAGTGTCTGGACTTAGCACACAGGTGAAACATCCGTGGACACTCAGGTGTGGGCGAGATGGTCCAGGCAAGGTGAGAGGGCAAAGACCCAGGTGCTGGGGACTCAGTAACAAATAAACACCTGGGGCAGACCCTGGGGCATCCCGGATTGCGAGAGCCAACAATGGGCGTGACAGCGAGAAAGGAAGCCAGAGGGTGGGGCCCAGGAAGGAGAGGGTATGGACAACAGGGCTGAATGCCACTGAGAGGCCAAAGAAGGGTCCCTGGGCTGCAGGACATGAGGCCAGGCCAGCGGGGTCCCAGCAGGAGACCACCACCCATGCAAACGGGTGACGTAAGCAGAGCTCGGTAAAGGGGAGACTTAGGAAGGCGTGCGCGAGGGACGGGAGCCTGCAGGTGTGGTGCAGTGTCCAGGTGTAGCAACAGCAGGCAGTGACCCCCTCAGTTACTGGAGCCTGGAGCCAGAGGGTGGAGTTGGGTGGAGAGGGCCTTGAGAGGAGGAGGTCCCTTGCTCAGAGGTGCAGGCAGCGCACCACGCCCTGGCAGAGAGGAAGCTGGAAAATCAATACCCCGACTCACTCTCCTCCTGCCCATCTCCTGCTGGTACTTTCCACGGGCAAACCCAGGTGGAAGCCAGTGGTCCGCAGCATCCCTCCACGTGGCCCATTTGGATGTGCATCCCAGGACACAGAGCAGGCGGAGGGTGGGCACAGGTGCAGCGGGCACCTGGGGAGGGCAGCTGCAGAAAGCAGGGGAGCAGAAGTCTGCTGCTGCGAGGAGCTTGAGTGGGGGGCAGATGATAAGAGCAGACACGCTTCCTTCTGCAGATTCTTCTACAAAGGGGAGGAGACGGGGGAGGCTGAGCATTGAGGACAGGTTTTGTTTTTGTTTTCTCAGAGCCCCAAGCTGTGGATCCAGTAGCTCAGGAGAGATGGGGGTGCAGGAGAGAGCCGGGAGAGTTGGGTGGGGGTGGAAAGTTTGACAGCAGGAGGTGGAGATGACACAGCGGCAGCATCCGGATCCAGTGGGCAGCTTGCTCAGGTGCGAAGGGCCTCGGGCTCTCCCAGGGTTGGGGTCTGGCCAGGTGGGGCAGGAGTGAGGGAGCTGAGGACTCACGTGATGGGACCAGGAGTCAGACTGGCCAAGCGGGGTGTGACACAGCACGGCTGACCAGTGAGGGGAAAGTGGGGGATCGGGGACAAAGACCCAGATACAGGAGGACCTGAACCGGGGGCAGAGGATAGGGAAGGGGAGTAGATATTCGGGGCACAGGTTTTCAGAGGCAGAGCCAGCTGGGTGTTGATGGAGTCCAGGTGTGCCATGGGAGGGGTGGCGAGGGATGCTGGGGAGAGTCATGGGAGCCACGGGGGTCGAGGACTGAGAGGCCAGAGTGGTGACTGGGACACCTGTGGGGATGTGGAAGCTGGAGTGATGGCCAGTGTGGGGTGGGAAGGAAGGCTGAGGCAGGGTGGGGAAGGGCACTGCTGGAAGGAGAGTTGTCATGGAGCCCGCTGGGAGGAAGGCAGGGGTGGTGGCAGAGGGGCTGCTGGAGCCGGGGGAGGAACAAGCAGGTTGTGTCTCCTGGGGCAAGAGAGGAGCAGCCAGAAGGACGACAGGGAGGAGGATATGGAGCTTCGTGGTGGGCACATCCATGCTCCCTGAGCATCATCAGCCTACTGCACAGAGGGGGAGACTGAGGCCCAGAGAGGCAGGAAATGCGGTGCCCACCTCAAGGCCTGGAACTGCAGGACCCAGAAATGCCTCTATGAGAACGTTTTCATGCCTCCCCCCACCATCTAGGTCACTCCTGCTCCACGGTGGGGTGGTGGAGGAAGTAGGTAGTGGTCCAGCAAGGGCCCATGGAAACCCCGGCCCTCGCTCTGCCCAGCCGGCAGCACCCTGGGGAAGGCAGGGCAGGGGTGTGTATGGGGGCTGGGAAGTGGGGGGCACGTCTGTGTGGAGGCGAGTGGATGTGCTCACCAAGTGGGTAATTATGACCACAGGGGTGACAGGTGCCTACGGGGAGGAGAGGCTGCCATTGTGTCTCCAGGCATTGTGTGGGCGGACGGGGAGGGGGAGAAGTGGGGCCGCATGGGGGAGGTTGCTGTGGGGGCTGTCTGAAGAGGGTGTTGAGGGGGCTGGGGTGGATCTGGGGTGCAGGGTGATATGGGGGCGCATCGGCAGCGTGCATGTGAGGCTGTGTGTGGGAGGAGGGGAGGATGTGGGTGAGTGGGAGCTAATTAGCTGAAGCCTGGTCTCCGTGCAAAGCCTGGACGCAAGCCCACGTCTGGCAGCCTCATCTCAGCCCACACCAGCCCCCCTCCGTCTTACTGTGGCTCCCCATCTGCCCCAGAACCCCTCAGCTGCCCACCAGGGACGGCCAGGCAGTCCCACCCAGAGTCCTCAGCACTGTCCACTGGGTCGGGGCCAGGGGTGAGCACAGAAGGCCATCAGGGACAGGCTTCTGTTTTTCATCTGAGGTTTCCACCACCCCTCCCTCTCTGGCCCCTGCAGGGGTGGGGGGTGCGCACGAGGGCCTCCTGACCCAGCCCATGAAGGTCCGCACCAGCAGCCCAGGCCCAGGGCTGCGGGAAGCACTAGCCCAAGTCACCTAGCAGATGGGAGCAGAAGCAGTTCTCCAGCCCACCCATCCAGACACCAGCTCAGGCTCCTCTGGGGTTTCCAAGCTCCTGGGCTAGCCTGGGGCAGCAGCTGGGCTATCTGCCTCTCCTCTGCTCCTTGGATGATATGCATTTCTGCAGCCCCTCCCATCAACCCTAAAGGCCAGGCCCACATCCGAGCTCCCAGGCCTACCAGGCATGCAGAACAGGGCAAACAAAGAGTTTTAAGAAAGTCAGGAAGAACCACCCAGATGGCCAGGTGCTGAGCTGAATGCCCACTGAGCCCCGGGAAATGGGCCCCAGCTCTAGGGACTGCAGGGAATGAGAGGGGGCTTGTCCTTGCCCTAGTCCTGGCTCTCAATCATCCTGGAGTAGGCTCCATGGCCTGGATAGATCCAGAGGTCATGCTGGGACCTGGTAAGGGCCATATGCTACCTGCATCCCCCTACTCCTTTCAGTTCCACCCAACTTGATTACCATCAACGCAGGAACTGTTTGACACAAGAAGCTAAGGTGCACCTCCAGACAACTCTCCATCCTTCTGTCCATTCATCCATCACCACCTTTCCATCTCCCCATCCATTCCTTGACCCAGCAAGCCAGCCAATAAACATCCATCGATGTATCCAACTGTATCTATCCATCTGTCCATCCTCCCACCCATCTACTCATGCATCATTCTGTCCCTTCATTGATCCAGCCAGCCAGCCAACCACTAGGTCCGTCCAGCCATCTGTCAATTCAGCCACTCGTCTATGGATTCATCCATCCATTGATCCACTATCCACCCAGAGCTCACCTATCCAGCCAGCCAGCTGTCTGCAGATCCAATCATCAACGTGCCTGCCATTGGACCATTCACCCATCCAATCACTGATTGATCCACCCATCCATCTACCCACTTGCTCATTATTAAAATCGAGCACTTGGGCCCCTGCAGGAGTCTGAGGAAGGCCGAACCCCTCTTCCTCCCCACCCTCTTCACTTGTTGCTGACTCCAGGCCACGTATCCTTTCCCTCTGCACCCAGGGCCTGACCTCTTGTACAGAGGTTGTTCTCTGGGGCAGCCCTGGCTACTCCTCCTGGCCCACCACCAAGGGCAGGAGGAGGGAACACAGACAGGAGCCAAGAACAGTGAGCAGTCCCACAATCGCTTCCAAGGAAGGTGTTGGTCCTGCCCTGCCCCGGCCACCCTGACCACATCCAGGCACAGTGAGCGGGAAACCTCACATCCTCGGAGAATCTCCTCTGTCCACGTCCTGCTTCCTCCTGTAACAGTACCACATCGACGACAGTCACCCTCACGTATATGGCGCTGAGGGCCAGACCCCGTTCTAAGCATTCTACAGATATCGACTCACTCGGTCCTCACCATCACCAAATCATCCTATGAAGCTGGTGGTGTGGCCATACCGTTGACAATGAGGCGCAGCGAGGGCAGGAGACAACAAGAGAAGTTGATTGGGTCCTGCCTACGTGCCCGCTGTGCCTTGTGCTTCCCATGCTTTGTCCTTATCATCGCAGTGGGAATCCCTACTGTCATCCCCCTTTTACAGCTGGGCTAACTGAGGCCCGGTGACTCCTCTGAGGTCACAGAGCTGGAAAGTGGAAGCACTGGGATCTGAACTCAGGTTTCTGACTCCATAGCCATTGATCTCTGCCACCCAGTTTTCTGCCAGCGGTGCGGTGGCGGAGCTGTGCCCTAGAAGTGACGTGGGGGAGGGTGGTTGGGAGTCCAGGCACAAACGTGCTCCAAGAGCCCTGCCCATTGGACCGCAGGGGCCAGCGTGGGTCCATCAGACCCAGGACTGGGGAGTCGAGGGGCGGGGCTGGGGCCCAACGGGGTCAAAGCAGGAAAGGAAAACCAAGAGGGAGGGAGACAGACAGCCCCAGAGTCCAGGGCGCTGGGAAGGAGGCCACAGTCAGGAGTGGGGTGGGGACCCAACCAGCGACCAGGTGGGCAATAGGACAGGCCCGAGAGGAAAGCCCCTCAAGCGGTCAGAGTCTCAGAACCAGTTCTGTTAACGGGTCCAGGACAGGGATGGGGAGTGGCGCGGGCACTGGTATTTGTGAAAACTGCTCCAGGCCTGAGCACGGTTTGTGAGGCCCCACAAGCAGCCAGACCCTAGGAGCTAAACCAGCTGAGATGCTTTGGACAGCATTCAGCAGGCGCTCAGTAGATGCTGGTTACCACCCTGGCCTGGCTCCCCACAGGGCTACAGGCATCTGAACGTTGTAACAATTAATTTTCTTCTGATTGCTAAGGTAAGACACGCCCATTGTACCACTCAGAATTTAGGGAAACGAAGGGAAAAGGGAGGGAGGGAATAAGGTCACCGTGAATTACCTCTAGGAAGCTCTGCGGCTGCAGAGGCCCTGCTGTTGGGGCCTGCGAGAGCTGTGCGGGTGGGTCGCTGCATTTCCCACCTCGACCCCCTGGACTCAGCCCGCTCGCCAGACAGAGTGTGTGCAGAGCTAAGCAGCTGAGGCTCTGCTTTTCGCTCATTCCCCCATTTCTTAGCAAACATTTATTAAGCACCTACTGTGTGCCAGACCCTGGCGTGCCAGGGGCCAGGGACGTCCATAGTGGCCGGGATAGTGCAAGGCCTGGGATGGTGAACTGGGGCCCCACAGAAACCGGTCTTGGTCCCCTGAACATGTGAATGCTCTCTCACATGGCAAAGTCTTGGCAGGTGTCATGACATCAGGGATCTTGAGATGAGGTGGTCCTGGGTTATTCGGGTGGGCCCTAAATGCATTACAAGTGTCCTTATAAGAGAGAGGCAGAGGGAGACCAGACACGAAGAGGAGAAGGAGATGTGAAGACAGAAGCAGAGACTGGAGTGATGTGGCCACAAGCCAAGGTCACCACCCACCACCAGATCCTGCAAGGGGCCGGGAATGGATTCTCCCCCAGAGCGCTCAGAGCCAGCCCAGCCCCGCACACACCTCCGTCTCAGCCCAGTGACACTGATTTCAGACTTCTGGCTTCCAGAACCGTAAGAGTTCTGTTGTTTTAAGACACCAAGTTTGTGGCAATTTGTTACACAAATTAATACAGCGGCTGTATTAGCCAGGGTTCTTCAGAGAAACAGAACCAATAGGACGTACAGAGAGAGAAAGAGATTGGCTCACACGGTTATGGAGGCGGGCAAGTCCCAAGATCTGCAGGGTGAGTCAGCCGGCTGGAGGCCCGGGGGAGCCAACAGTTTACTTCCAGTTTGTCTCAGTCTGTTCCAGCTGCTATAACAAAATACCACAGATTGAGTGGCTTATAAACAACATAAATTGATTTCTCACAGTTCCAGAGGCTGGAAGTCTGAGATCAGGGTGCCAGTACGGTCAGGTGAGGCCTTCTCGCTGTGTCCTTATGGGGCGGAAGGGGCAAGGGGGCTCTCTGGCCCCTTTTATAAGGGCACCAGGCCCATCCCTCCCAAAGGCCCCACCGCCCAATACCATCACCCTGGGGGATCATTGTCAACATAAGAGTTTTGGGGGAACATATTCAGACCACAGCACTGTCCAACTCCAAAAGCCTGAGACCTAGGAGAGCTGATAGTGTAGTTTCTGTCCAAAGGCCTGCAGCCTCAAGGCCCAGGAAGAGCTGACATTTCAGTTTGAGTCCAAAGGCAAGAAAAAGCCGATGTCCCAGCCCAAACGCAGTCAGACAGGAAGAATTCCCTCTTACTCAGGGGAGGGTCAGTCTTTTGTTCTATTCAGCCCTTCAACTGATTGGATGAGGCCCACCCACATTGGGGAGGGCAATCTGCTTTACTCAGTGTACCAATTTAAATGTTATTCTCATCCAAAACACCCTCACAGACACGCCCAGAATAATGTCTGACCAAATATCTGGCCACCCCGTGGCCCAGTCAAGTTGATGCATAAAATTAACCATCACAGGGGCCAGCAAGTGGCATAGTGGTTAAGTTCGCATGCTCCCCTTCAGTGGCCCAAGGTTCTCGGATTTGGATCCGGGGCATGGACCTACGCACCGTGTATCAAGCCATGCTGTGGCAGGCGTCCCATGTATAAAGTAGAGGAAGACAGGCACAGATGTTAGCCCAGGGCCAATCTTCCTCAGCAGAAAAAGGAGGAGTGGCAATGGATGTTAGCTCAGGGGTAATCTTCCTCACACACAAAAAAATTAACCATCACAGAGACCATAGGAAACTATTACGAGGCCTTGTGCGCCAGGGTAAGGAGCTCTGTCTTCGTCCTGAGGGCAGCAAGGAGCCACAGAAGAGTATTCGGAGGGAAGCATCAGGGTCAGATGGTATGTGAGGGAGACTGGAAGGGGAGACCAATGAGGAGGCCAGGGCAGGGCTGGGGAGGTGGAGAGTGAAGTATACTGAGGAGGGGGAGTGAGCAGGTCCGGGTGGTGAGGCAGACGGAGAGTGGAGAGGACGTGCAGGTTCCCAGGGCAGAGGGCAGTGGAATCATGGGTTCCACTTAGCAAGGGGGGACCAGGGGTATCACCGTGTTTGCCACCACCACCCCTCGTCTGCACCACCACCCATCGTCAGGGTGTTCGACCAGGGGCAGGGCTGCCCCGGCTGCCAGCGTGTGGCCACCAGGAGCCTGGGCCCTGTCCCAAGCCCAGAAGGGCAAGCCCCACGTGAATGACCTCAGCTCCAGCCCAGCTCACGACCTCGAGGGCCCCCCAACCACTGACCTTGGGGGCAGGGAGTGTGAAAAGCATCTTTTTCACTGAAGAAAACAGAAAACCTCGCCTCACCTCGGCTATAATAAGCTAATTTTCTCTTCTAAATGGGGCGTAATCAAATTCAGCCCCATAGCCTCATTTCCAGGCAACTTTATTCATTGTTATTTTTATTCCAAGAATTCCTTGGCATTTTCTGGGAGCCACTGAAGTGTTTAATAGCTGCCTAAGTAACGACATACCCTGTTTGGAGCAAAACCTGGGAGCAAATAGTCACCACGGGGGGTTGTCCTGGGAGGACATGTGAGGTCAACGGGCCAGGCGCAGGACTGAGGGGCACCTGGCAGGCTCGGCGGGTGGGAGCCAGGCTGGGTCGGCGGCCTCTGACTCCCAGGATAGGGTGACCGTTTTAAAAGGCTGGGAGCCCGGGCACAGGAAACAGTCAGGGGCCTCTGGGTTCACGGGGACGGCATGAGGCAGAGGCGTCATTCCTGAGATGCTGAGGGTTGGGGTCATCAAACCAGGCGGGTTGGCTCCCCCAGGGCCTCTGGCTCCGCTGTGACATAGGGCCCCAGGGAACTGGGGGGCCTGTGTCTGCAGCTCTGCCTCCTCATTCAACTCAGATTTATGGTCCACTGGCCTCCTGGGGTGGCCCCAGCACCCAGCAAAGATGAGAGTCACCTAGCCTTTACCACACCTTCTCGGTGGCCAAACTAGAGGACATTCTGCACCCGAGGGCACCCCCAAGAGCAGGGTGGGGTCTGCATCTCCTCTGCGTCCAGCCCGGGGACCCCGAGGCTGCGGTAGAGGGTGGGGATGTGTGGACAGAAGAGAGGGCGGCTCGAGGCCAGTGAGCAGGTGGCTGCCACAGTCCAGTGAGGCCTGGCCTGGGGCCTGGGGATGAGGGACACACAGGACGGACAAAGCACAGGTGGAGCCCGCCAGGCTGAGGGGCCGTTTGGATGCGGACAGTTGAGACACGAGAAGGTGGCAGGTTGGAGGCCGGCCATGGGCAGCTGGGGGAGTGGGGAAACTGGGTGTTGAGGGTGTCAGTCCAGGGGGGATTCGGTGGAAACGGGGCATCTGAGAGGCCTGAGGGGGTCAGGATGCTGGAGCTGGACTCCCCTGGGGGCTGCCCTGGCCACACCTGAGCTTAGTGTCCCCGACAGTCCCCTCCAGTCCCACAAAGGGCTGCCCCAGCCTTCAGGACTATTTTTAGCTTCTCTTGGTCCCCTCAGTCCACATCACACATGGCCACCAAGTCCCCAGGGCATCGTGGGTATTCGGGGTATGTTTCCCATTCATGTTGCTTAAATCATTAAACGGCTCTTTTGTAAGAGTCATTTGACGTTCAGGAAGTCTTTTGATGCCTTTCAAAGGGCTTTTTAATAAGTGTTTCTTATTAAAAACAGGAAGCTACACTTTGCCAACCGTAAACACCAGAAGGTCCCAGCTTGGTCCATGCAGAAGCCACAGGCTCCCAGTGGCTATAAGACCCGCCCAGTCTTGGCCAGGGCCCCGGGTGCCCGGGGAGCTCAGGCTGAGGACAGAGCGGGAGTCTCCGAGGAAGTCCTGGAGCCCAGCCGGAAGGTGCGGGGCCACAGTCCACCATGGGGGGCGCCCCCCAAGGAGGATGTGCCACACCCACAACCCACACTTGTCCTTTCCAGGGACCACTCCGCAGAGAATGGCCCAACATCGCCCAAGCCAGAAACCCAGGACTCATCCTCAGCAACCCCATTTCCTCGACCCCGGCTCCTGCTGCTGCCCTCTCTACTCTCTAGAGCCAGCCCCATCACTCCCCTGCAGAGCCCCTCCCTGGCTGCCCACTGCCCTGAAACGGCGCTCCAGAGTCTTCACTCACCTGAGTGGAGCCCCCAGGACTGGGCTGGGGCCCGTCTGTCTCCCCTCTCTTCCCCCCTTCACTCTCTGCTCTAACAACCTGGAACAGCCTGTGATTCCCTAACTACTCCATACATTCTCATATGCTGCTCCCTCTACCTTGCCACACAGCAAACTCCTACCCATCCCTCAGTAGCCCTCCTCTCTGAAGTCTTTCCTGGCTCCCTAGGCAAGCTTTCCCCTCAGATCTTAGAGCCTGTGTGCCCTGCTTCAGTCCTCCACGATGCTCCCAGCACACACTGCATGTTGCTGCAAAAGTACTGATGCATTTGTCACCCCACTAAACCGAGAACCCCCCAGAGGTGGGACTGTGTCTTTTTACCTCTGCCCAGGGCCCGGCACACAGCAGCCCCTCAGCCAGCGGAGTCCCCAGGGTCATCTCTTGCAGCTCTGACTTCCACGGGGCAGGGCACATGTCTCTGGGGTGGCCTTGTGCCTTCTCTTGCTGGGCACAACCCTGAACTTGCACGGGTGAATCTGCACAGACCCCATTGCCAGACGCAGTCACACCCAGCGGCCAGGGAAGCTGGGAAATGCGTCTTCCGGGGCAGCCAGGTGCTGGAGGGGAGTGGCTGTCGGGGGACCACAGGGGGCTCTGTCACAGACACTAACTGGGAAACAGTTTGTGCTTCACTTCTGGAGAGAAGGCACAAGGCTGAGGAGGTGACAGTGGGATAACAGGACCCCGTAGGAGGAGCTGGCGTCGGGGAGCTAGCCATGAGACTAGGGCCCCAGAGGAGCACAGGACGTGTGGATTCGGGCCCCGGGAGGGCAGCGGGAGATGCTGAGATGTGTTTGGCTGAGTATGACCTGCCTGGGGACATCCTGACGGAGAAGCTCAGTCACGTGCCCCTGGAGAGGGCAGTGCTGAGTGGTGCCCGGCCCGCTGGGGTGGGGGTGGGGGTGGGGGCGTTGCTCAGGTGGGACCCTGGGGGAAGAAGTGCAGCCAGGCAGGAGGGAGGGAACGTGCAAAGGGCAGCCTCCTGCAGCCCAAAGGAAGAGAAGATGCCACTGGAGGAAGTGGCTGCTCACAAATGGCCAAGCAGAGACGCAGCGTGCAGATTCGAGGCTGGGACCATCTCCCTGACGACAGTGGGGGGGGGAGGGAGGGGCGGCAGGAAGGGGTGGGAGCCAGCTTGGAGGGGCCTGAGGACTGAGCAGGCAGGGGTGCTCCGGAAGACAAAACCACGGAGAGTGCAGACAGAGGAGGGAGAGCGGAGGGACAGAGGCAGGAGCAGGCCACTCACCCGCCCCGGCCCTGAGGACAGCCAGCCCTCAGCCTCTGTGCGGCAGGGCAGCGGACAGCCCCTTTCACACATGGAGACACGGAAGCCCCACCTGCAAGGCTCCCACCCCGGGCCCTCCCAGAGGACACCTGGGCCGGGGGAGAGGCTCCCAACCCACCTTTTCCTTCTTAGCCCAGATGTTAGTGTTCAGGGTCCAAGCGGGATCCTGCAGGAAAGGCTCTGTCTCCGTGACCTTATTTGACCCCCACAACAATTCATCCTACGGAAGAGGAAACTGAGGCCCAGAGATGGGAAGGTGGCTGGCCCTGGGCAGCAGGAGAGCCTGTGCCGGGCGGCAGTGCAGGATGAGCACTCCCATTCCTCTTTCACAGACGAGGAGGCAGAGGCTCAGAGAGGTGGGCCTCACCCAAGGTCACGCACAGCAGGCCGGCTCTGTGCCGGTACTGGGCCCCCTCCCAGGCTGCTGTCCCCCTGTGGGGCCCTATCCTGGTGCTGCATGGCTGCCCCTCAGTGACCAGGAGAACAGAGCAGCCTTCAGGAAGGGGGGACCCAGGGCTGCAGGAGCCCCCAGGGAGGCCCAGCTGGTCTGGGAACCCCAGAGGGGGCTCGTCCAGGAACTGGGAGCTGGGCAGAGGGTACCGCACTCACCTTCTTCCCTCCCCATTGCTCCACTCCCCTCCTGCTGACAACCTCATAACCTTGGCTGCCACCACCGCTGCCCCTGCAACTCCCTGGGCCCTGCCCAGCCACCACTGCCAGTTCCTGGAAAGGCCGCAGTGGGAATTGCTACCTCCCCAGCCCAGGTCCGGAGCAGCATGTGGAGGTCAGATCAGCAGCCCTGGCCCCTCTGGGATCACTCACATTTCCAGGAAAATTGCAAAACAGTTGAAGAACAAACGGTCAGTTCCTCATA
Organism: Diceros bicornis minor; assembly: GCF_020826845.1. Classification (NCBI taxonomy): domain Eukaryota; kingdom Metazoa; phylum Chordata; class Mammalia; order Perissodactyla; family Rhinocerotidae; genus Diceros; species Diceros bicornis. The sequence continues at coordinate 46,454,794 of NC_080763.1, forward strand.
ATCCTTTCCCATCATCCTGAAAAGAGGTGTTGGGGAGGGGCGAGTGCTGGAGAAGATACCATGGGAGGCTCCTGGTCCCCCACCCAAGCCCGTCCCCAGGAGCCTTGGAGGGGGCAGGGATGGCCAAAGGGATCCGTGTGGGCAGAGGGAGGAGGCGGCCGGTGCCCCCCCGGGGAGGCGGGCACCTCCGAGGGGGCAGGCAGCTGCAGGGCTGGGAGGTTCTGGAAGCCCTCAGCAGCTGGTGCCCAGAGCCGTTCCTACCCTCTGCTTGTCACCCCTCCTGGTCACGGCCCAGCCACGACCCAGCCGCAGAGGGCAGGGGCCAGGACATCACTTCCATCTGCCCCCTGGGATGGGGGGTGGCTTTCAGGGATGGTGTCCATGCCCTGTGGAATCCCCTCCAGGGAGTACAGGCAGGACCCTGTGACTCAATTCTAAAACATGATGATGAGATGTCGTTCCCACGACTACATTGTGAAAGGCAGGACTTCTGTCCCACTGGACTCCATGGGCTCGTGGGCTTGGAGGAAGCAAGCTGCCCCGTTGGAGGGGCAGGAACTGAGGGCAGCCGCCAGCCACCAGCGAGGCAGCTGAGATGCTGATGCTTCCAGCTGGGCCTCGAGACCAACACAGCCCTGGCCCATCCCTCAAGTGCAGCCTGGGAGAGACCCCGAGCAGGGAACTCAGCTAAGTGATGCCCACAGTCCAGACCCACAGAAACTGTGAGATCCTGAATGCTGTGGTTTTAAGCCACTAACTGTTGGCTACTTTGTTACACAGCAATAGCTAACTCATGCAGGTAGCATCTGACGAGACAGGCAAATGCTGGCTTTGCGATCTTCATGCTGCTGTGTGACCTCAGAATCTCTGAGCAGTGTCCTCCTCTGTAGGCTGGAGACGGCAATGCCCCCTCCCCACAGGGCGCCACGAAGGACGCAGAACTCCATGCAGCTCAAGCACCCAGCACAGCATGGGCACATAGTGAAGGGATGTGCTGCACTCCTTACTCCTCCAGGAAGCCCTCCACGATCCCCCAATGGGATCTCGCCTTCCCTGCCACGGACCCCCCAGTGAAGTGAGCTGTGTCTCCATCCTGAACGCCTTTCTTTCCACTGAGCTTCCAGTCCTCCAAATCCAGGTCTGATGCACCCACATCACCACCCCCCGCCCCCGAGCTGATAAGATTCTTCCCACCCAGGAGGAATACAGCCTGAGGGTCCCCCAGCAGGCGCCCCACTGAGGCTTGCTCAGAAGAAAAGGAAAAGGCTCCCCCAGGCATATGTGGGACAGAACTGGGATGGTGAGCAGGCCAGGCTGGGGAGGTGGAGACGGGTGCTTGAGCTACCCTCTGCTCTATCCTTTCTCCAATCCTGAGCTCCTCCTCTAGGCCCGGCCTTGTGGGGGTGCAGGGCCCCAAGCCACTGAGGGCGCAGGAGGAAGGAGGTGAGGCCAGAGCGACTGGGGACCCAGACCGGGCCAGCTGCAAACACCAGAGCCAGCAGCACCCCAAGGCCGCAGGTGCCACAGAAGGGCTCGACAGAGCCTCAGAATGCAGGCCAGACTGGCCAGTGCCGGCTGGAGGCCCGAGACCAGTGGGACTGGATGTCACTTCCCAACAAATCGCTCTGCCCCTGAAGCACTCACCCAGGAGGCAACGATGTGGCTACTTGGGGGGCAGGCAGACAGCCTGGGCCGTGGTCAGCTGGACCACTGCCTCTCAGATGCTTAGGCACATCACAGCCCCTCACCGAGCCTCAGTCTCCCCAACCAGGTAGTTTAGAATTTCCTAAAGGGAGGTGATAAATTATTTTAAAGGGTATCCAGAAAAAAAATTTTCTATTTCAATATTTATTTGTTTACATCCATACGTATTGAGAAAATTATATGTAACTAGCAAATCAAACCCAGAGTTTCAGATTCTATTGCTTAGGTCATAAGCACTTAAGTTTAAAAAATAAGTTGATTTAAATAAAAACATTAAGTAAGTAATAAAACTGATGATACAAGGATGTGACAAATCACATTGTGAGATTCTGCTGGCCCGTATTTCTTGACCAAAGAATGAACTCCTGTGTTTAAGCCACTGTTATTTTGAGTCTTGTCATGGCAGCCAACCCTGTTATCCTCACTCATACAAATAGCCATGCAGCTGTCTAAGGAAAGATGCTCAAGGCAGAGAGAACAGCAGGTTCAAAGGCCCTGGGGCAGAAACAAGATTGGTTCCTATCTCAGGGCTTCCGGGGCTTTGCGCCGGCCAAAAATGCTGTCCTGAGGTGCAGTCAGTGGGACACCTCTGAGCAGAGCAGTCCAGCTGAGTAGGGCTGGGGTGGTGGGTGCAGAGCCCACCAGCCTGGCCCGCCCCCTCCCTGTGGTGGCCCACTGAAGCAGTTATCACTCCGGGAAACTGTGTGTGTCTGCAGAGGCAGGGGCCCCCCCAAGGGTAAAGCCTATGACATCTCTGTGTCCCAGCACCCAGCCCCCAGCTGGCAAAAGAGAGGTCTCGACAGATGTTGCTGAATAAATAAAGGAGGAGATCTGCGGACCCGTGACCTCTGCATCCAGACACCAGTGGGCAGAGGGGCGGCATGTCCAGAGGGCAGAGCCAGGAGGAGGAAGCCAGGGCGCCACTGGGCTCCCCGCCTTACAGGTGGGGAAGCAGAGGCGGGACTGGGGGCGGGGGCCAGTGAGGGCCAGCATGAGGGTGCAGGAGAAGGAGTAAGTGAGGGGAGGGGCCCAGAGATGGGGCTGGCGCAAAGGTGCTGCCGCTATCGCCCCCGCAGGAGGGGCCACCAGCCCCCACAAGATCTCGCCAGTGGTCTGTCCCTCCTCAGCTGCCAGGGCCTCTGGGGCCACAGGCTGGTTCAGCTCAGGGCCAGCTCCACAGCTGGGTGTGAACAGAGCGGCCTTCCTCTTGGCTGGGGAGCCTGGGCCCCAGCTCTCCTCGCCGGACTCCACTGCCCCACCCAGGCCCGGCCCCAGCACACACTTTACTATTGACCCCAAGAAAACTGCCATCCCCAGGCTCTAGGATGCCATCCCGGCCTCCCATCACCAATGGATTCAAGTCCAGGCCCCTGAGTGGGGCCTCTGGGGCCCTCCCAGTGTGCTGGCTGCGACCCAGCCCGCCCCTGCCCCACACGCCACTCTGACAACCCTCGACTGTCAGCGGCTTCTCAGGGCTGCCTGAAGCAGGTCCTGCTCCAGGCGCTCAGCACTGGGGACAGAGCCTCACGCTTTAAACCACACTACACAACAGGTGCTTAGGGCGCAGAGGATGGAGCCCTGAGCCGGGCCGTGAAGGAGCATTAGTTTTCCTGGAGGAGAAGCGGGGAAGGGAGAGGAAAGGAACCTCAAGGGAGATGCTCCACGTCGGGGGGGAAATGCTTGGGAGAGCGCTGGGCTGCTCAGCTAGCTCCTGGAGGCTCACGAGCAGGCTCCCCAGGAACAGAGGGTGGGCACAAGGCTTCCCGGGGCGCCCCTGCAGCCCTCCGAGGACGCTGCTCTCCCCTAGGCTCCGCATGCTCCCTTCCAGCTCCTGACACACCTGTCCGGCTGGCTCCCAATCGCACGAGTCATCTGACTGGCTTAGCTCTGTCTGACGCTCTATTGGACAGAGTGCCGTGGGCCAGCCCCCTGTGCAAAGATCCAGCCTATGGCGGTCCAGCCCTCGGGCCACAGTGCCCGCCCTCCTCCAATCAGAGGCCTCCCTTAGCTCCCAGCTCAGCCCCGGACTCGCGCCCGGGGCGGGGCAGGGCGCTGGGCAGGCAGGGGCGTGGGGGGCGTGGCGTCTGCGGCACGTGAGCTGGACCAGCACTAATTGACTATGATTTTTAAAATGTGGCACATGCGCCTGCGGTTGGGACAGAGCTCAGGGAAGTCAGTGGGGCGCCTTTCCATTCGTCGGCGGTTGCAGAGCGGTCCTGGCCTCAGCGAGCACAACCCCGTCGGGCCCCTGACTCTTCCCCGGCCAGCCCCCACCTCCCCCCCAACCTCCTGCCCTTCCCAATCCCCAGCCCTCCCACTCCAGGCCGCTCTCCACAGCTCCATACGGTGTCTTCATGCACTCAATGAGCGTTTCTCCAACTCCTGTCACGTCCAGGTGCTGTTGGGGGCTGGGGTTTCAGCCGTGAGGGAGACAAACCGTGAATTGCCACGCCCTGGGCTCATTGGCCCTCAGGATGCTGCAGCCCGGCCAGGGGATGTTTCTCAAACCCATCTCTGACCATGGCCCTCGTCTGCTTAACACCTTCAGTAGCTCCCCATCACTCTCAGAACAGGCTAGATCCTGTGGTCGGGAGAAAGAAGGCCACGTCCTAACGCTGGGAACCTGTGAACGTGTTAGCTTGCACGGCAGAGCGGACTTGCAGAGGTGAGTAAGTTAGGGATCTTGAGATGGGGAGGTGATCCAGGCTTACCTGGGTGGGCCCAGTGTCACCTCAGGGTCCTTTAAATGTGGAAGAGGGAGGCAGGAGAGTCAGAGTGACGTGATGTGAAGTTGAAAGGGGGCCGGGAGGCAAAGAATGCAGGCGGCCTCTAGAAGCTGGAAAGGCAAGGAGATGATTCTCCCCTGGAGCCTCCGGAAGGACCATGGTGGACTTCTGACGTCCAGGACAGGAAGGTGACAGATGTGTGTTGTTTTAAGCCCCTGCGTTTGTGGCAATTTGCCGTTACAGCAGCAAGAGGAAACTAACACAACCCCAGCCCCTTCCCGGGTCCCCAAGGCCTGCCAACCTTCCAGCCTTGGAGGGCCTCTCCCCGCCCCCACTGCCCAGAGCTCCCCAGCCGCTTCAGCCCTGGCTCATGCTGCCCCTTGTACCTGATACAATCCTCCTTCCCCAGGACCTGGCCAGGGACTCCTCCCCCATACAGCCCCCATCCCATGTCCCTTCCTGAATGGAGCCTTCTGGATCCTCAGGATTTCCTACCTTGGACAAATGAGGAGTTTGTTGGAAGGTAATGGGGTAGCCCCTGGCCTCCAGATCTGGGAAGGGATGGGCCTGAGGTTTCTAAAAGCCCCGAGCCTCAGCAATGACAGGACAGTCCTTGGAGGGCCCCCAGCAGGTGGCTTGGCAGTGGCCATCCCCTGGCCTTGGGTCCCTCCACTCAAGACCCAAGGTTGGGCTTCTCCCGGGCTGCACGCCCACCCAGGGTCAAGATGGGGGGGCACCTTAACTGATGGCCCCACCGTGATATGAGGGCCACAGAAAGGGCTGGAATTTCAGGAGTGCAGAATCAGCAGGTGTCCCCTGCCCCCTCCTCGTCCCCCTCCCAGGGCTCAGTCACCCCCATCAGAGTGCTATCACACTGGCGCCCCTGTGCCCCCTAGCCTAGCCGTGAGCCCCTCAGGGGCGGGTAGCTGAGCGCTTGGCCCCTGCTTGGGACTCCTCATGGGCAGTCTGCCCTGCACCTTCCCGAGCAGGCCTGATGGGGAAGCATCCAGCTGCGGGGGCTGCAGGAGGAGGCTCACAGGAATGGTCGCCTGCAGCTGCGGGGAGCTCAGATGAGGGCCCTCGGGAAGGGCATCGGCCTCCCCACAAGAGGACACAGCCCCGTGGGGTGGACAGAGAAGGCTGAAGGCCTGGACTCCCCGAACCTCCACACCCCGACCCACAACAGCCTTGGGACCCGTCCCTTCCCCTCTCTGGGGCTCAGTTCACCATCTGTAACAAGGGTGGCTCTGAGCACCTCACACGCATGAGGATGGCTACTATAAAGTAAAATTAAAAAGAAAAGGAAAGAACAAGTGTGGCGAGGCTGTGGGGCAAGAGGAACCCTGTGCACTGTTGGTGGGAATGTAAAATGGCGCAGCCGAGGTGGAGAACAGTGTGGAGGCTCCTCAAGAAATTAACCATAGAATTACCAGGTGAGCCAGCAATCCCGCTGCTGGGTACACCCCGAAGAACTGAAAGCAGGGTCTCGAAGAGATCTGCGCCCCCGCGCTCACAGCAGCGCTATTCACAGCAGCCAAAAGGCGGCAGCTACCCCGTGTCCATCAGCGGCTGAGGACAAACAAACTGTGGTCCATCCGTACAATGGAGTATTATTCTGCCTCAAAAAGAAAGGACGTTCTGACACAGGCTACAACATGGATGGACCTTGAGGACATTATGTTAAATGAAATAAGCCAGTCACAGAAGGCCAGATACTGTATGACTCCACTTCTGTGAGGTTCCTGGAATACTGAAATTCATAGAGACAGAGAGTGGAGGGGTGGTTGCCAGGGGCCGGGGGGAGGGGAATGGGGAGTTGTTGTTTACCAGGAACCGAGTTTCAGTTTTGCAAAATGAAAAGAGTTCTGGAGATGATGGTAGTGATGGTTGTGCAACAGTGTGAATGTACTTAATGCCACTGAGCTGTACACTTAAAAATGGTTATAATGGTAAATTTTATGTTATACGTATTTTGCCACAATTAAAAATGTTTCAAAGGGATGACTTGAAACTGCACCATCCACTCTCGAACTATTTTTTTGACGGCTGTGAAGCCCTTTGTGTCATATTGCAGCTGAAAGGGAAGCCCTGTTCCTAAAGCAGGGGAGGGTAGGGCCGCCCAGCGTGATGTGGGGTGGGACCCCAGGCCCACTTTCTCAGCCCCCACCCTCAGCACCACCACTGGGGCGACCCCTGGACTTGAAACTCCTGGCTCAGCGCCTCGCTGGCCCCTTCCGGGCTCAGGGGTCTTGGAGCCCAGGGTTCCAAAGGCAGGAAGAAGCCTTTTCCTGACTTTGCTGCCCAGAGCTTCAGGGGCCCTTGGTTCTCACCTGGACGCTCCTGAGGGACGAGGTGTGACCTGCGGAGCACAGGGCAGCCAGCGAGGCATGGCAGAGGGCTCCAGGGAGGGTGGGCCTTCTCCAAAGGGGTCAAGTCAGGATTGCTTCCTGTGGGGCAGCTGGGCTAGAGGGGCACATGGGCAGCTGTGGGGACCTGTAATTCTGCAACATTAAAAACAGCTTCTGGAAAGAAAACTCCCCTTGCTCCTCTGCAGCCATTTCCAGAGATTCCTAGATCATTAATTTAAGAGCAAGAAAAGTCCTGGTGGAAAATATTCATTGTTACAGGCTGAATGTTTTCATCTGGGCTCATTAAGTCCACCAGCCCTCCCAGGGAAGGGTAGGGGGCAGGGGAGAGGAGGGAGGAGGAAGGGGTGGCCCCTTTGAATAGGAACGGGGAGAGGACAGTGGAGGGGCAGACAAGAAGAAAGGTGATCTTCACCTCTCACTAAAGCCGTTTCAGCCCAGGAGAGGAACCAACACACATAGGCACCTTCAAAACCAGGCCCTTTATGTGGATCATCGCATCTCAGCCTCACTCTGCAGGGTGGACTGTCACCCACATATCACAGAAGAGGCATCTGAGCTACTGAGCCATCATGTAGCTTGCCCAAGGAGCCACAATTACGACATGGCTGAGCCAGCACTGAAACCCATGGACACGCCCCTTAAGTGACCCCAGAGCACCACATGCTCTGAAAAGCAGTCAAAGCTGTGGCTCACTGACCTCTGTTTAGTAATCACTTATTCATTCTGCAAACAGTTGATTGACTTCTCTGAATCTGTATTAATTAGGATACATTTTGGCTGCTGTAACAAATGCCAAAATAACACTGGATTAAACAAGATACGAGGTTTTTTTTTTACCCCCTCTCTCACGTAACAGTCTGAGCTTCAGCAGTCTAGGCTGATGTGGTGGTGACCCAGGTTCTTTCCACCTTGATGCCCTATGATCCTCAACACCCAGCTTCCATCCCATTGTCAACATGGCTGCTCCAGCTCCTGCCATCATATCTGTCATCCAGCAGTGCAAACAGGGAGAAGCAGCCACCTCTCCTCTTCCTTCTGGGGGCAGGACCCAGAGGTTTCACACGTCACTTCTTACAGATCATTGGCAAGGATTTAGTCAAATAGCTACATGTCGCTGCAAAAGAAGCTGAGAACATGAATGGGCAGCCATGTGCCCAACTCAAATTGGAGATTTCTTTTACTTTAGGAAGAGAAGACACTGGATATTGGGGGGCAACTAGCAATCTCTGCCACTAGAACACAATCTCCCCTCCCTCCCAGGACCACGGTGAACCAAAGTCAAGGCAATGGCAGACTGGAAAGGGAAGGGAGAGGTGATCTGACGAGGAATCTGAGGCGTCTGCCTGGAGGAGGCAACATCTGGACTAAGCCTTGAAGGACAGCTAGGGTTTGGGAAGACGAGATGGACAGGAGTTCCAGGAAAAGGTGGTGGAACTAGCTGATGGAGTGCGTGTGGAGACATCGTGGTTCGGTGTGAAGAGCGTGAACTTGGAGCCAGAAGACCTGGGTCCAAGTCCTCATGCTGAGTGGGCACAGCGAGGCGCCCGCCTCCCTGAGCCTTGGCTGGCTCCCTCGTGGACAGGCCGATGGTCACACCTCCTGGAAGGCCTGCCGAGGGCGCAGGTGCCGTGGGAGGGGCTGGCGTGTTTCCGTGGCTGGAGCACTGGGTCAGCACTGCGCCGGGCAGGAGATGGGGCTGAAAAGGGAAGTGGAGGCCCCACCTGGAGGTCTCGAAGGCCAGGCCAGGCGGTTTGGACGTGGCTCAGAAGCTGTGGGCAGTTGCTTGGCTGGGCAGCATCCTGAGAGGGGAGCAGCTTTTCAAACATGACTCTGGAAGATGGAGAGGAGGAGGTGAGACGGGAGGCGTAGAAACCCAACAGGAGGCAGCTACAAAGTCCCCCAGGAGAGACAACATGGCGTGGACCTGCCGAAGCCAGGGAACCTTCAATCCCAGCTGGGCACTTGGGAAGACTGCCTGGAGGAGGTGGCCTTGAGGCTGTACCAGCCAAAGCGGGGGAAGGGGGGGAGTTTGCCCTGGAGGGGACCAGCAAGGGAAGGAGGGACAAGCCAAAGCCAGGCTGTGCCCAGGGCAAATAGGCCCTCCCCCCCGAGACACCCCCACCCCAAACACTCAGAGCACCCCTGGGAGCCAACACTGTGTCTGGTGGTACACCCCCGTCCCTGCTGATCCTCCCAGTGACCTCACAGGGTGGAAATCCTTGCTCCCAATTTACAGAATAGGAAACTGGAGCCCAGAGAGGGCTCATCACTTCAGTGAGGCCACATAGCAAGGATCTGGGCCCAGCAGTCAGACCCAGAGGATCCGGCACGATTAGACCTTCCTGGGGCTTTGGGATATCCTTCAAAAGTACCCCGACATTATCATCCCAATGCAGGAAGGCTTCTCATCTGGAAAAAGGGATGAAGATCAAGAACTGCTTTATCCACATCACATCCTCAAGGCATCCCTTATGAGACAGGGAGAGAGCTACCCCATTGAACAGAGAGACAGACTGAGGCCAGAGAGGTGAAGTCGCCTGCCCGGGTCACACAGCCACTCAGTGGCCGGTGGGATTGGCATCCAGGTCTCTCCTATTCCACGTCCTGGTTCCCAGGTTCCTCATCCTCGCTGAGGCCTCTCTCCCCTCCCCCTCCTCGCTCCCCCGCTGTTTTCCTGGCTCTCTCGCAGGGAAGAGAACATGCTCTGAGTCTCTGTTTCCCTGGGAGAAATCCATTTTCAGAATCTGGAGGTGTTGAAATGTGTTCTTTTTTCCTCTCCAAAGAGCCCTTCTTGAGGACAGAGGTACCCCAAGAATCCCTCTGGGGCCACCGCCGGCCAGGCTGGAGCCTGGGGCTGCCCAGGGAGGAGAGCAGTGGGCCCCACACAGGGTCCCGGCCTGTGAGAATGTCCATCCTGGGACAGTGGGCGGCCGGGAGAGCTCAGGACCTGCCCACGACTTCCAGCCCGGACCTCAGGAGACGCTCATTTGCCCTCCAGCCAGGCTGCCAGCTCCTGGGAGCAGGGCATTCCTGAGGCCACCTGCCCAGCAGAGGTGCCCAGGGGGGACTCCATGCTGTCTCCACCACACTGTCCCCCTCCTGGTGACAGCCGGGCCCATGATGGTCACAGAATTCTTGGTCACAGAAGTCTCTTGCTCTCAGGCATCAGTGTAAGCATCTTCTAACATTGTGGGGGCAGGGTGAGCTCGCTGAGTGAGGAAAGGAGGGGGCAGGTGTGGAGGGGATTGTGGGGGAAGGGAGGAGGAGAGGGGAGGGAGGAGGAAGGCGAGGGAGGAGGAGAGAAAGAAGGGAGGAAGGGGGGAGGAGGGAAGGAGGGAGGGAGAGGAGGAAGGAGGAAGGAGGGAGATGGGATGGGAAGACGGGAGAGGGGAAGGAGGGGAAGAAGGCTGGGGACTTGGCTGAGGGCTGGGCTTCCCCACAAGCGCACACTCCTCTTCTTTCAGGCCCTCTGTCCCAGCACACTCAGCCGACACCTGCTCAAACACTTCCCAGCCTGCCCCTTTCAATATTTGCTCTAAAAGGAGGGTCCGGTGTGTCCCCATCCTGGTCTCGGCCCACTCCATCGGCCTCTCCTGACCACAGCTTCCTGTGGCTGGATCAAGCCCTCCTGGGCTTCCACGCCCTCCCCTGGGCTCTCCCTGTCTGGTGTAGGCACCCCCTGCTGACTGCCCACCCCACCCCCCCAGCAGGGACCCATGGCAGGCCTGCCGTCTTGGGAAGCAGTTCCCAGAGCCAGCATCCCAGAATCGTGGACTCCTCGACTCCCGGGGCATAAACCTAGAAGGGCCCGGGAAGGCCACGCCATCCACAGCCCACCCCCAGGCCCCCGCAGCACCCCCAGGGGAGTGCTCGGCCTCAGTTCTGAGCCTTCAGGACAGGAAGCAGGCTCAGCTGAGGACACCAGGGGACATCAGGGTGAGGATGTTCAGGGGCCGGCCAGCCCCATGGGAATCCCCCCGCCTGGCAGCCATGTGGTTACTCTGCCTGTCCCCCACCACCCCCTCAACCCGACCCACTGTATTCCTTACATCCCCAAACAAGTCACGCTGAAACGCCAGCAAAGTTAGTTCACTGTGGGCAGAAGCCAGGCCCAGGTCCTCTGCCATCAGCATCGGCATCTCGTCCCGCTGGCCGCAGGGTAGGGACCCGGCGGCACACAGGTTTGTAAGGACAGCTGGTCTGAGGGCATGACCACGAGGTCATCTCTGCAGTGCCAGCTCCAGGCCAACGTCCAAACTGACCTGGAATTCCAGCTCTCACCCCCCAGATCAGGAGCCCCTCCAGGACAGAGGCTGGTCTGGGTCTTCAGAAAGCGCTATGGGTGCTGAATGAACGAATGAATGAATGAATGATTCAACGTGCCACTCTGCCCCACCTCTTGGTTGGACTCCATGGATTCCACGGCTATGGGAGGGCACAGAGATGCCCCCCGCGGGACTGACACGTGGAAACACTGCACTGGGCACTTGGCGCACAGTAGGGACTTGACTGAGGGGCTAAAGCTTCCTGGCCCCTCGTCTCCTGGGCAGAGTGGTCAACGCAGCTGTCGCTCTGCTCCCAAAAGATAACTTAGGATCGAGTTTCCATAGTGATCGCCGGTAACTGTATTCCCAGCACGTTGAGCGGCTTAACCATAGCAGACTCCTGTCCCAGGAACCACCCCCCAGGCCGGGAAGGGAGGCAAGGCCACAGGCCCCTCTTCAGAGGGACCCCCAGCCCCTCCCAGCCCTCTGCCCAAGGACCCACCCAGCAGGCCAGTGGTAAAGTCATCAGTCTTGGAAGGGGGATCACCCACCCAACCCCTGCACCCCCGCATCCCACCCCCACCAAGGGGAGCCTGCAGAAGCTTCTGGAAAGAGGCAAATAGAGGCAGACACTAAGCCTGGCCCCCCGCCCCGGACTCCTCTCTGTCTCTCTCTCTGGACGGCTCTCTCTCACCCTTACTCTCTGTCTCTCTCCGCCCCCGAGCCCCCTGCCCCCCAGGCCCTAGGCTGGAAGTTCCTTTACAAATCACTGAGTCCATCCCCATAGTAGAGGTGAGGACACGGAGGCCCAGAGGGGCGGGAGCATGCCCCAGGTCACACACGGGGCAGTGTCCAAGCGGGAAGCTGGGACATTCCCCAGAGGACTCATCAAGTGTCTCAGTGAGCCCTCAGTGCCATTTGGACCCCAGGACATGGGGGACCCCTCCCTGTCTCCAAAGCTGCCTTCCAGCCTCTGGCCAGTGCTCCACCTCAGGTGCGGCTATGGCGGGGGAGGGGCAAGGACCTGAGACTCCGCAGAAACACATCTTCCCTCAAGATGGGGCTTCGGAGTCAGACGGGCCTGGGTCTGGTCCAGCTTGGGCACTGGCGCCCGGAGGGCAGGGGTGAGGGTGCGACCACCGCCAGAAGCCCCCGGGTTCCAGTCCTGGCTCCATCCCTGCGACAGGTCATTCTTCACACTTCCTGTGCCCCTTGCTTTGCCAAGGAGCCTTGCAGGGCCCTCACCCCCTGTGGGTGCTCTCCCACGACCTCTGGGAGCCCACGGGATGTGAGCAGACACGGAACGAGCCGTGGCTTCAATGAGCTCGTGCATTGGGACGGCTTTCTTTCTGTGCCCCTGCCGTCCCCGTGAGATCAGGCCGGGGCGAGCCTGCAGAGGACGAGGGACACGAGGAGCAGAGCAGAGCCGCCACCCAGCCGGGCCATCCCAGGCCAGCTGACACCAGCTGCCCCCCGCATGCCAGGGAGCCCACCACAATCAGCAGGACACCTGACACAGACCAGCTGAACCCCACAGCCTGTGAGAAACAGCGCCTGTTGCTGTGGGGTTATTTGCTACCCAGCATGACTATGGCAATAGATAGCGGATAGAGTCCCTAACACCAGATGACAGCGCCTGCTCTGAGCCGTGCCGGCACAACCCCTCAAGCAACTGGGGCTCAGAGAGGCTGAGGGCTTAGTGTGAGGTCACACTGGGAGTGGATTCAAATCCAGAAGCTCTCCTGGGGCCCGCCCCACTGTGTGCGACCCGGCAGACGGCGAGGCAGGGAGCTCTGGTCAGTGAGGGAGCGAGGGAGCACAGGGAGCAGAGCACTCTGACCGACTGGGGCCTTGCAGAATGTCAGGAGGACAGGGCAGTTGTGCCAAGGCCAGAAGGAGACGGATTTCTGCAGCTGGAGAAGGAGGGAGCAGGGAGGGCCTTCTTGGTGGAGGGATCTGCAGGAGCAATGAAGGCCTCTCTCAGTCCATTCTGGCCACGTGGCCGTCACCACAACCCCCACTCACGGCCCGACACCCTGTGACGCCGCCAGTGAGGGCAAATTTCACCCTTGCAGAGCCGGACTGCTGCCACCTCCTTCCACCGGATCCATCGGACACTGACAAAAGAAATCACACACAGCTGCTGCTCCTGGAGCACCTGTGTGAGACACACCACGTCCACTGTCTCCCGGGCTCTCCACAAACCCAGGAGCAGAGGGAACCAGCATCCTCCACAGATGAGCAGCCCCATCCCAGAGAGGTTCAGGAACTCGCCCAAGGCCACACAGCCTCTAGGAGGCAGAGTCAGGGTTTGAATCAAGTCCATGAGATTCCAAAGGTCAAGCGTCTCCTCAGATGGGAAGGCCTGGTCCTTCTGGGACAGCCTTGGCCAACTGGCACTTACAGCCTGCCACATCCCAAGGGCCCTGGAAATGCCATTCTCAGAGAAGTGCTTGCGCTGAAACAGCCGCCAGAGAGCTCCGGGCTCCGCGGCTGTGGCTGCACAGGCTTTGCCCCCGCGCCCCGGTCGTGGAGGCTGTGGCGGGCGCAGGGCCAGCAGCGGCAGCAGCCTGCTCCATGTGGGTTTAGCGGGCTGCCCCACCAAGGTGGAGGGGTATGGGTCTCCTCCTTCCCGCCATTCTCCCTCGGCTTGTCAGCAGCCATCTTTCCTCAACACCAACATTTCAAAAGAAAGCAAACAAGGCCGCAATTATTCCCATGATGTGAGATAGCACCTCCACCCGCCCATCCTGGACATCCTCTCCCGAGACCCAGAGGCACCTCCAACTCAGCGTGTCCCCAAGGAACTCAGCAGCCTCCCCCACAGACCTCCTCTTCCCGAGACTCCCGCCCCACCGAAAGACCAGGTCACTACATCCCCTCTTCCAGGCCTCCCCTCGCCCCTTTCCACCCCCTCTCAGGTGGCCCCTGCTACCCCAGAGTACCCTGATTAAACACTCCCGTTAACTAGCAAGCGTGAGTTTTGGAGTCAGACATTAGCTGTGTGTCCTCAGGCAAATCCTCTCTCTGAGCCTCAGCGTTCTCATCTGTGAAATGGGGTAATAAAAGTCTCCACCCCATTGAAGGTGCGATTATGTGGCACACGTTGTCACTGCAGTTGCTATTGTCATTGTGACCCTTGCAGTTAGTGTGGAGGACAATATATGTCTGCCAGCACCTCTCCCCCCTCCCATCTGGAATGATCCTTGCAGCTCACATGAGTTGGGATCTCTGTCAGAGGATCGGCATAAGACCCAGATCTGAGGAAGAGAGCTGAGCCCACCCCGGCCTCTGTTAGAGATCTGACATGGGTAAATTATGCTCTCTCCTCTCTGGGTGGCCAGGGCACCCAAGAGCTGCAGTGACCCCAAGAGCCAGCGCTCCAGGGGCTACCCTGCCCACGTGTGGAGGGAGAGCCACCTGAGAATCAAGCTGGTGCAGCACAGACACAAGCTGAGAGCCTGGGGAGGCAGCACCCTGGCAGCATCCGTTGAGCACCTGGACGCAGCTGTGCCTGAAGGCGTGGCTTCTCCTGGACTGTTAAATTCCTTCCTAGCTTAAGTTAGTTTGGATCGAGTTTCTGCCATGTGCAAACCTAAAGGGATCTAACAAAACACAATTAACGGGGACAGGGAGGTGCCTGGGGATCAAAAGGCTTCACAGAGGTGGGCGTCTGGAATGGGGAAGCCCTCGACTTACAGACTTGGCAGGGCAAGGGGAAGGAGTGGACCACACTGGTGGGTCCCGGACACAAGCTCCTGAAGTGCCCCAGAGCAAGAGTTCCCAGGCCCACCCGAAGAGCAGGGTTATGAGACCAGCTCCAAGCACTTGGCCTATGGTGGGGACTCGGCGCCCGCAGTCACTATTATTCACTCAGCACTCCCGGGCGCTGGACTCTATTCCAGGGGCTATGCGTGCACAACTGTAGGTTTTCTCCCAATAACCTCCCTGGGAGGTGGCGTTGAATGTTCTGTCCATTGCACAAATGACCAGATGGAGGCACAGAGAGTTGAGGTAACTTGCCTGAGATCACACAGTGTGGCCGTGGTAGACACACAGAGCCGCACGGACACAGCCTTCCCTGCCTTTTGTCCCCTCCCCCTGCTCTGGAAGGTCCTATGGAAGACTAGGGGCCCTGTGAGCCAGAGTGAGGAGGGAGGCCCAGAGCATCCCCCTCAAGCACACCTACCCCTCCCAGGGCCCTGGCCGCGGTGGGGGGCTCCTCAAGGACAGACAACATGCCTGACTCACTCATCCCCGGCCCCTGAAGCCCAGGACCCCTCTGGGAGCCTGGCGTGGACCCAGGCTTCAGGGTCCGGGGGAGGAGGTCCCAAAAGGACAAACAGTTCAGGAGGACGCTCTCACCATAAAACAGCCCGGGGCTGCTGGGAGCCACCATCAGCGAGCACATCCCATCACCGCTTTAACCCCCCGCTGAGCCCTGGGCAATGCCAAGCCACCGCCTCATCTCATTTAATTCGCACACAGCCCTGGGGCACCTGCACTGTGATGATTCCGGAGAGCCCACGGAGGTGGAGGCCAGCCTGCCTCAGAGGCTGTGTTGCTGTGATTCTGAGCACCATGGTCACACGCACAGCAGTGCATTTGGCACAGCTGGACGGCCATTTGTATCTTTGGGACAATGGGAATCATAACCAGTCAGGTTTCACCATCAGGATATTCAGGGCAAAATCTGCAACAGGTCCGTGGCCCCCTGTGGAGGACGCCGGGGGCCCCACCGTGTCCCCAATGGGAAGCAGATCCTTCCTCCTGTTTTTACTTTTTCTTCTCACTTGTGGTACCCCCTGGTGTTCCAGGGCTTCCTACAAGAGGCTTGACATGCACTTTGGAACAAGGCTGGGTATAAACAAGACACACACACACACACACACACACACACACACACACACGTCCCCCTGGCACCGCCCTGCATGACATGATGAACACAACACATTCATGATGTCAGGCTCACTTCTCAGTTGACGAAATTGAGGCTCAGAGAAGTGCCTGTCTGCTGGCTGGTTGAACCCCACCTTTTTCTAGAGAGAGTAAGAGATGGACAGGATGCACTGACCCAAAGGTGGCCCTCCAGCCAGCCTCAGGGTTCAGAGCAGCGTCTGCCCTTCGCACAAATGGCCCAGGATCCCAATGACCAGTCCAGCCCCAGGCAGGCCCCGGGCACCCACGGGCAGCCTCCCGTACAGGGCCTCTGGCAGAGGGGCCTGGCTGAGCACCAGGGAGCATGGTGGATGCTCACCTGTGTGTGCACTCGGGGCAGGAACAAGTCAGAGCCCAAGCTGGGTTTGAGGGGTGGGGATGGGCCAAAATGTGAGCGCCCCAAAGCTGTGGCACAAACGGGGCAGGTAAAAGACGGCCTGGGAGCAGGTAAGAAAACATGAGGCCAGAGGCATTTTCTGTCCTCAAGTGGGGTCTCACCAGCCCCAGAGCAGCACGCAGGGTCAGGGCACGTCCTACAGAACTTCCTAAAACCTTCTGCAGTTGTGGAGGGACAGCATGGGGAAGAACTGGACAGTAGGCACCCAGTCCCTTGCAATGCAGATGAGGCCCAAGGGAAGGACAAGACATGCCAAGGTCACAAAGCACGTAGCTGGAGCATCACCTCCCAGGCCTTCTCCTTGGCCCAGAGCCCCAGCCTCCTCCAACCCCAGAACGCTGCCAAACACCCCCACTGCATCCAGGTCCTGGGGCCCCAACATGCCCTCCTGGCCTGGCTCCTGGACTGCCTGCCCGCCCTAGAGCCCCACCATCAACCTCAGTCCTCCTGGCACTCCAGGAGGGTGCCCGCTGGGGCCCGTCACGTGAAGAGGGACAGAGACCTACTATCTCAACCAGACCCCTGTGCCCTCAGCCACTGCCCTCCTGCAGGCTGTCCATCTGTCCAGCCTGGCCACACGGGAATCAGGAGAGGTGGAGGGAAGTCTGGAAAAAAGAAACCATTCCTGAAGCAAATGAGAAGTGTGAACGCATCTGTGCGAGGGCCCCAGGTGCCCATGTGAGGACCTGCCTATCCCAGAAGGAGACAGACTGACCCAGTGGCCAGGGGATGGGTGGATTCATCAGATGCCGTACCCGAGGGGGCTTCCCAGGCACTGTCCGCTCGTGGCCACAGGTCCTGTGAGGCCTCACCGGGCCCCGGCTGCCGACACGCCCTACCTCGTTCACTGCTGCTGGTGTGCAAAAGCGTAGAATGAAATGTCTTGAAATTCTCCAGAAACAAGGTTTCAGTTAAGTCACGCTGCACCCATTTTCTCATTTCACAAAGGTTTATTGGGCTCCTGCAGGGCTGGGCTTGGACAGTCACTGTAGAGGCTCCCCGTGGGCCAGCCTGGGAGGAGCAGGGCCTGAGCAGCAGCAGACACAGACACCGGGGCGAGACACGCCCATGCTGAGGCTGCAGCAGCCGAGGGCACAGGAGGCCACAGGAGGGCACGAAGGGAGGGCTCTGCTCTCTGTGGGGGGGCGGGGCAGGCTGGGCCCAGGCAGAGGTGAAGGCAGTGGAGGTAGAGGAATAAGAATCACCAGAGAAGGAAAAAGAGCAGAGGGAACAGCATGAGTGGAGGCTCAGAAGCAAGACAGTGCCTGGGAATTGCCCGAGCATCAAGAGGCCAGCGCAGTGGGAGGGTCAGAGAAGGGGTCAGTGGCCAAGGAGGGCTGAAGCCCAGGCAGCCAGGTCACGAACAGTGCACACCTGCAGTTCTCTGACACTCTTCACCAGGCGTGAGGGCTGGCCCACCTCCTCCTGCAGGGTGGCCCAGCATCAACCTCTCTGGGCCCCGGGAGTTGCTCTGCCGGGGTAGAGACAGAGGCTATGCCCACCACACACCCACCCACCCAGCCCCGGACAAGGCAATCCCAGGGAGGGGTCAGAGCCCCAGCAGGCCCTCCCAGCCCCGCTTTCACAGGGAGACAGCCCCCTGAGGCTGGTCGGGGAAGCAAGGAGGCCACCCCTCCTCCAGCCGCCTGTCCCCTCCCCCAGCCCCTCTCAGCGTTGCTCCTGGACTCCAAATGGACCCAGTTCAATTGGTCCTTCCTTTCCTTTCCTCTGCCCGCCCCCTGCTGGAGCTGTGAGAGGGCAGGCAGGAAAGGGGGCATGCCTTACCAGGCTCCATGGCATGGGAACCAGCCCCAGCTCCAACTCTGGTCCCCCCAGTGAAGAGGCCTCTAGGTGAGGCCTGGCACTCCCTCAGGTCCCAGATGGGTCTTGGCCTCAGGCCAGGACTTTCACTGCTGAGCCCCCCAGGACAGGTCAGCACAGGATGGGCAGCGGGTAGGAAGGGCCAGGTCTAAGATGAGCTGAGGTTCTGCCCTAGGGAGGGGCGCAGGGGCTGCTTGGGGAGGAGAGAGGGTTTGGGAGAAGAAGAGAGAGAGGGAGGAGCACAGTGCGGGGATAGAGTCTGCAGTGAGAGTCACCAAGCCAGGTCTGTATCCCAAAGGCCAGGACCACCTGGACCTTGGGTCTGCCCTCACCTGCATAAGCGGCTGTCAGAGCCAGACGGTCCTGAGCGCCTTGACAGATGTTCTGGAATCCAGAGGCCTGGGGCACAGCCTGTCAGCCCAAGGAACAGACCAAGATCCCCCAGAGCGGCTGACAGCCCTAAGGACTAAGGCAGCTCTCCTGAGCACCCTGGGCTGGACCCCGGTGGGTCCATGCTGCTGGTGGGGCTGCGCCAGCCGGCAGAGGGGACCAGAGGGATCAGTCACACATCTGCCCAGAACGCTCCTTCCACAAACACTCCACCACCACCAGATCCCAGGCAGCACACATGTTCTCCCACCCCAAGGTGGTTTTTTTCATTTTCTGAGACTACATGTGGGAAGACCTGGGGAGGGGGAACTGCCCCACGGCCCTGTCCCAGCTCCTGTGGGAGTGGGGGCAGGACACAGGTCCTAGACTGGCACCCCCAAAAATCAAGGCATCAAGGCTTGAGCTGGTTCAACAAAGCTGGGACTCCCCTTGCCCCTGCCCAAGAGGGGGCGACCCCAGGCCCCCAAATCTCCTCTCAAGACCTGCCAAGCAGAAGGCTACTCTCACTACACCCTCCCCCCAAATTAGAGGCAAGACAAGAAAACAAATGGCTAACTCAGAGGCGCCCTGCGGTAGGGGCAGACAATTGGGACCACCCTCCACCCCCCCAACCCCCACCCCCGTCCCCAGCCAGGTTCGACTCAGAGAACTCCTAACCCACCTTAAGGACCCCCACCCAGGGTGGTCAGGTGCAGTGTGCGCGCTGAGAAGAGCGAGTACCGGGCTGGCCTTCCTCTGGTGGGCAGTTCCCGGGGCCGTGCAGCCCCCACGCCTCTGCCCCAGGCAGCAGAAAAATCGCCCGCGGGCAGAGAGAGAAAAGGGGCTCACTCACGCGACCCCTGCCTTCCACTCGGGGTCTTGACCTGCTGCAGCCAAGGGTCAAGCGGGGAGCTCACCTAGCAGCGAGTCCCCCCAGGGCCGCAAAACCCGGAGGTGAGGACCCCCGCCCAAGGCGGGGCGTCCACCCTCGCGCCCGCTGGGTCGCACCGGGTCCTGGGCGGGGGCTCCTTGCCCTGCGGTTGACTTCTCCCGACTTGTTCCCTCGTCGCCGCCGCCGCACCGAGACCGATTCGCCCTCGCTCTATCCCGCCCAGCGAGCTCTCACCTTGGCGGGGGCGCGGGCGCTGTCTCCGTCCCGGGAAGAAGTTAGGCGGCCCGTCCCCGGGCCGGCGGCGCACGGGACACTGGGGGCGGTGGCGCTGGACTTGGGCTCCGCCACCGCCGCCCCAGACAAGTCCCCGGGACTGCGAGGGCGTCCCGGGCGGCTCGACTCCCCAGACAGGGTGCAAATCGCTCCCGACCGGGCTCAGGCCTCGCCCCGCAGGGCAAGTAGGGCCGAAGCGAAGTGAGACTTGCTCCCGGCTTCGGGGCCCCAGGTCGAGGACTTCCCCGCCCGGCCCCTGAGCCCAAGTCGCCGGCCCAGGCCGCGCGCTGTGAGGAGTAAGAAGGTCTCGGACGCGGCGGCAGGGCCGACCAGGGCCCCGCGGAGTTGGGGAGTTGCCCCGCACCCCTAAAAGCCTCAGCTTGAAATTCTCAGTTGAAAGTACGCACTTTACGCGTCCGGGCGCCGCCGCGGTGAGTTGGGCCGCTGCGCTCGGGGTCGGCGAAGGTGGCTCAGCTCGGGCGCTCCAGTCTCGACGTTCCCGGGGCAGAGAGCAACGTCCGGGGACGCACGGGACGGGTGCGCCCGGCGGCCGGGGCTGCGCCGGGCGAGGCAAGCGGCGAGAGGGGAGCGCTCTGGCGTTCAGGCAACAGCTACCCCTAGTGGGAGAGCCGCCCGGGGCCGCCGCCGCCCCGCGCCCGCTGCCCTGCGCCCCGCGCCCGCGGCGCCCCGCGCCTGCAGCGCTCCCGGCTCCGCTGGGCGCAGGGAAGGCGCTGCTTTCCCCAGCGCTCCCCGTCTCCGGCGCCGGGAGCTAGCCGGCCGCGGGCCCTGCCCTCCGCACCTCCCCGCTGGGCCCCGGAGGCCGCCGACCCGAGAACAGCGGCGCCGAGTAGGGACGAGATGGGACGGGGCGGGCGCGGCAGGGGCTGCGCGGGCCGGGGTGGCGCGCGGCGGGCTCGGGCAGCGGCGGGGGGCGCCGAGCGCGGTGTGCGTGGCGGGGCGGTGCGGGGGGCGGCCGTGTGCGAGGCGCGAGTGTGAGCGCGCGCGGGAGGCGAGCGGGCGGGCGGGCTCCGGGAGGCGAGCGGCGCCCGCGGGCGAACAGGGAAGGCGGCGGGGGCCCAAAGTTGCCTCCTCGCTGGCCCGCATCCCCGGCGGGGCAGGAGCCGGAGCGAGCGAAGCGGCGGCCGCAGACCCGGACTCCCGCGGCACCTGGGCAGCGGCCCCGCACGAGCAGCAGCGGCGGGGGCGGCGTTGGCGGCGGCGCGCGGGAAGCGAACCGGAGCTCTGGAGCCGTGCGGCGAGCGCCGGGGAGCTCCGCTCAGGTGCGCGGCGAGCGGGGCGCGGGCCGGGGCCAGGCCGCCGGGACCAGGGCCGCGCCGGCGCTCGCACTAGCAGGAGGACCTCCGCAGCGGACGCCTGGGTTCCTGGTCCAGCTCCCCGTCCCGGGCGGCAGCCGTGGCCGGGGTCACCCGCCCCCGAGAGCTGGCTTCGGGGCCCGGCCCCGCCCCCGCCGGCCCCTGGCCCGGCGACCCCGCCCTCCGGCCGCCTGCGCCCGCCCCCGGCCCACGATTTCTAAGGCATTGGCTGCGCCGCTGGGTGATCCCTCCGGGCTCAAGTTGCAAGGGGGCGGGCCCGGGCCGGAGGTGGAGTCTCCCGCCAATTGAAGCCTCGGCTATAAATCGAGCTCCCTCACGGCCGAAGCCCAGATGCCTTGCCAGGCCGCCCCGCGGTTGGAGGTGGGAGAAGGCGGCGGGTCCCAGGGGGCTTTGGGGGCTGCAGCGACCATGCTCCGCTCCCTACTGCTTCACGCCCTGAGGCTCTGCGCCCAGACCGCCTCGTGCCTCGTGCTCTTCCCGCGCTTCCTCGGCACGGCCTTCATGCTCTGGCTCCTCGACTTTCTGTGCATCCGCAAGCATTTCCTGAGCCGCCAGCGCCGGGGGCAGCCAGAACCTGAAGGGGAGTTCAACTGTGATGGCGAGGAGGTGCCCCCCGACGACCCGCCCATCTGCGTGTCCGACGACAACCGCCTGTGCACCCTGGCGTCGCTGAAGGCGGTGTGGTACGGCCAGAAGTTGGATTTCTTCAAGCAGGCGCACGAGGGTGGTCCGGCGCCCAACTCCGAGGTGGTCCTACCCGACGGCTTCCAGAACCAGCATATCCTCGACTACGCGCGAGGAAACCGCCCGCTGGTGCTCAATTTCGGCAGCTGCACCTGACCACCGTTCATGGCGCGCATGAGCGCCTTCCGGCGCCTGGTCAGTAAGTACCAGCGCGACGTCGACTTCCTCATCATCTACATCGAGGAAGCGCATCCCTCCGACGGCTGGGTCACCACAGACTCCCCCTACATCATCCCTCAGCACCGAAGCCTGGAGGACCGGGTCAGCGCGGCTCGCGTGCTGCAGCAAGGAGTGCCTGGCTGCTCTCTTGTCCTCGACACCATGGCCAACTCCAGCAGCTCGGCCTATGGCGCCTACTTCGAGCGCCTCTACGTCATCCAAAGAGGCACCATTATGTACCAGGGTGGCCGTGGCCCAGACGGCTACCAGGTCTCCGAGCTGCGAACCTGGCTGGAGCA
This sequence comes from Diceros bicornis minor, assembly GCF_020826845.1. NCBI lineage: Eukaryota > Metazoa > Chordata > Mammalia > Perissodactyla > Rhinocerotidae > Diceros > Diceros bicornis. Next base: position 46,477,084 of record NC_080763.1, read on the forward strand.
CTACGACGAGCAGCTGCACGGAGTTCAGCCCCGTCGAGTGTAAACAACCAATGAACAATTGACTTAACTCGGTGGCCATGCCTTCGAGCCTTCGAAGCCCACGTGCATACACCCCAAACGAAGTCAGGCTTGGCCAGGGCCCAGTGACACAGCTGTGCTGAGTCAGGGATAGCAGGCTGAGTCTGCACCCTCAGCCAAGCCACCTGAAGACTCTCCCCAAACTCTGCTTGTGTGACTGTCCTTCACCTGTACCTGCCTGGCTCACTCTAAACCCCCTTCTGAGTGCAGATGCCGCGACATCCTTGCCTGTGTGCCCCTGGACTTGTCCCCACAGAGGCCCCTGCTGTGCTCTCTCACACCCCTCCCCAGAGAAGAGCCGGCATGCCTTTAGCCAGGCGCAGCGGCCCCGCGCAAAGAGACTTTAGCGGCGCCCGCTTGCCCTGTGCGCAGCTGGGTTCCAGCAGCGTGTGTGCCGCTTGCCCAGTTGCCTGGCACCCACACCTGTTGCGCGCCGGGAGAGGATGCCCTGCTGCTTTTGTGTCTATTTCTTGTCCCTGAGTTGGGGGAGGGGGCTTGGGATGGGGAAGGGTGGGCAGAGTTGTTTTCCCCCCTTATTTTGGGTGCTCACGAGCCCCACTGCTGATGAGGAACTGGCTCTAACTGGTCTTGACCACGGGCTGGTTCTGAATTGCAGGGGTCTCGAAGCAGCGCCTAAAACAAGAGGGGGAAAGTGCTCTGGGTTTCCGTGAGGAAACCAGCATAAACGGGGTGGGAGAGGGAGGGTGGGGGGCTGTTTCAGGACCAGAGGAAGAAGGCTTGAAAGGCATTGGCGAGGTTCGCAGCGCCCCAGGGAGAGGGAAGAGGCTGGGGCTCCTGGGAAACGGGGTTTGGGTAGTGGAGTCAGGGGAAAGGGAGATGGGGGGAGAGCCTGGGGACTCCGAGTGAGGGGACTCCTGGGCAAAGCTGCCGAGTGCGGGGCCAGGAGATTGGGAGCCGGTGATTCAAAAGCCATTTGGTGAGTGTTTTGCTGGAAATATTCCTTGTATATAAACTTCTTTTGCGCTACAATAATAAAGGCTTGAAGTAAACTGCTTTCAGGTTGCCTTTCGTCCCTTTATTTTTTCTTCCCTCTGAATAGCGGCAGGAATTAAACACAAATCTCTCCCTCGCGTCCCCATAGTGACCCTGGGGGGAAGGGTGGCGAGAAAGAGCCAACGCTGGCAGGGGCGAGGGAGGTGAAGGAAGAGGTAAAGGGATCTGTGGCGGTGCCCGGGGGCATACACATGCGCGCGCGCGCGCGCACACACCTGGGGTGGGGAACGTGGGGTCCGGAGAAGAATGAAGAAGCCGAGCCCGAGGAGTCCTGGAGCGAGGCGGGAGAGGCATGGGGTCCTCACTCGCTGACGCGCGCGCGCGCGCACACACGCACACATGCACATTCAGTTACAGCTGCCCCTGCAGCCGCCCGTCTAACATCTCCGAGCGTCCGACGGTGTGGGGGAGGGGGTTGGAGGGCCAGGGAGCGCTTTGGACCAGGCAGAGATGCACTCCCGCCCACCGCGGGCGCCTCTGCACACCTGGCTCCTCCCTAGCCCCTTTCCAGCACCTGGCTTCTCCCTCACCCCCTTCCCGCACCTGCAAAATCGTCTTCCCCCACCTTCCCTAATCCCGGCCTGGCTGCTGGGGTCTTCGGGAGGCGCAAAACGCATGGTAGCGGAGGGAGAGGTGACGGCGAAGGGAGGGCGAGCACGCAGCGCCATCATTTAGCAGCAGCTCCTACTGTGAGGCGGGCATGGTGCGGAGTGCGCCCCCCGCCCAAGACTCCCCTCCTCCTGCCCCTCCTCCTCCGCTTCCCCAAGTTCGAGCCAAACCTCACCACCACCACCCCCACCACCCCGCAACGTGCTGGGGGCTGGGAAGAGGAGAAGGGGAACGAGGTGGATGAGCTTCGAGAGACCAGAAAGAGAGGGACGGGGGTGGGGGAGGAGGGGGTCGTGGCGTTAGGCACAGATTCCTGCCCGCAGTCAAGAGCAGGCGCTCGCGCGCAATCCCCGCCCTCACTGTCTCCGCGGCTGCTCCCTAGGTGAGGGCGACGCCCGGAGCACGACTTTAGTGCGGCCCCCACCTCCCTCTGCTAATGTCACCTTGAGCAGAAAAGTGGGTAGGGGGAGACAGAGGAAAGAGCACTGAGGCGGGAGGCTGTGGATCGGGAGCTGGGGGAGCATGAACAGCCGAATTTCGCCGACCCGGGAACCCAGGACCGTCGGCGTCGCGGGATGGGAGTGGGTGAGTGTCGGTGAGCCCTTGGGTGTGAGCGCGCGCGCACGTGAGAGGAGGGGATTTGCGTGGGCGAGTGGGGGGCGCAGCAGGAGGGATGGAAGAGAGCGGTGCCTGCCCCACCTACGCGGTCTCCAATTCCGCGCCCGGCCCCCACTCTGCTCCTCCGTGAAAACTTTTTGGAATTGACACTGAGCTTGGGGAATTCTTTTGCTTTTTGCTTTAAAAGTATATAAATTGAAAAATAACTTTTAAGAAAAATTGGCACAGATGGTATTTCTGCATCTCCTCCCCTCCCCCTCCTCCCGCGCGCTTCATCTCACTCTGAAACCCCCAGGAAGAATACGGAGCCAGCAGCCGGGATGAGGCTGGGCACCGGGGAGGGCCCGGCCTGAGCTCCGGCCCTCGCTGGCCCAGATGGGGGCTTGGTAGCGGGGATCCGCCGCGTGGCCCCACCGCGTGCTCCGGCTGCTCCCAGTCCTGGCCCACCACTTGGGGTTCTAGTTGGCTACGCTAAGCGACCTTTCCTCCCCGCGGAGCCTGCGCCCCCTCGGCCTCCTCGGGCTCCCCGGACCAAAACTCGGAGCGCTCAGCGCGCGGACCTACAGCTCTTGCCACTGCCCACGCGGCCCGGCGCGCTCAGCGCTCCACCGGAGTTCCAGCATCCTCTGTTTTTCCTTCTTTCTCTTCTCCCTCCCTCTCTCTCGTCCTCCCCTTCATCTTTCCATTTCTTTCTCTTCCCTTTCCCCCCTTCTTTTTTTGTTTCTTCTTTTTCTTCCTTCTCTTTCTCTCTTCTTTAAAATCTGTTCTTATAAAAGTAAAGCATGCTCATTGCAGAAAACACGGAAAAGTCCCGAGGAGAAAATAAAAGCAGCCCCAGGTAGCCTCCTGGTGTGTGCACTTTCAAACTTGCCTCTCCCCGTTCCCCACACTTGTAAAGATACATTTTTAAAACAGAGCGAGATGATCCTTTTGAAACCCGGTATCTACTTTTGACTCCTCGGTACCCTCTCTTTCCACGTCAGTAAATGTCTCGAATGGCGCCACTGCCACGTGGTCGAACGGACAACCAGGGATGGCTCCACGGGCGCTCCCGGTGTGAGAGATGCTTCATTGGGATAAACGTTATTCTTATTGTGACCGCGGCGACCAGCCTGTGCACACCACTCACCCCCGCGAGCACGTTTCTTAAAGTGAAATTGCCAGGTCAAGACACGTGCACGTCTTGAAAGACGTCTGTTTGCCACATTTTGCTCAACTGCCTTCCAGAAAGTCTATTTGATTTTATTGTTTTGTATTTTCCCACTGCTCTCTCTCTCTCTCTCATTTATTTTTAAGTGAAAAATATGAATATAATACATAAATCCGTTTTCCACATTAAATTTTAAATACAGAACACAGAGCAGAAAGTACAAGCCTGGCTTATAGCAGAATTTTTCAAACTGTCTGTCAGGACCCAGCAGGGGGTCATGAAATCAACTTATCAGATCAAGTCGAGGATTTTGAAGAACTGAAGTAGAATAAATACAATGTGAATACCAGTGTACATTTCACCTAGGGTAACCATAGTTTCCTGAGGCTTATTTCAAGTGTGTGTGTGTGTGTGTGTGTGTGTGTGTGTGTGTACAAGGTGGTTGATGTGAAATGTATTTCTCCTGAGGGATCAAAAATGTTTGGAAATGTTTGACAGCCACCACTGGAGTGTCCCTCATCCAGGATGGCCCCTGTGAACTATTGGATGTGTTTCCTTCCGGACTCGACTTCACCTCCTGACAGTCCTATCAGGATCATGCTGCTGTGTTTGATGATCACTCCCACCCACCCCCACTCACTTGCTCCTGCCATTCCCCTATCCTGTCCATACCTCTAGTCTGAGCAGGTCTGTGCCTGCGGGCTAACTCGTGCCAGGCACCTTCGGAAATCTAAGCATCCCACCCCCAACCTCAGGAACTCATCTCTGCTCTCAAGGAATGCTGGGATCAGTGGGGAGGAGGGGTGAGACCACCATTATTCTTATTGTTATCATCACCATCATCCTCATCACTGGTATTTTCAAAGACCCCTTCAGCTTAGCACACGGTTTGGCTTTAAGCAGGGAGAGGGAGGAGGGGCATTTAAAGAGTACATAGAGAAATTTGCCTCTTGAATGCACAAGTGCCTCTTCCAGGAAGACATGGAAGGAAGGGCATCCTTGGCAGAGGGCACTGCCAGTGTAAAGCCGGGGAGGCCCAAAAATGCAAATTGTGTTCAGAAAGCCAGGAGACGCCAGTATGGCTGCACAGCCAGAGGGTGGTGAGGTGGAGGAGGAGGGGGAAGCAGAGAGAAGTGTTGGGGCCGGCTTGGGGGCTTGGGCATCAGCCCGAGGTCTCTGCTGAGCTGCAGGGATGGGAGCCTCAGATAGGAAATCAGGGAGGTCAGAGGGAGAGGGGAAGGGGCGTCAGATGCCTGGGGATGGGGGTAGATGGGCACTGGGCACGTCCACCATCCACCACTGACAGAGGCACAGGTGCACTTCCAGGGGGCAGACTGGCATCTCTGCTTTTGACCCAGCAACTGTCCTCTAGGTATTTACCTGAAGGAAACAATCCAACTATTGGGCAAAGGGGTAGGTGGCTACCGAGAGGCCCACGGCCTCCCCTTTGTATTATCCAGACGTCCATTGCAGAGAAGTAACGTGCCAATCTGTGGGGCGACCCACACATGGAGTAGTGAGAAGTGACATCTGAGTGTTGGCTCTGGGGGCCAGGCATTGGGCAAAGTGCTTTAGCAGGACTGTTTGATTTGCTCATCCTAACATCCCTCTTAGATGAGTACCATCATTCACCCATTTCATTGATGAAGAAACTGAGGCTTGGCATGGTTGGGGTAAGCTGGGCCAAGGTGCTATGGGCTGATCTGTGTCCTCCTCCAGAATTCATATGTTGAAGTCCTAACCCCGAGCACCTCAGAATGTGACCTTATTTGGAGATAGGGTCTTTAAAGAGGTAATTAGGTTAGGATGAGGTCATTGGAGTGGACCCTAATCCAAGGTGACTGGTGTCCTTAAAAGAAGAGGAGATCAGGACACAGACACACACAGAAGAAAGACCATGCGAGGACACAAGGGGAAGACGGCCATCTACGAGCCAAGGAGGGAGGCCTGAGGAGAAACCAGCCCTGCTGACACCTTGATCTCAGACTCGTAGCCTCCAGAACTGAGAAAATACATGTCTGTGGTTTAAGCCCCTGAGTCTTTGGTGCTTGTTACAGCAGCCTAGCTGACTGATACACGAGGTCATCAACTAGAAAGCGGCTTTGACCACAGGCCCCTCTGACCCCATTGCCGGGGAGTTGACCATCAGGATACGCAGCGTCCCCCTCATGGCGGCTGAAATGAATTAGGGCACGTGAGCCTCCCCGACGCGGACGGGTTCCTCCCCCTGCAGCTGCGTGAAAACGCAGCTCACAGGACAGTGGGTCTGAAACGGCGGCGAGTGTGCGTGCTCTTTTTTAATATCTGCAAAGATGCACACACATGCTGCTCTAGAAAAATCTCCCCCGAGGAATTCACAGTAGCTGTCTCTGTGTGGGTGGGATTATGCGTGTTTTCTTACTTTCTTCTCATTGCTTGTCTGTAGCCTGTGATTTTTCTGTGGTGAACATGTACTGCTCTTATGACAGAGAAATAAAACTAAAAACAGCAGAAACAGTGGCTGTGGCAAGTCGAGACCTGGAGGCGGGGAGGCCAGGGCAGAGAAAGGCTCTGGCTGGAGATGGTGAGTTCTGGACCAGGCCCCGGGGGTGGGAGGTGGGGGCTTTGGGGGCTGGTGCTGAGGTGAGAGATATTTGGGAGGGAGAAAGGGGGTAGGTTGCTGAAAAAATACAGGACACCTAGTTAAATGTGAATTTCAGATAAACAACAAATAATTTTTTGGTATGAGAATGTCCCAAATATTGCATGGATATACTTACACTAAAAAAAAAAAAATCATTCATTGTTTATCTGATATTCAGATTTAACTGGACATCCTGGGTTGTTTGTTTTTCTAAATTTGACAGTCCTAAGTGGAGGGCAGGAGGAAACAATAATGCAATCTCTCTGAGGTGCAGGTAGGGGCAGCCGCAGATCTCAAAGGCCTGCGATGGGAAAGATGAAGCCACAGTCTTTAGGATATTCGGTTCCATCTTCCAGAGACAGCTGGGCCCCTGTGGCCAGAGAGAGGCCCCCAGACTCTCCAGAGACTGCACGTGGTGACCTGGAGCCGAGGAAGAAATGACCATCAGCACAGCCAGCTGCATAATTTGCAGGGCCTTGTGCAAAACGAAAATGCAGGGCCCCTTGTTCAAAAACAGGGGAAAAGTACCATTAAAGGCACAAATGTAAAGCTTTTTCCTTTCTTCCTTAGTACCTCAACTTGTTGGGTGCTTATTTGCTATTTAATGTCATTATAAATAAAGAAAAATTAACATTTTGAATTATGTATTAGTCTGGGTTCTCCGGGGGAACAGAGCCAATAGAATAGAGAGAGAGAGGTTTGACTATAAGGAAATGGCTCATGTGATTATGGAGGCTGAGAAGTCCAAGATTTGCAGTCAGCAAGCCAGAGACCCCAGAGAGCTGTTGATGTAAGTTCCAGTCCGATTGTGAAGGCCCAGGAGAGCCAAGGATGTAAGTTCCAGCCCAAGTCTGAGCCTGAAGGCAGGAGAAGAATGATGTCCCAGCCCCAAGTCGGTCAGGCAGAGAGAGTGAATTCTCCGTTACTCAGCTTTTCATTCGGGCCTTCAACTGATTGGACAAGGCTCACCCACATTGACGAGGGTAATCTGCTTTACTCAGTCTACTGATTCAAATGTTATTCTCCTCCAGAAATACCCTCACAGACACACCCAGAATAATGTTTGACCAAATAGCTGGGTACTCTGGGGCCCAGTCAAGTTGACACATAAATTAACCATCACAAATTATTAGCATGAATCCTATCATTCACCTTTCCAGTTTTAAATGCAAGGACGAGAGCATTTAATCCATACGTGGAGTCATTGAAATTACACAAGCCATATTTCGTAGCTTGTCCCTCCACGTGCGTTTCATTCTCCCCAGGATAGTGGAAACGCTGTGCAGAATTGACTCGACGGTTTTTCTTTCACTGCTTGGTACACACACAATTGACGGACATTCTCTGTCTTCAGTTTGCTGATGAGGAAGGAGGCACTGAAAGAAAAGGAGCCATGGGGCCCGATCTTCCCTTTCCTCTGGGCCATCACTTTCAGGACAAGCGGTTGACAGCTTCCATACACGCTTCCCTGTACCCGCTGAGTCTCGCTGAACTCCCCCGGGTTGCGGGTCCACTGACACCCTGTGTTCCTGGGGCATCCAGAATGCTGCGTGCAAGGGGACGGCAGGGAACAGGGCCGTGCATAGCATCCTGTCTCCTCTGCTCGCCTGCATACTCCAGTGTCCCGTCTGACTTCAAAACACAAGTGCAAAGGCAAAACTTGTTGAGAATTTCAAGATGGTGACAGCAGAGCAGTAAATCAAGCATGGGGCCCTTCGAGCGAGGGGCCCTGTACAACTGCCCAGGATGCACCCCTCTGAAGCTGGCCCTGACCGTCCGGCCCCAGGGCCCTCGGACCATCTGGACAGGCCCCCTCCTCACACCAGGTCCAGGCCTGCACATACCCCACTTGCTCACACCCTCAGGCACACACGCAACACGTGCCTTCACTCAGACACACAGTGGCTGTGAGTCCCAGGGGTGGGGTTGGTTCCTGAGCGGCACGGCGGACTCAGGTATGGTTGCTCCCAGTCCTCCCAGAGGAGAGTGGAGCTCCGCGATGTTAGCTCACCTCCCCAGGACTCATGCCTTCAGCCTCTGAAGCGGAGCCCTTGGCCCTTCCTGCTGCACTGGGCTGCCTCTCTGAGGACAGCCCCTTCCTGGCCCTTTGCTGGCCCGGGCCAGGTGCTGTGGAGATGGAGGTGGATGCTCGCCATCACCGTGCACTAGGACTCTGCCGGCTCAGGGAGGCGGTGGCCAGAGGCAGAGCCAGGGGTGGGCAGGGGAAGGTGCGGGGCGAAGGGAGCTGTGTGTGCAAAGGCCAAGAAATATCACCGCCCGTCGTTCAGCCAGAGACGCAGTGCGTGTGTGTGAGTGCGTGTGCAAGCGTGTGTGAGGTGTACCACATACATTCACTCTCTGGGCCCTCACTGCGCCCCCAGTACCCACCAGGGAGGCAATCCAGGAACCTCCCCCACCTCGCCCCTTCAGGCTTAGGGCTGGCAATGGCTCTGGTGTTGTCAGCCTGGGTACTGCACCGTCCCTTGTTGGTTTCTCTGCACCTTCGCAAATAGTCCCTTGTTAAACTCTCCTCAAATTGCCCACTTGAGAGTGCCAGTTGTTTCCTGCTGGCACCCTGGCTGTGAAACGAGGACAACGCGGAGCCTGGACACATATCTGTGGCACATATAACAAACAGAAGAACACAATGACCTTCTACACGCAGCAGAGAGATGGACAAGGAGTGTGAGCCAGCAACGGCCCAGAGTGGGAGGGACAGCAACGAACACGTGAGGCCACTCACCTTCTGTGGAGGGCAGAATAATGGCCCCCAAAGACGTCCACGTCCTAATCCCCAGGCCCCATGAATATGTCCCCTTACATGGCAAAAGGACCTTTGCAGATGTGACGAAACTAAGGACCTTGAGATGGGGAGACGATCCTGGATCTTTCCGGGGGGCCCATTTCATCACAAGGTCCTTATGAGAGCGAGGCAGGAAGGTCAGAGGAGAGAGAGACTGGATGATGCCACGCTGCTGGCTTTGAATAGAGAAGAAGAGCCACGAGCCAAGGAATGCAGGTGTCTCTAGAAGCTGGAAAAGGCAAAAAAAAAAAAAGATTCTCCCCTAGAGTCTTCAGAAGGAGCACAGCCCTGCCAACACTTGATTTCAGCCCAGTGAGACCCGTGTCAGACCGCTGACTCCCAGAGCTGTGAGAGAACACATTTGTGGAGTTTAAGCCACTGAATGATGGTCATTTGTCACGGCAGCAATGGGAAACTATTACGCCTTCACTAGGAACCAGGGAAATGCAAACCAAAAGAATGATGCCGTGCCCCTTCCCACCTGAGTTGGCACCACATGAGTATGCCCACACGGAGAACCCGGGATCGAGGCTGCCGTGGTGGAAGCCCACAGTAGACGAGTTTTGGATAACTCGACAGCATCACAGGAACTGGACGTGGTCACCCCGTGACTCAGGAAAGCTACCTTGAGCCCCGTAGCACAATGTGGGAGCTGGTCCTCAGAGATGGCCCCCGTGAGCGCTCCTAGTGTGGTCCCCTCCCACTCTGGCTCTGGGCTGGCCCGTCACTGGCTTTAACCAGCGGAACGGACAGTCTGGGCATCTGGGTCCAGTCCTTAGGGAGGCCTGGCAGCTTCTGCTTTTGTGCTTTTGGGGACCCAGAGCCACCACATAAGGTGCAAGCTACCCTGCTGGAGGGGGAGAGAGGCCGGGCCATCCTGGTTTCCCCTGAGCTTCCCATGCTAGCCACTGTCTGCCTGCAGGAGAGACTCTAAGCAAGACCAGCAGAAGGACTGCCCAGCTGAGCCCAGTCAACCCCCAGGAGCGGGGAAATAATAACACAATTGTTTTAAGCACTGCGTTCTGGGCGCCCCGCTATGCAGCATCAGGTAAGAACACCTGGAGGGGGCCCCTCCACAGGAGCACAGGGGCGTTCTGGCTGGTGAAGCCCTGTAATGACACAGGGCAGGGGGGCAGGCGGGTGACTTATGGAGCAACGGACCCCTTCCACAGCTGGAACGAATGAACTAGATCCATTCGTCTTGCCACAGTGGTGCTCAGAGGCACGCTGTGGATATTCTGTATCACTCCGTTTGTACGAAGCATCCAGAAGAGGAAAATCTACAGAGACAGGCAGCAGATGGGTGGCTGCCAGAGGGGGCGGGGGAGTGACTGCTAATGGATGTGAGGTCTCCTCTGGGGCGATGAAGATGTTTTGGAACTAGATAGAGGTGGCGTCTGCACAACACTGTGTCTGCAGTAAATGCCACTCAAGTGCACACTCTGAAATGGCTCATTTTGTGTTCTGTGAATTTTACCTCAATAAAGAAAATTACGGGGAGTGGAAAAAGCGAGCTGCAGAAAGAAGCATGTGTACAAAACCACACCGTGTGTGTGGAAAGTGCACAAATTATCTAAAACACATTTACGGACATGCACACACAGACACAGCAAAACCGTAAAAACGCACGCAGGAGAGATGGAAAGTGACCTCAAAAGGTGTCTCCTCTGGGGAGGGGGGTATTGAGTTTTGTGGGAGGTCAAGGGGGCTCCAGCCATATGGAATGTTTGTTAGCGCTTAAAAATCAAAGACAAGGGGCTGGCCCGGTGGCGCAAGCGGTTAAGTGCCCGCGCTCCGCTGCGGCGGCCCGGGGTTCGCTGGTTCGGATCCCAGGCACGCACTGACGCACTGTTTGTCAAGCCATGCTGTGGCGGCGTCCCATATAAAGTGGAGGAAGATGGGCACAGATGTTAGCCCAGGGCCATCTTCCTCAGCAAAAAAAGAGGATTGGCGGATGTTAGCACAGGGCTGATCTCCTCACAAAAAAAAAAAAAAAATCAAAGATAAATGTGGCTCTGCATTGAATCTGGGTAGTGGCCACAGTCGTGGTCATGTTTTTCCCTGTACTCTCTGTGTGTTTGAACTATTTCGTAATTTAACACGAAGAACGGAGCATACTCACCCTGTCCCACTCCGCCTCCCAACAAAGGAGAGAAGGTCATCAGCTTTTGGAGGCCCCTCCCAGCTCCCACACGGTCACAGTCACATGGGAGAGCGACTCCGAGGGCCCTCCTGATCCAGGTGGCGGGCACGGAGGAGCTCATGCTGAGAGCTGGCACTCGGTGTATTCCGAGGCCGGGCACCGCTAGGTACCACCTCACACCGGCTCCCCAAATGGATCTTCACAGCAACGCCCTGAAGAAGACCCGGTTATAATTCCCACTTTGGAGACGGGGACATTGAGGCACAGGAGGTGACATTACCCAGCCAGCAAGAGGCAGAGCCAGGATCCCACTCCAGGCAACCAGGCTCCCGAGGGTGTGCTTAACTGCACTTACTTCTCTGCCTAACGTCCGGGAAACGCCATCCCAGTCAAGTCCAAGTAATTGCATGCGGGGCTGCAGGGGGCCAGCACTTCCTTTCCAGAATATGTACCACTCTCCCCAAACCCACTCCCCTCGTGCCTTGTTTCTACAAACTTCCAGCACCTTCCTCGGATGAGCCAAAGAAAGAGGCAATAAGAGGTGAGTCACCATAACTATTGGGGGCCCCCAGGTAGGGTCCTGAAGTTGGCTCCACAACCGCTCTTGACATGGGTGCAGGCAGCTCCGCGCCGTGACCCCCAGGGCCATTATATCACATGCAGACACAGGTAAGGAGGAACTTCAGACCACTTCTCAGCCTGGGCGGAGGGCCACCAGCCGAGATCTGCGCTGCGAGCTTCTGCTGCTTCAGCCTCTGCTGGGGGTGAATGAGGCCAGCCCGGGGTCTGCCCAAGGGTCAGGCTTCTGGGGCTCGAGTCTGCAGCTGGGCGCTGGGTGGGCAGCAGGGATGAGGAGGAAGTGGGGCACAAAATGAAATGAGACTCTCAGCTTTGGGAAGTACCTCAGTGCACCTGCACAAGCTCAGAATGAAAAGTGCAAGGCAAAAGTAGTTCCAATCTCCTGGGACCTCGGTTTTCCTCCTCTGGGAAATGGGGGTGGTACTGCCTGCCTCACTGGTGTGTGAGGACTGAATGAGCTGGTGCCTCTAAAATGCCCGAGATCCCAGTGACTGTGGCTGGTAGTGATATTTCTAGATATCGCCATTACTGATTCGAGAGAGGCTGAGCTGGGCTCTCAACACTAACATCGGTGTGGTGAGCTCCTGCCTTCCCGATGCGGTGTTTCCATCTGTGCAAGGGCTGGGTAGACAGCCTGGAGCCAGAGGAGCTGACATTTCCACCCAGAACCTGCCCTGAGGCCACAGCCCTTTCCCCCTTCCCGGACCTGCCAGGATCCCTGGAGGCTGCTGCTCCCGGGGCCCCTGGAGCCTCGTGCCTCTGCCCCGATCCCTGAGGAGCCTCTCAGCTGGAAGCAGGTGCTCTTTGTTGCACAGCCTCCTGCATGGGGCGCATCTGCGGGGCAGCTCCTAGAGAGCTGGGTCCTGGAGCACAACTCTCCCTATTTAGGAGGAAACAGACGCAGCCCCAAGGGCTTGGGAGGAGTGCCACAGACCCCAGACCTGGGGACGCTGCCCAGCAGACCGCCCCACAGCTGGCCCGGGTCAGTGAAGCCCACAGAGCCCTGCGAGGCAGGATTCCTGCGGCAGAGACTTCCAGATGCCAAGCCCAGGGCTCGTGCTGCCAGGAATTCCGCCACAGAGGCAGGATTTGAACTCGAGGCTTGGAACGCCCAAGCCCAGCTCTCCGCCCTTCAGAGGGAAAGAATACTTCTTTAACCCAGGCCGACTCCCTGCCCTCCCACTTATGAATTGTGTGTCAAGGACGAGTCGTTGTCTCCCTGTGCCTCCGTTTCCTTATTTGTAAAAAGAATTGTTCTATTCGTAAAAAAAAAATTATTTCATGTATAAAAAAACAATAGTAGCACCTACATCCTCGGGGTATCGTGAGGACTGATGGCACTGGTAAAGTAAGTTGCGTGTGACCGCGCCCGGGCCCAGAGCGCTGGACAGACGCCGGCTATGCATTGTTGTGCCGTCGGGATTATTACCCACACGGCCCCTCCCCCACACTCCAGATCAATCTCGTACCTCCTCAAAGAGACCAATTTCAACAATCTGGCCCAGGTCTAAATGCTTCTGGATGTCAGAAGTGTTTGCAATTGCCATGACACATCTAGAAATAAATCATTTACAGAAGGAATCTTTTTTATTGCCTTTCATTCTTTCAGATATTGCACAGGCCACTTGAGAAGGAAAAGCAGCCAGCGGGTGTCAGCAAATAATTCCTAGAGTTATAAATAGTCTGGATGCCTGAGCAGAAAGGGGCTCTGAGAGGAGTTTATCCCAGCCCCGCGTCTCACAGGGCCCGCCCTCGTCTGAGAGCTGAGGGACAGGGTCACCCCCGCCAGTGGTTTGAGCCTTGGTGCCACCTTGGTTCCCGGACCCCCCTCCTGGATCCTGTTGCCGCAGCCCCCAGCCAGGAGCAGACACAGGGGCAGCATTCATAGAAGAAACATCGTAAATAAGTGGGATCTCCTGAAGCAGCAGCAGGAGTAGGAAGGGGACAGAGAAGTCACGTGGGGCTGCGTCCCTCCAGAAGTTTGGTGTGCGGTGAGTGTGGTGGGAGTGGAGACATGTTCTCCGAAATTCTGGGCTTTTAAGAGGAGCCCTCATGGGGTGCGCCTCTCCTCTCCATAGGAGGGATAAAGGGTTTTTCCTTACATACAAACTTTGTTTCCACGGCCATAATTCATCTGTCTTCATGGAGAAATGGGTCTCCCATCAATAAACAGATAAGCTTGGAGCTCCTGAGGCCCCCAGACCCTGTGTCACACAGCAAGTAGAAGAGAGTCTTGATTAAGCAAATAATCGCAGAGCGCACGACGTCAAGGGCGTGAAGGTGGGCACAGAGCCCTGCCTTAGAGGGGCCAGCTCCTGGCTGGGAAGTTTCTCTGTCCCATTACACTTGCTTCATTTGTAGCCACTCAGGGTCAGCCCCGTCCTCCCCACATCACGTGGTGTCTGAGCCTGGCCCGGGGCTGGGGGTTGGCCCCTGGCTGGGTCAGGCTGGAGGAGCTCATGTGGAAGTCTCCCTTAGATGGGGACACACAGAGAGACCCCTCGGTCAGAGCAGTCTTCACCCAGAGCCCAGGTGGGTCAGCGCAGGGTGGCTTCAGCCCATTGGACAGTTAGGGAACACTTCTCTGAGACATGGAAAGAATAGGGAGGGCAGTGTGGAGGGCGCATTTGGGGCAGGGTAGGATACGGGGATGCACGTCTGGGCTGTTCAGAGCCCAGACCCTGGAGATCAGTTCAAATCTATGCTCCCCTCCTTGTAGCTGTGTGGCCTTGGGCAAGAGACTTAATCTCTCTGTGCTTTGATTTCTTCTCCGAAAAATGGGGTTGAAAGTGGCACCTAGCTGCTAAGGTGGTTGTGGGTGCCCGTGGTATACACGGCTCACATAGCAAGTGCTCGATAAAGGGTGCGGCTACTACTGTGATGGAGGCCTGCCTTCGCCTCTTAGCAAGATGTCCCAACATCTAACCGGGGTTTTAGAAAACCCATTAGAAGGCTCATTCTGGCTGTGGCTGGGGAAGGCAGATGGAAGGTGGTGGGAGTCTATGGCAGGCATCTGGCACTGGCACGGAGGCCCGTGTCCTAGCTGTGGCCTGGCAGTCTGGGGAAACTGAGTCAGGGAGAGCCAGGGCTCCAAGAGAACCGTGGGATTAGGGTGGGATTCACAGCATCCCTGAGGACAGGGGACTCCCAGGACCTAAAGTGGGGGGATCAGTCAGAGGCCCTGGACTGACTGCCCCACTGAGGGGTGACCTGAGCCCTCCCAGAGCTGACAATGCTGGAGCTGACAGCAAAGGCTTCCAGAACTGGGAGCTGCCACAGCCATCCCCAAACCAGGGCTCATCTGCAGACCCACCCCCATCCTCTATCCCAAAACAGCCCTCCTCTGTGGCCCTGGTGACTTTTGGCTGTGTGCAGCATGGCTTCTTGTTTCAAGATGTTCAGAAACACCTCCTGGCTGCCCACGGTGTGCAGAGAACTCTGGTTATTTAGATGTAAGTGGATCTGAGACATACGGAGTTCAGAGCCTTGAAGAGAGTCTCTGTTTGGCGTAGAGCAGGCCCTGCTGAAGAAGGCTTAAGGCACTGTGTTCCACAGGACTTCTGAGGCTCGGCGGGCACACGCAGCACCCATGCTCAGATGGGTCTTCTCGTTGCCACACACACAGAGACATGCACGCACAAGCAAGCACAGACAGTGCACAGGCAGATGTGCACACATGAGAATCTACACGGAGACCCAAGCACACACATGCACACACACTGTGCACACACATGCACACAGCCACACACACAGCCCAGACTCCCACGCTTAGTTTCCTCCAAGGATGAGCAGGCCTGCAAGGTCCCCTTTGATGGGGGGGCAGGCTGCTTCCAGATGTGCAGGTGATACATTGCACAACCCCGGGGAGCCGTTCTCATAGAACACAGTGTAAAGGGTGCCCCCTGGGGTTGTGTGATGCTAAGATTCTGGGGACCCCGGAGCTACATTTCCTAATGTCATAACCACGGAGTCCAATTTCTCACTCCAAACATCCTGCCTGGGAATTTTCCCTGCTGTATCCCTGAGTCTACCTATGGTTTTTCATCCTGGACCTCAAAAACTCCCTGATTTCCATTCCCTATCCTGGAACTTACCCCTGGCATTGGAAGCTTGGGCCTGAATGGGCAGGGGGCAAATATGCCCAGGCACTGCATCCCTGTCCCTCACCCTCCCCTCTTCTCCTCTCCCTCCTCTCCAGCCTTCCAGAACAGAACCTGGGGAGATTGTTGGGCCCTGAGCTAGCAAACTGAATCCTCACCTGCCCCTCTTTGAGAGCTGCCAGAGCTGGGGGTGTGGGGGAGGGGACATGCCTTCCTTGATTAGAGGCGAAAATGTTGGGCTTCCTTGGAAGAACCAGAGCCGGGTCTAAACACTTGCTTCCCAAATCAGAGAGCTCGGCTCAGGAAGTTCCACTCATCTATCAAACCATGCAAAATCCAACATCCATCCCTCCCATCCATCCATCCACCCACCCACCCATCCATTCATCCATCCATCCACTCATCCATCCACCCATCCATCCATACATTCATCCACTCAGACACACGCCGATCCATCCACCCACTCACACACTCCCATCCATCCACCCACACACACACTCATCCACCCACCTATCCATCCATTCATCCATCTATCCATCCATATACCCACCCATCCATTCATTAATCCATCCACCCATCCATCCACCCAGTTCAACAATCCAATTGGTTGCAATGAAGCAGACAATCAACTCAACAAATATTTCAGTGACCCCTTGCTGTGGGCTGGGCCTCCCAAGCCCTCAGATGTTTCCCAGCGTCTTGGTTTCCCCTGAGCTTAAATATTCCAGAGCCCTGGAGAAGGATGGGCTACAGTTCCATTAGGTCTGCTGATTTCGGCATCTGTGAAATTCTATAAGAGTTGATAAGGAAATGGGATTCCTTTCACATAAATATGATTTACACATCTTAGGGACCCCATCTGTGCTGCAAAACTCCTTCACCCAGGGGGTGGGGTGCACGTGCAACCCCCATGCCCAAAGGAGAAACATTTTTATAACTTCCGGAAATGAGACAGAGCTGTCAAAAGCTCATGAACTCAGCTAGTAAATTGTGAAACATAAGTCTCAGTTCTGTTCAGTGCCACAGAAAACATGACAGCTGTTATCAATTAGGGTGGTTTCTGCCTCAAGTCACAGCTGACTCCAATTCGAACGGGTTTCCTGCTAGTTAGCCAGGAGCAGGGAGGGCTGCAGAGCGCTACGTGAGTGCCTCAGGAGCAGGGGTCCTGGAGGACCCAGGTCCTTTCCTCTCCCTGCTCTCTCGCCCTCAGCACTGGTGGCAAGGCAGCAGCAGCCATTCTGGTTCACACCCAGGCCTGACAGTCCCTGAGAAAGAAGAGGAAGCGTCTCTTCTTACGGTACTCTGGACAGGGGAGGAATTTCCCAGAAACCTCCAGCAGAACTAGGTCACATGACTGTCCAGAACCAATCACCTGCCGGTAGAATGTTGGGATGGTGATGACTCACTTCATGGAGGGAAGAATGGGTTTGGGGTCGCCATTACAGACACCTCAGGGAAATCCCTTGCTACCCCATCCCAATGATCTGAGTGCTACACTCCACATTTTAGTTGGCCCATGTGGTTTTCATTTTGTCCAGCACCCCTCCCCCTCCTTCAATAATGAACCCCTTTTCTTGTAGGAGGCTTGAGGGGGCTGATCCTGGCTGGCCACAGAACACCCAGGGCCAGCCTTTCAAACTTCCTGGAGATTTGCTATATGGACCCTTGGGAGGTTGCTCCTCTTTAGCTGTGATCATAAACTGTAACAAAAATACAATTTTAAGGCCTTCTTGTCCGCTCTGTGAAGAGAGCCAAGTCAGAGGCAAGCAGGGGGGTGGAAAGAGAGAGAAACTGAGTCCCGGTGACACAGGTTGAGCTCCTGGGTTCGGCAGTTCCTGAAGCCAGAGCTGCACATGTTTTGGAAGCCATTTTTTGTTTAAACTAGTCGGAGTTGTGTCTTTGTGTTTGCAATAAAGAGTCTGTCTGATACATTGTGGCTATGCTTACTGAGTCAGTAGACATTTATTGAGTGCCTGTTGTATGCCAAGGTCCATGCTGGGCACTGAGATGGAGAATGAGTGAGACCCACTTTGCCCTGTGCAAACAATTACATCCTTTTCCTCTCTCAAGAGGGAAAGCTAACAGCACTGGCACCCACTCTGTGCCAAGAATTATTCTTGACACTTTTCATACATGTTCTTACCTGTTTCTTACAGTGCTGTCAATGGAAGCCCCCAGCCCCAGTGAGCTTGTGGTCCAGGGGCAGACATGTAAACCAGCAGCAGGAAAGCCTCACCAAGGTAGGCAGTAATCACACCGTCTCTGCAGGGCAGGACAGTAGGAAGGTCTCAGACAGGAGATGGATGGCCAGGAGGTGTCCAGGGCATCCAAGGAGTGAGCATCTAAGGCAAGCAGAGAAAAAGCAGAACCAGAAATGGCAATTAATGTCAGAGGAAAAATTAAGTTGCATAAAACCCATGATCAATATTACGAAATTACCAGCTGAGCTGCTGGTCTCAGCTACACACGTATACGCCTGAGTGTGAAGTGTGCATTGTTGTTAGTGCCATCCAGTTGATTCCGACTCCTAGTGAGCAGAACCCTGCCTGGACTTTTTGTGCCATCCAGCACTGTATCAGACAATGCGCTGCTGCCGTTCATAGTGTTTTCATGGCCAATTTTCTCAGAAGTGGGTGGCCAGGTCCTTCTTCCTGGTCTGTCTTAATCTTGAAGCTTCGCTGAAACCTGTCCACATGGGTGGCCCTGCTGTTATCTGAAATCCCGGTGGCATAGATTTCAGCATCATAGCAACACACAGCTGCCACGGTATGACAACCAACAGACAGATAGGGTGGTTCCCTGACTGGGGAAATGAACCCAGGCTGCGTCAGTGAGAGCACCGAGCTTTAACCACTAAACCATCAGGGCTGGCTGAGGTACACACATGCAGAGAAAAAAAATCAAAAGGAAACACACTAAAGCATTAACTGTGGTTCTCTCTGGTGGGTGGAATGGCAGATCACTTTTATTTCTTTTTTCACACTGTTTGTATTTCCCAAATTTTCTATGATAGAGCAAGTTATTTTTAAAAATAAATAAATATGGGGGGCCTGATGGCATAGTGGTTAATTTCTCATACTCCTCTTCAGCAGCCCATAGTTTGTGGGTTCATATCCCAGGACCTATACCACTCACCAAGCCATGCTGTGGCAGCGTCCCACATACAAAATCGAGGAAGATTGGCACAGATGTTAGCTCAGGGCCACTCTTCCTCAAGCAAAGAGATGAAGATTGGCAACAGATGTTAGCTCAGGGCCAATCTTCCCACCAAAAGTAAGTAAATAAATAAATAAATAAATAAATAAATAAATAAATAAAGCACAGGGCCCATCTTGGGCAACTCCTGAGACCCTCTTGGGTCACCTCTTGTTCAGGCCACAGTTGTGGTTACGAGCCCCCTCAGCTCTCCTGCACTGGGGCCACCTGACAGCGCCTCACCTCAGGAGCCCCCCAGGCTCTCCTTCTGCCCCCACCCTGGGCTTTCACCCGGGAAACCCACTTGGCATCATGTGTGTCAACCCAGAGTGCGGGGCAGTTACCACCCTGTGGGCGACCTCTGACGCCTACAGGACTTACTCCCCCTTCCTTGGGGATGTATGATCCTGAGACATCGCCACGGCTTCCTAGAGGACCCTGTGGGCCTGAGCAGTAGCCTGAACCCACGGGGGGCTTCTCCCCTCTCCCATTTCACCGCCAGCCCCACTCCTGTCCCTGGGCCACTTCCCAAAGAGAGCCCTGCACCCAAGCTCTGTCTCAGCCTCTGTCTTGGGGGACTCTGCTCGAGGCCCAGACCCCACCACCCCATCCTATGCTGGTGTCATGGAACCTCCTCTGCCCGTCCCTGGCCCCCCTGGGAGGAACCCATGTGGGTTTCTCCTCTTCAGCTGCAGGCGTTCGTTCAGCAGAGCAGGAGTGTCCCCACCCTCCTGGGATGTCATCTTGCATCCATGGGTGACTGTTCTGCCCCATCCTACACCAAGCTGGGAGGACAAGTGAACAAGGCCCCTGGATGAACCGGCCAATTCCACCCGAAGGAAAGTGTCTGAGTTGAGCCATAATAGCGAGTGGGAACATCCAGAGCACAGGCCTGGGATGGGAGGAGGGCTGGTCCGGGCCTGCCTCAGCTCATTGCCCCCATTCTGGGAACCGATGGCCCGGGACCTTCAGGTTGGGGAAGGGGCTGGGGGAGACAGGTGACAGCTTGCAGACCTGGGCTGGTGCAGGGGCTTCAATATCCTGATGAAGACCTTGGACCTTTTCTTACCGGCGACAGGGCCCAAACAGGCCTGGAGAAGTTGGAGGCCTGTGGAGTTCAGAAGAGTCCAGAGGGATTATCCAGATTGGGGCTGGGCGCTGGGCTCAGTAGTGGCTGCTTTAGGTAATGGGGATTTGTGTTTTCCAAGAACGCTAATGCCATAAACGCTCTTGCTGCTAAAACGGTTCTCCACACTGTCGACTTGTCCTCAGCCGATGCCAGGGGCCTCGGAGGCCCGCGCGGCGTCTCGGGGCTGCTGTAAATACCCATTATGTCTGTCCAGTGAGCCTCCAGAAAAACATGCGTGTGCTGGGGGGCTTTGTTGGGTGTGCTTAGATTCGGATGAATGCTCGGCAGACGGGACTCTGAGGCAGCGGAGCTGGCCGGGGTTTCCTTCAAGCCTTGCCAGCTGTGCAGCCACAGGCAAGCCACGTCATTGCTGAGTCAGCGCGGGGTTAGGGCTCCTTCGCCCTCCCGCCCCTACGGATGTGCAACCTGGGGTCACTCCACCCACCCAGGCCTCAGCTGCCTCTTCTGTAAAAGGGAGGCAGGCATCCCAATAAAAGTCCTTGTGCTTAGAGATGGGGACACAAAGGGACATAGCTGTCATTGTAAAAAGCCGGGGTGATGCCTCCTTCCAGCTGTGGTGGGAAGTCTGCAGGACACTGGGTCACTCTGGGGCAACTTAGCGACTGCCCCCACCTCAGACCTGGGCCTAAGTCCCCTCCCAGCCCTAACACAGCATGGTTGACTGGGCATTTGTCTTTTTTTCTTTTTCTTTCATTCCTTCCTTCCTTCCTTCCTTCCTTCTCTTTCTCTCTCTCTCTCTTTCTTTTCATTTTTTCTTTCAACCTTGGTTGCAGAAGGTTGACTTAATCCACCACCCCAGTGCACAGCGCATGGTCATCACTGTCGGTGCACAGCCCTCGGCTTGCTGTTGTAGGTGCTCCCCCCCACCCCGCACAGAGGCAGCCCTGCCCCGCGTTTGCTGAGCCCCGTTTTGGCTGCACGTGCTCATGCAGACTGGGGCTCCATGTTTTGTCTGCACGTCGTTTCACTTTACATAAACAGCGCTGGGTGGGAGCTCACGCGCTTTCTCTTACTTTTCCATTCGGCTCGGTGTTTCTAAGATCCATCTGTGTTGCTGTGTCTATTTGGTTCTAGCTGCTGCTCAGTTTCCACAGGGCACATCTTATCCACCCACTCGTGCCCCCACCAACCCCTGTGAGATGGACAGCCTGGTACGTGTGGGGTGGCTTAGCACGCCACTGGGGTATTTCCAGGAGTGGATGGCTGCACATGTGTGTCACTCGCCTGACATATCTACAGAGTGGCCACACCAGCCTGCACGCCCACGAGGAGGCCGGGAGCAGTCCTGTATCCCCCATCCCCACCAATGCTGGCCTTCCTCTGGCAAAACTGACGTGTGCAATTACAACAGAGGTCATGATCGTACCAGCTCACGTTTACTGAGAGCTCACTGTGTGCCAGACACAGGCACCATCTCATTTAATCACACACCCTCCCTAAAAGGCAGGTGCTTCCATATCCCCACTTTACAGTCGAAGAAAGTAAGGTCGGAAAGGTTAAGGGCCTTGTCCAGGGCTTCCAACTCTTCTCCCCTGCCCCACACCCAGATTCCCAAGTCAGAGAAAATGAGGGCCTGGGAGGAAAAGCGACTTGCCCAAAGCCACTGGGTGAGCCAACCCCACAGCAAGGACAGCATCCAGCAGCTGCCTGCCTGACTGCTGCCCCGGGCCATTTCCCTGTCTCTCGGAGCACATCACCCAGGCCTGGTGGGGACAGAGGGTGCATTGTAAAGCCCAGAGAGGGCAATGCTTAACCCAGAGCCGTGAGGCACTGAAGTGAGGCTGCAGCCTCTGTGACAGGTGCCTGTCTGCCCCCGATGCCCCCCCCAAAAACCCTAACTCAGCACTCTGCACCCTCAGCCAGCTTCAAGGTAAAGAGAAGTCACCCCCTTCCCATGCAAACCACTTTTCTCATGCAAAAAACTGTATCCTTTTTCCTCTTTCAAGGGAGAAGCTTATAGCAGCTCTGGGAATTACTTTGCGTGTACTGGGAATTATCTTGACACTTTTCATGCATTTTCTCAGCAGGGTGGGCATTATCAGCCCCAGTTTACAGATGAGGCTGCAGAGACTCAAAGTGTGTGTGTGTTGGGGGAGCTTGCCCAGGGTCGCACAAGAAGGGAGACAAGAACCTGAGAGGGTGGGGGCCGGGTCCCCGGAGCCCCTGGAAGCAAGCCGGCTCACCTGCTCTTCGGGACCAAACAGCGGCTAGAGGAGGCGCCACGGCCTGGAGAGGATGCACTTTGCACCTGAGACTATCTGGCTGTTGGCGGTAAGGCGGGAGGCAGTGACCAAGCCCAGGGAAGGTCAGCCCCCACGCCGGCTCCATCGGGGGACTGCATCAGGGGACACAGGCTGCCAGGCCTCCTTCAAATCCTCCACCCCTCAGAAAACCCAGTGCACCATCTCATATGCGCCGATATTCCAGCCTCCAGACCGCAGCCTCCAGCCGCATTCCGCACCCCGCACACCGCGGAGAACCAAACAGCTCCATGAGTAGCTTTTCCCCATCCGGGACTCCAAGGAGAAAACCAATTTGGGTTGGGGGTCTGTCAAAGAGATTCTGAAGCTGAGGCTTGCGGCATGTCCCGGGATGGACCCCTGGGCACAGGGAATGTGACAGGGACTCGGCAGAGCCATCCAGGAAGGGAGGTCCCCAGCTCCTGTGTGGGCTGTGCAGCGTGCAGCTGACTCACCTCTATGCGCTGTGGCCTTGCCGCAGGTGCTGGGTCTCAATTTCCCCACCTGTAAAGTGGGGGCCCCTGTACCCTCTCTGCAGTGGTGATAAGGGTGAGGTAAAATCACGCACGTCGACGCGGCTGGCCCATGCGGCTCAGTGGCGGCTTCAGCAACATCTACTGAATGCCTCATCCAGGCCAGGCCCTGTGCTCTCCGCTGGGGAAACAGAGGCGACAAGACGCCGTGACACCTGCACTCGCTGAGGTCAGGCCACCTGGGAAGACAGACAGAAACCAAGCACCTGCCACTTGATGCCGCAGGGGTGGTGACAGAGAAGGACCTGCCACCTGGTTGGGAGAGCGCCCCCAGCATGAGCTGAGATGGATGGCAGGAACATGCTGGCCAGCTGACCTGGTGGGGAGGGCTGTGCAGAGGAAAGAGTGTGTGACAAAGGCGGGGGGGGGGCAGGAGTGAGGAGACTGTGTTTGAGGAATGGAAATATGTCCGCAGCAGAGGTCACAGGGAGGGCTGAGGTGGGACTCCATGGCGATGCGCGCTGGGGCCTCCGTGCAGGACTGCGCTGCGCTGTCCCCCACGCCCCTTCCAGGAAGGGCTTCCCGCCCTCCTGCAGGCAGTGCAGTCAGCAGAGCCTCCAGTCGCCGCTCCTCTGCCCACCTCGCCCAGGCCACGCGGCCCCCGGCAGCCCACACCTAGTGACGGTGTGAGGACACGTAGCAGGCTCTGCCAGGCCCGCCTCCCCACTTGACTTCTGCCTCTGTCCAAACCCACTTCTTCCCCCACTCCCCCTCCTTTTCACGGGGGTCTACCCTGACAACCAGCTTGCACTCCAAATCCATCTCAGCATCTAATTCCAGACAAGCCTACCCGAGACAGTTGGCACCGGGTTTGTGGCCCAAGAAGGCGAGGAGGTGGATTACTTGGCACCCGGCCCCACAGCCAGCACTGAGGCCCCCCGGCTGGCGGCAGGGCACGGTGGTTCAGGAGTTACAGCCGCCACCAGGAAGAATCGGGAGGGGCGGTGGAGGGAGGGAAGCTCTGACAGGTGCCCTGGATCACGCAGTGGAGACACGTGGAGGACACAGGAGACGTGAGGGTACCAGGAAAAGTGGCTGTTGCTAAGCACCGCGGTGCTCTCCAGAAAGGTGGCAACAGCTGCCGATGAGTAACCACGATGGAGAGCCCGTGTGAAACCCAGAGGGCCTCCCTGAGGCTCTCATCTCTGCAAGCAGAGCAGAGAACACCACAGACCCAGCCCTGGACCCCGTAGTCTGAACAGCTGAAGGTCAAGGAAGAGTAAACGCCCGACCAAGGCAGAGCTGTTCTCCCAAAGCCGGGACAACAGGGACCCTGACTTCTGGGACCAAGGCAGGTGTCCCTGAATGCTCTCACTCCCCTGTGACTCTGAACCCTCTGAGCCTGTGGAGATGGCCTCCTGCCTCTTCCTAGTAAGAGCTTACAGCTGTGACAATAGGGAGGGAGACAACGCAGAGGGCTGTCACTCTCAGGGCAACTCATGCCCCCTCAGGATCTGCCCACCCTCCACGCTGGCCAGTAGGCCTCTGACTAGGGTTCGGGACATGTTGGGCCTGATAAGGGAGGAAAGGGACTGTACCCCAAAAGGGCTGCAAGATGCAGCCAGCATGCACCAGAAAGGCCCCGGGGAGCACACGTGGGGCTCCTGTCTGATGAGAGACATGGAATATAGAACCATCTGGGAGGAGCCTGTTAACTTAGTAACATCTCCTGAGATCCAGGATTAAGACCCCAGGAGATGGTGCAGATTCACTGTCAGGTGGCTCCTGGGAGCCTGAACCAGTGACGGCCACTCTGATTGCAGCTGAAATGCCAGGACAGTGATGAAGGGACTCAAAGTCCCCAAGAAATGGGCGCCTGGGGTGGACACACTATGTTAGGCCAGAGGGCCACCAGGTGATTGCATTCCAGGGAAAGGCCCAGAGGAAACATCGTCTACCGAGATCTGAGGGCACCAGCATCACTCAACATTCCTCTGGAAGGAAGCCAGGGCTGATGGTGATGGCAGGAAAGGCTGTCACAGAGCCGGCCCCCTGATAGCAGTAGGACCCAAGGAATGAGGGCCAGGTGGTGGCACTTACCCACCAGGAGCCAGGGCTTTGCCGTCATCACGATGACCAGCCATGTTGGAGGGCAGCCGCGGAAGCCTGGCCCGCAGAGGGTTATGACCCAAAGCCCAGAGTAGACAGAACAGACCAGGGCATGTCTTAGTTTGTGTCAACAGAAGACATGAGGTACAGATGAACCGAAGGCTGAGGGAGGACCCCGCATAAGAAGTCATGACGCCTTGCCCGATTTCTATTCCTGGGTCAATCTTCAGACGCAAAACTCATTGACTGCAGAGTGGCTGAGTCCCAAGGAGGAAGGACCCCACAATATAATAGCAAGTATATGTGGTACTGTTTCCCCCAATTCTTCCTCCAGAGGAACCTACGGCCACTTACTCAGCTAATGATGCAGTGGGGGAGGGGTACCCACACACTGTGAGGACTGCTGGACGCAGGGCCTGAGCTGACTTTGTGCCAGGGACAGGAAGCGTCGTCATGGCCCTGCCACAGTGGGGCCTGTGGAGCCGGGTAATACATGGAGTCCTGTCCAAGGCTCACCTTGCCATGAAGCCACGGGGTCCACCTAGAAGGGATTTCTTTGATCCCCAAATGAACAGCTGGCATTGGCATACTTGGCAATTGGTGCACGGCCCACACTGGGTTCTTGGTCTGTGGGGTAAGAGCTATGGGAGCGGGGAAGGCCAACGGGAGCCTTTGAAACTAACCCTCCTTGGCCAACATAATAAGTCAGAAACAATATCCCCTCCCAGGAGAGGGGATGACAGAGATTAGCTCCACCTATAAGGGGGTAAAGGATGGAGGTGTTGGTCCACATCGTGTCTCTGATTAATTCACCAAATGGCCTGTGCAGAAACCTAAAGGATCCTGGAAGATGCCACGAACTACCTCAGGCTCCACTAAAGAGTTGCCCGGATCACACAGCTGTGCCAGAGGTGGCATCTTCGCTAGAGCAGATTAACACAGCCTCGGGGGCTGGTACGCAGCCACTGACTTGACAAACACATTCTTTTTTATCCCGGGCAAAAAGAGGGATCAGAAATAGTGCCCGTTCACATGGAATGAACAACAACACACATCTCATTCCCCTGGGGCTCTGCTAACTCCCCTGGCCTCTATCATCATATACACCCAAGAGTCTGGACTGTCTTGTCCCAGAAAATCGTAGTGATCAGTTTCATTATTGGCGTCATGTTGACTGAGCCCGATAAGTGAAAAGGAGCCAGACCACTAACGGCCATGGGAAGATCAGATGCTCCAGAGGGTGGGAGGTAAGTCCCGTGACGTCTCAGGGCCTGCCACAACCTTATTCTTTTTAGGGTGTAGTGGTCAGCGGCATGCTGGGCCATCCCTCCACAGTAAAAGACAAATTGTTGTACCTTGCACCTCCTACCACGAAGAAGGAAGCACAGTCCCTGATGGGTTCAGGTTCTAGAGGCACAGACCCCACACCGAGGCGGGGACAGCCCACATCCTGGACTCAGCAAAAGGCTGCCAGCTTTGAGTAGGGCCCAGGTCAGGAACAGGCTCTGCTGCACCCCCCAGCTGCAGTGCAAACAGCCCTGCATCCTGGGCCATAGGATCCAGCAGACTCACTGGGGTGGAGTTATGCGTGGCAGGAAAAGACGTCATTGGAGTTTTTGGCCAGCTGAGTGGGACGATCACAGCACAGGCCCATGGGCTTCTGGAGCAAGGCCATACCATCCGCGACAAAGAATGACACTTTGAAGAACAACTCTTGGAGTTCCATTTGGTCCTATGAGAGACAGGATGCCTGACCACGTGACACCGAGTGGCCGTGTTACACCATGTCACACCACGCACCACCCACCGCTCATCATGAGTTCTGTCAGACCCAACAAGTCATCAGACTGAATGGGCCAAGAGGCAATCCAGCACCATACGGAAACGGTGTATCCAGGATCAAACACCGGCGGGACCAGAGGGCACAAGTTGCAGGAGCAGGTAGCCCACGTCCCCCTGGCACCCACCAGTGCTGTCCCAGCGCCCCTCCCTCTGCCCAGGCCTGTGCCCACATGGGGAGGTAACACCTGTACGTGCTTTACAAATGGGTCAGTTCACCATGTGAGTGTGAGCCAGAAACAGACGACAGCTGCACTACCCCTCACCCAAGTGTGGCCTTGAAATCAGCAGAGATTCAGGTCGTCATCTACCTTGCGTGGAAAGAGAAGCAACCAGAGCTTAGAATATATATGGACTCAAGAGCAGTGACAAGTGGCCTGGACAGGTGGTTAGGATCCTGAATGGAAAAACATTGGTAGATCAGAGGCAAAGAATTCTGCGGCAGAGACATGATGTACATACGGGAGCAGACACCAGCAAACAGCCACCCTAAGAGAGGCCCTAAATCACCAATGAGCCCCACAGCACTCAGAAGCTGCCGGCCCGCCAGCTGAAACTGCCGGCGAAGGGCACCCCTGCTGCACCAGCTTGGGGGCGGGCCTCTGGAAGGATGGGGACGTGCTCCAGGACACAGCATGTGCACTGGATCTGCCTTTTATGTGGCACTGTGTGTCCAACAGGCAAAACAAATGCAGGGGTCCAGGAGCCCAGCAGAAGGGGCCCAGCGATCCCCTGGGAAACTGTGCTTCCCATCCCGCCCCGCTCCGCCCCGGGCTCCACAGGACTAGAGATCCTTATTCCCCAAAGGGACACCCTTTCACCTGGGGACACAGAAAGGGTCCCAACGAATTAGAGGCTATGGCTGCCGCCTGGGCAGTTGGGCAGCTCAGTTTCTGAACCGCCAGGCAAGAAGACTGAGCTGTCAGGCGGGAGCGACTGACTGATCACCAGGAAGAGGCAGGGCCCTGGTGCACAGTGGGGATAGGAAAGAACATGTGCAGCATCAGGTGAAACACCGGGGCACCGTTTGGTGCTTCCTCGGCCAATTGTGTCTACAGATGAATAAATCTGGCCCTGGCCTGTGAAAGGCACGTTAACAGGGGCTCAGGCCCCTGGGAAGGAGGGTCTGAGTCCGCCTCCAGGTGGGCCGCTGAAGCAGCAGAGTTGACAGCGGAAGGTGAGGGGAATCTAGAAGGGATAAGGGAAGAGGGACATGATGAGCATCAGCTGTGGCCCTGAGAGCAACTGTGGTGTCCAGGAACTTCCCCCTCAGAGCTCCCCGCAGGAAGAGAGAGCGCCAGAACTCTGTAGGAGCTGCTCCCCGAGTGTACATGGAGGAGTGGGGGACCATCACAGGCCTGGAGATGTGTCGCCAGGCTCCCTTCCAGGAAGGACTGGCTGCCCAGGTGTAGGAGTGTGGCCATCAGACTGCCTCTCGTAGGCAGCTCCTGCTGGCCCTGCCTCTGCTGGAGTCAGTCTTCCCGGGGCAATGAAAGAGCGGGGGGCGTTTTAGGGGCCCAGCCATGTGGGAACAGTAAGGGACCCTCTAATGGGCTTTGTCACACCTATGTCACAGCTCAGCCTTTCCCTCTGCCCACTCCTGTTCCCGCCCCCTGCCTTTCACAGCTGCCGATCTCCCATAAACATCTCACACCCCAAGTTCTGTTTCAGTGTCAGCTTCCGGATAACCCAGCCCACAAGGCCTCCTGACGGATTCGGGCTCTATCTAACGATTTTAAGCAAGGGGAGGAGGATGGCATGCTGGGGTCTGTGGATTAGAAAACTCACTCTGGCCCCAGTGAGAAGGATAAGCAAGAGGCAGCCAGAGGAGATGCACAGAAGGAGTGGCGGCCTGGCCAGGTTGGAGGATGGAGAGCAGACACAGTTGAGGTAGAGCGGGTACCGAATCAGGGGTCAAGGCGATGGATTGGAAGTGGAAGGAGAGGGAGCAGGTGGTGTTGCGTCTGTAACCTGGCGTGTGCGGTGGTGCCCTTGACTGAGGCGGGAACACAGAGGGCAGGGCAGACTGGGCAGGAGATGAGCTCAGCTGGGGACGAACAATGTTTGAGGTTTCCATGGGTCATCCAGGTAGAGACGCCCCTGGGCAGCTGTACCTGCAAGCCCAGAGCTTGGTGCTTTGACTGGTCAATGGGGTTCAGAGTGACAGGAGGGAGGATGTGACAGCCACCGTGTGTCAAGGTTCCCCCGGGACTTGTGTCGAGGGAGAAGGGAATAAGGCATGAGATAGCCCCAGTGGGACTCCAGGGTCTGTGGCCTGACTCTGGGAAGAATTCCTCTTCCTGCCAGGCCCTGACTGGTGGGCTTAAGTTACAGGCCACACCCAGACTGGATTAACCCCACATCACTGTTTGCCGTACAATTAGAGAGCGCCTACTGTGTGCCAGCACCCTCAGCCGTGGTCATGGAGAAGGCCCTTGAAGAGTCAAAGCTGGCCACGCGTGGCTCATGTCCTTGCACTGTGGGGCCCTCAGTGGTCTCTGAGAGGAAGCAGCCAACATCCTATTTCTGGGGGCGCGCCTGGAACAAAATACGGGGGAGCCAAGGAGGGAAGAAGCTGGAGGGGAGGCTCCGACTCCCCGTCCATGGTCCCCCAACCCCAAGACGCCTCTACACCGAGGATGTTCTGCATTTCCTTCCTGCTCCCAGGCGCCTGCCTGGCCTCCCTCCAGAGGCCCGGCTCTTCCCCACAAGAACAGCTTACAGCGGCCCCACCTCCAGGAGTTTAAAACCAGAGGCCGGAGCTCAGACACGTGGAGTCGCAGATTCCCGCACACCCAGAACGCTGCCCTTTTCTCCTCCATGAAGCCACAGCTTTGGGGTTGTCTGTGTTCATGGACACCTGAGAGCTTTCCAAAGCAGAAGAGGGACACTGCCCACCCTGCGCCATGTCCATAAAACAAGACGCCTATGAGGGACGAATTTACAAACACCAGGACATCTCAGCCTTTCCAGAAAGTTAGTTTGCCCTCCTTTCCAGGGTTCCAGAGGCCCAGGGAGTGGGAAATCCTGCCCACTAGCCAGCGCCCAGACAGAAAGAGAAGCCCGAGAGCCTCCTGGGGGAACTGGGGGATGAGGTTGTCTGGAGGCCTGGCTGGGGGAGCCCATCAGTCAGCACTCCTGGTCAGGAGGAGTCTGGGGTGACGAGTAGGAAACGAGAGAGAAACACTGTTTCTCTGTTCCCGCTGCTGTGTGCGTGGCCCCTGCAGGCCCTCCCGGAGCTCACTCTCTGGGGGGTGGAGAGAGTCAAGACTCAGCCTGGGTCAGGAGCATTTCTGGAGCAAATCCCTGGTCCCACCTCTAAGAGCTACAGACACCCACGATGGGGTGGCTCAGACCGGGAGTGTGGAGCCTGAGTGTGGCTTCACCAAATCCACACCTGCTCCTGCCAACATCAGGGCAGCACACTCCAGCCAGCCTCTTCTGCACGGGATCCTCCCTTCCTACAATCCTCAGAAGAACCCAAGAAGTGGATGACATTTTCTCCATCTTGTAGATAAGCAGAAGCTCACCTACTGTGCTCTCCAGAACTTAGGAAGTCAGAAATGGCAGAATAAGAAGAATAAAGATGTCGATAAAGAAATAAGGGCAGAAAGTGAAGAAGAGCACAATTCCTAAAACTGGGTTCCAGTTCTGCACTGAGCTCCCTAGCAGCCAAAGCAAAAACAGATATGCAGTCTGTTTTAAGATTTACACTGTCCGTGGAATGGAGCCTTGTCAGGGTCTCAGGAGAAGCCCGAGGCTGTAACTTGCCTGTGGTCCCCCAGCCAGAGAGTGTAGGGCTGGAATGTAGATCCCAATCTAGGAGCCCCAGGCACTTGTCAGCTGCTTTGTTGAGCCTCTACACTGTGTCAGGCTTTGCACCAGTACAGGCAAGTTAGGTAAAAACCTCCTCCTCCTGCATGTCCCCAGGCTACCCACCCATCACTGGGAGAACAGCATCCCAGCTGTTGGCTGCAGACCAGGCATGTGAACATTTCCAGGCTGGGAGAGAAAAAGGGAAAAGCTGCACTGGGGATTCCATGCAGAGCAGGGAAGAGAGCCCTGCCTGCTGAGACCGAGGGCCTCTGTGTTTTAAGACCTGGAGCTGATGAGGCGAGCAGAGGATCCAGGGTTCCTTGGCAGCAACTTGACTCCGTGGGGCAGCCAGGGGGTCAAGAGGGCTTAGCTCAAGCCTGTCGCTCTCCACCCTGCTTTGGGGACTCTGCTCCAGGAAATGAGCCCCCAAAGTGAGAGAAAAAAAGCATTGGCCCCAAGAGGGACAGCAGCACGGCTCAGCTCAGAGTAATCAGAAAATTACCACAGCCCAGCCCTGCGGGGTGCCAAGGAAGCCCTGGCTTCCCACCCGGAGAGGGGTTCTTGGATGTGGCTCACACGTGCCAGATGTGTGTGCAAGAAAGTCAAGGCGAAAGGGCAATACAGGGACGGGGGCACAACGGTGCAGCCCCCGAGACCTGGGGAGTGAATTTTCTCCTCCCCAGCTGATCCCTGTCCAAACTGAACTTTTCGCCCCCCTCACAACCCCAATCCGCTCCTCTCCCCACAGAGACTTCCATTCTCTTTTCCCCCTAGGATAATAGAACCCCTAATCTTTGCTGTGCACATGTAGAATAAAGACTACATTTCCCAGCTTTCTTTGCAGCCAAGTGTGGCCATGTGACTAAGTTCTGGCCAATGGGATGTGAGCAAAAGTGCACTCCATGTTCCACTTCCAGGTCATGCTCTTAAAGGGGCAGCGTGAGTCTGCTCCTTTCCTGTCCTCCACCATCACACTCAGGAACGCAGACGTGGTGGGAGCCACCTTGAACCATGTAGTTGAGGGCAAGATGCCAGGGATGGCAGGGACGTGATGGCTTCACAGAGCGCAGCTGGCCCCGCAACCTGGACTTCTGTGGGAGAGAAATAAATGTCTGCCTATTGAAGCCACTGTTATTTGGAGTCTGTCACAGGCAACCCAACCCATGTCCCAACTAAGAAACCATCTCAACTGATGGCAACTCTGTCCCCTCATCTCCCAGGTCAGAAACCTGGGGGTTCTCAACAGTTAAGCCTCATCTGGTAAAAACAACCACAGCTGCCAGTTTCTGGGTGTTTGCTGCACACACTGAGCTCCTCGCCTGTATCCTTCCATGGACCTCTTATGACAATCCAAGAAGGCATCAAAACTCCAGACTTACAGTTGAAAAAGGCTGAGACTCAGAGAGGTTGAGCAACTTGCCAAGATCACACAGCAAGTGACAGACATAGCCACCGTTCAAAGATCACCAGACTCGAAAATCCATTCTCCTAGTGTCTCCCCTTCTGCATCATCCTCAAAGCCACTCCGTCTTCTCCATTCACCTGGCTGCTGCCCTGGCCTGGCCACCACCCATCCCAGCCTGACAGCCTCCACTCCTCAGACACAGTAACCTTCCAAAGGCAATCTGAAGGCATCACTGCCCTGCTAAGCCTGCCATGGCTCCCCACTGCCTCAGGGCAAAGGCAGCCTCCTCACCACAATCTTTATGGCCCCTAGTAGCCTGCTCCAGACCCGCCCACCCCACAGCCACCCTGACCCACACTGACTCCCCCACTCCCACCCCTGCACTTCCCACCATGGGCCTAGCTCTGTGCTGGGCCTCGAGCCAGACACCAAGAGCACAGTGGAGGAGACGCTGCCACACCCACTTTACAGATGAGGAGACTGAGGCTCCAGTGGTTGGGTGACTCACCCAGGGACCCACAGCCAAGCATCCCCGGAGCTGGGACTCGAACCCGGGTTGTCCATCTTACAAGTCTCCCCGCTTCCCATGTCATCTGATTTCAGGAGTGAGTGAGGCCCTGAGCCTACACAGGACGCCCCCCTCAGGGGCTGCAGCTACACGATGTGGTGTGTGGGGAAGGTGGAGCAACATGGTCCCATTATACAGGATAGATGGCTCAGAGACATGAGGTGACTTGTGGAGGATGCACAGCTGGGGAGCACCCAAGAGGGCGGAAGCAGGGAGCCCGGACACCCCTGTCTGGGCCCCCTCTTTCACCTCACTTTCCCGGAGTCTTGCGACAGTGGTCTGACCCCAGCGAATTATGGGTCTGCACATGGAAAGCACCAGGCTGCCCCTTCCTCCTGCACCAATTTGGGTCAGTCCCATCAGCTCTCTGAGTCGCAGTTTTGCCACCTGTCACAGGGATGGTAGCCCTGCACATGATCACTGTGATGCGGTCAGAGGAGATGGAGGGGGCCTGGGCAGATGCCTATAGAGGTCCTGGCTGGTGGCCCTCATGCGCCCCTGGGCCTCCTTCCAGTCAGGGCACCGTGTGTGCAAAGGCCCTGCACACAGCCTGGGATGGTGGTGCAGAGGGAGAGCCGGGCCTGGCAGCCTCCCCACTCACATTAAGCTCTCCCTGTGGGAGCCTCTAACCCCAAAAAAGCCCCACTCACTGGCCGAGGGCTCCTGCTCAAGCTTGCAGTCCAACCCGTGGCATCATGTTCAAACATCGGACGTGCACGCCCTCTGTACCTCCTGGCCAGGTGCTGGGCACCCCACCCCCATGTGAGAGTCTTGGGAGCGAGGGGTGGACAGGGGTGGCAGAGAGGCCCAGAGACGGGAGGGCCTGTGCTAAGGGCCTCTGGGAGCCAGGCCCGGAGCAGACCCCTGGCTCTCCCCAGCCTCTGCCTAGGGAGGGGGCTGCCAGAGGAGGGCACAGACCCCACCACCTCCCAGCTGCTCCCCACAGCTCAGAGGCTTCGGGAGCCCCTTGCCCCTCTGGGCCTCAGTTTCCCCAGCTGTGACACGGGAACAGTGGGCCCTGCTCTGCCCAAGGACAACCTGGGTTTGGGAGTGCCCTGTGGCCTGGGCAGGCTCTCCACAGCACCCACCTGCCAAGGGTGCACCCACACCTGCTCCGGCCCTGGACCATCCCCGCCCTGCTCCCCCACGCCCCAGCCCCACCCTTGCCGAGGATCTCAGGAAGCAGGACCAACAGCAGTCTCCTTGGTTCCCAGGCCCTGGGGAGATGACAAGGGGGGGGGGCAGGAATGGTGGCAGCAGGCAGCCAGGTGGAGCAGGGCGGGAAAGGGGGCCCTGGGGGGGATCCTTGAAAGCCCTCTTCAAAGTGGTGCTGCTTCCTTAAGGTGAGGGAGGGCAGGGCGTGCTGATGTCACCACGGTGTGACCTGTGACCCAGTGACTCCTGACGGGCAGGCACCCAGCGTGGAATCCTGGCTCTGCGGCTTATTTGCTGGATGTGCTCCAAGGAGGCCCCTCCTACCCTGAGCTACACTCCAGTCCGCCTCTGTGCAATGGGGCTGTCACCCCCAGCCGGCCTGTCACTCTAGGAGCAGGATGCGGTCTGTAAGGCCTCAGCAGGCTGCACCAGGAGCTCTATCCCAGGGCCCACGCACTCCATGCACAGCCCTGAGCAGGAGTCAGAGCCCAGACCCAGGGCCTGGGAGGGAAGAAACGAGGGAGGGAGGGATGGAGCAAGCAACTCTTGTGCCCGTTTTACAGATGAGGACACCAGGGTCCTAGGGGGCAGTGAGCCAGCAGGGCCCTGAGGACCAAGGCGACTAGGGATCTTCAAGCACTGTGCATCCCGCCTGCAGCCTTCTTGCTAAACTGAGTTGACCGTGAGCCCTGGAAGGGAATGGAGGCCATTTGAGAGTGGCCAGTGCCTCTGAGGCCCACCCGTGCAAGGCCCTCCTCCCACCTCTGTCCTGCCTTAGGGCTGACCTCCCAACAGGGCGTCCTGCAGCCTGGTCTGTGGTCTGCAGGTGTGGACTAAACACTGGTGTCTGACCTCATGGCAGGGCCCACTGGGCAGAGAGAGCAGGAGGAGGGAGAGAGGAAGAGAGGGAAGGGGAAAAAGGAGGAGGGAGAGAGAGGAGGAGAAGGAGAGAGGGGAGAAGAAGGGAGAGAGAAGGTTAGAGGAGGAGGGAGAAGAAAAGCAGAGGAGGGAGGAGGGGGAGAGAGGAGAAAGGAGGATGACTGGAGGAGGGAGAAGAGGGGAGGAGAGGTGAGAGGGAAGAGGTGGGAGGGGCCCATCCCAACCCTGAGGGCCCTTGGAGAGCAGCCAAAGGGGCAGGCCCAGAGCAGAACCCCACTCCCACGGACCTACCCCAAAGAGGTCCCCAAGACTCTTTGAAATTTGTTCTCACAGCAAATGCTTCAGAGTCCTCCCTTCCCCCAGAGGACAGGGCTCAGCTAGGTGCTAATTGCTTTTAACCCTTCTCTGGAAAGGCCTCACCACTTTTCGTTCTCTTCCCCACTCCCCCCACAGAGGGCAGGAAGGCTCCCTATAAACCAGAACAGGTATGCCTGTGGCCTGGTGAGCAACCCCCACCCCCTGCCACATCTCCAGACCCTGACCCCCAGGTAGAGTTGCTGATGTGGGGCTGCAGGCCTCACCTGTGACAGGGAAGTTCCTCCCCAGTGACTGCCGTATCTTCTGCCTGGCTGTGCCCCTGGGAAGGCAAGGAGGCAGAAACCTGTGCTCTGGGAACTCACCATTCTGGGCCCACGGCCTGAGGTCAGCCAGGCCATCCATCCTTCCACCCATCCATCCACCTATTCATCCATCCACTCATCCATCCATCCACCCATCCATCCACCCACCCATCCAACCACCCATCCATCCACCCACCCATCCACCCACCCATCCATCCACCCATCCATCCACCTATCCATCCATCCACCCATCCATCCACCCATCCACCCACCCATCCATCCACTCATCCATCCACCCATCCATCCACCCATCCATCCACCCATCTATCCATCCATCCATCCATCTGTTCATCCATCCATCCACCCACCCATCCACCCACTCATCCATCTATTCATCCATCCATCCACCCATCCATCCACCCATCCACCCACTCATCCATCCACCCATCCAACCACCCATCCATCCACTCATCCATCCACCCATCCATCCACTCACCCTTCCACCCACTCATCCACCCATCCACCCATCCATCTACCCATCCACCCATCCACCCATCCATCCACCCACCCACCCATGTGCTGAATCAATAACTATTCTCTAAGCACCTGCTCTTGCCAGACCCTCCTGCCTCCAGCAGCTTCAGGGCACCAGGGACACAGAGAAATATTAACATCGTCCTTCACTGATGACAGACACATCAGCACTTAATGATAACACAGGGCAATGCCTGCTGTAGGAGAGCTGTGTATCCAGTATAGTGGGAATGTCAGGGGAAGAATGGAAAATACCACATGGGAGCCAGGGAAGTCTTCCCAGAGAGGGAGAGAAACTGAGCTGGGCTTTGAAGGATGTGTAGGATTTCATCCAGCAGGCAGAATGGGACTGGACATTTGAAGTGGGAAAGTATGAGGGATAATAAGAAACAGCATGTTTGGGAAGCCTAGAAGAACCAGACTGGGCAAAGGGGGAGGCCAAGGGCAGGATAGGTCTTAAGCCCCTGGGCCCAGGCAGGGGGGGTCCTTTACCTTGATCGTGAGCTGCCTCTGAAGCACGGGTTTCCACTGAGGAGCCTTAGGGAGGGGTGGCTGTGGAAAGAGCAATGTAAGAGGCTCTTCTCCTCCCAGCCCATCAGCAACCCCGTATCTGACCTGTACTGTGGGCTTCCCGCCACAATCTCTTTTGGGGATAATAAGAGGTGGAGGAAAGCTGTGAAGAAGGAAGTTTGGGACCCTGGGGTCAGGGGAGGGGGAGGATGCTGGTGGTTCGGGGCAGTGCTGTGATCTTCCAGGAGGGCTCCATCCCCAGCTCTGAGATCCAAGTCCCTGGGACCAGCCCAGGGGAGCTGCAAATCACAAGTTCCAGATGTGGGACCCAGCTGGCCACCCCGCCTGACCTAGGGGTGTAATTAAGGCTTTCCCACTTCCTGGACCCTTCCTCTGCAGACCCCTCCCCACTCACTCCTCCAGTGGCAAAGATGTCACACCTCCAGCGGCCGCACATGGCCTTTTGACTCATTCTTCACAGATAGATTGTTCTTCCTTTAGCTAAGCTAGATCTGCTCTGTAATTCTCCCACCCTCACCCTAGCCCGGGCTCTGTCCACAGGGGCCGCAGAGAACAAGTCAGATCAGCTTGTTCTTGAGGTTTAGGTACCTCCAGCTTTTCCAACCTCCCTTGTTGACGCCTATCAGAAACTCTCCCAATGGCGTGGCCTCCAATATCACGTTTAAAATCATTCGCAGCAAAGTTCTCTCTGTGGCTCTTATTTTAATCAAAAAACATAAACCCAGGGGCCGGCCCGGTGGCGCAAGCGGTTGGGTGCGCGCGCTCCGCTGCGGCGGCCCGGGGTTCGCTGGTTCGGATCCCGGGCGTGCACCGACGCACTGCTTGGCAAGCCATGCTGTGGCGGCGTCCCATATAAAGTGGAGGAAGATGGACACAGATGTTAGCCCAGGGCCGTCTTCCTCGGCAAAAAAAGAGGAGGATTGGCGGATGTTAGCACAGGGCTGATCTCCTCACAAAAAAAAAAAAAAAAAAAACATAAACCCAATTTCTCAGTCAAAACATACATTCAGTGGAGAAGGTGTGAGACCTCGTAACCTTATGGTTTTACTGCTTAAACTAACTGCAGGGTCTGTGTCCCAAAATTCAAGACACCCCCCAAGCACCAGTGGTCTTTTTAGGTTAAAATTTTAATTTGCTTTATTCCACAAACTTAATGACTGCACGGTCTGAAGGCCCTGCCACACACCGACACTCATCCAACAGGCAAACAAGAAAGCATGCAAATAAATATAAAGCTAAAAGGGAAAAGCACAGGGGCATGAGTGATGGCAACAGTCTCTTCTAACCCGAATAAGACCGAAAAGACCATTCAAGGCGGGGAAAGGCGCTCCTGGCCATGGGAACTGCGGGGGCCAAGGTCCAGGGTTGGAACGTGCTCAGTGTGTTCCAGCAGAGGTCGGTGGAAGCAGGAGAGGTGGGAGGGCAGGTTGAGGAGGCAGAGGAAGTGGGTCCACATTGGAAGTCAAACGTGCAAATCACAAGAGTGGGCCTTCTCGCTCTCAGAGCAGAGAAAGTGGATTAGGGAGGTTCTGGCAGGGGGATGGGGGTGCTGAGGTTGGCAGAAGGGATGGGCCCAGGTGAGGAGCACAGAGACCAAAGTGTAAGTCGAGACCCACACAGGCCTCTGGCTCACACAGATGGGCTGGGAGGCACCCCCAGCCACTAGCCCGGGGGCGTGCAGGAGACCCAGAGGACCTGGCACTGAGCCCAGACCCCCTCCCTCAGCATGAGAATGAGGGGTGGTGGAAAAGACGCTGGGGTGGGGTCTGTGCTCCCCTATCTCTCAGGAGGGGGTGGCCCTGGGGCATCCCCATGGCCAGGTTCCTCTGCCCAAACTTACTGCTGCTCAGTGCCCCAGGTCTCTGGCCCAGGCAGGACCTCGCTGCTCTGGCTTGACCCCCCAGGCCCAGGAAGCAGGGGATAGCTGTACTGACGACGGAGAGACCAGAGCCCCACTTCACGGCCAAGGTGCCCGGGGACGCAGGGACCTACACCTCCAACCACACCTGCTCCTCTGCTCCCCGCCTCCTCGGCCTGCAATCACCCAGTACTTGCAAGCGACCCTCAGACCAGTCCCCAAAGGCCTCCCTCCCACTCTCCAGTGCCCGCCTCGGGACAGCAGCCTCCATTTCTCTCCGGAGCCCCTGGCCACCCATGGCACCACAGACCCATCTGGACCTGTTATCTTCACTTCCTCCTCCTGCCCCTCCACCCTCTTGACGACCAGCAGCTCCAGCTGCCCCACACTCTGAGCCAGAGGCCCGGGGACAGCCCCTGACTTCTCCCTCGGCCCTCGCCCCAAGTCTCAAAGCCTTGCTTGTTCTGCCTCCTTCTATGCCACCACAACCCTCACTCTGGCCTGAAGACAACCTCCATCTGACCATGTCTCCTAGACCTTCTCCTCAGTCCATCCCCCACACTGACTGTCCAACTTGCATTCATAACTAGCACTTTCATTTCTCTATGCACCTGCTCAAAAACCATCCATGGCTCCCTATTGCCTACAGGATCATATCCTAGCTCCTCAGCCTGCCTTTCTGGCTGTATCTCTTGCTCTGTCTCTCACATATTTCTGGGAAACTTGACTTGCACCTTACTCTCTCTGCACATTTGCTCAGGCTGCTCCCACAGCCTAGAATGCCTGTACCACACCTCCTTCCCCAGCGAACTCCTATTTATTCTTCAGAATCCATCACCTCCAGATAGCCTTTCTCAATCCCCACCACCACCCACCAAAAGCTGGGCATGGTACCTCCCTTCTCAAGAGCCTCACAGGTCTCACTGCATTCTGTTCTGACATTTGTGTAAGTGCTTAGAACACAGTGATCACTATGTAAATGGTAGCTGTATTGACTGCTAATTTCTCCAGTGGGTTTCCAAGGTTTTTCTTATAGCTCTTTGAGTATTCTAGACATTGATCCCTGGTCAGCTTTAGATGTTGCAAGTATACTCTTCTCATCTGCCACCTACCTGTTATATTTGCCTATGACACAGATTTTGGAATTATCAGATCAAGAATTTACAATAACTATGATCAACATGCTAAAAACTCTAATGGCAAAAAATGGACAACGTGCAATAATAGGTAATGTAAGCAGAAAGATGGAAACCCTATGAAGGAATCACAAGGAAATGCTAGAAATGAAAAGCACTGTTAACAGAAATGAAGAATATAACTGTAACAAATAAAGAACATAACTGTAACAAAATGTAACTGTAACAGAAATGAGGAATGTAACACAATGTAACTATAACAGAAATGAAAAACACCTTTGATGGGCTCCTCAGTAGACTGGACACCCCCAAGGAAAGAATTAGTGAGCTTGAAAATATGTCAATAGAAACTTCCCAAATTGAAATGCCAAGAAGAAAAAGAACAAAAAAAAAGAGAACAGAACATCCAAGAACTGCGGAACAGTTTCTAAGGTGTAACATACACATAATTGCAATACCACAAGGAGAAGAGAGAATGGAACAGAAGACATATTTGAAGTAATAATGGCTGAGAACTTTCCAAATTTAATGATAGACAGCAAACCACAGATCTAGAAAGCTCAGGAAAAAAACTAAGCAGGAAAAAACAAAAAATCTACACCTAGGCATATCATAATCAAGCTGGAGAAAAAGAGAAAATTTGAAAGAAGGAAGAGGAAAAAGACACCTTACCTGAGAGGAAAAAGAATTAGAATTACATAAGACTTCTCTTCAGAAAGCAAGCAAGAAAAGAGTGGAGTGAGATATTTAAAGTGTTTAAAAAAAAAAAACCCACCTACCTGTAATTTTATATCCAGAAAAACTATCCGTCAAGAGTGAAGAAGAAATAAAAACTTTCTCAGACAAATAAAAATTGAAGGAATTAACCACTACCAGACCTGCCTTGCAAGAAATGTTAAAATAAGTTCAGGGAGGGAAAAATATATATATAGGTCAGAAACTTCAACCTACCTTTTAAAAAAAGGAAAAGTATCAGAGAAGGATTTTTAAAAGGTAAAATAAAATCTTTTATTTTTCTTATTCTTAATTAATGTAATAGACAAATGTTTGTTTAAAGTAATAACAGTAATAATGTGTTTTTTGCTTATAGCATATGATAAGTAAAATTAATAAGAGCAATTTTAAAAGACATGGGAGGGAGAAACTGGGAACACTCTGTCATAAGGTACTTGTGCTACATGTGAAGCTGACAGTGTTATTTGAAGATGGAATTAAATTAGTTATAAATGTATATTGCAAACTCTAGGGCAACCACTAAAATTTTTTTAAAGTATAATTGATATGTCTGAGAGGAGAACAAATGAAATCATTAAAAAATGCTCAAATAAAACCAGAGAAGGCAGAAAAAGAGAAGAAGAAAAAAGAAACAAAGAACAAGTGCAATGCATCGAAAACAGTTACAAACATGGTAGACATTAATCCAACCCTATCAATAGTCCCTTATCAATGTCATTTATCAACTCTATCAATAATCATTTATCAATATCAATAATTCACTCTAAATGTGAATGCTCTAAATACATGAATTGATAGTCAGAGATTAGCAGAGTAGATTAAGGAAACAAGACCCAACTATATCTGGTGTCGACAAGAAACCCATGTTAAATATAATGACACATATAGATTTAAAATAAGGGGATAGAGAAAGATCTACCATGCTAACACAAATGAAAAGAAACCTGAAGTACCTTTATTAATTTCAGACAAAGCAGACTTCAGGGCAAGGAAAATTATCAGGGATAAAGAGGGACATTAGATAATGATAAAGGGGCCAATTCTTCAAGAAGATACAATAATCCTTAACGTGTATCAAAGTACATGAAGCAGACACTGATGGAACTACCTGCAGAAACAGACAAATCCACTATTACATTTGGGGACTTCAACACCCCTCTTCAGTAATTGATAAAAGAAGCATACAGAAAATCAGTCAGGATATAATTGACCTGAACGACACTATCAATCAACTTGATCTAATTGACATTTCAAGAATATTCCATTCAACCACAGCAAAATACACACTTTTCTCAAGCTCACATGAAACATTCACCAAGCCAGACCACATTCTGGACAATAAACCACATCTTAACAAATGTTGAAGACTAGAATAGTTTATGCAAACTATCATCTCAGGCCACAATGGAACTAAACAAGAAATCAATAACAGAAGGATAACTGGAAAATCCAAAAACATTTGGAGATTAAACAACACATGTTTAAATAACACATGGGTCAAGTAAGAGAAATTAAAAAAATAGATATATATATTTTTTTTGGTGAGGAAGATTGGCTCTGAATTAACATCCGTCCCTCCTCCTCTATTTTGCATGTGGGACGCCACCACAGCATGGCTTGAGGCACAGTGCGTCGGTCCACACCTGGGATTCGAACCCGCGCACCCAGGGCTGCCAAAGCGGAGCGCGCGAACTTAACCACTACACCACCGGGCCAGCCCCTTAAAATAGTTTAAACTAAATGAAAATGAAAATACAACTTTCAAAATTTGTGGGATGCCATGAAAGTAGTGCTTAGAGGGAAAAGTATAAAATTAAATGCATGTGTTAGGAACGAAGAAATCTAGACTCAATAACCTAAGCATCCATTACAGGAAGCTTGAGAAAAAAGAGCAATTTAAACCTAAAACAAGCACAAGAACAGAAATCATAGAAATCAGAGCAGAAATCAATGGAATCAAAAACGAGAAAACTAGTGAAACCAAAAGCTGATTCTTTAAAAAGATCAGTAAAATTGATAAACCTCTAGCAAAGCTAACCAAGAAAAAGATGACAGAAGACACAAATTACTAATATCACAAATGAAAGAGAGTTACTCGTGGCTGATCCCATGGACGTTAAAAGGATAAGGATCATAAAGATATACTATGAACAACTCTATCCCCATAAATTTGATAACTCAGATGAAATGGACCAACTCCTTGAAAGACACATCTACCAACATTCACATAAGGAGAATAAGATCATCTAAATAGGCCTATTCTTATTTGTCAATTATATCTCAATAAAGCTGAAAAAAATTAAATAGGCCTATTCTATAGGCCTGTCTATTAAATAAATTGTATCAATAATTAAGGACCTTCCAAAAAGAAAACACCAGGCCCAGATGGTTCCACTGGTGAATTCTATCAAACATATAAGGAAGAAATGATACCAATTCTCTACCATCTCTTCCAGAAAATAGAAGCAGAGGGAATACTTCCTGGTTCATTCTATGAGGTCAACATCACCTAATACCAAAATCAAATAAATATATGATAAGAAAGATATTATTCACAATATCTCTTGTGAACATAAAGGTAAAAATCTTCAATAAAATATTAAGAAAATTAACCCAATAATACATAAAAGAATTATATCCCATGATCAAGTGGTATTTATTCCAGGTATGCAAGACTGGTTCAACATTTGAAAATCAATTAATGTAATCCACCACATCAACAGGCTAAAGAAGAAAAATCATATGACCATATTAATTAATGCAGAAAAGGCGTTTGACAAAATCCAATCCTCATCTGTGATTTTAAAAAAATTCTCAGCAAACTAGGAATAGAGGAGAACTTCCTCAACTGGATAAAGAACATCTACAAAAAAAATCAAAAATAAAAAACCCTACGGTTAACATCATACTTAATAGTGAGAAACTGGACGCTTTCTCTCTAAGACTGGCAACAAGGCCGAGATGTCCCCTCTCACCACTTTTATTCAATATCACACTGGCAGTTCTAGCCATTACTCTAAGAAAAGGAAATTTTTAAATGTACAGATTGTGAAGGAAAAAAATAAAATTATCTTTGTTTACAACTGACATGATTATCTATAAAGAAAACCCCAAAGAATTCTCACACACACACACACACAAACTCCTAGAACTATAAGCAATTATAGCAAGGTCACAGGACACAACTTTAACATGCAAAAGTCAGTTTCTTTCCCACAAGCCAGCGATGAACAATTGGAATTTGAAATGAAAAACACAATATCATTTACAATGGAACCAAAAATGCAATACTTAAGTATAAGTCTAACAAAATATGTTCAGGATCTATATGCAGAAAACTACAAAGCTCTAATGAAAGAAATCAAAGGATGTCTAAATAAATGGAGGGATATTTTGTGTTGAAGGATTAGAACGCTCAATATTTTGAGATGTTATTTCTTACCAACTTTATC
This sequence comes from Diceros bicornis minor, assembly GCF_020826845.1. Classification (NCBI taxonomy): domain Eukaryota; kingdom Metazoa; phylum Chordata; class Mammalia; order Perissodactyla; family Rhinocerotidae; genus Diceros; species Diceros bicornis. The sequence goes on from NC_080763.1 coordinate 46,520,496, forward strand.
TATAGATTCAACACAATCCCAATCAAAATCCCAGCAAGCCATTTTGTAGATATCGACAAAACGATTTTAAAGTTTTTATGAGAAGACAAAAGACCAGAATAGCCAAAGCAATATTGAAGGAGAAGAACAAAGTTGGAGGGCTGAAACTACCCGACATCAAGACTTGCTATAAAGCTACAGTAATTGAGACAGCCTGGTACTGGTGAAAAAGTAGACAAACAGATCAATGGAACAAAATAGAGAGCCCAGAAATAGACTCACACAAATATAATCAACTGATCTTTGAGAGAGGAGCAAAGGCAATTCAATGGAGAAAGTACAGTCGTTCATCAAACGGTGCCGGAACAATCGCACATTTATATGCAAAAAAAAAAAAAAAAAGGAATCCAGAAACAGACTCTATAACTTTCACAAAAATTAACTCAAAATGGATCATAAATCTAAATGCAAAATGCAAAACTGTAAAACTTCTGGAAGAAAACATAGCACAAAGACTAACTGACCTTGAGTTTGACAATGAGTTTTTAGATAAAATACCAAAAGCATAATCCATGAAAGAAAAAATTAATAAGTTGGACTTGATTAAAATTAAAAACTTCTTCTCTGCAAATGACACTTCTAAAAGAATGAAAACATGGGACACAGACTTGGAGAAAATATTCATGAAATCCATATCTGATAAAGGACTGGCATTCAAAATATACAAAGAACTCTTAAAACTCAACAATAAGAAAACAACCCAGGGGCCGGCCCGGTGGCACAAGCAGTTAAGTGCACGCACTCCGCTGTGGCGGCCCGGGGTTCGCCGGTTCGGATCCCGGGCGCACACCGACGCACTGCTTGTCAAGCCATGCTGTGGCGGTGTCCCATATAAAGTGGAGGAAGATGGGCACAGATGTTAGCCCAGGGCCAGTCTTCCTCAGCAAAAAAGAGGAGGATTGGCAGATGTTAGCACAGGGCTGATCTCACAAAAAAAAAAAAAAAAAGAAAACAACCCAACTTAAAAATGGGCAAAAAGTCTGAACAGATATCTTATTGGATGGAAAATAAGCATATGAAAAATGCTCAAAATCCTTTGTCATTAGGGAATTACAAATTAGAACAATGAGACACTACTACACACCTACTAGATAGTTAAAATCTAAAAATCTGACAACACCAAATGCTGGTGAGTATGCAGAGAAACAGGAACTCTCATTCATTGCTTGTAGGAATGCAAAATAGTACAGCCACTTTGGAATACAGTGTGGAAGTTCCTTACAAGTCTAACCATCGTCCCACCACAAGATGCAGCAATGACCCTCATAGTATTTACCCGACTGATTTGAAAAGACGTCCACACAAAAACCTATATGCAAATGCTTATCGCAGCTTTATTTATAATGGTCAAAAGTTGAAAGCAACCAAGATGTCCTTCAAAAGGTGAATGGATTAATAAATTGCAGTATATTCATACAGCGGAGATACAGTGATAAAAAGAAATTAGCTATCAAGCCATGAAGATGTTGAGGAAGCTTAAATACATATAACTAAGTGAAAAAAGACAGTCTGAAAAAGCTACATACTCTATGATTCCAATTATAGAACATTCTAGAAAAGACAAAGCTATAGAGACAATAAAAAGATAAGTGGTTGTCAGAGAAAAGGGGGAGGGGAGAGAGTGACTAAACAAAGCACAAGGGCAGTGAAACGGTTCTGTATGACACTGTAATGGTGGACACATGACATGATGCATTTGTCAAAACCCATCGAACTATACTGCACAAAAAATGAAACCCAATATATGCAAATTTAAAAACTCATTCAGGATTTCAGGGGATCCCAGGGAGGAACGCAGACTGTCACAAGAGACTCTAACTGTGTTACAAATGTATGAAACAACCCCGGTGGAGGGCATGGGGAAAAGATGCTGACCCAAGTAATTCTGGAAATGAGTGGGTCTGTAAGACTAAAGGAAGTGGGCACAAGCACTGTGCTCTGGTTGATAGTTGTTTCTCACGGTGGGACAGGTTAATGATTCCGATACTGCTATACATGAACACCAGAACCGAACAATTACGTAAATGGATATAGGTGGTAGAATCCAGGCTTCTCACTGTTGGAGGGGGAAGTTACAGATGAGCAAGGGGAGAGGGCTAGAATGATCCAAGTGGTGATGCATTAGAGTGGGAGAGATCAATATGAACTCATGTTTAGCTTAGTATAGATACAGGTGGTTACATACAAAAATATGGATAGATCTGTGTGTACACACAGATTCCTATACACATATGTATCCCCTCGTTCTGATGGTTGAGAGAGCCCAGAAGCAATAACACCCCAGAGCAATGAGCACATCCTGTATGCAGATCTTGGTCTCTAATACCATTTTCCAGTAAAAAGAACCAGGACTCCTTAAAGAAATGACTGATTCTGGGGCTGGGGCAGGAAATATACAAAGTGAGCCTGGAGCATCTTGTAATGTCAGAATAAGGAAGTGCTTACAAAAAAACCTACAAACATTGATGAGGACACGTCCAAGGGACACAGGAGCCAATTGAAAGAGCTCCCAGTGCCCAAAGCTGAAACAATTTGAGCAACAACATAAATTATTGGATTATAATCGAAAGTATAAAATAAATATCCATGAGTCCGTACTGATTTAAATAAATGATTGAATAAATAAATAAATACAGGAAAAGAGACAAATCTCTCTTGCAGAAGAATTCCAAATAGCTTACATAGCTACTCCGCCCTTGAGGAGGGGGAGCATAACTCCCCACTCCATCAGTGTGGACTCTGCACAGTAAGTTCCTTCTGAACAGTACAGTAGGGAAACGGGGGAAGGGTAACTACAGAGAAACTCGATGAAACTACCTTAGCCAGGTGATCAAGGTCAACTTCAGCAGGGATGTGTCATCTTGATACTATGTACCCTTGAGAGGATGTGACAAGAATGGCACTTTATCCTGTGGTCTTCCCCCCCAAACCCATAACCACAGCATAATCATCAGAAAAACATCAAACAAATCCCAACTGAGGAACATTCTACAAAATATCTGACCAGTACTCCTCAAAAGAACCAAGGCCATCAAAAACAAGGAAAGACTAAGAAACCCTCACCACCAAGAGGAGCCTAAGGAGACATGAAACGTAAGTGGGGTAGGATCCAGGAACAGAAAAAGACACTGGGTGAAAACTAATGAAGTCTGAATGAATCATAGTCATTAGTAAATAACAATGGACCAATATTGGTTCACTAATTGTAATAGAATGAAAGAGAAAGAGTCAGTAACCTCAAAATAGATCAATAGAAATTATCCAATTTGAAGGACACAGAAAAATAGGACTGAGGGTCCGGCCCGGTGGAGTAGTGGTTAAGTCCGGCGTGCTCCACTTTGGCAGCCGAGGTTCACGTGTTCGGATCCTGGGTGAGGACCTACACCACTCATCAAGCCATGCTGTGGCAGCATCCCGCATGCAAAATAGAGGAAGATGGGCACAGAAGTTAGCTCAGGGCCAAGCTTCCTCAAGCAAAAAGAGGAAGAATGGCAACAGATGTTAGTTAGTTAGATCTTACTCACCAAAAAAAATATATACATAGGATTGAAAAGAAACAGAGCTTCCAGGACCTGTGGGGCAATTATCAAAATGCCAATCATAAATGTAATTGGAGTCACAAAAAGAGAAGGAAGAGAAAATGGAAAACAAACATTTAAAGAAATAATGGTCAAGATTTTCCAAATGTGGGGAGGCAAAAATTTAAGGATTCAGGAAGCTCAGCAGACCCCAAGCAGAAGGGGAAAAAAGTGCCAAAGCATACAATAGTTGAATTGCTGAAAACCACAAATAAAGAGGAAAGTCATAAAAGCAGCCAGAGGAAACCACAATTCTGTACAGTAGAACCACAGTTCAAAGGAGCACTGATTTCTCATCAGAAACTATGGAGACGAGAAGACAGTAGAATAACACCTTCAAAATACTGAAAGAAAAAATCTTTCAACTCAGAACTCTATATCCAAAGAAAATATCCTTCTAGAATAAATGTAAAATAAGACCATTTTCAGATCAAAAGAAACCAGGAGAATTCCTATCCAGTGCACTGGCACTACCAGAAATCCTAAAGGAAGTTCTTCAGGCTGCAGATGCCTGAAGGAAACTTAAATCTTCAGAAAGGAATAAACAGCCTCAAAAATGATACATATCTGGTAAACTTTCTTTTACTTTCCTCTTATTTCTTAAAAGTAGATAAGAGTTTTTAGAGCAAATCCCATTTTCCTGTGGTGATTATAATGTGTTGATATATTACATTTAACAACTATAACATAAAGGAAGAGGGGAGTGCCAAGTGGATGCATGTGTGATGAGAAAACAGCCATTCTGAGTTGCTGCCTTGGCATTCCACAGATGACAACACTGCTTACACCCAGAGTCTGGTCATTGAGACAAGAACCCAAACTGAGGATTCCCACCTCAAGTTCTTGCTCTGCTTTTCCCAGGGCACTTTTCAAAATAGCCACTTAGAGGTGAGCACACGAAAAGCTAGTTAGCGACCTCCACCCTAACCACCCTATAAGTAATAGGGGCTCACTACCCTGCTCTCCACCTCCTGCTCACTCGTGACCTGGGATGGAGGACTGCCCTTCCCCCGGCTCACTGCAACTCCCTCTAGGCCATTTCTGGGATCTGTAAGTAATAAATTCCGTGACTTCACTTTCTTTGTGTGAGTATACTGAAATTGTGCCTTCAATCAAAATGACCCCAGGGTTTTGATTTCCCTAAAGTGGGAGCTCAGATTCCGACAGAGGACCTGTGGACCCCCTGTGGGTGGCTTGTGCCTCCTCATTCAGCAGCTTGTTATCTGCATATTCTTAATTTAATACACCCGCTACGGGGCCCCCAGCACAATATGGTTGCAAGATTTCTACATTTTACATGAAGTGGTAAAATATTCATTCTAAGTAGACTGTCAAAAGTTAAGAATGTGTATTTTAATCCCTGGAACAACTACCAAAAATTATAAAAATACGAGAAAGTATAACTAAAAATGCCAATAAATTAAAATAAAACTCTAAAAGATATTCAAGTTATCCAAAAGAAGACAGAAAAGAGAATCAGAAGATCCAAAAACAAAACGGACAATCATAAAACAAATAATAAAATGAGAGATAAATGGGCTAAACACTATAATTAAAGGGCAGAGACTGTCAGAACAGATACAAAAGCAAGAATCAACCAACCATAGGCTTCTACAAGTGATATTCTTGAAATGTAAATACACAGAGTGGTTGAAATAAGCTGATGTGAATAGAGAGAGAAAAAAAACACAGTAACTATAAAAAGGCTGGAATCATTATATTAGTATCAGATAAAAGAGATTTCAAGACCAAGGGTTTTCCTAGAGATAATTAACACCAGTTCATAAAGATAAAAGGGTCACTTCATCAGGAAGATACAGCAAACATAAACGTGAATTCATATAATAATAAAACTTCAAAATATACAGAGCATGAGTTGACAGAGTTAAAAGGAGAAATAGACAACTCTTTAAGCATCATTAAAGATTTTAACTCCACTCTTCCAGTAATTGATAGAATAATAGATCAAAAAAATTAGCTCAGACATAAATGACATAGATGATCTCAACAATGCTATCAACAACCTTCACCTAATTGATATTTATGGAATACTCCATCCAAAAACTACAGCGTCCACATTCTTTTCAAGGGCATTCACCAAGATAGACCATACACTGAGCTATAAAACAAGCTTCAATAAATTTAAAAAGACTGAAGTCAGACAGAGTATATCTGACAACAATGGAATTAAATCCAATAACAATACCATATCTAGGAAACCCCCAAATTTTTTGAAATTAAACAACACACTTCTAAATAATCGATGGATCAAAGAAATCACAAGAACTGAATAAGGATGAAAATACAACATGTCAAAATCTATGGAATGGAGCTAAAACAGTGCTGAGAGGCAAATTTATAGCTTTAAATGCTTATAAAGAAAAGAAAGGTATAAAATCAATGACCTATGGTTACACGCTAAGAAGCTAAAACAGAAGAGCAAAGTCAAGGCAAATACATAGAAGGAAAGCAATAATAAAGAGCAGAAATCAACAAAGTAGGAAAAAAGTTGGTTCTTTGAAAAGATGAACAAAATTGATAAACCTGTAGAAAGACTGATCACGAAAAAGAGAGAATACAAATTACCAATACCAGAAATTAAAAAGAGATTCTCACCACAGATCCTGCAGACAACTTTATGCCAACAAATTCGACAACTTAGATGAAATGGGCAAATTCCTAGAAAAACATAACTTTCCAAAACTAACACAAGATGAAATAGAAAATCTAAATAGCCCTATATTTACCAAAGAAATTGAATTTTTTATCAAAAATATTCTCATAAATAAAACTCCAAGCCCAGATGTTTTCATTGGTGAATTATAATCAAACAGTGAAGGAAGAAATAATACCAAGTTTACCCAGACTCTTTCAGAAAACAGACGATAAAGGGAACACTTTATTTTAGGGGGCTAGCAAACCTTAATACCAAACCCTGATGAAGACATTGCAAAAAAAGAAAATTTCAGACCAACATATCTCATGAAAATATAGACACAAAAATTCTTAACAAAATATTAGCAAATAAAATCCAACAATATATAAAAAGGCATAGGGGATTTATCCCAAGAGTATAAGTTTAACCCTTAAAAACCAGTATAATTTACCATATTAAAAGAAAAAAAGGAGAAAATAAAAAACACATGATCAATTCAACACCTATACCTGATAACACTCTCAGAAAACTAAGAATAAAGGAAATCTTCCTGCATCTGATCTAAGAAAAACCTACACCAACATCCTATTTAAGGCTGAAATATTGACACTTTCCTTCTAAGACTGGGAACAAGGCAGGGAGGTCCATTGTCACCACTTCTATGCAACATTATCCTGGAGGTCCTGGCTTTGTAATTAGGAAAGAAAAATGAAATAAAAGGCATAATAATTGGAGAGGAAGAAGTAAAACCATCTATCTGCTGATGTCATGTTTGTTTACGTAACATGACCTTCTGGAGAGTCTGGTAGGCTGAGCCCTGGGGCTGGGGCCTGCCAGCGGGCTGGAGCTTGGTCCAGGCAGGAAACTTGGGGGCAGAATAAACAAGCAGGGCCAGGAAGTAAGACCCCTTGACCACAACGAGGAGGAGGGAGTCCTGGGCCGCTCAGTCCCCTCACTCAGGGTGGGTGGAGAAGCCAGATGGGCAGCAGGCTGGGAGAAAGCACTGCCTGAGGCCCATGAGGGGCTTGCAGAAGACAGCTCCCCTGCAGGCGGGTCTGGGCTTGTTGCCAATACCCAGAAAAGGCTGCACAGTTGGTGCTAGGGTCACTGGCCTAGGGGTGGGCAGAGTGGTGTGCAGAACAAGCTTAGTCCAGAGAGAGCTGTTAGTTTGAACCAAATGGCCCAGCAGTCCTCTCCTCAACACACACACGCACACACAGCTGCTCCCGGGTGTGTGGTTAAGCATCTCTGGATGCCCCGTTCCCCTATAAGCATCCTCTCAACTTGAACAGTTGTAAATTAGAGGCAGATGCTGAGGCCAGTTTGGGAGCTAAGATATGCTTTCAAGGAAGCTGGAATGGGAGGTGGCAGGCCTGATAGCCTGACACCAGGTCTTGGGGTGTCTGAGAGACACAAGTGACCCCTCCACCCACCCCGAGGTTCAGAGGCAAAGATACAGCTTCTAGGGGAGGCAAGACCCAGGGCTGGGTAAACCCCATGAGGGTACAGGCCCTAGGCCACACCCCAAAGGCCACACTCCTGGGGCCTTGGGCTGCCCCCACCTTGGCCTTCCTCCCAGGGACCTTCCCCAGTCCCCTCTGGCCACAGCACATTTCCTCTAGAGGTTTCAGCTGCTTGGACCTACACATCCCTGGACGATCCGAGCAAGAGTGAGAACAATCTGCATTGCAGGGAGGCCTAGCAAGCTGATCTCTCCCACTGGCCGGCACACCTTTACTTTCATGGGATCACATGAAACTAGGCCACCAGAATGGTGTAGACACTTTCATTTGGGGCAACACTCATTCATCTCTGACACAAGACCACTTAAGGCCAGGGGTCCACCACCAACCCTTATGCAGGAGCCGACCACCAACCCTTATGCAGGAGCCGCAGTGCAAGTCCAGGTGTTGGTGCTCCCTCTCTGTTCCGGCCACAGTGCTGCTTCTGGTCCACAGCACCCCAGATGGACAGGTGAGGACAGCAACTGTCTAACCCGGGCGACCCGCTACTGGCAGCCACCCTGTCCACAGGCTGCACACATCACCATCCTCCAGGGGTGGCCCCTCCAAGGACCTCAGAGACCACTGCCCACAACGCCAACGAGTCCTTCCCATCCACGTCCTCCCCTGCCCCAGTTGGAGTGGGGATGTCATGCTCTCCTAGGTCAGTCTCAGGTTGTGCAGGACGAGGGTTCAACGTTCCTTGCGTGAATGGACGGCTCTTCTCACTCACCCACCGACCCTCACCCACCCTGTGATGTGGGGAATGCAGGGCGCGGCCAGCACAGAAAGAGGACACATTCCAGGGCCTCGGAAGCCATGACCTTAAGAGTTCAAGCAAGGACACGCTTAGAGGAGGTGATAACACTGTGTTCCCGCTGTGAAGTCCGCAACAGCAAATTTAGCACGACCAGAAAACAAACCAGCTCGCCTTTTCCTGCGCCGTCTGGGTACCGCTTACATCTGTGGTCCCTCAAGAAACAGCAGCGACAACCTTCGGGAGAGTGTAGCAGGCCATCCTCACCGGGTCCTGGGGGTCGATGGGTGTCGATGGAGGACGCAGCATCACTCAGGACACCGTCAGCCTTCGGTGGACAGTGCTGGGGACCGGAAGGCCAGGCGGGCTGTCAACTTTCTGTGCAAACAGGTTCCGGAGAGTCCTGGCCCTGGGACTCCTGCCCATGCGGCTCCGTCTCCCTGCAGGTGGGCGACCTGAAACCCTTCTGGGACAGCACGGTGGGTGGTCAGCGCTTGGAGGGATGGGTCGTCCCCAGACACTTGGGGCCTGCACGCTGAGGGTCTCCACGTGTGTCAGGGAAAGGACGTCTCCTCTACCCTCTACACCGGTCATGGGCCTGGAAACTGTGACACATGTTCATCGAACACTGATACAGACAGAAGCTCCGCAAACCACTGCCCAGGGCCTACACACACCGGGGACCGCCCTGTGTCCTCACCGGAAAGTGGGTGAGCAACCGCCCTCTTACCATTGTGAGGGCTGAATGAAGGAGGAAAGTTGATGCCTGGTGAAGAAGGCGCTCAACGAACAGTGTCTGTGGTGCCTGCGGTTCCTCCAGCTTCCCCACACCCCGAGGCCCTGGGAACCTCCCATGCCAACCAAAAGGACCTCGAGCGCCCCCCAGCCCACCGGGAGGACCTTGAGTGCCCCCCAGCCCACCGGGAGGACCTTGAGTGCCCCCCAGCCCACCGGGAGGACCTCGAGCTTCCCCCAGCCCACCGGGAGGACCTCATTCTCCCCCCAGCCCATCGGGAGGACCTCAAGTGCCCCCCAGCCCACTGGGAGGACCTTGAGCGCCCCCCAGCCCACCAGGAGAACGCCCCCTTCCCACCTCTGCCCCTTTGCTCCTGCAGTTTCCTCTTCCTGGAATGTCCTTCCCCCTCCCCTGCTTGGCCAAATTCTGTTGCTTCCTCAAGGTCTGGCTCAGCCATGCCCTCCTCTGGGAAGCGTTGTGTCACCCCAGGCAGGAAGGAAGAGCACTGGCCATCTTCCGCTCCCAAGGCCCCGCCCCAGCCGCCCCCTCCCGAGGTCATCTGAGGCTGGACCAGGAGTCAGAGCCTCGTGCTGTGCATGTTGGGCCCATATCCTAGCCCCTCTGGACCCCAGAATCCTCATGGGCACAGAGGGACAAACCCAGGGGCTTTGGGAGGATCAGGGGCAGGGGGAGGACAGCCTGTCCATCTGAGGACAGGGCACTCAGCCGTTTGTTGTATTCTTTCTCTCACCTCTGCTGTGTGCCTGGCCCAGGGTGGGCCTGGGGACGGGAACCAACACAGCCCTCAGGTCGCTCCTGGGGGAAAGCCAACCAACGACAGGAAGTGTGAAAAACACTGGGGGCTTGGAGGAAGGCCAGAGGCAGCCAGCAAGGGCTTCCAGAAGTGACCCCTGGGCTCTGCTTTCTTGTAAGTTAGTGTTTATTAGGCACGTGTGCCAGGCACTGTACTACCCTCTGCAGGTGTGTTGTCTTATTCACGCCTCCCAGCACCACGAGGCAAATACCATGATTATCACCCCATTTTACAGACGGGGAAGCTGAGGTTCAGGGAGGAGAAGTCCCTGGCCCAGGTCACACAGATGGTGCTCAGAGTCAGGTAGAAAAAGGTGAGGGAAGTTCCGGTGGAGGGGACAGAGGGAATAGCAGTGTTGGAAGCAGGAAGAGGCTGGGTGTTTTGGGGGGAACCCAGGCAGTTTGGGGTGGCCAGAGCATTGGGGGAGGCCAGGAGTGGTAAGGGCAGGGGCTAGAGAAGGGGCAGAGGCCTTGGGGGCTAGGCTGGTCCCAGGGGCAGCAGGGAGCCATAGATGGTGCTAGTATCAGGGGCATCTGGTCAGATGGGTGGTTTAGAAAGATGGTTCTGGGGCGAGAGGGCAATAGCTCAGAAGAGGGGGAGAAGCGGACGTGAGGACAAAGTAGGGGACAGTACAGGCCTGAGGGTTGGTGGTCTGGAGCCCAGGGGTCACTCCTCGCTCTCAGAGCAAGGATGAGGAGTGAGGAGCGTCTGTTCTAGCTCTGGGAAGAGCTTCCATTTTCCACCCCTGGGGCGGCACGACCCCCAGCTCCAGACTCACTCGGCCACCTTCCTGCCAGATGCCCCAGGGACTGTGAGTGAGCAGCTCAGTCCTAACCCAGCATCACCCAGCTCCTCGTCTCCTCCCAGCCTGCTCCATCCCACTCTCCCCCACTCAGCAAAGGCCACCACCTTCCCTCCAGGGCTCAGCCCCACACTTACCCCAACATCCATCCCACCATGCCATTCTGCTGTCTCCTCCATGTCCAGAGTTTACCCCAATCCGGCCAGTCCCCACCTCCGCAGCCGCCACCCTCGTCTGAGCCATTGCTGCCTCTCACCTGGATCACTGCAGGGCCTCTCAGCCAGCCTTCGCCTCTGCCCTCGCCCCCACAGCCTGTTCCTCGGGCACCCAGAAGCATCCCGAAACCCTAAGTTAAATCACACCACTGCTCTGCTCAAAACCCGCCAGGGATGGGCCGACCCCGTGGCTTAGTGGTTAAGTGTGCGTGCTCCGCTACTGGCGGCCTGGGTTCGGATCCCGGGCGCGCACCGATGCACCACTTGTCCGGCCATGCTGAGGCCGTGTCCACATACAGCAACTAGAAGGATGTCCAACTATGACATACAACTATCTACTGGGGCTTTGGGGAGAAAAAGGGAAAGAAAGGAGGAGGATTGGCAATAGATGTTAGCTCAGGGTCGGTCTTCCTCAGCAAAAAGAGGAGGATTGGCATGGATGTTAGCTCAGGGCTGATCTTCCTCGGGGGAAAAAAAAAAACCACCAGGGATGTCCCAGCTCACTCCACACTCCTCACCCCAGGGCCACACCAGATCCAGCCCCTAAAGCCACCCCGTCTCCCCAGCCTCAATCTCCCACCACTTTCTTTCCCCTCCACGGCCTCCTTGGTGTTCCCTGAACTCACTGAGCAAAGCCCACCTCAGGGCCTTTACACTTGCTGTTCCTTGCCTGGAATGTTCTCTCCCTGAGACAGTCATGTGACTCGTCCCCCTATTCATTCTATTTACATGTCACCTCTTTGGCTCCTCCGGGACCTCCATTCCCATTATTCTCAGTCCTCTCGCCTGGATTTTCTTCATGCCTCTTAGTCTTCACATTGTAGGAGGTAATTGTTTATTTGTTCACTGTCTATTTGTTCTAGATTGTCAGTGCCCTGAAGTCAGGGTCTTGCCTTCTTATTCACTGCTGGAACCCCAGTGCCTAGCAGGGCCTAGCACACAGTAGGGCAGAACATATATTCACTGAATGAATGAATGAATGAGTGAATGAATGAACGATAATTTCAGTTGATGTTCCCGGCACTTTCCAGTCCATAGCATTCTTTCACACCCACAGTTTCCCCTGGATCATCCTCAGGAATGGGAGGCTCAGAGAGGGTGAGAGACTTGTGCAAAGCCACACAGCTCAAACTCTGCCCTTGAGTCTGTCTGGGCTTCCCCTCCTCCCCTCACAGGGCTCAGAGTGTGATCGGCGGCTCCCAGGGCCTGTGGAATAAGAGGAAACATCGTCTTGTGCTGGGGGGGCAGAGGGACTCCCACGGGTGCTATTTCAGGGACATCGGGCAGGTAGGGCCTAAAGAGAGCCAGGCTGGGGGTCCCACAGGCCTGAATTGTTCACAGAGTCCCTGAGTTTTCCCACCTGTGAAATGTGGGTTCCTGCAATAAGAACAAGGATCAGAAGAGCACGCAGCACTGTAGGCTCAAGAGCATGGGCTCTGGTGTCAGGCTGCCTAGTTCAAATCCCAGATCCCTACCTACTGGCTGTGTGGCCCTGGGCAAGTTACATAACTACTCTGTGCCTCAGTGTTCTCAACTCCGAAGTGGATACGGTAATTTCTACCTACCTGACAAGGCTGGTGAAGGATTAAATGAATCGATACATGAAGTGCTTAGCATAATGCCTGGCCCATAATGAAACCTCGGAAGGTGTTAGTAATAACGATAATGGAGACCTCATGGCTCTGTGTGGACCAAGCAAGATGGTGCCTGGCACTGACCCCTGGTGAGTTCTCAATAACTCTCCCACACCCCAGAGAGTAACCACCACACAGATGTGAGCACAGGGCTGTTCCTCCCGTTCATTCCTTGACCTGACCCTTCATCCTCATTGTCCTGACCAACCCGGCATCCCGGCCCACAGGTAAATTAGGGCTTGTCTCCTCTGTGGTGTAGAGTAGGAAGCAAGGTAGGAGTTGTGGGGACTTGCCCAAAGTCACACAGAATGCCACTGGGGGCCGGGATTCATCCTCTTCGGGAAGAGTTCCTTGACCTCTTCCCCAACTAGCTCTGGTTTCTCTGTCATATGCTCCTGTGACAGCCTAACCCTCACCTTGCAGATGAGTCATGGTCACTTCTTTCTGGTCTGCCTTCCCTGCAAGAGCCAGAACTGTTCATGCAAAATTCCCTGCACTTGGGCCTGAATCAGATCTGGTTCTCAGTAAATATTTATTGAGTGGATGAGTGGATGAATGGATGGGTGGATGGATGGATGGATGGGTGGATAGGTGGATGGATGGACGGAGGGACGGATGGATGGATGGAGGGATGGATGGATGGATGGATGGATGGAGGGATGGATGGATGGATGGATGGATGGATGGATGGACGGATGGATGGACGGATGGATGGATGGATGGATGGGTGGACGGATGGATGGGTGGACGGATGGACGGGTGGATGGATGGATAGGTGGATGGATGGATAGGTGGGTGGGTGGATGGATGGATGGATGGATGGATGGATGGATGGATGGATGAGTGGATGGGTGGGTAGATGGGTGGATGGGTGGATGGCGGACGGGTGGACTAGTGGGTGGATGGATGAGTGTATGGGTGGATGGGTGGATGGGTGGGTGGGTGGATGGATGGATGGGTGGGTGGGTGGATGAGTGGGTGGATGGGTGGATGGGTGGATGAGTGGGTGGATGGGTGGATGAGTGGGTGGGTGGATGGGTGGGTGGGTGGATGGTTGGGTGGATGGAGGGATGGATGGATGGGTGGATGGATGGATGGATAGGTGGATGGATGGACGGATGGACGGATGGATGGGTGGATGAGTGGACGGGTGAATGGGTGGATGGGTAGATGGGTGGATGAGTGGATCAATGGATGGATGGGTGGATGGATGGACAGATGGGTGGATGAGTGGAGGGGTAGATGGGTGGATGAGCGGATGGGTAGATGGGTGGATGAGTGGATCGATGGATGGATGAGTGGATGGGTGGATGGATGAGTGGATTGGTGGATGCATGGGTGGGTGGATGGGTGGGTGGGTGAGTTCCTGGAAGAATGAGTGGATGGGTGGATGGGTGGGTGGGTAGGTGGAGAGATGGACTCCAGAGACAGTGCTCTCCCTGTGACATCTCACCGAGCCTCTCCCCGTAATCTGAAACACAAGGAGGCTTTAATGGCCCCTGAGATCTAAAAGAGACTTTAAAATCACATGAGCCAAACGCTCTTGACTCTCAGTTTCTCCATATAAGAAACAGCGAGAACATGAGCAGCCTGCCTATATTTCCAGATTCTCAGGATGACCCGGGATCAAAGGAGAAGTACAGCAGCACCTTGAAAATGGTAAGTGCTGCAAAGAGCTTGTCAGAAGAGAATGTCAGCCTTGCCAAGGGTGCCCAGGGCGCAGCGGTGAGACAGGCCCAGCCAGGTCTGCCCTGGGAGTGTGCACAGGTGTGCCTTGCTGGCAGGCACGCTGGAAGACCGTGCCAGCAGCCTTCAAGACACTCATGCTCCCTGACCCAGTAATTCCACTTCTAGGAATGACCCTAAGGAGGTAATCATGGATCTCCGCAGAGACTCACCCACAGGACGGCCATCGTGGTGTCATCCAGAGAGGGGAAAGGTCTCAGCAATAACAGAACTCAGCCTCAGTAACACGGGGCTGTCCCTGCAGAGGAATATTATGCAGCTGTGCAAACTCAGGTGTTTGAAGAAGGACTCAATGACATAGGGAAATGCTTAAAACATTAAAGAAAAAAATCAAAATAGGAAACTGCATGTAGAGTAAGATCTCACGCTTATTGGGGGAAAAAACTCTCTTTTTGAGCATTTGCATGGAAAACAGTCCTAGATGGAAATATACCTGAATGCCTGGTTCTCTCCAGGTGGGAGAACTTCCTGGTACTTTTCCGTATGATCCATATAGAGAGACCACAGGGGTGGCCCTGGGTGGCCCTCGATCTCTGATGGTCTTTTCCTAGGGGCCAAGCAGGGAAGATCCCCCCTGTCCTCCCCCAGGCGGCTGTCTAAGGTCAGGGGAGCAGGGCCCTTTAAATAGAGGCCTCGCCCTTTCATACATCGGGGTGCGTCCACCTCCGGGCCCTACTGCCCGCCTCTGGGGATGCGATTATGGAGTCTTGCTCACTTGACTGCTTTGCTGTCTTTCTTTTTTTCTTTTTTTTTTTTTCCCCAACCTTCCGCATTTTCTACAATGAGCAAGAACAACTTTGCTGATAGGGGAGAAGCATAGCCATAGCGGAACCAGCCAGGGGCGTTACTGGCTCTGGATTTGTGCAGACCCCCGCGCCCTCCGCCTGCCAGCGCGGGGCCTGCTGCGACCTGCGCCGGGGCAGGAGCCAGACCCAGCGCTAGAGCCGGCAGACAGCGTGGAGCCGCCTGGGCCGGGCCTGCCCCGCACCCGCTGAGCGCCACAGGGGCTCCTTTGCCAGGACTCAGTTTCCCCATGGGTGCGGAGTGGGTACCACACCCGCAACGCCCAGTGGGCATTTGTGGAGGGAAGGAATGCGCAGGGGTGGGGGAATGAACGCAGGGGGCCACCTCCTCCCTGACTCTCCTGGGTCTGGGGGACAGAGGCCCGTTTGCCAGCCCACCAGGCGAGGAAACTCGGAGAGGAGGAGGAGGGAGGGGAGAGAGGGAGGAGGGTCGATGGGGGGAGGAGAAGTCAGAAGGAGTGGAGAGTGGGAGGGGGGTAGGAAGGGGGAGAGGAGGAGGAGAGAGGGGGGAGAGAGAGGGGGAGGGAAGGAGGAGGCGGGAGAAGGGGAGGGAAGAGGAGGAGGAGGGAGGGGAGGGAGGGGAGAGAGGGAGGAGGGGGAAATGGCCCTATGCTGTGCGATTCCGGGTAGCTGAGCGGCAACACCTCTAGGTTCTGGGCCCCGGGTCCTGTGGAAACCGGAGCGCAGCCACGGGACCCCCCTCCCCTGGATGCCGGGGGCTGTAGAAGCCGGGGAGCAGCTGGTTCAGAGACTAGAGACAAAGGCGGGGTCAGGACCCGGATCAGAACATGGTCGGTGCATGAGTCTGTGTAATTAACGCTCTGCTGTCTCAATTTATGAGAAAAGATATAAGACATGTAATTGCCTTTGTATTTTGGACATTCATTAGGAGAATAATAAATGTTATTATTTATTAATATGGTAATGAATCATTCAGTTTTTAAAATTAAACATTAAACCGCTCACAAATTAAATGTAAATTATTGGGTCCGCGTCGATGGAGAGGGCTCCCCGGGGAAGGGCCGCGCGCCCTCCGCGCGCAGCAGCGGCCGCGTGGCCCTTTAATGAGGCGCGGGGGCTGGAGGCAGCGGGGGTGACGCGAGGACACGGCCGGCTCGCGGGGACAGCCTGCCCCCTGCCGGCCGCGCCGAGGCCGCGGGTCCCGCCGGTCTTTCCAGAAGTAGTTACTCCGCGCTGGGTGCCGGGCCCCCGCCTGGCAGGCAGCCCCCTGCGGCGCAGATCTGCGGGAGTCGGGTGTCTGGCCCTGGAAAGCCCTGCTCCTCCAGGGGAAAAGTACAGCTCGTGCTTGCGTCAGGCTGGGGCGGCGCTCCTTGCTGTGTTATCAACACTAATCCTCGTGCTCAGCCCCCCGAGAGAAAGGCGCTTTATCCCCACTTGACCTGCGAGCAGAGTGGAGCTCAGAGATGTGAAGTGACCCGTGAGGTTGCACAGCCAGCTTCTGGCGGGCCCAGAATCCCAGCCGGGCTGTGCCCGGCCCCAAAGGCTGTGCTCTCCTCATCCTGCTGTGTGGCTTCCATGGCAGTTGGGGTCCGAGGCTGGCACAACAACGTGGTATAAATAGGGTGAGGTTATTATTTCCTGAGGGCGCACTCTGTTGCAGGCACCGGGCCAGGCACTGCGCATGGTTACTTCATCGTCCAGATGAGAGGCCGGAGGGGCAGACGGGCCAGGAGGAGGCAGTAGGAGTTAGAGCCAGGTCTTCCCAGATCCGGTGTCTGAGCCCTTGAGGGCTCCCAGGCCAGCCCAGGTTCTTCTGGTTCCCAGAAGGAGGAGGGAATGCCCCATCCTGCCCAAAACACAGGCCACAGGGTCAGCGGCTGCGTCTTTGGCAGACACCTGAGTTAAAGTAAGAAAATGAATCATTATTTACTTAACCAATGCACGCTTTGGGGCATCTAGGTCATTTCCAGCTATGGCTGTGAACAGTGCCGCAGCGGCCCTCTTTGTGTTTAGGATTATTTCCCTAGGAAAGATTCCCAGAAGTCAAACTACCAAAACCAAAGGTGGGGACAGTTTTAGGTTCGGGATGCATGTTGCTAAATTGCCTTCTAGTAAGCATGTCCCAGCTTACACTCATTTGGGGAGGGCCTCCCACCCCCCCAACCATGCTGGGCAGCCCCCAAGAGACAGCCCATGACTGTGCTGAAGCCCCCCTCCGACACCCAGGCTGGGGAGCTGGGGAAACCCAGCTTGCCTGTGATTCGACTTCTCAGGTATTGGTCTTGGGTCTTTCTGAATGGGCACTGCCCCTTGAACCAGCTCCACCCACCCCCACTCCCTCGGGGGTCGGAGGTGGACAGGCACAGCCATGGGTGGACCCAGACCCTTCACGTAGCTCCTTCCTTTCTCCTGAGTAATCCCAGACCATCCCCACCCTCTGGTCCTTGAACACAGCCTCTCTCCCCGTGTTGACCTCCCTGTGCCAACCTTCGGGATTCAGTACAGACTTAGTGGGTCCTCTCCTCACTCCTGTCAGACTCTGCCTCCCCTTCAGATCATTGTCATAGCGATGGCCACTGAGCAGTCCCTGTTTCCCAGGCCCCAGACCATTATCATATTATGTACAAGTACAGAGCCTGATCTGGCCCCAGAGCCCATGCTCCGTCCACTTGGGTCTTTGCTGTCTGCCCAGGCCAGGGCACAGCCCCTCAGACACGCTCAGAAAGTATTTTTGGATGGATAAATGAACTCCTGAAGGCTGTGCTGTGAGTTATCGCCTTTCTCCCCCGCCAGGCTAGGATCCCCTGAGGGCACGTGGGATTGGGTCCCTTGTTGGACCCATGTCACCCCTGCGGAGAGTTGGCTCTGGGACCAGGAGCTGCTGTGTGCCTGGAGGGAGTCACGGCTCCTCTCTGAACTAGGACTCTCCCCCCAAGCGATGAGGGATGCAGCAAGATGTCCCAGCCAGCTGCGCAAACACGGTGCTGGAGTGTGGAGAAGCTGGGATTGGCTGTGCCCAGGCCCTGGGGTCCATCCCAGCTTCTTCCCACGTGGCCTTCTGTCCCCCTGTCCCCTGGGAGCCCAGGTGCCCAGTCTTGTCTCAGGCATCTCTTGCCCCAGTATCTGGTTTGGAGAACAGTTTCCTCAGCCTGATATGACCCTCTTCTCTGCCCCGCACATCCTAACCCCGGATGGAGGAGACTTCACTCCCCTCTGCCGGTCCAGGCCCTGGCCACAGGAGGACAGACAGAGCACTCCCTGTGACCGCGATATCTCTCGGGGCTGCTCAGACACCAACTAATGTGCTTCAATCTTGCCCCCTCCCTTACTGATCAATTCTTTAACCAAGCGTTGTGTTAAATGACTTGTTCCCATAGCAACCATCAGATACACGCAAGGATCTGATGTGTCTGTTTCCTGAGCCAGATCGCTTCCTAAGAGCTGGGAGGGAACAAATCTCCTTTCATATCCGCCGCTGTTTTCTGAAAGGCACAGGATAGTGTTCAGAACAAGTCTTTTTTAAAAACAGTATTAAAAAAAGAACCAGTTTTCTCAACAGATATAAAGTTGTTTCATAAGGTGCATCACTCTTAAGAAGTATGAAATCACATTTAAAAAAAAAAAACCTTGACCAAGTGACCAAGTTCATCTTTCTTCTGAGACTCTCTCCTTAGGGAAGAAGCTAAAACATGCAGAAAGGTATTAGACCCATCATTTATAAAGAGAAAAACTGAAAACAGCCTAAAAGTAAAAACAACAGAAGAGTCAAATAAACTAGGGTTCACGCACTGGCGAGGATATTAGGGACCCTTAAAATGTTACCTAGAAGACAGAAATACACATGTGAACAGATTTGAACTGAAAGAAAGGATAAAAAAACCATCTGCAGGGGAGACCATAATGAAAGTAAACAAATCTAAACTGTGGCGGGAAAAAATACTCAGAGAAAACACACACACCAGAATGTTGGCAGAGGTGTTTCTTGTCGGTGGACCGACCCATGGTCATTTTTTACCTTGTTCACTTATTCAGCAGATCTTCAGGGAACACCTGCTTCCAGCCCCGCCCTGCTCCAGGCGCTGGGAGCACGGCAGTTATTTCCACTTCCTGTGGTTTCCCAAATGTGTCTAATGAGAGTGTGTTACTTTTCAGTGGAAAAACAATATATATATTTTTTTAAAGTCAGGGTGTATGTTTCATCTATCAGGTTGGCAACAAAATAAAGATAATGTATTCCATTGGTGAGGTGAGGATGAGGGGGACGCACGCACCCTGCTGGTGAAAGTATGAATTACAGCTACCTATATGGAGAGAAATCACCCCCGAAAAGGCACCTCCAACTGAATGGCTCCCATTCTCCACTTCAGGTAATTTGGGGGTGAAGCATCCCCAACTTGACATTCATTTCTCTCCCAGGAAGCCTGAGCCTCAATGAATGCCCTCTGCAGAGGAGGAGGAGAAGAAAGTGCTGGAAACCAGGCACCACCCAGATGCCACGTGTTTAGTCTCAGGGTCGGGAGGCTGCATTGGGAGATGGGTTTTGGCACATTCCCATCTCAATCTCATTTACCTCGGTGCTCCTGAGCATGTCCCGTCCGTTCTCTGGCTTCAGTTTCCCCATATGCACAATTTGGGGAGTGACACCTCCCTGGCAGGCTTCCTGCGAGGATTACCTGAGGATGGTGTGTGACATGCCTTCCACACAGGCACCCTGAGATGGAAACAGCAATAAAAATTGATGCATGGTCACCGACAAGCTCGGAACTCCAACCTCTTTTCCTGCAGACCCTCAGGAGTCTGGGAAAGGGGCCTTGCATTGGGAGGTCTCCTCCGCCCCAGGTGAAGGGCTTTCCCTGCGAGGGGCTGCCAGCTCTTGCCTACAGCACGCACAATGCTTTTTTTACAGCCAGTAAATACCCCAGGCTGGCATTTTCTAGTTTTCATGTACAGGGTCTCAGGGAAAAGAATTCCTTTTTATTCCCAAGGCTGCCTCCTTTTCTCGCAGTCCCAGATCAGGGCCCACCAGCCTCCACTCCAAGCCCCTGTCCCCTCAAACTCAGCCAGCAGGGGCCACCCCAGGGCCCACTTTCATGCTAAGTTTGTTTAGCTGTTCCAGTTATTTGAAAACATACAAAACCTTTTCTTTAAAACAAGCCAAGTCCTGTCTTTAATGGGAATCCAGTGTTTTCTTAGTAGTCCTAACTCAGCAGCTGCAGAAATTTTCCAGACTTGAAAAAAAAGGAGGGAAAAAAAATGATCACCTCTGGTTTCTGATGGAACGTGCATAATCCTGGCAGCATTCTAGGTTTAGAGCGAGGGGGAAGCGAGGCAGGGAGAGAGAGTCTGGCTTCTGTGCCAAGGCTCCACCCTTGCTCGAATTGTAGGACAGCCCTCGAATTGTAGGGTCATGATTCATTGAGCCTAAGCCTCAGAGGGGAATGGCATGGGGGGCCAGGGAGGTACAGCAGGCAGGTGGTTCTTGAGGGAAGATGGAGCAGAAGATGGTTCTTTTTGCGTTTTCTAAGTCTGTTCCACGCATGCCCAGGACCCAACCCTGGCTAGATGGGGTATCAGGTATGGACCTACCTTTGCAGTAGGAGATGACACGGGGCAGCGGGATGGGTGTGTGAGTCCCTTCACCCTTCCTGGAGGGCTCTGGCACCACCGATCCCCTGTATGCCCTTGGACCCAGCAACTCCACTTCCCCCGACCAGGACGATGTCAGTACTCCCACGTTCATTGCTACAATGTTTTAAATGGGTAAAGTGGGCCTGATGTTAGCAAGAGGGGCTGAGTTAAGTCAACTGCAGTTCAGCCATACCCTGAATATGAATAAAAACATTGTTGTAGATGACACCATCAAAAGTGTTCTCACCAAACTGTCCAGTGAGAACAGCAGATTACAAAGCACTATGGACAGTATGTCACCCATCGTAGTCAATAGAATAGTAGGGACATCTGAATCTACATCTAATTTATACATAGGCACAGGAACAAGTCTAGAAGAAATACACCAAAATGTCGGTGGTGGTCATTTCTGAATGACTTCTCTTTTTTAATTCTCTGCATTTTCTGATGTTTCCCACAATGCGTTAATGTATCTTTTTGTTTATTTCTGAGCATGGCTGGGGAGACAGACTGCCTGGGTCCAGCCGTTCCTGTGTGCCCTTGAGCAAGTTACTTTACCTCTCTGTGCTTCAGTCTCCTCGCCTATGTGATGAGGACGGCACCAGCCACATGGGATTGCTGAGATTAACGCTAATATATGCAAAATGCTTAGCTCACTGCCTCGAAGATAATAAGTACCCAAATGTTAGCTGATTTTATTATTCGCATGTTTTTCTACATATAAACATGTCATTGTGCTCGGTGCTGAGAATATGGCAGTGACGGCTAAACTCCAGTAGGGAACAGATATTAAACCAACACTCACACACGATTCACTGCAGTTCGGAGCAATGATTAATTCATTACAGTTAGGAGCTCCGCTGCCCGGGTACCTCAAGAGCACTTAGCAGGGGAAACTTGTTGAGGATTTTGATCATTCTCTTAAGAGCAGTGGAAAGCCTGACGTGAAGAGTTCTAAGTAGGGCGGTAAAATCAGAAGTATGTGGTTTAAAAACATGCTGTGTCTACACTATGGACTGAGAGAGACCCCAGGGAGGTGCCTCCCCAGGAGGCTGCTTTTGGGGTGTGGACCAGGGAGAAGATGCTTCTTGGATTCTGCTGGGAACAGATGGAGCCAAGTGGACAGACTCCAGCGCCCTTGAGGAGGTGGGAGTTCAAGAAACCTTAGTGATGCCTTTGGAGGAGCCGGGGGTGGGGTGTGGGGCTGACTCCAGGCTTCTGGCCTGATGAACCACGTTGATGGTTCCCAGACAGAAGGACACTGGGATAGGAGCAGGTTTGGGGGCTGCGGAGTGTTGAGTTCAGGATATGCTGAGTTTGAGGTGGGGGTGTCACAGGGGAGAGGTCCTTGAGGTAGTGTCGTCTGCAGTCGCTTTAAACTCAGGATCCCTGGAGAGGCCAGGTGCAGGCACCCCTGCGTAGAGGAGAAACCCCGGGTTCTGGGGACGGTGACTCACCAAAGCCAGGAGGGCAGGATCCAGAGCCCGTCAGGGCGAGGGCTGGCCAGGCAGGGTTAAGTGGGGCCCCTCGGGCGTGGAGGGGCACCAGGGCTGGGCCGGGACAGGCTCCAGTGCACAGGCGGGGCGGGCTCGGAGGGCGTCTCTCAGGACCTGTAAGCGACTGGACACACGGGGCAGCTGGGCCCCAGAGGGTCCCTGCAAGTCCGGACCCGTCGGAGCTGGGGGCGCCCTCCCTCTAAGGGGAGCATGTGGTCCTCATCCCACCTGGCCCCTGAGGCTGGCTCTAAAGCTCCTGTCCCCTGCCCACCCAGCTCCGTGTTCACCCTGGGAATCCACTTCTGTGCCGGCCCTGCCCGCCTCCCCCTCATCCCCACCCCCTCCCCCTGCTCCAACCACAGGGGCCACTTGCTGCCCCTCAACCACCAAGCACATTCACTCCTCGGGACCTCTGCCCGGGCAGCTGCCTGCCCCAAGACACTCTTCTCCCAGAGCCTCCCATGGCTCCCTCCTGCCTCATTCAGATCCTGCCCAATGCTGCCTCCTCCCTCCAGCCTTTCCTGTCCGGCCCCGAGGAGCCATCTGTCCACTCCCAGCCTCCTGGGCAGTGGTCTCCATGCTCCTGTTTTCCTCCTGTCTCTCTCCAGCCCCAAGCCCAGAAAGGCAGGGGCTCCAGTGGTGTCAGGGGAGGGACAGTGCCTGGGGCATCGTAGGGGCTCGGTGGTGGAATAAATGGATGTAGATACAGGAGGGAAACAGAGAGAGAGAAGCGGGCGAGAAGATAGCCCACAGTGTTTCAGTTCATCTCTCAGGGGGATTCTGAGTAATTTTATGTTCTAATTTATATGCTTCAGCACTTTCCAAATTTTCCACAGTGAACTGGCATTTCTGTTGGAGCCAGAAAACATGATTTTTGAATTATTTTTTTGAATATATATTGAATACCAGGGTGGTCTGGGGAGGGAACCAGCAGGCTCTAACTCTCCAGGTGAGAGAAGGATGCTCATGGGGCAGCCTGCTGCTCCCCTGGCCTGCGGTGTCTGCCTGCCCAGGGGGCTGCCATCAGCCTCCTCCAACTCGGAAGAGTCCACAGGGCCCTCCAGCCCCTAGTTCTGTTCACAGGTGAGATGTGGGCACTTGCTGGGAGCTGGCCCCTTCCCCCTTTCCTAGTGACTTGTTTGTGTGTTTTGTTGTTGTGTGTGTGTGTGTCACACTCACACACACACTCGAGGGACCCGGCCTCTCCGCTTGGTTGCCCAGGGCCCAGCATGATGTCACCTGTGGGGGTGGTGTTGAGTCAGAGCGTGGACTCTGCGTCCATACTGTCCAATGTGACATCCCCTAACTTTCCAAGCCTCCTTTTCTCTAAATGGGACTCCCCACCCTCACCTCCCAGAATGGTTGTGAAAATTAAGGATGGAGAGCTTGGCAGGGTGCTGGCACACGGTGAGCCCTCAGAACATGTCAGCTATTGTCATTCTCAGTAAAGTTTTAGAATAAAGCAGATGGAATTGGATTAAGCCCTGGCCATCGCTTCCCCCCAATTCCCCATTCTTGGGGCTTGTGTGGCTTCACATTTCGGCCTGGCCAGTTTGGAAGTTGTTGAGGATAAAGTATACCTCATGGCAGGACCTCTGACAGGCACTGGGACAGCTTTCACAGGTTAACGAATTCCACCGAGGTTACCAAAGACACACGCCTCAGCCACGCGGCCGCCTGTCTGTGCACTGACCTTTAAAGGTGAGCGGTTAATACCCACCCATCACTCATGGTCCGATCGAATGTTCGAAGATGAAATCTGTCTGAGAGGAGAGTGATCACTCATTCCCCCTTCCTCCTGCCCCCACACCAAAACACTGTCACTCCTTTCTGAATCGTAATAAAACTTTGCAAAACTATTTGGTTCTCTCAACAGCCCTTGTGTGAAAATCGAGGCACTTTCCGACACAACCACTGGTGAGTGCCAGCCTGGCAGGGCTCCTTCACCCACCAGGACCCACACCAGCCACTCCTTGGGAAGGGGGACTCCAGCCGTCTCTCTCCATACATCGATTATATTTTAATCCCTTAATAATCTTCTTCTCCTTCAACTTTGCATCTATCTACTAAACAAACATTCATTGAGGAGCACCTCAGTTTAGATGTCTTTGCCTACAAGGAGGAGAAAACACCTGACAGGCTAAAACTATGAGAACACATATTATTTCATACAACAGAAAGTCCAGGGGTCGGCGGGTTTCAGGGTGGGTTGATTCAGCAGCTCAGTGTTGTGCTCGAAGACCCAGGGTCTCTCCATCTCTCTGCTCTGTGTTGCCATGTCTCCACCTCAGTGTTAGTTTTGTCTGCAAACTGAAACCAAGATGGCGGCTGCCACCCCAGGCATAGTAGCTGGACCTGACATCTCTTTCAGCGACTCCTTTTCTTTGGGAGGAATCTGGACCACACTTCCATGAACTTCCTAAATTCATCGTTATTATTCTGGCATCTGAGATCTTATGTGCATGCCCTTCTCCAGAGAGCGCCTCCAGAGTCTACACCCAATGGCATGATTCTGGCCTTCTCATCAATCAGCCAGCAAGTCAGATTATGACTGCTCACCCACTGTTCATCAGTGAAATTCTTTGTTTTGCAAAGGTATGAAAATATTTACTTTTCTCTTTGATTTGCTTTTATTTTTCACAACTTTTAATTCTTTTTTTTTTTTTTTCAGATGGACCTGGGTGTTTTTGTTTGTTTTTTTATTGTGGTAACATTGGTTTATAACATTATATAAATTTCAGGTGTTCATCATTATAATTCTATCTCTGCAGAGATTACATCATGTTCACCACCCAAATACTAATTACAAACCATCACCACACACATATGCCTAATCATCCCTTTCGCCCTCCTCTCTCCCCCCTTCCCCTCTGGTAACCACCAATCCAATCTCTGTCTCTATGTGTTTGTTGTTGTTTTTACCTTCTACATATGAGTGAGATCATACAGTATTTGACTTTCTCACTCTGACTTATTTCGCTTAGCGTAATACCCTCAGTGTCCATCCATGTTGTCACAAATGGCTGGATTTCATCATTTCTTATGGCTGAGTAGTATTCCACTGTGTACATATACCACATCTTCTTTATCCATTCGTCCCTTCATGGGCACTTAGGTTGCTTCCAAGTCTTGGCTATTGTGAATAACGCTGCAATGAACACAGGGGTGTATGTATCTTTACGAATTGGTGTTTTCACGTTCTTTGGATAAATACCCAGCAGTGGAATAGCTGGATCATATGGTAGTTCTATCTTTAATTTTTTTGAGGAATCTCCTTACTGTTTTCCACAGTGGCTGCACCAGTTTGCACTCCCACCAGCAGTGTATAAGAGTTCCCTTCTCTCCACATCCTCTCCAACACTTATTGTTTCCTGTGTCATTAATTATAGCCATTCTGACCGGCGTGAGGTGATATCTCATTGTAGTTTTTTTTTTTTTAATTTTATTTATTTATTTTTTCCCCCAAAGCCCCAGTAGATAGTTGTATGTCATAGTTGCACATCCTTCTAGTTGCTGCATGTGGGACGTGGCCTCAGCATGGCCGGAGAAGCGGTGCATCGGTGCGCGCCCGGGATCCGAACCCGGGCCGCCAGCAGCAGAGCACGCGCACTTAACCGCTAAGCCACGGGGCCGGCCCGTCATTGTAGTTTTGGTTTGCATTTCCCTGATAGTTAATGATGAACATCTTTTCATGTGCCTGTTGGCCATCTGTATATCTTCTTTGGAGAAATGTCTGTTTAGGTCTTCTGCCCATTTTTTAATTGGGTTGTTTGTTTTATTGTTGTTGAGATGTATGAGTTCTTTATATATTTTTTATATTAACCCCTTATGAGATATATGGTTTGCAAATATCTTCTCCCAATTGTTAGGTTGTCTTTTCGTTTTGTTGATGGTTTCCTTTGCTGTGCAGAAGCTTTTTAGTTTGATGTAGTCCCATTTGTTTATTTTTCCTATTATTTCTCTTGCCCAGTCAGACATGATACTTGAAAATATGTTGCTAAGCCTACTTCCTATATTCTCTTCTAGAAATTTCATGGTTTCCGGTCTTATATTAAAGTCTTTAATCCATGTTGAGTTAATTTTTGTGTATGGTGTAAGATAATGGTCTACTTTCATTTTTTTGCATGTGGCTGTCCAGTTTCCCCAACACCATTTGTTTTTGTGTGTGTGTGTGTTTTTTTGTGTGAGGAAGATCAGCCCTGAGCTAACATCCATGCTAATCCTCCTCTTTTTGCTGAGGAAGACCGCCTCTGAG
This sequence comes from Diceros bicornis minor, assembly GCF_020826845.1. NCBI lineage: Eukaryota > Metazoa > Chordata > Mammalia > Perissodactyla > Rhinocerotidae > Diceros > Diceros bicornis. The sequence continues at coordinate 46,547,118 of NC_080763.1, forward strand.
CTAACATCTATTGCCAATCCTCCTCCTTTTTTTCCCCCAAAGCCCCAATAGATAGTTGTATGTCATAGTTGCACATCCTTCTAGTTGCTGTATGTGGGACGCGGCCTCAGCATAGCTGGAGAAGCGGTGCGTCGGTGCGCGCCCTGGATCTGAACCCGGGCCGCCAGTGGCGGAGCGCGCGCACTTAACCGCTAAGCCCCGGGGCCTGCCCCACCCCGACAACATTTGTTGAAGAGACTTTCCTTTCTCCAGTGTATGTTCTTGGTTCTCTTGTCGAAAATTAGCTGCCCATTGATGTGTGGGTTTATTTCTAGGCTCTCGATTCTATTCCGTTGATCTGTGTGTCTGTTTGTGTGCCAGGACCATGCTGTTTTGGTTACTACAGCTTTGTAGTATATTTTGAAATCAGGGAGTGTGATGCCTCCAGCTTTGTTCTCTTTTCTCGGGATTCCTTTGGCAATTTGGCGTCTTTTGTTGTTGCATATAAATTTCACAATTCTTTGTTCTATTTCTGTGAAAAATGTTGGAACTTTGATAGGGATTGCATATGTTTAACTCTATCATTGGAGGTCTGTATGATGTTTTCTTTATCTTGATGGTGATGAACCTCCGTATTAGGTGTTTCCAAGTAAAGCATAATTGACTTTGTTAATTTTCCTGATTGCTACTTCATTTTTAATTTATTTTTGAAAACTGATGTTTACAATTAGCCAAAGTCTGATTCTTAACGAAATTTCGTAATGAAATATTATTTGGTTTTAGAAATTCAGAAACAATGCTTACATGTTTAAAAAATAATTTAACGTACTTTAAGCATACCAGTTAATTCAGGGCACTGTAGGCATTTACACCACCAGGCAATCTATCTTTTCAAAATGTATTTTATTATACATGTGTGTAGGTAATAGTCACATTTTGTGAATTTTTCAGAAATTTAATTCCTGAATTAAATACAAATCAACATTTTAATACACTCTATTTTGTTTACCTCGTGCTTAAGTTTATTTTAATTTCTATTTATTTATTTTTAACATTTAATCATACAGTCTTTTTTAAAACCCTTGAAAAATTGATTTTCAGCATCTGCAAAGGCCTCAGGTTTCCTTAAGTATTTCATATGTAAATGGATGTACTTCTATAGACACTTATATTCCCTCCATAACTGACAACTTTTTAATTAAAGCTGGAAAGTTATCTTAGTCACAAGACAAGCAGTAATTTCCCCCCAAAAGTCTAAGTCATTAATTAGGCAACATAATGAGAATTGTCGCACATTGGGATTCGTGTGCCCCGACAATTATCCCCCCCTCGGCCTCAAGGTCTTATTTGGCTAGAAGAATTATCCAGCGAGGAAGGGACTCAAACGGACCTCGCCAGGATCTCACCGCGCGCCGTGCGTGTTGTGCAGAAAAAGCTGTGACCTTTTATCAGCATCCGCCAGCATGCATTAAGAAACAAAGTTCTTTGTGGAGATCGATTGCCCCCGTATCCGAGCCCAAGGAGCTAGTTACAAGGTCGAGCAATTAAAAGTTGAAGCCAAAATGAGTCACATAATTGCAGAATCGCTCATTTTAGCAGCCCGATTGGAAATTGTCAACACGGTGTCTGAGACTAATGAAGCAAAGGAAATGGAAAAGGTGACATTTTCAAATAATATTATTAATAAACGAATTGACGACGTGTCAGATGACAAAGACAACTCTGATTCAGGGGTTTATTAAGTCCATAAAAGTTTTCCTTGCCGATTGATGAATCTATATATTAACGCCTTACTAATTGGGCTCAGTTAATAGCGCTAATTAGAATCCCTAAAGGAAAAAGACTGTAGAGACACTGTTTGCTCTTTAAAGTCGTCCCAAAACAAATTACTGGGAATGAAACATTCAAACTGGTAAATTAATACTTCTAGACGCAGAGCTCATTACGGAGGCCCTGCTGTGTCTCGTGCAGATGTGCTGTAATGATGGAAAGTGAAATGGCTCCACGAGTTTGTTCTAGAAAGTGCTGAGATTCAAGTAATGCACGGCATTATTCACAGCCTCTTGTATAAGAAGTTTGCGTGCGGATGTGACTTCCTCGTTAAGTGACATGAACAAACAGGTGACTCTAATAAAATCCAAGCTGTGACAGTCCCATCCGTTTCAACGTTATGTGAAAAAAAGAAAAAATGGCATCAGAATACCAAGTTCGGCTGTTCCATACCAAAGTGGCTGTCCAAAGAATGAGACTTGTCAAGGGTTTAAGAGCTAAGAGAAGAAATGGGGGCGGAAAGTGTAAATGACTCACTTAGCAAATCCCACTTGGCTTCAGAAAATGGTGTACTTAACCTGACATCGTGGGACACCTAAGTGAATTTAACTGGAAATTGCCAGGATTATCAGGCCGAGCTGTCCTTCAACTATCCAGGTTATGAAAAACAGTTTCAAATGTGCAAGAACACAGGAAATATGTACTCTCCAGCCCTTCCCAAGGAATCTACTAGAAGGCTGGTGGCGAGCATTAGATATGTGTAATTTAGATCTGGAAGAACAACACATAAATATTCTATGTTCTGACAAAATAGAAAGAATACAACTTAAAGTGGGAAGAGAAGGGAGAGAGGAAGGGGGAAATGAAATAAACTCATTAACTGTTACATAAATAACAGGTGGGAGACAAATGATGTCAGTGAACGCTGACAAACCAAATAATATTAGTTTGCACTGTCTGAAATTACCAATATCTGACCATTTTTGACCTACAAAAATGCCAGTTCTATATGGCTCAAGCTAATTAAACATTATAAAATATACTAGAATTAAGACAGCCAATCAAACAAAAACACCAACTTCCCCAACTCACAGAAGAAATGCAAAAACAGAAACACACGAAAAGTTGGATGAAACTTGAGGACATTATGCTGAGTGAAATAAGCCAATCACAAAAGGACAAATACTGCATGATTCCATTTTTTGGAGGTACCTAGAGGAGGCAAATTCATGGAGACAGAAAGTAGACCACAGGTGACCGGGGGATGGGGGACGGGGGAATGGGGAGTTATTGCTTCATGGGGAGTTATTGCTTCATGGGGAGAGTTTCTTTGTGGGGTAATGAAAAAGTTTTAGAAATAGCTAGTGGTGATGGTTGCACAGCATTGTAAATGTACTTCATATCACTGAATTGTACACTTTAAAACGGTTAAAATGATAAATTTTGTATTGTATGTATTTTACCAAAAGTTTTAAAAAATTAATAATGTAATATACCAAAATCCATTGAATTGCACATCTTAAATGGGTGAATTTTATGGTATGTGAAATAGATTTCAATAAAGCTGTTTACAAAAAAATATATACAAAAATAAAGGAAATTATGCTTTAAAAAATAAGAACAAAGAAAACAGAACATATAGAAGAAGAAATAGAATAAGTAAAATGCGGGGCCAGCCCCGTGGCTTAGTGGTTAAGTGCGCGTGCTCCACACTACTGGCGGCCCAGGTTCAGATCCCGGGCACGCACCGACGCACCACATCTCTGGCCATGCTGAGACAACATCCCACACACAGCAACTAGAAGGATGTGCAACTATGACATACAACTATCTACTGTGGCTTTGGGGAAAAAAAAAAGGAGGAGGATTGGCAATAGATGTTAGCTCAGAGCCAGTCTTCTTCAGCAAAAAGAGGAGGATTGGCATGGATGTTAGCTCAGGGCTGATCTTTCTCACCAAAAAAAAAAAAAAACAATAAATAAAATGCAATATACACAATAAATATCACATACAATAATATGGCAGAGTGGAGACCAGCATATCAGACATAGCAGTGAATGTGAATATGCTTAACTCACCTATTAAAAGAAAAAGTTTTTCAAATCAGCTTACAGAGCAAGCCATGACTCTAGACAGAGTGATTTAGAAAGACTGGAAATCATGAGACATGCAAAGCTATATGGGGCCAAAGGAAACAATAAAAAAGCAGAGGTTTGACTCTGATGTTAAACAAGGTACAGTTTGGGCCAAAAAGTGTTAAATGCAACAAAGATGTTATGTCATTAGGCCAACGGAGATTTAACAGTTAAGAATACCTGTGCAACAAATAACACAGCAACCACCCTTATAAAGCGAAAGCTGCAGGAGAGGTAAGAAGAAATGGACAGAATACAGGACTAACAGGAGACTTAACACACTGCTCTTGGTCAAGTGAAAAACAACAAAAAAAAAACCCAGGAAGGTTATAAAATAACTAAACAATATAATCAATGAGGAAGATCTTCTGGTTTTGTATGAAATTTACATCACAATAAAAGAGAATACACCTTCTTTTCAAACATACCTGAAACATTCACCAAAATGGAAATTCACACACACACACATTACATAATAATACTTTTCATAAAGTAGAAATTATACAAATAAATTTTATTGATTATAATGCATTAAAAGTGAAATTTAACAACAAATTCAAAAAAACCCAAATTTTCTGCCTGGAAATTTAAAATTTTCTCAAACGACTCTCTGGTGAAAGACAAAATACAAATTGAAATTGCAAGATTTCTTTAAAAATAATGAGAACTCCACATAGCAGCATCTCTGGGGTACTCTTAAGAGTTATCAGAGAAAAACATCATGACTTCAAATACTTATGTCAGTAAAAACAAAATAACGAAAATAAGTGAATGAAATTCACAGCTTAAAAGTAGAAGATGAACAATAAAGTAAACCAAAAGAATGCACAAGAAAGAAACGATGGAGAGCAGAAATTACTGAGGGAGCAGGAACAGAAATGGTGCAGCCACTTTGGGGAACAGTCTGGCAGTTCCTCAAAAAGTTCAACCAGAGTTACCATATGACCCAGCAATACCACTCCTAGGTGTCTACCCAAGAGAAATGAAAACATCTGTCCCCACAGAAACTTGGACACAAATGTTTATAGTGGAGTTATTCGTAATAGCCAAATGTGAAAACGACCCAAATGTCTATGCATTTGGATAAACAACATGCGTTCTGCTGATACAATGGAATATTATTCAGCCATAAAAAGGAACAAAATACTGATGGCACAACTTGAGTGAACCTCAAAAAACATTATGCTAAGTGAAAGAAGGGAGACACAAAACTTCACATGTTATATGACTCCTTTTATATGATATATCCTAAATAGGCAAATGCATAGAGACAGAAAGCAGATTACCAAGGGATGGGGGGAGGGGAGAATAGGAAATCATTACCTAATGGGTGCAGGGTGTTTTTATGGGGCGATAGAAAATTTTTGAAACAAAGAGAGCTCGTGGTTGCACAACATTGTGAATACACTAAATACCACTGAATTGTACACTTTTTTTTTTTTTTTTTGTGAGGAGATCAGCCCTGTGCTAACATCTGCCAATCCTCCTCTTTTTTTGCCGAGGAAGACGGCCCTGGGCTAACATCCGTGCCCATCCTCCTCCACTTTATATGGGATGCCGCCACAGCATGGCTTGCCAAAGCAGTGCGTCGGTGCGCGCCCGGGATCCGAACCAGCGAACCCCGGGCCGCCGCAGCGGAGCGCGCCACCGGGCCAGCCCCTGAATTGTACACTTTAAAATGGTTAATTGTATGTTATGTGACTTGCACCTCAATTTTTAAAAATAAAAAATAAATTAATGAGGTCAAAAATAGGAAAGCCATAGAGCTAATTAATATATCAAAATTATGATCCTTTGAAAAAATTAGCAAAATAGAGAATCCTTTAGTTATCAAGAAAAAAGGGATAACGCACACATATACAAAATAAGGAATGGTAAGAAGGTAATAAACATTGTGAAAGAGGAGTTTTTAAAAAATCATAATGGACTACTTTACACAACTCTATGAAAATAAACACAAAAACTGAGATGAAATGAATAGTTTCCTAGGAAAGTACAGTTTACCAAAATTGATCCCAGCAAAGAAAGGAAGTTTAAAGAGCCTAATTTCACAAAACAAATAGAGAAAATTATGAAGCTCTGCAAAAAGAAATAGAATAAAACAGAAACCAATAAAATTGGTTAGCTATGAGAGTAGAAACCTTCAGTACATATATATGTGTATATATATATACACACACACACATATGTATATATATTTTGTGTGTGTGTGTGAGGAAGATCAGCCCTGAGCTAACATCCATGCCAATCCTCCTCTTTTTTCTGGGGAAGACTGGCCCTGGGCTAACATCTGTGCCCATCTTCCTCCACTTTCTATGGGACACCACCACAGCATGGCCTGACAAGCGGTGCGACGATGCACGCCCAGGATCCGAACCTGGGCCACCAGCAGTGGAGTGCGCACACTTAACTACTCTGCCATGGGGCCGGCCCCCTTAAGTATATTTTTTAAATACTGGGATTCACTCCTAGTAAGGGGATATGAGGGACAAGGAGACTTCTCTGAATACACCTTTTTAAACTATTTTGACTTTTGAAACATGTTAGTATATTACACATTCATAAAATTAAATTAAATCAACAAGATCTGGAGGAAAGCCTGGAGTTGAACACAAACAAAACAAACAGATGTAACTGTATATCAGTTTGATAACATAACCACACAGAACAAACAATTAATCCAGGTACTTTTTGAATATGTTAATCTGTGTGTGAGGAGAAGAACTAAAAGAAATCCTGAACTTTACCGAGAAGTTCATTGTTGATAGTGGATTTGGGGTTGCAATTCTTAAACTATTTCCTGTGTATTGCAGGACTGAGCAAAAAGTAAACATATGGATGTTACTGAAACCCAGAGTTCTTTGCAGGAGAAGAGGGATGCAAAAACGGAAGAGAGGAGGATGGGGAGACCCCCGAGATGTTGGAATAAAATGAAAAGTATCAGTATGAACTAATTTTTAAACATTTCCCTTTTAGCTCTCTCCACTGAACTGGCCTAGAAGTTGGTAACAGGCCTGGGGCAAGAAAAGTCAAAATTATTTGCGCCAGAAAACAAGGAAGGATTCAAAACTGATGGAGACCTGTCAAAATTTCACAAGAACCAGCTTGAAGAGGCTCCTGTCAGACAAATTTGGGGAAATATTATCATCAATGAGTGTAATGCATTGAATTTTAAAAAGAAATTTTAAAAGGGAGGGCCATTCCGGCTCCAGCCATAATAGAATGCTTTGTAGAGCTAATCCTCTCTGACAACTGTAAAAGGTGGATAAAATATATGAAACCAGCATGTGAAGGCCTTGGAGAACAGCCAAGGCAGACCGAATTTGAAAGGTTATGCTCACTCAGAGGAGAGAAGTGCATGATGTGAATTCCACAAACATCCCCACGGTTTCCACAGGGGCATTTCAAAAACAAGCCAAAAACGAAATTAAGAAAACAGTTCTATTTACAATAGCATCAAAAATAATGAAGTTCTTAGAATAAATTTGACCCCCAACAGTGCAAAACTTATAGTCTGAAAACTACAAAACGTAGATGAAAAACATTAAAGACAATTTAAGTAAATGAAAAGACTTCCCATGTTCCTGGATCAGAAGACTTAATACTGTTAAGAAGGCAGTATTCCCAAAATTGATCTACAGATTCAATGGAATCTCTATCAGAATCTCAACTGGTTTCTTTATGGAAATTAACAAACTGATTTTAAATTTCGTATGGAAACTCAAGAAGCCCAGAATAGCCAAAACAAATGTTGGATATAGAATTATGGGTAAGCATGTATTTTCTTTCAGCAATTTAAAGATGTTTTTTTATCGTCTTCTGGCTTCCATCATTCCTGTAAAGAACTGGTATCTCAGTTTTACTGTTTCTTTTTGAAGGTAATCTATCTTTTGTTCTCTGGTATCTTTTAATATTTTTCACTGTATACTTGGTTTTTGGAAGTCTTGCTATGATTTGTCTAGGTGTAATTTTTTCTTTAAGATTTACAGAGCTTCTTAAATCTGTGAATTATGTCTTTCATTAATTTTGGAAAAATTCGTAAGCAGTATCACTTCAAATATTACTTCTTCCCCATTCTCTCTTGGGACTTCAGTTATACTTTTCATTCTATCTCACATGCCTCTAATCCTTTTTTGGTATTTTCCTTTCTTTTTTTTTTTTTCTCTGTGTGTTTCAATTTCAATACACTATATTGATCTGGTTTCTAATTCATTAACCCTATCTTCTGCTTCATCGAATCCCTTGTTAAATCCCTCTAGTGAGTTATTTTATTCCAGATACTATATTTTTCAGTTCTAGAATTCCTGTTTGATTCTTTCTATGGATCCCAGTTCTCTCTTGAAATTCTCCACGTTTCCATGGGTTTTCTCAATCTTTTTTTCTGTTTCCTTGAGCATGTTGATGTTTACTTTAAAATCCATATCTGCTAACTCCAGTACCTGGATCAACTTTGACTCTGTCTCGGTTTCCAGGTTAGAGCTATTATAAATAATGTTTCATCAATATATGTATACATGTGTTTAATATGCTGTTATTTTTGTAGTTTAAGGTAGAAGCTGAGATTATTGATTTGAAACATTTCTTCTTTTCTGATTTATATGTTTGTTTCTATTGATTTCTCCCTGAGTAGTGTTTTTACAGCATCCCATGAGTCTAATATGTTGTGTTTTCATGTGCATTCAGTTTCAAGTACTTCCTAATTTCTGTTTTGATTTCTTCTTTGATCCATGGATTATTTCCAAGTGTGTTATTTAGTTTCTAGCTGTATGGGAATTTTCCAGAGATTTTGCTGTTACTGATTTCTAATTAAATTCCATTCTTGTCAAAGAGCATATTTGATATTACTCGAGTCCTTTTAAATTGAGATTTGTTTTATCATTCACGATATGGTCAATCTTGGTAAATATTCTGTGTGCATGTGCAAAATAAGTGTATTCTGCTGTTGATGGGTAGAATGTTCTAGCAATGTCAATTAGGTCAATTTAGTTGATGGCTTTGTTCAAGTTTTCCATATCCACACTGATTTTCTGTCCAATTGCTTCATAAATTATTGAGAAAGAGATTTTGAAATCTCTGAGTTTCATTGTGCCTATTTCTCCTTGAAGTTCTATCAGATTTTTGCTTCATTTATTTCAGATCTCTGTTATTAGCTGTAGAAATGTTTAGAATTACATCCTCTTAATGAATTGAAACCTTTCTCATTATGAAATGAGCTTCCTTATCCTTGGTAATATTCCTCACTCTTAAATCCACTTGTCTTATGTTCATTTAGTGACTCCTGCTTTCTTTTGATTAGTGTTAGCATGGCGTATTGCCTTCCACCCTTTTACTTTTAATCTGTTTGTGTCTTTATATGTAAAGTGAATTTCTTATGGACAGAAGATAGCTGGCTATTACTTTTTTATCCAGTCTGACAATCTCTGACTTTTAATTGAGTGTTTAGATCATTTACATTTAATGCGATTATAGTTTTAATTAGGTGTAAGCTTATCTCGCTATTTACTTTCTGTTTGTCCCATCTAGTCTCTGTTCTGTTTATCCTCTTTTCCTGCCTTCTTTTGGATTCCTTGAGTATTTTTCATGATTCCATTTTATCTCCTTTTTTGGCTTGTTAGGTCTCTTTATTATTTTTGTGATTGCTTTAGAGATTAGAGTATACATCTTTAACTTACCACAATCTACCTATAATGACATACCATTTCATGAATAATATAAGAAATTCATAATAGTGTACTTCCATTTCTCTGCTCATGATCTCTGTGCTACTGTTGTCATCTATTTTTCTTTTACAAATGTATAAAACCACCAATATATTATTTTCTTTTTAAAATATTTAAAAAATTTTTAAACCTTACATGTTTACCAATGTAGTTACCATTGCAGACACTCTTCATTCCTTTGGTAGATCTGCATTTCCATGTGGTACTATTTTCCTTCTGCTTGACATTTCCTTTAACATTTTCTGTAGTACAGGTCTGCCGCTTATTAATTTTTTCAGCTTTCGTGTTTCTGAAAAAGTCTTTATTTTACCCGCATTTTTGAAGGATATTTTCACTGGATATAGAATTCAGGTTTTTTTCTTTTTGTGCTTTAAAGATGTTGCTCCACTGTCTTCTTGCTTTAATTGTTTCTGATGGGAAATCTGCTGTCAACTTTAGCTTTGGTCCTCTGTGCATAACATGTGTTTTTTTCTATGGCTACATTTAAGATTTTCTCTTTATCACTGGTTTTGAGTAATTTGATCATGATGTGCTTTAAGGTAGTTTACTCATGTTTCTTGTGTTTGGAGTTCATTGAGCTTCTTAGGGAGTTCCTGTGTTTATAGCTTTCATCAACTTTGGAAACAATTTTAGCTATTATTTCTTCCAATATTTTTATGCCCTCCCTCTCTCTCATCTCCTTTCAGGACTCCAATTACCCATATATTATGCCACGTGAAATTGTCCTACAGCTCATTGATGCTCTTTTCATTTTTTTATTCTTTTTTCTCTCTGTATGTGTTTTAGATTGTTTCCATTGCAATGTCTTCAAGTCCTCTAATCCTTTCTTCTAAATGTCCAAACTTCTGTTAATACCATTCAGTGTATTTTTCATCTCACAAATTGTTGTTTTATCTAAAAATGTTTGACTTGAGCCATTTATATCTTTCATGTCTCTACTTAGCTTTTTGAACATGTGGAGTGTAATTATAATGACGGCTTTAAAGTCCTTGTCTGCTATTTTTAACATCTGTGTCAGTTCTGGGTTAGTCTCAATTGATTAATTTCTCTCTTCATTATGTGCTGTATATTTCTGCTTCTTTGTATGCCTAGGAATTTTTGCTTGTGTGATAAACATTGTAAATTTTACCTAATTGGGCATTGAATGTTTTTGTATTCCTATAAATATTCTTGAGCTTTGTTCTGGGATGCTGTTAAAATCCTCAGAAATAGTGTGATCCTTTTGGGTCTTCCTTTTAAGATTTGTCACATGGGCTAGAACAATGCTTGGTCTAGGACTAATTATTTCCCACCACGGAGGCAAATCCCTTCCGTTTACTCTACCCGATGCTCTGTGAATCTCTGAGGTTTTCCAGTATGGCTAGTTAGAACACACTCTGTGTGAGCACTAAGGGCTATTACCTTAATCCTTTGGGTGGTTCTTTCTCCAGCCCCAGGTAATTTCTTCATATGCATGCACCGATCACTGCTGAGCTGAATACTCCATACAGATCTCTGGGGTTCCATCTCTGTGCAGCTCTCTCCTCTCAGGTCCTCTGTCCTGCAAACACCAGATACTTTGTCCTCCTTAGACTCTGCTCCACCTCAACTCCAGGAGTCCACCAAGCAGAAGTCTCTAGCCATTCATTTATAATATAATTATTGGTATATTTGGGTTTAAATATACTAGCAGTTACTGACATATTTGGGATTAGTAAGTTCTTTACACTCTCTTACTTGATGTATATTCCTTTTTCTCTTTTTTATTATCTACTTTTGGATGAATTATTTTTTATTATTCTATTTTTTTTACTCTCTGAGCTTGGAAGTTATGCAGTCTTTTGTCATTCTTTTAGTAGTTACCCTAGAGATTATGACATGCTTCCTGTACTTATGAAAGTCTAACATTAAATAATACTTTTATGAACAATGCAAAAATCTTAGAATATTTTAACTCTGTCTATTGTCTCGTAAATTATAGGCCAACGTTGCCACACATTTTCATTCTATCCGTATTTTTAACCCAACAAGATGTTATTGTTGTTCTATACTATCAATATTCATTCAGATTTACCTGTATATTTACTGTTTTGTTGCTCTTTGTACCTTCCTGCACCTCTAACCTTCCTGCTGAGTTCATCCTTTTGCCTGAAGAATACATTTTAGTGTTTTCTTTAGTGTGATTCTTCTTATGACAAACTATGTTTTTGTCTCTGAAAATATCCTTTTTTTACCCTTAGTCTTGAAGATATTTTCTTTGCATAAAAAACTTGAGTTCAGCAGCTATTTTTCTTGTAGCACTTTAAAGATATCATTCTATTGCCTCAGTTCTCTGTATTTCTGTTGAAAATCAGCAGTAACACAAAGGGAAAGGGGTGGGACCCCTCCCCCAACCCGCCCTTGCTTTGGGTAAGGATCACTGGCGTGGTGTAAGGATAACCCAGAAGCATTCCAGCCTTTTGGGAGTGAGGAAGTAAAATTCACCTTTGAATCATCTTACTCCCTAGAACTGGATCAGGGCGACCATAGAGTTCTGGTGCCCCCTGGTGCCTGGCAGAGGCAAACATCAGTCACATGGAGGAAGGCTTCCTCCCACGACTTGAAGTATTTCTATAATATGGCAACTACAAGGAGACAAATGTGTGGGAAAACAAGAGAAAACAAGCCCACGGGCACCCAGATATTGAAATTATCATAAATTACCATGCACAGATCTCAAAGTAAATATGTATTCTTTGTTTACAGAGATAAAAGACAAGATTGAGAATTTTGGTGGAGATCTGAAAACTGTAAAAAGAAGGAAATAGAATTGTATCATCTGCCTCTTAAGACCCATGCAGCCTCTCTTGGCCTCACCTGTGCCAGTGCCTTTGGCCATGTGTTTCGCTTCAGCTGTCACCGTGGTAACTGGTTCTGGGTGGCCTCCACCTGACTCCAGGGAGGAGCAGCCCAGCAGCAGCACACCTCGGGCCCACGCTGGGCGCCACTTGGCTCCAGCTCCAGGTCTTTCCTGTTACCACTGGGGCATGAAGGGCCCCAGAACTTGCTCAGTACTCACATATGTGCAACGCAAAAGTGTGGGGAATTAATACTCCATGGGGTGAACCATTGGTGAATGGGATCTGGGCGCCAACTGGTAAATAAACTACTCCCTGCTCCTCCTTCTCAATAGAATGTGCTGATATCAGTCCTTTCACAGCCTCCTGGAAGATGCTGCTGTGAGAGAGAGTAACCACCACACTCATCTCCAGCTCGATCTCTGTCATGCCCTGTGTCACTCCACTTTTTCTCACCCCTAATTGCCTGATTTCACTCTCTAATAAAATAGTGGCACTAAGTCTTGGCCTCACACTCTGCTTTCTGGGTGTATTAATTTCCTCTGGCTGCCTTAACAAAGTACCACAAATTAGGTGATTTAAAACAACAGAAATTTATTGTCTCACAGCTCTGGAAAGCAGAAGTCCAAAATCAAGGTGTCACCTGGGCTGTGCTCTCTCCATAGCCTCTAAGGGAGAATCTCTCCTTGTTTCTTCCAGCTTCTGGTAACCCCAGGCATTCCTGGGCTTGTGGCAACATCATCTGATCTCTGCCTCCCTCTTCACAAGGCGTTCCCCTCTGTGTGTCTTCCCATTGTCTTCCCTCTGTGCCTGCCAGTCTCTGTGCCCAAATTTCCCATTTTTTTAAGGACAGCAGTCACATTGGATTAGGGCCCATTCTAATGGCCTCGTTTTAACTTGATTACCTCCGTAAAGACTCCATATCTGAGTAAGGACACACGCTAGTTATTCGGGATTAGGACTTCAACATATTTTGGGGGGTGCAATTCAACCCATATCACTAGGGAACCCTGGCTATGAAAAAAAACAAATAAAGTTTCCTTTAACTAAATAATAATAAAATAACTGAAATTGTGAACTCATTTGATAGGCTTAATAGCAAATTAGACAGACCTAAAGATCAGCCGTAAGAGAATATCTGGAATAAAGCACAGGGAAAGAAAAGAATGGAGGGTCAAAAACAGAAGAGATGCTAAGATCTCACCACTCCTAGTCAATATAGCACTGGAAGTCCTAGCCAGAGAAATCAGACAAGAAAAAGATATGAAAGGCATCCAAATTGAAAAGAAAAAAGTAAAATTGTCTTTGTTTGCAGATGATATGATCTTATATATAGAAAATCCTAAAGACTCCACCAAAAAACTGTTAGAACTAATGAATAAATTCAGTAAAGTTTTAGGATACAAAATCAACATACAGAAATCAGCTGTGTTTCTATATACTAGCGATGAAATGTTTAAAAAGGAAGTAAAGAAAACAATGCATAAAAAACAATAAAATACTGAGAAAGAAATCTAACCAAGGAAGTGAAAGATCTGGAATATGAAAATTCCAAGATTTTGATGAAAGAAATTGAAGAAGACACAGATAAATGGAAAGATATCCTTTGTTTATGCTTTGGAAAATTAATATTGTTAAAATGTCCATACTACCCAAAGCCATCTATAGATTCAATTCAATCCCCATCAGAATTCCAATGTCATTTTTCACAGAAATAGAAAATGATCCTAAAATTCATATGGAACCACAAAACACCCCAAATAGCCAAGCAATCCTGAGAAAGAACAACAAAGCGGGAGGCATCACACTTCCTGATTTCAAACTATATTACAAAGCTACAGTAATCAAAAGAGTATGGTGCTGGCATAAAAACAGACACATAGACCAATGGAAGAGAATCTGGAGTCCAGAAATAAACCCTTGCATATGCAGTCAACTAATATTTAACAGCAAAGCCAAGAATACACAGTGAGGAAAGGATAGTCTCTTCAATAAATGTTATTGGGAAAACTGAATAATCACATGCAGAAGAATGAACCTGGACCCCTACCTTACACAACTCACAAAGATTAACTCAAAATAGATTAAGGACTTAAACATAAGACCTGAAACCATAAAACTCCTAGAAGAAAATATAGGGAAAAAACTCTTTGATATTAGTCTTGGCAATGATTTTTTGGATATGACACCAAAAGCAGAAGCAACAAAAGCAAAAATAAATAAGTGGGACTACACCAAACTAAAAAGCTTTTGCACCACAAAAGAAACAGTCAACAGAACGAAAAGGCAACATACAGGATGGGAGAAAATACTTGAAACCATCTATCTAATAAGAGGCTAATATCCAAAATATATAAGGAACTCATACAACTCAATAGCAAAAATACAAACAATCCAATTAGAAAATGGGCAGAGGGGCAGGCCTGGTGGTGTAGTGGTTAAGTTCGCACACTCTGCTTTGGTGGCCCGGGGTTCACAGTTTCGGATCCCCGGCACGGACCGATGCACCGCTTGTCAAGCCATACTGTGGCAGCGTCCCATATAAAGTAGAGAAAGATGGGCACGGTTGTTAGCCCAGGGCCAGTCTTCCTCAGCAAAAAGAGGAGGATTGGCGTGGATGTTAGCAGAGGCTGATCTTCCTCACACACAAAAAAAACGGGCGGAGGACCTTACTAGACGTTTTTCCAGAGAGGACATACAAATGGCCAACAGGTATATGAAAGGATGCTCAGCATTACTAATCATCAGGGAAATGCAAATCAAAACCACAATAAGATATCACCTCGCACCTGTTAGAATGGGTATTGTCAAAAAAACAAGAGATAACAAGCGTTGGTGAGGATGTGGAGAGAAGAGAATCCTTGTGCACTGCTGGTGGGAATGGAAATTGGTGCAGCCACTGTGGAAAACAGTATGGAGGTTCCTCAAAAACTTAAAAATAGAACTACCATATGATCCAGCAATCCCACTTCTGGGTATATATCCAAAGGAAATGAAATCAGGATCTCAAAGAGATATCTGTACTCCCATGTTCATTGCAGCTTTATTCACAATAGCCAAGATATGGAATCAACCTAAGTGTCCATCAATAGAAGAATGGATAAAGAAGATGTGAGATAAATATAGATATAGATACACACACACACACACACACACACACACACACAATGAAATTATTCAGCCATGAGAAAGAAGAAAATCCTGCCATTTGCAAAAACATGGATGGACCTTGAGGGCATTATGCTGAGTGAAATAAGTCAGACAGAGAAAAATAAATCCTGTATGATTTCACTTATATGTGGAATGTGAATTCACAGAAACAGAGGGTAAAATTGTGATTACCAGGGGCTGGAGGGGGGAAATGGGGAGATGTTGGTTAAAGGGTACAAACTGCCAGTTACAAGACAGATCAGTTCCGGGAATCTAATGTACAGCTTGGTGACTATAGTTAACAATATTGTGCTATGTACTTGCAAGTTGCTAGAGTAGATCTTTTTTATTTTTATTTTTTGAGGATGATTGGCCCTGCGCTAACATCTGTTGCCAATCTTCCTCTTTTTCTTTTTTTCTCCCCAAAGTCCCAGTACATAGTTGTGTATCATAGTCGTAGAGCTGTAGCTCTTCTATGTGGGACGCTGCCTCAGCATAGCTTGTTGAGCGGTGAGTAGGTCCAAGCCCAGGATCCAAACCAGTCAACCCCAGGCCGCTGAAGCAGAACACTCTAACTTAACCGCTGCGCCACCGGGCCGGCCTGTCTTAAATGTTCTCATTACATAAAAAAATGGTAATTATGTGAGGTGACAGAGGTGTTAACTAACCCTATTGTGTTAATCATTTTACAATGTATACGTGTATCAAATCATCGCATTGTACACCTTAAACTTACACAATGTTATGTGTCAATTATATCTCGATAAAGCTGGGGAGAAAAAGACATGTTGAGAAGAATAGAAGATGGGGTAAGAAGGTTCAACATATGTGTATACCTTCTTTGTATATGTAAAGAAAATACATGTGTGAAGAGACAAAACAACAACTAAACATATTACATATGTACATATTAATGGGGAAGAATAGTAATTGAAGAAATAGTGCTCTAGAATTTACCCAAACAGATGAAAGGGATCAAGCACAGATTTAAGAAATTTTTAAAAGCCAAGCAGGAAAAGTCAAAGGAAATGTACACCTAGATACATCATGGTAAAACTGCAGAAAACTAAAGAAAAAGAGAAAATATCAAAAACAGTCGGGCAATAAAAGACATATTACTTTCAAAAAAAGTGTCATTTGGTCTCTCAGTATCTCCCACACAGAATTAACAATTTCCCTGGGCTGGGGGAGAAGCAACCCAAAACGAGAGTCTTACCTCCCTGGTTTATCACTCCTGCCAAATGCTAGCCCAGTAATTCTTCACCATCTTCTTATGTCCCCACATAGATTTTTTTTTTTAATCCAGCTTTCCTTGCTGTCATCGATAGAGGAGTTGTTCCAAACTACCTGGATTTCAGGATTACCAGAAGCAAAACTCAAATTAATTTTAATGTTTAAAATGTCTAAATGATGGTAGCCCCTATTAAAGAGTTCTAGGCCCAGATGGCTTTACAAATTAGTGCTAGGTAACATTCAAATAAAGATAATTTCTACATTTTCAAAGTATTCCAAGTCTTAAGTCTTAGAAAGAGTTAGAAATTTCCTCAATTCAATTCATGAAGTTAACATATCCTTAATATCAAAGCTTTCTTAAGTTATTCTAAAAAGAGAAGTGAACAAATTGTATTTCTTAAGATAGATGCAAAATATAAGTAAAACATTACAACATTCAAGCAAATATGTATTAAACTGGTACACTATGATCAAGTAGTTTTCACTCCAGGAAAACAAGGATGTGCCATTATTAAGAAAACAATGGATAGAACCAATTAAAACAACAAATTAGAGGATTAAAAACTAAATTGGAGTAGAAAAAAGCTTCCTAAACTTAATAGACTACATGCCAAAAGCCAACAGCAAACATGTTATTAAACAGTAAAATTCTAAAGCCGTTCCTAAAAATATCAAGAAGAGAAGAATACCTCAGTATCGCCACTGTTCCTCAATATTGTTTGGAGATGGTAGCCACGTTACAAAACACGAAAACTGAAAAGCAAAATGCTGCTTCTGGCATCAATTTGCAGAACAAATTCTTTGAGGCATAGCTGATCTCACCAAAGATGGGAGAGGAAATAGCTATGACCTACAGCCTGAGCATCAGGCAACCAGGAGGGACAGGATGGCCCTGAGGACAGATGGTGGCAGTGACCTCCAGGGGCATGGAGCCGGCCAGTGTCAAGGTAGAGGAGCTAAGCCTGGACATCCTATGATGACCGCAGACCTTCAAGGGAGTGTAAGTGATCCTGACTTGGTAGCGTCCCTTGGCTACTGGCAAAAGATGAAACAAGTCATCTCGGGGGGAAATGTCCCCAATTCAGGCTGGAGGACTCCCCCAAGAAGACCAAGCAATGAGGTCCTAACCAAAGATCACCAAGCGTGTGAGGAGGTGTGTGAGTGAGAACAGAGGAAAAAGCAAGCAGCACATTCAGACTCCCAAACATATTGGTGCTGTCACATCAGCATATGGAAAAATATGTGCAAAATGTTTAAAGGAATTGGGGCCCCATCACAACTAATCAAAGATAATTGGGGAAATATCAACAAAAGAACCAGTGAAAAGACTACTAGCAATGATATCTCAGTTACAATGAACACACCGAGCACCCAGATCTTGGTTTCTAAATGTCATTTCCCTCCAGTGGCTGCCTTCTTCAAGAATTACTGATGTGAGGTCTGGGGAAGGGAATGAGAAGATGAGGCTGGGACGTCTATGCTAACATCAAGGAAATGCCAAAAGACACAGAAGCCAGCTTGACACTACACTCGATCAACATTTTGAGTAAATGTAAGTTTGAATGTCCATTTTGACATTCAAAAAAAGGAGAGAGGAAAAAGAGGAAGGAAGCTTCTTACAGAAGAATGCCAGCTCATTCATCTAGAAGAAATAGTGGGTTTAGGAAGTCACAACTTTCAAACCACCAATAACTGATTGAGTAACTGAATGAGTAAGAGTGATAACTGATTCAGGTGAAAATCATCGATGAATAATAGAACCACGAGGTGAAAGATTGTGGAATGAAGAAGATAGCATCACTGCCCCATCCATTTGCCTCAGACATTGCATTTCACTATGCTCCTGGTGACTTCCAACTGCCACTCTGCATCTCAACCCTGAGGGCTTTCTGCCCACAGATGGGACAGGCCGGAAGTGCTGGGGTAATAAATTAGTCAGAATTCTCTAGAGAAAGAGAACCAATAGGCAATAGAGATAGAGACACAGAAATAGATACAGACACAGGTATAAAAGGAAATTTATCATGAGGAATTGGATCACGTAATTATGGAGGCTGAGAAGTCCCACGACCTGCTGTCTGCAAGGTAGAGACCCAGGAAAGCCAGTGGAGTAATTCCCTCCAAGTCCAAAAGCCCAAGAAGCAGAAGAGCCTCTAGTGTAATCACAGTCCGAGGACAGGAAAAGAGACATGATGTCCCAGCTCAGCAGTGAGGCACGACCAAGGGGCAAATTCCTCCTTCCTCCAGATTTTATTATATTCTGGCCCTCAGTGGATTGGGTAGTGGACGAATGGATTGGATGATGCCCACCCCCACTGGAGAAGGCCATCTGCTTTACTGAGGCCACCAGTTCAAATGCTAATCTAATCCAGAGACACCCTCAGAGACATACCGGGAAATGTGTATTCTGGGCACCCCAAGGCAAGTCAAATTGACACTAAAATTAGCCATCACGTGTATTAACCACTTTTGAAGCAGCCCACAAACAATGACTGACAAGAGTTGGTGCATAAATATGTCAGCCCTGTTGGCCCCTCAAGGGCAATCTTCTAAAGTATGTTTACCCAACTTCACAGGCCTCCCAACAGTGCTGAGCTCGAGGTGCCCTTTGTGGTGGCTGACTGAAAAATGCACCCTTTATTGGCTATGTCCCCTTGCAGGGGTCACTTCTCCGCTCCCCTCCCAAATACACTTCTTACTCTCAAATCCTCATCTTGAGGTCAGCTTTGGGAGGAACACAACCTGAGATAGTTGCTGCCGGAAGTAGTCCTAGGGAGCACATCTTCAGCTGGGATTCTGGAATGAGACCACTAGCCGCGAGGATGCTGGTGTAAGTGGAGTAGTCGCTGCCAGGGCGTGTGACAGCATCATAATCACAAAGGCTCTCAGCTGTGATGCACTGGGAGAAGATAAGGTAAAAGGGCGCGTGCTGGCTTGTGAAATATCTCTAGCATCTGAGCAATATGGTGGAAATGGTGATTTTCAAGTGCAGTAGAGTTGTTGGTCACTGTTAAGTGGCTCAGATGTGTTGCAGGAAAAAAAATGACTGGCTCAAGTCAGCCAACCACTAATTCAGGGCATGATGTGGAAGGCAGAAGGCCTCTGTGACAGCATCTGAAGTGACCATCGCTCCTGCAGCTGGAAGGCAGGACCTACCATCTGGTGAGGGTGCTGGAATTGCAGAGAAGCCTAACCTCACAGCCCTCGAAAATCCCCTATGCTGCATTCAGGGCTCTTCCAGGGGAGATGTGGGACCCGG
Organism: Diceros bicornis minor; assembly: GCF_020826845.1. Classification (NCBI taxonomy): domain Eukaryota; kingdom Metazoa; phylum Chordata; class Mammalia; order Perissodactyla; family Rhinocerotidae; genus Diceros; species Diceros bicornis. The sequence continues at coordinate 46,567,180 of NC_080763.1, forward strand.
GAACCTGGGATAGGGACAGCTGAGTGGGTGCTGGAAGAGGCGAGGACTGGATCTTTCCCTAGAGCCACTGGAGGGAGTGCGGCCCTGCAGACACCTTGATTTTAGCCCAGTGACACTGATCTCATATCTCTGGCCTCCAGAAATGTGAAAGAATAAATTTCTGTTGTTTTAAGCCACCAAGTTTGTGATAATTTGTTATAGCAATCACAGGAAACTAACAGAGCCATCAAAATTGGCCGTATGATGGACCACAGAGAAACCTGCAACACACTTGTAAGAACTGAAAACATTCACAATCTGTTCTCTAGTCATCACAAAATTAAGCAAACATTTTTGGTTTTCTTTACTTGTTATTTTATTTAACAAAAAGTTAACTTTTAAAAAATCTTCAACTAGAAAATTGAAGGAAATTCAGAAATACATTTCTGAATAACTCATGAGTAAAAGAAAAAATGTCACTATTTGTGAAAAAGATACAAATATGGAAAGGCAGAAAACTGAGGTAGTGAATTGAAATGGGATATATCGATGTGAACTCATAGTTTTTAAAATATATAGAAACAGAAATAAATATAGATGTAAGTATATATTCTTATATAATATTCATACACACACACACACACACGCACACACACACAGACATATGTGTGTTTTTCCACTGAGAGAACCTAGAAGCAATGACCCTCCTGGAAGCACTGAGTGCACCAGAGCCCAGATCTTGACTTTTAAATATCATTTTCCAATTAAGCAGCTAACAATCACTGGGGAAATGGCTAATTCTGAGGCTGAGGCAGGTTAAGTACAAGATGAGCCTGGTGCACCTTCTTATGTCAAAAGCCAGGAAGTGCTCGAAGAATAGAGACAGGTCAAGAGATCACAGTAGCCAGCTTGAATGGGCTCCCACTGGCCAAACCAGGAACAATTTGAGCATCAAAATAAAAATAGTAAACCATGTGTCCATGTTGATACAAATAAGTGAAAGTTTGATGAGGATGGGATATTTACATCCCACAAAATACTTTTTTTTGGGATTACACCCCACAAAATACTTATTAATGAGAATGGTAAAAAATTAACTCTAGGGAATAGCCAGGGAGACACCACCTTAATCAAGTGATCAAAATGGACCTCATCAGTAATGGGACAAATTGAAGTCACATGCCATCGGAGAGTATGCAACAAGGAAGGCTCAGCATCACTTCTAGCATCTTCCTGCCAAAGATGCGCAACCTGAATGTAACCATGAAGAAACATCAGACAAACCCACAGCTGGGGACATTCTCTCAAATAACCTGCTTGAAGACTGTGAAAGTGTAAAGAAGTTAAGGGAATGAAATTGAGGGAAGACTGAGGAACTGCAGACTGAAGGAGACCAGAGACATGAAAACTAAACACAGCATGAGATTCTGAACTGGATCTTTTTGTCTGTTAGGACAGCTGTCAAAACTTGAGTGTGGTGTGAGGATTACATGGCAACAATGTATCAATGTTAATTTCCTGATGTTGACTTTGATTGTATTGCGGTTCTGTAGGAGAATGTCCTTATTTGTAGGAAATATACTAAGGGATGATGGGGCATTATGTCAGCAACTTACTCTCAAATGGTGAGGAAAGCATTTAGGATATTGGTATTGCACTATGAACTCGGCACTGATCAAATGTGTGTCTGCAGAAGGGTGAATACATTGTGATCTGTTCTCACAGTGCAATACCACGCAGCAATGAGCAAGAACAAAATGCAACAACACACAACAATACGGATGAATCTCAAACCAACAACGTTGAGAGAAGAAGCCAGACAGAGAAGAGCACATAGAAAATGATTCTATTTAAGTAAAGTTCAAGCAGACAAAACTAATCTGCAGTGTTAAACATCTCTAGAGACATCCCTTCGAGGAGTTTAATCACCAGAAGATGGCATAGGAAGGCTTCTGGAGGGTTTGGTAATGTTATCTTTTTTTGATCTGCGTGCTATTCATTTGGTGAAAATTCATTGGGCTGTACGCTCTGACTTGTGTAGCTTTTCGTATGTAATACTTCAACAAAAACTTTTTTAAGGGGAGATGTCCTATATAACCTCTAAAATACTTCTTTTTAACATGGATTGAATTTAAGAGAGGTGGCCCAATGTGATGTTCAAAGGCACACACTCTAGAACTGGCCACTTTAGTTTGAAACCTCAATTCTGCTCATGTCTAACCATGTGACTGTGGAAGATCTTAAACCCTGTATGTCTCACTTTTTTCAACTTGTGGTTTTCTAAAATCACTCCAAATATTGTTTCAAAAATTAGGTTAAGTATCCTTAATGATACCTGGCAGATGTTTGTTTATTTGCTGAAATTTAATTATTTCTATGACCAGTTTTGAATATTCTCAAGAGGAAAAAGGAGCTATTCTTCCTGAGTGCTCAGCAGCTGATCCAGGAAGGTAGGTCACAATATCCACGAGTTATCAGGCCATTTGCTCATTCACAAATATGTTTTGATCATCTATTGTTTATCAGACACTGGACTAGGTCCTGGAGGTCCACAACTGAGCAAGTCAAGCATAGTAAAAATGTAAACATTTCCATTCGTTTTATAAAACAATTTTAATGCACTTCTGAAGAGCTTGTGGTTCCAAGAAATGATCATGGATATCTTAAAATTAATATTGAAGTCATAAAAATGCTACATATCAAAATTTGTGCAATACAAAAAATGCAGTACTTAGAAATTTATAGGCTTAAATGCATATATTAGTAACAAAGAAAGACTGTCCACTAATGAGCTAAGTGTCCAATTTAAGAAGATGGAAAGCAACTGTAACTGAACTCAATGGGCTCATCTTTTGGTAAGTGCGGAGCCGAAAAGCACAACCAAGGCAGAAGGAGGTGAAGAAAGGTTTATTGCTTGCAGGAGAACACCAGGGACAGCTTCCAACGCAGTGTCTCTCTGAGCTTAGTGCCAGTGGAGACTTTATACACAAGAGAGCAGAGAATAACTGGTTTATTTGTAACAACTGTGCTCATTTAGGGCCCATGCGTAGCAGGTAAACATATTATTACATACATCACATGATCTAAAAATGGCTGTTTGGACCCTCCAAGAGGAGGAGAATTTAAGATGCTAATGAATTAAGGTAACTTTAGGAGGCTTGGTGCTGGAACATTTTGCAGGGGTCTTGCTGCAAACGTGGGAGTTTCTCTGCAAAACAGCAACTCTGCAAAACCCGCACATCAATTTCTGCAAAACAGAACACATAGTTTCTGTTTGACTGGACAGACTAGTCGCTGTTAACTAGATTCTCAGTAACCCTTTCTTTGCCTGGCTCCCTGGTCACAAAACTACAGAATAAACCTAAATAAAATAAAGGAGAATAATATACACAAGAGAGTAAATTAAAAAGAGGAAAAAAGCCAAAAATTGGTTCTTTGAATAGATTAATAAATAAGACAAATCTATGATGAAACCAATAAGAAAGAGAAAATACACAAATAAAAAATGTTCGAAATGTAAAAAGGGCTAATCAAACGAAATAAAAATGAAACATATCAAAATTAGTGAGATATAGTTAATGCAGTGCTTAAAAGGAAATTTATAGCATTACATTCCTTTTCAGAAAAAAAAAGAAAGGTCTCAAATCAATCATCTAAGCCTCTGTCTTAAGAACCTAGAAAAAAAGCAAAAATAAAATCAAAGCAAATAGAAGAAAAATAATAAATTTGAGAGCAGAAACCAATTAAATTGAAAACAGCAAAAAATACATTAAAAAAATCAATGAGATGGAGGAAGTCAAGATGGCGGCGTAGGCAGACTCTGAACTCACCTCCTCCCGCGGACACAGCCAATTTATGACTACTCGTGGAAAAATTACCCCTGAGACAGAACTCAAAACAGGATAAGAGGAACTCCTGCAACAACGGACAATCCTAAGTGAGGTGGAAGAGGCAGAAACTCCCTTCTGGAGAGGAAAGACGCTGCCTTCACAAGCCACAGCGCCTCATGGCCGCCCAGGAGCAGCGCACAGGCACGCAGCCTCCCTGGAGGAGCGGGGCCCTGAGCCGGGGAGTGCCCCTGCTGTGGGCATTTTGTGGACCCAGCACAATCGAGACGAGTGGCATAATATCTGACTTTGCCTGCTACTAAAACATTGGGGAGTACCCCCAGAAAAGCTGGTTCACAAAGAAATTAAAACCGGCTCTTAAAGGGCCCATGCACAAACTCACCCATTTCAGAAAGCAACCTAAAATCACCGGAAAGAAAGGTGCACAGTGCTGTGGTGAAAAGAGACTCACCTAATAGGCCCTGAATGCATCTCAGTGAGGGGTGTGACCTCTCCAGGGACTGGGACATTGGCGGCGGCCATTGTTGTGGCCTGGTGTGGGCGTGCTGACACAGACGCCATTGGAGTTCTCCCTGGGGCCTGCTAGTCCAGGGTCTGCACCACCCGCTCCAGCACCGATTTAATCCAGTTCAGCCAGGGCAAGCAGCCCACCCTAGACACTGGCCCCACCCAACAACAAGCCCTCAGGCAACTTGTGGGCCTGCATAGATTGGTGACTGGATTCCCTGCAGCCTGGCAACTGAGCCGACATCAGTGGGGCAGGGCGTGCACAAGGAGCGGGTGGAGAGTGTGGGGCAGTGGTGGAGTGTGTGGGACTCCCACCGTGGAGAGACTGGGTCCACTTCGGGAGGCCGGGGCACACACATGGGGCAGGACTCTGTTGACTGTGTGTGTGGACCTGTGGGCGGCAGGGCTTGTCAGCTGCAGAAGACTTGTGCTTCTCAAAGACCCACATAGGGGGTTTGCCCCACCTTCCAAAGCCTGAAACAATTGGGTGCCTGAGGCCAGCCCCACCCAGCTGTAATCCTCAGAGAGCTGACAAGAGACCTAAAGGCTGGAGGCTATAGCAAGAGACCTAAAGGCTGAGCCTAACAACCTGCCACACTGGGGGCCTACTCACTTAAAAGAAATACTGCAACACAAATGTGGTATTAGAACTTGCAGCCAACTGTGCTAGGGCTCCCCACACCTGATAAAGAGACTGAAGGGCCCACAACAACTACAAGCAGCTGAGCATTACAACAGCTGGCCAGGAGCATAACTAGGCCTCCCTGGGTGCCTACAGGGAGAACAAACAGGCCACAACAGAAGGACACACGTAGCCCACATAGGGGTCACCCCTGGAACATTGAGAACTGAGGGAAGCACACTGCAGGCCTCCTAAGCCATCACTTACATAAGGTCACCTATCCAAGAGCAGGAGACATAGCTGACCTACCTAATACGTAGAAACAAGCACAGGGAAAGAGGCAAAATGAGGAGGCAAAGGAATACATTCCAAGTAAGGGAACAGGACAAAACCCCAGAAAAGGAACTAAGTGAAACAGAAATGAGCAACCTACCTGACAGAGAGTTCAAACAAAGAGTGTTAAGGATGCTCGCTGATCTGGGGAGAAGAATAGATGAACTCAGTGAGAACGTCAACAAAGAAATGGAAGATATAAAAAAGAACCAATCAGAAATGAAGAATACAATACTGGAAATGAAAAATTCCCTAGAGGGACTCAAAAGCAGAGTAGAGGATACAGAAGAACGGATCTGCGAGGTGGATGAAAGACTAGAAGAAATTACCCAAGCTGAACAGGTAAAAGAGAAAAGAATCAAAAAGAGTGAGGACAGTCTAAGGGACCTCTGGGACAACATCAAGCGCACTAACATCCGTGTTATAGGTGTCCCAGAAGGAGAAGAGCGAGACAAAGGGGCAGAGAATCTATTTCAAGAAATAATAGATGAAAACTTCCCTAACCTAAGGAAGGAAACAGACATCCAGGTACAGGAAGCAGAGAGAGCCCCAAACAAGATAAACCCAAAGAGGCCCACACCAAGACACATCATAATCAAAATGTCCAGAATTAAGGATAAAGAGAGAATCCTAAAAGCCGCAAGAGAATGTCAAGTTACATACAAAGGAAACCCCATAAGGCTATCAGCTGACTTCTCAGCAGAAACCTTACAGGCTAGAAGAGAGTGGCACGATATATTTCAAGTGCTAAAAGGAAAAAATTTACAGCCAAGAATACACTACCCAGCAAGGTTATCATTCAAAATGGAAGGAGAGATCAAAAATTTCCCAGACAAGCAGAAATTAAAGGAGTTCGTCAACAAGAAACCAGTGCTACAAGAAATGTTAAAGGGACTGATTTAAGGGAAAAAGAGAAGACCACAAATAGGAAAAATTATCTATTTCCACGATAAGAACATAATGGATACAAATGCACAAAAAAGAGGTTAGATATGATATCAAAAACATAAAAGGAGGGAGGAGGGGAGTTAAAGAGTAGAGCTTTCAGACAGAGGTCAAACTAAAGAGACCATCAATTCTGTATAGAAGAAGAAAGGAACAGAGAAGGACTACTAAAACACTGAGGGAAAAAAAAAAGTTAAAAAATGGCAGTAAGTACAAACTTATCAATAGCTACTTTAAATGTCAATGGACTAAATGCTCCAATTAAAAGGCATAGGGTGGCTGAATGGACAAAAAAACAAGACCCATATATATGCTGCATACAAGAGACACACTTCAGACCTAAAGACACTCACAAATTGAAAGTGAAGGGATGGAAAAAGATACTCCACGCAAATGGCAATGAAAAGAAAGCTGGGGTAGCAGTACTCATATCAGACAAAATAGACTTTAGAACAAAAACTGTAAAAAGAGACAAAGAAGGGCATTACATAATGATCAAGGGAACAATCCAACAAGAGGCTATAACAGTTGTAAATATCTACGCACCCAATGTAGGTGCACCTAAATATATAAAGCAATTATTAACAGACATAAAAACAAAAATAGACAGTAACACAATAATAGTAGAGGACTTTAACACTCCACTTACACCAACGGATAGATCATCCAAACAGAAGATTAATTAGGAAACATTGGCCTTAAATGACACACTAGAACAGATGGACCTAGTAGATATATACAGAGCATTCCATCCAAAAACCGAAGAATACACGTTCTTTTCAAATGCATATGGAACATTCTCCAGAATTGATCACATAGTAGGCCACAAAACAAGTCTCCATCAATTTAAGAAGATTGAAATAATACCAAGCATCTTTTCTGACAACAACGGTATGAAACTGGAAATCAACTATAGGAAGAAAATCAGAAAAGCCACAAATACGTGGAGATTAAACAAAATGCTACTGAACAATGACTGGGTCAATGAAGAAATCAAAAAATACCTGGAGACAAATGAAAATGAAAATACGACATGCCAGAATTTATGGGATACAGCAAAAGCAGTTCTAAGAGGGAAGTTTATAGCAATACAGGCCTATCTCAACAAACAAGAAAAATCTCGAATAAACAATCTAACAATGCACCTAAAGGAACTGGAAAAAGAAGAACAAACAAAGCCCAAAATCATAGAAGCAGGGAAATCATAAAAATCAGAGCAGAAATAAATGAAATAGAGACCAAAAAACAATAGAAAAAATTAATAAAACCAAGAGCTGGTTCTTTGAAAAGATCAACAAAATTGACAAACCTTTAGCTAGACTCACCAAGAAAAAAAGAGAGAAGGCACAAATAAGTAAAATCAGAAATGAAAGAGGAGGAATTACAACAGACACCTCAGAAATACAAAAGATTATAAGAGAATACTATGAAAAGCTATATGCCAACCAATTCGACAATCTGGAAGAAATGGATAAATTCTTAGAATCATACAACCTTCCAAAACTGGATCAAGAAGAAGTAGAGAATTTGAATAGACCAATCACTAGTAGGGAGATTGAAACAGTAATCAAAAACCTCCCCAAAAATTAAAGTCCAGGACCAGACGGCTTCCCTGGTGAATTCTACCAAACATTCAAAGAAGACTTAATACCTATCCTTCTCAAACTCTTCCAAAAAATTGAGGAGGGGGGGAAGCTCCCTAACTCATTCTACGAAGCCGACATTACCCTGATACCAAAACCAGACAAGGACAACACAAAAAAAAAAGAAAACTACAGGCCAATATCACTGATGAACATCGATGCAAAAATCCTCAACAAAATACTAGCAAATCGCATACAACAATATGTTAAAAAGATTATACACCATGATCAAGTGGGATTTATTCCAGGTATGCAGGGATGGTTTAACATTCGCAAATCAATCAACGTGATACACCACATTAATAAAATGAAGAATAAAAATCACATGATCATCTCAATAGATGCAGAGAAAGCATTTGACAAGATACAGCATCCATTTATGATAAAAACTCTGAATAAAATGGGTATAGAAGGAAAGTACCTCCACATAATAAAGACCATATATGACAAACCCACAGCTAATATCATCCTCAATGGTGAGAAACTGAAAGCTATCCCTCTAAGAACAGGAACCAGACAAGGATGCCCACTGTCACCACTCCTATTTAACATAGTACTGGAAGTCCTAGCCAGAGCAATCAGGCAAGAGAAAGAAATAAAAGGGATCCAAATTGGAAAGGAAGAAGTGAAACTGTCACTATTTGCAGATGACATGATTTTATATATAGAAAACCCTAAAGAATCCACCAGAAAACTTTTACAAGTAATAAACAAATATGGTAAATTTGCAGGATACAAAATCAACATACAAAAATCAGTTGCATTTCTATACACTAACAATGAGGTAGCAGAAAGTGAAATTAAGAATACCATCCCATTTACAATTGCAACAAAAGGAATAAAATACCTAGGAATAAACTTAACCAAAGAGGTGAAAGATCTGTACACCCAAAACTATAAAACATTGCTGAAAGAAATTGAAGAAGACACAAAGAAATGGAAAAATATTCCATGCTCTTGGATTGGAAGAATTAACATAGTTAAGATGTCCATACTTCCTAAAGCAATCTATAGATTCAATGCAATCCCTATCAAAGTTCCAACAACAATTTTCACAGAAATAGAACAAAGAATCCTAAAATTGATATGGAACAACAAAAGACCCCAAATAGCTAAAGGAATCCTGAGAAAAAAGAACAAAGCTGGAGGTATCACACTCCCTGATTTCAAAATATACTACAAAGCTATAGTAACCAAAACAGCATGATACTGGCACAAAAACAAACACACAGATCAATGGAATAGAATTGAAAGTCCAGAAATAAACCCACACATCTATGGACAGCTAATTTTTGACAAAGGAGCCAAGAACATACAATGGAGAAAAGAAAGTCTCTTCAACAAATGGTGTTGGGAAAACTGGACAGCCACTTGCAAAAAGATGAAAGTAGACCCTTACCTTACACCATACACAAAAATTAACTCCAAATGGATTAAAGACTTGAATGTAAGATCTGAAACTATGAAACTTCTAGAAGAAAACATAGGCAGTACGCTCTTCGACATCGGTCTTAGCAACATATTTTCAAGCACCATGTCTGACCGGGCAAGAGAAACAATAGAAAAAATAAACAAATGGGACTATATCAAACTAAAAAGCTTCTGCACAGCAAAGGAAACCATCAACAAAACGAAAAGACAACCTAACAATTGGGAGAAGATATTTGCAAACCATACATCTGATAAGGGCTTAATCTCCAAAATATATAAAGAACTCATGCATCTCAACAACAAAAAAACTAACAACCCAATTAAAAAATGGGCCAAAGACCTGAACAGACATTTCTCCAAAGAAGATATACAGATGGCCAACAGACACATGAAAAGATGTTCAAAATCATTAACTATCAGGGAAATGCAAATCAAAACTACAATGAGATATCACCTCACGCCCGTCAGAATGACTATAATTAACAAGACAGGAAACAACATATATTGGAGAGGACGTGGAGAGAAGGGAACTCTCATACACTGCTGGTGGGAGTGCAAACTGGTGCAGCCACCATGGAAAACAGTATGGAGATTCCTCAAAAAATCAAGGATAGAACTACCATATGATCCAGCTATTCCACTGCTGGGTATTTATCCAAAGAACTTGAAAACACCAATGCGTAAAGATACATGCACCCCTGTGTTCATTGCAGCATTATTCACAATAGCCAAGACTTGGAAGCAACCTAAGTGCCCATGAAGGGACGAATGGATAAAGAAGATGTGGTATATATGCACAATGGAATACTACTCAGTCATAAGAAACGATGAAATCCAGCCATTTGTGACAACATGGATGGACATTTCGGGTATTATGCAAAGCGAAATAAGTCAGAGGGAGAAGGTCAAATACCGTATCATTTACCTCATTAAGTAGTAGATAATAACAACAATAAACAAACACATAGAGACAGAGATTGGATTGGTGGTTACCAGAGGGGAAAGGAGGGGCGGGGAGGGCGAAAGGGATAATTCGGCACATGTGTGTGGTGATGGGTTGTAATTAGTATTTGGGTGGTGAACATGATGTAATCTATGCGGAAATAGAAGTATAATGATGTACACCTGAAATTTATACAATGTTATAAACCAATGTCACTGCAATAAATAAAAAATTTTAAAAATTTAAAAATAAATTTAAAATAATCAATGAAACCAAAAGCCAGTTCTTTGAAAGGGTCGGTAATGTTGGTATACCACTAGTCAGACTAACAAAGAAGAAAGAATATAAAAGATACAAATTACTAACATCAGAAATGAGAGAGAGGATATTACTACAGACTCCACAGACATGATAAGAATAATAAAATAATATACAAACAACTCTGTACAAATAAATTCAACAACTTAGATAATATAGACCAGTTCCTTGAATGATACAATCTACCAAAACTACTCAAGAAGAAATGGATAACCTGAACAGTCTCAGGTATATTAAAGAAGTTGAATTTGCAGCTTAAAATGTCCCAGCAAAGAAAACATCGGGCCCTATAGTTTCACTGGCTTCATGACATTGGTCTTGGCAATGATTTCTTGAATATGACCCCAAAAGCACAAGAACAAAAGGAAAAATAGACAAATAGGACTGCATCAAACTAAAAAGCTTCTGAACAGAAAAGGTAACCATTAGCAGAGTGAAAAGACAAACTACAGAATGAGAGAAAATATTTGCAAACTATATGTGTGATAAGGGGCTAATATTCAAAATATATAAGGAACTCCTAAAATGCAATAGCAAAAAACAAATAACCCGATTAAAGAATGGGCAAAATGTCGAATAGACATTTTTCAAAAGAAGATGTACAAATGGCCAATAGGTGTATGAAAAGATACTCAACATCACTAATCATCAGGGAAATGCGCATCAAAACCACAATGAGATATCGCCTCACACCCATTAGAATGGCTATTCTCAAATAAATGATAACAGGTGTTGGCAGGGATGTAGCGCAATTGGAACCCCTGTGCTCTGTTGGGAATGTAAAATGGTGTAGCTGCTGTGGAAAATAGTATGGGGGTTCCTCAAAAAATTGAAAACAGAACTACCATATGGTCCACAATCCCGATTCTGGGCACATTTCTAAAAGAATTGAATCCATATCTTGCAGAGATATCTGCACTCCTATGTTCATTGCAGCATTATTCACAATAGCAAAGACATGGAAACAATCTAAATGTCCACTGACCAAAGAATGGATAAAGAAAATGTGATATATACCTACACTGGAATATTATTCAGCCTTAAAAAAGAAGGAAATCCTGCCATTTGTGACAATGTGGATGAACCTGGAGGACATTATGCTAAGTGAAATAAGCCAGTCGCAGAAGGACAGATACTGCATGATTCCACTTAGGTGAGGTATCTAAAATAGTCAAACTCAGAGAAACAGATTAGAATGGTGGGCCTGGACTGGGCAGGAGACAGAACTAGGGAGTTACTGTTCAACAGCTATAAAGTGTCAGTTACACAGGCTGGGTAAGTCCTAGAGATCTGCGGTGCATCATTGTGCCTAGAGTTAACAGTACTATATTGCTCATTCACAAATTTGTTACAAAGTAGATCTCATGTTAAGTGTTCTGACCACAATTTTAAAAAAAGAGCTCCCCCACCACCACCCAGCTGCTGGTGGCCCATGGACCTGAGAAGGCAGGATGGAGCCCACACATGGAAGTGGTAAGGGCAGCAACAGGGAAGGTTTTGGGGGTCATGACCAGGGAACTGGGGGGCCCAGGAACTCCACCTAGTGTCACCCCATCCACCTCTGCCTTCACTCTGCCACAGCCCCAGTCCCTCTGCCCTGGGAACAGCCCCTTCCCCTCAGCCCTCCTTCCCTCATCCAAACCCACCATTCCACCCACATCAGCCGCCAGAGTTGACTCCATGCTTGAAAATGTTGTGGATCTAGCTCTCTTGCTAACTAGTCTTCCCTGGAAGACTGAAGCCTCAAAATGGCCTGGACAAAAGCCTCAACTCCCCCAGAGGGTGGGCCCTCATGATGAATGAGGAAAGAGCTGCTGGCAGCTGTCTTGTATCCGTGAGAGAGAGGGAGAACTTGCCTGCCACGAGAGCCAACAGCAGAGAAAGAAACCAGGATCCAGACACATGCTTGAATGCTGGTTCAAGCCGCACCCGAAGTCAGTCCCTGAGCCAGTAGAGTCCTTTTACTGTTTAAGTCAGTTTGAGTTAGTTTTCAGTCACAACAGTGAGTCCTAATAGATACAAACACCCATTAAAACACAGACACAAAGAGGGCAGGACTTTGCCAATCTTGGTTGCCTATAATGCCAGCACCTAAAATATAGTAGGTGCTAAATAAAAGCTGATGTTGGAGAAGGTCATCGAGAGGACGTGACAGCCTGTTGACCTGCAAACATGACCCAGGCAATCAGAGGCTCCTGACCCCCTCCCCTGTCCTTAGAATGTATATTCTGCCCCCTTTTGTCGTACTAGGAGCCACTTCAAGGACACAGCCTTGAGAAAGTAATGTGTTGTTGAGACCATCTGGACTGTATGCATGACTGAACCTGTTAAGGCCTCCATATAAACTCTTAACATTCTGGCGGGCAGGTGCCGAGATCTACTCGTCTTGCGGCCAGCCACCCAAGACGAGCCTCGTATGTAAGTTCTCTTGTTTATTAAATCTGCCACGTACCGATCAGAAGTGGTCTGCCTCTTTCTTCAGTCTCTCCTACCCCACCCACCCACCAGTTTTGAATTTCACACAGGGAACCCCCAAGGTTGGGTACCAACAGTTGGTGACCTGGGAAGGCGCCTGGGAGGGAGGCGGAGGTGAGGGAGGCCCACAGCAGCTGGGAAATGTGTGGGACCAGCGTGAGGTGTGTGCTGTTAGGCGTGCTCCTCCCTGCCCCTGCTTCCGGGCCCCCGCCACCCAGGAGCCGCCCCTCGGGCTCTGTGGCTCCACTTCCCGGCCTCTGTAGCCCAGAGAGTCCCGCCACGCCCCAGGCTGGCCCTATCTCTGGCCACCCTGGAAACACCTCCTAGTTCCCAGACCCTGGCCTGATAACAGGGACGTCCAGACACTTCACCACAGTGGCAGCTCATTAGGGTTTGCTTCAACTTTATTTTTCCGGAAGCAAAAGACACTAGATTCCTGCTTCTCAAAATGGGAAATAGAGACTCTCAGGCCCCTGCCAGACCCCTTCATCAAATCTGCATTTTATCACAATGCCCAGGGGCCCCGGATCCACGTGCACGTCTTGGTTTGAGAAGTCCTAACACAGTTCTTCGATAATCGGTTCTCCTCGGCCTGAGCAGACTGCGGCGGAGTGGGGAGCAGTCAAGCCCCTTTCCCACCCCACCTGCGGCTCCTCAGCCTCTGCTGGGGTGTCGGGCACCCCATCACCATTAGCCCAGGTGTGTGCAGCGAGGGTGGGGAGCTGGTCTCGGGGGGTCTTTCCCTGGCCTCTTGCTGCCTGCCTGGCCCCCTGGCTGCGAGAGTCCTGATAAGGGTCCCCACACATCAGGTTGAGACAGCGGGACGCTATCGCTTATCCGCCTCCCAGAGTGGGGGCCCTGGGACTGGGGACTGCTGGGGTCGAGGGCTGTGACCGGCCTGGCCCTGCCTGTGCCCTTCCCTCCGCTGCCTCTACCCAGTTCAGGCCCTAAGAGTCCTGCCTCCTGGTGGATCCCTGGCCTCTGCCCTCTTCCCCCTCCAGGCTGTCCGGCTCCAGGCTGCCGAAGGGAACGTCCCCCTGAGCCCCTCTCTCCCCAGCTCTGAAACTGTCAGTGGCTCCCACTGCCCCTGGGGATGAGGTCCAGCTTCTCAGCCATCAGTCTGCAGCCCAGAGCCCTTCCTCGGCCACAGCACGTCCCCACCTCCTCCCTCATTGCTCTCCGGGAAGCGGCTGCATGAACTCCTTGGGGCAGTGATGACCTCACACTGCTTCCTGGCAGCATGGAGATTGTGGGGCCCTCTGATGGCCCACCCGGCCGCCTACGCACGATGCAGCCTCAGCCAGGCGCCCACTCTGGGTTCAGCGGCACCGTCGGCGGGGTGAGCTATGCAGCAGTTGGTGGTGCTGAAGTACCCAGCCCTGCTAGAAAACCTTACACACACACACACACACACACACACACACACACAACCACTGCAGTCTGCAATCTAATCCCCTTAGATAGTTATTCCTTTGTTTTAAATTTTCAGCTGCTTTCAAGGGCAGCTTTCCTTGGGAGTGGCCGCACACTCAGACTCATTTGCAAAGGTGGGTATAGGGAGGCAGAGCAGAACATGCCTACCGAGAAGACTTGGGGAGGTCAGGCGTGTCTGGGAGGGTTTCCAGGTGGTCAGGTCAGGTCCAGGTGGTGTGGGGCCCATGATCAGGTTCCCAGGCCCTGGGGTTTAGGCCCTTGTACCCTTGGGACCAGAGGGTGGCATGGGAGGAGGTCGACCCCAGGAAGATGGCCCCAGACCCCCCTGGGGGAAAGCAAAGGGCGTGTGTGCCACTGCCCTTGCCACGGGGACCCAGTGGATAGGCCGTTGGGGTCTTGGCCTGAGACCCTGAACATGCTCTGGACCAGGGGGCGGATTCCTGAAGGGCCCCAGCTGCCCTCAGGGGCTGGCCACTGTCACCAGGAGTGACACTGACAGCGAGAGTGCATCTCTCTCAGCTTGTGGCCACCATCCACCTGGGGACAGGCGGGCATGTCAGCCACTGAGGAACAGGCGTCTCACCCAGCACCTCAATGAGGGGAGCCTCCGACACCCTCGTGGGGTCACACGGGACCCCTTGCCCTCACCCACTCTCTGTGCCCCGATGGGCCTGGGATCCTCCAGCTTCAGCCGAGACCCTCAATGCTCTTCTCTGCCCCACCCCCAGCCAGGATTCCATCTCTCCTTCCAGCCACCTTGAAATGGCCCCTGCCTGACCTCCCTGGGACCCTGTGACTCAGCCTGGACCTCCCCTGCCCCTGGGTAGGACCCCTGCCCCATGGCTGGGATGTGGAGGTCAGGAACGGAGAATCCTGGCCCCTGTCAGCCTGGAGGTGGCCTCCCAGGCCCAGAGGGACCCTGAGGGCCTGGGATTTGAGTGGGAGATGTGGCTGCCGTAGATTTGGCAAGGATGGGGAGGAGGGACAGACTCGAGGGAGGGTTATCTGGGTCCCTGGGGAATCATGAGTCTGGGGACAACAAAGACACCCCCACTCACTCAACAAGTGCTCACTGACAACTGGGAGCTGAGGACACAGGGGTGAAGCATCTCATCCCAGGGGAGAGACAGATCGGGACACAGACGTCACCAACCCTTCCTTAAGGGCAGAGGGCCCAGAGAAGGGGTGCCTGTAGGGAGACCAGGGAGGTCATCCTGGAGGAGGTGGCACCTGGCCAGAAAGACTCGGCCATTATTATTATTGTTGTTGCTGTTGTTTGCCAGGCACCGGGCAAGGGCTTCCTCTGCGTTGCTGTAACTAGTCTTTCTGAGGACACTCTGGGGACAGGGTAACTGCCCCGTTTCGCCAAGGAGGACAACTTGGCATGTTGAAGACCACAGAGTCAGGAAGGACAGAAGTGAGCAATGGCAGGAGAGGAGCTGGGCGCTCAGCCGCTGTGGCCTGGACTTGGGTGGCCATTCTGGGGCCCACAGCAGGTGGGGGTTTCCGGAACGATCTGCCGCTCTCCCTACCGCAAGCAATAAGGAGTGCGTGGTCTGTAGAGAGTTTAAAAACTGTAACAAAACGAACTGAAAGTCCTTCCAGATTCTCAGCATCGGTGATAAAATCTACCCTCAGCCTCCGGGCCCCAGGACACAAAAGCGTCACGTTAGAAACTGATGGCGCAGTTTTGTTCTCAGCGTCTCTGTCCTCGGTTACCTTTGATTTCTGGCTGGTGATGCGACTGATTCTCCATTCACAGTCTTGGCATGAACTTCCCTGTTGACACACAGGCTCCGAGTCCCCCAGAAATGTGAACTGGTGTACACTCAACCTTCAGAGCTTCCCAGCACCGGAGGCAGCGGCGCCCGGAGGAGGACACGGCCAGGCGGGGATCTGCCCTCTCTGGTCCAGCTCGTCCTCCGCAGCACGGAGGGGACGGTGCCGACAGCAGGTCGTGAGGGCCTCCCGGGGCCATGTGAGGACTCAGGGAAACACCTGGGAGGTATAGCGCGTGGGCAGGAGCTGGGAAATACTGGCTGTTGCCACATCCACGGCCGCAGGGAACATGGCAAAATGGGACAGGCGCCGTCACGGGCCTAGTGGCCGCGGAAACGCTGGTGGGAGGGAGTGGGACGTCTGCACCCACCCCCTGGGCCCTGACGGAGGGCTCCCGCGCCTGTGCCCGGCACTCCAACCCCCACGGAAGGCCCAGCGCAGGACAAGGACCCAGAGACGTCACTGTCCAGAGGGACACCCTGGATCAGGGCTCCAGCAGCCCCACGCCCAGAGCAGCGTCCATCTCCCCCTCCAGAACCTAAGCTCATGGCCCCTGCGGTCTCCCCAGCACCCAGCACAGCGCCTGGCACACAGTAGGACCGTTGCCCAGGACAGGGACAGGGTGTCAGGAACCCACAGGGAGGCAGCAGAACCGCAGGGATGTGGGTTTAAAAAATCTGGAACGAGGGCCTGCCGTCGTCCGAAGACATGAGGGCTGGGTCTGCCCCCCATGCACATGGGGGGCCGGGACCCTCACAGCAAGTCCCCGTCTCTCAGGCCCAGGTGCTGCAGGGCCAGCTCTGTTAATCAGCCCGGTGAGGACCCCCCCACGGCATCAGGGCCAACAGTTAGTTCTGAAGAGTGCAGGACAGGGTGGGAGAGAAAGGGCCTGAGCAGGCGAGTCCTCCTCTTTCCTGAGGAGGCTGCTACTGCAGGGGCCAAGGGGCTGAAATGGGGGAAGGAGGGCAGAGGAGCAGCAGCGGCCTACGCGTCCATAGGCCACAAGTGACAAATTACCCTCCTGGACACCAGCAAGGGTGTAATGATAGATTTTGACCACCAGATGGCAGGCAATGATCATCTTTGCTTTTAGCATCTCAAAAATTATGGGGTATCTATACTGTGGCCACAGAAGAAACAAGAAAGGCTTACCCTTAATTGATCATTCAGCACGTGCAAGACACTACTGCAAGTGTGTTTCTTTATCAACTCAGTCTTCACAACCACCCTATGACGTATTAATTGTTGCCATTTTACAGATGAAGAAGTCAAGGCTCAGAGAGCTTGAGTCACCTGCCTGAGGTCACACAGCTGTGACTCACAGAGGCAGATCAAACCCAGGCCTTGTCTCCAGGGTCTGCACTCTGCACCAGCTACACTGCTTCCCATTTGCCCCCTATGATTTCTCATGCATTCAAGTTCATGTTCTAGCAAATTCTCTCCCTAAGATACCAAACTTTAATTTGAAATACTAGGCGGTGAGCATGGTGCCACTGTGGGGCACACATACCCCTCCAGGCTCCTTCCTCCCCGCCAGTGTTTGCAGGCTCCTGATTGTGGGAAGGAGTAAGGGGGAGAGTGAGGAACAGAGGCAGGGAATCTCAGAGAAAGGGCAGCAGGAGCAAAGACAGCTAGGTCCCTTGGGGGCCTGCAAGTGGTTCCAAGGAGCTGGCATGGGGCGTGGCCAGTGCAGAGGAGGGTGAGTTCAGGAAGTTTGCAGACCAGTTGTTAAGCACAGCCATTGTGTAAAAGTAGATTATATAATTTACAATTAAATTATGTTAAAAACCAAGGTAATAAATATTGAAAACTTATCACCTCATCATTTTACTACACTTTGCTGTCTCTGCTCTTGAGGTTATTTCTGTCTGTCTACCTGTGGATGGAAATCCTGCATAACAGTCTGCTCCTGCTCCCTCTTCCTCACCCCGGTTCAGTGAAATCGGCCACCGTGGGTGTATTTACGGGGAAATACACCGTATTTACGGGGAAACGCGGGGAAACTGGCAAACGCTACACATCAGAGAGTCAGCTGTTACCATTTACACACAGGCACAGCACTGCCTGTGGGTACAACGCGGTAGATTTGCGTTTTAAAAAGATTGAGGGCGGGGAACCCAGAGAAAACCTTTCAGGGAAGGGGGTGGAACAACTAAGGCGTGATGGGATTAGCAAGTGGGAGCGGGCATGTCTGAAGTCCCGGGTCCTTGATCAGAAGCACTGCCTGACGTCCACACACGGGAGGCCAAGCCACCCCAAATCGGGTCCTCTCGATGGCCGCCCAGAAGGTAGTTTAGACAACCGGGTCGACTTTGAACGCCGCTGCCCCGGAAGACAGGGCCCCAGCGCCCCGGGTCCCAGCCGGCTCCGTCCTCCGTCTGCCGCTTCAAAACGGAGCCCCTGCAGCCGGGGAAGGAAGCTCGGCCGCCGCCAGAGGCAGCTGCACAAATGTGTGGGGGAAGGTCACTGAGGTCAGGAACGCTTCCTTCCACTGCCCACATGGGGGCAGCTGTGCTGGCCGGCGACTGCAAGTGGGAGCCGAGGGCTCCGTCCCACGAGGACACCTGTCGGGGGCCACACTCGGGCGGGTGGGAACTGGAGCGAGTCCAAACACCGGCAGCCCGGCAGCCCTGGGGGCGGCGCAGGCGCAGGCGGGTCACCCCACCCCCACCCCCATCCGTGGGAGGCTGGACACGGGCTCCTGGCTCCACTTCTGCCTCTTGAGTATGGTGTGACTCCCCTCAGCCTCAAGTTCCTCCTCCGTAAAATGGGAAGAGTGTGGTTTTTAAGAGTTTTCTTGCTGTACAACATCATCAGGATTTTTGAGAGGCATTGCTAGGCATTTGGTTGTATGTGCCTGGGGGACCCCACAAGGCCTGGGTCACCCCACAAGGCCTGGGTCCTGCTCCCTCAGCCACCCTTGGCCTTCCTGGGAAGATGTCCCTGGGAACAGTGGGCACAGGACACAGGGAGCCCTTGGTTGCCATGTGGCCGATGTCCAGCAGGGCCCTCTGGGAAAGCTGAGCTGGAGAGCGTGGCTCAGACCAAGGCCCCACTGGCCTAAAATCTGGGAATGGTCACCGTCTGGCCCTGAGAGAATGACAAGGACACTCGGGGGCAGTCCCTGAGCCCCCTTGTCCACCTACCTCACAGAGGTTGACCACCAGAGAGAGCAGCCACACAGGCTGGACAGACCCCCCAACACTTGCCCTTTTTTTGTTTAGTAGATTTTATTTTTTACAGCAGTTTTAGGTTCACAGCAAAATTGAGCAGAAGGTACAGAGATTTCCCATATACCCCCTGCCCCCACACTTGCACAGCTCCCCCATTATCAACATCCCCCACCAGAGTGGGACATTTGTTACAGTTGATGACCCTACATTGACACATCGTTATCACCCAAGTCCATACTTTACATCAGGGCTCACTCTTGGTGTACACTCTACGGGTTTGGACAAATGTACAAGGACATGTGTCCACCATTATATAGTATCATACAGAGTAGTTTCCCTGCCCCCAAAGATCCTCTGTGCTTTGCCTATTCATCCCTCCCTCCTCCCTAACCTGTGGCCACCACTGATCTCTTTAGTCTCCGTAGTTTTATCTTTCCCAGAATGTCTTACAGATGGAATCATACAGTATGCAGCCTTTTCATATTGACTTCTTTTACTTAGTAAGATGAATTTAAGTTTCCTCCACATCTTTTCGTGGCTTCATAACTCATTTCTTTTTAACTCTTAGTAATATTCCATTGTCTGGATAGACCACAGTTTATTTATTCATTCACCTACTGAAGGATATCTTGGTTGCTTCCAAGTTTTGGCAATTATGAATAAAGCTATTGTAAATATCTGTGTGCAGGTTTTTGCATGGACATAGGTTTTCAACTCCTGTGGGTAAATATTAAGGAGCACAATTGCTGGATTGAACGGTAAGAGTATGTTTTGTTTTGTAAGCAACCACCAAACTGCTCCAAAGTGATTGCACCATTTTGCAATGAATGAGAGTTCTTGTTGTTTCACATGCTCACCAGCATTTGGTGTCATCAGTATTATAGATTTTGGCCATTCTAATAGGTGTGTAGTGCTATCTCATTATTGTTTTAATTTGCATTTCCCTGATGACATATGATATGGAGCAACTTTTCATAAGTTTATTTCCCACGTGCATATCTTCTTTGATGAGGTGTCTATTTAGATCCTTGGCCCATTTTTTAATTGGGTTGTGTGTTTTCTTATTGTTGAGTTTTAAGAGTTCTTTGTATATTTTAGATAATAGTCCTTTATCAGATGTGTCTTTTGCAGATATTTTCTCCAGGTCTGTGGCTTGCCTTTTCATTCTCTTGACAATGTCTTTTGCAGAGCAGAAGTTTTTAATTTTAATGAAGTCCAGCTTATCAATTATTTCCTTCATGGATCAAGCCTTGGTGTTGTATCTAAAAAGTCATAACCAAACTCAAGGTCATCTAGATTTTCTCCTATGTTATCTTCTAGGAGCTTTATAGTTTTGAATTTTACATTTAAGTCTATGATCCATTTTGAGTTAATTTTTGTGGAGAGTGTAAAGTCTGAGTCTAGATTCATCTTTTGCATGTGGATATCCAGTTGTTCCAGCACCAGTTGTTGAGAAGACTGTCTGTGCTCCATTGTATTGCCTTTGCTCCTTTGTCAAAGATCAGCTGGCTATATTTAAATGGGTCTATTTCTGGGCTCACTATTCTGTGCTATGGATCTATTTATTTATTCTTTCACCAATACAACACTGTCTTGATTATGTAGCTTTATAGAAAGTCTTGAAGTCCAATAATGTCAATACTCTAACTTTTTTCTTCTCTTGCAATATTGTGTTGGGTATTCTGGGTTTTTTGTCTCTCCATATAAACTTGAGAATCAATTTTTCAATATCCACAAAATAAATTGCTGGGATTTTGATTGGGATTACATTGAATCTATAAATCAGGTTGGGAAGAATTGACATCTTGCAATATTGAGGCTTCCTATCAATACACATGGTATATCTTTCTGTTTATTTAGTTCTTCTTTGATTTCTTTCATCAGAGTTTTGTAGTTTTCCCCGTATAGATCTTGAACATATTTTGTTAGTTATAAACCTAAGTATTTCATTTTTGGGGAGGTGCTAATGTAAATGGTATTGTGTTTTTAAATTCAAATTCTACTTGTTCACTGCTGGTACATAGGAAAGTGATTGACTTTTGTATATTAACCTTGTATCCGGCAACTTTGGCGCAACTTTTTATTAGTTCCATTTTTTTGTCACTTCTTTCAAATATTCTATGTAGACAATCATGTCATCTGTGAACAAAGACAGTTTTATTTCTTCGTTCCCAATCTATTTACCTTTTATTTCCCTTTCTTGTCTTATTGCATTAGCTAGGACTTCCAGTACTATGTTTAAAAGGAGTGGTGAGAAGTGACATCCTTGCCTTGTTCCTGTGTATTGATGGGAAAGCTTCAAGTTTCTCACTATTCAGTATGATGTGGGCTCTAGGTTTTTGTAGAAATTCTTTATCAAGTTGAGGAAGTTCACCCTTTATTCCTAGTTTATTGAGAGTTTTTATCATGAATGGGTGTTGAATTTTGTTGAATGATTTTTCCGCAAACATTGAAATGATCATGTGATTTTTCTTCTTTAGCCTGTTGATGTGATGGATTATATTAATTGATTTTCAGATGTTGAACCAGCCTTGCATACCTGTGATAAATCCTGCTTGGTCATAGTCTATAATTCTTTTTGTACATTGTTGGATTCAATTTGCTAATATTTTGTTGAGGATTTTTGCATCTATGTTTATGAGAAAAGTTGGTCTGTAGTTTTCTTGTAATGTCATTTTGTTATTAGGGTAATGCTGGCTTCATAGAATGAGATAGGAAGTATTCCTCTGCTTCTATCTTCTGAAAGAGATTGTAGAGAATTGGTATAATTTTTTCCTTAAATGTTTTTTAGGATTCACCAGTGAACCCATCTGGGCCTGGTGCTTTCTGTTTTGGAAGGTTATTAATTATTGATTCAATTACTTTAATAGATATAGTCTTAATCATATTGTCTATTTCTCTTATGTGAGTTTTAGAAGACTGTGTCTTTCAAGAAATGTGTCCATTTCATTTAGGTTATCAAATTTGTAGGCATAGAGTTGTTCATAGTATTCCTTTGTTATTCTTTTAATGTCCATGGGATCTGTAGTGATGTCCCCTCTTTCATTTCTAATATTAGTAATTTGTGTCCTCTCTCTTTTTTTCTTAGTTAGCCTGGGTAGAGGCTGATCAATTTTATTGATCTTTTCAAAGAACCAACTTTCAGTTTCATTGATTTTCTCTATTGATTTCCTGTTTTCAATTTCATTGATTTCTGCTCTAATTTTTATTATTTCTTTTTTTCTGCTTATTTTGGATTTAATTTGCTCCTCTTTTTCTAGTTTCTTATGGTGGAAGCTTAGATGATTGATTTTAGATCTTTCCTTTTTTCTAATGTATACATTCAATGCTATAAAGTTCCCTCTAAGCACTGCTTTGCTGCAACCCACAAGTTTTGATAAGTTGTGTTTTCATTTTCATTTAGTTCAAAATATTTTTTAAATTTATCTTGAGATTTCTTCTTTGACCCATATGTTATTTACAAGTGTGTTCTTTAATCTCCAAGTATTTTGGGATTTTCCAGCTATCTTTCTGTTACTGATTTCTATTTTAATTCCATTGTGGGCCAAGAGCAGACATTGTATGATTTCTATTATTTTACATTTGTTAAGGTATGTTTTCTGGCCTAGAATGTTGTCTATCTTGGTGAATTGTTCCATGTGAGCTTGAGAAGGATGTGTATTTTTCTGCTGTTGAATGAAGCAGTCTAAAGGTGTCCATTCTATCCAGCTGATTGATTGTTGTTGAGTTCAACTATGTCCTTACTGATTTTGTGCCTGCTGAATCTGTCCATTTCTGATGGAAGGGTGTTGAAGTCTCCAAGTAGTGGATTCATCTATTTCTCCTAATATCAGTTTTGCCTCCCATATTTTGACACTCTGTTGTTAGGCACGTATACATTAAGGATTGTTATGTCTTCTTGGAGAATTGACCCCTTTATCATTATATAATGCCCCTCTTTATCCATGAAGTCTACTCTATTCAAAATTAATATAGCTACTCCTCATTTCTTTTGACTAGTGTTAACATGGTATATCTTTCTCTATCCATTTACTTTTAATCTCTGTGTTTTTATATTTAAAGTGGATTTCTTGGTGACAACATATGGTTGGGTCTTGTCTTTTGATCCACTCTGACAATCTTTGTCTTTTATTTGGTGCATTTAGACCATTGATATTCAAAGTGATTATTGATATAGTTGGACTATTATCTACCATATTCATTACTATTTTCTATTTTTGGCCCTTATTCTTTGTTCCTATTTTTTGCCTTTTACTTTTTTTCTGCCTTATGTAGTTTATTTGAGCACTTTATATGATTCTATTTTCTATCCTCTCTTAGTGTATCAATTGTACTTTTGGTTTTTTTACTGTTTTAGTGGTTGCCCTAATGTTTGCAAGATACATTTACAACTAATCCAAGTCTACTTTTAAATAACACCATACCACTTCGCAGGTAGTGCAAGAACCTATAATAAAAAAATAACCCTAATTTGTCCCTCCTGTCCCTTGTACCACAGCTCTTGTTCCTTTTGTTTATACATTTTATACATATATATAGATATAGATATATAGTCAAACACATTGTTGCTATTATTATTTTGAACAAATTGTTATCTGTTAGGTCAATTAAGAATTTAAAAAAGTAAAAAGTTTTATTTTACCTTCACTTATTCCTTCTCCTATGCTCTTCCTCACTTTATGTTGATCCAAGTTTCTGACCTATATATATTATTTTCCTTCTCTCTAAAGGACTTCTTTTAATATTTCTTGCAGAGCAGGTTACTGACAACAAATTTCTTCAGTTTTGTTTGTCTGAGAAAGTCTTGATTTCTCCTTCACTTTTGAAGGATAATTTCACCGGGTACAGAATTCTAGATTGGTAGCTTTTTTTCTCTCAACACTGTACATATTTCACTCCACTCTCTTCTTTCTTGCTGAAGATGAAGTTGGTTTCTAATGAGAGAGAGAAATTGAATGTAATTCTTACATTCACACAGGTAAGGTGTTTTTTTCCTCTGGCTTCTCTCCAGATTTTTTCTTTATTTTTGATTATCTGTATTTTGAAAATGAAATGCCTGTATGGTTTTTTAGGCATTTATCCTGCATGGTACTCTCTGAGCTTCCTGGATCCATGGTTTGATATCTAACATTAATTTGGGGAAATTCTCAGTGATTATTGTTTCAAATATTTCTTCTGTTCCTTTCTCTCTTTCTTCTCCTTCTCGTATTCCCATTACACATATGTTACACCTGCAGTAGTTGTCCCACAGTCCTTGGATATTCTGTTCTTTTTTTTAGTCCTTATTCTCTTTGCATTTTGATTTCTGAGGTTTCTATTGATATACCCTCTAGCTCAGAGATTCTTTCCTCAGCCACGTCCAGTCTACGAATAAGCCCATCAAAGGCTATCTTCATTTCTGTTACAGTGTGTTTGATCTCTAGCATTTCTTTTTGGTTCTTTCTCAGGATTTCCACATCTCTGCTTACATTGCACATCTGTTCTTGCATGCTGTCTACTTTATCCATGAGATCCCTAGCATATTCATTGTTTTAAATTCCCTGTCTGATAATTCCAACACCCCTGCCATATCTGAGTCTGGTTCTGATGTTTACTCTGTCTCTTAAAACTGTGTTGTTTGCCTTTTAGTATGTCTTGTAATTTTTCTTTATAGCAGGACATGATGTACTGGGTAAAAGGAACTGCTGTAAGGAGGCCTTCAATAACATGGCCGTGAGGTGAGCGGAAGAGAAGAGTCTGTAGACCTAAGAGCAGGTCTCAGTCTGTTAGAGTGCCGGTGCCTCTGGACCGGGAACTTCACAGGTGCTTCTCAGTTTTCCCCCTCCACCTGCCCTTAGGTGGGACAGGGTGGCTGGAGTGGGCTGGAGTTGGGCATTTTCCTTCCCCCACGTCAGTTAGGCTCTGATAAATCCCCAGCAGGTTAGCCTGTGGTTAACTAGTTTCCTCTGAGGGCAGCCGTTATTAAGAAGAACAAAGTGCGCTTGTGTATTTCCAGATGATTCCTTTTGCCCTCCTCCTGCCAGAAACACAAGAGGATTTTTCTCCCACATTTCCTATAAAGACATTTCCTGTAAGAACCCAGTCAAGCTCCTGGAGGTAAAACTCACAAAAGTGTGGGGGTCCTGCTATGACTGAGTCCCCTGGAGTTTTAACTCTCAGACTTTTCCATACGAGCCTCCAGCAATTCGTCAATTACAGTTCAGGTTTTCTGCTCCATTAACTTGTGATTCTCTGCATTCACCTGTCAGTCTCTCCAACCTTGGGGGCAGTGGTTTGCCCTGGGACTTCACTTCTCTTACAGATCTAGGAGTTGTTGCTTTTGCAGTTTTTGCAGCTTTTTACTTGTTATTAGGACAGAGTGGCAACTTCAAGCTTCTTATGTGCTGGGCCAGAAATCAGAAACATTTTCTCATTTTTAAGGCATTCTGACCACCCTCTATGTTTATTTGAAGAGCACGGATTCAACTAGGGGTGTAGCTGACCCTCTCCTGAGAGGACCCATTCTCATCTTCTTATCCACCCCCCCATATTTACCCAAAGTCTTAGGCATCTGTTGTCCCCAAAAAGCCTCTGAAATGGATCAAAATAGGACAACCATTATCTTAACTCCAAGCCACCCCAAAAACCAGTTCCCAATTTTACCCACCCCCTGCATTCAGTTTGCCATTTGAATAATGCTCAGCGCTGGGGCTAGGCAAGCTCACGGGAGAGTCAGGGGACAGCACAGCCCAAATTGTCCCAATGCCAAAGCGATGCATATGAACCCCTGTGAAGCCCCTCCCATTAGTCAGTTACTATGAAGAAGTTAAAAGTCAAAAATTCCGCCACAGAAATTAAAGCTCCAGTGGAATGAAAGCCCACCCCCCCTCCCCGCTTCGGCACAGACACTCATTCATCAGGCTCCGTGTGTGGGGTGAGGCCAGAGGGGTGGGGGCTGGGTTACCATCCACTAACCACGTGGACCCCCAGCAGCACTTCCACAGGAGGAATTAATCCAACCTCAAGAGTCACACACTCCCCACAGTTCCCCAAGTGGCCAGGATGATAAGGACAGGCCCTCATACCCCAGATAAGCCCGAGGAAAGGCAGCGTCTCCCCTCTGCCCACCCAGAGCAGGGGAAGGATGAGAGTGAGCTGGGCGGAAACAGGAAGCCCGGAGAAGGGAACTCCTGGACTCATCGACACCAAGATGCTGGGTGTTCTTAGTTCGCACCTTGTGAGCTTAAACTCAGAAAAAATATCCCACCAGGAGGCAAGCTGTAGGCGTCTCTCTGCTTCACACATTCTCCAAGAGGAGCCTCCTTCATGTGGCTGCTGCTCTCAGAAAAAGGATCCAAAACATCCATCCTTCTTGCAGACTTGAGGATTTTGCCACAGTGGGGTGGTACCTCATGCCCAGTTTTACCTCAAGTCCTCTGAGGGGTGTGTCTGCTGCTTTTATGCCCTGGTGTCTGTCCTCCCAGCAACTGGACCCCACTTTCCCTTGAGGAACCCTGCCCCTCTCAGCCATGCTTGTATTGGGGCCACTCCCGGACTACAAGAGGGTAATGACCCAGGGACAACAATGTGAAACATTCTATTAGCTCAGGAAGGGGCTTAGGACCCTGGGCTTCAGTTTGTAAGAGTCTGAAGCTACAGGGCCACACTTAAGTGGCCTAAAGAAGCCCACCTAAGATTCCTGCTGACCTCCCTGGAGCCCCAATCAAGCTGCACCTGAAGCCAGATCTAGACTTCTCCAGCTTTTGTGAACCAGTAGATTCCCTTTTCACTCAAGCAAGGCTGAGTCAGATTCTCTATGACTCATACAACTAAAGAAGCCTCCTTCCTCTTAGAATCCTAGGTGTTTAAAAACTCTGTTTTTATTTCCTCTTCAACACCCCCCACCCCATGTGTAGAGTGCCACATACATATATACATACAACAGGAAAGTCTCCAAGGAAAGTTCTAGACCTCACGGTCCCTGAGCCAATGGCCTGCTATGCCCCTGTTCTGTCCCAGGCCTGGAGTTGCTGTCACCTCCTCTTCTAGAATATTCCTTTGTGGATGAGGCTGTTCCCAGGCAGAGTTCCCCCAGCTCCCCAGGCTCACCCTCATTGGAAGTGACCCTCCGTCATGTATTGGCTACGCCCCACGGTCCCGCTGATCCTCAGCTCCTGGCTTTCCCAGGGGCAGCCGAAGCCTCCCCCTCCCCCTCCCCCTCTTCTTCCTGCAGCCCTGGCTTCCCTGCTGCTCCTCCCCCTGCTGTCTCCAGGCCCCCTGGGGCCCACAGCTCACTGGGTCTCCTGCTGCCCCTGTGCCTGCTGGTGGACGAGCGGAGTTGGAGGGAACAGAGTCTCGCCCCTCTGTGCCTCATCCCTGTTTTCCCTACAGGAACAACTCCTGTTTTTAAACTTAGACCAGGTCCTCCCGAGTGGCTGAGGTCATCCTCCCAGTGTCTGGACGACAGTTTGTGGGTGAGCCTCCTTCCGAGGCCTTCTCCCCTTTTGCTTGGCCCTCCTCTGCCTCTCGGGCCACCTGACCCAGAGCCACGGCTCCCAGCTTTCGGCCCTTTTAATTCCTCTGTCTCAGACCTTCAACAAGATGAAGTCAAAGCCCTCTTTACCTGTTCGTTAGCTCAACACCCACCACCCACTGGGGCTGCACTCACAGCCTGCATCCCTGAAATTCACCCAGGGGCCTAGTGACTCCTGGGTCAGCAACTATGTACTGAGGGCCCACCATGTGCCAGGCACAGTTGTTGGTGCTGGACCTGCATCTGCAAACAAGGCCAATAAAGGTCCCCACCCGCTGTGGAACGCACAGACAACAGACAGTAACCGTGATTAACCCGTCAACTCCATTGTGTTAGGGCCAGCTCGTGGCGCAGGGCTCGCTGGAAAACTGAGGTTGGAGCACAGACTTGCAGGAGGCGGGTAGGCAGTGTTGGCAGGAACAGCAAACGCTGACATGGGAGCCCTCAGAGTGGGGCAAGGGGCTGGAGGCCAGCGTGGCTGGAGCCCAGGGTGACAGAGATTTGCAGGTCATTTCAAGGATTTTGGCTTTTACTTTGAGTGAAGAGGGGAGCCACTGAAGGGTTTTGATATAGGAGGAATGTGCTCTGACGTGCAACTTAACAAGAACCACTCCAACAGTTAAGACATGAGTGTAGGGGGGCCAATGTGGAGGCCGCAACCCCAGGGAGGGGCTGCTGCAGGCGTCCAGGCGAGAGAGGACGGCCCGGAGGTGATGAGAAGCGGTCAGACTCTGGATATAGTTTGAAAGTGGATCCAACGAGATTTCCCGGCAGCTTCCATACGGGACGTGAGAGGAGGCGGGTGTGACTCTGCGGTTTGGGCCTGTGCACGTGGAAGGGGGGAGTTGTTATTCACTGCCGTTCATTGTCAGAGAGGAGGAGGTGGCAGGAGACAAGGGGAGGGCAGGGGCAGAAGACAGGGCTGAGTCTGGGCTGTGAGGTTTGCGACATCACCAGCCACAGTGAGTAACAGCTGGAGAGATTAAGCTTGGGCGCTGTTGTTGGCATGTAGATGAGCCCTCCAAGGAGTGAGCGTGGATAAAGACGGGGACCAAGGATTGAGGATGGGGAGAAGGAGCCGAGAGGGTATGCTGGGGCACTGGTGGGGGCAGAGGACCCCCAAAATAGCATGCTCGTTGGCGAGAGATGTGCACCAAACAGAAGAAGGGAGGACTTAAGTGGGGGAGGCCAATCCCCAGTACTCTATGTCACCGACTAGGCACCTTGAGAAACTCAAGGGTGGGTTTGGAAGCATTTAACTGTTTTTCCAAGTTGTTTTTTCCTTTTGTATGTTAAGGAGATGTAACCACCAACCACCCTGAAACTGACCAAGCCTCACCACAAGAGCTACACCTGTGACCTTTGCCTTATTTTTTAATGCAAAGATCTCTCCAGGAGGAGCTTAGGCCTCATTATGTGGAAGCATGTTCTCCAACTGAGCCTGTGCAAGTGAATACCCGCCTCTCTCTTTTGAATATTCATGCCCCATCCAAAAAAAAATTCCTGCTTCCCTTTGTTCGGGGACACCATGACTTTGGAAATGATTCCTCATGGCCTCCTATTTGCTGCAAATACACCTTAGTGAGACAACTTCCACTGTCTTATTTAAGGTGTAGAGTCTTATTTAACTCACCAGGAGGCGAGCCCACTTGGTTCCGTAACACCTAAACCTAGATTCCAAAAGCCCCAAATCTCATGTTCTTGGGTGTCCCAGACCACTGTCCTGGATGAGAAAGGTGTGTGGCAATAAAACATAAGCTGCTGTGACAAAAAGTGCCACTCATTGATGCCCGGCCCACACCTGAGCACTGCCTTTGCTGAAGTGAGGTCTCCTTGACCCCATCATCTGACAGCAGCCCCACTGGCCAACACCAGGTGCCAGTGTTTGGACTGTTTGGACCAGCTGAGGCTGCACCAGAGGGTGAGTGAGAAGAGAAAGGATGACCTGCCCCAGTACAGACAGCTGAACTGGCCCAGCCACCTAGGTCCTGCCTAGAGCCCTTGGGAGGGACAGCAGCCCAGGCTGAGCTGACATGTGGGAGAGACCAGGCCAGCTCACAGGACCTGTCCCTCTTCCCACCAGTCAGCACAGGGATCTGGGAAGAGAGCGGGGAGAGGTGCTGCCTCTTATGCAGGGACAGTGCAGCTGACCACGCCCACCGCAAAATGTGGCACAACCAGCTACTCACTGGTGAGTGACCGACTCACTCACCAATCCGGTCACCATTTGTTCCCCTGTGGGAGGCGTTGGGGAGGATGTAGGCTCAGAGGTGAGCTGGGATCAAGAAGATCTCCTCCCCGACAAACACCTCAGGTGGGACCCACACACCAAAGGGGCAGAAGCAGAGCTGCTATAGCTGAAAGGATGGGGGGCCCAGATCCCTCTTGCTTAGCCTTTGCCTCACTAGGAATATCAGGGGCGCACTGCCTGCGAGAATGCTGGGAACCCACTCACTCCTTAAAACCACCCTATAAGGCCAGTGTTATCACCCCGTTGTACAGAAGAAGAGACCAAGGTTCAGAGAGGTCAACTAACACACCCCCATGGCATAGGGCCCAGCAGCCTTGTCAGTCTCCAACAGTAGGCTTGTGCTTTCCATGGTTTTACTGGGTGCTCCTCCCCAGGCACAGGCTGTCTGTCTGGGAGGCCATGCCTGGTTTTGTTTAATTGTCATTTTATTTTATTTTATATTTTGTTGTATTATATTTTCTTTAGCACCAAGAACCTGGAGCCACTTTGTGTGCCCACCTGCGATTGGGCTTGGGCGCCAGGAGTGGGCCTGGGACAGGCACCCCAGTGTGTCAGCTCTACCTGCCGCTTAACGGCTCATCCAGTCATTGGATTTCCATCATCAGGACCTGTCACTGGGCACCCAAGATGGGTGTAAAATAAAACAAATAACATAAAATGTGTATGCAGCCAACCAAAAAGATGCCAGCAATTCAAAGGAAGCAGGGCTCTCGCATCCCCCAGGGAAGCTGGGCTGGAGGCCAGTCGGCCTAGGGCTCTGGGCATCCACTGATAGGAGGAGCGGCAGACCGCAGGCCCCAGGAAATGTCCCCCAGCTCTTGTTGTCATCTTCATTTGCTGCGTCAAAGGGGGACCCACGAGCTTGACCTCCCAGACGTCCTTTCTCCAGATTGATCAGCCTGGAATCCCACAGACCATGTTCCCGGGTGCCACCCGTCCATCCTGGTCCCCTCACTCCACCACTTGGACAAGGAAATAGCCTGGCCCTTGCCTGCATGCAGAGCCCAGTCTGGTCATCTGGCGGGCAGGCAAGCCACCAATACCGGTCTCACCTGTGACACAGCAGGAGGGGGGAAAGGTCTTTGACTGAATGTCTCCTACCCGTGAGGCTGACCTGGCTAAGCCATTGGGAATTTCAAGCCCCCTTCCCCCTCCCAGGCTTCAGACCCCCTCCCCTGCTTAACGTTGCTCCTGGATATGTGAAACAACATTGGTCATTTCTCTTGTTGCCTCCATCCCCTTCCCCTAGAATATAAGCCATGAGGACAGGCCCCTTTGAGTGTTTTCTGCACTGCTGAACCCCACTGCCATTGGGCCCTCACTTAATATTTGCAGAAGGAAGGCAGGGAGGGATGAAGGCAGGGAGGGAGGAGGGAATGGATGACTGAACCAACTAGAAGGAAAGCCATTCTAAGCATGGTGCCCAGGGTCACCAATGGGAGGCGCCCCTCCGTTGGGGAGGGGTGGCAAACAGGGGGGCTTCACAGCGGGGCAGAAGCTGGGGCTGGGTCTTAGAGACTCAGCAGGTGTTTGCCAGAAGCTTCCATTGTGCCTTCCTCAGTGGCTGCGGGAGGGAGATGTGCAGGGCGGGGGAGAGGGAGCAGCTGGGCTCTGCACCTCCCCGCAGGAAGTCTCACGGCCACATTGCCACATTTCCTTCCGGCCTCTTTGAACAAGCCCATGAGATGCTGGGGATCCCTGGGCGCCACTTGCGGGGCCAGGAAGGCTTGTTCTGGTTTCGAGTTGGCTGCCTACTGCCTCCCGGGTGATCTGAGTAAGCCCCTTCCCCTCCCAGGATGGCCAGAACTACACTGTCCACATGTGGCTACTGAGCCAGTCTGAGCTGAGCTGTGCTGTTGATGCAAAACACACCCTGAATGTAAAGACTTCGTAGGAAAAAAATGAATGCAGAATATCTCATTAGTAAGTTTTATACTGATTGCATGTTACAACGATGTTTTGGATGTATTGGGTTGAATCAAAATATATATTAAAATTAATGTCGCCTGTTTCTTTTTACTTTTTCGATGTGGCTGCTAGAACATTTTAAATTACATACGTGGCTTGCATTCTATTTCTGTTGGATGGTGCTGGTCTAGAGAGTTCTAAGGCCTTTAGGTGTGAGTGCTTATCTGAGTGCTATGTTAACCACCCCCCATACACACACAGGGAAGAGGATCTTGATCCTGTGTGCTGGTTGATGATGAAGGCAGGGAGGTCCAGGCAGGATGGGAGCAGCTAGGCTGGGAATGAAGCTTCAGGAGGTTCTGGCTTAGAAGGGGCTGGAGGGGCTACTTGCCTTTCTCCCTTCTAGGTCTTCCAAAGCTCATCTAGGAAGCTCGTCTGGGAAGGGCTGGGAATACCAGTGAGGACAGGATCAGAGAGAAGGGTCCAGTTCCTGGGAGTCTGCAGCCCCCAACATCCCCCCACTCTTCTCACAGGGGTCAAGCGACTTAACCTTCTATACGGGTTTCCCGAGAAAGTCACTTCCTTCTCAAGTTCTAGAGGTGGGACGCTGTCTGAAATTCCAGGAGTTGGCTCTGTCTGACCCACGGCTTGGCCAGTGCCAGCCTCACAGGGGCTGGAGGTCACTGTCAGCCCAGGGATTCACTCATCCCCCAGGAGGCCAGTGACTCAGCTTAACAGATGCACATCCTCAGGTCACAGTGACCCAAAAGGGGCAGCAGGAGGTGGAGCCACCCCCGGGAAAAGCCCGGCACAAGAGTCAGGGGACCTGGGTGCTTGGGAGATTGACTGTGGAGAGGGTCCAGGGAGTGAGCGTGGGCAGATCGAGGGCAGGAACAGTCCCTTCCGACCATCCGGTCACAGCCCAGGTCAACACAGCAAGCCAGGGGCTCCACACCTTCACATACGTGCTGGCTACAATTTGTCCTTTCCGTGCAATTTTACTTTAAGATTTTGGTCCTATCCATCTTTCATATTATGGAATAGTGAATTTACAACAGACTGGGTGGAACTGCTATCCGAGTCGAAACCCCCTCTGCCCCACCCTTTGGCGGGCCTGCCCTGGGTGGGCTCATGGGGTCGCCTGGGGGGTACCTGCGCCCAGTCACCCCTGCTAGACACAGCCCTCCATTCCTCCTGCTCCCACACGGTCCTCCCTATTCTCATGGCTGCTTCAGCTCATGCCTGTTCTGTACTGTCTCTCTCTCGACCTTTCTGCAGCCCCTGACCCGTCCCTATGCCTCCCAGCTCTGCCACCACCCCTCCTTCCCAAATCCCCACATCAGTGCTCCAGCCACATACCACCACCGGACAGTCTTCCCACGGTGAGAACCTCCCCAAGACCCAGCCTGATGGCCACTCCTGGGGAGCCTCCCCCAGCTTCCAGAGTGCCCGCCCCACCCCCTTCTCACTGGCCTACAAGGAGTCTCTGAGCCAATTAGGAAAAGGTGCCCCTGGGTGGTTGCAGGGCACAGGATACAGAGGGAGTGTGGACTGGGTGTCAGTCCTAGGCGGTGCCCACAGGCAGTAATTACCACACTGTTTGCAATCTATCCTTCACTTGTCTGACTTTGCTTTCTGACTGTGAGCTCTGCCAGGGCAGAGACAGGTCTGTCGTGCTCACTGCTGGATCCCCAGGTGCTCAATAAATGCTGGTCTCATGATGGAAGCGTACAGTGCCCAGAAATGGGAATGTGCACGTGCCTGTGAATAGACCAGCCCGGGAGATGCTGGCATGTGGCAGGGGTGAGGCAAGAAGCTGGGATGGCGGGGGGGGGGGGGGCATGGCAATGGAGCAACAGGCTGGACAGCCACCTTGAGGTTCTGAGTAAAGGGCAAGACCAGAGAGGACATTACTGGGACTGTGCAGAGCTAGGACAAGTGGATAGCCATTTAGAAACAAATAAGTTAGAGATGGTGTTAGTTTCCTAGGGCTGTTGAAACAAGAACCACAAACTGAGTGCTGTTATGGACTCGACTGTGCCCCCCGTCCCCAAATTCATATGTTGAAGCCCTTACCCCCAGGACCTCAGAAGGTGACTGTGTTTGGAGATAGGGCCTTTAAAGGGGTGAGTAAGGTTAAATGAGGTCATGTGGGTGGGCCCTAATCCAATCTAACTGGTGTCCTGACAAGAAGAGGAAATTCGATACAAAAGAGACACCAGTGATGCTCCAGCACAGAGAGAAGACGATGCTAGGACACAGGGAGAAGACGGCCGTCTACAAGCCAGGGAGAGACCAACCCTGCCAACACCTTGAACTTGGACTTCCAGCCTCCAGAATTGTGAGAAAATAAACGTCTGTTTTTGAAGCCCCCTAGTCAGTGGTAATTTTTTATGGTAGCCCCAAAAAACTAATACAGTGGTTTAGAATAGAAATGTATCCTTCACAGTCCTGGAGGTTGAAGTCCTATGTCAAGGTGTCAGCAGGGCCCTGTCCCAGGCCTCTCTCCCAGCTTCTGGTGGCTCCTTGGCTTGTGGCAGCAGAACTCCAGTCTTCGCCTGGTGTTCTCCCTGTGTGCACGTCTGTGCTCAGACTTCCCCTTCCTATAAAGACATCAGTCATCTTAGATCAGGGCCCACCCTAATGACCTCCTCTTAACTTAATTACATCTGCAAAGACCCTATTTCCAAATAAGGTCACATTCTGAGGTGCTGGGGGTTAGGACTTCAGCACGTGAACTTTGCAGGGGACAAAATTCAACCTGTTATGGACTGAATTGTGTCCCTCCCAAGTTCATATATGTGAATAGCATATAGATACATATCTTCTATTGGTTCTGCTTCTCTGGAGAACCCTGGAACACAGATTTTGGTAAGGAGAGTGGCTCTAGGGGAACAGAATTTTAAGGATTAGTCTTCTGAATTGGTTCTGGGGTGCCTAGAATTGGCTCTCTAATCTGATTAGATTTAAAGATGCTAATGAATCTATTGCTAGTAATAAAGAGAACACTGATAGTCCATGGCATGAACTGTTTATAGAGATACTGCATTGGGTACTCCTAGTCAACCACTTATCAGAACCAAAGAGCTATGGATGTGAGAGCGATCTGGCTGTGACATCTGTCACCTCATTGATCGCCAGGGTTGATTTGGCTGATCTGGCTGGCTAGGCGGGTGTCCCCTTCTTGCCTCACCACTCCATGTGCATCCCTCTGGAAGCTGCATGCTTGGTCGAAGAGGAGGCCCTTCCCGGATAAAGGAAGACCATTCTTCAGTCAAGGGTATAAGAGTAGCTACGCTCCTCTGCTAGAACCTTCAAACAAGCTCTCAAGGTCCATTTGCAGGAGAACTTAGGGAGTCAAGCTTCCAAGACTCCAAACACGTCCAAATGAGGCCTGCAGGTGGCAGTCTGCCTTTCTTTAAAAAAAAAAAAAAGAACCAAGGAGCCCTAGCTGCTGTATCACCTAGATGCTGTATATGATATTTCAACATTTTTGGAAAACTAACAAATATAATGCCTGGTTGTTTGTTCATAACGTCACTCGAAAAAGTGGTGAAAGCAAAGGATGAGCTCAGGGATCTGAATTCCCAGCATAAATGACCTGAGAGCTTCTGTGTGCCCTGAAGATCTTTATCTCCCATAGCCACAGGGCTGAAATTGCTGAAACTCAGACACAGACTCTCACGCTGTGACTGGCTGAATTACATCACAAGTTGAACTCCCAGCCTTGAAAGGTGTCTACTGTCAAAGTGAGGGCATTGATTGGGAAAGAATGGGATCCTGTAAGTTGGGATGAGGACATGTAAAGAGACCCTGATGAAGCTGGGGATGTTGAGCCCCTAAATTCTGATGAGACATCTTTACCAGTGGAAGGGGTCTCGCCACCCCAGTGGTGTCAGCCTCTCCAGCCATAGTGGCATTGGACTTTCCGCCCCCACCTGAGGGGATTTAGATGAGGAGCCTGCATCACCTGAGGCATCTGTAATGGCCTCCCCTGAGGCAGGTGTCATACAAGACAGTGCTGATTCTCCTCAGGACCCACCCCCACCATCCCTCTTTGCTTCTAGAACTATAATTAGACTCTAGTCCCACTGACCTCTAAAGGTGAGGTACTAAGTGTGGCCCACGAGGAGGGATGCCACACTCCAAGAGAACCACCTGAGTTTTCTAATTTACGCAGACAGAAATCCAGGGCACCTGTGTGGGAAGGGATATTAAGGGTGTGGGGTATGGTGGAAGGGATGTAAAGTTGGTCAGGCCGAATTTTTTGACATGTGCTCACTAAGCAGAGATTCTGCATTTAATGTTGCAGCTCAGGGAGTTAGAAAGGACACTAACAGTTTGGTTGGTTGGCTGAAAAATGGACGAGAAAGTTGCCCAACATGAGCGAACTAAACCATGATTTGGTTTAATGTACAGAAAGGGGTTCAAAGGCTTAGGGAGATTGGAGTATTAGAGTGACATCATTTAAGATCTACTCACCCACCCTGGGAGGGTCCAGAAGATACATCTTTCACAGTACTGTGAGGAATAAATTTGTGAGGGGAGCGCCAGCATCATAGAAAATTTATACTGCTAATCTTTCTCCCAGCATTCCCCAAAGGGACCTACAGCCTTTTCCCAGGGTAACCGTACATTGGGGATCTTTTGAGGACTACTGGACACTGGCCCTGGACTGATACTGATTCCAGGAGACCCCAAACGTCACTGTGGTCCACTAGTCAGAGTAGCAGCTTATGGAGGTCTGTGGTCAATGGAATTTTAGCTCAGGTCCATCTCACAGTGGGTACAGTGGGTCCCTAAACCCATCCTGTGGTAATTTTCCCAGTTTCAGAATGATAATTGGAAAGGACATACTTAGCAGCTGGCAGATTCCAACACTGGTCCCCTGACCTGCAGATTGAGGGATGTTATGATGGGAAAGGCCAAGTGGAAGCCACTAGAACTGCCTCTACCTAGGAAAACAGTAAACCAAAAGTAATACTGCATCCCTGGAGGGACTGCAAAGATTAGTGCCACCATCAAGGACTTGAAAGATGCAGAGTGGTGATTCCCACCACCACCCCACAGCCCCATTCAACTCACTTATTTGACCGGTGCAGAAGACAGATGGATCTTGAGAACCAGCTGGTGACTCCAATTGCAGCTGCTGTACCAGATGTGGTTTCATTGTTTGTGCACATTAACACATCCCCTGGTACCCAGTATGCCGCTATTGACCTGGCAGATGCCTTTCTCTCCATCCGTGTCCATAAGGTCCAGAAGAAGCCATTTGCTTTCAGCTGGCAAGGCCAGCAACACCTTCAATGTCCTACCTCAGGGGTATATCAACTCTCCTGCCTTATGTAATAATTTAGTTCACAGGGATCTTTTTCCTTCCACAAGATGTCACACTGATCCAATATATTGATGACAAATGCATAATGGACCTAGTGAGCAAGAAGTAACAACTACTCTAGACTTATTGGTAAGACATCTGCATGTCAAAGGGTGGGAAATAAATCTGACTACAGTTCAGGGACCGTCTGCCTCAGTGAAATTTCTAGG
Source organism: Diceros bicornis minor (assembly GCF_020826845.1). Taxonomy (NCBI): domain Eukaryota; kingdom Metazoa; phylum Chordata; class Mammalia; order Perissodactyla; family Rhinocerotidae; genus Diceros; species Diceros bicornis. The sequence continues at coordinate 46,604,828 of NC_080763.1, forward strand.
GATCCAGTGGAGTAGGGCGTGTTGAGATATCCCCTCTGAGATGAAGGATAAGATGTTGCATCTAGACCCACCTTCAATCAAGAAAGAGGCACAATGGCTAGTGGGCCTCTTTGAATTTTGAAGGCAACATAGTCCTCATTTGGCAACATGGCCCTCATTTGAGTGTGTTACTCTGGCCCACTCACCAAGTGACCTTTTTGGGTCACTGCTGCTAGTTTTGAGTGGGGCCCGGAACAAGAGAAGGCCCTGCAGTGGGTCCAGGCTGCTGTGCAAGCTGCTCTGCCACTTGGGCCATAGGATCCAGCAGATCCAATGGTGCTCGAAACATCAAAGGCAGAACGGGATGCTGTTTAGAGCTTTTGGCAGGTCCCTATAGGTGAAGAGTAGTGCAGACCTTTAGGATTTTGGAGCAAGGCTCTGCCATCATCTACAGATAACTACTCTCCTTTTGAGAAACAGATCATGGATCTTAGTAGAGACTGAACACTTGACTACAGGCCACCAAGCTACATGTGACCTGAGCTGCCCATGAACTGGGTGTGAACTGACCCCACAAGTCATAAAGTTGGGCGTGCACAGCAGTGCTCCATCATCAAATGGAAGTGGTGTATATGTGGTCAGGTCTGAGCAGGCCCTGAAGGCACAAGTAAGTTACATGGAGAAGTGGCCCAGATACCCATCGTCCCCACCCTGCTAAACTGCCTTCCCTCTCCCAGCCTGCACCTGTGGCCTCATTTGGAGTTCCATACACCAGTTAACAGAGGAAGAGAAGACTCGATATACAGATGGCTCTGCACAATATGCAGGCACCACCCAAAAGTGGACAGCTGCAGCACTACCAGCCCCTCTCTGGGACATCCCTGAAGGACAGTGGTGAAGGAAATCCTCCCAGTGGGCAGAACTTCGAGCAGTGCGCCTGCTTGTTCACTTTGCTTGGAAGGAGAAATGGACTGTAGCGAATGGTTTGGCTGGATGGTCAGGAACTTGGAAGAACGTGATTGGAAAATTGGTGACAAAGATATTTGAGGAAGAGGTATATGGATAGACCTCTCTGAATGGGCAAAAAACATGAAGATATTTGTGTTTCTTGTGAATGCTCACCAAAGGATGACTTTAGCAGAGCAGAATTTTAATAACCAAGTGGGTAGATTTTAATATTCAAATAGTGGTCTCTTTCCCCAAACAGCCCTGTCATCACCCAATGGGCTCATGAACGAGTGGCCACTTCTCCATGTAACTTGCTTGTGCCCTCAGAGCTCAAGCCCTGTGCTCAGACCTGACCACATATATACCACTTCCATTGGATGATGGAGCGCTGCCATGCACGTCCAGCCTTATGTGCACAATGGCAGGGATGGAAGTTGTGCATGGACTCAACAACATGGACTTCCTCTCACCAAAGCTGATCTGGCTACAGTCTGGCAGAGTGCCCAATCTGCCAGCAACAGAGACCAACATTGAGGCCCTGATATGGTGCCATCAGGGGTAATCAGCCAGCTGCTACCTGGTGGCAGGTTGATTACACTGGATCACTTTCACTGTGGAAGAGGCAGTTTTTTGTTCTTACCAGAACAGCACTCTGGATACGGATTTGCCTTCTTTGCACACAATGCTTCTGCCAAAACCATCTGTGGACTTTCGGAATGCCTTATCTACTGTGATGGCACTCCACACATCGTCGCTTCTGATCAGGGAACTCACTTCATAGCAAAAGAAGTGCAGCAATGGGCCCATGCCCATGGAATTCACTCGTCTTACCGTGTTGCCCTCCATCCTGAAGCAGCTGGCTTGATAGTGGGGAGGAATGGTCCTTTGAAGACTTAGTTACAGTGCAGCAGTTGACAAAGGGTGGACTTATTATGGAGCAAGGTTCTCCAGAAGGTTGTATATGCTCTGAATCAGCATCCAATATACGGTGATGTTTCCCCAATAGCCAAGATTCACAGGTCCAGGAATCAAGGGCTGGAAATGGGAGGGGCACCACTCACTATTACCCCTAGTGACCCACTAGCAAAAGTTTTGCTTCTTGTTCACTCAGCTTTATGCTCTGCTGGCCTAGAGGTCTTACGTCCAGAGAGAGGAATGTTTCCACCGGGAGACATGATAATGATTCCACTGAACTGGAAGTTAAGACTGCCACCCAGACACTTTGGGTTCCTCATGCCTCTGAAACAACAGGCAAAGGAGGGAGTTACAGTGTTGGCTGGGGTGATTGATCCTGACCTCAAGGGGAAATTAGACTACTACTCCCGATGGAGGTAGGGAAGAGTATGTCTGGAATAGAGGAGATCCCTTAGGTGTCTCCTAGTATTACCATGTCCTGTGATTAGCGTTCATGGAAAACTACAACAATCCAATCCAGGCAGGACTACTAATGGCCCAGACCCTTCAGGAATGAAAGTTTGGGTCACCTCATCCTATAAAGAACCATGACCAGCTAAGGTGCTTGCTGAAGGCAAAGGGAATACAGAATGGGTAGTGGAAGAAGGTCATTATAAATACCATGACCAGCTAAGGTGCTTGCTGAAGGCAAAGGGAGTACAGAATGGTTAGTGGAAGAAGGTCATTATAAACACCAGCTATGACCCCATGACCAGTTACAGAAACAAGGACTGTAATTGTCGTATTTCCTCCTTACTTTGCTATGAATACGTGTGTGTGTGTTTTCTTTCCTCTCTGATTCCCTTATCACGTAATGTAAGATGTATTGACTTTATTTCATAGCATTTAAGTACTGTAAATTTTACATCATAACATTTAAGTTACAGGACTCCAGGGGAAGAGTAAACATCACTCAAGGACTTTACCTCCTCTTCCGGGGAAGGAGTTCTCTGTTGTTCACAGAATAGTTGTATCGTGTGAGGCAGAATGACGACCTTGATATTGTTTATTTGGAGATAAGTATGGTTTTAGGAGATTTGTATGGGAGCCAAGTTGACAAAGGGTGGACTTATGATGGTTAATTTCATGTGTCACTTGAGTGGCCACAGGGTGCCCAGATTAAACACTATTTCTGAGTGTGTCTCTCGGGGTGTTTCTGGATGAGGTTAGCAACTGAATCAGTGGACTCGGTAAAGTAAGTTGCCCTCTGTAATGTGGGTGGGCATCACCCAATCCTTTGAGGGCCTGAATAGAACAAAAGGTGGAAGAAAGAGGAATTTCTCCCTTTCTTCCTGCCTGACTGAGCTGGGACGTGTCATCTCATCTTCTCCTGCCCTCAGACTGGGATTTATACCATTGGCTCCTTTGGGTCTCAGGTCCTCAGACTCTGACCGAATTGCACCGCCAGCTTTCCTGGGTTTCCAGCTTGTAGGCAGCAGATCATGGGATTTCTCAGCCTCCATAATCACGTGAGCCAGTTCCTCATAATAAATCTCCTTTTATATACATAAATATTCTATTGGTTCCATTTCTCTGGAGAACGCTGACTAATACAGTTCCTTAAAGGAATATTGAGCACTCAAGAAATATGTCTGCTTTACAACCTTAAACCTCATATCAAAATAAATTCTGAATTCTGGATGCATATAAGATTCAAATATATATATATATATTTAATGAAAACATAAAATTACTAAAAGAAAATGGTGGTAAATATTTATATAATTTTGAAATACAAAAGTTCTTCCTGAATATCACTCCAAAGGCAAAACCCACAAAGGATAGTTTTCACTACATAGAAATGTAATCTCTGTACGGCCAATAAGAAAAAATAATATAGATATGAATAAAAAAAGCAAATATCTCATATTCACTGTATTGCAGGCACTGTTATAAGCACTTTATTAACTCACTCAATCCCCACAACAAGCCTACAAAAGTATTAAGATTACCTGCAATTATAGATGAAAAAACAAAGACTCTGGTAGGTGAAGGAAGGTACCCAAAGTCACACAGATAGGAAGTGGTAGGACAGTGTGACCGAGCGTGCTCTTAACCACAAAAGAAACACACACCACAGACTGGGAAACCTGAGAACCATATACGAAAAGCAAAGATTAAGATCTTTATGACGGTAATACATATACACACTCTTACCGATAAGAAAAAGACAAACGCTTCAATAGAAAAACAGGCAAAGGAAGTAATTCAAAAAGGCAATCCATAAAGGAAACAATTCAGTCAATGCCTGTAAAAAAAGGTTCAGCCTGACCCATTATCAAAGAGAGGAACCTTTCCACTCTAACAAACCAGCTAAGATTCAAAGGAATTCGTCTCCCTGGTGGTGAGTGTTGCAGGTTGGGTTCTTTGGGAAGCAGAGTCTGAGATGGAGTTAATGAGCAACGGGATGTTTGTTGGGGGCTGGCCTCAAGATCAACACCTGTAGAGGGAGTAGGACAGGGCAGAAGGAGTAGGACAACTTCGAGGCAGACCCAGAGACAGCCCTGGAGATCGCAGCGTTATGGGCGCCTTACCCGGAATGGCCCAGTGTGAGTTGTCGTGAGTTCAACACAGTTGGCTGACCCTTACACCCGGCCATGGATGTGTCATTGGATGAGGCTGTCCTGGGAAGGGGCATGCCCGGGCAAGGTGGCTCTTTGCAGCTGAGCAATCCCTGAAGGGCTGACAGCTGAGGGCACTCCCAGCAGCTGGGGTGACAGATCCTTCCTGGAAGAGGGGTCTGAATGACTCATCACAAAGATATAGAAGAATGCATATTAAAAGTCATTTAAGGAGCCAGCCCGTGGCGTAGCGGTTAAGTGCGCGTGCTTCGCTGCTGGTGGCCCGGGTTCCGATCCCAGGCGCACACTGATGCACTGCTTGTCAGGCCATGCTGTGGTGGCATCCCACATAAAGTGGAGGAAGATCAGCATGGATGTTAGCTCAGGGCCAGTCTTCCTCAGCAAAAAGAGGAGGATTGGCATGGATGTTAGCTCAGGGCTGATCTTCCTCACACACACACACAAAAAAAGTCATTTAAATATGCAACCCATTTCTCCATATTCCATGACAGATGTTAAAAGGGGGTTAGAGTTCGCAGTCATAAGACCTCGGTGCCTCCCTCCCCCACCTCCACCCCTGCTCTCACATCCCTCCATGCCATCTGCTCTGGAGACCACCAGGGCCTATCCTGTGGTGCCCTGTACCCAGTGGGCTGCTGCTGGAACCCGCTTGTACTAGCGTGCAAGAGCAGATTGTTCAATTTTTAGGCTTTCTGCAAGCCAGTTGTTAAACCATTGGTAGCTTGAAATGAGCCATAGTGGGAGTATTTACACCATGGAAATGGGCAAATGCTACAAGACAAGCCAAAGAATATTGTTAACTCAGAACACCACTGTTCTCCTCATCCACCAAAGACGTCCAGGACTCCTGGGTCACCCCTGGGGACACTAACCCCCAAAAGGCTCTGCTTATCTCCTAATCCAACCCCATCCTCCATCCCTTCTCCACTCCCAGAGGCCTTCACCATGCTCCCTGGAACTTAAGATGCACCATGAGCAAAAGAATCTCTCTCCTGCAAGTTCTCTCCATCTTCTGGCTCTGTCTGGAACCCAGCTCTCTGTAGTATCCTCCTTGTTCCTCATGTTTACTTCCAGATTATTATCCCTCCCACTTTTCCCAAACCCTCCAACTCCTAGTTGCGGTTATCTGCAAACCCCTAGTCCCTCTTACTTGTTCCTGAAAGATTTTCACTCCTGGCTTATTGTCACTTGCTCTAAACCACTCCTGTCCTAATTCTTGGTGATTTGAATATCCACAGAAATGACCTCTCCATCCCTTGACCTCCACTCCTCCAATGATCTTGTCTTCCACCCACCTCGGCCACCCCTTCCCATGGTCCTTCTCTAGACGTGCGCTGACCAATACACAGTGTCCACAAGCCACTTGAAATGTTGCTAGTCCAAATTGAGATGGGCTGTCAGTGTGAAATACACACCAGATTTCAAAGATTTAGTATGAAAAAAAAAACGTAAAATATCTCAATAATTTTTTGAGGCCTCATTTAGTCTAAGATTTTTTAAAAATTCTTTTCCAGCTTTATTGAAGTATAATTGACAAATAAAAATTGTATGTATTTACAGTGTAACACGTGATGTTTTCATATATTCATACTTTGTGAAATGATTACTACAAGCAAGCTAATTAACATATCCATCACCTCACATAGTTTTTTTTTTGTGATGAGAACATTTAAGATCTACTCCCTTAGCAACTTTCATGTATATAATACAGTATTGTTAATTGTAGTCACCATACTGTACAATAAGCCCCAGAACTTATTCCTCTTATAACTGGAAGTTTGCACTCTTTGACCAACATCTGCCCATTTTCTCCCCACCCCATCCCCTCAGCCCGTGGTAACCACCATTCTACTCTCTGCTTCTATGAGTTCAACTATTTTAGATTTCACATATAAGTGAGGTCACGCAGAATTTGTTTTTCTGTGCCTAGCTTATTTCACTTAGCATAAGGTCCTTTGGGTTCATCCATGTTATTACAAGTACAGGATTTCCTTCTTTTTATGGCTGAATAATATTCCATTATGTATATCACATTTTCTTTATCCATTCATTCTTTGACAGACACTTAGGTTGATTCCATATCTTGGCTATTGTGAATAATGCTGCAATGAACATGGGAGTACAGATGTCTCTTTGAGATCCTGATTTCATTAACTTTAGATATATACCCAGAAGTGGGATTGCTGGATCATATGGTAGTTCTATTTTTAGTTTTTTGAGGAAACTCCATACTGTTTTCCACAGTGGCTGTACCAATTTACATGCTCACCAACAGTGTACAAGGGTTCCCTTTTCTCCACATCCTCACCAACACTTATCTTTTGTCTGTTTGCTAATGGCCATTCTAACAAGTGTGAGGTGATACCTTATTGTGGTCTTGATTTGCATTTACCTGAAGATTAGCGATGTTGAGCATTTTCTTATATACCTGTTGGCCATTTGTACATCTTTTTTTGAGAAATGTCTATTCAGGTCCTTTGCCTATTTTTTAATTGTGTGGTTTTTTTATATTGAGTTGTTTGAGTTCCTTCTGTATTTTGGATATTAACCCCTTATCAGATGTATGGCTTGCAAATATTTTCTTCCATTCTGTAGGTTGTCTGTTTACTCTTTTGATGGTTTCCTTTGCTGTGCAGAAGCATTTTAGTTCGATGCAATCTCATTTGTCTATTTTTGCTTTTGTTGCTCATGCTTTTAGGGTCATGTCCAAAAAATCATTGCCCAGACCAATGTAAAGAAGATTTTTCCCTATGTTTTCTTCATTAATAATTCTCAAATTTTAATTACATGTTGAAATGATTATATTTGGAATATACTGGGTCAAATAAAATATACTATTTAAATTAATTTTTCCTGTTTCTTTTTATTTTTTTAACGTGGCTACTAGAAAATGTTTAACTGTATCTGTGGCTCACGTTTGCACGTCCCCTAATGTCTCTATCAGATGGCGCTGCTCTAGAGCTTGCCAGCACTCAACCTGCACTCCTTTCATAGCCTCAGTTTCAAGCATGCCATCTCCGGACCACCACCTCTCTTCTTTCCAACTCACGCCACTAGTGCCCCCATGCCAACAACTTTCAAATCCACCAAGATCTACAGTCATTAATTAGCCTGTCCACTTTTTAATTGCCCCTCCTCTACCTCATGTCCTCACTCCTCTTCTTCCCCAGCTGGGATTCCACGGTCCATCATGGTAGCCCCTGTCTCCTCTGTATCTTCAGCTCCCTTGCCTCTCTCTCACTGCATTATAGTCACCTGGGAAAACCTCCATCCTGGTTAATTATAAAGCCATGCCGGGGCTGGCCCGGTGGCGCAAGTGGTTAAGTGTGCACGCTCTGCTGTGGCGGCCCGGGGTTCGCCGGTTCAGATCCCGGGCACGCACTCATGCACCACTTGGCAAGCCACGCTATGGCGGCATCTCACATAAAGTGGAGAGAGATGGGCACGGATGTTAGCCCAGGGCCAGTCTTCCTCAGCAAAAACAGAGGAGGATTGGTAGATGTTGGCACAGGGCTGATCTCCTCACAAAAAAAAAAAAAAAAAAGCCATGCCAGCACCTGTTAAGTTGAACGAGGCTGAAGGAAAACTTGCCAATGTGGTGACTGGTCTCACTTTAATTCTCAAGTGCAGAACTTAAGTGCTCCCTTTATACAGATGGGTAATTCTACTACATTTCCGCTCATTCTCCTCAAAACCCCAACACCTCCTTCCCCATTTCAAAACACTGCACCCAGCTGATGAGCTTATTTCCTATGTTACTAAGAAATGGAAGCCATCCGAGGAGAGCATCGACAGTCTTCCCACCACATCAGCCCAGCCACCTGCCTTCTCATACCCTGGCTGTGCCCCAGGGCTGACCTCCCAACCTTCAGCAACTTTCTACCATCCCTCATTTTCCCTCTCTATTGGATAAATCCCATTATTTCCCATTAAAAAAACTCTCAATTCCTCATTCCATTTCCCTTCTCTTTTCAGTGAGACTCTTTGAAAGTGTTGATTCTTGCTGTCTCCAATTCCTCTCCTTCCATTTTCTCCTGAACTCATTTCAGTCAGGCTTTTGCCTCTTACTGCTGCAGTGAAACCCTCCACTGTCTCCTCTATTTCACTTGGGACAAAAGCTAAAGTCCTTACAACGGCCCACAAGCCCCTACATGATCCCTCATGATCTGGCTCCTATTATCACTGCCCCTCAGCAGCCACCATTCCATGGAGAAGCCAGGAGAACTATTCTGCAGCCCAAATCAGGGAGAACCTGGAGAACATGTGTGGACTAGAGGACCCCTTCTTCCTGGCTACCAAGAGGACCCAGAAATTGTATAGCCCACCTCTCACACACCAGCAACAATCTTGAGTAGAGGAGTAGAGGATGGGAGCAGTAAGAAATATCATTGGCCAAGCATTTCACCCTAAGAATCATGAGTTTCCCAAAGAATTGTTTAAATTATTGTATTAGACTAAGGTTACTAGAATGGCCTTTTTCCCCCTTCTTATTACCTAGCAGATGGTATCTCTCAAAAAAGATCAGATTAATTAAGTAGGAAAATAAAGAAACTCTCTTTTCTTTGCAATTCTGAGGTATTTTGAGCGATTTTGTGACCCTGCTACATGCACACATATGCACAGAAAAAAAGATGAAAGAAGTGATGATATTAGGAATGATTTTTATTTTCTTCTTTATATTTTGTTAATTTTCTGATTTTTTTTTACAGTGAGTGTGAACTAATTTTATAACTGGAAGAGTATTTTCAATTTTAAAAGAAGATGGAAACTTTCCCTCCCAAACGAGATGGAGTAATAGAGACTGGATTTAACCTCCTGCCTGAAACAACCAAAATAAACTGGGCAAATACGTGAAATGAGTTCTCATTTCATTGGATATCAGGCAACGAAATACAATAATCCTTGAGAATGTGGAAACAAATGGAGTGAACCCCACAATTACCCCAGTTTACTTCCTTGAGAGGGTTTCCAAGCCATGGTACAGAAAGGGGTGCCTGGTGGAACTTGGCAGACTCCTTGAGTTAAAGAGACAGAATTAAGAGTCCAGGGAGACCAAGATGGCTAGAACTCCTAGGACAGAATACCAAAGAAGAGAGAGCTGCACAGAGACAGAACCCAGAGATCTACAGAGTGCCCCTCAAGCATTCAGCAGATACTTGATCAGCACATGCCTCTGAGGAGCCAACCCAAGGCTGGGGAAAGAACTTTCTGACAGGATTAGTGGTGGCAGTGCCCAGCATTCACATAGGGCTGGGAATAGTATCTGTTTTAACCAGCCAGACTGGAAAACTCATAATTCATGGGGCATTGGGTAAAGTACTCAAGAAGGCCTTGCCTCATAGTGGGAAATAGTTAGTCCTAGAATAAAAGCTACTATGCACCCACCTAACATATCATAAAAGCAAGTCCAGAAAGGATCAAACTGCATCTAAGTAACTTAATTGTATTCCAAAACAAAGCTCAAGAATAGTTATAGCAATACAAAATATCTAGCACCCAGCAAGATAAAATGGACAATATCTGGCATCCAATCAAAAACTTCCAAAACAAAAACAACCCCCCCCCAAAAACAATAAATAAATAAATAAATCCTACAAAACAAACAAAAAAATTACAGACATGCAAAAAAGCTAGAAAACATAAGGAGAAGAATACTCAGTCAATCAACTCAGAACTGAGATAGATGTTACAATTAGCAGACAAAGACATTAAAACTGTATTCCATATGTTCAAATGTTATGTATAGACATGAAAGACATAAAAAAAGACCCAAATCAACTTTTTAGAGATGAAAACACTCACGTGTGAAATGAAAAGAACACTGGATGAAAATTAATGGCAAATTGACATTAAAAAAGAAAAGATTAGTTAATTCAAAGACATAGTGAAAGAAATTCTCCAAAATAAAACACAGAGATAAAAAACAAATTTTTTTAGTAAAAGAATATCAATGAGCTGTGGGACAACTTCAAGTGGCCTAACACACATACAATTGGAGTTTCCAAAAGAAAGGAGAGAGGGGTTCAAAAAAATATTTAAAGAAATAATGGGCCGAAATCTTCCAAATTTGATGATAACTAAAAACCCACAGATTCAGGATTCTCAACAAATCCAAAGTCCAAAGAACATGATGAAAACTTCATCAAGGCATATCATAATCAAATTACTCAAAATCAGTAATAAAGAGAAAATCTTAAAAGCAACCAGAGGAAAATAAACACATCACGTATGGAGGAAAAAAGATTAGAATGGCAGCAGACTTCTTGCCAGAAATAATGCATGCAAGAAGAGAGTAGACCAACAGTTTTAAAGAAAAAAACTGCCAACCTAGAATTCTATACTTAGCAATAATAATTTTTTAATGAAAGCAAAACAAAGATATTTTCAGACATGCACAAGCTTAAAGAATTTACTAGCTGATCTGCACTATACGACATGTTAAAGGATGTCATTCATGCAGAAGGAAAATGATATCAGGTAAAACTATGGATCTACACAAAGGAATAAAGAGCACTGGAAATGTTAACCACATGGGTTAATAGTTAAGATTTTTTTCTAATTATTTAAATTTCTTTAAAATATAATTTATTATCTAAGCAAAACTAAAATGATCTGTTGTGGGATTTTATAACATATGAATAAATAAAATGTATGTCAACAACATGAAGGCCAAGAGGGGAGATATGGAGGTATATTATTATAAGATTCTTATACTGTATGAGAATATACATGATACAACATCACATGAATGTCAACTGTGATAAGTTAAATATGTATACAGTAAGCCTTAAAGCAGCCACTAAAATAACAAAAGAAAACCTTATAGCTAAAAAAATCAACCAAGGAATTAGAATGGAATCATAAAAATTACTCAATACAATAGAAGGCAGAAAAAGAGGAGAAAAGAACCAAAGAGCAGATGGACAAATAGAAAAAAAATAGCAAGATTATAGAATTAAATCTAATCATATCGATAATCACATTATATGTAAATGGTCTAAAGAGTCTAATTTAAAGGCAGAGGCTGTCAGATTGGATTAAAAAGCAACACCCAACTATTTGCTGCCTGCAAGAAATGCAGTTTAAATACAAAGACATTAATAGGCTAAAAGTAAAAGGAAGGAAAAAGACATACCATGCTGACACTGGCCAAAAGAAAGCTGAAGTGGCTATATTAATATCAGACAAAGTAAATTTCAGAGAAAAGAATATTTTCAGTGAAAAAGAAGATCATTTTATAATGATAAAGGTGCTAATTCATCAAAATGACATAAAATCCTGAACATTGATGCACTTAAAAACAGAGCTTCATAATACATAAAGCAAAAACTGCTAGAACTGCAAGGAGAAACAGACAAATCCACAATTATAGTTGGAGATTTCAGCAACCCTTTTTCAATAACTGTTAGAGCAAGTAGACAGAAAATCAGCAAGAATACATCAGACTTGAATGACATTATCAACCACCTTGACCTAATTGACATTTATCAAAAATTTCACCCAACCACAGGAAAATACACATTCTTTGCAAGTGCACATGGGACATTTATCAAGATAAACCATATTCTTGGCCAGAAAACAAGTATCAATAAATTTTAAAGGATTCATGTAATTCAAAGTATATTCTCCAGCTGCAATGGAATTAAATGACAAGTCAATAACAGAAAGATATGTGGAAAATCTCCAGTTATCTGGAAACTAAATAACATACTTCTAAATAACCATGGATCAAATAAAAAGGAAAATTAGAAAGCATTTTGAACTGAAGGAAAATGAAAACATAACATATGAGAATTGGGGGGGATGCCATTTTTTATGGACTGAATTGCATTCCTCCAAAGTTCTTATACTGAAACCCTAACCCCCAATGTTACTGTATTTGGAGACACGGCCTTCAAGGAGGTAATCAAGGTTAGTGATGTCATAAGTGTGGGGCCCTAATCTGATAGGGCCGATGTCCTTATAAGAAGAGGAAGAGACACCAGAGATCTCTCTCTCTCCACATGTGCAGAGGAGAGGCCATGTGAGGACACAGCAAGTAGGTGGCAGCTTACAAGCCAGGAGGAGAGCCCTCACCAGAAACAACCCCAATGGCACCTTGATCTTGGGCATCTAGCCTACAGAACTGTGAGAAAATAAACTTCTGTATTTAAGCCCTCCAGTCTGTGGTATCTTGTTATGGCAGCCTGACCAGAGAAACATACCATTAGAACAGTGCTTGGTGGAAATTTATAACATTAAACGCCTATACTAGAAAAGAAGAATGATCTCAAATTGATGACCTCAGCATCCACTTTAAGAAACCAAAGAAAGAAAAGAAAATTTAACCCAGATGAAAGGAAATAATAATGATTAAAGTGGAAATCATTGAGAAAAAAACAATGATAAAATCAAAGAAACCAAAAGCTGATTCTTTGAAAAGATCAATAAAATGGATAAAGCTCTCACCAGACTGATCAGGGAAAAAAAAAGACAGAGGACATAAATTAGCAAAATCAGGAACGAGAGAGATGATATCATTGAAGACTCTACAAATACTAAAAAGATAATAAGGGACTATTATGAACAACTTTATGCTGATAAATTAGACAATTCAGATTAAATGTACAAATTTCTTGATTGACACAAACTATCAAAGTTCTCTCAAGAAGAAATAGATAACCTGAATAGGTTTATCTATTATCTATTTATCTATCTATTATCTATCCATTATCTTTATCTATTAAAGAAACAGCATTTATAGTGAAAAACCTTCCTTCAGAGAAAACTTCAGGCACAGACATCTTCATTAGCGAATTCTACCAAACATTAAGAAAGAAATAATACTCATTCTACAAAAATTCCCCCAGAAAATTGAAAAAGAGTGACTCTTTCCCAACTTACGTGAGAGCAGTGTTACCTTGATACTAAAACCAAAGATGTTACAAAAAAAAAAAGACAGAGAAGAAGAAAGAAGAGAGAGGAGGGAGGGAGGAAGGAAAAAACTGCGGACCAGTATTCCCCATGCACACAGACACCAAAATTCAAACAAAATTGTAGCAAATAGAATCCAATAATGTACAAAGAAGGATAGTACACCATGGCCAGGTGGGGCTTATTCCAGAATACAAGGTTAAGTTATTGATACATGCTACGACATGGATGAATTTCAAAATCATGGTGCTGAGTAAAAGAAACCAGACATAAGAAGAGTACACACTGTATGATTACATTTATGTAAAGTTCTAGGAAATTCTATATACTATACAGTAACAGAAAGCAGATCAATGGTTGCCTGGGGTTGGGGGGACCAGGAGAAGCATGAGGGAAGACTCCAGACAGACAGGAGGCTACTTTGGGGGTGCTGGATCTGTTTGTTTCTTGATCCTGGTGAAGGTTTCATAGATATGTCTGTCAAAACTTATCAAAGTGTAAACTTTAAATACATGCAGTTTATTGTGTGTCAGTCGATTAAACCTCAATAAAGCTGTTTGTAAAAATAAAATGAAGCATCACATGCATGAGAAGTTGCTCTTCTCTTGTCCAAAACCTGCTTCCCTGACTATCTGCTCTTGAATCCTGAATCACTGGACAGGCTGATGCTGACAGCCCCCGAGGATGCCTGCTCTCCGCAAAGCTCAGAGTTCCCATGGGATGGAGGGTGGGGCAGGGGCACTTGGAGCCCAGCTGCAATTTGGTTTAAAAAGCCAGAGTTACTCATTTCTAAGAAGCCCCAAGCCGGATGCTGCCCATGGTTAGAGCCACCTGTACATTTCCCTCTGGAGCTCCTGGTGGCTTTGCACTTCCTCCCAGAAGCAGTGATTTTAGTGGAACTCCAAAAGAAGCCACACCTGGTTCTTGACGCTCTTAGTGACGGCTCAGACCAGGGGTCCTCAAACTTTGGCCACTTTTGCATCAAAGGCTTTTCACTGAGTAAAAGCCCAGAAGTCAACTTAGGAAACTGTGTTCTAACAAACTGGCCGATGAGAGTGTAACACCCACAGATAATGTTTGCAAACCTCTCGCTTGGGCCCTGGGTGACCAAAACAGTGATGACAGGATTGTCCCTGAGTGCAGTGTGGAAACAGGCTACGTTTCTCTGAATTCTTCGCTGAGTGGTGGCTCAGAGGAGGAGCTGGAGGAGGCAATGTTCGACAATAAAAGGAAGAATTGCTTCAATGGAGGCATTTCAGGCATGAGTCATGGACCAGGGTCACGTGTGGGAGGAAGATGGGCCTGGCGCCCTGGGTGCTCAGTGGGGACCAGACAGCCTCAGCCAGGCCAGAAGGAGCCTGTTTCTACTTCCAGAAGGAAGAGAAGGCCACCTGTCAATAGCAGAAGCATCACATTTTCCCTGCCTCCCTTACTTACATGCTTTCAAGGGGTGGGAGGAGGGAACTAGAGGCTGGAGTGAACACCCTTTGCACACCTGTGAAAGCAGAAGAGGAACAGTCTGGGAGGGGTAAGAGGTGAGTAGGATGGAGCAGCCCCCGAGTGGTGGCAACCTGCCAGAGGGTTCTCACGATGGGGTACGTGCCCCAGAGATGCTGCGACGCTGGCAGCAGCTAGCCACCCTGTAGCAGGCACACTGAGAACAGAGGACATCTCCCATGTCCGTCCTGCAGACCTGCCTCCTCGGAAAACGACACATCCAGAGTTTGGACTCAGCTGCCTGCTGTTCCCTGTCATACAGAAAGACTGTCGCGTCACAGAAAGACCTCGGACTTTGCCCCCGATAGAAGTGGGTTCAAATTCCAGTGTTATCATTTACAGGCTCAAAGGTGGATTTACTGGCTAGCTAAGCAAGCTTATCTGCAGGGCCCCTGGCTTACATGGGTCCTCCCCTGGCCCTGGACCTCACCCTGTAGTCTAACATGGATTCTTTCCCTTCAGGGAGTCTCCCTAATGTAAAAGCTAAAGGACTCACAAAACTGAACCCACCTCCAAGAGGAGCCCAGGTCTAAGGCATGGGGATGATAATCACCATCTGGGAGGGTTGTTGTAGGGATGAACGACGCTGTGAGCAATAGCTGCACACCCAGACGGCACCTGAGTCCCGGTGCTGGTATGGTTACCAGAGTGGCACCGCATCGCCCTTGACATGAGGACCTGCA
This sequence comes from Diceros bicornis minor, assembly GCF_020826845.1. NCBI lineage: Eukaryota > Metazoa > Chordata > Mammalia > Perissodactyla > Rhinocerotidae > Diceros > Diceros bicornis. The sequence goes on from NC_080763.1 coordinate 46,620,384, forward strand.
CCACTTGGATTTCTCTCTGCAACCTGGGGCTCTGGAGAGGAAATCACGTTGCAGGGCTACCTTTGCCAGGACATCTTAGCAGCTTTTTGAAGCAAAGCATTTCAATATTTAGACACTGCGGTTTTCTGATTGGTGCCAGGATCAAAATAATAAAAACTCAGTCTGCAAAGGGAGAAGAATAGAAATCAGCAGATTTATTATTTCCCAGATTGTTTCTCTCCGGTAAACACGCCTAATAATGTCTGCTTAACTAAAGAACACTACATTGTCTTTGGAGCCTGGGCTCCGCCAATGTTCTGCACTTCTAGAGCACCCCACATCCACCCATCTCAGAGAGCATCACTGATAATTAAGTGGGGCAGATGTAATTATGCATCTAATATGCAATATTATGTGTGCATTTAATATGCAATATTACGTGTGCATGTTGAAGCATGTCATGTGTAAACAACTGGACAAAACCAACTGCGGGCATTCGGTTGCACCATTTCCATCTATTCCAGTTACTTATTGCTGCCCAATGAATCACTCCAAAACTTAGTGGCTTAAAACAACAATAAGCATTTTACAATAAGTATTGTATTATTATCTTCTTGGTTCTGGGGGCTGACTGGGCTCAGCGCCATATGAAGGCTTCCTATTCACACAGCTGGTCTTGGTGCTGCCTGACAGCTGGGGTCTCAGTTGGGAGTGCTGCCAGAATACCCACACGTGGCCTCCACGTGTGCACTGGGCTTCCTGCTAGCATGGCGCTGGGTTCTGTGTACAAACATCCCAAGAGAAAGGCTTTTATTGCCTAGACTCTGCAGTCACATAGCATTACTCCCACCATAGTCACAGGCCCACTCAGTTTCAGGGGAGGAATGTCATTGTCACATGGTAAAAAAGTGTGTGAGATGGAAGACCTTGTTGGGGCCCCCTGGGAAAGTGCAGTCTGCTGCTCATACCTTTCAAGCACGAATAGTAAATCATTACATTTTCCTTCAATGTAGTCTCTAGGGAGGCCTGCTAGATGATTCTTTGTGAATCTAGTTGTCACTGTTGTCTGTATTATGAATTTACAACTCATGAGCATGCATTTCTTTGAATAATAATAATCTATAACTCTGACTTTTCACTGTTCAAATTCATCTGCCCACTTTTCCCAGTAAGAGCGGTTTTGCCATATTTCAGGGCAGATTCATCCTCCAAGTAATTCTCGCAGCTCCTGGGGCTGGTAGATTTGCCCCACAGGAGAAGGCATGTCCCCCATGATGCAGGTGAAGGCCGGTTTGGGCACATCTCTCTGTAAGCAAGGGAAACAGACCACAGTTGAGATTCAGATGCAGCAGCCCTGGGCCTTGGCCTATTTGAGAGTCGAATCAGCAGAGATATGGAATTACAGGAAAGGAGGGGGGCTGACAGCATACTCCTCACGCTCCAAGGCCGCTCTGCTGGAGCTGCAGCAGATGCAGGACAAGAACGGCTCTGTCTGAGTGACAGGTCCTGCACCGCACGGCCCAGAGTGACAGCGAACGGCCTATAAACAGCCTTGGGCTCTATGCCAAGGCCGTTCACTCCCAAAGGTAACCCACTTGAGCTCATTTTTTTAAGGCTAGTTTCTAGTCTTTTAACAACTGGGTTGTGTTGGAATTCATGCATTTGTTTCACTCAGACCCTCCCACTGAGGGTCTACTTCTGGGCAGGCTCTGAGCTAGGCCTGGGGCAGGGAGAGGATTCAGACCCAGCTGTGCCCACCAAGGTCACAGGTCAATGGAGAACAGTCGTCACTGCAGTGTGACAGGCAGCAATGGGGTGGAAGGAAAAACAGGGGTTAAAGGAGTCCAAGGAAAGGCCCCTGCCAGGCGATAGGGGAGAAGCCCAAAGAGAATTAGCCAAAGAGAGTAAGAGGAGGTGAGGAAGGCATGGCCTCTGGCATGGGTAGGGGCAGGTAAATCCAGGGAAGAACTGCAAGTGGTTTTATTAAGGCTGGAGTGAGGGTTGGGGTGGGAGGATGGGGGGTGGAGGTGAGAGATGAAGCTGAAGAAGTCAGAGGAAGCCAGGTGACCAAGCGCCTGGGAAGCCAAGCCAGGAGGCTGAACTTCACCCAGAAGGTGCTGGTGAGCTACAAAAGGGATTTCAGTAGAGAAGTGACACGACAGTTTTGGGTTTTTAATGGGTAGTTCTGGCTGCTGGGTGCAGTGGGGTCAGAGGAGAAAGAGTGGATTCTGGGGAGGGTGTGATGGGCCCTTAGAAGCTGAGGGATTCTTAGTTTGAGAAATTTCAGTGTGCATTGATACGACACGTTAAAATATACCACAAGCTACACTTGAAATATAATTCTGCCATGCTATAAGACGCATTTGAAGGATTTTTAAAAATCTGCTTTTGAAATTCTTTGTTTGTAACACATTTCATTGACTCTTGGCTATGACTTACTGATGACTACTGTGTATGTGCGCAGGCCCACTCCTCATTTTGGGGTGCTAAGGGCAAGAGTGCAGATAGAGACCCACCCACATCTGTAAGAGCCTTGCACACATGGCCATGGACATCCCAGCCCTCACAGCCAAGCTCCAACCACCCTGCCCCTTAACCAGCTCCCCAGTGACCCTGCCTCAGGCCTAAGGGTATGCACCCAGCAGTGTGATCAGCCCTTGGGGAGATCCTGGAAAGAGACTTAGGGTTTGGGGGCAAGGAATTCTGGGATCCCAGATGTCCCAAGTGTGGTCTAGAAGAGCAGAGGGTGTGGGCTCCAGGTGAGCTCAGGCTCTTGGCCCTCCCAGCCAGATGGCTCTGCTGGAGGTGCTGGGCCAGTGTGGAGCCCTTGAAAGTACAGGGCCCTGGGCATGGACCCCCAAATGCCCAAGTTTCGGAATGGTAATGTAACCTCAGAAATCCTTGCAAAGGAGGACAATCTAACCCAGCAACCATTTTCAAGATAGCTTTATGTTAATACTCGATGTAATCAATTAATGAAATTGATATAACATTAGCGTAGCCTATAAGTGTTTTTCCGGTCCCAGACTTTTGTGGAGGCCCCTGAGACGCTCAGTCCCTGTACTTAATGATGTGGTGGCCTGGCTGGAACACAAGCGGGGAGGCGGATCCAGGTGAGGGCTGGTGGTGGGAGCTGAGCGTGCCACACTAGGGCTTCACCAAATGGTGCTCAGAACACTGCCTGCCTCTAAACTCAGTCGACTTTCCTAATCAGGCCCAAGCACTTTGCAGAGAAGATGCAATCCGTCATCGCCTTCTGCTTGCAGTGCTCTGCCTGCTGGTGGGCGGAGAGACAGGGAGGCAGCGCTCCTCGGGCTCCCCCCGCCCAGACTCCAGGACAGCGGTGGGCAGGAGGCCTCCCCCAAGATGCCCAGATGCTACTCTGGATGCTGGGCACACCTGGCTCTCTCTTAGCTTAGACTGCTCTCCTAGAGGAAAGGCTCATATTCATTCCTCCCCAGCGCTCTCATCGTGCGGGAAAAGTCCTTCCTCTCTCCTACTTATTGCCTTCCAGAAAACATCTCTCAGCAGCCCAGATCTGTGCCTTTGAACTCTCCAAGACTCACAGCACTTGAGATGCAGGGAGTGACCTGTTTTCTCATAAACTACCCCCACCTCCACCTGTGGACTCCTAGTCAATCCCTCCCCACTCCTAGTCAATCCCTCCCCACTTTTCTTCCCCTTAGTTTAACCGCCCAGTTCTTCTCCCACAACCCCCACGTCACACATTTTAGAACCTGATTGCAAAGCATTTCCTACCTGAAAGAAACCATTCCAACAATCTCAGTTTCAACATGAGCTCACCTCGAAGCAATCTTGGGAATTTCATGTTGACCCCACTGCCTGGGGCCTCCTCTCCACAAGGGTTCATGTTCCCTCCAGGCCTGGCCTTCTCTCTGCTCTGCATTTCACAGCAATTACTGTCCCCTTCTTCCTCTGCATGGAGGGACCTCATGGGACAGTGGGGAAAGTGCAGGGTCCTGAAGCAAAAGACTGTGATGTGGGCCCATCCTAGTCGTGTGACCTAGAGAAGCTGTTAACTCTCTCTGACCCCATGGTCACAAGGTCACCTCTCTTGCTGGTATGGATTGAATTGTGTCCCCCCAAAAGAGATATGTTGGAGTCCTAGCCCCCAGTACCTCAGAATGTGACCTATTTGGAGACAGAGTCTTTACAGAAGTGATCAAGTTAAAGTGAGGTCATTGGGCAGGGGGCCCTAATCCAATATGATTGGTGTCCTCATAAAAAGGAGAAATTGGGACACAGTCACACGCAGGGGGAAGACAATGTGAAGACACAGGGAGAAGACGGCCCTCTACAAGCCGAGGAGTAAGGCCTGGGACAGACCCTTCCCTCAGGGTCTCAGATGGAAGCAACCCTGCTGACACAGCTGCGTCAGACTTCTAGGCTCCAGAATTGTGAGGCAGTAACTTTCTGTTGTTTAAGGCACTCGTTGTGTGGTACTTTGTTACGGCAGCCCTAGGATGCTAATACACCTGCCCTGTTGACTCCCCGAAATAAGAAAACTACGTGGAGGTGCTGTGTAAAGGGCAAGTGCCACTCATTCACTCATGCCATGAGCAATCATTGAACACCTACGGTATGCCAGGGACCACGCCTGAGTGCTAGGGGTCTGCATGACCAACTTTTATAAAGTCCTTTACATGCTTCCTCTACATGGGTCTTATTCTCTCTGCCACCTTTTCAGTAGAACCTGTCTCAGACTGTTATAATCCTCACAGCTCCTAGGTAATCATTAAGTGCATAGTAGGTACCTAATAAATGCCTATAGAATTAATTTAGTATGGATTTGTAATAGCTGCAAATTATTCAATGTACAAGTCTGTACGTGGGCATGTTGAATATTTTATAGTCTTCAGCAACAGCCAGAAAAACTAATCATAGTTTAGGTCCAAAATAGCCTCATTTATTTTGCACCACGACAGGCCTGCCTCGTTCTGTGGGGCCTGGGATATTGGGCCTGAACTGACAGCATCTCGTTTGCTTTCATGGCCTCATCCCACTTTCACGAGTGCAGATCATGGCTTTGGAGAGTGTTTTGAAATGAGGTTACCTTTTCTGGGTGGAGCCGACCGTAGATAAAAGGCATCTCATGCGATGCATCATGCAGAATCTTAATAATTCTAATAACCCTGTAAGTCATTTTAAACTGACCTTTTGAGAGCTCTGCTTTATTCTTCAATAAGGAAGGAAGGAAGGAAGAAAGAAAGAGCCACATATTTGGGGCGAAAGCCGTCCCTGCAGTATGTGGACGTCGAGTGACGCTGGGCGGAAGAGTTTTCCGCACGATGAGAAGGAGCATGTCAAGCGCATAAATTACAATACCATCTTTTCCCTGAAAACAGTGAATAATTATAGATGCCAAGTGTCTCAGGAAAAATCTGCTGGGCATATGGCCCCTTTTTGCCTTCATGCCACTTTTCTTTGCTCCTCCAGGGTCCAAAGACACCAGCCTGAATCCACAGCTGGCCACAGCATCCCAACCCCTGAGAAATAAAGAGGACACATTTTCAAGTTCAGGGGAACCCGTTCCCACGTTCAACCCAAAACACATTTCCTGAGTGGCTAAAATATGCCAGGTACCGTGGGAACACAGGAAGGGTCCTTCACGCAAGGAGCGTACAATCCATCTGACAGCCCAGTTCCGTGATCGTTTATTGAGTGATTACTGTATACCAGGCACTGTGCTCAGTTGGGGGTGAGGGGGTGGGGACATTAAATGAATTCGCCTTGATTCCTGCCCCAAGGAGATTACAGATTCATGAGGGAGAGAGATTCATAGAGTCACATATTTTCTTTTTCATTCTCATGGCAATCTATGAAGGAGGTATAATTAAATAAAGGAGGCACTCTATTTTTTACATTTCACAGATGTGGCAACTGCAGCATGGGGGTTAGGAAGTGGAGGAGGTGGAGTGTGGATCCAGCCTGGCTCTAGCTCTGGGCAAAGTGGTAATCCCAGCGTGAGATGTAAGAGATCCCAGGCAGGAGGTAAGGGGGCTAGACAGGAAGCAGCCCACAAGAATACAGGAAGGGACAAAGACAATGCTTCCCTAGAGGCCCTGAGACAGTGTCCTTGAAACGCAGAGGAGGCAGTGACTCCAACAGGGAGACTGGGAGAGGCATCAGGGACGGGTGGACTTGGAGCTTAGTTTGAAAAATGAGGAGGATTTCAATAGGTGCGGAGGTGGGGAAGCACAGCGCAGGTGGAGGCAAGAGCAGAGGCGGGACCACGTTGGGTGCGGCTGCTGGGGAAGATGAGAGAGATGTGGATGGAGCAGAGGCAAGGGCAGAGCTAGATTTGTCTTGCTGGTGCCACTGAAGTTCTCTGAGGAAGGATGTGACCTGATCCAGCCCATGTTTAGGGAACGGCACCAACAAAGTGAGCAGAATTGATCAGGTAAGAAATCACTGGGCATCCGGGGGCCATGTAATAGACTACTGATGCTCCAACTCCTTCTTACAGGAAGTAGCCAACCAAACCAGGACACCGACCAAGGGGACTGGGGCTGTGCCCCGGGGCCAGAACAAGGGCAGATGTTCCACCCAAGGCAGCCAGTGGTGGAAAGATCCAGAGGGAGAGTCTGAGGCAAGGCCCTCAGAGGCCACCAAGGGTTAGTCAGGGAATCCATGTCCACCAGTACAAAGACGAAAAGAGGAGACCTCGAGCAGAGTCAGAAGACAGCAGAGCTGGAAGATGTGCCTGGACAAGGACCCCACATGGCACTGGAAGGTCTTCCTGTGCTCACTGGTCCTTGGCAACACAGTGTTGGTTGGCTTGAAGGACACCCAAAGTCTCAAGGAGGAGGCCTTTCAGGAGTCCAATAAGGAGAGAGAACAGGGACTCAAACGAGGGAGGGGAATGAAGAAGGTGGCTGTGACGCTAATAGGGGGAGGAAGATTAAACAGAAAAACCAGTTTCCTGGGTAGGAGCATCCATAGAGATATCCACAGGGGCAACTTAGGGGTGCCCTGACTTGCCCACAGTATAATGTTAAATGAAATTCAGTTATAAAACTGCAGGTTTACTATGACCACATCTGTGTCAATGAAAAAAACAAAATATATATATATATGCATAGAAAAAACTGGAAAGATATACACAAAACATGAACAATTGTCTTCAGAAGATGGGATTACAAATTTTTTGAACTTTTCTTTCTCTCGTTTACCTGTGCTTGCTAAAATCTGTGCCATGAATATTTTACCTTTGGAGTGAGTTAGATTTTGAAGAAAGGAGGAAAGGCACACCACTGTGACCATGCCTACCCCACCACGTCAAAGCTGATTCAAACAGCAGTCTGTGAGTTACTCACTGTATTATCAGGCTGGTGGGTGTGGTCTCAGTAGCAGAACGAGCCCAAAAGTAATGAGAACATGAAATTATCCAGGTCAATCCAAGCTGCAATTTGTGATAGAGAAAAGAGCCCAAGTCAACATTCTGCCCAGCCAGGACCACTGTGAAAACTGCCAACTACCATTCCAGCTTCTTCTGCCCACACCACCTCCACCCTCACACATACCCACCCTCATCCATCAGCCAGAGCAATCCTTTTATGTCCTAAGTTAGATTCTATTGGTGATGTCAATTTACGCCTCAGGGCCTTTACACCAGCTATTCCTTTGGTTGCAATGCTCTTTCTCAATATCTTATATGGCCGACTCCTTCATCAGGTCTCAGTTCAAATTCTACCTTCTCAGAGAAGCCTTCCCTGATCATTGTAGCTAAAGTAGCCACCATCGCTGCACCAGGCACTTGATAGAGGCTAACCTAGCACTGTCCATAGAATTTCTGTGATGATGGGAATGTTCTGTATTTACACTGGCCAATGAAGTAGCCACTTGAAGCAAGTGGCTACCAAGCACTTGAAATATGGCTAGTGTGACTAAACAATTGAATTTTAAATTTTATTTCATTTTCATTAATTTAAATTTAAATGTCCATGTGGGCTAGTGGCTACTGTATTGGACAGCATGAGCTAAACCATTACCCACTTTGCTTCGGTTTTGTTTTTTTCATAGCATATCAATATCTGAAATGATCTCATTCATTCATTGTCTGTCTTCCCCCCATTAGAATGTGGGTTGTATAAAGGAAGGGGCTTGTCTGTCTCCTTTACTACTATAATCCCAACTCCAGGCACACACAGCAGGGGTGCAATAAATGATGAATGAACAATAGGAGAAAAGGCAGACTTTGTAGATTATTATCTTTACTTTGATAATTTGGTTAGATCTTGTATCATATAGCTATTGCCAAATGTGCTGTGTAACAAAAATGCCCCAAAACTCAGTGACTTAAGCCTCTTTTAAAAGATCTCATGGATCTGTGGGTTACCTGAGGGTTACCGGATGGTCAGCTGATCCAGGCTAGGCTCAGGGGAGATCACTTCCACATCTGCAGCTGCCTGGGGATGGCTAATGCAGGTGGGGTTTGATGGGGGTGGCCCTGCTCCAAGGATCATCCTCCTCCAAGGACCAGTGGCTGGTCTGGGCACGTTCTTCTCAGGGTGATGGCAGAAGCACAGGGGCAAAGGGAAGCCCTCGGGCCTGTTCAAGCTTAGGCTTGGAACTGAAACACCTTCACTTCTCCCTCATCCCACTGGCCAACACAAATCCATGGCTGAACCGAAGTTACAAGGCATGGAGCATGCTCTGCCCACAAAGCGAGGGTCCTGCAAAATCACATGGTCTAGGATGCAGGTACAGGGAGGAGTGTAGAACTGGGGCCATTAATGCAAGCACCTGTGTTATTATTGTAGCAGCTCGGGCTGCTATAACAGGATACCATAGACTGGGTGGCTTAAGCAACAAACACTTATTTCCCACAGTTCTGGAAGCTGGGAAATCCAAGATTTAAGGCACCAGGAGATCTGCTCTCTGGTGAGAGCCCATTTCCTGGTTTTCTGTGTGCTCACATGGCAGAGAGGGGAAGGAGGAGAAAGAGAAAGCTTTCTAGTGTCTCTTATCAGGGCACTAATCCCATCATGAGGGCTCCACTCTTGGGACCTAATTACCTCTCAAAGGCCCCATCTCCAGATACCATCATGCTGGGGATCAGAGTTTGAATATGTGAATTTGGAGGGATACTTTCAGTCCATAGCACTACCCTTAGGCCTTTTGGTTGTCAGGATAGAAACTCAGGCTGCCTAGCCCAAGAAATGGAGGGTCCATTGTAGGGATACACAGAGGATGAATTGCAGGGAAAGCCAGGGACTGAGGCTCTGACCGGGCCTGGCCTCTGAGATCCAGGGGCTGGAGGGCAGGTGTAGATCTAGGCCAGCTCTGGGACCTCTGCAGCTGGGACTATTTCCAACATGTCTAGGCTTTCCAGTTCCTCTATCACCTGGCTCCCTTGCCCCCTAGTCTCTGTATCTTTCCTCTTCTGTCCCTCATAACTTGAATGGGGCCAACAAGGCCTCCCCGGCTCCCTGTCCTTCCTGATTCTTCAACCTCAGCCCCTCGGACTTTCTGCCACATTTTCTCAAAATTTCATAGTTTAGATGGCTCAGTGCACCTTCTCACACCAGGAGACATCCCAAATTGCCATCTAGCACAGATTGGCTCCCCTTATGTAAGTCCCCTACTTCTGGGCCAATTAGCTGTGGCTGCAGGATAAGGTGGCAGCAAACATCTCTGAGAACAAAGCAGGCCCACGGAGGACAAGTCCAGCTCTCATGAGTCAGGAAAGCAAAGGCTATGCAGGTGCCTTCACAAGGGGTGAAATAACTTGGATTCAAAAGGCCGAGAAAACGAGAGAGTGGCTGCTGGTATCTGTTGTTCTTCCATTTGTCCTGCATCTCTTCCTTTGGGGAACTGTCCCTCCCTAATTCCATGTGATTCAGGGGACTGGGGCTGTCAAAACTCCCATCCCCCTCCCCCCCAGCTCTCTAGAGAGTCTGGACCCCAAGTGGGAGCACCCCAGTGGAGGGGCTGGAACTGAATCCTGCAAAGACGGACATACTCAAGAGGACTGCCCGGACCTCCTGCCTTGGGGAACCCGGGCCTGCCCTCACTTCTGTCCTTGGCAAAGCCCGGGTGTTTGCATCCCCCAGGACCGTGCCAACAAATCTCCATTTTTTACTTTAAGTTGGCTTGGAGTGGTTCCTGTTACTTGGAACCAAAGAACCCTCAGCAATATTGTGTACATGCTTGGATAGAGCTCATTCAGAACAAAAGAGGTCAAGCACGGAGAGACAGTTACAAATTCTTCTCATAGATCAGGTTTACATTAGGGCTACTTAGGTAGGGTCACCCAAAGAAAACTTTCTCTCGCTTCATAACTTTGACTCAGGCCAGCATCTGGATTCATCATTTAAAAGCTGAGGGCATTGCTGCCTCCACATGTGTTACTCTGAGAAAAACACAAGAATACATAACCTCAAGCGAATCAAGGAAACATCAGACAACAAAAATGAGCAATGTTCTATTTACAAAAGGGAGAGGGAAGCTGTACTCTTTGAAAACGTCAATATCAGAAAAGACAAAGAAATGCTGTAGAAATATTCCAGATTGACAGGGGCTAAAGAGACACAACAATTTAAGGCAATACCTAACCGCAGGGTGGATCCTCTACTGGAGGGGAAAATGTTGTAGAAGGTTTTATGAGGTCAACTGACAAAACTGGAATATGGGAAGTAAACTAAAGAACTGTATCAACGTAAATTTATGCATTGTGCTTACGTAAAAGAATATCCCTAGTCTTAGGAAATACAAAGTCAGGTATTTAGGGAGAAAGGGCCATAATATAAGCAACTTTCTCTCAAATGGCTCAGAAAAAAACTAGGTTTGTAGATAGATAGATAGATAGACAGACAGATAAAGCAAATGTGGTAAATGTTAACAACAGGTAAATCCAATTAAGGTATACAGATGTTCTTTACACCCTTTTTATTTTTGCAACTTTTTATAAATCAGAAATTATTTCCAAATACAAATTGAAAGAAAAAAACTGATGAGATGGTTACAGAATGGCTTTGATGGATTAAAATATAACTAGCTTTTAACATTTTTATCTTGTTTTCAATGTAAGTCACGGATACACACATGCATGTACACACACGCACACACACACAAACTATTGATTAAATGGCAGTTGATTTTGTTGATATTGTTACAGTGTTCCTTAAGCACCTACTAACCACATGCCAGGCATATTCATATATCATTTAAGCCTACAACAGTCTGGAGGGGTGACTATGATAATTTCCATTTTTCACGTGAGCAGGAGGCCCAACTTTCATACAAGCCACTGTCATACCACAGTTCAGATGTGCTCCCCCGGACTCAGGCCCATGGCCTAAGGAAAGTAACAATCAGAAATGCTTCTCCCCTAAAACCTTTGTGAGACCCTGGGAGCTGCAGGCAGAGAGGCAGCCCTGCTGTGAAACTTGGAAGCAGAGCAATACAAAGAGAGTGATGGGGTCCTCACCATACCAGGGAGGATGTGGGGGCTCCAGGACCCCATCGGCATCCAACATCTGAGTGTGCACATGTCATGGCACAAGTGCAGCTGTAGAACACAGTGGCTGGGAGCGATCAGGCCCAGAGGGGAGGAGAGAGAAAGAATGGCAGGTACCAGGTAGCACAGAAAGGGCAGGAACACCACCACAGCTTCCACCATGCACTAGACACAGGATCTCGACATGACTTGGGGAGCCCAGCGCAAAATGAGAATGTGGGGCCCCTTGTTCAACAAGATGAATAATTTCGAGATAATAATGTCTGAGCATTAACAAAATATGGGGCACTCTGCATGACGGCCCAATACAACCACACAGGTTGCAGACCCATGAAGTGAGTCCTGACCAGACTCTGTGCTGGGAACTTTATTTAAATGATTTCTCATCTTACAAAGCCCTTCGAGGGGGTGCATTTTTACCTCCACTGAATTGATGAGGAAGCTAAGCCCCAAGGTGATTAAGTGAACAAGACATAGCTAGTGGGGGATCAGTAAAGAATGAATGGATAAATGAATGAATGAATGGATGAATGGATAAAAGTGGCAGATGGCTCTGACTTCAAAGCCGGTGTTGCTTCACTCCACCGAAAGTTCACGTGAGGGATACCCCTGAGGACTCTAGAAACTGGTTGGGCCAGAGCTAGCGGAATCCTGGGTCTGACTGTTTTTTCTGACCTTGCTTTATACACAGGTCAACACAGTTCTGAGAAACCACAGAAACTCAGCCCTGCAAGACACACAAACAGCAAGTGGCAGAATTTGGATTCATGCAGGACCCTCTGTACCAATTCTCTGTCCTTCCCATGAATTCACAGCTGCCAGGGACTGTAGACATCCCTACATAGGAGCTTACCAAGGGACCCATCTGTCATTAGTCCTAAATCCATTGACTGTGAGTCAGAACTCAGTTTCATAAGCCTGCAGCACATTCTATTAGATACCTGAAACGGTGGCAAATCTTCTTTGTCTTCTGAGTGTGGACTTGTGTCTGGAAAAGCCAAAAGTCATTATTTGCCAAGTTGGGTAAAGTCAAGACTAATGTCTGGGTTTGCTTATTTTTTTCTTGTTTGAGAAGAAAACAAACTATGGCAATAAAGTAATGACTTCAGAGCTTATTCCAAAAAAGATGTTCTAAAAATCTTCTGGGCTGGCCCCATGGCTTGGCGGTTGAGTGTGCACGCTCCGCTGCTGGCAGCCTGGGTTCAGATCCCGGGTGCGGACCGACGCACCGCTTCACTGGCCATGCTGAGGCCGCGTCCCACATGCAGCAACTGGAAGGATGTGCAGCTATGACATACAACTATCTACTGGGGCTTTGGGGGAAAAAATAAATAAATAAAATTAAAAAAAAAATCTTCTGAGAAAAGTACATGGTTATAAAAGGTACATAATCCTCCAAAGTGAAGGACTATTGCTCTGAAGGGGAAATTTGTTTGGATGTAAAAGTTATAACATTCATTCTAAAAAAGCAATCTCATTGAATCAGTAATCAAAAATCTGTCAACAAAGAAAAGCCTAGGACCAGGTGGCTTCATTGGTGAATTCTACCAAACACTTAAAGAAGAATTAACACCAGTCCTCCTCAAACTCTTCCAAAAAATTGAAGAGGAAGGAACACTTCCAAAGTCATTCTATGAAACTAGCGTGACACCAAAGCCAGACAAATACATTACAATAAAAGAAAATATAGATGAATATCCCTGATGAATATAAATACAACAATCCTCAACAAAATACTAGCAAACAGAAAAATATTAAAAAGATTGTACACCATGACCAACTGGGATTTACTCCTGGAATGCACAGATGGTTCAACATATGAAAATCAATCAATGTAATACATGACTTGATAGAATACAGGGGAAAAAAACACATGATCACCTCAATTGATGTAGAAAAAGCATTTGACAAAATTTAACAGTTTCATGATAAAAACACTCAACAACAAAGAACAGAAAGAAAATATCTCTCCATAATAACGGCTACATATAAAAAGCCAACAGCTAACATTATACTCAATGGTGAAAGACTGAAAGCTTTTCCTCTAAGATTAGGAACAAGACAAGGATGACTGCTTTCACCATTTCTATTCAACATAGTACTTGAAGTCCTAGCCAGAGCAATTAGGTGAGAAAAAGAAGAAAAAATTGGAATTGGAAATTGCAAAGGAAGAAGTAAAATTATGTCTGTTTGCAGACAACGTAATCTTATATTTAGAAAACCCTAATGATTCCATTAAACAAATCTGTTAGAACTAATCAATGAATTCAGAAAGTTGCAGGAGACAAAAATCAACCCACAAAAACTAGTGCTTCTATAGACTGACAATGAACAATCCAAAAAGAAAATTAAGAAAACAATTCCATTTATAACAGCATCAAACAGAGTAAAATACTTTAGAATAAACTTAACCAAGGAGATAAAAGACTTATACACTAGAAACTACAAAACATTGATGAAAGAAATTAAAGAAGACACAAACAAATTGAAGACATACTGTGTTCACGGATTGGAAGGCTTAATATTGTTAAGATGCCAAAACTACCCAAAGCAATCTTCAGATTTAATGCAATCCCTATCAAAATTCCAAAGGTATTTTTTGAAGAAATAGAAAAATTCATCTTAAAATTCATATGAAGTCTCCAAGGGATCCTGAATGGCCAAAGCAATCCCGAAAAAGAAGAACAAAGTTGAAGGCCTCACACTTCCTGATTTCAAAACATATTACAAAGCTACAGTAATCAAAACAGTATGGAACTGGCATAAAGACAGACATATAGGACAACGGAATAGAATAGAGAGCCCAGAAATAAACACTCATATATATGGTCAAATGGTTTACAACAAGGGTGCCAAGACCATTCACGGGCAAAGGACAGTCTCTTCAAGAAATGGTTTTGGGAAAACTAGATATCCGCATGCAAAAGAATGAATCTTACATCATCTACAAAAATTAACTCAAAATGGATCAAAGATCTAAATATAAGAGCTAAAACTCTAAGAAAAAAATATAGAGGAAAAGCTTCATGACATTGGATTGGTCAATGATTTCCTGGATATGACAACAAAAGCACAGGCAACAAAAGAAAAAATGGATAAATTGGACTACTTAAAAATTTAAAACTTCTGTGCATCAAAGGACATAATTAACAGAGTGAAAAGGCAACCTACGGAATGGGAGAAAATATTTGCAAATCATATATCCAATAAGGGGTTCATATCCAGAATATATAAGGAACTCCTACAATTCAACAACAAAAAAACAAACAATCTGATTAAAAAATGGGCAAAGGACTAACTAGATATTTTTCCAAAGAGGATATACAAATAGCCAACAAGAATATAAAAAGATGTTCAACATCACTAATCATTAGGGAAATGAAAATCAAAACCACAATGAGATCTCACCTCACACCAGTTAGGTTGGCTACTATCAAAAAAGAAAAAAATAAGTGTTGGTGAGGATGCAGAGAAATCAGAACCCTGTGCACTGTTGATGGGAATGTAAAATGGTGCAGCCTCTATGGTAAACAGTATGGTCGTTCCTCAAAAAATTAAAAATAGAATTGCCATATGATCCAGCAATTCCACTTCTGGATATATATCCAAAAGAACTGAAAGCAGCATCTCAAAGAGATATTTATACATCCATGTTCATAACAGCATAGTCACAATAGCCAAGAGGCGGAGGCAATCCAAGTGTCCATCAAGGGGTGAATGAATAAACAAAAGGTGTTCTAGCCATACAACAAATTATTATTCAGCTTTAAAAAGGAAGGAAATTCTGTCACATGCCACAACATGGATGAACCTTGAGGACATTACGTTAAGTGAAATAAGCCAACGACAAAAACACGAACACTGTATGATTCCACTTCTGTGAGGTACCCACAGTAGTCAAATTCATAGAAACAGAAAGTGAATGGTGCTTGCCAGGGGCGGGGGGAGGAGGGAACGGGAAGCTGCTGTTTCAGTTTTGCAAGATGAAAAAGCTCTGGATGTGAATATGTGAATATACCTAACAGTACTAAACTATACATTTTAAAATGGTTAACACAGTAAATTTTATGTTATGTGTATTTAACCACAATTAAAATTTGTTTTTAGAAAGGCAGTCTCATTACCTCTGTTATAACTTGGATGGCAGGTCACGCAGAAAGGCAGTCTTTTCAGGTCTCCCAGGAGGAGTCATTACCTGGAAGGGAATTCTGCTCACTAGAGCAGGGTGTTACTCTCATCTTTCTAAGGCATAGTTGAGGTTTTCTCTGTCTCCACGTGAAGGGCAGAAAGACGATGATAACCTGTGTGCGTGTGTGTGTAAAGTGCATTCAGCAAACTGGAGAGTTCTGTCCAGATGGAGAATTCTTCATGAATGAAGGCTGTAGACACAGTTCTGGCTTTCACAGCCATTATCTTCTGTGGGGCTCACAGTAACCCTGGAGGGGGCAGGGAAGGTTATATCATATCTGTTTTACGTGGGTTTGGACCAGGGTTTCTCCACCTCAGCACTGTTGACGTTTGGGGAGGGAGGATTCTGTGTTGTGGGGGCTGCCCTGTGCAACGCAGGATGTTTACCAGCATCCCTGGCTTCTAACCACTAGATGCCAGTAGCAACCCCCCACACCCAGTTGTGACGACCAAAAATGTCTACAGACATTGCCGGATGTCCCCTGGGGGGCAAAGTCACCCCCATTTGAGAACCATTGGTTTAGAGGGTTTGAGCCAACATAACCCAGAGTCTACACACAGTCTTCTAATGCCAAATCTCCCATTCCTCCACGATACCAAGTTATTCTCCACTTAAGGCCCCTTGAGAGCCACCCCCACCCATCTCTGTCCTGCTTCATGCCCCAGAGCAGGACATCCAGGGAACACACTGCTGCCTCCCTGTCCCTCTGTCTCCAGGTAGGGAGGCCAATGGGAGGCACTGATGAGGGAGGGGTGGTGGGGGAGGAGAGAGGTCAGAGTACTTGCTTCCCCTCCCTGCACACCAGGTTCTGACAGTGACTGCCAGGCTCTGGGAGCACCACTGCCTCCCTCTGCACAGTTAGGCGTAGGAATGGGGACAGCTCCTAGGCCACTAGCCGCAGCATGCTTTGCTCTCCCTCATCCATTTGATTGACCCTTGCATGCCTCTATACGTACATGGAGCTTTCATTAATTTATTTCCAGTTAGGCCTTCTTCACTGGGCCATCTGTTTTCTGCCTGTTAAAACCAATAACCCTGAACTTAGGACAAGAACTCAAATTCAACACTTGAGCACGCTGGAGCATTGCCTTCCAGCAAGCTTTCTGCTGCCTGCCACCCTTGGAACGTGCCCTCCTCTCTCTGAAACCTCCTAATCCTGGTCTCTAATGCTCTTAGCCTGCTCTTCTCTCTCCACCTCGGGTTAAGTTATTTCTGTCCTGTCTTATCTCCTCCACTGGACTTAGGGATTTGGGAGGAAAAAAAGAGAGGGATTGTATTTCACACTATTTACATGAAAATGAAATTATATTTTGTATTGCTTCACATTTTTCTTCAATACTTGGCTATGAAATTTATTAAAATATTTTTAGAACTTTTTTTAGAACTTTCATAGATTGTTTATGAAACTTTAAGGTTTTAGAACCTCACTAGATTTCTCACCTTTTGGTTTTCATAGAGAAAGCTCTCCAGGCATGTGCTGCAGGATTGGGTGGCGTTTATTCCCAGCTGGTGGAGACCGAGTGGCTCACGGCACTTATTAAATCTCTTCAGGGACCAAGCAAAGGCTTTTCTTCATCTAACAGAGCTCTCTTGGTGCTCTTGGGCCTTGAGGCGGTGACTTTGGGGTGGTTCCTTGGATCCTCAGAACTGAACAGCACCTCACATCAAATCATTGTCCACCTGGTGACAACTAGACTGACCAGGCACTGTGGTCAGCACTCCTCACATGGATATTTCATTTCAGTGTAATCTGACTTAAACTTACTCCCCTACCCTTCTACACCAAATCTGCAGGCAAACTTGTAGGACATGAATAAATAGATCCAAATTCAATAAGAAATGAGTGTTTAATGACTTTGCAGTGGAAATGAAGCGAGGAAAAGGTGAGAGAGAGCAAATGAGTTGAACTTCTAAGGTGGGGAAGGCCTCGGGGGAGGCCTTAAAGAAGTTACTGTCCAGTCCGGGCCATGGGCAGCCCCTCGCTAGAACAGGTGAGGGGCAGGGGTGGGATTGTGGTGGGGCTGGTGATGTGGACAGAGTAGGGGGGCTTGTAAGCACACCTGGGCTTAGGGGGAGACAACAGCCTAAGAGAGGCAGCAGGAGGTTAGAGAACCATCTGAGCTGTCATGTCAAACCACAGAAGCAGTGGAATCAGTCTCTTCCACAAACACTAGGCCCTGGGAAACAGAATGCCTAAGATGTGATCACTACCCCAGGAAGCTCAGCTGAAAATATGAGAGTGCAAGATCGCCTCAATGCCCAGAGAGCCCAGTGGGGCAGGAAGGACATGAAGAAACCCAAGCCCACAGGCTGGTGTCCAGAGAGCCAAGAGAGGGGGCTTTCTGGGTCAGGCAGACCAAAGCTGCAGTCTGGCAGGCAGGGCGGGATTTGGACAAGCCTCAGAGGAGATCGTGATAAGCAAGTGGGAAGAGCTTCTGAGGGTAGACGCAGGAAGGGGCACCATGGCTGATTCGGGGTTAAGGGGCGCATCTTCTCTCTGCCCTACTTTTATGCACCACTTTTGCTCCTGAGGCAGCAGGACTCTGTGCATCTGTGGCTGGTGGCGGCAGTGCAGCCCAAGACCTAGGTCCTCTAGAGACCTCTCTGATGCTCCAGAGAGACTTTGGGGGCATAAATGAAGCAATCCACTGAACAGAGAAGCTGGATGCGGAAAAAGCATTTCTAGGCTACTAGGGGCCATCTCAGAAAAGTATCCCAGCAGGATGGGGGCCTGAAGAAAAGGGGTTTTCTGTGATATGGGCAGTGTCTTTATGAATGTGGAAGGTGGGGCATCTCAGAAGAGGTAACTCTCAGGGACACGTGCAGGTGTACACACACACACACACACACACACACAATCTCTATATCTCTATTTTGAATCCCTTATTTTGAGAGCAGGAGCTACCTCTATCTTGAATGCTCTGGTAAACGCCACAGTGGCCAGGACCCTGCACCAGACCCACTGTCCTCTGTGAACGTTCCATAACTAACTGTGGGTTAATATTGGTTATGGGATGGCCCTCTCTAATGTGGGCAAATGAAAACCAGTTAGGCTAGTGAGGAACACCTGCGCCAGGTGGTGGTGTTGCCTCCAATTTCTCTGATCACTATGGTTTCGAGGTCACTGGGTGGTAACTGAGCAGCTTTTCTGGTATCTTGCCCTACACTTTCCCTCAAACTCACATTGACCTGAAAAATACCTAACCTGACATGCACTGACACTCTATCCTGAGTGTCAGATCTGTAGTTCCATTTGCCAACTAAGACACCTCTCCTGGCATGTTGCAGACGCAGCTCAAACTCAACATGTCCCAAATTGAAATCACGTTTCCTGGAATACTCGCTCTCCGCCTGTGTCCCTTCCTCATCATTGTGCTGCCCCAATTACAAACACAGGCATTAGCCTTTTGTCCTCCGTTCTGGCTCTCTCCCGCTCAAGCAAGTCTACCTCCTGGGTGTTTGTGATCCTGCCTCCTGTTACTGCCCTAGAGATGCCTCACCGGCACACACCTGGACATAACTAGATCCTGGTTGCTCTCCTGAAGGCCTCCTACCTTCAACCACATGCCCAGCATTCCTGCCACGGATGTCTCTAAAGTGCAAACGGGAGCAGGTGACTCCTCAGTTTAATATCCTTCCCCGAACTGCATTCAAAAAGAAGTCCAATTCTTGGCAAGGCCGTCTAGAGTCTTAATCGGGAGGCTTTGTTCCTTCACTCTTATCTCCAGCCATAACAAAATACTACTGTGCAGGGCTCTTTCATGCTTCCAAGCCAGACCACTCACACCTCAGCCCTCGCAGACTTGTCACAAGTCATGTCCTTCTGATGGCTAGTTTTCTTCTGTTTCCACTCCCGCGCATGTAGAGTGCTTGAGCACAAGCGTAGTGCCTTGTTCCCGGTGGAATCCCTTGCACCATGCTTTGCACACAGTGGCCATCTAACAAACGTCTATTGGATGAATGAACCACGTGCAACACTGCATCAAGGGCTATGATCCAAGGATATGAGTGGCATAGACTTGTCTTGGAGAAGCCCCTCAGCCCCCTTAGAGCTCCATGGTCATAAACTAATAGTTTCAGAACTACTCCTTCTTAATATGGATTCATACTGGGTTTTAAATTGATAGCATATATTTTATTTTTAAAATGAAACGTTATTAAATTAACTAGGGGCATTGCTCTACTCTCCATGCTTTTTAACTATTTGAAGAAACTACTAACCCACTTAAAAGACTAATTAAAAACCGTTTCTTCTGCACAAATAGCTGTTTGAGGCCACGCAGTTTACACGCAGATATCTGTCTAGAGGCGCACATTCAGACACCTGCGGGCAGAACTTACTTTCAGGACCTCCCACGACACTCCTGACTGTAGATCTTTTTTTCTTCTTTTAGCTTTCCCATCGCATAGCGGCACTAAATAACCGAAAATGTTTTGTCTGGCAACTTTCGAGAGCGAAAACCGGGGCCTAAGAGAACACAGTGATTTCTAAGTGCCCAGGTAAGATGCAGCTCCTTAACCGCCACGAGTGAGGTACCAACGCTTCTCACAGCGAAGTCCGTTCACTCCTGGAGGGTTACTACCTAATGCATTTCTGCCGTCTCGATTCCCGTCATCTGGGTCTCCAGTAGTTTTTGCCGCTAGACAGACTGCGGAAGTTAAACTCATCTCCACAGAGCTATGAGCGAAGTGAAAAATCCCGAAACTCCTGGTCATAATGCAGAGGTTTCCTCACGAGCAAGCCAAATTAAAAAACAAAATAAAATCCCATTGGCGCAGCTGGAGCCTGGGCCTCTGTGGGCGGGGCCACGGCTGGAGGAGGCGGGGGCGGACCTCGATGGGCGGGGCCGGCGCGGAGGGGGGCGGGGCCGGTGGGCGTGGCCTAGCGGGCCCCAAGAAACCGCCGCTCGCGCAGCTCCCGGGTCTCCTCAGCCACCCCCGTGCGCCGACGCGCGGGCGCCTTCGAGCTCGGCGAGCGCCGAGGCGGCGAGGGAGGAGGGCGGGATGTCGCCGTTGGCGCCAGGCCGCGCCCTGCTGGCTGCAGGAGTTGTTGCCATCCATCTCAAACGTGCCTTTTCCACGCCTCACTTGCCCCCTGCTCTCTCCGTCCCGCACCTCCACCGCGGGAACCGGCCTATCGCCACAGTTGCTGCCCCACGCCCCCTCCCCAGACTGGGCTCAGCTCTCCCGTCGCCGCGGCCGGGCCTGAGACGGACGCGGTGCGGAGCGCGGCGGGGCAGGGGAGTGGGAACGAGGCCGCGCGCAGGGGCGGGGACGCGGGAGGGCGTTAGGGTACGTGGGGGCGCGCCGGCCAATGGCAAGGCGCCTGGCGGGGGGGCGGGGCCTGCGCGAGGGCGGGGCGGCCTGCGCGGGGTGGCGGGCGGGGCGGGGCGGCTTGGGCTGGGGGCGGGCCGGCGGGGCCGGGGGAGGGGCTGAGAGACGCCGCCGCCGCTGCCGCTGCCGCCGCCGCCGCAGCCGGCGCCGCGGCTGCCGCAGCCTCTAGGAGCCTGGAAAAGGGGAAGCGCGAGCGAGCGAACGGCTCAGTCCCCGAGCGGCGGCGGCGGCGGCGGCGGCGGCGGCGGCGGCGGCGGCTGCCGGGGGGGTGCGACGGCCGAGGCGGGGGCGCTGCTGCTGCGGGGGGCCGGGGGCGGGGGCGGCGGCGGCGGCCCGCTCGAGCCATGCCGAATAAAAACAAGAAGGAGAAAGTGAGTGCGGGCTTGGGCCGCCAGACGGCCGGGGCGGGAAGGGGAAGGGGCTGCGCGGAGGGCGGCGGGGAGCTGCCCGGGAGCGGGGCGCGGCGGGACCCCCCACCCCGACGCCGGGGTCCCCAGGGCGCGGGGGCGCCGCTCTCCCACTCCGGGTGGCGGTGTGGAGCGGGTCGCGCCGGGGCCGGGTGCCGGACTGGGCCGGGCCGGCATGGGGAGGCGCGGCCGGAGTCGGGGGCGGCGTGGGCGCCCGCCCCCGGGCAACGTGCGCGGGGGGCGTGAGGGGGCAGGTGCGGCCGGCCGCGGAGGTGGTTGACCTTGTCTCGCGGAGTGGGCAGGGTCTTCAGGGTGGGGGCCGCAGACCCCGAGGAGGGACCCCCGGCCAGGAAGAACGGGAGCGAATGGATCCTGCTTGAGGGTTGTGAAGAATCGTCTGCTCTCAGAGGGCGGCTCTGGGGCTCTGAAATACTATTATTATCCTGGGTGGCGGCGACGGTGGCTGTGAGTGTGCTGCGTTTGCATGGAGGGGGGGGGTGTGTGTTTGCTTCACGTGGAGCTCTGTAGCGCTTCAGTATCACCTCAGACATCCCGCTCACAGAGTTTAGGGTGG
Source organism: Diceros bicornis minor (assembly GCF_020826845.1). NCBI lineage: Eukaryota > Metazoa > Chordata > Mammalia > Perissodactyla > Rhinocerotidae > Diceros > Diceros bicornis. The sequence continues at coordinate 46,642,349 of NC_080763.1, forward strand.
GAGGAAAGAAAGCGATGTGATGTGGGTCGGTCAGAATGCTGAGAGCACTGTATAAATTCGGGTTTATCTGGTTAAAGTTTAATTTTGGTTAAGTTAAAATTGGTTAAAGTTTTCAGCGCCAAATACCGGTAAAGAAAACAAGGAGAATCTGAATTTAGGGGGGTAGGGCGGTGTCCCATCACAATATTGTCTCTGTAACTAAGCAGGATGATGTAGAAGTTCTTGATGGTATTGATTAAAACTGTCAGAAGTCCTGGTTTTGTATAAATCAATTTGAAAACTGCATTTTGGTTTATCTGATGTTTAGCAGTCTAAAAATTGATAAGCTTAATTGATTATGCTTGATCTTTCCCAGGAATCACCAAAAGCAGGAAAAAGTGGAAAAAGTTCAAAAGAAGGACAAGACATAATAGAATCAGAGGTAACTCTTCTCAAATATTCACGTCACGTTTTTTTAATGAAGAATTTTTAACTTAGCCTAGAAAAACTGAGGGTGATAAAACCTAGGGTCTTCCAAAATGTTTCCCTATATGGAATTTTTTTTCTAGTGTCTTTCCTCACTCTCAATTTTAGTTATTTAGATTTTTATTAATCCACCTTGAGAAAATATGAATGTTTTTTTTTTTGTTTTGTTTTTGTGAGGAGATCAGCCCTGTGCTAACATCCGCCAATCCGCCTCTTTTTTTTGCTGAGGAAGAGGGCCCTGGGCTAACATCTGTGCCCATCTTCCTCCACTTTATATGGGACGCCGCCACAGCATGGTTTGCCAAGCAGTAGGTCGGTGCGCGCCTGGGATCCGAACCAGCGAACCCCAGGCCACCGCAGCGGAGCGCGCGCACTTAACCGCTTGCGCCACCGGGCCGGCCCCGAAAATATGAATGTTTTTATGAAAGTTGTGCATATCTCTGCAGCTGGCATTCTTATCAGTTCCTTCCCCTCCGCCCCTCCTCAAGTCTAGCAGCCCTGCAGAGACTGGTGTCACAGGCTCCCACTGAATTGTTCCTGTTCCTTTCACCTTTCGGATCCTCCCCCTTCCGTCCTTTGCAAGTGGCGAGGTCCCTGTCTCAGTGGCTCATTCTCCTTCCATCACCTTGCTTTCTTCCCTGCAGTCTTGACTGCTGGTGTCCTGCCATAGCTCCTTTTCTCTGTTGATGTCTGATCCCCTTAGCCTCTTTCCTCAATAGTGTTGGTATATTTTGGTTTGTCTACTTTGGGTATTTTGTACAGTCTACTATCATCTTTCACATTTTTTTCTGTCTCTACGTTGGCCAGTTCTGACTTCTTTTGCTTTCTGGCTTTGGGCTCACTGAGGAACAGCTGGGATGCTCAGTGAGGATTGTGTCTACCTGATGGGGTGGATGTGGATCCTTGACACAGTCGTACTCGGAGAGCATTTGCAGAGCCAGCACTTTGCTTTGCTCTCTTCCCCGTGACTAGCTGTTGAACTACATCACCTCGAGCTAAGGGCCCAGGAGCTGTGGACCAGGCACAGATAATAAGCCCTTTTGAATCGTTGGTGACCGGGGAAGCCTCTTATTTTAGTGTCAAGTTCTCTAGAGCTGGATCATTGAGGTCCCTGGTCTTATCACAGATGACATTAATTTGCAAGTGTCAGGCCCCTTCCTGTAAGCCAAATCAGGATGAGTTCAGTTCTGTCTGAGAAACACAGTTAATAGTGAGGATCTGCTGTAGCCTTTTTTTTTTTTGTCCTAGGTTATCTTTTCCTTATCATTTGGTACGTTCTAAGCCTCCCTTCTTTTCAGCAGGTGGTTTATTCCAGCAAATCTCTTGTCTTCCCTAAAGCAAAAAACAGAAATCCAGAAGATCCCTTAGATATCAGTAATTCTTGGTTATTTGTGCTGGCTCTCCCGGCCCATTCTTCACAGCAGACAGTCAGGCTTTTCTGTGGCCTCCTTGCTTTTGGCTTGCTTACTTCCGTGTCACTCTTTTGACTAAATTGATTTAAATGAAATTTAGCTGCTGTGCAAGGGTGTATGCTTTTTCTTTTCTTTTTTTTTTTGGTTTATTGATCTTTCATTGAAACTTCTGAGAGTTCCTAGTGCTCCCCCGAACTTTTCTTGCTCAAGTACCTGTCTCCTCTCACTGTTAGTGTCACAAAGAAATATGAGTGTGTATGATTCATTTATTCCTATTTTAGCAGAAAGAATCTGGCTGTAAGGATGGATAATGTAAAGTTTGAACCTGAAAAATCCATCAGTAACTCAAAAACACCAACACACTAATATGTAAAATGCGTGTTTTTAAGGTGGATTGGGTTCCTAGGCTGTCAGTTGCTTAAGACTTGAGGTGTGGCCTGCAGTATCTGAGTGTGATGCCCCACTTGTCTTTCTGTATTTTTTCTAGCACAACTGACTAAGACCTGGAGCTACAGAGCTTGAAATTACCACTGAAAAACACTGAAATGTTGGGCCCTTCACTACTTCCTCTAAGGATACCAGAGGCAACATGGCATATTAAGCTTGACACTTGGCAGATCACTGTGTAAATTATTTTTGCAGGATACAAATCGATGCTCTTCAGTTCATCTGAACTTTGAGTGGACTGTTACTTTCTTATTGTTGTTCCTCTCCCCTCAGTCTTCATCTCGCTCTGTCACTTCTAGTTCTACCCACTTACCAAATATGATTGACTCACGCAGGTGAATTAAACCATTATTGTGCACGCTTCTCCTCTCCTGTCTCTCAGTGTTACTCGAAACTTGAATATTTCAACCTGAACTATTCAAAGAGGTGTGCTATTCTCATGCTGCTCCTCAAACCTTTTTAATATCATGTCACCTTCGCAGTCAGCATTTACTCAGGTTACGCTGTGAACTCCCCCGTCTTAGGACAGTTCCCACATGCGGAGCTGCACAGCCTGAGAGATGTGCAGAACAGGTGCACGCCCAGGGCAGAGGGGCCAGGTTTGGGAAATAATTCCAACAGAGAAAAGCCTACGGTTGACTTAATTCACCACTTCAAGTATGGGGAAGGTCCTTATACTAAAATCCTGGCTGGGTATAATCTATGCACACAGAGAACAAAGGAGCAAGTGGCTTACATTGCAGAACACTTTTTGGTTAAAGCAAGGGAACATTTGATGGCAGCGGTTTTTAGTAAGGAATACGAAGTCCTGCAGTAAAGGATAGAGTGGTATAAAGGAAAGTATTTCAGCATTGGGGGTTAGATAATAAAAATGCTGACTCCTGATGGCCGTAAATGATGTCGCCTAACTTCTGTGGCCTTGTTTCCTCATCTCTAAAATGACTTGGTGAGTTTCAGATTTGGCCATTTTTAACTCTATGGGATAGATTAGGCACGACCCCTCTTGAAAGAAGTATTCCCTGCAAGATGAAAGGCAGGATATGTCCTTCAATGTCACAAAATACCATGAAAGGTCATAACTGCTGTTCTGCAACTTTTGCTTTTTTCTAGAAATTTCTACTCCTTGAATGATGTGTACTGGTACATTTTTCTTTTCTTTTTTTCTCTTGCAAATAGAATGTTTAAATTTGACTTGCTTATCCACACGTGTTCTAGAAATAAAAGGTTCTGCCCAGGACGTACTGCTGCTTTATTTCATAGCACATTTTAAGGAGTGAGGCCACACATGGGCTCATGGGTAACTTGAAGTTGGAAAACTCTGGAGATTGACAGAGGGAACTCATCTTTGAGCAGCTGTTCTCAGTGTCACATTCAAATCTGCAGAAACATAACTAGGCACATTTTATAAATATTTAGAACCTTAATAAATTGCTCAGAGATTCCTCAAGTCCGTTTTGGAGGATCAGACCCTGCGATGGTGTTTTTGTTGTTGTTTTAGTTAGTTTGTGTACTGTGTCCAAAGTTACGTTTTAAAAAGTGTTAATGCTTTTTGTCAAGTGATTTGTTTTAAACATATTAAAGGTTGTTGGAGTGGTGTTCTTTGGTGTGTATTTTACATATCCTGCTTCAGTTTAGCTTTGTTTGAAAGTCGCTACAGCAACTCTTACATAATATCTGTTTCTGAAAAGAAAGCTGAACTATTCTCTCTCCAACTTGTTAGCTTATTTTGACACCTTCTACCTTTAGTAATAACGTCGTTCTCTTTATAATCTCTCCCTTTGTGTTCCCCTGCCACCCTCCCCCCCCCCCCCCGCCCACGTTGCAGAGACAGGGACCAGGCTTGCTGAGGTCCCATAGGTGTAGGTGGTGGAGTCAATGTTTTAGAAATTAAAACTGAAAATTTAAAAGTATTTATTAATTCATCTAATAATAACAATAACACCCATTACATGTTAACATAAATAACATTTTTATGAAAAATATTTTTTCAAGAAAATTTTTTTGACTTTCTAGTCACTTGTCTTTGTAGCAGGAGCTTTAGCCTGAATGAGTTGGAGGAGGGCAGTGAAACTCAGTTTGTTGGTATGTGTGTTTTCTGAGGAGGCAGCCATGATTATCACTTCCTGAGAGGAGAGTCCCCGACTCCCCTCCCCCAAAACACCAAAAGCCACTGTCTTCTAGGCTGAATTCTGAACTCAGGCTGTTACCAGGGGCCTCCCATGCCACATTTTCCATCATTGTCTTCCCAACTTTTTTCCATACAACCCTAAACTGGACTCCAGTGAAATTCAGGGAGAACCAAAGGAATAGTACTTCAAATTATTTTTTGAAATTCGTATGTAACTATTATGTAGGAAATGGAATTTCCTGCTTTGAATTGTCACGTCTTGGTTCTCTGTTCCCAGCCGCTCAGCATCATCTTTGCTTAGAGCCCAGGTGTTTAGGAAAGATGGGGCCTCTGCAAAGAGGATAATCAGCATGGGATTGGAAGGCATTTGAGTTAGGAGGAGTTGCTGAGAGCCTGCTGCCCTCAGGGTAGTGAGGAAGCAGCAGTTCTTCCCTGAGCTGTCCCCTTTCTAGCACCCACTCCTGTCCTATGTTACACGCTGGACGCTTGGTAGAGTGAGTGCCTCCCACGTGAGAGCTCTCAAGCAGGCATCCCTGACTTGTGGGGCAGATGCTTCCCTGTGGGGCTGCCCTGTCATCCTGTGCACGGTAGGATGTTCCCCAGCGTCCTCAGCCTTCTCCACTAGATGCCGGTGGCCCTCCAACTGTGACGACCAAAAGTGCCTCCAGACATTGCCAAATGTCCCCTGGAGGGCAAAATGGCCCCCTATAGAGACCACTGCTCTAGAAGGACCCCTCTACAAAGTATGTACATTTGCTTGCAAATCATGCCTGGCACATATTCCTCCAAGCGTGATAGTTCCTTCCTTTAGAATAGCAGTGCTCAGGCAGAAGAGGTTTCAGCACCCTTTACACTCTTAAAAACTAATGAGGATCCCAAAGAGCTTTTGTTTAGGTGGGTTATAGCTATCTGATATTTTTCATATTAGAATTAAAACTGAAATATTTTAGACTTTAATTCATTTAATAATAACAATAACACACTTATTACATGTTAACATAAATACCATGTTTTTATGAGAAATAACGATTTACAAAACTTCACTGAGAAGAATGGCGTTGCTCTATGTTTTTGCAAATCTCTTTAATATGTGGCTTAATAGAAGATAGCCAGCTTCTCGAGTCTGCTGCATTCAATCTGTTTTGATATCAAAAGTCTTGTAGCCTGTGAAAAATCGACATAATGATAGTTATAAAGGCAAATCGTGTCTTAGTATTATCATAAAAACAGCAGACCCCAGAAGGAGTCTAAGGGACCCCACCGAGGGTACCTAGACCCCACTTTAAGAAGTGTTGTGTAATACTCTTCCCACCCTCTTTACTGTCTATCTGAATCCTTTCATCTTTTTAGCTAGAACTCAAGTTCATTTATTCTGAAATTTAAGGGAAACTTTTTCTCACCATCTCGGACCATGTTTTTTCCATATTTTAATTTTGAATAGCAGTTATTTGCTCTACTGATTATCATTTATGCTGCCTTGGACAACCTGTAGTTGCCTGTGATTTGCCTCCCTAACTCTAGATTAAGTCTTGGAGGACAACAATTTAACTTGATTCTTCTTGGCACTTACCATATATATTAGGACCTGGAGTCAAGACGTATTGGTGGGTTTTAAAAGGGCTCGGGAAGGAGGAGAGCTTCAAGTCAATTAGCTTGGTGATTTTTCTGATACTAATTAGAACAAAAAAATCTCTTTTGTTAGGAGGCTTATTTCTTTATCACCTTTTTGATCCTCTAGGGAAATTTTAATGCAAAGTTTTCATTCGGTATAATTTGTTTTAAATCAGTAGCATTATAGTAAAACAGAAGATTATGGTACTTAGGTCTTTTTCGAGTGTCTTGTGAAAGTTTTAAGAAGAAGAAGATTTGGGGTTTTTTTTAGTTTGTTTTTATGTACCAGAGGTCACTGGTAAAAAGTATAGTCTCAGAAGATGTTATTTAAATTAAAGTATTTCAAAATAGGATTTCCATTTAAATATAAGGCTTCCAATTTGACCTTTGGTGCTTTTTATTTCTTATTTGAAATTTACTTTAGGAATATTTCTCAGTAGAACATACATATATATTTTTAACATAAGTTAAAGAGAGAGAAAGTTTTGTTTTGATCATCTCTTGTTCTGTGCAAGCACTGGGGAAGATAAAAAGAATGATATTGTCCTGACCTCTGAAGAACTTTTTTCTGTTATTTCTGAAGTGTCGCACCTGTTGCTTCTGGACATTCGGTAGCCTTGGGAGTAACTTGGCCCCCCATTCGGTCATACCTTGTAGCCTCTGGATAGATGGGACAAGATGGAGCACGTTCTTGGGAAGAGCCAACTGGAGCTTTGGGTTAGGAAATGAGAAGCTTTAAATGTCTAACCAAACAGAGGATCACCATTAAATTGTGGAGTTCCAGAAAGCGTGTTGGACCCAGGTTATGTGTTGTAGGTAAAGCCAGCAGAAAGATCCATCAGCATTGCTTTTCCTCGTCCCTGAAAGCTGCATTACACGTTATGTAATTGTAGAAGGAGTTCATCAAGCGAGTTATATGAAATAATCTAAAGTTTCCCGGGTCGTGAGAGGAGCGCAGAGTTCCTGTGTTGAAGCAGCTGCAGAGTGAGCGCAAGCCCACAGCCCTGCGGGTGTTGGTGGGGGAGTCGCCGCCTGCATCTGGAGGAGCTGGGTGAGTCAGTCTGCCACCAGCTGAATCATGGTGACATTTTCCTAAGTCATGTGGAAAATTCATCTGAAAGATTTCAACTAGAGAAAGCCTCCGGTGTTTCCTTGAAACGTTGGGTACCTGTCAAGGTCAGGGCATGATGGCATCTGGTGTGGCACAGCATTATAGGTAATTATCTTGCACTTTCCTATCAGTGTTGTGTTAAGCGGAGACTTGCTGGGGCCCTGCATCTGGGTCGGGTTTGAGAACACCCCCTGCAGGGAAGTGCTGCTTCCGAGAGCCAAACAATACTGTCATCTCTGTTTTCTCCACCTGGGGGAGTAAGAGAACAAGCCTAGAAATTAAACTCTCCTGGGAAAATAGTGCTTTATTAGTTTGAGGATGTTGAATTTTCCTTCATCTTAAATATATATATATTTTTTTTGCTGAGGAGGATTTGCCCTGTGCTAACATCTGTTGTCAGTCTTCCTCTTTTTTTTTGCTTGAGGAAGATTATCCCTGAGCTAAATTAGTGCCAGTCTTCTGTTTTGTATGTGGGACGCAGCCACAGCGTGGCTGGTGAGTGATGTGGGTCCATGCCTGGGATCCAGACTGGCAAACACAGGCCACTGAAAGTGGAGCACGCAGAACTTTAACCACTTAGCCACAGGGTCAGCTCCATGTTAAGTATTTTTTTAAAGATGAGTTTTAGCATGGCTCTGAAGGGATGTTAGCTCTGACCTAAGGCTGTTTTTGCCCAGTGGGAAAATTAAAGTACCTGGGAACTCTGAGGTGTTAGACCTGCGCCGTCTAAGATGTTAGCCGTTAGCCAAACGTGGCTATTTAAATTAATGAAAATCACATTAAATTTAAAAATTCAGTTCCTCTGTCACACTAGCCACATTTCAAGTGCCCAGGAGCCACCAGTGGCTAGTGGCTGCTCTATATTGGACAGTAGATATTGAACATTTCTCCCTTCACAGAAGGTTCTATTGGACAGAGCTGCCTGAGACCCTAGCAGCTTTTTCCAAAGTAATTCTAATGTGAGCGTATTTAACTTAATTTAGCTTATTAGCTATCACTCTTCTTAATATGAAATATCAAATTTAAAGGAAAAGAAGACATAAATTGGTGAAAGAGAAGGAAGTGGATGACGTTAGGGAGAAGAGGAAGTGAGAAGACAAGGGAATTCGGTGGGGAGATGGGAAGAAGGCCCCTCTTCCCACTTGGCCCGGGACCACCTGTGTTCCCAGACCTACCCCTGCTGTACAGGCGGGAAGGGCCCTTTCCCGGGGGAGCTGGCCTCCAGAGACCCAAGGGAAACAACCACCTTATGTCCTTCTCTTTCTTTTTAGATATTTTATCTTTATTTGTTCTTGGGTCAAAACATACATGGTTAATTAAAAATCTATCATTTCCCATTTCACCTAATCCACTCTCAGCCCTGCATCACAGACTGTCCTACAGGTAGCTCCATGGTCCAGAATTTGGGGGAAGCAGGATCATGTGGAGAGGGCGGGCCCTGGAGGAAGATGCCCTTTCTGCTCCCACGAGTGATCTTTCTACCTCTCAGGCATTCTCTTTCACGTGGCAGGCTTCCCTCCAGTTGATTCGTTCATTCCCGGTCACCCAGCAGGTACATGCCGAGATCTTCTGTGTGCTGAGTGCCGTGGCAGGTGCTGGGGATTCAGCACGGACACTGCAGGGCCCCTGCATTCATGCCATTTGTTTTCAGTGAGTGCTGACTGCACTGTGTTTCCTAGGGACACTGGTGACGTTTGCTGTGAGACTGTCACACTTTGCAGAGTAATGGCTCTGGGGCTTTCCATGCCAGGTGCATCCTCTGGTCATTGTGATACCAAAACTGTGCTCACACGTCTCCAGACACCCCTGGTGGGGCAGGACCGCGTCTTGCAGCCGCTGTGCTAGAGACCAGGGAGGTTGCTTCAGGTGGTCAGGGACAGCCTCACCTAGGAGATGGCTTTAAAGGTGAGACCTGAACGTGAAGGAGCCAGCGATGCGAAGATCTGGTCAAGGGCATTCCAGCCAGAGGAAGCAGCTAGTGCAAAGGCCCTGAGGCAGAAGTGAGCTTGCTGTGTCTACCGGGAAGAAGACCAGTTTGGCTGAAGAGAAGTGAGAGTGGGTGAGGCGGGAGGGATGAAGTTGGAGAGAAGGGCGCAGGCTAGGTCCAGTGGGATCTTGTCAGCAGCTGTTGGCAGGGGTTTGGATTTTTATTCTAAGGATGATGGGAAGCCATTGAGATGTTTGGAGCAGGGAGGTGAGGTGATCTGACTCTAAAAAGATCTGTGCAGCTGCTGTGTAGGGAATAGAGGGGAAGAACTGAAACTAGGAGGCCCCTGGAAGACTCAGCCCTCTCAGATGCCTGGTTGCCTATCTGCCCAGGCCGTGATGGGGCCCTAGCCCAGCTGGCCGTGGGCTCTGGCCTGGGGCGTGGCAGCTGACTGCTTGCTTTATAGGCCTGAGCTGAGGGCTGGCTCTTGTGGCTTCCCACCCTTAAAGGCCAGGATGCGGAGAGTGTTGCTGTGAGGCCCGGCTCCCACACTGGCAGCCTTAGTTGTTCCTAGACAGTCTGATTTCTTTGGAGAATGCCTTTCTTCCCCTTGTAAACACCCGGGCCGCCAGTGTTGTACAGACGTGGTTCAGTGGCTATGGACAGATCAGTATCAGACGAAAAATTAATCTCCTCCTCCTTTTCAACCCGGTGTCTTACTCCTGCCCTTCAGAGTTTCTGAATCCTGAGCCTCTCAGGGGCTCTCTGGGGCAGGTCATGTGCCTCCTTCTTCCAGCCCCACCCCTCTTTGTGGTTTCCAGATCGAAGTTGCCTCTGCCTTGCTTTGTCGGCCTCCGACAACGACCCTCCATCTGCTTTCTCCTCTTCCAGACATCTGTTGAACGCTCTTGTCCTTAGATGCACCAGTGACCCCCCATGCAGATCTTTTTGTGATTGAAGTTTATAACTTTCTATTCATTCATTATCACTTGTAATGGGGCTCAAGAGGTTTGCCAGTAAGTGTGAGTGCATGGTCAGCCTTGATCAGGAAAATCTCTTCTGTTCTTCCCTTATTTTTACCTCTCAGCCAGGGATTGTTGGCCTAGTGCAGAAGTCAGAAAACTTTTTCTATAAAGTGCCAGATAATAAATATTTTAGGCTTTGGGGGCCATACGGTCTCTGTTGCAACTACTCAACTCTGCTCTTGTAGCAAGTGAGCAGCCGTAGAAAATATGTAAAAAAAAAAATAGACGTGGCTGTGTGCCAATAAAACTTTATTTACAGAAACAGGCAAGGGGCCAGATTTGGCCCATGGGCTGAAGCTTGCCTACCTCTGGCCTAGTGGAAACCAAATCAGGTTCAGTACTTAGAGAAACTCTTTGGCGAGAGGCTGGGCACTGTTGCTACCCTGTGGGTCTCTGCTTGGGCTCTTATCTGCAACCAGCAGTGGTTATGCTCTGTGAAAGAGGTATTCCTTTGTTTTTGACTCTAGTTGCAATCTAGAAGCTATTGAGAGAGCAGTGATTTGGCCTGATTTGGCCCTGCCCAGTTGAACAATAAATGTCTTGCAGCTAGTTGTGACTTTTTAGAATTGCGGTGTTGGAATGGAAGGAAGAGGTGTTTGTTTAGTATAGTGACCCTTATATGGAAAAACGTCTAGGAATGAGGCTTTGTCACAAATCCACTTGCCTATTTTATTGTTGGAATGAAATAACTCAAAGTACAGAGACTCTAACAAACACCCATTTATCTACTGGCCAGATTTTTTTTCACTCCGAATATATGGGAGTGCTGTTGCCTGGCTGCACAGGAGATTAGGGCTTGTGGGTAGCTGCTGGGCAATGGCACATTCAGGCTGGATGCATCTCATGTTATAAACTGCAATGGGATGGTTCTCCTGAGTGTGAAGGAAAACCTCTAGCTAGAGTCTTGTTCCCTCTCCCCGCAGAGGTGCAGCCACGCGCACGGCTCCGGTGGAGGAGTTGGGAGAAGCTTTGTTCCTTTGGGCAGACAGTGCCTGTCCTCTGGCCCTCCCTGTGGGTGAGCAGTGTGCAGCAGGGCCAGGCTAGGGCAGCAGCTCCACCACTCCGGCACCCCAGCACAGGGTCCAGACCTGCCTGGGGTTGACCGCTTCCCTTCCCCCTCCTCTAAGACCCCACTGCCAGTGCCTCAGGGATTGGGGCACCCCATATTGACTGATTCGCCCTCCTCCAGAGCCCACGTAGCTCTTCTGTAAAGAGGCCCTGGGATGGGGAGGGCATGGCTCCCACTTCGTTGGCGTAGCTTCATTCTGCGTCTCTAATAGTGTTTCAGGTCATCTGGAAGCCCCCACGTTCCACCTGGAAAATGCAGCTGCCTCTCAGTGTGGTGGGGGGCCCTGTGCTCACCCAGAAACCTCCAGGGCTACTGACTTTCAGTGACTTCCAGTGAAAGGGACAGGTCAGCCATTTTGATTTGGGTTTGATAAAGAATACTGAATTTGATAATTTCCCGTCATTGAGCCAAAAATAAAGAGGCTGAAGTAAATCCTGGGGCATCTCTCACCTCACTGAACGGATAGATAAAAACAAAACAACCCATTACCTCCATTCCAGGAGTGACAAAAAAGGAAGCATTAAGTCTGGTTTAGATTTCACCCAAATCAAGTAGCTAAGTGGTATCATACTTCATTACAGAAACTTCTTGTAATTTCAAGATAGATAATCCAGTTTTTATTTTATGAGTAAACACCTAAACCAAGGAAACACACCTGTTGTTTATCACTTAGTTCAGCCAACATGAATGCCTTCTCTGTGCCAGAGCACAGCCCAGCCTGCGGAAGCACGCGTGCCCACTGGCCCTCATAGCGCCTCGCTGTTTGTGATAGTCCTCTCAGCCTGGAGGACTGAAGGGTGGTCAGAGGGTCGCGCCGGTTAGGAGTGGTGGGTTAAGCTGTTGTGGTGTTGAGTCCTCCGTTCCATACTGGTTCCTGCCTTGCTGTGTGCCTGGTGCTGCCCTTGACACTGGGGTTCATCGCTGAAAAGACAAGCTCTTTCAGAGAGCTTCCAGTCTCCTGTTCGAGAGACCCCCATCCCAGTGCCAGGCGAAGAGAGCTGCACAGCCATATTTGGAGGTCACTGAGGGTCACAGAAGAAGGAAGCTTATGGTTCTGCCTGGGACAGTTGGGGGAGATTCCCTGAACAAGCTGACAAGGAAAGAAAACACTTTTTTTTTTTAATATGTGATAAAATACACATAACACAAAACTTACCATTAGTGACATTTAGTACATTCACAGTGTTGTGCAACTGTCACAAGTGGCTAGTTCCAGAACATTTTCCTCGGGAAATCCCCTACCCGTTAAGTGGTCAGTCTTCATTTCCCCCTACCGCCAGCCCCTCGCAACCCCTGATCTGCCTTCTCTCTGGATTTACCTATTGTGGATATTTCTTGTAAATGGAATCATACAACATGTGGCTTTTTGTGTTTGGCTTCTTTCATTTTATGTAGTATTTTCTAGGTCCATCTGTGTTGTAGCTTGTGTCAGTACTTCATTCGTTTTTATGGCTGAGTATTTGTTTTTATGGCTGAGTAATATTCCATTGTTTGGATACACCATCATCAGTTGATGAGTATTTGGGTCGTTTCCATCCTTGGTTATTGTGAATAGTGCTGCTATGAATATTGTTGTACAAGTTCCTGTTTCAACACCTATTTTCAGTTCTTTTGGGTATATACATAGGAGTAGGATTGTTGGGTCATGTGGTAATTTTGTGTTTAACTTATTGAGGAACTGCCATGTTTTCCATAGTGGCTGCATCATTTTATATTCCCACCAGCAAGTACGAGGGTTCCAGTTTCTCCACATCCTCCCTAACACTTGTTTTCCTTTTTTTTTTTTTTTTTTTAGTGAGAAAGATCAGCCCTGAGCTAACATCCATGCTAATCCTCCTCTTTTTGCTGAGGAAGACTGGCGCTGAGCTAACATCTATTGCCAGTCCTCCTCCTTTGTTTTCCCCCAAAGCCCCAGTAGATAGTTGTATGTCATAGTTGCACATCCTTCTAGCCGCTGTATGTGGGACGCAGCCCCAGCATGGCCGGAGAAGCTGTGCGTCGGTGCGCGCCTGGGATCCCCACCTGGGCCGCCAGCAGCAGAGCGCGCGCACTTAACCGCTAAGCCATGGGGCCAGCCCTCCATTTTTTAAAATTATAGCCACCCTAGTGGATATGAAGTGGTAGGTCATTGTGGGTTTTATTTGCATTTCCCTAGTGGCTCAAGATATTGAGCATCTTGTCATGTGCTTATTCGCCATTTGTATATCTTCAAAGCAATTCTGTTAAAGTCCTTTGCCCATTTTTTAATTGAGTTGTTTATCTTTCTGTTGTTGTTAGAGTTCTTAATATATTCTAGATACTAAACTTTTATTAGATATATCTTTCAGGTATTTTCTCCCATTCTGTAGATTGTCTTTTCACTTTCTTAATAGTATCCTTTGATGCACAAACATTTTTAATGTTTATGAAGTCTAATTTGTGTTTTTTCTTTTGTTGCTTTTGCTTTTGGTGTTATATCTGAGAAACCATTGTCAAATCCAAGGTCATGAAAAGATTTACCTCTGTAGTCTTTTAAGAGCTTTATGGTTTTATCTCCTGTATTTAGGTCATTTATCCATTTTGAGTTAATTTTTGTATATGGCGTGAGGTAGGAATCCAACTTCATTCTTTTGCATATGAGTATGCAGTTGTCCCAGCACCATTTGTTGAAGAGCCTCTTATTTTCCCATTGAGTGGTCTTGGCTCTTAATTCTATCCATTGGTCATATGTCCATGCTTATGCCAGTACCACCCTATTTTGATGGAAATACTCTTTTAAAAGATCTTAAAAGACATGTCAGTGTGGGTCTTCTTGAGCAGTGTATCACATAGTATCTATCACATAGGCTCTGGCACATAGTCGTGGTGGTTGGGTCTAACCATTATAAAATTACAGAAGGGGGGAATTTTGAAAGACATTGGAGAATAGAAATGCTCAGGTTTGAGGCACAAGGGAGGCAGTGTCCAAAGTCCAGGGACCGAGTGAGGTCCAAGTTTGGTTCCACCACTGACTGCACGATCCCAGGAGGTGGCCCTGCACTCTGGGCTCAGGTCTCCTCATCTGTAAAATAAGACCACTGTGGGAGTACGTGGAGGACTGATGCGGTGGTATAACAGCTGCTCCAAGCGTTCCACTCCAAGCTCTGCCACCCCACCAGGTTACAGCTTGGGACAGGGCCGTGTCTGTCACTCACAGTGCCTGGCTTTGAGTGAGTTAGGGAGTCACAGGGACTGTCAGAGTACCTATGGAGAATTCTGTGCGGGCAGGGCCCCCTTTGGGCTCTAACCGTTACGTGTCCTGTTGGCGACTGATGTTTGGAGCTCAGGAGAAAAATGTGTTCAGAGCATCTCCATTTCTCCAGGCCTTCCTCACCTCCTCAGGCTCGCCTCCCTTTAGAGTGCTTCTTGGCTCAAAGTGTCTACACACACACACACACACACACACTCGAGGGCATCAGATCACTCACTCCCTTTAAGCCGTCAGACTGACAGCCATCCTGTCTTGTCAGACTCGTCCTTTTCTTGCTCTGTTTTGTTGTCACTGCAGAGGCCCAGATTCCAGCTCCTTGCTCAGTTGTTCCCTCAAGTTTGCCCCCCTCTCTGCGGCCTGCCCCGTCAGCGTTGAGTGCATTCAAACCCCTTGTCTCCCAAACAGTCAGAGACCCCTCCTCTGACCCTGCTGCCCCTGGTGCCCAGTGCCCTTCTTTCTTCCCAGCCCCATTTTTCGAAGGTGCTGTGGATGCTCTGGGTCTTCCTACTTCAGCCTCAGCTCCAGCGGCTCCTCCCTGCCCCACTCCACAGACTGACCTCACCCAGCCTCCACGTCCTCCGTGTTGCCAAATGCAGCAGGATTTGGCTTTTAGTGGCATTTGACGGGGTTGATGCCCTTTCCTTCCTGAAAGACTTTCTTCCCGTAGCCTCGGTGATGGCACACACAGCCCTGATCTTCGTCCTGCTTCTCGGGCTGTTTTTCCCCAGCCTCTTGTTACCTCCTCCTTCACCTCCTCTCTTCTCACTTGACGCTCTTCTACCAGGCGGTCTGCTTCATCCTGTGACTTCAGTAACCATTGAGATACGTTGGCTTCCAAGTACATGTTTCAACTCAGACGAGGGTTTCCTGAGCACCAGCTGTGCGGCTGCTGGACTGTTCCAGGCTCTGGGACCAGGGTGAAGAAGGCAGACAAGGACAGGCCACTCGCCAGTCTTACTGTCTCCAGGGCCGGGTGGGACAGATAGTAACCAAGAAAACGAAAAAAGAGCATTTCAGCTATTGATTAGGGTAAGAAAAAGACAATAGAGTCATTCTGGAGGAAGTGGGAGAGGAGGCAATTTAAACTCCTCATCTTGTACATATTGGAATTGCCACATCAGTACCTCAGACTCAGCAGATTCACAGTTGAACTTATTTCCACCCATTTTTCTTTCCCATCTCGGTGACTTGTCCCACCATCCATCTATCTGCATAAGCCAGAGTCTGGGGGTTCTCATCCCACAGAGTGACTCTGTCAGCTAGCACTGTGGGTTTTACCCCCAAATATCCACTTGACTATTTACCTGCCACTGTCCTGGTCCAGGCCAATGTCTTCATCTCTTGTCTAGACAACTAGAAAAGCCTTCTTGTGGATCCATTGGCATCCGTTCTCCCCCGCTCCAATCCGTAGTGCACCCTGGAGCCTGAGGGGACTTTGAGAAGGAAGATCTGTTTGTGTCGTCCCTGCTCAGCCCTTTCACTGGCCTCCAGTTGCCCTTCAGAGAAAGATCAGACTCTTGAACCTGGGCTAGTAGGCTCTGAGGGCGCCTGGGGCCACTCCAGCCTCTGGTGGTGCTGGCCTTCCTCCTTGACTACGGGCTGCGGCCATGCTGAGCCCTTGGGCTCTCAGTGACACCCGCCAGGCCACGGCCACCCACAAACACGCACACACCCCGCTCCTCTCCTGCAGGAGCCTTCCTGACCTCACAGGTTCCTCAGTCTCCTGTCAGATATTGGGCAGCCCAGTGGTCTTCACAGAACTGGACAGCATGGTGTCCAAGCCAGATGGGCCCTGCCCTCCTGGAGCTGACAGTCTTTGTCTGGGGAAAGACGTTACAGCTGTGACAGTTACAGCAGAGAAGCATGGGGCTAAGAGAGCACTTGACAGGACACGGGAGCTGACTAGGGGTGCAGTGAAGGCCTTAGTCTGAACATGGGGAGTAGGGGGCCTGCAGAGCAGGCCCAGAGACTGCCAGGCCCAGCAGCAGGGAGGAAGTTTGTGAACAGAGCCTGGGAGGCCTTGTAGACCACCATTGAACTAAAAGGCTGAGAGCCCTGGGAAGACACTGCATTGAATTGGCCTGGGGTGATGGGAGCAGGTCTTCTCTTCTAGAAGCTCACTGTGCCTACCCCAAGGAGAGTGCTCTGGAGGGAGGTCAGGAGGGCCTGTGGGAGAGGAGACCTCAGTGACTTGGAGTCAGCAGGTCGCAGGTGTAACTGTTTTCTCTGACATTAGAAGTCTTACCTTAACGTGTCTCCCTGCAGTGGCCTGTCGATACCCATTGATTTAATGCTGTTTTAGGAGTTAGCTAGATCACCCAATCCTAGTGTTAAAAGCTTTGTTGCCTAAGATGCACAGTCCCTTCTCCTGTCGGGGTAGGAGCAGCAATGGAGCTGTTTTTGTTCATGTATGAAGCCAGTTCATCAAGGTCATTATGTATATAGCACAGGACGTGGCATTATAGAAAAATAAAAAGGAGATATAAACTTCAATCTACTAGACACATATGTATACAATCTAACTTTTAAAACAAGTGCATCTCTTTGGAGGAGCTGTTTGAGACTGTGGAGTAAGTGCTGGGGTTTTCTGGGGGCATCTAGAGGAAGCTGAGCAGAAAAGTCTGAGCTTGGGGAATCCCGTAGAGGAGAGTTATGGACAGGATTTTAAGGAAGAAAGACCCACGTTTTCATGATCAGGTAGAAAGAATGACAGATGTCAAGGTCAAGGCCCAAGAAAGCACATTTTGAGGAAGAAGCTACCTATTGTGGGAGAAAAGGGAACCCAGGTCCTTGCTCCCACTTCAGAACTTCATCTGCGTGTGGACAGTCTGGCATCTTGGAAAACTCTTCCCAAGTATTCTTAAGCACCTTATTAAAAAGTAAATCAGCTCTTACTTCTTAGTGAAAATTCTCTTCAAGGATGAGAGCAAATATTTGGGGTCGAGTTGGTGTGTCTGCTCTCCTTGGCCCTCCTGCATGATTGGAAAAGACTTGGCAGGTTTGTGTTTCTGGGATGAGTTTGATAGGCTTTTTAAAAGAGTGTCTGTGCAGGTACAAACCCCATTTCTTTGGGCAGACTGGAGGGGTGGGAGGAGTGAGTACGCTGCACAAAGAATCTTGACAGTGGATACTCACCATTGCAGCTTTCAGTTCTCACTGCCGAGGGCTAGCACAACTGAGCTCCACGGGGCAATCTGGGCCAGCTAATCCCCTTGGGCCTGTGCGGATGACAGGGGACCCCCCCCCCCCGGCTCTGCTGCCTGTGCCCTCGACACTCATCCTCTTCTGCTTGAGTATTTGCTGCTCCTTCTCCCCTTGTAAGTGGGCTGCGTGTCATTGGACAGCCCAGTGGTTGCGATGCAGTCTGGGAGTGAGCACTCTAAGTCTGGAGCCTGGGGGTGAATGCAGGGAGAGCGAAGCTAGAAAGAAGAACATTTCCTGAGTCTCAAGGAGAAAGCGCTATTATGTAGCCTTTACTGGAATTTGGGGGCTGAGTGGTGAGCTAGCAGGGAAAGCTGTCATTTATGAGTTATTCAGCTATATTAGTTTCCTACTGCTGCCGTACAAACGACCACAAACTTAGCGGCTTAAAAAAACACAAACTCGGGCCGGCCCGGTGGCTTAGCGGTTAAGTGCGCGCGCTCCGCTGCTGGCAGCCCGGGTTCAGATCCCGGGTGCGCACCGACGCACCGCTTCTCCGGCCATGCTGAGGCCGCGTGCCACATACAGCAACTAGAAGGATGTGCAGCTATGACATACAACTATCTACTGGGGCTTTGGGGGGAAAAAAATAAATAAGTAAAATCTTTAAAAAAAAAAAAAAACCCACAAACTCATTATCTTATAGTTCTGGAGGTCAGAAGTCTGAAATCGGGCCGAAATTAAGGTGTCGGCAGGGCTAGTTCCTTCTGGAAGGTCTAGAGGACAGTCCATGTCCTTGCCTTTTCCAGCTTCTAGGGGCCATCTGCTCTCCTTAGCTCATGGTCCCCTCTTCTGTCTAAAGCCAATAGCACAGCATCTTGCAGTCTCTCTCTGACCTCTGCTTCGTGGTCTGATTCTCTTGTCTTGTAAAGATCTGTGTGATAACATGGGACCCACCCTGATAATCCAGGATCATCTGCTATCGCAGGATCCTTAACCCCATCACATCTGCAAAGTCCCTTTGCCAAGTAAGGAAACACTCACAGGTTTCAGGGATTAGGATGTGAACATCTTTGGAGGGTCATTATCATCAGCCTGTATGATAAATATTAGAAGTCAGAAGTTTGAAGGAAGATGTAAGAATTAGGTAAGTATGTGAATCTCTTGAAATCTAACATTAATAGGGGTGGGGTGTAGCCTCAAACTCTAGTAACCATGAGGAATTCTGTTGTTTAGAGTAGAGGAGACTGTCACAGAGTAAAACTTTTAGAGATATTTTTCCATATTCTAATTGTGCTATAAAATATAACCGTTTGACATATTCACTTGTTTTTGTTTTTATTTTGGATACAGATTTCCAGCAGGAAAAACAGCCTTGCTGCTGCCTCGCCTACAGTATCGAGTAAAATAAAAGTGCCAGTCCCGCAGCCTATAGTGAAGAAAGATAAGCGGCAGAATTCTTCCAGGTTTAGTGCCAGCAATAATAGAGAACTTCAAAAACTACCATCTTTAAAAGGTAATTTTTATTATTTGTCTTTTAAAAGTTGAAGATTGCCCATTTGGGGGAAGGAGTAACATTTGGCGGTTTGCTAGCTTCTCACACCTCTGCTGTGTTTATATTCCATGGGGTTATCTTTTCTTCTTCATTGAGCTTTTTTAGATTGTGTACCTCTAACTTATATACCCAACTAGTATTTCAAATTTCAGAGCTATTTAAGATAAAAACGTAATCATGAGTGTATTATAGATATAATACACTAAAAAAAAAAGAGGAGAGGCTTTAAATCTTTTCATGTTAATTGTAATTAAGCTAGCCAGTTTTTCTTTTAAGTAATTTTTCTCTTTCATTTGTCTTAGAACTTAGCAATTCAGAAAGGAGTTATTGTAAAAAGTGAAGTAGAGCCTCTTTCTTTTCTGGCATTGGAGTGAGGACTGTAACCATAGTCCCCTATGGACTTTCTCCCTGTGAATCACTTGGGGATTACCTCTACCCCGGGGTTTCCTATTTGAGATTAGTCAAGGAACAGGGCTGTTTGCTTTGAATTTTCCCTGAAATGGCACAGTTGCCCCTTTCCATCTGTCCCTAAAAGTGCTCCCCTAGGAGATTTTGAGGTTGAAGTACATAAAACCTTATCAAGGAAAATAGGGTAAGGACCCCAAAGTCAAATGTGAACCTCTGAAAACTTTTATATTCACTAAAATATAAGACTAGTGTATTAAATAAAACTTCAGACATTTTTCATATCTTAAATTCATAACAATGGGTCTTTCACAATTAATTTTCATTTCATATAGACTCAGAGCAAGAAGTTTATCATTTTTCCAGGTGTATTCCAGTGACTTCCACACTGCAGGGCAGATAGCAGGAGCTCAGTGCAGATGTGCCAGATGTGCACGAGGAGGGAGTGATGGAGAGCAGTAGGGATGGAGGGATGGGTGGAAGGATGGATGGAGGGAAGGACTTACGGATTCATGGATGCATTTCCTACCCCTTGCTTGCTGGGAATCCAGGCTCTCCACTCGCTGCAGTGTACAGAGCTTGTATCTGGCTTATATTTGGTTTAGCTTTGAGGTAGATATGCATACTAGGTCATTTTTGAGGAGTCTTCCCTTCCCAAATAGTCCATGCCTTTCTGATGCTACTCATTCATTCATCAGATATTGTATTGAGCACCTGCAAACCAAGCCCTGTTCTGGGTACTGGGGGTACAGTATTAAACCAAACCAAGGGCCTGCTCTGCTGGAGCCAACATCCTGTCCCGATGGTGGAAGACAGTCAGTGAGTGAGGAAAGGAACACACACACATAACTCCTCCTGCCATACCCTCAGGAGGCCCAGCCAGAATACTTGGGATGTCTGGGGTGGAAAAGGCTTCCCATAACCATTCCTGAGCCTTCAGAGTCCAAGCCCCGTCCCTCCCTAATACCCATCACAGCTGGAGCTTGGCTCCTGCCCCTTAGGGGATGTGCCCTGCCCTCCCGAGCACCATGCAGAGCCTGTCTTTCCACTGTTCCCAGAAGGATGAATTCTCAGTTGTGCATCCACATATCCAGGAGAATTTCACACTGGTCAAGCCGTGCGCCTCACTGTTCTTGTTTCGTAAATCTTTCTTGGCTATTCTAAAACATTAGTTCTTCTGTATATATGTTAAAATAATTTTGTGTAGTTCAGAAAAAAATAGGAATTGATTGGACTTAGATTAAAGATATTTTGATTTGGGGAAGATTGATATTTTTACGGTACTCTTCCCATCCAGGAATGGTACATCTTCTCCATTTTTCTGGGTCTTGTTTTCTGACTTTTTATAAGATTTTATGATTTTCTTATAAGTCTTTACCTTTGCATTAATTCCTAAGTGGTTTATAGTTTTTGTTACTCTTGTTTCTGGGTTATGTTTTTTCCATTTCTGCTTCTAATTAGTTTTTGCTAATCTAATGAAAAGCTGTTGATTTTTCAATATTTTATTATTCTGTTGCCTTACCAAATTTTCTTTTTAATCTTAGTAATTTTTTTTACTAGAGTCTGCGTATATAGTCTTGTCATTTGTAATTAGAAACTTTTATCTCTCTTCTAGTATTTATACCAACATACACTATAGTTATTTTAATTTTATTATGCCATTAGCTAGAACCAATAAAATATAGATAACAGAGGTGAGAGCAGGCCTCCCTGCTTTCTCCCATTTAGGTAGAAGACTTCAGCATTTCCTTGTTTAGTGTGAAAATGGCTCTTGGTTTCTGGTAAATTGCCTTTACCCAGGCTGCTGATGTTCCACAGCCCACATTCGCGTGGCTCTTCCCGGCTCCCACCTTGGCTGGCTGGTGCCGTGCTAGTGCACTACTGCTGATTTTATCAGATGCTGTATGACTTTTCTCCTCAAGATGTTAATATAATAATTGCTGTGTTGATAGATTTTCTGGTTTTGAACTATCCTTGCATTACTGGGATAAACCTCAATATGGTTGCAGTATGTAATTACTTTTATATGGTGCTGGGTTCAGTTTACTGGTTTTTGTTAGTCTTTACTTCTATATTTACTACATGAAGCTGGTCTATAGTTTTCTTCCTTTTGTGATACTACTGTATTTTATCAGATCTGAGATGCTTTGATACTGGCACTTTGGATCTTTCCTGAAGGTGGTCTGTAGGTTTTTACATGGCTCTCCCATGCTGCCCTCTGATGGCAGGGATTGTAAGATGCACTCACTTTCAGAACTCAAATGTGGAATGACATATGTGTCTTAAAGTCCATGACAGAGGGTTACAAGGTTGAGTTAGAATTCAGCTGGGCTTGGTGCTTTTCTCAATGATAAATCTGTAGATTACTTGCATGTTGGGTCAATTTAGGGTAGGTCATGTATTAACTTGTACATTATATTCTTTAATGAATCTTTTAATTTCTTCCACATCTGTGGTGGGGATGTCTCCTTATGAGCTCATTTATTCTTTTGATTATTTTGTTTTCAATATCATTAATTTCTACTTTTATCTTTAATTACTTATCATATTTTCTTTTATTTTATTCTTTTCCTCATTTATTAAGTTGTATACAGAGTTCACTTATTTTTGGTTTTTTGTTTTGGCGAGGAAGATTAACCATGAACTAACATCTGTTGCCAATCCTCCTCTTTTTTTTGCTGAGGAAATTTGGCCCTGGGCTAACATCTGTGCCCCTCTTCCTCTACTTTATATGTGGGACGCCTGCCACAGCATGGTTTGATAAGTGGTGCGTAGGTCCCCGCTCGGGATCTGAACCCTCGAACCCTGGGCAGCCGAAGTGGAGTGCGTGCACTTAACCACTATGCCACTGGGCCAGCTCCTAGTTCGTTTTTAATAATAAAAGATTTTAAAGCTATGTATTCCTCTGAGTATAACTTCAGCTTTATCCATAGATTTTCTTTCCTTTTTTTTCAAATCATACTTTTTTTTAAAGTTTTATTGAGGCATAATTTACCTACTAGAAAATTTACGTGTCGTAATTGGAAATTTTAATTATTTTAATAAATGTGTAGAGTTGTGCAACCATTACTACAATCCAATTTTAGAATATTTACATCACCGCCCAAAAAAGTTACCTTGTGCCCGTTTGCCATCAGTCCCTACTCCCATCCCCAGCTCCAGGCAACTACTGGTCTGCCTTCTGTCTCTAGATTTGCCTTTTCTGGACATTTCATGTAAATGAAATCGTGCAATATATAGTCTTTTACATCTCTCTCTTTCACTAAGTATAATGTTTTTGAGGTTCATCCATGTTGAGTAGTTTGCTTCTTTTTAATGCTGAATAATATTCTGTTATATGAATATACAACATTTTCATTATCCATTCATGGACTGATGGACATCTGAGTTGTTTTTTGACTATTAGGAATAATGCTGCTATGAACATTCACGTACAAGTCTTTGTTTGGACATATATTTTCATCTCTCTTGGGTAGATACCTACGAATGGAATTGCTGGCTTGTATGGTAAGTTTATGTTTAGCTTTTTAAGAAACTGCCAAACTGTTTTCCAAAGTGCTTACACCATTTTACATTCCCATCAGCAGCATATGAGGATTCCAGTGTGTCCACATTCTTGCCAATACTTGTTACTGTCTGTCTTTTTGATTATAGCCTTTCTTGAGGGTGTTTAGTGGTATCTTCTTATGGTTTAATTTGCATTTCCCTAATGACTGCAGATGTTAAGCATCTTTTCATGTATCTGTTAGCCATTCGTATATCTTCTTTGATGAAATGTCTATTCAAACCTTTGCTTATTTTTAAATTGGCTGTCTTCTTCTTATTGAACTATAACAATTCTTTATATAATCTGAATATGAGTCCTTTATCAGATATTTGATTTCTAAATATTTTCTCCCCGTCTATGTCTTGTCTTTTTATCCTCTTACTATTGTCCTTGAAGCACAAAAGTTTGAATTTTGGTGAAGTCTGATTTATCATGTTTTTCTTTTAAAGATCTTGCTTTTGGTGTTGTATCTAAGAACTCTTTGCTTAACTCAAAGTCACAAAGTTTTTTTCCTGTGTTTTCTTCTAGAAGTTTTATAGTTTTAACTCTTACGTTTAGGTCTGTGATCTACTTAATTTTGTGTATAATGTAAGGTAGAAGTCTAGATTCATCTAAAATTTTGCGTGTGGATATCTAGCACCATTTGTTGCAAGAGCTATTTTTCCCCATGGAGTTGCCTTGGCACCCTTGTCAAAAACCAATTGAGCATAAATGTAAAGATTAATTTCTGGACTCTCAATTTTATCCCATCGATCTATATGCCTGCTTAATGCCAGTACCACACTATCTCATTGTTTTAATTTGCATTTGTATGATGAGTTCAGGTACCTTTTAAAATGTTTATTGGCCAGTTTTCATTGGGCTGCCTGACATCTTAATTTTTTTAAGAGTGTTTTATTTATTCGAGATATGAACTCTTTGTTGGTTATATGTTTGTTTCAAATACCTTTTTCCACTGTAGTTTGTCTTTTTCATTTTAGCCATTCTGGTGAGCCAGTTTCAATTTGTAGTTTTGATAATGAATGAAGCTGAGCATCTTTTTGTAGGTTTATGAGCTATTCAGATATATTCTTCTGTCAAGTGCCAGTTTAAGTCTTTGGGCCTATCTTTCTATTGGATTGTAGCATTTAAGAAAAAATAGAGGGCCGGCCCCGTGGCTTAGCGGTTAAGTGCGCGCGCTCCGCTGCTGGCGGCACGGGTTCGGATCCCGGGCGCGCACCGACGCACCGCTTCTCTGGCCATGCTGAGGCCGCGTCCCACATACAGCAACTAGAAGGATGTGCAGCTGTGACATACAACTAACTACTGGGGCTTTGGGGGGGAAAAATAAATAAATAAAAAAAAATAGATTTGTGGGAGTTCAGATATAGGAATTGCAAATTTTCTTCTATTCTTTGAATTTTCATTCTGAATTCTCTGAATTTTTACTCTCCAAGACATTAGCACTTTGAGAGTACTTTTTATGTCCTGTTTAATAAATCCTTGCCTTCTACAAAGTAATGAAGATGTTAGCCTATGTCTTTTTTCCCTAAAACTATTTTACTGTTGACATTTGGCTTACAAGCCGTGTAGAATTAATTTTTGTGCCTGCTGTGATGTTAGAGATTAAGATTCCATTTCTTCCCTGTGGCTCTCCATTTGTCAGGGTGCCTTGTGTTGAAAAGATCCTCCTTCACTCACTGCAATGTTGTCTTTGTCATAAATAAAGTACCGTCACTGTGGATCCGTTTCTGGGCTCTGTGTTGTTCCCTTGGTTTGTCTCATCTCGTGTCCATACAACACTAAAACATCCTAGTAGGTCTTGGTATCTGGTAGTGTAAGTCCTTCAGCTTTTTCTTCAAAATTGCCTTGGCTCTTTTCATTTCCAAATTAATTTTAGAATCAGCCATTTCTCTAAGAAGTCCTGGCTTCATTTAGTGGGGAATGGTCTTTCAAGACCACAGTCTGGTTGCTAGGATTCTCATTACTATTGGAATGGTGATTGTTTATAGGCCTTTTTATTGGACCAACCCAGAAAATATATTTTTTCAGTATATAGCACATCAGGAGTTCATAGTGATATTTTCCATTCAAAATCAGGTTTATTAGGCATTTATTTAACTTCTATCTTATATCTGCTTTTTGTCACACCAAGATTTCTGTTTCTCAAGGACACCAGAGATAATAGAACTTAAATAACAGATAATTATTCATTTACTTTATCCCACAATATATTCTCAGAAAAATAATACCAATATTATGACCAATATGATGATTGGGAGATTAAAAGTTTTTGTGTTTTTTCATTTTCTTCCCCCTCACCTTGGTTGTAGTTTTGCTCTCTCCCTTGTCAGAGCACACAGCCGTCACAAACTGTCTTCTCCCCTCACATCCCTCGTTAGCCCTAGATCCCCTGTATACAGCGTTAGCTCAGCACCGGTGTTGGTGCTGACATTCCTGCAGGTATCTTGGTCTTCTGAACCTTGCTCACTAGTAGATTTCTACTTCAAATTTCAAAGACTGTTTGTCTGGATAGACAATCCTTGACACACGTTTTCTTTTCATGAGTATCTTAAGGATGTCACTCCATTTCCTTCTGTAATAAAGCATTGCTCTCAGAATCTGATGTCAGTTTAGTTTTCTTTCCCTTACAGATTAGTTGGTCTGTTTGCTGTGATACCTAAATAGTTTTTTTTTTCTTTAAAGCCCAATAATTTAATATATCAGTCTGGGTTGATTTTTCCACAAACATGTTAACGCTCTTTCAATATGTAATACCAAGTCTCTTTTTCTTGGATTTTGAGGATTTGTTCTGTTCCCTTGCTTTAGTTTTCTCCTTTGGAGACTCCTATTGTGTAAATATTGAATTTTCTCTTTGCCTGTTTTTATATTTGTTGTTTCTCTCTTTGTCCTTTTCATTTCTTTTTGATTTAAATTTTTTTCTCTTTTTTTATGTACAGTCGTGCGTCACATAATGATGTTTCAGTCAATGACGGACCACATACACAATTGGTGGTCCCATAAGATTAGTACCAATAGCCTAGGTGTGTGTAAGTACACTCTATGATGTTTGCACAGCCGCGAAATTGCCTGACGCATTTCTCAGAACGTATGCCCCGAGTTGGTGCATGACTGTACTGTTCCTTGTAAGGCATTTTATGTTGTGCTTATTTGCTCTTGTATTCCTTCCAGTTAATATTCATTTCTGAAATTATTTTTCTTTTTAATTCTTTACAGAGTTATTACCTATTTCTGAGTTTTCCTATTAAAGATTCATGTAGTCCTTTCACACATTATATTATTCCTTTAATGTCTTTTGGCTCATCTTGAAATATTGGGTTGTGGTTTTTAATGTCTTCTGTGGGTTGTCTTTCTGGCGTGCTTTGACTGTCTGCAGAGATGTCATTCTGTTCCCTGTTCTCTTTTTCCTTTTAATAACTGTGAGGGCCTTCACTTTGATCCCTCCCATTGCTCGTGTGTGTGTGAAGTTAGAGAAGAGGAACTTGGCTCTAGAGCTCCAGCTTCGGTTATTTTTGTGACATTTTCAAAAATATGGTGGCTTTCCTTCTGAGCGCCCTGATTTGGTTCTCTTGCCTTGCTTCTGTCTGGATCTGGTTTTTCCATTTCCTCTCTCCTGTCCATTTGGATTCTCTTCCCAGCAGTTTCTCCCCAGTGTGGCCTAGCTCTGGAAGGGAGATTCGGCTGCTGAGTTTTGAGAGTTCCCGGGGCCCAGCCAGGGCCCAACAGCCCCTTCAGACTTGATTGTGGACTCTTTGCTCTCACCCGCTGGAGGGTCCAGACTCCTTCTGTTTTCAGCTGCTGTTCTCAGGTAGGCTCACCCAGCTCTCTGAGTGCCCGCTGGTCCTTTGAGTTCTCAGCTCCGTAGGACATCTGTTGCTTCTCCCTGCCGTCTTCCTCAGAGACACCAACAGCACACAGGTGTTGTGGCTGCTGGTAGTCTGTCCCCATATGCTCACATGTCTTTGGGGACACATTTTCACCTAATTTTGTCTGAGATGTTGGCCATGTGCCTTAGAATTTGCCATCTTAGTTGCTCTGTATGATTTTATGCAAGAATTTGGAGAGAGTAAAAAACCATGCCACACGTTTTTCTTAATTGCCAAAACTTAGAATCAACTCAGTAAGTGAATGGATAAACAAACTGGTACATCCAGGCAATGGAATAATATTCAGCAATAAAAAGAAATGAACTTCAAGTGGGCCTTGAAAAGACATGGAGGAACCCCAACTGCATATTACTAAATGAACGAAGCCAATCTGAATATGATTCTAACTATGTGACATTCTGGAAAAGGCAAAACTATGGAGACAGTAAAAAGATGAGTAGTTGCCAGGGGTTGGGAGGAGGGAGAGATGAATAGAGGGAGCACAGGATATTTTTAGGACAGAGAAACTATTCTGTAAGATACCATAATGGCAAATACCTGGCATTTTGCATTTGTCAAAACCAATAGAATGTGCAACACAAAGAGTAAACCACAATGTCAACTATGTCTTTAGTTAATAATAATGTATCAGTATTTGTTCATCAGTTGTAACAAATGTACCACATTAATGCAAGATGTTAATAATAGGAGAAACTTGGGGAAGGTAGGGAGGTATATGGGAACTCTGTACTTTACATTTAATTTTTCTGTAAACCTAAAAATTGAAGTCTGTTAATTACAAGAAAAAAAAAGTGGTTGCCAAAGGTAGGGGGATAGGAGGTGGGCGAAATGGGTGAAGGAGGTCAAAACATACAAACTTCCAGTTATAAATAAATAAGTCATAGGGATGTAATGTACAGCAGGTGATTATAGTTAATAATATTATATTGCATATTTGAAAGTTGTTAAGAGTAGATCTTAAAAATTCCCATCACAAGAAAAAAAATTCTATAACTATGTATGATGACCAATGTTAACTAGCTTATTGTGGTGATCATTTCACAATATATACAAATATTGAATCATTATGTCATACACCTGAAACTGGTGTTATGTTTTATCTCAGTTATACCTCAAAATAAATTAATAATACAAGCTGCTGCTCTCATCTTCTCAGACTCCTCCATTGTTGGATATTCGAATTCCAGCCTTTTTTGGTCCTCCGTAACAGTATTATTGTTTTATTCTGTCAATGATCATTTAGATTTATCCACTTATTTATCACTTTAATCCTAATTTGTTTTTGCATCTCAGACTTTACATCTGGGATCATTTTCCTTCTGTTTGAACATATCGTTTAGAATTTTCTTTTTTTTTTTAATTTTTTTTTAATTTATTTATTTTTCCCCCAAAGCCCCAGTAGATAGTTGTATGTCATAGCTGCACATCCTTCTAGTTGCTGTATGTGGGATGCGGCCTCAGCATAGCCGGAGAAGCAGTGCGTCGGTGCACGCCCGGGATCCGAACCTGGGCCGCCAGTAGCGGAGCGCACGCACTCAACCGCTAAGCCACAGGGCTGGCCCTAGAATTTTCTTTAATGAGAGTCTCCGTGGCAAATTCTTTATTTGTTTGTTTATCTGGAAAATGTTTTCATTTTGCCCTCACTCTTGAAAGATGTTCACTGAGTATCTAATTGCAGTTATGTTCCTTGAAGTACATTGAAGATAAGCATTTCACTGCCTTTTGACTTCCATGAGTATTGAGAAGCCAAAGCCATTCTTTTGAAGGTATTGTTTGTGATTTCTGGCCATTTTTCTGATCTTTGTCTGTGACATTGATTTCTCAGTGCTTTTGCTGCTAGGTGTCCAAGTGTAGGTTTCCTTTTTTTTTTTTTTGTGAGCAAGATTAGCGCTGAACTACCATCCATGCCAATCCTCCTCTTTTTGCTGGGGAAGATTGGCCCAGGGCTAACATCCATGCGAATCTTCCTCCAGTTTATATGGGACGCCGCCACAGCATGGCCTGACAAGTGGTGCATCAGTGAGCACCCGGGATACAAACCCGGGCCGCCAGCAGCGGAGCGCGAACGCTTAACCACTACGCCATGGGGTCGGCCCCATGTAGGTTTCATTTTTAATCGATCTTTTTTGGGATTCATCTTTAATCCGTGGATGGTTATATTTCCTCAGTTATGGTGAGTTCCATCCATTATCTCTTCACTTGCTATCTCTATATTAGTCTCTTGTTTTCCTTTGGCTCTAACTAAACATGTGTTGGACTTTTCATTTACTGTCTTTCTTTGATCTTCATCTGTATTTTTCAACCTTATTGTGACTTACCATGCTGTGTTCTTGATCAGAGAATCTGAAGGTGAAGGATCAGTTTTCTTTTTCTTAATTTTCAACCTATCATGGACTAATAGTTTCGTAAAATACAGTAAAAATAAATTATTATAAAAGTGAGATATGGAATATAGCTACAAACTTTTTGAGTATTTTACTCAGTAGACATATAATAACCTTGTTAAATTGCTGTCACGGTTTCTAAACGTCATTCTCAATTTCTGTTATCTCGTTGAGAATCTTTAGGTTTGTCTAAAATGTGTGAAACCCAGCTGTTAGGCTTTTAATTTCAGATATACTTTTTTCATTTACGGAAGTTCTATTTTTAATCTGCAGTGTGATGTTTTAATATTTTCCTGTTCCCTCGCAGGTACCATCAAATTTGTCAGTTAAGTATACTAAGCATAGCTGCTTTATAGTCTGTGTCAGATAATACCAGTATCTAAAGTCCTTGTCACATTTTGCCCGTGATGTCTTATTTTCTTGTGTATCTGACTGTTTTTTAGTGTACATTGGTCATTGTACTCAAATGTTTGGAATAAATTGAAACCTAGAATCAAAGTATCTTCTTCAGCAGCGATTTGTTTTTGCTTCTGCCAGACACCTGGCGTCACTACCAGTATTGGGGTCCTGTAAACTACAACCCTGGTTTATGACTTGTTAAATTAGCCAGGTTGTCCTGTAAAATATCCCCTAATTCCCTGTAGTTCCTGTAAATGGGAACCTTTTTTGGATGGAATACATCAGAGTTGGTGCTGTGTAACTCTGGAGATAGTTTCATTATTGTGGGAGATGCATATCTGATGACTATCAGAGTGATGCTGAATTGTACCACTGTATTAGGGTGATGACATCCATCTCTCAGATGTACAATGATGTTTCCCTTTGGAACTCAGAAAGCACTGGTGATAATCTGCAAGGTGTGTTTTGGCGTCCTGCCAGCGCTATTCCCATTAACCATATGCTAATGCTTTAAACACCACTTGATAATCCTTACCTGAGGCTATAGTTTCACTAGAGATTTCAGCATTTAATCTGGCATTCTTCTAAAAGCAGAGATATTTCTTACCAACTGGAGATATTTGGGTATCTTGACATATTGTTCCTATTGGATAGTCACAATAAGTTTAATTCTTTGCCCTTTAGTTACCAAATATCCCTCAAATGGTGAAAACTAAAGTTTTTTTCGGGCTTTCTCTTTTGTGAATATCATTATGGACTCATGTTTTTCATTGATTTCTGTGTATTTTAATCTAAAATCATATTCTTTCTGATGTGCAGATGCATAATTTTAACCATGGGGTGCCTTTTGGGCTAGCTCCTGTGTATATTTTGGCATGGCCTCATTTATTTTTTATTTCCCTTGATTTCTGACACAGTAAGCTGTCCCCCAGGCTTGTTTGTATCTTCCCTGCCCCAGACTTGGAATCAGCCGTTGCCATTTTTCAAAGAGCTGTGATTGCTTTCAGTGGGGAATGATATTAGAGACCAAAATCTGGGTACTAGGGTGCTTGTTGCTGCTGGACTGATGTTGCTTTTAGGTGCTTTCAGTGGAGGGAGCTAGAATATAAATATATTTTTAGTTGTACATTCATATTGGTATTTTCAATTCAATTTATCATTATAGTGTTTTCATTTGTTTCTTTAATTTTCAGTTTTATCTCTTTATCTTACTTAAATAGATAGAAATAGAAAATGTTGATTTCTAACATCATTGACATAATTATTGCTAAATCCTGTGAGAACAATTCACAACAACAATATTGATGGTATTCCAAATGGTAGGAACTTTGAATTGGCTCATTTCATTGCAGAAAAAGCAGTTGGTGTTTTTATTTGGATTTCATCAAATTTTCAAAATACCCAGGGAGGATTGGCAACTTAGGATGTTTGCATCCTCTTAGCTAAGAGACGGCTGTGACTTTCTGTGCGTTCAAAGGCACTTTCATTTCCTTTAGGCGTGTTTTTGAGTTTCCCTCATGTGGGTCTTGCATGTTTTTATTTATGCCCAGATGCTCAATTATTGTTGCTATTGTAAACGGGTCTCCTCTGCCATTATGTCTTCTGAATGGTTGTTGATTGTTGGTACAAAGGCTGCTGATCTGTCTTCCACGTTCTGCTCCCTTCCTGGGTCATCCTGTTGTTTGCGTAGTGTTTCACTTCGTCCTTTGGGTGTCCAGTTTTCGAAGTAGATCACCTGCACATAAGGTATCTCACCTCTGTTTCTAGCTCTCATACCTCTAGTGTCTTTCTCTTGAGTTGACTGAAAATTCCAGTAAGATGTTCTATGTGGTGGTGGGGGTGGGCATATTTGTCTTGTTCCTGACTTTAGTGGAGATAGAAGCAGGATTTTAAACAACCGTTTATTATTCCATTCTGTGGTGGCCCCCAGTTTGCAGCTTTTATAAACCGTGCTGTAGTGTAGATTTTTTGTTGTTGTTGTTCACGTCTTTGAACCTTTCCTTAAGCTGGATTCAAGGAAATGAGGTAGTACTGGGTCAAGGACCATACGTTTTCAAAAACCTGTTATAGATCCTGTCCTGAGAGGTGGCACCATATGCCCTTCTAACCAGGGCATATGACATGCTTTCCAAGGCTGGGATTATGTAAAAGTTCAGTTATTTGTTAAGTAGAAAATAGTATTTCCTGTTTTTATTTATTTAACAGTGAGGCTGAATATAGTCTTCAGGCCCTGTTCATTTGAAGATTTTTCTGAATAAGTTCCTTCATTTAACATTTTTGGTCTGGAGGTAGAAGTGTTAAATGTTAAATGAAGAGACCAATTATTTTTAAGTGACTTATGGGAGGAGTAAATTAATCATGGACTTTGTTTCTTGAGGCCATTCTCCTTGTTTTAGGAAAGAAAAGCCTGGGAGAAGTCAAAGTCATAATGGACAATGTAGGGCTTAATAACAAGTAACTGGAGACCCTGGAGCAGAAATTTAGAGTTGCTAAGTATTTGGCCTTTTGTGAAAGAAGTTGTTACATTGTTGTTGGGAGAATTCATGTGAATTTTTAAAAAGTGGCCTTTCCGGGGCCAGCCCTGTGGCGCAGCAGTTCAGTGCACCCGCGTGCTCCACTTCGGTGGCCTGGGGTTCGCAAGTTCGGATCCTGGGCGCAGACCAATGCACCGCTTGTCAAGCCATGCTGTGGTGGCGTCCCATATAAAGTAGAGGAAGATGGGCGCAGATGTTAGCCCAGCGCCAACCTTCCTCAACAAAAAAAAAGAGGATTGGCATCAGATGTTAGCTCAGGGCTGACATTCCTCACACACACACAAAAAAGTGGCTTTTGAATGGCAGTTAAAATTTTATGTTTCTTACCCTCCTTTTGTGAAAATACAATACTTCAGCCTCATTCAACAGAATTTATTTTCTGATACAATTGAAAGTTTTGCCATACAAATGGATTGTTTTTACTGCTTAAAGATGAATTATGCATCTATTTAGAGGAGCTTTTCCTCTTGCCCATTAGTTGAAGAAGAATGAAAATGGAGTGTGAGAAGTTACCAGAGTGCCTGCTCCTAATTCTGTTGGGTTGAGCAACTGCTTTCATCATCAGTCTTTTCTTTTGTGGTCCAGTCTTCTGTTGTGTGCTTTGATTTCTGTGTCTTCTCTTGATAGCCCACTGTAATGAGAGGAAACAGCCCTGAGCTTGGTGAGGCAGGTGCCAGTTCACAGCAGATATTTACTGACCTTCTGGGTGGTCCAGAGCATTGGAAGATGGTCAAGGCAATGATGATGACCAGAGGTGGCCCTTGCCCTCAGGGAGCTGAGAAACCCAGACCCACCTTGATTTCCCAGCTCTCGCCCCTCTTGGCTACGTTCTGCCAGCAGCTGGGCAGCAGAGGCACCACCAGTGCCTCTCTGTGAATAACTCAGAGCTGGTCCCATGTTAGCCTGAGCCCGATCTCGAGCCACAGCCACCCTGGCCCCTCCAGGGACCCCTCCTGTCCACTCTCCTTGGGCCACAAACGTGGCTGTTACTCCAGGGGTCAGTCTCAGGCCTCTGCCTGTCATACTCTGCGAGCCCCCTCTGGGCAGAACCCGGGGGTTTGGTTTCAACTGGCAGCTATAATCTCACATTTCATGTTTATCTCACGCCTTCCCCAAACCTCACCTGAATTTCTCCATTTCTCCCAGCACCTTACATTCAGCTCGTTTCCACCCCCCCCCCCCCGGTACACACACACAAACACACACACACGCTGTTCCTGGGATGTTCCCATCCTCTGTCCAGTCCCTCCAGGCGTAGAGGCCTGAGTTTCCTTCATGCTCTGCCTTCACCAGAGGTAGCCACCATGCCCATCTAGTTCTGTCTCCTCCAGTGTTTCCTGAACCCCCCTGGCTCAAGCCTGCCTTATCTTTTTTCTTTAACATGATAAAATATACACAGCATAATATGTATCCTTTTG
Source organism: Diceros bicornis minor (assembly GCF_020826845.1). Lineage (NCBI taxonomy): Eukaryota > Metazoa > Chordata > Mammalia > Perissodactyla > Rhinocerotidae > Diceros > Diceros bicornis. The sequence continues at coordinate 46,676,043 of NC_080763.1, forward strand.
ACCATTCATAAGTGTACAATTCAGTGACATTAAATACATTCACAATGCAGCGTGCCCATCACCACTATCTATTCATCATCCCCAACAAAAACTCTGTGCCTCTTAATATCTCCCTGTCCCCCTCCCCAGCCCCTGGCACCCACCATTCTACTTTCTGTCTCTATGGTTTCGACTACTCTAGGTACCTCATATAAGTGGAATCATACAGAATTTGTCCTTTTGTATCTGGCTTATTCACTTAGCATAATGTCCTCAAGGTTCATCCATGTTATAGCATGTGGCGGAATTGCCTTCCTTTTTAAGGCTGAATACTATTCCATTGTATGGATATACCAGTTTGTTTATCCATTCACCTGTCAATGACACTTGGGTTGCAGAACATGTTACATGTGCTACTTCATTCACCATACGTGTTACTGTTGTCTAAAATGTCACCCGAGGGCAGAGGCTGTTTGCATGTCTGTTTTTGGTGCCCAGTCCAGCATCTGCCAACGATCCAGGAAACACAGGTTTGCTGAAGGAATGAAAAGCTCTTCGGGCCCTCTGCCTCTTCTTTCCCGCTCCTTCATTTTTCACAGAGAATTGCTGTACTGTCACCTCTTGGGGGGAGGTCAGAACCCAGTCCAGGCTGTCCGCTTCCTCCACCTCAGTTCTTCTTTGTAAAAGGAGGTTGTTAGTAACAGTTGATATGAAAGCACTTCGTATGCTCTGTATACTTTGTGTGGATTTCCTACCTTCTCAGAACAAGGAAGAGGTGTGAGCACTTGCTTTGGCTTGAAAGGTTTTCCAGCCCAGCTGTGGGGAGAACAAAAGCAAGAAGGTCTCCCGGCAGAGCGCTGAGGGTAAATTTCATGTCGTCTACTCCACTTTCCTCCGCAGCCATTCCTGGGGATAAGCTCGTCCCCCCCCCTTAATCACTTGCAGGGCTCGCTCAGATCAACAGGCGGCCAGCACCCGTCCCTTTGTCCTTGCTGTTGGCAGGCAGAAGCTCCCTGGCAACCTTTGAACACAGCTGAATGCTAGGTATCTTTGATCTGCCTAAGGAAAAAGTCTATTTTAAACTGTAAGTGAAGCCAAATTTTTTAGGTTAGATGTCTTACCCAACAAAACATACATCACCCATGCTCGTATAATTTCCAGTTAAAATAGTGCTGGCCAGGACAATGTCACTGTCTTGCAGTTATGACACCACAGTTCTCTAGGTTCAAAAAAAACAACTTTCTTTTAATGAAAGAAACTAAAACTTCTTCACTAAAATATGAGCATATTTAATTTGCCTACAAAATTGCCTGAGGAGATGAAAAATAAAACCTTCGGCTGAATTTGGAAATGAAAATTTGGAAGTTTTATTCAGAAGTGCTACCTAGAAATAAAATCAGTGGGATGTATTTATAGGCAGTTTGTTTTTTTTTTTAAAGAGAGAGAATGCTGCTTTTTTTTTCTTTCTTTTGAGGAAGATTGGCCCTGAGGTAACATCTGTTGCCAATCTTCCTGTTTTTCTTTTTTCTCCCCAAAGCCCCAGTACATAGTTGTATATATCATAGTTGTAGAGTTGTAGCTCTTCTATGTGGGATGCCGCCTCAGCATGGCTTAATGAGCAGTGAGGAGGTCTGCATCCAGGATCCGAACCAGTGAACCCCGGGCCACCAAAGTGAATCATGTGAACTTAACCGCTACACCACTGAGTCTGCCCCAGCAGTTTGTTTTTAAAAAAAGACCAAAACAAAGTGGCAGAGGGACCAGAGAATAAAGAATAATTCCTTTTTTTAAACCTTCATTTTTGTGCAGTACAAAGATGCTTGTATTACAGTATTTATGGGAGATTGCACCAAGAACTGTGGATCTGTTTGCCCACGTTCCGTTCACACTGCGCTTAGGTCAGAAAGGCACCTCTGCCTGGTCTTAGCTCAAGCCCTGCACAGTGTGGCCACAGTGGCAGAAAAGGAGAGAGGAGCAGGCTTGTCATAGGAGAGGCTAGAAGCATGGTGGCAAGGCCACCATGGAAGGCAAGTGGGGCTGACCACAGACGGTATTGGAGGGTGTGGTGGAGACTGGACAGCGGTCTGTGTTCCAGGGGTGGGAAATGTTATTCTCCAGGGGAGTAGATGGCCTGTCCCTCCTAGTTATGTGCTACAGGGAAGAGGTTTAAAGAGCAGTAAGGGAGTTTTGTAGGATCAGAATTGGGTGGTACTGCTTGATTCTTCCATGCATTGAGTAAATTTAATGGAGCACCTGCTGTGTGCCAGGCACTGTCCAGGGGCTGGCACGGGAAAGAGCCTGTGGCCCAGGGAGGGGAGAGGAAGACTTCCTGGAGGGGTTAGTCTAAGCAGAGATCCCTTAGGTGGCCCTGCTCCCCCCTCACACGGCAGCCCCAGGGACCTTCCGGAACGCTGTTGGTGGAGGCCTTGTTCTTGGAGTGCTGCACTGTCCACTGCCTCCTGCATCTTCCTGCTCGTGGCTAGGGCGACATGTTGGGAGGATCCCACCTCGGTCTCGACTGCCCCCTCCTGAGCTCTCCACCTCAGAGGGTAGTGCGCTCCATCTCTCACGTTTGCGCCTCCTGACAACCGAGGCGGTGGGGAGGTCACATATGCCCCCTTTTACAGGTAAGGAAAGAAGAGCCAGCCCCAGGGTTATTCAAGGCGGCCTCTCCCCGAGCAGGCCAGTGACGTGGCTGCGTTATGAGCCTCTGCTGGGTTGCATTTGCTGAGCGCTGGTTTCATCAGTGAAGGAAGTGCTCCGGAGACCAGTTGAGCCCTGATGGCATAGGTGAGCACATGGATTCCATGCAGAGGTGACAGACTTGCAGTAGAAAATGAAGCCGTCCATACCGGACTCTGTGAGACAGGGAGTCAACATCCTCTAATTCGTTGGTTCAATCTGTCATGCCTGATGTAGGCTGATTTTTGTTTGTATGTTTTTCATCTCATTTATGCATCACAATAAATCTCTTTGTATCATGTGTCCTGGGTTCCCATCACAGCCCTTTCTCTGTCCTTGGCCTATGCCTAAGAGGCAGCATTCATTGAGGGAGTCTCCCTGCTGTAACTTAATCTATATGTCTTTTTAAAAATTGTTATTTTTAATTTTCGTGAAAGTATTATGTGCTGATTTTAGCAACACTGAAAAATATAGAGAAATTTCAGAAAGAAAAAACACTCATGGCCATACCACTTAGCAGTGACTACTGTTGATATTTGGGGAGTGTTTCTTTTTATGATTGTACTGTTTCTGAAAAATTATGCACTGTCCTTTTCACTTATATTTTTATTTTAGAAATCTATAAATTTTTTGATGGATGTGTAATATTTCACTGTGTGGGATAATCCCTTTGACAATGAGATCGTTTCTGGTATTTTAGAATCATAAATAAAAATGTGATGCTCTCAAAAAACAATAAAATAGAAATAAACTTGACCAAGGAGGTGAAAGACTTGTACACTGAAAACTACAAAATGTTGCTGAAAGAAATTAAAGAAGACACCAATAAATGAAAAGATATCTCATGTTTATGGATTGGAAGACTTAATATTGTTAAGACGTCAGTGCTGCCCAAAGTGATCTACAGATTCAGTGCAATCTCTATCAAAATCTTAACGATGTTTTTTTTTTCCAGAAATAGAAAAATCCATCCTAAAATAAACATAGAATCTCAAGGAAACCCCAGATAGCCAAAGCAGTCTTGAAAAAGAAGAACCAAGTTGAAGGCCTCATACTGCCTGATTCCGAAACTTACTGCAAGACTGTAGTAATCAAAACAGGGTGGTACAGGCCATAAAGATAAACAGACAGACCAATAGAGTAGAACAGAGAGCCCCGAGATAAACCATTTCTCACATACGTGGTCAAATGGTTTTCAACAAGGGTGCCCCCCACTCAGTGGGGAAAGGACAGTCTTTTCAACAAATGGTGCTGGGAAAACTGGATATCCACATGCAAGAGAATGAAGTTGGTCCCTTACCTTATTCCTCACACAAAAATTAGCTCAAAGTGGATCAAACCTAAATATAAGAGCTGACTGTAAACTCTTAGAGGAAAAGCTTCGTGACATTGGATTTGCCACTGACTTCTTGGATATGACACCAAAAGCACAGGCAAAGTAAAAATGGATAAATTGGGCTGCAGCAGAATTTAAAACTTCTGCATTAAAGGACACAATCAACAGAAAGAAAAGGCAACCTATGGAATAGGAGAAAAGGTTTGCAAATCATTTATCTGATAAGGGATTAATATTCAGAATTTATAAAGAACTCCTATAACAACAAGAAAACAACCTGATTAAAAAATGTACAAAGGACTGGAATAGACATTTCTCCAAAGAAGATATACAAATGGCCAATAAGCACATGAAAACATGATCAACATTGCTAATCATTAGGAAAATGCAAATCAAAACCACAGTGAGATACCACCTTACACCCATTAGGATGGCTACTATCAAAACAACAGAAAATAACAAGTATTGATGAGGATGTGGAGAAATTGGAATCCTTGTGCACTGCTGGTGGGAATGTACAATGATGCTGCTGCTGCTATGGAAAACAGCATGGCGGTTCCTCAGAAAATTAAGCGTAGAATTACCATGTGTTCCAGCAATTTGACTTCTGCGTATGTACCCAAAAGAATTGAAAGCAGGGATTTAAATAGATATTTGTATACCCATGTTATAGCATTATTCACAATAGCCAAAAAGCAGAAGCAGCCCAAGTGTCCATCGAAGGATAAATGGAATAAAATGTGGTATATCCATACAATGAAATATTATTCGGCCTTAAAAAGGAGAGAAATTTTGCAATATGCTACAACGTGGATGAACCTTGAGAACATTATGCTGAGTGAAATAATCCAGTCACAGAGGGACAAGTGCTGTTTGATTCCACTTATTTGAGGTACCAAGAGTAATCAGATTCATAGAGACAGAAAGTAGAATGGTGGTCTAGGGGCTAAAGGGAAGGGAAATGGGGAGTTAGTGTTTAATGGGGACAGAGTTTCTGTTTTGCAAGATGAAAAGAGTACTGTAGGTGGATGGTGGTGATGGTTACACAACAGTGTTAATGCCACTGAGCTGTACACTTAATGCTTAGGATGGTAAATTTTATGTTATGTGTATTTTAGCACAATTTTTTTAAAAATATTTAAAAAATGTGATGCTCACTCATGGCTACTACATTTCTAGAATGGATTCCCAGAAGTAAAATTACTTAAAGAATCTTGGTGCATATTGCCAAATTATTTTCCAAAAGGATCAGAACAATTTATAGATTTGTTGGCAAGGTTACAACATGCTTTTACCAGTATTGAGTAATTATCATTTTTTAAAATTGTTGCTGATTTGATAGAGAAATACTTTTTCATACAATTATTGATCAAGCACAATTCTTTTGTGAACTGAATCATTTAAACATTGAGGACTCAGTTTTTTTTCTAATCAGTTATAGTATATTATTAACTCCTTGTATTTATAGTATTTACATTTCCTTTTGTTTTTTGGAGGGAACATACAGAAATTTGTAAATTTTTTTAATGTGAGCAATATCCCTTAGGGGTTTGTCCACTGTATGTCCTTTTCTAGCTTGAGCCTTTGCTTCTAAAAGCTGTGGGGACCTGGGAGCAGGGGGCGGGGGAGGGTGGTGGTTTCAATTTGTTTCTTTTTATTTAACTGTGTTGGTTTTTCATTTAACCCATCTCAGATTTTATTTTGGTGTGAAGACTTAAATTGACTTTTCCCCACATATAGCCAGTTATCTAACTAATCTTCCCCTTTCCACTGACTTGAGATTCCTTCTTTATCACAATATTACTTCTTTATCACAATATTGTATAAATATACGTTATCGGTTTGGGGGCTGTTGCTTCTCTTCCATCAACCTGCCTCTTAAGCCCATATCATACTGTCGTTAATTCATAGCTTTATAATTGGTAGGACTAGCCTTTCTCATGAGAAGTGTTCTTATTCTTCTTGCTTTTTAATTTTCCAGGTATTTTGTCAAATACCTGGAAAAATAAAGGACCCATCTGAATTTTGACTGGAATTGCTTTAAAACTGTAAATCAATTTGGGGAAAAATTAACATCAGCGTATTTATAGTATGTATGCTTCCAATTCAGAACCACACGTTATCTTTATTTTGTTCTTTTTTTCCTCTATATTACAGTCACGCGTCACTTAACAACGGGGATACCTTCTGAGAAATGCATCGTTGGGCAATTTTGTCATTGTGCAAACATCATAGAGTGTACTGACACAAACCTAGATGCTAGGGTATATGATACTAATCTTATGGGACCACCGTCGTATATGTGGTCTATTGTTGACCGAAATGTCGTTATGTGGTGCATACCTGTATTTATCTGTTTGTTTGCTTATTTCTGTTTTAGAGTATGTTTCATCAGTGATTTCCAGATCACAGTCTTTGAGTTCTTTAAAGAACTACTTTATATGCATAAGGCTTCAAAAGAGCATGGGAAAAAATCGCTAATAAAGTTGAGATCCTTTGATCTGAGATCATTAGGAAAAATACAAGAAGTCTTCACTTTTTCATTAACTCCTAATCTGTATATTTTATATGAAGATTCTGGGAGTCTTTCCCCCTTATTTCTGCATTCCACCTTATCAGCACAATCTTAGGACAGGCACATTTCATCTCACCTCATTTGAAATATCAAATTATTTGAGGGCAGGTCTCTCTCTTTTTAAAGTAACAGATCTGCAGTAAGCATCTGCTTCCGGACCCCTTACCAAGCCCCCTTGCACACCGAGTTCTTATTGGCACTTATGTCTGAGTTCACCTGGCATCACTCCCTGGGTGAGAAGGTGATGGTGAGTCCTAGGGAGAGCCGTCCTCGCCACATCTGGTGAACCCAGAAGGTCAGCAGCCGGAATCTGAATTCACATTACCCGACTCAAAGCACAGGCGCCTTTTGTTAAACCGTGTCTGCTGTTCAGATAGCAGAGGAGCTAGGCAGGTGTGAGGCCAGCAGTGTGCTCAGGTGGTGAGAGCCCGCTCACGTGGTGCCCACTCCCCATTGCTTGTCATAAATAATTTCACCTCAGTCTTTTCAAGGGTTTCTTACTATTGTGAATTATATTTAGGAACCAGAGGGCTTTTACATTCTTGTTCACAAGTGGGGCACATGGGGTAGGGGGAGTTGTCTGAGAAATTATAAAAAGAGAAGACGTGGTTTGGACAAGCTTAGTTGTGCGTGTGAAGAAGTGAGGAATTTTTTTCAGTTCTACCTGGCAAAGAAATTTTTCTTATAGTTTATTGGTTTTCATTTGGAGCTAGTAATAATATTTCTTTTTGTAGGGAATCATTTCTCCAACCCCCCCCCCCAAAGATACTCCAAAAATGATGTCTTGCTCCTTGGAACAGCTTTTTTCACTAACCTTTTTTGAAGATGGGAAATTAAGATCTGAATAATAGCTTTTAATACTAGCTCCATAAAAATAAGTGAAATATCTTTTTTAATTTAAAAATTTTAAACTTAAACAAAATATGTGTAAAACTTAAAGTATCTAATATATTGACAAAAATAAACACTACATTTCATTTTATGGCTTTTTTTAACTCCCGCAGCCAGATGGTATGAATACCTTTAATTTGTAGCACTTTCTAGCTATTAAATGTAAAGAAGCTTTCATTTTCTATATAATTTTTTTAACTGAATTTTTCAAAGAAAAAAATTAGATCTGGAGAAAAACCAGCGTTTGAGGATTTTTTTAAGTTCATAATTTAGTAGTAGGAGAGGCTGAACAAGTGTCCAGACTAATGATTAGAATTGTGTAATATTTCAGTAGCCCTGTGCTTTAAAAAAGGGTTGCCAAAATGCTAAATATGCTGCAGATATTAAAGTAATTAGAACTAGAAAATAGAGGATGGCCATGTGGGTATAAAATACCATTGAATTTGGGGTACCAGATAGGGAAATGCTAAAATGTAGAGTTCACAGAGACCTAAGACGCACAGGTTTTTTTTTTGATAGCTCTCTCAGAATCATTTGTTTACAGTCTGGCCAGGCGTGTGGCCTCAGTCCTGCCCCCTGAGAGATGAGATCTTTGCCTAAAAGTTATTGAGAAATGAAGACTGCAGAAAGCCGAAAAATGTCCAGGCTTTTCATGCACGCTGACAGCCAAACAGAACGCTCTTTCCATTTGCAGTTTTTTAGTGTCATTTTAAGTTGCAGCTTCCGGCCAATCAGCGAGCTCCATGCCTGCTGACATCACGAACCAGCCAGTTCCCTCCAGCTGCAGAGAGCTTCAGTTTGTCTTTTTTTTTAAACTAAAATGGAGGCTGGTTTCTTGCCTTAAGGAGTACATTGCCTTTCCTGCTGAAGTCTAGATGTTGACATGTAATAAAGCGGGCAGCAGGATGGTGGTGGATGCGGCCAACTCCAATGGGCCTTTCCAGCCCGTGGCCCTTCTCCATATTCGAGGTAAGTTATTGTGTGTTTCACTGAATCGGAACCTTCTGTGGTTAGTTAATAAATGGCTATTGTGCTTCAGATAAGAAAAGCAGGAAGTCCTTTCTAGCAGAATTCAGTCCATTTCGCTGCAGACTTAACAAGAGGAGGTTGGGTGTGTCGTTGCAGTGTGGCATTTTACGAACTACTTACAGAATTTGAGTCTTGAGAGAGGCCTTGCATGCATAGTTCAAAGCTGGTTTTTCTGCTTTCTGTTCACTCTCCCATCCCCCTTTCAGTGCTGTGCTGATGTCAAAGGATGTGAAGTCACTGCCTGGGGAAGGTATTGGGTGGGGGTAGGAGGGAGAGGCGGGCTGGCAGCGCCTGGCCAAGTTGTCTGTACGCAGAGTTTCTGTTACATCTCTGTTGCTTAACACCGCAAAGGTTCCATGGGGGACACATCTCTGAATTAACGATGAATTGCAGTCAGAAAATATGCAAAAATGATTAGAAAAGAACTTCCTTTAATAGGGTTGTTTGCATTCTTGCCATGGAGCCTAAAAGAGAAATATACTCGTGCTTTGAAATATTGAAATCCATTGTGGGTCGTAATTTCTAACGAAAGATGTTAGCACTTTCATGGAATAGTAGAAAATATTTTGCATTTAAATAGGCTGTATATTGGCATTTGACTTTAAAATTTAAAATGGCAACAAGTTTTCAAAGTGTATATAGATCACTTAATTGCAGTTTGCCTCTTGTAGTTTATACAAAATTTGGGTTCAGAATTTAGCTTAAAAACACAATTACCGTAGTAATTAATAATACTTATATTAAAATATAAGTATCAGGTTAGTAATATACTTAGTTGGTATTTTAAAATATTGTATAAATTTATTGATCAAAATTGGATGAAACAGAAAATGGATATTAAGCTTTATCAAATCACTTTAAAATTTATAATATCAGAGCTATGCCCTAACAAAACAGTTTTAACTGTCAGAATCTCCTTTAAGGACCTGTGTTAAGGAAGGGTGGGGGCAAGATTTCTAGGTGACTAATCGTCTGTATGACTAAAATGCCGGACAAGATTTTTCAGATCCCAGGGTGTACCCGGGGAAGATAAAACCACATGAATACCCAACCTGTTGGAATAAAATGGATGTTACTTTTCTCTCTAAATCCTTGTTTATGAAGCTGGTGGAAATTAATATCCACAATGACCAACTTGTAGGTCGGGCTACAAATTCATTGTTTTGTAGTGCACCCAGGAAAGGGTAAATCTAACCCCAGATGGCATTTAGATATTGTAGTTGCAGGAACCGAACGGGCAAAAACAAAATGTGATTGTGTTTAGATTTAAGTTAGTTCTTAAACACTAGTTAGCGATAAGATAATATTATTGCATATGAAATGTATATATTGATACTTTGAGAGTATTTTCTTATAAGTAACAAATTTTTTTGGTTTGTGAGTTTTCTGATTTTATTAGATATTTAATGTACTAGTCATTTTTTGAATTATGAATTTTTTCTGAAATGGAATCCTTTGATTTTATACCTTATACCTCATTGATTTTTTTTTTTTTTAATTCCAAGACTTGATTATGGCCAGTTTGGGTTTTTTGCTGTTGCTTGAGTCGTTGATGTTTGCTCTCTGATTGTGGAGAGAAAAAGTGGTGAAGTGTATTAACCTGAAAGAGACTTGAGTTTTTAAGAAGGGGTGACCTTTAGGGACCCAAAGCTGACTTCTAATTCAGTGGGGTAATTTCCAATTTAAAACTTGAAGAACGCTTGATTTACTCCCATGGACTTTTCAGAGCGAGCATGTTAATGTGTGGTTGTGCAAAGTTTGTTTTATTTATATGGCTTGTAGATTCTTGATCAACTTAACATCCAGGTAGCGATTCTGCTGTGTGTCCAGTGCTGAGGGTCATTCAACATGACTGCGACACACAGCCCCAGGGGGCCCTGGGGCAGGAGGGACACAGGAAGAGCTAACTCTGGACAGGCGCTGGAGAGCAGGGACTGATGTGATGATGCTGGACAGGGAAGGAAGGGCGAGACACCGAGTGTTACCACTCTCTCTGGGTGCACCATGGTTCTCATTTAGGGAGGATGGGCCTTCCACACAGAAGGGAAAATAACCTGCCCAAGGTCACACAGCCACTAAGTGGTGGGGCTGGAATCCAAACCCAGGCAGTGGTTTTGTTTTGTTTGGAATCTTTTTAAAAAAACAAACTCATTTTAAAATAGAAATGTTGGCTGTTTGTAGAAGCTTGGCCACAGTATTATAATAGTGGTTTTTTCCCAGTGCCTTATCAACATCCATCCGTTTCAGTGGCTTCTTGTATATGACAGTTTTGTGCCCAGGGTTCATTTCTTCATTCATCTTACAAATATTTGTCGAGTGCCTACCACCACATGCCAAGCAGGTTCCTAACTCGGAATATGAAGCAAGCACTGTGGCCCAGCTTGCAGAGTTTACGGTGGGGGGAGGGGGGCAGTCAAGTAAACAAATCAGTAGATCACTGAGCTAGTTAGTAGTCCAGTGGGTTTGATATTTATCTTCTATTGAATAGTCTAGAGTTTGCGATTAATGTGGTGAATTAGCACATCCTAAAAAGTTCAAGTGTGAAAGGAACATACTGAAACAGTGTAAACTTTTCTGTCTGTAGAAGGAGAGAGCAGCACCTGGAACTTCATGGCTGTAAATTTAGCTGATGACTTAAATCCTGTGCTTCCACTGCCGTCCAGGAGAACTGTCTGTGCTGGTGGAAATGTTCTCTGTGCTGTCCACTGCCGTGGCCCCTGGCCACAGGTGACTGTTGAGCACTTAAAATGTGGCTAGTGCAAATGAGAAACCGACTTTTTAATTTTATTTCATTTTAAATTTAAACAGACACGTGTGTCTAGTGGCTACTATATTGGACAGTGCAGTTCTAGACTGGGATTGACAAACTTTTTCAGAAGAGGGCTGGATGAAATATTTTTGGCTGTAATGAAAGCAGCCATAAACAGTAAATAAATGAATAGGATGACCACGTTCCAGCAAAGATTTATTTAAAAAAACAGGTGGCAGGCCAGATTTGGCCCGTGGGTCATAGTTTGCTGACCTCTGTTCTAGACTATTCCTTGAGTTTTTAAATTGCCTGTTAAGAAGAGTAAAGTACCTAAGTGCCGCATAGGCTTTCAGCTGTGATGCATCTTCCCTGCGCTGGATGGCTTGGTGGGATTTCCAGAGCCGGTTAAAGGCAGGGATGGCCAAGCCAAAACGATGTTAACAGCCAGAGAGGAAGAGAGTGATCTGACCCCTTTTCAGCTGGCCTTATTCTGGCCTCAACAAAGTTAACAGCTCTACTCTTGTCCTGGTCGTTAGTAAACTCACCTGTTGTTGAGTCTGTCTTGGAAAGACTGAGAAGTAGCCTCGCTGGGTGGGGAGCTGGGGAGCAAATTATACTTTTTGTGTAAACCCGTTCTTCCTGGGAAGTGTATCTGATTATAAAAAAGTTTTTTTTCTCACAAGTACTTCCTGAGTCACCAGTTCGATAAACGTCTTCACCTTTCCAATAAAAATTTAGAGAGAAACGTGCAAGAGGCAGTGTGGAAGTCAAACCCCATGGTTTCATTTCCTGCTGCACTCAGTAATGGCTTAGCCAGTGTACACAATGCACGTGGATTCCCAGGTGCAGAGTGCTGCTGGGTGTTGTGCAGTCAGTAATATAGTGAGGACAGGGACCTAGGATTCGCTTCATTCCCCAAAATTAGGAACGAAAAATGTTTCAGTGATGACCAAAAATAAAAGACCCTTCAGAAGATCAAACCAGTGAGTCATTGTTTCTGAATAGTGCATCAGCTCAACTCAAGACCTTTCCTTTACACACACCTGTATGTTGCGTAACTGTCACTCTCTATGAAATGATCTTTTAGAAATGCACCTTTCAGCTTATCTGTAGTGACTCTATATGTAAAGTTGTTTCTTTTGTGTTCCTGACTGTGGATCGTAACCAAAGTAACTAAATAGCTCTCTGGGGAGAAGCATGTTTGTGTAAAGCCTGCACACCTTTTGTTCATTAGTCTTCCCTTGAACTTGGGTATAATGTCTGCTCAGAGGTTTCTGATCATGACTCCTGCCTTGCAGCAAAAGCTAAACTCCTAGAATGTTGCCATTAAAGTATGTTAATTGGGTAGAAGAATGAGAGAAAAATAAAGAGATGAGGTTAATAGTCAAGAAAAGGTTGTGTGTTTTTAAACCTAGAGAAGGGACAGACTCCTCAAGGGCAGAGTGGTTTGGGGTATATCCTACTTCTCATCCTACCTCTGGTTCCATATGTCAAACATAATTGCACGGTGGTTCTCTTGTAATCTGGCAGCCCTCTGCGAGTTGTACCAAGCTTTTGTGAACTCGGACCGACTTGTTCCTCCCAGCATTCCTGCCGGGGAGGTGAGCAGGATACGTCCTAGTGTTCCTCCTCCCCAAGGTCACCAGCCTGTAAGGCCGAATCCAGGGCCCCTGCCCCAGCTGCATGTCCCCAAGGTGCTGCTGGTGGCTGTCCCAGAAGGGGGGGCAGCATTTATAGAGCGAGCACCTTCAGTGTGCTGGGCCAGGGCCGCGTCCTCCTAACCCTGTCCTCTCACTGAGTCTGCTTGGCACTGTGAGGCATTATTCCCATTTTGTTCTAGAAGAGAAGGGGAGCCTCCTGCCCAGGGCCACAGAGGATGAATGAAACAGTCTGAGCTCATGCTCTCTCTGCACCACATTAGTGTTGAGAGATGGTTGTAAAAACTTCCTCATCTCATGAACCTTCGGATTGTTCCTATTTTCTGTAGTGTAATATCTTTGAGTGTCTGGAGTTCAGACTCATGTCAGGTTTAAATGAGAGTCTGTTAAACTCTGTGCACACATTCTTGGTGTTGGGGGAAGTTGATAATCTTCCCTGCTGTCTCATTTCACTTACCACATCTGCCAGGTGTTAATTTTTGGCTTAATTTTCTTATCTCCTCCATGAATCACGAATATCCTGAGGAAAGTCAAGGTCAGTTGTGTGTTTCTTGTGACATCTAGCATCATTCCTCGAGTGTAAGCACTCCATCAGTGTTGATGGATTGACAATAAAAAGTTATTTCTCTGAATGACTACTCAGATAACAGTTAATTGCTGTATTTCTTAGCTAATTACTTGATCAGTCAAATAGTACTTGGCAGGCTCATGAGAAACTGTACAAGGTAACTAGTGGAAAAAGAGAACACAGGTGGCCACTCTGCTCTGGGCCTTGCTTCAGACTAAATCTCCTCTTCCCTGTCAGATGAAAGTATTACCACCTAGGATATGGAGACGTGGACAACTCTGAAAAATGGAGTAGTTTCTCTCACTAATGTACTTAAAGCAAAGTCTTTTTAATCTTGGAAAGACATTGGCTAAAGTGCAGGGACCAAGTACAGCAAATAAAATCTGGTTTTGTTTTAGGTCCTTGAATTATTCATAAATCAAAAACCCTTCTAGTTTAAATAAATAAAGAGATGTAACAATCAAATACAATGAGTGAATCTATATCAGATCTTTGTTCTAAAATAACAGAATCAAACTTATGGAAGACACTTTTGGGGCAGTTGGAGCAAGTTGAGTACAGATGCTATGGATGCTGTGGAGTTAGGTGAATTTTCTCGGTGCAGTCAGGGTGTGCTATTGCAGGGAACTGTCCTTATTCTGAGAAGTTGCAGGTTGAAGTGTTGAGGAGCGAAGATGTATCATGATCGCTGCAACTTACTTCAAACCACAGAGAGAAAGATGACTCAAGCAAATGTGCTGAAATAGGAATAATTGTTGAATCTAGGGAAGTAGGTATATAGGTGTACATTCAACTTCTTTGTAGGTTTAAACTTTTTTGTAATGTTTGAGAGAAATATCTTTTAAATGTTCTGCTTTAGAAAAAATGTCCAAAGGAAATGTAATTACTTAGAAATTGTTTCCTAAATAGTGAGCAGTGGTCTTTTATGTTCCAGTTTTGACTTTTCCTATGTTTTTCCTTTCATTCCATTATTGACAAATTGGTCAGTGAAGTAATCAGGCAGGATTATCCTGGGTGATATAATTGGCTATCCTGGGTGGGGTGAGGGAGACCCTTCAGCCTGGCTCCCAGTGGCCCCCTCGATGCTGGCAGCCAGCACAATCCTCTCGTTGCTAACTCATAGTAGCTGCACCATCTTACCCACAGTATTTTTGGAGTGTACGCCTTATTTGATGTTTATTTGAGTGTTTATTGGTCTTTTAAAGTGTAACAGCCTTTAAGGCACACTCGGAGATAAAACCAAGGTTCCCTCTGAACTTGAGAGTGGGCTTAGTGTTAAGGGTGAGGATCTGAAGCCACAGGGCCACGGGCTAGCTGAGCCATCTTGGGCAAGCTACTCACTCTCTGTGCCTGGAAATGGGAATGAAATGAGAATAAGATGACCCACGTCTTTGGGTTTTGTGAGGGTTAAAGGAGTGAATACATGTAAAGTGCTTAAAATGGTACCTGGAGTGTCGTCGACTCTCGAAGTGTTAGTGGTCGCTGTGGTTATCACCCCTTTTCTAGGTCAGATGTGGTACTTTGGAGCCCAGCACCTTAACCACAGCTTGTTTTATTTTTCCACAGCTGTATCACCTGTATTCGTTCATCTTGAAGCTCATCTGTCTCTCTGTCTGGCTCTCTCCCCCATTTACCAAGCCTTTTTTCCTCTTGTAGTTTGCTAGTCATTTCGCCACCTGGAAGAAATTAGTATCTTCAATAATCTGGAGTTCGTACTATGTTCTGCTTGTAGACTGTGTATAAAATTACCTGATAAGATGATCCCAAGCACGATCTCCAGGGCCTCTCCATCAGAGGGCACTTACTGATCCCCGTTTGGGTCCTGTCTTTTAAGTAAAATAAATCAGTATTTATGTACGTTTCCTCCTCCCCCTACTTTTAACTCTTCTGAAGAAAAGAATTTTAGCATAACATTCATAAAGAATTCTATTTTTAGAAGTTAGAGATATTATCTGTGATTAGTCCCAAATGAGATGACTTCACATGTCATTTCCCTTTAGTTGTTTTTAAATGCAGATGTTGCTTTGTGATGCTTTAGCAATTTGACTTCCAAGAGTTTTCTGTCTTACTGTCAAATCCCATTACATTCAACTCCCCTAAATTCCTTTTTTGTGTTGAGACTTTTTAATTGAGATAGTATTTGAATTAAGTGGGATCTCAACTATAACCTTCTATCTTATTGTTTTAAGTTTTAATATTGTAGTATTTCTAATAGAATTTGAACTATTAACACTGTTTGATTAGGTTATTTATTCTCTTCTTTGTCATTGATATATGTGAACTTTTTATACTACATTTCTTTTTTTTTTTTTTAAAGATTTTATTTATTTATTTTTTCCCCCCAAAGCCCCAGTAGATAGTTGTATGTCATAGCTGCACATCCTTCCAGTTGCTGTATGTGGGACTCAGCCTCAGGATGGACGGAGAAGTGGTGCCTCGGTGCGCGCCCGGGATCCGAACCCGGGCCACCAGCATCGGAGCGCGCGCACTTAACCACCAAGCCACGGGGCCGGCCCTTTATACTACATTTCGATTTTTGTCTGCTGGTTGAGTTATTCATGAGCAATGTGTTCTAATTACGGTATTTTGACTTAGATAATTATGAGAATAGTAATGTTTTACTCTGGAGAACAAGCCCAATTCTTCCTAAGTTGCTGATCCCTTATTCTTGGTAGGCTTCAAAGAGGAAGAGGTGGGGAAGGGGGTATGCATTCATGTGTATTTGCATTTGTAGACAATTTTGGTACACGTACCACTAGGAATTGTTTTTTCACCTTTGTGTAGTAGGCCAAGCTTATCGAGGGGTGACATTTGATAACCATGTTCTCAGAACTCCGGAGCTGCGAAGGTGTCCTCGGTCTTTGCAGAGGGCAACGTTCATGGGTGTGGTCCCGGGGACCCTGGAGTCCCAGAGATGCAGGGGCCTGCAGGACCAAAACTGCCTCCTTGAGAATACCAAGGCCTTGTCTGCCTCTTTGTCTGGCCATTTGCCCTGATGGTGCAACAGCAGTGGTGGGTGAAACGGCTCCTTCCGTAGAACAAGGAGTGCTGTCCAGCCAGAGGACACTCTGTGCCCCACCACACCAGTCTGACCTAAGAATGTCCTTGAGGAAGCAGGAAATGGTTGGTTGTATTAAATCTCACCCTTTGCATCCACACCTTCTAATACTGTGTGATGACATGCAGCATTCACATAAAGCCTCCTGGCGTACTGGAGGACAGTGGCTGTCTCGAGGAAAACAGCAGGAGTTTGAGTTGCAAGCTGAACTAGCCACTTTTTTCAGAAACATCATTTTTACTTGAAAGAACAAAAGACAGACAAACCGTGGTTATTAAGCTTTGAGTATTTGACAGACATTTTCTTGAAAAGGAACCAAGTGAGCCTATCAATTGAAGGGAAACAACTGTAACACTGTTTGTTGCCTGTGATAAAATTCGAGGTTGCAAGCAAAAATTTGAATTTTGGAAAACTTGTGTCTGCCAGCGTGAGCTTGACAGCTCCCAGTGCTGAAGACTCCTGGTGATATTAACAGTGGGGGGCCTCTTGATGTGTCCATTGGAAGATTTGCACAACTCCGAGCACCAGCACTTTCCAAATGAGCAGTAAGTGATGCTACAAAACATGCGTGGGCGGGAGAGACATTCAGAGTGAGGCACACGGGGTTCTGATGTAACTGAAACGCCCATTGGTATGGTTTCAGATTCCACATGCAGCTAATCTTGAAGAAACTACCACTTGTTGAAAGCATAGAATCAAAGAAGAATATCCATGGTGTTTTTAAAAGGCTGTTGAAATACCTCCCTTTTTCAACTAAACATGTGTGTGTGAAGCTGGGCTAATTTTTTCATATACTTCAACCAGGATGCCGTATCAAACAAATCGAATACAGAAACAAATGCCAATCTACCTGTCTTCTGTTAAGTCAGACGTTAAAGAGATATGCAAACATATAAAACAGTGCCGTCCTTGCTAATTTTTTTTAAATAAAGTTATTTTCATAATGATATTTAAGTTAACGCAAAATGAGACTATTCTTGTTATTTTAAATGAATTATTAAGTAAATATTTTAAACATTCTCTAGTCAATATCAATAGATGTAACCCACATAATCGAAGCTCTTAGGGTCCTCCAGACTTTTTTAAGAGTGTACGTGGCTCCTGACACCAATGAAAACCTAGGAAATCTCTCTGGCATGGACTGGATATGACTCTGGCCCTGTTTTTACTACGCCTCTATATTTTTTCTCTTTCCTCTCAAAAAAAGTCCCAAATTAAGTAGTTAGCTAATAATGTAAACGGGCCTCTCGGGTCACAGTGAGAGGCAGTGAGGGTGGTGACTGCGTGGTGGGCAGTGAAGTCACCCCCGGACCTGGAGCTGCCCTTTCTGCCTTAGTTTCTGTTGATCTTTTTCTAGTCTTTTTTTAAAAATCCATTTTCAGTTAGTCAAATAATATGTGAATACACCCACCTTTAAATTTTTAAAAAATTGTAAATAAAACCAAAATACCCCCTGGCCTTCTCTCCCAAATCCGTCTCTTACCTTTCCCCTCATCTCAAAGTGAATTGTTTGGAGTTTGCTGTGTGTCATTCCAGACTGTGTATGTGTGTGTGTATTCACATAAATAATATATATTTATTTATTCACAGAAAGTATATAGTATTTTTTGTTTCTTTGTATCTTAAGAAAAACAATTTGACTTGAGAGCAGTTTTAGAAACCTAAATCTTTTACAAGTTTTTAGTATCTCGATAGCTCTTTAAAATAATTTGTGATGCTCTGAGCTAATATTGTTACATTATATTACCCTGTATTGAACTCTATACACTTAAAGTGCATAAACTCTAAGTGTGGTCTCCCCGAGTCTTGCTGCTAATTTGGTTTAAACTCTGCAGCTAGGTGGGCGTCTGGAAGGAGGTGGCTAGTGGAGCACCTGCCAGTGCCTGGGGCTGTCACAGACACTTGACGCCCACAGCCTGGCAGGAGAGAAGCTCTGTGCTCCTTTTACTGGTGTCAAAAATGAGTGTCCACTAGTTGACCTAACCGAAGAGTGAGTGACAAGGCCAGAAGAAACCTCACATTGTCTGCAGAATTCAGGCCACTTCTGCTGTACCAAGCTGCTGGAAACATGGATTTTTGTTTCTGCATGCGTGAGACCTGGTCCTAAGGAGACATTTTGCTTTAGAGAGCATCGCTGCTCCCTCTGTGTCTGCTTTTTAAAATATTTTACTAGATGTTGAAAATATTGAAGTCTAGTGAATTTGGTGACCCACCCCATCCTCCTACACACACACACACACACGCACGCACACGCACACACACACTTCTTCCTAAATTAGATCCAGTCATACCAGAATCCAGAGCTATCAGATCCAGTTTTAAGACCTAACAGGGGCACTTACACCTTCCTGTAAATATGTTGGGTTTAAAATTTTGTTGTTGTTAGTGCTGTCACCTCCTAGGGACCCTGTGTCCAGCAGAACATAACCCTGCCCAGTCTTTTTGAGCCATCCTCTCACCTTCCTGCGCTGTATCAGACAATGCTCTGCTGCTATTCATAGGGTTTTCAAGGCCAATTTTTTCAGAAGTGGGTGACCAGGTCCTTCTTCCTAGTCTGTCTCTCTGGAAGCTCTGCTGAAACGTGGGTGACCCTGCTGGTATTTAAAATACTGGTGGTGTAGCTTTCAGCATCAGAGCAACACGCAGCTGCCACAGTATGACAACCAACAGATGGGTGGTGTGGTTCCCTGACCGGGAAACGAACCCGGGCTGCAGAAGTGAGAGCGCCAGATCTTAACCACTAGACCGTCAGGGCTGGCTAGTTTTAAAATGCATTTGATTGACTTCTTTTCAGGAGAATTGAAAGAAGGGAGCTTAGATTCACATTTCAATCTAATATCCCTGAGGACCAAAAAAAAAAAGCAAATTTCTCCTTTTATTTTATCCTTCGTTAAGAAAGATGCTATGCCAGTAGAAAACGTGAGTGACTGTCCAATGAGTGAGAGCTTTTTCTTTTTTAAGAATCTAGTAAATTCAGAAACTTTTTTCTTTGCAATAAAGTCACAAATGACATTATATTGAAAAAGTGTTCTTAATCTTAAACAAAAGCTAGCTTAAATTTACACTTTAAGCCAAAATTAAACTTATGATGTCCTGAAATTTTTTACTTATCTTCCTTTCCTCCCTATTTCCTCCCCTGAAGAATGCCTTTCTTATTTTAACTCATTTATTTTCCAGGTGAGGCCTTTAGGTATTGAAACTGACCTTTTTTTTTTTTTTTTTGTGAGGAAGATCAGCCCTGAGCTAACATCCATGCTAATCCTCCTCTTTTTGCTGAGGAAGACTGGCCCTAAGCTAACATCTATTGCCAATCTTCCTCCTTTTTTTCTCCCCTTTTCTCCCCAAAGCCCCAATAGATAGTTGTATGTCATAGTTGCACATCCCTCTAGTTGCTGTATGTGGGACGCCGCCTCAGCATGGCCGACAAGCGGTGCCTCGGATCCAAACCCAGGCCGCCAGTAGCGGAGCGTGCGCACTTAACCACTAAGCCATGGAGCCGGCCCCGAAACTGACCTTTTTTTAAGGCTTGTAAACTTTCTTTGGGTTGACTTTTCTTATTCAGATAGCGCAGTATCAATGGATATGAATCCTGCATTTTTTACTTCTAAGTTTTGTGCATCAGTTAATGTAAACTTTCAAAATATTAATCTTGAATTTTTGCATTTAATTTTGATATGAGTTGAAGTTATCAGTATCCAGTTAAATGAACATAGATTGTCCCGCCTACATAGATTGGAAAAAATATCTTTTGGTGGGGGGGAGGTTGCATGTGTGTGTTTATATAAAGCCAAATATCAACTTGTAAAAACGAGTTCAGTCTGTAGTCTTGCTATTTAGTATATAGGCTTAAACATTTGCTTATTTGAGAGTTTTTTCTATTTTAAAAAAGGAGAGCCTTTAAGTGAAATGTAAGCTAACTTTGGAGCCCCCAAAGTAATTTTAACACTCTTCTTCATGTTTAAATATTTTAAAAAATAATAAAAGGAAGTTTAAGAAGCATGTTCAGTAAAGCATTGTTTGGTGGGAAACAGGGACTTATCAGCCAGTTAATAGCCTTAACTATGGCATCCATAGAAACTCAAACATGCTGCCCATGTAAATATTTATACCCGTTAGGAGTGTGCAGAACTGAGGCAGGGCAGCCCAAGAGCTGATGCAGTTCAGGCATCCGTCATCAGTGTGTGATTTCTTGCATATTATCTGGTACACCAAGCATTACCGTCATTCATTTCCTCTAGAGTTTTTCAAAATTGTATAGCCTCAAGAAAAGTTGTTTTTGGAGACCATTTTACTTGGAGCATTTCAGTACTCCCCATCGGCAGCATGGTAGATACCCAAAGGAGAATGGGTAGACTGTTACGGTTTGTCATTAGCACCAGGAACCTTTTTAATCTTCAAAGCTCCTTGCAAGTGTTCATTAACCGGTCCTCTTTCCTATGAGGTAGCAAACAGGTATTATTAGTCCCATTTTTACAGTTGTGGAAACCAGAGCAGAAAGGTTCCCCGCCTTGTCTGAGTTCACTGAAGGAGTTGGTGACAGAGACCGGACGAGCATTTGGGTTTTGCGACTCAGCTTCTGGGCTCACACCTCTGCGAGCGTGCACTGGGGCTGCTCTTGCAGGTCCCTTTATCACAGAGATCTATCTACGCAGGACTTGCTGCTCTCAGTTTTTTATAGTGGTGTAGAGTGCAGTGCAGCCGAAACCAGGTTAGTTGATCTGATTGTGTCATCTAGAAAAACAAGAGATGCAGATTCTGGGTCACGAAGGTAAGGCTGTACCTTGAGGGTTTGTGGTTATGGGTGAAATTAAAGGATGCTTAAATTGTGCCCACTTGCCCTATAGCACAGCTTGGAAGCTCCTGTTGAAGAAACACAGACTCTGTGACTCTTTTCCACTTGGTTTAAGGACTTTGCACATCCTGAGAGATTCCCGTTGGAGTTGCATTTTCAGCACAGCTGATGAGAGTGTTTCAGTGCTAAACATAAACTTGCTGTTGGTAAAGAGTCCTCCTGAGTAATTCTTAGAATTTAGTGCAAAATTAGATCTATTGTTCTGTTGGTAGTAACAGAGTATGGAGCTTTTGGGGGCTTGGGCAGAGGTGCATTCTTTATCTGAAAACTGGCTGTTTTAATATAGCATTTGTCCAAGGGAAGCAGTGGTAAGAACTGTTTCTTGGTGATGTATACAATTGAGGGGATGTTTACATTGTAGTAAAAAAAAGTATGAACTCATGCTCACAATTTCTATAAAGCTCTGTGAATGTTTCCTTCCTCATTCTTTGCTTTCAAGCCCTCTGTATGTGTGCTCCTGTTGATGTCAGCATTGTAGTATAGCAAACCTGCATCCTTCGTTGTGCTTTCAAATGAGGTTAAAATTAAGACTGAAAAATTGTAGTTAACTGAGTTCATCAAAAGGAAGGAAATCTTTATGGAATATACCTAACACAGAAAGGAGAACAAAACTTAGTTTTGACCTTCTGCCGTACTGCCACCTAAAGCTTTGTTTCATTCCTTTGACTAATATTTAGAAATCACCACCTCGGTGGTTGGCGCTGTGCTTGGCGCTGAAGGTCCATGCGTGCGCCCACTTCAGACGGGCACAGAGGAGAGAGCAGGCCCTGTGGGCAGGCGGGGCCTCACTGGAGAAGTGATTCTTGCTAAGCTTGTTGGTGGTCCCAGAGTGCAGTCAGGGACATGGGATGACTCATTCAGCACACTGAGGAGTGTGTTGGGAATGGGGGGTGGTGATGTGGTGAGAGAAATCCTGGAAAAGCATTCATATCCAGCAAGTAGCATCTCTTTATGGACTGATAATGGAGAGCATCAGAGAGCGATTAAGGGAAAAGGCAAGATGTAGAGCAGTGGTGCAGAGTGCCACCTTTGTCATTGCACGAGGGAGAGCTAAGAATGTATTTGTTATGGTTCCATAATGAAACTCCAAAGATAGACAGGAAACTAAAAGTGATACCTTTGGTGGGGGGATGCAAGGGTTTTCACCGTGTGTGTGTGTGTGTGTGTGTGTGTGTGTGTGTGTGTATTTGAACCGTGTGAACATATTACCTATTCAAAAAATTACATAAAGAGAAGATGATACAGCATTAACAGTGGGGGCATATACCGATTCCTGATCTTCATAGTCAGAAATCAGGGGTTGCTATCTTTCTATGTCTTTGAAGTTATTGCTATGCTTTTAGCCAGTTAACTGGCTAGAACACAGTATTGAGAGACCAAGATCATGGATTTGGACTTGAGACATGGCCAGAAATTAACTTTGCTCGTCTTTATCCTGGCGTGCGCACTCTCAGCTCTTGCCCAGCCTGTTTGAGTGCACACCCTCATTCGTGAGGGCAGCAGAGCACGAGGATGCAGGTGGATCAGGCAGGGCGGTCACTCCTCAGCTTCCTAAGGAGGGCCTCACTCAGATGGTATCCCTCTGGTTGGACTGACCTTTCGTGGTCGCATCTCATTTAGTTGAACCAGTTTTGCTGTATTTCACACAGTGTCACTGTGTGGTCAGCCCTGTTTGTTTCTTGGTTGTGAATGGTTAAGTCTGGGAAAACCAGAATGTTCAGTGTCATCCTCAGCAGAGAGGGTTTTCAGAAATTTCTAGGGCAGGAGAAAGAATTTAAGAAGGAAGCTGGGGAAGATAGGGCCTAATGGCTTTGATTTTCCTCGTGGCACGGAGTGGGGGCCTCTGCTCAAAATCAGGGGGAAACAGTGGGAAGTGTGATGAATGAAGAGGGCGCTGACCAAAGATTGGTGAAGTATGGAGTGGCCTGAAGGGCAGAGTCCAAGGAGGCCATCGTGACTTTGTCACAGCACAGTCTTTCTGTATCTGGATTCCAGGCCCTTATCATAGATGTGCTTTGCAAATAAACATCTTTGCCCAGTCTGTGGGTGTCTTTTCACTTTCTTGATGGCGTCATTTGCAGCACAAAAGTTTTTAATTTGGGTGAAGTCCAAGTTATCTCATTTGTCTTTTGTTGCTTGTGTTTTTGGTGTCATATTTAAGAAACCATTGCCTAATCCAAAGATTTGCTCCCATGTTTTCGTCTAAGAGTTTTATAATCTTAGCTCTTACATCTGGTCTTTAAACCATTTTGAGTTAATTTTTGTATGTGGTGTTAGGTAAGGGTCCAGCTTCATTCTTTTGCATGTGGATATCCCGTTTTCCCAGTGCCATTTGTTGAAAAGACTGTTCTTTCCCTGTTGAATGGACTTGGCTCGCTTGTTGAAAATCAATGGACCATAAATGTGAGGGTTTATTTCTGGATTCTGTATCCTGTTCCATTGGTCTATATGTCTGTACCACAGTCTTGACTATTGTAGCTTTGTCGGAAGTTTTAAAATCAGGAAGTATGAGTTCTCCAGCTTTGTTCATCTTTTTCAAGATTGTTTTGGTATTTGGGTCTCTTGCATTTCCATGCGAATTTTAGGACCACTTTGTCAAGCGCTCCTGGCCCCTTTCTGTAGCCCTGTCCGGGCCAGGATTGGTTAGATCAGGATGGTGCGGCCCAGACTCTCCCTGGCAGCTGCTCTGACTTGAGGGGAGAACCCGCCTCTATGGGGAGTCTGGGGCCTTGGCCCGACGTGTTCTACTAAGAACCTCCAAAATGTTTAAGTTTCTGAAGTCTTAAGATTCGTCATAAAAAGCTATTTGAATTTTGTATTCTATCTCGTAATTATTACAGTTTAGTGTAAAAATGTTTAACGTGATTTAACGGCATTGTAAAACTGGTGTTCCGGGAAGCATATCATGTTTATCTTGTGGCTTTATGCACCCCACAGAATGTATGCCCCAGTTTAAAAGGCCCAGCTGAGGAGAAACCTGCCGTTAAGCTTTTGTATTTGTAAAGGTGGTTTCTTTGACCATCCACCATCTAACCTCTATCACTCTTTTCTATTGATTGTTGAGATAGATTTAGATCTTGTCAATCTTCACCATCAAAAAGATTTAATTCTTACAGGATGAAATCCATTTCATTCCCCAAGTTATCTTTTTTTGGAAAATCAAGTTCTTGGCCAGGAAGCACAGGTACTTAGTTTATCTAGGTTCAGGTGTACCAAAGGTGGCGGTCCAGGGTCAGTTTTCAAACACCTCTGTTGCTCTGTGGCAAGGCCTTTACCTGTCAAAGGCAAAAAATAAAGGTGATGTCATGTGGGTTTTTCATAAAGCTAAATTTATTCACGTAATAGGACTATCCTTTATTCTAAGTTTGTCCTTTTTGGTGTTAAAATATCTTTTCTGTTATGATTTTTTTTTAATGTTCTCATTTGTTAGGATGGTAAGCCAATGTCAGTTTTCAAGATTCTTTGTGAGATTTTACTGGTCTGTGAAATCCTAATTCCAGAATATCGTTTTAAACCACAAATCCCAGATTTTTACCTTGTTTACATTTAGAATTACCACATAATATTTCAGACAATTTATGTAACTCAAAAAGCCCATTTTTTATTCATTTTATGTGAAATGTCCAGAATAGAGAAATCCACAGAGAAAGAAAGAGATTAGCGGTTTCCAGGGGCTGGGGGTAGGGGGGATGGAGAGTGATTACTTAAAGGGTATGGGGTGTTCTTCTGGGATAATGAAAAAGTTGTGAGACTAGAGAGGGTGGTTGTACAACATTGTGAATGCACTAATGCCAGTGAATTGTACACTTTAAAATGGCTAATTGTGTGTTATATGAATTTCACCTCAATTTTTTTAAAAGCTCATTTTATTCAATGGTGTAATTATATATAAGGCCAGAAAGTGAGAGGGGAGAGTGTTTTATTCAGGTTGTACAAATTCAGGCAAGTTTAAGGATGTATGCTTACACACACATAGATACGTATATATTATTAATTTGTATCTCTAAGCATAATATTAGAAGCTGATTAGGTAAACAAACTTTCTGCTTTCGAACAGCAGAAAGGGTATGTCTTAACACTCCACTGAGACTCAACAATATTTTTTATTCTCACCTCAGAAACAGTCTACGTTGTTTGTGGCCCTGTTCTTAGTGTTTACTGGGATGCTGGCCACCATGCTGGAGGCAGTCGGTTGAGTTCTGTCCTGTAAACCTTGAAAGGGGGCGTGAGATTTGTCCTCCCCTTCCCCAAAAAAAGAAAGGAAGAGGAAAAACACCCTACGTTATTTTTAAGTGAGTAAGAGTCCTTATTATTAATTCTGAGTACAGCATTTTTTTAGAGTTTCTTTCCCTGCTGCTTCCAGAAGGAAACCCACAGAGGGAACTGCCGGGTTAGGGCCCGGCCTAGACTTGGGGTTCTGGGGCGACCTGAACACTCATTACTGTTCAGGTTTCTTGGTTGCCTGCAATACTTGAGCTTGTCGCCATGACTTCAGTTAAAATACTGTTTGTGCTTTACTTTTAACAGAACATTAAGATCCCTTATAATATTCTGTAAAGTTAGATTTTTTTCCAACAAAGATGATTTTTCCACTTAACTTTGAGTCTGTGTTTGTAAATGTGTTGTGTTTTGTCAGTGTTGAGATGGTTTTCCATGCATCGACCCTGATCACAGAGGAACAGTCCCCTGGTCATACAGGGGAAAGAATTCAGATGCTGGGCTCCTCGTGGCACCCATTCCTGACCCCCAGGCCCCAACTCCTGTCACCTTTAAGTGGTGCCTTCAAATTGCGTTTCTTCACCATGATGAGCAGCTCATTCCCACTTTTGTTGTTTTGTTGTTGTTGTCATTGTTGTTTTCTGCAGTATTGAAATTGTACTCCTAGAAATTGAACACTGATTTAGTGTCCATAGTGACAAGAAAGATAAGTTTCCAGAAGTTGTTTCTATTTAGTCCTCTGCTGCCACAGCTGATTCCTTGGCGTTCTTGCCTCCTAAGAGCCAGAACTGAAATTAGGACATGTGTGGTTTATCTGAACATCAGATTCTGTGAATATCATTGTCGTAAAGAAAACATCTGCTTTATTCAGGCCTGTCGTCGAGGCAGAAGATCTCAGATAGCTTTATGACTCAAAGAAAAACTGAAGTGTAATTCCTAAAAATGCCAAATTGTTCTCCCACTTGCTCTTCAAGACTCGATATGCTATAGTCCATAGGACAGAGGGAATTTCCAAGTCCATTCATTCAGGTTCCTGTTATCAACTCATATTTTACAACCCCTGGAACATTTTGTTTCAATGAAATCTTCAGTTACCATAAGTAGAATTGCGTAGGGTTTATGAACTAGACGCTGCTCTCTCTCAACGAGACCAGGGTTTCACTTAAACTGACAAAGGATGATCTGCCTTGGAACTGTAAGCAAATTCTCAACTGTGGCTTTCTTTGAAAGTTCTGACCTGATTCGGTCCTGCTTTGAGGCTGACGACGGCCAAGGATTGGCCCAGATCAGCATAAATGAGAGCAGCAGAGAATTCACCCCACATAGTGCTCCTGATGGGACACGCCTGAAAGGAATACTGCGACAGGCTTTGTCTTCATGCTACACACGTCAGATGAAATGGATCATTTCTAGCAAAGGGATTTAGTTAAAATTTAACATAATTGTGTTATTCTATACAAGAAAGCATGTGATTACTATGAAGTTGGGTCAAATTATAGCTCTCATATCAGATTCTTGAGTTTAAAGGTGTAAATGGAAAATTCAAGTCCATAAAGCAGGGGACACAAAGATAAGCAAGAGAGCCTGCCCTCAGGGAGTTTAGGACTAAGAATGATGAGAAAAAAACATAAATATCCACAATGGAAAGTCAGAAGGAAACGGCACTTGTCGGGGGCGGGGGGGGGGCCGGGGGGGCGGAGCAAGAGATGAGGAGATGCTAAGTAGGTGTTTACCATCAGGTGGCATTTGCCGAACAGCTGGGCTTTCAGCGATTGGGATGAGATTGGGGGCGAAGGGGAGCCTGGCAGAGCAAAGCACACGAATGTTGAATAAATGGCAGGGGGTGCCGGTAATGGGGGCAGGGGTGGATGTATGGCCCTGTTGGGGCCTTATGTAAATATACTCTTCCAGCACACATTTCTAAGCACTTTTGTGTCCGATACCTATCATTCATGGGTGAAAAAGATAAGCCAACAATCCGTGTGCAAATAACAGTGCCATATGTATGCACAGGAATGGCAGCTGTGCAAGAGTGTTGACGGTGCCAGGAGGAAGGGTGCCTCGCTCAGCTTTGGGGAAAAGAGGTGTGGTGTTGTTTGTTTTGTTTGTTTTACCACAAATGAAATATTGTCCTTCTTGTTGGTATTTATGATATATTAATGTATGACTTGCTTACATATTTATATAGGATATTATTCATATTTTGGCTACTTCCAAAAAAGAATTTGATATGGCCTAAAATATTTAGAACATATGCAACAGTATATCAAAGGAAAAAAATTTACCAGAAGCCAGTTTGGAGGGCCAATTCAACTTTTGAATGGAGTTATTCAACATAGTCTCAGAAAAAATTTTAGACTATGAATGGGCCAGTGGGCACAGCATCTTTTTAAGCTTCCTTCTAGTTTATGAAGCTAAAACCATTGCAGGTGCACAAAGGAAGAGCTTACCTTCCGGTTTGATTTGTAAGATGAGACATGCCACCTTATCATTTACATTCCTTAAAATAAGTAGAAAAATTAGTCTTTATTTACACTGGTTAAAGTTCAGTTTAATTTGTCCAAAGACATTCTTATTTTATCAGCAATATTATGATGTAGATTTGAAGGCAAAACTTCAAAGAACTAATTGATAGCCTGGGATTGATGGAGAGATTCTAACACTGGGCTCCTAAATTGTAGTATTTGATTTATAGAACCAAAGACTGGCAGGGGATCAGCAAAGGCTGAGAGGAATTGTCTGTCTGTCCTCTTAGTGAGAGAAACAGAATGTACAACAGAGGTAGAGTGATCCTGCTCCATTCAGGACAGTGGATGGAGACTTCAGAGCCTGCACTTTGTTAACTAGTAACAGTCAACATAGAAATCTGTAAATTAGGCAAAATAGGGGATTTCTTGTTTTGTTCTTTCCTTTATACTGTAGGGTAGCTCTGGATTCGTCTGAGTGTGGTAGGCACACACCGCAGGTGGCACAAGAGATGATTTTAAGTGATTCAGAGTTGCACATTGTTTTAGTAATTATATATTGATGAATATAAAAATATATAGCATGTCAAATCCATGATTTCTTGGGTTATTATTGCTTAGGACAGGGCTTAGTAAAGAGTGTGTCCATTTAAAGAAAAACACCGAGTAAATAATAGCATGACTGTGCACAGATACGGCAAAAATTAAGAAGGTATTCGTGAATGCCTAAAGCGTGGGAAACCCTGGGATGGGCCCATGCTGTGTCCATTCCAAGAAGATTGTTCTGAAGAGCCCTTCCAGTCTCGTCTGTTTGGTTCCAAGCATAGGAGCCTCGGTGGAGCTGGACTTGAGGACTGAAGAGTCTGGATTCCGGCAGCCCTGGGAGGGAAGGGGGCCGCCAGCAGCACAACTCACCTGTCCATCACTTCCATCCTTCCTCTGTCATGGCTTGTGCTCTTCCTCCAGCTCGCACCTCGGCTGTCACAGGGCCCTAAGTCACCGGGTCACTTCTCTGGGTCTCTCTTAGCTTTTGCTCAGCAAGTTACTTAACCTGCTGAGTAACTTCCTTTGCTTGCAAAATAGGAAATAATAACACATCTCCCTCATGGACTAGTTGTGGGTATTCAGTGGGACGAGGTGTATGAGCACGTGGCGACAAAGAGTCTGGAACGTACTAAAATCAATAATGTTGGCAGTGACAATGATTAGATCTACCCCTGTCTTCCCATAATTCCAAATTCAGATTTCAGTTAGTGGAAACTGATCTTTGGTAGCTTCAGTTTGCAGAAGAAAAGCTTTGACTTGGCCACAACATTGTCCTCAGGTCAAGTTGTTTACTGTAGCTGCCTGTGAGTGGGGTCCAGGTGTTCAGAAGCCCAGTCTGCCCCTCTGGGCCATGGCGGGCTGACAGGCTCTGGGCACTGCTGTACGTAGCGGGCATTGGGGTTTTTATTAGTGTGAGCACGGAGGCCGAGCTCCCGCGCTAGGTTGGTTCTCAGCCCTGCTGGTGGTGAGAAGTCTTGGCCAGCTTGGTCAGACTGAGCTGATGTTTTAAGAAGGTAGGGTTACTGAAGGTCAGCTTCAGTCTAGGAGATTCCTAGACTCTGCAAGTTTGGCAGAAGTTGCTGCAGGATCACAGAGTGGCCTGAAACGACTGATTTAATTATGTAGTTTGATAATTCTTCAGAAACTACCTCCCTGGGCAACCCACTGCTAATTTTGCATTCATTCCTGGCTCTGGTCATCTAGCCCAGAAAACCCCTCCCTTAGGGTTCATTTGGTTTTTTTTTGAGAGGACACAGTAGGATGGAGTAAGAGACCTGAGTGTGAATCCGTCTCTGCCAACTGATTGTCAAGTCAATTAACTGTTCCAAAATGGAGTCTTCTCATGGGATTGTTATAAAGAGCAGGCAGCATGGTGTTTGTAAGTATGCTGTCGAAAACATCAAAGCACTATAAATACGTTTTTGTTTTAAATTTTCTCTCTAATATGGCAGAGTGATTTGGTTTTTACTTCCCATCTTCATTGAATCCAAAGTTTAAAAATCGTCAGTTCCTCTGATGGACCAGACATGGTCAGGACAGTCATGTCACATGTGAAGAGTCACCTTGAAGGTCTGAGCAGAGTGCTGCATGTTGACTTGCACTCCAGAAGCGTGTCTGTGGAGCTGGGGTGCCCTTGATTTCGTCCGATCCTCATTGTCTACATGCTCAGGACATTGGTGTCGTCTGTGAGGTTAGAAGCAGCGACAGCAGTCCCGAGGCCAATTTCAGGAGGAAGTGGTCTTTTCAATCTAGACAAAAAATAGTCTTCTCAAAAAAAGGAGATGAAGAAAGATCATGACATTAAGTGATCTCTTGATTAGGCCTCTAAGTGTGGCTCTTGATATCCCCCAGGCCACCTGTGGTTGAATCTGAGTATTTTCCTCTCTAGTTCATGCAGCTGTTCCCAGAGATGCAGCTCAAGGAGAATTCTCTTCCTAGACTCAGGGTCTAGTAAGTGAAACTTAAGAGGCCCATTGCCATTCCTGGCGTCCAAGTCTCTTAAAATTATGAGGTCATATAATGCATGCTTTGGGCCATTCGTACAGAGGATTTATGCATTAAGATACCAATTTTGTTTTATTGAGGATCTGAATGGGAATTAGAGGAGTGAATCTTTATTACATGCTGGGAAAATCAGAAATTAACCCTCTAATTGACTACCACTACCCTTTCCTCTGCCAAGATGACTGCCAGAAAGGTATGAGAAAAAGTCCTCAAATCTTGGAGATTCACTTTCTTATATTCAGCTCACTTGTGAGCACGTGATAAAATAGCCTCAGAGAAGGGTGAGAAGGTCTGGCAGGATCTTCTGTTTTCCTTCCCTTTCTTGCCAGATTCCTGGAGAAGCGTTTTACTTTTGGAGCATATTCAAGGCGCATGCACAGTAAGGGAAAAATTGCAACATTTGTCTTTTGGGCTTGGGGTCTCTGAGTCCAGCCTGACTGATGGCCTGCTGGCCCCAGAACTGTTCCTTATAATGTGAGGATAGGGCGCCTTGGCCGGGGCCATCTAAGGAAGACTGGCAGATGCAGCGAGCTGCAGCGTTCGGTGTCCGTGGAGTGAGGGGAGGTAGGGGGAGGGAAGCCTCAGGGGCAGCAGTCAGCTGAGAGCTTGTAGGTGAGTGACACCAAGGAACTGACACAGTCTACACTCCACAGTGACTTCCAGCTGGGGGCACATTTTACAGTCAGCTAAGTATTCAAGAGAATTAAGTAGAAGGAAAAGTTGGTGATTCGGATATTTGGTTGGTGGTCATGTTATTAAGTCAGATTTGGAGTTAAGGCAAAATTCTAGATGTTTGACAGTTCGTTGGAGGGTTCTTTTGTACGTCCCCCTTCCTCATCTATCATGTGGGCTATGGGGAGCTTGGCCTGTGCCGAAGTGTTTTATATGAGGCACCACTGATTTTGATTCACAGATTTTGTCATTGAAGAATTTTAAGGTCTTAGAAGTAATGTTTTGTTAAGGTTTCTGAGGTCTCCTGGGTGACAGACACAGTCTTTATCTTGACCAGGAACCATGAGATGGCACTTCTCCCTGTAAGGGACAGGTGGTATGTGGGGACCACCCTGGGAGGTCTAGAAGGGCTCGTGGCCTGCTGGCCAGTGCCAGGGTGGAGGCCAGAACTGTCCCCTCACAGGGGTGCTGCTTGTTGGCACAGGCTGGTGAGAGGCTCTGAGGCCACACTGCCTGGGCTCAGACACCAGCCCTGTCACTTCTGAGCCATGTCATCTTAACCTCTGTACGGATCTGTTTCCTCTTTGGGTAACAGGGATAATAGTAGCCCTCACTGTGGAGTTGTGAAGAGTTATGGTAATACTGAGCATATAGTAAGTACTAATAATGGTGAGCTATTGGTATGCCTTAAAAGAATTAAAAGTGAAAATCGTACAGAAAATTAGTGAGATAAAATACAATGAGAAGTTAGATTTTCAAAATTGTTTAAGGATTCTTTAACCCCAAGCAAAAATAAATAAGAAGCTTAGACTTGCAGCTGAAAGCAAGTAAAATGCTCTAAGCTGTTGAAGCCACGCAGCTGAGCAGGTTTCAGCTGAGCTGTGGATGGAGTGCTGAGGCTGGAAGTCCCTTGACTGCAACTGTAGCCCCCGTGGAGAGCCGGCGGGAGCGGGCACCCAGGCCCCACCGCAGCAGCCGGCAAAGTCTGCCCTGCCCTCCTCTTCTTTCTCCGCTCCCAGCCTGCCAGCCTTTAGACTAAAATCTGATTCTAGGATCATGCACACATTTATAGCTAGTTTTTGTGACCTTCAATCCTGATTGTAAATGAGTCATTCTGTTATTTTGGAAATGTATATTTCAGGGATCTGAAGATAGTTCTTTATCAAAAGGCTATTTAAACCATAAATTTGTTTAAATATAATATCTCAATGTTAAATGTCTGGGGTGTTGCACACATTTTTCTAGGCTAGCAAAATTTAAGGATTATTTCCATAATTTTAAAAGTTATATTTACCTTTATATATGCACTACTGTATATAAACAAATTAAACAAACGTGGTTCTTCTAACTTCAGCTTTAAATCCTAAAAGAAATAGAGAGTAAAGATCTGTTAGGCAGATGCAAAAGAAAAGCAGAGGTCATGGTGTTAATAGTGGGCAAAGGTGAATTCAAGGCAAAGATTCCGTGAGACAGGATTGCTCCATCATGCTAAAGCACAGGGTCCATAGGACGCCAGAACCACCATGAACGTCTGAGGCCCAGATGGTGTAACGTCAAGAGCTCAAGGGGCTGTCGGACAGAATTGATAAGGCCCCTGGTGGGGGGGGGAGGCGCCTGGACCCCTAGCCCGGCACAGGTCAGATGGTGACTACAAGTTAGCACGAAGAACCAGGAGAGACTTCAGAGAACAGTGCTTACGAAGTTTTTAATTTTAACATATACTATAGTTCACGGAGAAAACCTCTGTGATATCCAGAAAGTTGAAATAAGTAAAAACTATATTTTCATAACAATGCAATAAAAATAGGAATAAATACAGAGGTAGAAACCAGGCCTCCCTAGCAGGCCCTCGGGACAGAAGGCGCGTTGCTGCTGGCACGGCCCCAGCTGGCGGTCCACGTGGGCCTTGGCACTGCTGGTTCCTCCTTCGCATTCACAGTCCAGCCCGGAGTCTTTTCCATGGCCAGGACTCCCAGGCCCCATAACCCATCACTAGGGTTTCTTCTTTCCTAAAATTGTTTTCTTTGTTGGCTTTTTGGTTTTTGTTTTTACTTGTTTGTCTCCCCGACTGGAGTGAAACCTCCATGAAAGTGGGGGGCCTTACCTGTCATATTGGTAAAGTTTATCCTCAAAGTCCGGAATGCTGCCTGGCACTCAGTAGACTTTGAACAATATTGTCAAATGAACTTAATAACAGTACCTGTGTTGCAAGGACTGTTCTCAGCACTTTACATCTGTCATCTCAATTACTCCTTACCTTCACCCTTGAAGGAGGTACTGTCGTCGTCCCCATTGTGCTGTCGGGAGGCCGAAGCACAGGCTCAGCACACTGCCCAAGAATTGACAGCCGCCGAGGAGGACTGAGACTGGGGCCAGGCTGTCCGACTCAGGCTGGTGCTCTCATCTGCTGAACCACCGATGCCTCCAGTGAATGAAATAAGGTGATGACTTAGAGAATTAGTGCGTAAACATAGAGATTAAACAAGAATGAAAAGAAATTATTTAAACACTTGAAAAGATAAAAGGACCAAAATAAAGAATTAGTGTATTTTATGAAGACAAAAGCAGAAATGAATGAATTAGGAAACTAAAAAAAAAAAAAAAAATGAAACCCGAGAGCTAGTTTTGGAAGTGGAGTGGGCAGTGGGGCTCAGGGCGAAAGGGAAGGTGAACGAGAGAAGCCTCCAGCTCGCCTAGTGAAGAAGGAGAGAAATCGTAGTGTGCAGTGAGTATTAATAGGTCAAAGGAAAATAAATGGGAGCATCTCCATAAATCTGAAGATGGCATTTGGTAAAATTCAACTTCCATTCTTGATTTGTGGTTTGTTTGTTTTTAACTTTTTGAAATAATTTCTAATTTATAGAAAGTTGAAGAATGGTAGACAGAATTTTATCAAGTTTCACCCGTTTGTCGATGTTTTGCCACATTTGCTCTGTTGTTTCTCTCATGTATATATTTGTGAGCACAGGGGTCTTACCAGCTCCTCCCCGCCTCAGGGCCCTGGGTTCCCTTTTGCCTCACTCTTCCCAGGAGGCTCTTCTTGTCTTCTCGAAGGGAAGGGAAACCCCGGGTGCAGGGCTCATCTCTTTGGGTTTCTGTTGTCTTTTCTTCTTGATCCTATAAATCCTCACTGTTTTGTGAGCTCATTGCTGCCTTTAAACAGATCTTTTTTTTTAACCATTTTCTCAAGCTTTTCTTGCTGCCTCAGTGGGAGGTTGCTTGTTACCCACTCTGCCATTTCCAGAAGCAAGGTCCCTGGTGGTACAGAAGCTGACACTTGCCCAGCTCTCCAGATGAGAGACCTGTCTTTTTGTACTCACAGGGAGCAAAGGGGTCCTCAGAGGCTATGAAGTACCTGTCCACCAGTCCTCCCGTTCTTGGCCCATCTGCACGCCTGCTTCATGGTGCCTGTGGTCATCCTTACCCCGGGGCTTTTGAAGCTTCACCGGCCCACCCCAGGTTGCTTCTCTGCCATCCCACAGCCACACCACTGTCCTGCCATCCCTCTTTCCTGAGCTGTCTGGCCAGCCTCCTCCACCTGTTCTCCAGCCCAGCAGTCCCGTTGCCTTGAAGGTGTAAGCCCTTTACAGAGATCACTGCTTTTTTAGTGAGGTTTTTAGAAGGGAGTAGAACTAAATAAATGTGTTCCATCTTCTAATGTTATTTTTTTTAAATAAAGAACACCATGAAAAGATGGGTTTGATTTATTAAATTATAGCACACATTCTACAGTGAGCTTCCAAACAATTAACAATGATGTTGGTCTATTTATTGATCTACAGGGCATTCTTGACATAGGGTTAAAGTAAAAAACAGAGGAGCATATGAAGCACGATTTTCAGTAGCTTATTATACGATTCAGCACATCTCTGTACACGGAGAGAGCCCCCCCACCCCCCACCCCGCTTAGGATGATGTGCATCAGAGTGCCAACAGTGCTTCTTTCTGAGTTTTCCTTTCTTATGTTGTTTGGATTTTTTTATTTTACAGTGAGCATGTATCATTTTTCTGAAAAAAATTCTTCAAAAATATGTAATACATGCTAACACAACATATGTTAGCAACTGAATACCAAGTTCGAGTTTCATTTAAAGACCAGTGGTCAAGTATATGCAGAGAGAAAGATTTCACGTAGAAGTTCGAGCCCTTGGCTTTTTCTGTGTTCCTCCCTGTGGTACCCACTCATAAGTTACTTTGCTGGATTAAAAAGAATAACACATTGTTCCTCCCCTGTTTCTGTCCTGAGACCCTGTTGTATTTTCCTCTGTTCCCCCTCTAGGAATTGCTGCGAGCATGCTGGTCTCAGAGAGAAGCACCCTTTCACAGTCCCATAGAGCCAGAAAGAACCTTATTTTTCAGGTGTGGAAACTGAGGCCCAGGAATGTCAAGCCACTGGTCACATCTGGTCCACAGCAGTGTCCCTTGCTGCCCTGGTCTGCTTGCTGCTTTCCAGTTTTATCTTTTTTACCCTTGTGAGCTTCCAGCACCACCACCCCTCCCCCCTGCAAAAAAAACTGTCTCCACCATAATCCTTTATAAACCTATCAAACTTTGAGGATATTTTTCCATTCAAATCTCATTATGCCACAAATTGATAGTACTAAAATGTCCATGAACTCGTCAGAGAGATTGGCTCCTCCGTGACCTGGCAGGCACATGTGCCATAATTGGATTTGGGGTTCATTCAGCCTCTTTCAGTGGCCTGCACTGTTCTAAGAAGCAGAACAGCAAAGCACGGTCGCTGTGCTATTTGCCAGCACATCCACGTAATTGTGTTATGCACAACCAGACGCCATCAGATTGAGATTCCGCCTTTTGTTAGCTACAGATTTAGTTGCTGAGTGCAGTGCATTAGTGGCCTGCTTGGAAATGCCTGGAGAGGATGAAAAACGTTGCTTCTGTAATGGACATTTTTAAGGATAGGAGCATAAACAAGATTGAGTGATAGAAGCCAACAAGTCACTGCATCTGGTTAACAAAAAAACAAAAACAAGTAACGTTTATTGAGGACATATTCTGTTTCAGGCATTAGTCTAAGCACATCACATCTGTTAATTCACAACAACCCCACCAGGTACAGTTATCCTCATTTTACAGTTCAGGAAACTGAGGCCCAAAAAGAGCAAGTCTTCTGCCCGAGGTCACTAAGGTGGTAACAGGTGGAGCTGGGACTCCAGCCCCGGCGTCCTGCTTTCTACCGAGTTCTTTAATGCCCTCGTCCTACTGCGGCCTTGTGTCTGGGGGCTTCATAAATATTTGTAAGCGCAGGATTCAAAGTTAGAAATGAGGGGGCCACTGCACCTAGTGATGACCTCAGAGTGCCACGAGCATAAGTTTTTAGATTTAACTATAAAACTTGGACCATAAATAACAAGTCCTTGCAAGTACTTTGTACGGAAACATAGAATTCAGAGGACTAGATATGGAGGTTTCTGAGCTGCGCTAGCTCAGGTCACCAAATTTGTCTGCAGCTCCAACATTGGAGAACATGGGAGCTGACTCATCTTGGGGCCTTGTCGTGCCCCTGGTCCCATGAGTGCTCTCTGTGTCCGGACAGGGGCCTCCATTGGTGGCTACATTGATGTGGTGTTCTTTTGTAGTGAAATACTTCTGATTTCAAACGTAGAGACAGTTCAGAGTTCCTGGGAGGCAGGGGAGGGAAGGGCCTGCCGAGGGGGGACCCTTTGAGGCCAACTGGGGCAGCAGGCCAGACCAGGGGGCAGGGCCCTGAGATCAACCGGAGGCTGCTATCTCGCTGTCCCCGCGGCCTGCTCAGGCTTAGACTTGAAGAAGGAGCACGCTTATCCTGTCCTATCCTGTACCTCCCCTGCCTCAAAGACGGCTGAGGCTGCAGCTCCCTCCTCAAACTTCTTATGTGTGCCTCTGCCTCCTGCCCTGCGCAGGTCCCCCGGGTCCGGGAACAACTCACATTGCCCCAAGCAGAGCCCTCATTATACCAGCAGATTTTTCTCCTTGCCAAATCCTGCCACACATCAAGAAAATAGGAATTGAATGGAAGTGTGTACATATATGATTCAAAGCATAATCTCAGTTTCCTGTGCTGTTTGGAATGAAATATATAGAAAAGGATTAGCTATTTATGTGTGTCTTTCAACACATCCCGAAACACTAGAGTGTTTCTTGTTTTAACTAATAATAAAAACATCAAATATTTAGGTTGCATATTCCCCTCCAAAGGCAGAATGAACCTTTTGGTCAGCTACTGGGATAATGGGCTAAAAGTATCACAACTGTGTGTGATTTGGGGAGTGTGATGTAATTGGGAGCAGGGTGCCTGTAGTCCATGGCCAGAGTGTCTCCGTGCACACGTCCCACCCTTTAACGGAGAAAGGCTGGGTGCCAGCGTGCTCCAGATGGGTTACCTGGCTCAGTGGTTTGCTTTGCCAGGTGGGTGAGCCGCCACTGGAGAGTTTCCTAGAGAAATGGGAGTGAGCCGCGAGCCTGGCATTTGGCCTTCAACTGTGTGTGCTCTGTCTAAGGACCCACCTAGACTCACTGCCTCAGCCATGACATCCCCTGTGACAAGGGATGTGGGGGAGGGTTGTGTTGTATAGCCATGTGTCACCACTAATTACCCTGCCACTTGCCATAAAGGGTCCCACGTCTGAGGGAGTGCCAGCATGGGCGTGTGCGTGGTGCTGCGTGTCAGCCCAGGATTACCCTCCAGTTTCATGGATATGGGACCAGGCCCATGGCCAGTCACACCTGGCAGGCACAGGTGGACGGACCTGCTGCAGGCCTGTCTTCCTACCACAGCAGCCATCTAGTTTTTCTGTCTTATTTTATCCAAGCTCTGAGTTAAAATCCTTCTCTTTATAATTTATATATTACTTGAGACAGTAAAGTGACAGGCTTAAGCAGTGTATAAGTTTTCCATTTAATTTATGCCTCGGGATTCTTTCTTGTCTCTCCACACGGGTTATCCCATCAAGTTGGCCTGAGGGGTACCCTGTCTCAGAGGAATGTCTGTCCCCCGGGGGATGCCCCTGCACGGGACTGTGGAAATCACTGTTCATGAGCACCTGCAGTTTTGTCTTTGTCGACATCATTAGTTTATGTGACACATATGTTGAGTGCTTGTTATTTTTGAGGGCACGGCAGAGGTGGAGGGTGCTGTGCCCGCTCTTTGCCTCTGCAGTCCTGCCCAAACAACAGCTCAATTACAGTGATGAGGCTGAGTTGCGTGTCAGAGCCAGTCAGAAAGCCCCCAGGGAAGGCTTGTCCAGTCCCTAGGAGGGCATAGGCCACTCCCCGCCATCAGAGTGCCACTGGGCCCTTGGAGACAGGAAGAACTGTCATTCATCTTTATTGACTGGTATCTCTAATACTATTGGCCTCGTAGCAGGGATTAGTTGATGGCTAGATAAGAGGAAGACTGGAACCCAGCATGGGTATATTAACACTAATTAATTAATACTAATCCTAGAGGAGTGGGGCAGTGGACATATGTGGAGATGAGGAGGTCAGCAGCTCCTAGGAGGGGAGACTAGAGGGGTCTGGCACCAGTATTTATCTGCCTCACTCCCGCAACCCCCAAAGGGTGCACACGCACACACATGCACACGGTCCATAATTTCATGGTTTCCCGTAATGTCGTGGCATCTGTATGACTTTAGGGCCCCGATTTCCAGGGCTCTCTCTGCAGGTCCTGGCACACAGGCCCTCAAGGCTTATTTGATTGTGTCCTTCATCGATCCTTCCTGCTGCAGCTCTGGGCCAGACATCCTGTGTGAAGAGCCCAAAATTCATCATGAGAGAGCTCGTGTCCAGAAAGAACCACTCCTGCCTATTTGAGACACAGAGAAAGGAAGTGGAGATCATAAACTAAAAACTGAAAAAAATGTGTATGTTTTCATTATATCCTCCTTACAACTCTACACTGTTCTGTCTGCTGGTAAACATAGTAAAAGTTCTCGAACCTTCCTTAGGCAGTCTCTTATTTGTCAGGTGTAATAAAAGCAGTTACTTTTTATGAAGTGACACGTGCCCTTGTGCTTTAGGTAAATGAGCTATTGGTCACCAGGTACAGTAATATTATTTAATATTTCATCAAAAATGCTACTCTAGGGGCCGGCCCGGTGGCGCAAACGGTTGGGTGCGCACGCTCCGCTGCGGCGGCCCGGGGTTCGCTGGTTCGGATCCCGGGCGCGCACCGACGCACTGCTTGGTAAGCCATGCTGTGGCGGCGTCCCATATAAAGTGGAGGAAGATAGGCACCGATGTTAGCCCAGGGCCATCTTCCTCAGCAAAAAAGGAGGAGGATTGGCGGATGTTAGCTCAGGGCTGATCTCCTCACAAAAGAAAAAAAAAAAAAAAAAAATGCTACTCTAAGTGGGAGGTGAAGTGATATAACCAGAGGTGTTGAACATTTACTAATTGGCACCGATGGTGAATGTCTAACTTTGTTCCCCACAAGGCGTTCTAGAACTAAGTTCTTAAGCAAGAAATATGCACTGTGTCAACAGATCACGCTCTTTAAGATTTGTGTCTTTCTTCCTAGGAGTTTGACTTGTCTTCATCTTTCCCTATAAAAAAGCCAAGGCTTCAAATTCAGCTAACATCTCTTCAGTTTCTCTTATGTATCACCTGTACCAAGGTAGGGACACATCCCTGAATATACGTGTGTGTCTGCAAGAAGTTTTATAGTTTAAGGAACCTGAGGCTTAGAATGACATCACGACTTCACCGTGTTATTATGGCGGAGTCTAGACTAGAAATCAGTTTGTTTCTTCCTTGTGACTTCCTTCACTAAAAAATTCGCTTGGCATAATTAGGAGCTTTTCTGAGGAAACCAGTCTTTCCTGGCCCTGATCTTATCTCAGTCTGACCGCACTCCTTCGGGCTGTCCTCTCCCCACCGCCTTCCCCATCCAGTCCCTCGTAGAGGCAGCCAGTTCTTGCCGAAGAACATGAATGAACTAGACCTTGGCTCCAGCCACTGCTTTTTGAAATGAAAATATCTGCGTTATAAAATTATACTGTAATTAAGAGATGGTGAGTTGGGGGTCGATGGTGGGAAGATGTGAGGAAAATGATTACTACCCCTTTCTTTGTGTGCAAATGCAGAAAAAAATGAAAAAGGAGGGAGGATCTCAAACAGCATGGAGCAACGCCTCAGGTCTGGGGAAACCGCTGGCTGTGGGGTTTACACAAGATCCGCTTGTCCCCAAACTTGGCCCCGGAGGGAGGAGCTCGTTTCCTTCAGGAAGGAGGATATCGGCTTGGTGAATGTGTATAATAAAGCTGGAACTACAGAATTGGGGTTTGAAAAGGGAGCATTCATTGTGGATTTTGAGCCACAGGTTGTCTCTAACCCAGCGTGTTTGAAGCAGAAGTGTCGAGGTGGAAGCTGCTGGTCAGCCTTACTTTGCCAAATTTATACCCAAATTAGTTTGGCAGGCAGCGCTTTATTTTGCCCGAGCACTGGGATTCCCCCTAGAAGGACTGGAAGATGCCTTTCAGTATACCGAGGGCAGGAAGGAATGCTTGCTGCTTCTGGGGTGTGTCTCTTGGAACCCCAGCAAACAAAAGATAGTTGCCAGTAGACGGCACTCGGCATTCTTAAACAAATGAACACTCTGAGGATAGTGAAGGTGTTCTTAAAGTCCTCTCTGCTTCCCATTACCGGGTGGTTACTTCAACTCCTTTGTGTCACGTGGTATAGACAGAACGTGAAGGGGGCACATGGGCTGTATTCAAATGAAATAATATCCACTGAGAAACCCAAGCAGAGCATAGTACGTATGTATGGTGAAGTTAAACCAGCACATCTCATCAAGTCTAAGACACCACTGATTGTAGGTCAAACCATTTTTTAAGGATTACCAAGACAGAGAAAACAACCATCAAGTGAAAGACACAACTGGCTTTTGGGGATGTTAGTATGGAAATGTATGTATTAGAATGGATAAAATGGTGGATACTTACATTTTGACATTGGGAAAGATTTATTGTAACTTTGAAAATCGTCAGCCAAGGTAGGAACAGTTTGAGAGGATTAACTCAATTTTGAAATTTTGTAAGTGCTAAGGGTCAGGGTAGAAGTTATCAGTTAACTTCCTCTACACAGGAGTGAATATTCCATTCAGTTATGTTTATCGTACTTTCAAGTTGTAGAAGTTTAGATTTATAGAGTAAGAGATCGTTGTAACCAGAAATGATCCCTGCCAGGCCGGGCTGGAGGAGCCAGAGCCTGGGCGTCGTGACCACCTCAGGAGAAGACTGAGGATCTGGTTCATAGACTGTAGCCTTGTCTTTGGAAGTACCTCTTCCTGCTTCTGGCATCTTAATTTCAGTCCCTCTGTGTCACCTCTGAGAGATCTTTCTTATTCCCAGATCAAGTTGTGTCATTCATCTGCTTAAAAACCATCTACAGGGCCGGCTCGGTGACGTAGTGGTTAAGTTTGCACTCTCTGCTTTGGCGGCCCGGGGTTCACGGGTTCAGATCCCAGGTGCAGACCTACGCACTGCTCCTCAAGCCATGCTGTAGTAGCATCCCATGTACAAAACAGAGGAAGATTGGCACAGATGTTAGCTCAAAAACAAAACCGTCTACAGTGCAAATCCATCTCCTCACAGTACTTTTCAGATTTTTCTGTCAAAGTACCTCTGAGAGTCCAGAGTGCTGAAATGCCTATTAGAAGGAGTTTCTTTGAACTACTTGATTTTATCTTAAGTTTATGTAGACTTTGCATTCTACTCTGATACGTGTGTCATTATTTTAATATAAATATGTTTTAAATTATGGTACCTCTCAGTTAAATTACCTGAATTTGTTTTCTTCCGATTGATTTGTTCATTCAAAAAATATTTGAGGCCCCACTGTGTGCTCGGCCAATCTTGGGTACTGAGGATAAAATGGTGAATGGGACAAAAATCCCTCCTTTATGAAAATTTATGATTAAGAATCCAGTATGATTAATTTACAGTTAGTAAAATGTAATCAGTATTGTCCTCATTTAAGGTTCTGTCTTTTTGAGGAAAATGGATTTTCCAGGAAAATGTACCCTATTTAATTTGTCCTGTAACTTCAAGGCCCTCTGATTTGAAGAGCGGGCACCTATAGATGAAGTCTTCCCTGCTGGCTTGGCCTCAGTCCCTCCACGGGGGGCCTCAGCCTCCCCAAACTGACTCAGAGGTGGCTCCTGCCCACCCTCCAAGGCCAAGCTCAAGTCCTCCCCGAGAAGCCATTCCCTGAGCTGCACTCCTGTCCTGCAAACCCTGGGGTCCCCATCGCACCTCACACGGCTGCCTCAGTTACAGCAGGTCTCACATGTCTTAGTTGTTTTTCTTTTAGATTGTCTCGTATTTTAATTTATCTCTGTGTTGTTAGTGTCTAATCCAGTGCCTGGCGTGTATGTGTTGGAAAATTTTTACGTTAATTCCTTATGATACAGGCTACGTTGTCAAGGTTGGGGCCTGTGCTGAGACCTTAGCTTCCATGTCTCAGTTGCTTCACATAAGATGCTGTAGATCTGATAAACAAGTCATACCACATGCTTTATATTACACTTGGGATCATAATTGCTGGTCTTATCTTTGAGAGGGAGAGAGAGAAACTTTATATAAATAGAAAAAAATTAGAGATCACTTAGAACTTCATCTTGATTGGGAAATTTTTCAAATAAAAAAAAATATATCAGGGGCCAGCCCGGTGGCGCAGCTGTTAAGTGCGTGTGCTCCACGTTGGCGGCCCCGGGTTCGCAGCTTCAGATCCCAGGCGTGCACTGACGCACTGCTTGTCGAGTGTTGCTGTGGCGGTGTCCCGTATAAAGTAGAGGAAGATGAGCACGAATGTTAGCCCAGGGCCAATCTTCCTCAAGAAAAAATGGGAGGATTGGCATCAGATGTTAGCTCAGGGCTAGTCCTCCTCCCAAAAAAAAAAGAAAAAAAACAGTTTAAATTCTTCAACATAAACATTATGTAGAAGAAAGTTAGAACATGTGTTGGGATGGGTGTGTGTGTTTCAGTCTCAAGTCAATCAAGGTTAGTTGGGAGGTTGTCATTGTTGGTTCATCTAAAGCAATTGTGGAAAAGACTGACTTATACACGTATGCCTGGAGTATGCACGTGCTGTGGCTCTCCAGGAACACAGGAACTCGCCACGGCTGCCTTTGCGGGGAGAGATGGAGGCAGAGGATGGGTGTGGCGGAAGGAGAGTCGCATCTCACTGTGTGTTCTTATGTGCTTTTCAGGGTTTTGTTTTGTTTTTTTGCCATATGCACATATTCTGTAGTCTTTTTAACTTGAAATATAATTCACATACAGAAGCTTATGAAACCAATATAGAGTATAATGAATAATTATAAAGCAAATACTCATGTAACCACCACCCAGACCTGGCACCCCAGAAACCCCTGTAGGTCCTGTGTAGGCTTTAGAGCTGCCTATTTCTATACTTTATATAAATGAAATCATACTGAATAAATCCTTTTTATCTCACCTCTTTCAGAGTATTTTGTAAGATTTATCCATATTGTGTATAGCTGTATTTCATTCAGTCCATAGTTTGGGATATTATATAATACCCACTAATGCTGGACATCTGGGTTGTTTCCAGTTTGGGCTGTTAGTGCTGCTGTGAACATTCTTTTACGTATGTTGTGGTGCACGTGTGCCTGAATTTCATTGGGTTATGTGTCTGGGAACGCAGTTCCCAGCTCATGGGGCACGTATGTGTGCCACTGCACTTGATCATGCCAGACCTGCAGCCCCACTCAGCAGTGTGTGAGAACTGCAGCTCAACACACCTCCTTCCATAGGTCTGTCGTCAGACTGTTTAATGTTTGCAGACTGGTTGGGTGTCTAATGGCACCTCATTGTGGTTTCAGTTTGTGTTTCTCTGGTTATTAATGAGTGGCACTTGTTTCACATGTGATTAGCCATTTGGGTATATTTTGTGAAGTGCCTGGTTAAGACTTTTGCCTACTTTTCTGTTGGTACTCTGGATTTTTCTTACTGATTTATTGGAAGTATTTATATATTCCGTACATGAGTCCCTTGTCTATATGTATTCTAATAGTTCCACTACTCTGTGGCTTGTCTTTTCATTCTTGGTGGTGTCTTGATGAGAAAAAAAATTGATTTTTTTGTGTGTGTGTGTGTGTGAGGAAGATCAGCCCTGAGCTAACATCCATGCTAATCCTCCTCTTTTTGCTGAGGAAGACCGGCTCTGAGCTAACATCTATTGCCAATCCTCCTCCTTTTTTCCCCCAAAGCCCCAGTAGATAGTTGTATGTCATAGTTGCACATCCTTCTAGTTGCTGTATGTGGGACGTGGCCTCAGCATGGCCGGAGAAGCGGTGCGTCGGTGCGCGCCTGGGATTCAAACCTGGGCCGCCAGTAGCGGAG
Source organism: Diceros bicornis minor (assembly GCF_020826845.1). Taxonomy (NCBI): domain Eukaryota; kingdom Metazoa; phylum Chordata; class Mammalia; order Perissodactyla; family Rhinocerotidae; genus Diceros; species Diceros bicornis. The sequence goes on from NC_080763.1 coordinate 46,720,695, forward strand.
CGTGCGCACTTAACCGCTAAGCCACGGGGCTGGCCCAAAAAATTGATTTTATATAGTTCATTTTATCAGTCTTTTAATGATTACTGTTTTTTATATCTTAAGGCCTTCTTTCTCTACATGAGATATTCTTCTGTATCATTTTCTAAAAGCATTAGAGTTTTGTCTTTGAGATTTAAGTCTATAACCCACCAGGTGCTTATTTTTTATTTTTTACATAATGCGATCCACTTTCTTTTCTTTCTGTCTTTCTTTCTCCTCCCTTCCTTCCTTTCTTCATGTCGCCCTGTACCTACCTGTCCCAGTGCCATATTTGACTGACTTTTCTGCACTGTTCTGCAGTCTACTTCTGTCATTAATCAAGTATTCATACATGCAGAGGCCTGTCCTGGACTTTGTTCTCGGTGGCGCTTCAGGGTTTGGCTATTTTCATTAGTGAAGCTTTCCAATAAGGCTAGATTTCTAGACCAGCAAGTCCCCCATTCCGTTGTTCTTCTCCAGGGAGTCTTGGGTAGTGTTGGCCCTTGGCATTTCTACATACATTTTAGAATCCACTTATCTGGTTCCACAAAAGTCTCTGTTGGGATATGGATTGGGATAGTATGGATCTATAGGTCAGTTCCTTAGTCTGGTAAATGTTATCTATGGAGTCCTAGCCCAGGCATCAAACTCGATGGTGAACTACTGAGAGTGTCCCTCTGAGATGGGGAAGAGATGAAGGGTACCGCTCTTGCCACATCCTTGCAGCATTGCTCAGGCAAGAAAAAAAACAGTGTCGGTATTTGCAGATGAAAGGATGGCATACACAGAAAACCAAAGAGATTTATAGATACGTTAGTAGAATTCGTAAGAGTTAAGCAAGGTAGCTGTGTACAAAAGTAATACTCAAAACTGGGCCCAGCCCGGGGTTTGCGGGTTCGGATCCCGGGTGTGGACCTACACACTGCTCATCAAGCCATGCTGTGGCGGCCTGCCACATACAAAATAGAAGAAGATGGGCACGGATGTTTCCTCAGGGACAATCTTCCTCAAGCAAAAAGAGGAAGACTGGCAACAGATGTTAGCTCAGGGCCAGGATTCGCCTTTATTCCTACTTGCTTTGTACTAAGAGTAAATATATTAGAAAGACAAGATGATGCCAGAGCTGAAGGTTTGGCTCTTTCCTTTTGGAGAGTTTGCTTGTTCATTTCGGTTCTGGATGAGATATCTCTTGTCTATGGCCTCACAACTTGCATGTTTTCATAGACCCTCGTGGGCCCACACACAATGCCTTTAAGAAGGTGGCATGAACACTTAGAGAGGTGGTGTGGTTACACTGGTCTCTCCTTGAAAATCCAGCTGCTTCAGCTGCTTAGTGAATATTAAGTGACCAGGAAGTAGTTCCTTCCCACCCTCGTGAGCATGTACCTTTGGGGGCGTCTCTTGAGTTGACATGCTCTAGGCTTGTAGTTTTCTCAGCTCTGTCTCTGTTTCAGTAGGGTCATGATTATTTGGAAAAAGCCATCATCTGTGAATCAGAAAGACCTGGTTCTTCTGTCTTTCTCAGCTGTCATGCTGAAAGTTGGTCCTTTATTGTATCTTAGAGTGTCTCTTTTCACCACCAAGACTTGTCATGTAGAAGTGGGCTTGGCTTTTTTTTTCTTTTTGTCATTTTTCTATCCACAGAGTTCACAGATGCCTCTTTGCCTATTGTAATTTAGTAATTGAGCCTTATGTCATATACTACAATTTGGTGATTAAAATGTAGTATGTCACGTCTGTCAGTCCCTTCTGTAATTGAGGTACACATTTGCTTGAAACGCCTGTGAAGTTGGCTGTGCGATGATTAGCCATTTAGGATTCACTTATAAAAAGCCTGTGGTGGCTTCTTATTGCCTAGCAGTGGTCTCCAAACTCCTGATGACTGATGCCTGGCAGGAGAGCAGTCTCAAGCACACACCTCCAGGGTGTGTCAGTTTGTATATTAAATATTAGTACATCTCATTTTTTTATTCTTTGTAGAAGAAGAAACTATAAGTAGAAGTTCTGCTGTTACCACCTTGGGTCACCCCCGGGGCGTCCCCCAACTTTGGAGGTCAGGGGTCAGTGGAACGAGTCCATTCCTTACAGCTTGCTCTGGTGCTGCTGGTGTAAGCATGCCTCCCTCCCTCACTGTGGGGACCAGGAACACACAAAGCCAGAAATGAGTTCTTCCACCCTACTCTAATGGTGGCCTTCATTAAGCATCTGTATATGTCATTTATTAATTACAGGCTTCCCTTTAGTAAATATATTTTTGAAAGAACAATACGTTCTTATCTCCGCCTTCTTGGTGTTGTTTCAGATGCCATGCGTCAATGTCTTCTCCACTCCTCTTCCACTACAGGTTTCGCATGAGTGTGTCCCTACATTTGCTCCTGGTATCATTAAGGATTCACCTTGAAATAATTGGAAAGTATCCTGAGTTCACAATAGCAAATCAATGAAAATACTGAGGAGGGGGCTAAAAAGATTTATACAAACATGAGGTGCTTGTAATACTATTTGTGTAGAGGAATATTATCGTTCTTAACTTAAAAAAATAATAAAAGAAAGTAAGAATGTTCTCCATCCAAAAAAGTGATGGCGTCTTTTATGTTCTTCCTTCTCTTAGATCAGCAATTTCAGTGTAGTGTTGGACCATTCCCGGGCAGGTGTCCTTCCACACCCTTGCTGGTTAGAGGGCCCTGTCACTGGGGTCCTGGCCACGCTGACAGGCTGCAGCCGTCTCGTGCTGTGCTCTTTAGTTGATGCTCTCTGTTGGGATCAAGACTGCTCATTAGTATGTTCTGAAACAAGTGTGTCGATGTTATTAGTCTATATACAATTTAAAATTAAAGGAAGTCGCTGTCATTCGTGGGCAGAATTCAAAATCCATTATTCTTTTTTTATTCTGCTTCATAGAAGTGATTGTAAGATTTGGGTCAAATTCAGGGTCATGGTTTATAACTTACGAGTTGGGCAGTCTTGAATGGCAAACACTGAAGTATAACATACCAACCGTGTCAGTCCTGGTTAGTTGTAACCTTTCATTCACATTGCATGGATAATCAGAAGAGTAAAGTCCAGTACAAGTTATATTCCATCATACCCTTTTCTTCTTTCAAGATTAGCGATGCTAACGTAATGGTTTTTAAAGACTATTAAATTTTAGTTAGAAAAGTAACTCATTTATACTGTTAAAAAATCGGAATACGTAACAGTATAAAGCATATTCTTCCACCACCTCTGCTCATTTTTATCTCCCAGTGGTGCAGTCCTGTTAACACAGCAGAAAATAAAGATTTTTTAAATATGCTGACCAATAAGAAGCTATGTTAGCTTTCATTCAGACAAATATGGAAATATTTGACAGGAGGTAAGGATGCAATATTTTTATTATTGTACTCAATTTGATTGTTATAATTTTTTTCTAAACAGTGAAATTGTAAAAATAGCCAAATAAGGTTTTAAAAAATAAAAATAAGAGAGCTCATGAGATTATAATCACAAACTTTTTGATAAACTTTAAATGAAAATAGTACAGTAACACCTTAGCTGTCTGGAACCCTGGAAGAATTAACGTAATTTCCACAAAGTTGAGATTTTTCTTGCTGTTTAGAAGAATTTTGGATAAAATCTTTTTTTCATAAAATTTCTACTCATTTCTACTCTGCTCCTCCTTCCTTTTTTTTTTTTGTTTTTTTAACATTTTTGTGTATGTGTGAAGACCAGCCCTGAGCTAACATCCGATGCCAATCCTCCTCTTTTTTTGCCGAGGAAGATTGGCCCTGAGCTAACATCTGTGCCCATCTTCTTCTAGTTTATATAGGACACTGCCACAGTGGTGGCACATGGCTAGACAAGTGGTGCGTCAGTGCACGCCCGGGATCCGAACCCGAGAACCTCGGGCCGTCAAAGCAGAGCGTGCGCACTTAACCACTTTCGCCACCCAGCCGGCCGTCTTTCCTCCTTCTTGATCGTAATAGATTTGTTTTAGTGTTTTTGTGACAACTGAGTCTCTATTCTGAATGTCAGTTACTGGACTGTGTTTAGAAAGTGAATGATGTTTTCAGGAACTTTTGACGAATATAAGACTTCTTTGACACCACCCTGAATGATCCCAACATCCTTTTGAGTTGCAATGCCCTTGTTTTAGAGTATATTATACTGTCATGTCTGTGCTCTGCCACTTACTGGCTTTGTGGCCCTGGGCAAGGCATTTGAACTCCCAGTGTCTGTGTCCTCGTCTCCACATGGGTGTAACAGTGCTGCCTTATAGGGGTCCTTATAACTTATAACTGTCCTTATAAGCGTTCATGGAGGAAGTGTTCCTACAGGGCTCACCTGGCCACTTCTGAGAAGCCACGCTGTGAGTACATCCTGAGTAAGGGGTAAATGTGGGCGTCTTAGTTCTCTACAGTGCCAAGAACATGAGAATGCCAGAAGGTTCCAAATATACAAGCTGTGACTACAAAATTAGCTCATTTAAGGTGATCCTGGCAAACTGGAGGATGAACAGAGTTACAGAGTTGAGTGAGGACTGAAGGTAGGCAAGGAGGTAATTCAGAAAATGAGAGGTTTTTTTTTTTTTTTTTTAAAGGCTGGATATTTGAATATGAGACCCAAACATTGTAGCAAGTGTTACTCATTTAAAATGATTGAACAGGGCCGGCCCCGTGGCTTAGTGGTTAAGTGCGTGTGCTCTGCTGCTGGCGGCCCGGGTTCGGATCCCGGGCGTGCACCGACGCACCGCTTCTCCGGCCATGCTGAGGCCACGTCCCACATACAGCAACTAGAAGGATGTGCAGCTATGACATACAACTATCTACTGGGGCTTTGGGGGGGAAAATAAATAAAATAAAAATTAAAAAATAATAATAATAAAATGATTGAACAGTCACTGAGTACCCAGAATGTTGATGAATCAAATTTTTGTTTCCATGGTCTCCTGAGTATCCTTTAGGTGGTATATTGTAACCCCACTGCCCAGCTGCGTGCTTCTTATCTCTGCATGCAGTGCCGGAACTAGGGGAACGAAAGCTTCCCACGAAATGGGTCTATTCAGGCAGTTATGTCTGAGTGCCTGCTGTATGCAAGGCTCCGTATTGGGCATTACAGGATAGAGAGAACTAGAAAACATAATCACCTGGCACCTGCCCTCTGCCCTCAGAAAGCATCAGCTGGGGAAGTAAGACGTGCTAAGCAAGACAGCTAACTGTTTATGCAATAGGAAGTGCTGAAGGACGGGCTCAAGTAATATGTCTTATCTAACTTGGTAGTAAGGGGAGGCCTTGTAGAAGAACCCTGAACAGGAAGCGGACAGTTAGGGGTAGGAAGGGAAGAGGAGCAGGGAGGATGGTGTGAAGAGAGGTGGGAGAGCACAAGCAGATGAAAGCAGGAAACCCGTAGGTCGCCGAGGCACGCACTGGGGTGGGGTGGGGCAGTGGGTCCCAACAGCTTTGATCTCAGGACCCCTTCACACTCCTGAAAATTATGTACGACCCCAAAGAGGTTTTGTTTATGTTGGTTTAGCTACTGATATTGACCATATTCGAAACTAAACCAGAAAAAAAATTTTAAGTATGTTTTTATTAATTCATTAAAAATAATAAACTTATTGCATGTTAACAGAAATAACATATTTTACGAAAATAGCCATATTTTATAAAACAAAAACAAATTTAGTGACATTGTTTTATATTTTTGCAAATTTCTTTAATGTCTGGCTTAATAGGAGATAGCTGGATTCTCCTGTGTGCTCCTGCATTCAGTCTGTTGCCATATGTTTGGGTTGAAGTGTAGGAAGATGTGTGGTTGGGAAAAGGAGGAGTAATTTAATAGCCTTTTCAGATAGTTGTGGACATTTTCTTTGATATTACACCAAACTTAACAAATGGGTGGTTTCTAGAAGGAACCTGCAGTGTGGAATCTGAAACCATAGCAATGAGTTTTCTGTACATTTTATTACATTAAAATCCAGTGGACTATCTTGTACCTTGAATGGCTCTTTTGCCCTTGAATGATAGTATGACACCATTTGTTGATTGCTTGGAAAATACTGGTTAACTGAGTTATGCAAATCTTTTGACACATTTTGTAAATCTTGGACACATTTCAGTATGTCAATAAATCCTCATACATTACTAGCACCGCTGATCTCATCTTCACCACGGGAAGCTGTCAAGCTCACACTGGCAGATAGAAGTTTTCCACACTTCCCAGAATACTGGAAAGTCATTCAGAGCTCCATCACTTTCCACCCCTACGATGACCCTCTAGACCTGTTTCTTAATCTCTGTTATGTCATTGTAAAGTTTACATGAAAAAAATATGTAAATATGTATAAAGCTTTTAGTATAGTACGTCGCCCAGGTGAGCACTCACTAAGTAATAGTGATTGTTGTTATTCTGTGCACTGTTTCTGTACTGCTGTTGTCATTATCATCATCCGTCTTCACATGTGGCATGTGTTGACTGTAGCCCGGAATGAGGAACGAAATGTGCTCTGTGGAGCACCAGGGTGGTGACTCTGACTGAGTGTTTGTAACAGCTCTTTTTGACAAGCCTCAGACTGATGCCACTTGCTCTAGGTTTGCCAGCTAGCCAGTGGACAACCACCGTGCCCTTCGCCTCTAAGTTTAGAGCACTAGCAGACCTGAGAGCATCTTTCCCCTGTGGCTTTCCTTGCCTTGCCTGTACCTGTGGTACGCAGCTGTCCCGTGTGTGAGTGTCGGTGCCCCGACCCCAGGCTGGGGCTTGTACGTTGCCTCTTGTCCCATTGCCCCACACAGTGCTGGCATGTGGTAACTGGCGCTCAGATAATATTTGTTGAATGAATGCCGTTAGAGGGAACTTATTTTGAACAGTACTCTCGACGTAGTTTCAAAGAGTTAAAAAGTGTAGAAACTTGATCACATGAAACATATGGTCTGAGCAGAGACTAGCTGTTGTTTTTTTCTTTTCCAAATGGCTAACCTCTGTTCACCCCTACCCCAACTCTGTTTTTTTTTTTTTTGAAGCTCTATTAATTCAAAATAAAAATAGTGGAAGGCTTAAAAGTGTTTCACAATAATTTTGGGTTAAGCATCTATGCAATCAATATACTTTGCTTTCTGCTTTTCAGATGTTCCTCCTGCTGATCAAGAGAAGCTTTTTATCCAGAAGTTACGTCAGTGTTGTGTCCTCTTTGACTTTGTTTCCGATCCACTAAGTGACCTAAAGTGGAAGGAAGTAAAACGAGCTGCGTTAAGTGAGATGGTAGAATACATCACCCACAATCGGAATGTGATCACAGAGCCTATTTACCCAGAAGTAGTCCACATGGTAAGTGATTACAGTTTAACCAGCGTGTCCCAACCCTGAGTTGCAAACAGGACTCTGATATTCTTAGAATAAGCTAAGACGTTTGAGCCTAACACAACATTCCCACAAAAAAGTCCTCCTGTTCCAAAATTTTATTTGTACTATGAGGAATGACAATCTTCTTTGTAATGTATCCTGGATGATAGTGATGATAATAGTGAGGGAAACTGGGTGCCTTCTAGGGACCAGACCAAGTGCCTTAGGTATGTTAGCTCATTTAATCCTCACAACTACCTTTGGGGATAGATGTGTTAGAACTTTTATTTGTATTTATTATCTCATCCTCTTTAAATTTTTTTTTTAACATGTGCAGCATTAATGTAATAGTGCACAAATATAATTTAGAAGTAAACATGATGTCCATACATGTGCAGGAAAATTGTAATGATGGGGCGGAGTTAAAATAAGGGGAGGACCAAGCTGGGGTCAGGACAGTCTGCCCTGATTGGCTGAGACAGCCTCCACTGTCAATGCTGATGTCAAGACAGTCTGCCCTGATTGGCTGAGACAACCTCCACTGTCAATGCTAGGGTCAGGACAGTTAGTCCTGATTGGCTGAGACAGCCTCTGTCGTCCTGCAGTTAGTTCATTGTTGGTGTCATTCAGCCCCCAAATCTCAGTCCTCTGCGGTCTCATACTTTACAAGCCTGTTTCCAGGTCCTTTTCAGGATCCCACTGTGACCTCAGTCAGTACACCTGGAAACATTTCATGTGGTGCCATTACTAAAATCTCTTACTGTTTAACACTGAACTCCAGTTTCTGTTGAGTTTTTTTTTAATTGTTGGTATTTTGTCCACCTTTGAAATCAGTACTCCTGCTACCTAGTTATTAGAGAGTCCTTGATGCTTAATATAAAATTTTAAATCCTGATTTTCATTGAACTCCTTCTTAAGTGACTGATTTTTTTTTACCCCAAAGCTATATATTTCAGATTTGACTAGTCTTGTTGACCTAAAATATCTTTATTTCTTACTTTAGTATGTTTGCTTTGGAAAAAGAAGATGAAAATAATGTTCTTTTTTGTAGTTCACAATCTGTTGTGTCAGAAGTTGAGATCAACTTCGTTATTTTAATTTATTGTTGTTAACTCTTAAAGTTCAGAATTTACCAGCATGTAGCCAGCCTGGGGATGCAAGGGCCATGTAGGTTCCTTCCCCAGACTCACCCCTGAAGAATAGTCAAAGGCACATATACTGAGCACTAAACACTCTTAAAACCTTGCTCATTCCGATTAAGGAAAATTGAAGAATATCTTCTTTCTGTCCTTAATTTCAACTCTCAGTTATTTTGGAAGGCCTCCCAAACCCCAAAATCACAAAGAAAAATCTCTAATATTTTCCCCTAATAATTTCATAACTTTGTTGTTCACAACACATTTTATAATTCTCCTGGAACTTTTTTTTTAATGGTATAGGATAGGGCTACAACTTTATTTGCTTCTAAAATGATTGAAAAATCATTTATCCCTACATCATGTATTTAATATTCCATTTTCCCCCTTGATTTTAAATGCCTGCAGTCCCTGAGCCCCACTTTTAACCCAAAAAGGGAAGAGTCTGTGAAGCCTGAGGCTTCACTTGGCCTGGTTTGGGTCAGAGGCCCCCTCTTTAGCCAAGTGTGGGCCCGCCTGCGTGAATCAGTCTCTCATTTGCGTTTCACAGCAGCAGTGTGCATTACCAGAACCACTTGATACTTAAAGCCCTTGCAACTATTTTTAAGATTAAATAGTCATTACTTCTCCTCTCCCTGTTATAATCATATCCTAACTAGATTCTCTTCCTGCTATCTTAACTTTGTTCCCCATCCTGAAATTCAAGCCAGTCTTCCAAGTGTTGGGCAGTTTGCCCTCTAAAGCACTTAGCAGACAGTTACTGAGCATCCGCTCTGGGCTGGGCACATACTCAGGGGAGGAAATAGAGTAGTGAACAAGATTTCTGCCCTTCCAAAGCTTTCCTTTTCTTGGGGGACAGGCTATAAAGTCAGCCACCCAACAGTGTATGATTCTAGATTACGATAATGCAATGAAGGAAAGGGAAGCGGGGAAGTGGATAGAGTTGCGAGACTGCCATGTGCCCATGTGGTAGGAAGTAGGTGCAGAGAGACATCTTGTACGTGATGCATTAGATTGTCCCATGAAGATCCACACTTATGAGGTACTTCCTCTGTCCCTGAGCAAGCAGGGAATGGTTCATTCTTGCCTCTCTACTCTGATCAGAGCAAGTGAGAGAGCACAGCCTTTCCCTTATCTCACATTTGTCTGGAGCTTTGGGGGTGGAATGAGGGTCGGGGGCAGAGAGGATTTTTGGTTTTATTTGCTGCTGTTGTATTGTTTTATAAACAGAGGGCACTGATGAAAGGTATAATGAAAGAAGAAAAGTGTGATGGGAGTGGTACTTGGCGGAGGTTTCTGACCTCTCAGCAGTGGAGGCTGCAGGATTCGAGCAACCAGTAGAAGGCCTCCACACAAGCAGTGCCTGAACCCAGCGTGGCAGGAGGAAAGATGCCACTTGTGGTCCGTTCGGATGCCCCCTGGTGTGCTGACCGCGGAAGCAGCGCTCGGCTGGCTTGCTTGTCTTATTGCCTGTTGTTCGTTTGTTTCTTTATGTGTGTGTGTATTTACTTTTGTTTTGTCATGGTATTTTTAAAGACATTATTTTTAAAGACATTAATTTGCACTTTGAAGAATCCAAAGCTCTATAGATGTTGTACTCCTTATGCTCCTTCTTTTAAATGTATTGCCTATTAGATTGGACTGCTATATATGTTTTTTAACAGATTTATTGAGAAATAATTCACATACCAGACAATTCACCCATTTAAAATGTACAATTCAGTGGTTTTTAGTATAGTCACAGGATTGTGCCGCCATCATCACATCTGATTTTATAACATTTTCGTCTTCTTAAAAGAAATCCCGTACCCACTAACAGTCTCTGCCATTCCTCCCTAACTCCCACCCCCAGCCCCTGACAGCCGCTCATCTGCTTCTGTCGCTCTAGATTGCCTAACCTGCACATTTCATATAAATGGGATTATACAATATGTGGCCTTCTTTCACTTAGCTCATTCATATTGTAACGTATCAGTACTTCTTTTTGTTGCTAGATAATATTCCATTATATGGATATATACCACATTCTGTTTATCCATTCATCCCTTGATAGATATTTGAGTTATTTCTGCTACTGGCAGTTAGGAATAATGCTGTGATGAGCATTCATGTACAAGCTCTTGTGCGTATGTTTTCATTGCTCTGGAGTATTTATCTAGGAGTGGAACTGCTAGGTCACATCTTAACTCTGTGTTTAACATTTTGAAGAACTGCCAGACTGTTTTCTAAAGCGGCTGCACCATTTTACATTCCCACCAGCAGTGTACAAGTGTTCCAGTTTCTCCACATCCTCAACACTTGTTATTATCTGTCTTTTTGATGATAACCATCCTACTGGGTGTGAAGTGGGATCTCACTGTGGCTTTGATGTGCATTTCCCTCATGACTAATGATGGTGAGCATCTTTTCGTGTGTGCTGTGTATTTTTACACATCATAGACTTTAGACCTGGGATTTAACAGAACCTTACAGATCACCTAGCCTCACCCTTTTATTTTCCAGATTAAAAAAACTTAGGTTCAAGGAGATGAGAATGAAAAGAAGCAGTACCCAGGGGGGAAAACTCCTGGCATCTAGATTCTCAGGCCCAAATTACGTAAACTCAATTATCTCTTAATTTCAGTCATATTTTAAATATAACCAGCCATCTGTTTTTTCAATTAAATTATCTAGTTAATCTGTTTCTCAGGCACTGGCATTTTTCTGATTTTTCTGATAGTCACAACACTGATAGCAAAACCAAGAAATAGCAAAGCCACTTTTTTCACGGGACACCATTTTTACTTGAAGAATGACTAACAAACTGGTTGTTCAGACTTGGATATTTAGCAAGCATTTTCTCGAAAAAAATAAAGAAAATGGGATTGTCACTTTAAGAAAAATAACTGATAGTGTTTGTTGTCAATGATAAAATTTGAGCTTCCAGGTGAAAATTGGAATTTTGGAAAATTTGTATCAACCAGTGCAAGCTTCAGCTTCCCGGTGCCACAGGCTCTTCTGCTGAGATCGGTGGCAATATGAACAAATAGGATCTTTAACACACGTGATGAAATGAGTCCCCACTGGACTCATTCCTAACTCAGTGAACCAGTATTTTCCAAATGACCAAAAAGTGATGTTACAAAATCATTTTGTTCATGGGCCAGAGAGCCGTTCAAAGTGCAAGACACACCACTGGATTTTAATGTAATGGAGACCCCTCATTGATAAAATAACAGATTTCACGTAATAGCTAACCTTTAATAAACTGCCACTTGTCAAGTTTTGGTGTAGTGTCAGAGAAGACCACAGTTATCTGAAAGGACTATTAATTACTCCTCCCTTTTCCAACTACGTACATATAGTACACCAGATTTTCTTCCTATATTTCAACCAAACCAACATTCGGAATGTAGAAGCAGATAGGAGAATCCACCTGTTTTCTATTAAACCAGACATTAAAGAGATTGACAAAAATGTAAAACAGTGCCACTCTTGTCACTAAATTTGTTTTTGTTCTGGGAAATATTTTTATTTAATATGAGTTATGAAATAACTAATAACAGTTATGAAAAATTACTTATTTTTATAAATGTATGTTATTTATATTGACATAGATTTATTATTTTTTTAATAAACTGATATTTTTTAAATTTCTCTGGTTTAATTTCTAATACAACCAATATGAATAGATAGAACTCTCCTAAACAAAAGCTCTTTGGAGTCCTCAATAATTTTTAGGGGTTTAAGGTGATCCTGAGACCAAACAGTTTGAGAACCACTTTTCTAAAAGAGAGCTACTTGAAGGCTGCAGCATCAGCACCACCTGGGAGCTTGTTGGAAATGTCACTTCTTGGGTCACAGCACTCTCTGTTTGCCCTGTTCTCCAGGTCGTTCTGAAGCTTGCCAGAAGCTTAAGAATAACTGTCTCAATAACCCTCCTGCACTGCCCCCACTGAGGTTAAAGCCCTCATATAGCACCTGGGACAACTCTCTCTAACTTCCCTGAGTAGTAAATTCCCTGAGAGGAAGATGTGTTATGCTGTCACGTTTCTTCCACTAAATTTAGCACAATGATCTTTCATAAGCTCAGTAACTGTTCATTCAGTATGGAGTTTTCTGCATAGACGAGGGCGTTAAAACCGGTTAGTAGTCACAGATGAATGTAACCTGAAGATCAGAAAAGGAATTGGCTAGATCGATGGTAGAATGAATTGGATGGCTCAAAGGTCCTTCACATCAAAGTGGGCCTCTCTAGAATTGCGCATGTCTGCTGTGCTGGATTAATAAGTAGGCGACAGTGAGTAAGATAACAGCGTCTGTCCTTAAACAGTCGACCCTCGTTTGTCTGGGAGACTATATTCTAGAGGAATATAGTGTAGACTGTTCATAGTAGCTGCCTTTGGTTGGTGTGATTATGCAGATTTTCCCCTTTTACTCTATTTTTGTAATTTTTAAAAAGTTTAATAATCATGTACCAGATTTCTCATCATCAAAAAAATCAATAATAATATATTTTTCTTTAAAAAAAGATCTCCGTATGTAGTTTAATAGTAGTAGTGTTCTTATCAGGACCCATGTTGAGTTTCCAGGGAAAATGAGTTCATTTCTTTCCTTTTATGCTTAGGATTCAAGTCCACGTTTTTTGTTAAGGGCAAAGGAGTTTTCCTTGGGTCATTGGGGGAGGTTTCACATCCAGATCCCCAGGATAATTGTCTGGTGCTCACTGAAGGATTGATGTTGGACATGCTCTTTCTATTTTTGTATCTGGTATTTGCAGTGTGCTCTGGAAGGTATTACTTGTTGTGAGGGTGAGGATAGTTTGGAAGTGGGAGAGGAAAGATTATTTTGAATTAGAGGAGTTAGTATATTAATCAATGAAGCTTTAAATAGTTTACACATTTCTTTCAAGTGATGATTTAAATCTTGCATTCCCCTTTCTGCTTAGTTGCTGTTTCGCCAAAGTCACAGTAACATGGGTTAAAGAAGCGCTGACATCAGCAATAAGCCAAAGGAAGGTTAAAACATAAAGTGCTTTTTTTTTTCTTTTGGTGAGGAAGATTAGTCCTGAGCTAACATCTGTTGCCAGTCCTCCTCTTTTTGCTGAGGAGGATTGGCCCTGGGCTAACATCTGTGCCTATCTTTCTCATGTGGGACACCTGCCACAGCATGGCTTGATAAGTGGTGTGTAGGTCCGTGCCCAGGATCCAAACCCACAGATCCCGGGCCAGCGAAGTGGAGCACTCAAACTTAACCACTATGCCTCCAGGCTGGCCCCCATAAAGTGCTTTTTGAAATCCAGAGAATGATTTTTCTACTTTAAATATCAGTGAGCCATTTCTTGGAGACTTGCTTTTATCATTTTGAGAGAATTTTCCTTTGTTTTGTTTGATATTTTTATATTTTAAAAGAAATGCATGCTTATTTTAGAATAAAGTAAATACAAAAAGGGAAGTAAAAGTTAATCTTTTTCCTTACTCCACCCCTCCCCAATTCTACCTATACCCATCCTTACCTGCAACCAGCCAACTTAGATGTATTTTCCAAAAGACTCCTAAAAAACTTTTGGGGATGATGGGTATGTTCATTATCTTGATTGTATGATGGTTTCATAGATGTATGCCTGTGTTAAACGTATCACATTATACACTTTAAATTGTGCAAGTAATTGTATGTCAGTTACACCTCAGCGAAGCTGGGGTTTTTTAAAGCTCCTGAGTTGATGGGTGTTTCTTTTGGTCTAGCGGTACAGTGAAGAAATTACTAAGACTAAGGACATTGTGAACCAAGAAGGTTTGGGAACTTAGTCCTAGTAAATATCTTTCTGTAACATTTTTTAAAATTAATTTTTAATTTACATACAGTAAAATTCACTCTTTTTAGTGAACAGTTCTCTGAGATTTGATAAATACATAGTCCTGTAACCACCCCCACAGTCAAGATAAACAGTTTCGTTACCCTCCAGAAAAATTACTTTATGCTACTCCTTTGTAGTCAGACCTTCCCCTTACCCGTTATCCCTGGCCACCACTGATCTGACCTCTAGCTCTGTCATTGTGTCTTTTCCAGAATGTCATGTAAATGGACTCGTGCCTGTTGAGTCTGGCTTCTTTCACTCAGCATAACATGTTAGAGGTTCATCCATGTTGTTGATTTATCAGTAGTTTGTTCCTTTTAATTGCTCAGTAGTCTCTCATTATATACAAGTGCCACAGTTTATCCATTCCCCACTTGAGGAATATTTGGGTTGTTTCCAGTTTTTGGCAATAAAACTGCTATAAATATTCATGTACAAGTTTTCGACACAGGTTTTTATTTGACTTAGGTAAACACATAGGCATGAGGCTGCTGGGTCATATTGTAAGTGTTTGTTAACCTTCTAAGAAGCTGCCAGACTGTTTTCCAAAGTGGCTGGACCATTTTGCCACTTACCAGCAGTGTGTGAGATTTCTAGTTTTTCCACATCCTCATCAACATTTGGTGTCGTCAGTCCTTTTATCTCATTTTGGCTTTAATTTGCATTTCCCTAATGACTAATGATACTGAGCATTTTTTCCTGTGCTTATTTGTCATTTGTTTATCTTCCTCTGTGAAGTGTCTGTTCAGATTGCCTTTCTTTCCTTTTCTTTTTTTTTTTCTTGTGAGGGAGATTAGCCCGGAGCTAACATCTGTTGCCAATCCTCTTTTTGCTGAAGAAGATTGGCCCTGGGCTAACATCTGTGCCCATCTTCCTCTACTTTATATGGGCCACTGCCAGAGCATGGCTTGATAAGCAGTGCGTCATTCTGCACCAGGGATCCAAACCTGCAAACCCCAGGCTGCCGAAGTAGAGGACGTGAACTTAACCATTACACCACCGGGCAGGCCCCTGCCCATTTTTTCATTGGATTGTTTTCTTATTATTGAGTTTGAGACTTTTTTATGTATTCTAGATACAAATCCTTGGCCAATTAGGTGATTTGCAAATATTTTCTCAGTCAGTGGTTTGTCTTTTTATTTTAACAGTGTCTTTTACAGAGTTTTAATTTAGATGAAGTCTAGTTTATGATTTGTTTCTTTCATGGATAGTGCTTTTGATATCATATCTAAGAAATCTTAGCCTAACAAGCTTACAAAGATTTTCTCCTAAAAGTTTTGTAGTTTTACATTTTACATTTAGGTCTATAATCCATTTTGACTGAGGTTCATTTTTTGGCATATGGATGTCCATGTATTCTATTTGTTAAAAACCATTTGTTGGGCCGGCCCCATGGCTTAGCGGTTAAGTGCGCGCGCTCTGCTGCTGGCGGTCCGGGTTCGGATCCCCGGCGCACACCGACGCACCGCTTCTCTGACCATGCTGAGGCCGCGTCCCACATACAGCAACTAGAAGGATGTGCAGCTATGACATACAACAATCTACTGGGGCTTTGGGGGGAAATAAATAAATAAATAAAATCTTAAAAAAAAAAAAAAACCATTTGTTGAAAAAACTAACCATTCTCTATTGAATTGCCTTTGCACCTTTGTCAAAAATCATTTGACATATTTGTGAGTCTATTTCTGGACTCTCTATTCTGTCCCTTTAATCTAGGTATCTCTCTGATCACCGATACCATACTGTCTTCATTGTTGTTGCTGTATAGTAAATTTTGAGATCAGGTGGTGTGAGTGCCTGGCTGTTCTAGTTATTTTACCTTTCCATATAAATTTTAGAATCAGCTTGTCGTCATCTACAAAATATCCTTCAAGGGTTTTGATTGGAATTGCATTGGATATGTAGATTTGGAGAGAATTTATGTCTTATCAATATTGAACCGTTCAATCCACGTACACAATTTATCTGCCCATTTGTTTTTGGGTTTTTTTTGTTTTTTTTGTGTGTGTGTGTGAGGAAGATCAGCCCTGAGCTAACATCCATGTTAATCCTCCTCTTTTTACTGAGGAAGACCGGCTCTGAGCTAACATCTATTGCCAATCCTCCTCCTTTTTCTCCCCAAAGCCCCAGTAGATAGTTGTATGTCATAGTTGCACATCTTCTAGTTGCTGTATGTGGGACGTGGCCTCAGCATGGCCAGAGAAGCGGTGCGTCGGTGCGCGCCCGGATCCGAGCCCAGGCCGCCAGTAGCGGAGCGCGCGCATGGGCCCCGCTAAGCCATGGGGCCAGCCCTATCTGCCCATTTGGATCTTTTCTGTTTTGTAGTTTTTGGCATACAGATCCTATATGTATTTGTTTAGACTCATAAATAAGTATTTCATTTTTTTTGGTGCTATTGTAATTGGGGCTGTTTATTTTCTGTTTCTAATTGTTTATTGTCTGTTTTTTCTTGCAGTTCTGTCAGGTTTTACTTCATGTTATTTGGTGCATAAATATTAGTATTATTTATTAGTTGAATTGACTCCTTTATCACTATAAAAGGATCCTCTTTATCCCTGGTAATATCTTTTGCTCCAAAATCGGAGTTGTCTGATGTTAGTATCGCCTCTCCAGCTCTCTGTTGACCAGTGTGAGCATGGCATGCATTTTTCCTGCCTTTTACTTTTGACCAGTTTGTGTCTTTATGTTTAAGTGGGCTTATTGTAGACAGCTTATGGTTGGGTCTTGCTTTTTTTATTCATTCAGATAATGTCTGCCTTTTGATTGGGGCATTCAGACCATTTACATTTAATGTATTGATCTTGTTGGGTTTAAATCTATCTTGCTATCTTTTTTTTTCCTATTTGTCCCATCTCTTCCTTGTTCCCTTTTCCTCTTTTTCTGCTTTCTTTTGGATCAGTTGAGTACTTTTTATGATTCCATTTTATCTCTTTTGTTGGCTTTTTAACTGTAACCCTTTGTTGTTGATCTCAGTTATTTATTTAGCTTTCTAGAATACATCTTCAACTTGTCACAGTCTACCTTCAAGTGATAATATACCATTTCATGTAGACTATGAGAAGTTTACAACAGTATACTTCCATTTGTCCTGTCTTTCTGCTGCTGTTCTGTTGTCATGCATTTTACCTCTTCATTTTATAAACCCCACAGTATATTTTTTAAACAATTATCTTTTAAAGAGATTTAAATAATGTTTTAAAACCTTTTATACTTAGCTAGATAGTTATCATTTTCAGTGTTCTTCATTCCATTGTGTAGATCCAGATATCCATCTGGTATCAATTTCCTTCTGCCTAAAGGACTTACTTTAATATTTCTTGTAGCATAGGTGTACTGGTGATTAATTCTTTCAGCTTTTGTACGTCTAAAGAAGTCTTTTTTTTTTTTTTTTACTTTTGATTTTGAAAGATATGCTTGCCAGGTGTGGAATTGCAGGCCAAAATTTTAGCCTTTAAAAATGTTGCTCCACCATCTTCTTGCTGGCGTTGTTTCTGATGAGAAATCTGCTGCCATTCTTCTTTTTGTTCCTCTGGGCATAATGTGTCTTTTTTTCCTATGGCTGTTTTTAAGATTTTCTCTTTTATTGTTCTTTTTAAGCAATTTGATCATGATGTGCCTTGGTGTGGTTTCTTTCTTTTTCTTGTGTTTAGAGTTTGTTTATAGTTTTCATCAAATTTGGAAAAGTGTGTGGCCATTATCACTTCAAATATTATTTTCTCTCCCCTGCTCCTTCTCCTGTCTTGTGGAGACTCCAATATCATGTATGTTAGGCGTCTCAGAGTCGTCCCACAGCTCTCTGGTGCTCTGTTTCTTTTCAGTCTTTTTTTCTTTCTGTGTTTCATTTGGTCAATTCCTTTGCTATGTTCAAGTTCACTAATCTTTTCTGCAGTGTCTCAGCTGGTGTTAATTCCCATCCAGTAAATTTTTCACCTCATGTTGTACTTTCCATCTCTAGTAGTTTGATTGGTGCCTTTTTCTATTCTTAAACTCAAAAATAAAAATTAATAAACTCATAATTATAAATGACTAGTATATTTTCATTTGAAGTAAGATGGTATTGTACATTTAATTGTGAAATAGTCATAAAATTTAAATATCCAAATTGAGATTAAATTTCCTTTATTGAGAATTCTACAAAGATTTCTAGGTTTTTATTTCCATATCTTTAACTGTTAAGAACATATTTAAATGATTATAAAAATAGCAAGCTATTCAAAATAAGAATTTAACTTACAGTTCTTTTCTTCAGTATCACATTCTGGCATCTCTTTGGAGGTAAAGTACATTCTTTGAAAGCAGCTCTTGCCTTAGAGAAAGTAACAGTGTGGATTGGTGGACAAGGAGACCCCGATTTCGCTCACTTCATGTGTTTATTGAGTGTTCTGTGCCAGGCGGTGCAATGGGGCCCAGGTGTGGTGCTGGGAGGGAGACATCAAACCGGGAATTACCCAACCATCCAGTTATGTTTGAGACAAATAACATGAAGAAAATGTACAGCATTGTAGAAGAGCTTAAAATTAGGGATCCAATTAGGTGGAGGGTCAAGGAAGGCTCCCCTGATGAAATTACAAAATTAGCTGAGATCTAAAGAGTTAATCCAAAAATTTTCAGTTTTCAGGTAATTCCTTGGTGTTGCAGTTAATAACGTGACTGACTGTGCTTTTCCCGGGACATCCATTCACTCAGCAGATGTTTGAGGACCTCCTAGGTGCCAGGCCCGCGGCAGGCGCTGGGATTCAGCAGTGCGTGAATGGAGGCGCGTGAGCTCCCCAGCGTGACAACTCAGCTCTGCCGTGAAAGCAAATTCAACTGACCTTACAAATGAGGAAAGGGACAGTTTTTCCCTTTAAGATTACCACTAGGATTTTTATTGTCCATCTAAATTTTAAATTACATTCCCCGAGTTTATCGAATATCCAATTAGAATTACATTTAAGATCCCATTCAGTGAATAAATTGCCTTGTAGAGAAGTTATGTCTTTGTAACGTGAGGTCGTCCTACACTGGAGAACGAAGGGTCGTCCATTCATCCGGGGACTCCCCAGTGCCCTGTATTGGGTGTTTCTGCTCTCCTCGAGGCCTGTGCCTGGGGCGTGGGGCCCTCGGCCCAGGGTCATCTTTGCAGCTATGTGTGGGTCCTCCTGTTAGTTGTGTTGCCTAGTTGCTTCTTGTTGGTGGAGAAGTGTTGCTGTTAGTTTTGTATTTTTGGTTTTTGTATTGGTGGCCTAGCTGTGATGGTCTCTCTCTTCCTCTGTTGGCTTTTCCAGATACATTATATCATTTGCAGACAAATAATTTTCTATTTAAAAAAATAATGTGGATAGGCTCCCCCCTCCCCAGAAATGTCTCTCTTAGCATATGGCTCTCAGAACCTAGTATTTCTGTTACAGGAGGAAGCGTGTCTGGAGGAACTGTAATTTGGCCTTTGGTGGACTCACCTTTATGAATCCTATTCACGTGACTAAAACAAAATAAGTAAGAAAGTAGAATAACCCTTGTGGTTTTGACCAGACAACTGAATAACCAACCATTTTTTCCTTGTTTCTGAAATTAGATTATTAGTGTTCTTCTTTGGCACATATCCCTTCATATCTTAAACTTTTATGTATTATATTGTGCTACAGTTACATCACGGCATGAATATTTTATTACGTCGCCCATTGGTAATGAATGTTACAGGTATAGAACGGCTGCTGGTGATGTTGCTGAATTGTAAGAATTTTCCATAAAGTTGCTGCTTGAGCGGTTTTGGTTTGCATCTAATTCAATAAATTTAGCAGTTGGGAGAAGAACATCTGCAGGGCTGATTTAAGTACTGAAAGTAGAAATGTCAAGAAAGCTGTAAAAACAGGTCTTCCTGATAATATGGAGTCAGTCTATGCCCCACACGGGGCTGTGTGGCCCTCATGCGTGCGCGCGAGGACTGTTTACTGTAGTGCTTTCCATGTCACAAATGCCCCGTGCAAAGAAAGGGTTTACCCTCTTTCAACAGACGGGAAAACTGGGGCTTGGGCAGGTTTTTCAGTCTGAAGTCCTGCTTCTAGGTACACAGAGGGCCAGGGAGGCTGTCCCCTCCAGGCCATGTTGCCTCTCTGTGCAGGAGCCAGTTCTAGCTCTGTGTCCGTGCCTCAGTGTGCACTCTGAATCAGAGTGTTTCAGCTGAGGGGTTATAATGGGTCTGTGTGATCGCATCAGACCTAAGACCTCTAGACCTATAGTAGAAATAAGATTCCCTGTGGTTTCCATGCCATGATGTTGACGAAAATCACCATCTGTGCTTCTCTCAGAGTAAACGCCACACGCCTGGAAGCACGGTGCTCCCTCCGAGCATGCAGACGTCAACAGCACAAGGCTCAACTAATTTGACCTCTGAAGCTTTTGTACTGAGAAGTGTTGCTAGGTTAGAAACACAAGAACCATTTGAGGTGACCTATTGTTTGCCTTCTGCTCTTTTATTTAAATATTAGTTTTTAGTATATTTAACCTTTTCTACAGATGAGCATTAAATTAATGCAATGTCATGTGGTAGGAAAGGTGGGTAGAAGTTACAGTGTGAGTTTTGTTTTTTTTTTTTTTGTGAGGAGGACCAGCCCTGAGCTAACATCCAATGCCAATCCTCCTCTTTTTTGTTGAGGAAGACTGGCCCTGGGCTAACATCCGTGCCCATCTTCCTCTACTTTATA
The DNA here is from genome assembly GCF_020826845.1 of Diceros bicornis minor. NCBI lineage: Eukaryota > Metazoa > Chordata > Mammalia > Perissodactyla > Rhinocerotidae > Diceros > Diceros bicornis. The sequence goes on from NC_080763.1 coordinate 46,741,685, forward strand.
TGGGACGGTGCCACAGCATGGCTTAACAAGTGAGGCGTTGGTGCACACCCGGGATCCGAACTGGCGACCCCTGGGCCGCCACAGCGGAGCGCGTGCCCTTAACCACTTGCGCCACTGGGCTGGCCCCCGAGATTTTTTTTTTGTAGCATAAACTTTTTATCAATTAGAGTTGGCCAGTAATAAAACTTCCTGGATCTAGTATAGTCATCCTCCCAGGATACGAAAAGGGGGCTTTTGCATTCAAAGCAGACGAGTCTGTGTCCCTTTGCAGACTCCTAACTCAGTGTCTGGGATTTGGTGCCTGTGCAGGTGTGGAGGATGGGCTGTGGCTGAGCGAACGCTGTGTGGTGGGGCTGAAACTAGAACCATCAGCTATACTGCTGGTAGAATACAACCAGTTTACTAGGGATCTCAGCTAACCTGGTATATCAGTTAGAGTTCTACCAGAAGAACAGAACCAGTGGGATAGAGAGAAGAGGGGAGAGAGACGGAGACAGAGAGAGAGAAACAGAGACAGAGACACAGAGACAGAGATTGATTTCGAGGAACTGTCGTGCCTTGTGGAGTCCACTGGGGCGAGTCCGAACTCCATCAGGCAGGCGGCAGACTGGAAACCCGGGCAGAGGCTGACGCTACCGTCCACAGTGGGATTCTTCTTCCATGGGGAAACCATAGTTTGCTCTTAAGACTTTTCAAGTGATTGGATGAGGCCCACCTACATTCTCAAGGGTCATCTCCTTGACTTAAAGTCAGCTGATTGTAGATGTAACCACAGCTACTCACTACCTTCACAGTGACATCAGGTTCCTGATTTCAAACATCAGGTTTGATTGAGTAACGAGGTACTTGAAGACTAGCCATCACACTGGGCTATGTTTTATGGTTTCAACCATGAGGTATTGAATCTTCCTTTCCTGCCCCTTATTGGTCATCTCTGGGCATAGCCGTCCCACCTAGTTCAGCACTTTAACCCCAGGCTCAGAACCTCATCTATGGCCCTCCCCGTGGGCAGCCTGGCCAATGAGGGACCTAAAGTGGGAGGGGACTTAAAGGGGCCAGCCCGAGCCCTGAGCAACGGGGAGGCCAACCACCTGTGTGCTGCCCTGGCCTCTACCTGTGTAGATGATGGGACATCTGTGCTCTGGAGAGTTTTCAGCATCACTCAAGACCCCTTCCCAGAGGAGCAGCAATCTCCTCTTCCATCTAAACCTCTAGCCCCTCTCTGGGTAAACTGACCACCCCGTTGGCAGTTCCTGGGCAGCCCCACCAATCCTCTCTCCCCTTGGTCCTCTGTGTTCCTCAAGTGCAGCCACAGGAACCTCACAGGAGGCAGCCTGCATGGTCCCTTCTAGGTGCACTGCACCCCGATGTCAAGACTGCTCCAGCAAGTCTCCTGCGTTCTGAAGTCTCCGAGAGAGGCCAGCGCAGTGTGTGTTCACAGACACCTCCACCACCCAGGGACGCTGGGCCCAGGCCTTGCCCTCCATGTACTGGGCCTCTGGCTCTAGTCCACCAGAGAGCAAGTGCCCACCTCCTGCTCTTTAAGGCACCCCCAATCGCTAGGTGACTCTCTTGAAGCCCCCTGATCATTTGGCTTTGAGGGAGAGGCTAGAAAACCCCAGTTCAGGAATGCCACACTCCCCATAAAGGCCTCAGACTCAATTCTGACTTCTCTCCGATCATTCGTAGCCCAAGAAGGTGACAGAGAGCTCAGGGCAGTGGCTGGTGATGACATAGCAAGTCCCACAGCCCCAGAGGAGATGGTGGGTGGGCTCCTCTCTTCTGTGGGCTTTGGCATCAGGGTGCCAGGAGGAGATCCCTCACTGCCGTCCCCTGGGGGTCTGGGGGCCAGTGACCAAGGACGTGCCCCATCTGCCTGTTTGTTAATCACCGTTGTCTGGGAGGCCTCTTCCAGGACCCTGTACAGACCCCATTCACAGGTGTCAAACCATTTTTTCTTTCTACTTATGTCTTGTGAGCTTTACTCATATTTTTACTAAAAGATTTTTTAAATTAATTGTTTCTGGATTTCCAACCATTTTTTTCATACCTTCCATTCCTCTACTATCTCTTTGTTGATTATAGATACTCTACGTCAGCTTAGATGAAACAGAGAATAAACATTTGATGCTCAGGGATTTTATAGCTGATGACTTGAGTGAATATTTTTCTTAATGAAAAATGATGTTAAGGTTTGGAGTTCAATATCAATAACAGTAAATACAGAAAGAAACAAAATTGGTAACACTGAGTTACAACTTGGTCCTCACAAGACTGGAACCTGAACAGCCAGGTTTGCCCTGGACTCTCTGCAGATACCTTCTAATTGTAGTCATAGAGTCGGATTTTATCTCGTATGTCAAACGTTTTGATTTTGTGCTTTGGGGAGTGGTGGGACAGGGGCTCTTGTTGATCACCTGTAACAGCCATTCACCAGAGCCCAGTTCTGTAACTGGCATGTGGTGGGTTCAAAGATCATACTTAAACTTACTACAAAAGAAAAATGTTATAAATTGATGATATAGAAAAACTAAACTTTCCTATTTATATCACAAATCTGTCAATGTATATTGTGCTTTATTTAGAGATCTAACTTTTTGTATTAACCATGTGGGCGTTAAAATGTACCTGTGCTCCAAAAAATTCTAGATTTTTTTGTAGGAAACATCTGTTATAAAACACACTGGGGGGCAGCCCAGTGGCATAGTGGTTAAGTTCACACACTCTGCTTCGGTGGCCTAGGGTTCATTGATTCAGATCCTGGGTGCAGACCTATGCACCACTCATCAAGCCATGCTGCAGCAGCATCCCATATATAAAGTAGGTGAAGATTGGCACAGATGTTAGGTCAGCAACAGTCTTCCTCAAGCAAAAAGAGGAAGATTGGCAACAGATGTTAGCTCAGGGCCAGTCTTCCTCACCCAAAAAAAAAACCACAGAGTGACGTCAGCATCATGGTGGAGTGAGCTTTCCAGTAAACTTTCCCCCAATAAGATACAACAAAAGGGTCAAGCGTAGACCAACAAGAGACACTCACACTGCACAGAGAGACATCGGAAAGACCCACACTGCGGCACATCTGAGAGTGGATGTGCTGGGGCCCCTGGAGGAAGTGGGGAGAGGTAAGGAGAAATCCTCTCCCTCCCCACCAGATCAGTGACTTGGGTCGTGTGGCTCTCAGAGAGAGGGGAGGGGCAGCCCTCTGCAGGGAAACCGTAGCTCCTCAGGCTCTCTCAGCCAGTGAGAAACTCCACACAGAGGACTTAGAACTGCTGCAGGGGTGCCATCAACATCTGAGCACCTCAGGAAAGTGGATAATGAGGGGCAAGTGAGAAGCCCCCCACCACCGGCCCAGAGACCCAGTGGGCAAAAGAGAGAGCCCCTTGCCCTCTGCATGCCCGACACTGCAGCTCAGCTGACCAGTCTAAGCAGCCTCAGCGGAGTGCAGGTGGCCCGCAGCAGCGGCAGAGTAGCTGGGGCAGAGGCCAGGCAGCCTGCAGCAGCAGAACAGCCAAGGTGGAGTGGAGCGCAGGTGGCTGCGGCGGCGGAGTAGCTGGGGCGGAGCCTGAGCAGCCCACAGCAGCAGAACAGCCGAGGTGGAGCAGAGCGCAGGCGGCTGCACAGTGGAATAGCCCGGGTGGACCCTGGGCATCCTGCGGCAGTGGAACAGCCAAAGCAGAGCAGAGCGCAGTTGGCCTGTGGCAGCGGAATGGCCATGGTGGAGCGCAGGGCGCTCAGATTACACAGCCCTTAACCCCCACACGGTGGCAGCAGGTGGAAACTGCAACCAGATATTTCCAGGATGAGGAAAAACAAAGCCAATACAGCAACCACGATGCAAAAGTACATTAAATCGCCAGACCAGAAGGAAAATGACAAGCACCCGGAAATCAACCCTGAAACAGCACAGAAATCCATAACCTAAATGACAGAGAATTCAAAATAGCTATCATAAAAAGCTCAACAAAATACAAGAAAACACAGATAAACAATGCAATGAGATAAGGAGTTTCTTCACAAAAGAGATTGAAATCATAAAGAAAAACCAATCAGTATTGACGGAAATGAAGAATACGACAGAGGAGATGAAGAATATAGAATCTTTAAAGAACAGAGCTGACAGTATGGAGGAAAGAATTAGCATTATAGAGGATAGGAATACAGATATGCTGCAGATGGAGGAGGAGAGAGAACTAAGACTAAAAAGAAATGAAGAAAGTCTCCAAGAGATATCCAACTCAATTAGGAAATGTAACATAAGAATTATAGGTATTCCTGAGGGAGAAGAGAGGGAAGGAGGAACAGAGAACCTATTCAAGGAAATAATAGCTGAGAACTTCCCAAATCTGGGGAAGGAGCAGGAAACACCAGTAAATGAAGCCAACAGGTCACCTAAATATGTCAACAGGCAGAGGCCCACTCCACGGCATATAGTAGTAAAACTGGCAAAGGTCAATGACAAAGAAACAATATTAAGGGCAGCTAGACAAAAACAAAGAATAACATACAAAGGAACTCCCATCAGGCTCTCACCGGATTTCTCAACAGCAACTTTACAGGCTAGGAGAGACTGGAATGATATATTCAAAATACTGAAAGACAAAAACTTTAAGCCAAGAATACTCTATCCAGCAAAAATATCCTTCAGATATGATGGAGAAATAATAACTTTCCCAGATAAACAAAAGCTAAGGGAGTTCATGGCCACGAGACCCCCACTACAAGAAATGCTCAAGAAGGCCCTCAGGCCTGAAAAAAAGAAGAGCAAGGGAATACAAAGCTTGGAGCAAGGAGAAAAATAGGTAGACAAAATCAGAAAAATAGTAGATCTTCACCGGAATAGGATAGCCACCACTTAAATACCAAAATCCAAGATCAAAGGAAGGAAATCATCAAAAATAAATATAACCTCATCAATTTAAACACACACCCACAACAAGAGATAGAATAAGTTGTGACCAGGGTAACTTAGAAGGGGAAGAGGAAAGAGATTGAATTGACTTAGTAAAAGGGAATAAGAGGCCATTAGATAATGGACTGTCTTATATACAAGATTTTTTATGCCAACCCCAAGGTAACCACTAAACAAATAATCAGAACAAAATCACATAGGAGAAATACAGAGAAGACTAAAAGAATCATAAGACAGAACAACCAAACTGAACTGGCAGGCCGAAACACATGGGACAAGAAACAAAGGAAATGCAAAAGAACCAGAAAATAAGCGATAAAACAGCAACTTTAAGCCCTCATATATCAATAATTACACTAAATGTAAATGGATTGAACTCTCCAATCAAAAGACACAGAGTGGCAAGATGAATTAAAAAACAAGACCCAACAATATGCTGCCTCCAGGAAACACATCTCAGCTCTAAGGACAAACACAGGCTCAGAGTGAAAGGATGGAAGACAATACTCCAAGCTAATGGCAAACAAAAGAAAGCAGGTATTGCCATACTCATATCAGACAAAGTAGACTTCAAGATAAAACAGGTTGAGAGAGACAAAGAGGGGCAATATATAATGATAAAAGGGACACTCCACCAAGAAGACATATCAATTATAAATATATATGCACCCAACATAGGAGCACCAAAATACATAAAGCAACTATTAACAAACCTAAAAGGAGACATTAACAACACCACAATAATAGTAGGGGATCTTAATACCCCACTTACATCAATGGATAGATCATCCAGACAAAAAATCAATAAAGAAACAGTGGACTTTAATGAAAAACTGGACGAGATGGACCTGGTAGGTATATACAGAGCACTCCATCCAAAAACAGCTGACTACACATTCTTCTCAAGCGTGCGTGGAACGTTCTCAAGGATAGACCATATGTTGGGAAACAAGGCAAACCTCAATAAATTCAAGAAGATTGAAATCATAACAAGCATTTTTTCAGACATAATGCTATGAAACTAGAAATCAACCACAAGAAAAAAACTGGGAAAGTGACAAAGATGTGGAGATTAAACAGCATGCTAGTGAACAACCAATGGGTCATTGATGAAATTAAAGGAGAAATCAAAAAATATATGGAAACAAATGATAATGAAAATATGCCATACCAACTCATATGGGATGCAGCAGAAGCAGTCCTGAGAGGGAAATTCGTAGCAATACAGGCCCACCTCAACAAACAAGAAAAAGCCCAAGTAAGCAACCTTAAATCACACCTAACAGAACTAGAAAAAGAAGAACAAACACAGCCCAAGTCAGCAGAAGGAGAGAAATAATAAAAATTAGAGCCGAAATAAATGAAATTGAGACCAAAAAAACAGTTTAGAAAGGATTAATGAAACAGAGAGTTGGTTCTTTGAGAAGATAAACAAAATTGACAAACCCTTAGCCAGACTGACTAAGAAAAAAAGAGAAAAGGCTCAAATAAATAAAATTAGAAATGAAAGAGGAGAAATTACAACCTCGGAAATACAAAGGATTATAAGAGAATATTATGAGGAACTATATGCCAACAAATTAGACAATCTAGAAGAAATGGATAAATTCCTAGACTCCTACAACCTCCCAAAACTGAACCAAGAAGAAATAGAGAATCTGAATAGACCAATCACAAGTAAAGAGATTGAAATAGTAATCAAAAACCTCCCAAAAAATAAAAGTCCAAGACCAGACGGCTGCTCGGGTGAATTTTACCAAACATTCAAAGAAAATCTAACACCCATCCTTCTCAAACTATTCCAAAAAATAGAAGAAGATGGAACACTTCCTAACTCATTCTACGAGACCAACATCATCCTGATACCAAAGCCAGACAAAGACGATACAAAAAAGGAAAATTACAGGCCAATATCACTAATGAATATAAATGCAAATATCCTCAACAAAATATTGGCAAACTGAATACAGCAATACATTAAAAAGATCATAGGCCATGATCAAGTGGGATTTATACCAGGGACACAGGGATGGTTCAACATCCACAAATCAATCAACATGATACACCATATCAACCAAACGAGGAATAAAAAGCACATGGTCATCTCAATAGATGCAGAGAAGGCATTTGACAAGATCCAGCATCCATTTATGATAAAAACTCTCATCAAAATGGGTATAGAAGGAAAGTTCCTCAATATAATAAAGGCTATTTATGACAAACCCACAGCGAACAACATACTCAACAGGGAAAGTCTGAAAGCCATTCCTCTGAGAACAGGAATGAGACAAGGCTGCCCACTCTCACCACTCTTATTGAACATAGTTCTGGAGGTTTTGGCCAGAGCGTTAGGCAAGAAAAAGGAATAAAAGGGATCCAAATAGGCAACGAAAAAGTGAAACTCTCACTATTTGGAGACGACATGATTTTATATATAGAAAACCCTAAAGAATCCATTGGAAAACTATTAGAAATAATCAACAACTACAGCAAAGTGGCAGGGTACAAAATCAGCCTACAAATATCGGTTGCATTTCTGTATGCTAATAATGAACTAACAGAAAGAGAGCTCAAAATGATAATACCATTTACAATTGCATCAAAAAGAATAAAATATCTAGGAATAAATCTCACCAAGGAAGTGAAAGACCTATATAATGAAAACTACAAGACGTTATTGAAAGAAACCGATGATGACATAAAGAAATGGAAAGATATCCCATGCACATGGATTGGAAGAATAAACATAGTTAAAATGCCTATATTACCTAAAGCAATCTACAGATGCACCGCAATCCCAATCAGAATCCCAATGACGTTCTTCATGGAAATAGAAAAAAGAATACTAAAATTCATTTGGGGCAACAAAAGACCCCAAATAGCTAAAGCAATCCTAAGAAAAAAGAACAAAGCTGGAGGCATCACAATCCCTGACTTCAAAACATACTACAAAGCAATAGTAATCAAAACAGCTTGGTACTGGTACAAAAACAGACACACAGATCAATGGAACAGAATTGAAAACCCAGAAATAAAACCACACATCTACAGAGAGCTAATTTTCAACAAAGGAGCTAAGAACATACAATGGAGAAGAGAAAGTCTCTTCAATAAATGGTGTTTGGAAAACTGGACAGCCACATGCAAAAGAAAGAAAGTGGACCATCTGCTATCACCATTCACAAAAATTAACTCAAAATGGATCAAAGACCTGCAACTATAAAACTCATAGAAGAAAATATAGGCAACACACTATTTGACATTGGTCATAAAGGAATCTTTTCAGATGCCATGCCTAGTCAGACTAGGGAAACTAAAGAAAAAATAAACAAGTGGGACTTCATCAAATTAAAGAGCTTCTACAAGACAAATGAAACCAGGATCAAATTGAGTAGACAACCCACCAGCTGGGAGAAAATATTTGCAAAACACATATCTGACAAAGGAGGTAATCTCCATAATATATAAAGAACTCACACAACTGAACAACAAAAAAACAACCCGATCAAAAAATGGGCAGAGGAAATGAGCAGACACTTCTCCAAAGAAGATATACGGATAGCCAATAGGCATATGGAAAAGTGTTCAACATCACTAATCATCAGGGAAATGCAAATCAAAACAACACTAAGATATCACCTCACGCCCGTTAGAATGGCTGTAATCACCAAGACAAAAAACAACAAATGTTGGAGAGGATGTGGAAAAAGGGGAACCCTCATACATAGCTGGTAGGAATGCAAACTGGTGCAGCCTCTATGGAAAACGGTATGGAAATTCCTCAAAAAATTAAAAAATCATACCCTATGATCCAGCTATCCCACTACTGGGAATATATGCAGCCAACCTGAAATCAACAATCCAAAGAGGCTTATGCGCCCCTATGTTCATTGCAGCATTATTCACTATAGCCAAGAAGTGGAAGCAACCCAAGTGTCCCTCCACTGATGATTGGATCAAGAAGATGTGGTATATATATACGATGGAATACTACTCAGCCATAAAAAAAGACAAAGTTGTCCCATTTGCAACAATGTGGATGGACCTGGAGGGTATTATGTTAAGTGAAATAAGCCGGAAAGAGAAAGACGAACACCACGTGATTTCACTCATATATGGAATATAAACCAACACATGGTCAGAAAGAACTGCATTGTGGTTACCAGGGGCAAAGGGGGTAGGGGGTGGGCACAGGGGGTGAAAGGAGACATGTGTATGGTGATTGACAAACAAAAATGTACAACCAAAATTTCACAATGTTATAAACTCTTAAGACATCAATAAAAAAAAATTGCACTGATTTTTATGAAGTTGAAATTAACCAGAGCCTGGGGTGGGGGAGTGGTAAAGGGCAGTATAAAGGGGAGATCAGAGAAAAGGGCAGTGGGTCGTCCAAGGAAATCATCCAAACTCCAGAGAAATTTCTTCTTCCTAAGTCATCTCTTTGTAAGTCTAAACAGGCTAAGAGAGATCATAACTGTCCAGTCCCTGGGCACATGGCCAGGCTGTCCTATGACTATGCCTCTCCCTGCTAACATGCAGCCCTTTCTCTGGAAATGGTCCTCTAGCAGCCCAGTCAGATGTCACTGTGTCCTGACTGTGTCGTCCTTGTCACTGTTGACTGCAGAGCACTCAGCATGGACGTGGCACAAGGCATCTGGTGCGATGTGGCGTTTGCTGTCTTCTTGCCGTTTCCAATTCTCTACTCTTTGCGTCTCCTCCCTGATCTCATACTTTTCTTACCAGCACTTTGAACACCCTCCATGCTTTTGCACCTTCTGGATATAGTGAAGGCCTTGGACGCCAGCACTGCCCGTCAGCATCCGTTGGTGCTGCTTGTCTGCGAAAGATTACAGCTCAGAGTCAAGCGGGGATCTCAGTGGTCACCTGCCCTCAGCCATGGTCCTGCTGCAGTTTTGACCCAGGATCTTGTTGAGGACCCTTACTGCTTCTGAATTTTGAGAATTAGGACAAGCCAGATAACACTGGAAGTAGCTATCATTAGAATTACTTAAGATTTTTTAAATGTTGTCTGTAAATATTTTTAATATCCTGGTTATAATTCTAGAATATGTGGATTTTAGTTTGCAGTTAACATGTTTCGAACATTACCACCTTCCTCCAACCCTACGGGAGCAGAATTTGACCCAGAGGAAGACGAACCAACGTTAGAAGCAGCGTGGCCTCATCTACAGGTACTGACCCTGGGAGGGCGCCACAGTTCAGGTTGTGTGTGGAGGGTATTCTCTACAGCAAGGACACTGGCCCTAGGGCCTCTCCAGCTGGTTGCAGATGGGCCCCTGATCTTTAGTGGCGTAGACTTTGCAAACCTCACATACAAGAGAAGTATTTTAGCGGAAGAGAGGACGTTTAATAGGTTTTTGTTTATTTGGACACTTGACACAAACTACAAAGAATCAGAATTGTAAATATATTTTCAGTGGAAATGATCACTTTGTTGCCAGCCATTGAATTGAGGCCTGGAGGACTTCTGCAGACATTTCCCAGTGTTTGGTACTTAGGCGTAACGTGTGCCTGCTCTGCACCCCAGAGCTCCCCTGCTCACTACTGCCTGTTTCTGACGCATTTGTCGGGAGAAACGTTGGGTAGGACACCTGGGAGAAGGCGCTGAGACCAGTGTGAGCAGAGCGCTGCCCATATGCGAGATTGGGAGGTGTGGGTCGCCCATAGGAGGAGAGATGGAGAGGTGAAAAACCTGAGAAGGAACTAGATGGGGAACAGACAGAAAAGGAGGGCTATCTCTGTAGCAGAACGTGCCCTCGCACGGCGTAACCATGACAGCGTGCAGCCCACTCATGAAGCAGGGAACGTCCCGGCCCCAGCTGACTGCGTCTGTGACCTCTCCCCTACCAAGGCCAGCTTCCTGTCCGCCTGGCTCTCTGCCAGAACTCTTGTAGGTGGCCAGCTGCGAATCTCACCCAGAATTTGGTCACAGCCTGGCTTGTGTCAGCTGTGCACTGTGGTCCCTGAGCAGCATATTTTAAGCATTGGTGACATCAGCTATGGAAATCATTTTGTTTAAATACCATTTAAGGGTATAGTCTGTGGTTCTTAGCTAAATAAAACAATTACTGTCATCAATTATAATTAAATGAAGCCATGTGTGATTTTGCATTAATTCTGTAGAAATGTAGCTTTTTTAAAAAAGCTAATATTTGCAGACAAAGATTCAACTCATGGTGTATTTTAATCTCCATTTAATAAAATACCATGTTATTTGACTTGGTTTTTTTTTCCTCCTAGCTTGTTTATGAATTTTTCTTAAGATTTTTAGAGTCTCCAGATTTCCAACCTAATATAGCGAAGAAATATATCGATCAGAAGTTTGTATTGCAGGTAAGGTACAAATTAGCTGAAACTACAAAAGCCATAATCTACGGAGAGAGAACACCAAATCACTAAGTGTCTTTTTCTTCTTGAAGCTTTTAGAGCTCTTTGACAGTGAAGATCCTCGAGAGAGAGATTTTCTTAAAACTACCCTTCACAGAATCTATGGAAAATTCTTAGGCTTAAGAGCTTACATCAGAAAACAGATAAATAATATATTTTATAGGTAAGTCGATGTGTGGATGACAATTCTCTTTTTGCATGGTGATGTTCATTTTCACACTTAATGCTCCCCCCACCTCATCATTTCCTCTGGCAAGTGACTCAGGAGCAGTAGTGGCTGTTTCTGCACAGATTGCTTGTCATGTCCAGGTAGGCCCCAGTCTACACCTCCGTCGGTGCTGGGCTGGGGTTGACCCCCTTCTTCCCTCCTGCCCCTTCCTTCTGTGCCCACTCCCCTGCTTCACCCCCTCCCCAGCACCTCATCACATGTCCTTCCTTTGTTTGGGTTTTTACTGAAATGTGCAGTTACCCTGAGTGTGCTTCCCTCTGGAATGTGGATGAATTGATCTGTCGAAGCCAACTGTTCCCTTCCACCTGCACATTACTTCATTCTTCCTCTATAAACGCAGTCAAAGGAAGGAGTGAAGAGGGAAGCAGTAAATCTTTAGAAAATCTCAGAAGATCTGAGAACTTAGATCAGAGGTTTGGAGACTCCCCGGTGCACCAAGGGCAAAGGAGACCCTGCTGGAAGCAGCTCGCAGAGGCAGGGCAGCTTTCCAGCCGTCACAGCTGTCCCTAGGCTGGCAGGACCACAGAGGCTGGTAGGCTGGGAAGCTGGTCGCAAAAGTTGTGCTGTCTGGGTTTACCTAGAGGGGCTCGCAGCCCCATGGCTCATGAAAGAATGTTCCATAACATTCCAAGTGCAGTATGATTAGACCTCTTGGCCCCTCACACACCCCTCCTCCCCATCCCAGTCGCCACTTCTTGTTGATTCTTATAAGTCTTAACACCCCTCTGACCTGCTGACATCCCTTCGTGTCTGCTGCCGCGTCGGAGTCACACTGATGACTGATGCCCTTTGGATGAATAGGTACAAGTCCTGGGTGAGGCCCTGGGATGCCCCAGGTCCAGGCCGGCCTTCCTTGTAGTCTGCCTCTCTGTTCACACTCCAGGCTCCTTCCATACCAGCGCCTTGACAGCCTTGTTTGATCCTCCTGGAACGTTCTTTTCCACCAGCCCTTCTCCTCAACCTTACCTCCAAGGCTTCCAGAAATATCCCCTCACCAAAAAGCCTCCCTGTGAGGGCAGGCATTATGTCGGCTGCTTTAATGCACATCCCCCAACGCCAGCTTCATGCCTGGCCCGAGTGGCACTAAGTAAATGCTGATGGATGAAACACTTAATGTTGTTTCTCATCTGTCCCTGGAAAGCCTACTAAATGAGAAGTTTATTCTATGAATTTTGGCTTCTCGAGACGGCTTGCCTCTAAGGCCCCTGACTCCAGGGTGGCTCAAGGTAGTGACAAATCCTAGCGTTGAGGGGCGTCCCTCTGTGAGCTAAGAAAGCGGGCAGGTTTCACGTAGTCTAGATGCAGTGCCAGAGTAAGGATGACGGCGCAGGCTGTGCCCTGGAGAGGGTGGTCCGGAAGTGTTGGCCAGAGCACCGCGGAAGCCAGGCAGGTCTCTTCTCAGTCGCCATGACGGAGAAGGGAAAAGAAAGGGGGAGACGAGACAGACGGATAGACGGGAACTAAGATCCCACAGCTGAGGCCCACAGCCCTCTCGGGAAATTAGGCACCAGTTCCCTGGTCCTCTTACCAGCCTGGGCCTGGCGTGCAACCCAGTCTTGAAGTCTCCCTTGCCTGCCCTTCTGCGGTCATCAGGGTCCAGCTCCTCCTCCTTATCTTCGCACTCGATATGACATCTTGTTGTTAGAGCCTTCCAGTTTGTGTGGCTTTCCTTTGAACTTACAGCTTCCCCACATCCCATTTACGTAAAGGAGCCCAGGGCTGGACACTCCGACTGTAATCAGAGGATGACGTCATGTTTCCCAGATGCGATATTCTTATTTTATATCTCTTGGCGTCACACTTCCTTTCTCACAAGGTCATTATTTGGCTGATGTATTAATCTATCAAAACATAGTATACACCATTTAAACAACAAGGAACAGGTACAATTTAAATTCCAGTCTTTTAGGCCTAAAATTAAAGCTCTACATAAAGTGGATTTTTTTCCTAAACACGTAGGTTTTGTTCAGATAACAGAGTCACAAAGCAACACCTGCATTAAAGAAGTAGAAAATATCTCAGACCTTCAAGAACCTTAATTTAGGGCCAGCCCCGTGGCTTAGCGGTTAAGTGCGCGCACTCCGCTGCTGGCGGCCCAGGTTCGGATCCCGGGCGCACACCGACGCACCGCTTCTCCGGCCATGCTGAGGCCGAGTCCCACATACAGCAACTAGAAGGATGTGCAACTATCACATACAACTATCTACTGGGGCTTTGGGGGAAAAAAATAAATAAATAAAATTATTAAAAAAAAGAACCTTAATTTAATAACTGAAATACTTAGATTATTATTTAAAAGTTACTATACATAGTTTAGTTCAGTTCTTACTAAGTGCTCAGTGCTCGAGTGTGGTATTTTTGTTTTGTCTTTTAGTAATCTTTCCTATAGTTGCCATTCTTGATATATACACTCACGAGTGAGCGTATATGTAGATTCCATAATTGGTTTGGGTCCCCACCTTCAACACCACTGCCTCCTTGTTTCATGTGAGAAAAAATTAAGGAGAAAGATCTTGAGAGATATATTCGGCTCATTGAAGTTCTACATGGCACAACTGTATCTTGTAAGAAAAAGAATGTTTCAAACATTGTCTGGTTCAACTTATTGAAAGTGTTAATGTAAAGTTCCTATTTATTTCTATAGTTGCTCATTCTAATCAGCGTTTTTAAGCAGTGAGTTAAACAGAGCTCTAGATAACTGATGCCTGTTTTGGCAAACGGGAACCTGAAGGTTAGGTGACAAGGAAGAGCAGGGCTTCAGTTCTCTTTGCTGCGTAACAAACCACCCCACGACTTATCAACAACAATTGTGTGGCTCATCAACAACAATTTACTATTTCTGACAATTCTGTAAAAACTGGGCTGCAGGGACAGTTCTTCTGCTCCACAGAGTGTCTACAAGGGCTGGAATGTCCACAGTGGCTCAGGTCACTTCTCACAGCCACAGCTGGCTTCCCCGAGGGTAAAAGTAGAGGCTGCCAGTCCTCTAAAGGTTGGCCCAGAAGTGGTACAGACTGACCTCTACCCTTTGTCAGACTGACCTCTACCCTTTGTATTGGTCAAAGCGAGTCCCAGGACAGCCCAGATTCAAAGGGAGGGGAAATAGACTCCACCTCTTCACGTGAGGCGCAGAACACACTCTACAGGGAGGAGAGGAATTGATGGCGGCCATCCTGGAGACGGTCTACGACAAGCAGGTTCTGGCTCAGTTTTTGTGAGTCCTAATTCTTTTTTGCTGAAAGAGTAAGAAACACTCTAGCCTGTCCTCCACAGGTCTTTATGACTTCATCTGGAAAAGTAACAAGGGGAATTATACTTATTTTCTCTTTTTTTAATACCTACTTCAAATCAGGTTAAAAGAACTAGAAATTAAGAATTTCTCAATAAGAATATAGTAGTGTTGATTTAGGAAAACCAAATAACTAAAACCTTATAACTAAAAGCCATCCGTATTTAAATGTTAAAGCTGGTGGAAAGAGATCAAAAGCAATGCCGAGGGGTTCAGGCGCTTCTGTATTTCAGAGGCTCAGAGCTGACCACCCCAGGTCTTTGGGAGCCTCGTGCGACCTGCAGCTTTCCCAGCTCTCCAGGTTATAGATGAGAGAAGTCTTTAACTGAAGTTGCTTGGTTGCACTATAAACAAAGCTATGACTTTGTACATTAAAACTGTTTTAAGTATTTTAAATAAAACAAGTGAAGCAAAAGGGAGCCTTCAGGTTGAGTTTCGTAAATTAAAGTACTTCTCAGTGTGGACATCCGCAAAGCCGTGACTTCCACTTGGAGCCAGCTTCCAGTCCCAGGCAGGTGCAGCAGCGAGGGCGATGGGATGTGTGTGATGGTGGCAGGGATGCTTCACCTGCCGTGTAACCTGCTGCCCTTACTCACCACCCAGGTTGCCCTGTCCGTCACGGTAACTCCCTGCTCAGTGGTTCTGACCCCTGATGCCTGTGGGCTTGAGTCTGAACCTGTCTAAGCTGGCATGGAGCCGCTCCGCACATCTGCCTTGCCCACCTCCCCACCCATCACCTACCTCCTGCTCCATGCCACAGACCTTTGTTCCAGCCGAATGAATTCTCTCCCCCTCGCATGCCCCCAATTTTAAAAATCTGTCAGAATCCTTCAGAGCCCAGTTCAAGCACTAGCCCCTCAGTGACTTCTGGTCATTCGGGGATATGGAAACAAGAAGGCCCGTTCTACAGGAATAGTTCACGTCTTATGGGTATTTGCCCTGTTCTTGACCTAATGGTCGCTGTTCCATTTGCTTCAAACAGTGACAGTGAAACTTCAGAGTCAAATTTTTAATCATCACAAACTCTTATTTTCGGCTTAGAGTTGTGTCTGAACTAGTAGTTTTCATCTGATAGACAGGAACCTTTTTCAGACACCTCTTTCACTTCAGGCAGAATACGCCGCTCGTATTGGTTTAGACTACAAGTGAGCAAGGATGTGGGGCGGGGGCGGGCTATTTCTGAGGAAGTGCCTTGAGGGGGAAGGTGTTTTCCTGTTTCCAGTCCCTGTTCCCTCTCAGTGGCCCCAGTTTATTCAACAGACATCTTTCAAGCATCAGACAGATGCCAGGCTCGATCCTAGCACCAGGGACAAAGTGAGGAAAAGTCCTGGTCCTTGACCTCAGGCCAACCCAGGGTGGGGGGAGTGCTGCAGGAGCCCCAGGATGTACACACAGTGGTTCCAGCAGGAGAGGCTTCTCAGATTCAGAAGATGGTGCTTGATGCAGCTTAGGGGAAATGCGGGGGTGTCAGTGGGGAGGTAGGCAAGACAGCCCAAGTGGTAAGGAAGAACTATCCCCTTGCAGAGACTTGGCGAAATGTTGGAGGCTATAAAATTGAGTCAGACGTCAGCTCATGTTGAAATGCAGAATAAAATAAGATGGGTTAAGGGATGGATAGAGGGATTGATGGATGCATATGTGATAAACAGCACATTGTTCGTTGTCTAGTCTGGGTGGTTGAAATACCAGTGCTCACTGTGAAATTCTTTCAACTTTTCTTTGTGTTTGAAACTTTCAAAATAAAATGTTGGGGAAAAATTTGAGCAAGCCTGAGCTCTCTGTCTTCCAGGTATTGCCATGTCCAGGCTTTGAGGAGTTTGTTTTGTCACAATGAGTGGTGCCCCTGGGGTGGTCTTCACAAATAGATGTGCTTAGTGTTGCCTGGCTACGTGGTTTTTCTCCTAAAAGCATCGTTTTCTTATTAAGAGGATTTTAGTTTCCCTAGCTATTATTTCACTGTCTAATTCTAAATGACACATTGCCTTTTCTAGGTTTATTTATGAAACAGAGCATCACAATGGCATAGCAGAATTACTGGAAATATTGGGAAGGTAAGTTATCTCTGTTATTGGTAACGAATGGCTTGAGATGGAATTTATGCCAGAATGATCCATGTCATTGAGTTCAACTGCCCCTCTCCCCAAAGCAAAGCAATTTAAACCATTCTCAAAAAGAACTAAAATAAGATCACACTTAATGGAAGGAGTTGAGGAGCTTTTGGATTCAAACACACTAAATGACAAATCTCCCATTTGTGTGGTTCTTATGTAGATTCTATTGCGTATACCTCAATAGCATTACTATGGAATCACAATTTCAGTTATTTCCTCAAGGGCAATGTTAAAAATAGTTACATTAAGAAGGTTTATATTTAACATAAGAAGAATAGATCATTTATTGTACATTTAGGGAATTGAGTAAATGCTAATATTTCAAATTGCTTTGATTTTATAAATTATTCGTATGTATACTTATAATTAACATTTCAAAAATTTCATCATCTTAATACAAGTAAAGTTTTTGCTTGCTAGAACTTTTTTAAATCAATGATTTTTTTTAAATCGATGACCTATAGATTTTATATTAGATCACCTACCTGATCCACTGTTTCCCAGACAGAGTTCCTTGGGGTTCTGTGGCCACATGAGCTTGGCAGTGCTTTTTCTCCAAGCCTTTCTTGGAGATTTCGTGTACATTAGCAGCTAACGGTTCTGAGAAACCCTGTGGGGAAGAAACCTGTGAACTCTGGTTTAATCTAGCAACTCCCAAAAGTATTTGAGCACCAGAAGCTTTTCTCAAGGGTCACTCTTGCCATCCGGTGGATCTGCGGTCCTGCCCAGCAGTTCTGAGAAAAACTGTCCTTGCTGTTTTAGGTATAATTTGAAGAAGTGTTAGTCCTCGTGGAGAATTCTCCCTCACTGGTTCCAGCACACTCGGCGGGCCTCTCAGTAGGGTGTAGTGAGCGGTTGAGTGGGTGCTCTTTCTAGTTGTACGACCTTACTCAGCCCCTGTTTGCTTCTGTATCTATGAAATGGGAAGACACATATTCACCTCCTAGGTTGTTGTGAGGCTAGGGAGAACTGTGTAGTGTCAGCACAGCCTGCCCACATGGCACGCACAGGCCTCTGGACTCCTCCCCCTCCTAGGATTGGTTATTTTATCCTTTCAGAAGAGGCCTTTGATCTTGAGGGTTTACCCCCATGTGAGTGAGCATATCATCCTTGGTGGCCATTTAAGACTGACCCTTCCTGCAGCACTCACGTGCCTGGGATTTGTGAATGACAGAGGACTGATTTAGAAATTGCTTTAACTGCTTCTGTAGCTCTCAGTAACATTTGTCTGCACTTGCCTAATGAGAAAACCGAACAGATGAACTACTTGCTGTTAACAGACAAAAACTTCAGTTTGGGGGTTAAGAGTAGGACCCCCTTTCCCTGCAGAAGGGAACAGCTTTCTTGCTGATTTTTAACCAATGCCCATTCTTCACATTCAGACTCTGTTCTGCCAGCATCCGAATAATAAGCCAGAATTTCTCTGGGAAAGTGTGAATTCCTAAAGATGGCTGAAGGCCAGGGGAAGGTGCTGGGGTCCTGCTGAACTGCTTGGTGTTTGTGGTCTAAGGAAGGAGGTTTTGCCCCCAGAGACTGCTGCTGTTCTGGCTAACACCCTGTAAGCCCAGAATTTTAAAATTATCCTGTAGTTGCAAGATAAAAATGACTGTGCTTCCTTGAATGTATTTAATTTTCTTTTTAATTTCTGCTGATAATCCTTCTTTTTCTGAAACATATATTTTGCTTGTTGGTTTTCATGCTGGAAAAAACTGAAAGAAAAACAGCAAGATATTTTTTTAAATATTCAAACTTTGAATAAATTCTGTTTTCACAGTATAATTAATGGGTTTGCCTTACCACTAAAAGAAGAGCACAAGATTTTCTTATTGAAGGTGTTGCTCCCTTTGCACAAAGTGAAATCTCTGAGTGTCTACCATCCACAGGTAAGGGGGTCCAACAATGACATGGTGTGGGGCCACTCGTTAGCACAGCTGTCTTCACTTGAACAGTGTTAACGCACGCTATTGAATCCCAGCCTTTTAACTGGGAGTGTTTTTTTCCTTATATCACACTGTTGACTCAGGTATCAAGGTTCTGGTAATGAGTGAAAGGATAGAGGGTACAAAGAGATTCCTTTTAAGAAAATCAGAAACCAGAAAATTAGGAATGGAGAATTTCAAAATTATTTTTAAGTCCAGGAGGATGTCTCAGAGGAGAGTTTTCTGTAGTATAATTTAAAATCTGTTACCTTAAGGGAAAAGCCTATATGTCCATGGCCTATGAAAAAGTTTTTTGGTTTCTTTTAAGCTGTGGATTTGAAAAACTTTTCAAAAATCTAATGACAGTTATACTGAAAAATTGTCCATAAGTGGTTACTAACTGCTGGTTAGTTGGCGGTGTTTACCTAGGAGGTTTGGTTTTTCCTTCACTCTTATTCTTCTAAGTTCTGTGTAGACAGCACTTCAGCTCCACTGACTGCAGTGTGCTGGGGGGTTGGGGGAGGCCCCCTCCTGCAGCTGCAGTCAGTGTGCTGGTTCACTGGTGGCTCAGCCCAGGGCCTGGTGCCCAGGAGGCACGCCAGCGCGTGTTTAAGAACCCAGGGAGCTCCATTCTGAAGGCCTCACCGCGGGAGTTTTCAGTGTGGGATAAATTACAGAAAGTATATTCTCTAGATGATTCTAATGACGTTGGCTTCCTGGGAAATATTTTACTTAGTTTTTTCTCTGGTTACTATTATCTGGTAATATCTTTACACCCAGCCCTGTTGTTATCAAGTTGATTGTTCTGTAGAAGAAATTAATAGTTCGGAGATTTAAGATGGAACCAGATTTTAATTCGGTTTTTCCCAGCTGTTAGGTTACTTGTTCATTACAATCTCCAAAAAGACCACAAGAAAAATCCCCAGCAAACCCGAGCTGCCACGTTGGCGTTGGTCTAGAAGGCTGTTTCCTGGTTTCTTTAGCTCTTCGATGTGCCGTCAGCCGCAATGGGGAGCATGGTTTGTTGCACATTGGTCTTGGGTCCCTCTCTGAGAGGCCCACTCAGAGCCTCCTGCAGAGCCTGTGGAGGGGAGCCCACGCTGCCCAGCTGGGGGGCACACCAGGGACAGCACCTGATCACTTGTCTCAGCAGAAGAAGGCGTTTAACTGTGACATTGGAAGAAACACGGCAGCACTTCCATGTTAAAATGGAATGTTAATATTTTTTCTCCTTTTACTTTTTAGCTGGCGTACTGTGTAGTGCAGTTTTTAGAAAAGGACAGCACCCTCACTGAACCAGTAAGTAGACCCTCTCTGCCAGGGCCTTGTAATGTAATGTGTGTGTTTTGCTAAATGTAAATATCCCAATATGTCTGCTTCACACCAAAGAGCTGTGCAGACAGTTTTTCATCTTGTTAAAATACTAATAAACAGACTGATTTCGTTCATGTGTTATAGGTTTTCAAAGTGTGGTCATTTTAATTACAAGTTCCTCTATTGCCTCTATTGTGATTATTTTATGTAATGAGGTCACCATCTTGTCCCTTATTGCACTTGACTGCTTTGAACACAGAGCACTTCAGCAGGCGTGGCTGATAAATCGTGTGCAGTTTAATACGTTCATGGCTCTTGGTTTAACAACGTATTTAACTGACTTCAGTCAGAGGAATTGTAGTGAGGGTTCAAAATGCTTGTGCTAAAGAGGTTTTACTATCCGGAAACTTCTTTCCCAGTTAAGAGTGTTAACTATTTGTGTGTGTGTGTGTGTGCGCGCGCGCGCGTGAGCGGAAGATCGACCCTGAGCTAACATCTGCCAGTCCTCCTCTTTTTTTGCTGAGGAAGACTGACCCTGGGCTAACATCCATGCCTGTCTTCCTCTACTTTATATGGGACGCCGCCACAGCATGGCTCGACAAGCGGTGCGTTGGTGCGTGCCCGGGATCCAAACCGGCGAACCCCAGGCCGCCGCAGCGGAGCGTGCGCACTTAACTGCTTACGCCACCGGGCCGGCCCCAAGTGTAACTATTTTATGATCATTGCATCACAAGTGAATGTTAGATTGCTACCATTTAGTGTTTAGATTTCTAAATTTCTTGGCATTTTTATCTTTATTGTAACAAAGTCAGGCGTCTCAGGTACAAGTTGAAGCAGTTAAATATGCTTTTAACAGCTTGGAGATGTAATTCACCTACCATACAGCTCACCCATTTAAAATGTACAAGTCAGTGGTTTTTGGTATATTACATTATTAATATTTTTAATTGTGGTAACATATATATAACACAAAATTTTCTATTTTAGCTGTACAGTTCAGTGGCATTAATTACATTCACAATGTTGTGCAACTGTCACTGTTTCCAAAACATTTTCATGGCCCCAAGCAGAAACTCTGTACCAGTTAAATAATAACTCCCCACTTCTCCTACCCTCAGCCCCTGGTAATCTCTAGTCTACTTTCTGTCTTGATGAATTTGACTGTTCTAAGTACCTCATATAAGTGGAATCATACACAACTTGTCCTTTTGTGACTGGCTTATTTCACTCAGCATAATGTCCTCAGCATTCATCTGTACTGTGGCATGTATGAGAACTTCATTTTTTGTTATGGCTGAATGGTATTCTGTTGTATGGATATACCACATTTTGTTGATCCATTCACATGTCAATGGACACTTGAGTTGTTTTCACATTTTGGCTATTGTAAATAATGCTGCATGGGTGTGCAAATATCTCTTCCAAGTCCCTGCTTTCAATTCCTTTGGGTATATACCCAGAAGTGGAATTGCTGAATCATGTGGTAATTCTATGTTTAACTTTTTGAGGAACAGCCATGCTGTTTTCCACAGCTGCTGCACCATTTTACATTCCCATCAATAGTGCACAAAGGTTCCAGTTTCTCCACATCCTCTCCAACACTTGTTATTTTTCTTTTTTTTTTTATTATAGTCATCCTAGTGAATGTGAAGTGGTATCTCATTTGTGATTTTTTATTTGCTTTTCATTAACGACTAATGATGTTGGATATCTTTTCATGTGCATGTTGGCCATTTGTGGATTCTTCTTTGAAGAAATATCTTTAAATCCATTACCCATTTTTTAATTGGGTGGTTTTTTACTATTGAGTAACAAAGTGAGAAGTATTAGGTGCCAGTTTAAATGTTTGAGTACTCTTTTAAAAGTTACTATTGGGATAGAAAAGGTAAATATTGTAATTCCTGCATCTTTTCTGTCCCTTTAGCAGTCTTTCACAGTTTTCTTGTGAGATTGTAATTTTTATAGTGAAAATACCTGAGAAATTCTTAATACTGTATTCCTGAGGTAAACTCGCTTCTGATCTCTGCTTTCTTTTAAGCGTCTAAATTCTGGGTGTAGACTCCCCCATCTCACCCACAAATTCAGGAAAAGCCCTTGATCACATCCCTCAGCTGCTGGCTGCAGAGGTGACAGGGGCTACAGAGGTGACCTGTCCCTGTACCCTCCTCCCCGGGGTCTCCTCACGCCTATGCCTCAGCTGCTGGCTGCAGAGGTGACAGGGGCTGCAGAGGTGACCCGTCCCTGCACCATCCTCCCTGGGGTCTCCTCATGCCTATGCCTCAGCTCTGTCTGAGATTCTGGAAGCCCCCAAGGAAATGTACTGAATCTTATTAGATTTCAATATCAAACACAAAGCATTTACTCCAGTTCAGGGTAAGGATATGTTATTTTTATCCTCCATAACTAAACTGAAGTTTAGGTAGGGAAAGAAAAATGAGACGACACTAGTAATACAAAGGCCTTTTTTAATATTGTTTCTCCAGTGGTGACACGTCCTAATTCCTCTGTCTGTATTTGAAGGTCTTCTCCAAACTAAAGGGTGAGAATTTTTACGGGAGAAAGTGCTATGTAAAGAATCCTGACACACGCTCATGTCCTTTTCCTACTTCAAAAATAAAAGGGGAAAGAAAAATATGGGAGGAGAGGAAAAGCATGCCGTTTTGTTTTATGATTTTTCTTTGTACGTATTTCTCACACTCTCCAGTGGCTAAAGGATTCACCAGATGTTACACTATGTTTATGTAGACTAAGCTTCTCCCACCGAGCACCCACCTCAGCACCTCAGGTCCTGCCCATGTCCTCAGAGCATGAATCCTAGTCCTGCCCCAGCAAGGCTCAGTGAGTGGGTTACACCCTGTTGTCCCTTCCGCCTAAAAGTAATATGGAAGTTTATGAATGGTTTTAATTCCCACTAATAAAGCTAAAATAACTTTGAAGAGTGAGAACTTTTAGTTGTAATTGTCTAAAAGAAGGTGAGAGACGGTGTGCTGGCTTCGGTTGGGTCCTTCCATCTTAAATCGTGGGTAGAAAACTTGGCCTTGGCACAAACAAAAAGATGCTCCAAGCCCCCACACACCCAGGCCCTGGTATTTCCACCCAGAATTACTTCATTTCTTAATTTCCTGCAGCACAGATAATAGCAGTACTCTATCGACTGTAGACAGCAGATTTAATTTCTGCACACTGAAAACGTTCAGACCCTCGCCTCAGTAAATTCCTTCCTTTGAAATTCACATATTATGAAAATACAAAGGCCAGTTGGTCTTACTTCAGCATGGAAAGCTTGTCAAAAGTCAGATGAAGGGCCGGCCCCGTGGCTTAGCAGTTAAGTGTGCGCTCCACTACTGGCAGCCCAGCTTCAGATCCCAGGTGCGCACTGACGCACCGCTTGTCCGGCCATGCTGAGGCCGCATCCCACGTACAGCAACTAGAAGGATGTACAACTGTGACATACAACTATCTATTGGGGCTTTGGGGGAAAAAAAGGAGGAGGATTGGCAATAGATGTGAGTTCAGAGCCGGTCTTCCTCAGCAAAAAGAGGAGGATTAGCATGGATGTTAGCTCAGGGCTGATCTTCCTCACCAAAAAAAAAAAAAAAAAAAAGTCAGATGAAAGCGTAGACTCTTGTGAAGGTGTGTCCACTCGCGGCACTGAGAAGAACACGCGGCGCACACATGCGGCGCACGCAGGGCACTCCTGGAGTCAGCGTGGGGCCAAGGTGGGGAATTTTTGAAGTACAACCTGTTTAAAAGATGTTTGTAATCTGTAATTAGTACTTTTTATTTGCAAACTGTGTACAGTGCTCAAAAGCCTTCTGGCACATTGAACATGTTCACTATTATTATAAGAGGAGCAGAAGTTCATCAGAGAGAGTGCGGAGGTAAATCCACGTTCCATTTTTGCCCACCTGTCTCTTTAGGCTAATTGAGTTTTACTTCATGGCCTGGTGGGAACTCTGTTTCTCCCTGGTGTGCCAGGACAGGAGGCTCCCCAGGGCCCCAGGCTGGAGCCGCTGGCGTGCACGCCCGGGCTCGCCTGCCCTCCTCCACCCTCTCTAGGGAGCGAGCAGCCCATTGAGTTTCCAAAGGAAAGCTCCGCCTGCGGCGCACCCAGCAGCAAGCAGCCATCGTTGCCCTGGGTTAGCACCCCAGCAGACGGCCGCTTCTGCATAGTGCTCTTGCACTCTGCAACAGTTGGGTGTTGATCATAGGTCCCTCCAAATAGCGTGAGACTCTGATTCCAGACATAATACCTTTTCCAGAGACATCGAATAGCTCAATCAGTTCTGTTATACAGCTCACAAATTAACATATTTCTCCTAATAAAATTCTTTTTGACAATTGACCAGAAATAGTGAATTTGTGAAGTGATTTGCATCTGCTGTATTCTTAACAGTAGTTCCAACACACAGAGTATAGTTAGTACTCAATAAATGTCTATAATGATTGTGAGCAAAAACTAGGAGGAAAATCATTGAACAATGCATTTTTTAAATAATTCCCTTTATTTTATTTTATTTTTTTTGTGAGGAAGATTAGCCCTGAGCTAACATCCGATGCCAATCCTCCTCTCTTTTTTGATGAGGAAGACTGGCCCTGGGCTAACATCCGTGCCCATCTTCCTCTACTTTAGATGGGACGCCGCCACAGCATGGCTTGACAAGCGGTGCGTCGGTGCACACCCGGGATCCGAACCTGGGAACTCCGGGCCGCCGAAGCGGAGCACTCGCACTTAACCACTACGCCACTGGGCCAGCCCCTAAATAATTCCTTATAAAGACAATTGTATTGTGAATTTTTGTCAGACTTCAAAACTAGGAGCTTTCTTTCTTATAAATTTTAAAGTTTTATAAAGTGTAATATCATAAAAGATTATGCCCAAAGCATCAAAACAGATTCTAAATAGATGTTGTTCAAAGACCCACCTTGTTTTTAACCACGGTAATCGTTAAAAGGCTGGCCTGCTAAACAGTGAGTTGATGTGATCTGTGGAGCTGGAAATGACTAGTGAGTGGAAACCACCAGCCAGTCTGAAAAAACAAACATCTGTGGTGATTTTCACAGCAGTCCTGATGCTAGGGGCTGGGGTGGTGGTTCTAGAAGTTTCTGTAACAAGGCTCAACAGCTGCTTTAAAGTAATAGGTTGCAAGTGTACATTTACTTGTGCAAATATGTATATGTACTTATATATAGGTGCCTGTTTTGCATTGTTGTACTATTTTAGACTTAAAATAGCTGAAGTCTAGGAGTATTATTAATCTGCATTGAGTCAAATCTGGTATTTTGGATGGACGGTCTTTACTGGTACGATTGTGATGCAAGAACATGGTAAAGAAAGATGGGTTGCCCGGTGGAAACTTGCTGCCTGTCTGACTTCAGCAAGGAACATAACCTCCAGCACCCACAAATCTGGAAACCACGCCAGGCTGCACAGACGCTCCCTAGGTGGGGTCCTAGCTAAGGCCACGCTGCCACGCACTCACTGTGGGGCCCCCACTTTTCAGGCGGTTTCGTGGATTTAATAATCAAGTCCTCACCAGCAGCCCCAGGGGTGGGAGTTGTGCCTCTGAGGCACTGAGGGGTTGGTAACCGGCCCCAGGTCACACGCACACAGAGGAGTGTGGGCCCGAGCCCAGGTTCCCCCGCAGCCCCGTGTGGCATTAGCTAATAACATCGGCTTATCTCATGTCTCTCTTTTTGATATATGTTAGCACAATTGAAGACACTGTGTACACACACATAATGTATATATGTTTGTGTGTAAATAAATACGAATGGTCAGTTAATTTGAGAAAGAAATGGATTGTGTGTTTATGTATATGTCACCAACTGTTTCAGAACTGGCCACTTCTGCACTAAAACCTATATATGAATTCATATGCTCGGTGTTTCCCCATTGGTCTTTTTCTCTCTAAACTCTCCTAACTGCTTATTTTTTTAAAGGAATTGACTCTTACTGAAATAGTGGTTAATCAGCAAGAGTGGGTTACAAGTTAAAGTTGTGATTCTTAAGGATATAAAATTAGACCTATTTCTCTAATGATAAAAAATTCATGTACTAATTTACTGCATCAGTGTTCCTTCTACAAGGAAAAAAATACCATCTTATTTGGTTGCTTTGCAATGAGGACACCTTCACGAGAAAACAGACCTCTTAATTCACAGAAGTTGGGGCCGTGGGCGTCACACTGTGTCATTTCTTCTGTAGGTGGTAATGGCACTCCTCAAATACTGGCCAAAGACCCACAGTCCAAAAGAAGTCATGTTCTTAAATGAATTAGAGGAGATTCTCGATGTGATTGAGCCATCAGAATTTGTGAAGATCATGGAGCCTCTCTTCCGGCAGTTGGCCAAATGTGTCTCCAGCCCGCACTTCCAGGTATGGAGGGCCGCGGGGAGAGGAGCCACTTCAGAGTCCATTCTGGAGGTGATAGGTCTCAGTGTGTAGCTGGGCATGTTTTGCTTCTCATGTACTTTGAAGGTAACCTTCAAGTTTTTACTTTAATTATACTTCAAAATAAGATGCTAAGATACTTTAGCATCTTGTCTCCGTTACTGAAAACATGTTTTTCAATGAGAGTAATTAAATATGGCTTCTCTGTAAAACTGTCTTTGTCTTTATGTTCAGAGTGTTCCCAAATGCATAAAACCTTATTTTTCACAACTGAGTAATCAATATTTATAGATAATATGATGGTAAAACCATTTAGCTCTGAAATTCTCTCCCTCCGTAAGCTTTTCATTTCTTTTTTTTTTTAATGTTTTTTTCCTTTTTTTTTCTTTTTTTCTTTTTTTTTGTGAGGAACATCAGCCCTGAGCTAACATCCGTGCCAGTCCTCCTCTTTTTGCTGAGGAAGACTGGCCCTGGGCTAACATCTGTGCCCATCTTCCTCCCCTTTATATGGGACGCCGCCACAGCATGGCTCGGCAAGCGGTGTTTCGGTGCGCACCCGGGATCCGAACCGGGGCTGCCAGCAGCGGAGCGAGCGCACTTAACTGCTACGCCACGGGGCCAGCTCCCAGCTTTTTATTTCTGACACATGTAAATTCATCTCCATTTACCCTTTACAAAAAATTATAGCTCTTCCTGTGTAAGAGGGTGCCTCAGTCAAGTCACTTTCTACTTTCTTTTCCTGATTTCCTTCTTAAACCCTTCAGGCTCTTTCAAAGGTTGCCCCCAGTGGCTTTTTCAGCCTGTCGCCTGCCTCCATTTGATATACTGAGGACCCCATTCTTTTGTATCATTGGGCAGATATTTACTGTGAGCTCAACATGAACAAGGCAAAAATCACAAAACCTCACGGTCTCCAGGGAGTTGGTGACCCTGCAGAATGAGGGAAGATGAGTCAGCATAGCCCCACGTGACATGTGGATATGTTGCCGACAGTTACAACTGGCCAGCGCAATCCGGCCCTGAGCCACTTCAGTGGCCTCGGCACCTCCAGTTCGCCTGTGCTCATTTGCTCACCCTGTTGCCCTCCCTGTTGGTCCTGTCATCTCACACCCTCTCCTTCCTCTGGCCCCTCCTCAGGAACGTGCTCCATGACCACCTGATTTCAAATGGAAGCCACATTTCCACACACGCACCCAGCACTCCCTATCCTCCTCCCCTCGCCACATCACTTACCACTTCTGACAAATCAGGTAATTTACCCATCACTTGTCTCCTCCTCACTAGAGTATAAGTTCCGCAAGGCCTCGCCTTGTTCCCTGCTGGATTCTCAGTGCCAAATGGCACTGCAGTGTAACAGCTCACAGACACGTGTCAGATGGATGGATGGGTGGATGGAAGGAACTCGTCTGACCATGTCCTCATTGTGTCGCATAAATGTTTATTGAATACATGGAGAAATGAATGATGGTGTTCTTGATGTACAAGAAATTGTCTCCCTCTTTGTTGAAGACTCTTCAGCGTTACGGTCTAGAGCATTCTGAATTTGTAGAAATAATTTCTAATCCAACATAATTTATTATCCTATTCACAGGTGTAATAGGAAAGACATTTGAGTGTTTCTAATCATACAAACAACAGTTGTGCCCTCCTGTTTTGCAGGTGGCGGAACGAGCACTGTATTACTGGAATAACGAGTACATTATGAGTTTAATCAGTGACAATGCAGCCAAGATTCTGCCCATCATGTTTCCATCCTTGTACCGCAACTCGAAGACCCACTGGAACAAGTAAGAACTGGCCATCGTCGGATCTCGGCATTTTTACGTTTTGCGTAATTTGCTGATACTTCAAACCAATTAGAGTTGAAATCCAACTCTGAAATATCAGTTAAAAACTGAGATGTTGATTTCTTTGTGGACTTATAATTAAGTTGAAGTGTAGGTTTTCCTGTGGCCTTCTCTTTGCCTGCTGACCCCCATTTCAAGCCCACGTAGAGGCATGTTTATGTGTTCGCACCCCCGTGCCTGGTGGTGTCAGTAGCAGCATCTTCCAGGGCTCTTGTTGAGTTCCCTCCAGAGGAGTTGAGGGTCGGAAACTCCTGCAAAGCTTGTGGGGCTCAGTCCCTGCAGGAGCGCAGTGCCCGCTCTGTTCTCGGGGGCCCTGGAGCCCTGCTGTCACACACCCTGGTGAGTCCCTCTGTGAGACCACAAACCACCTAGCTGTGCTTACCACCTGGAGAGCCAGAGAGAAGAACAGGTGGTCTAAACACAGCCTAAGAGATCTCAGACTGGGCTGCATCTTCCTGCCCCTCTCCCTTCACTTAATGAAGACAGACAGACTGATTTACTCAGCAGTGGTCTTCTGAGACCTTAAAGGGGAACAGTCGGTGTGGGTACCATATCCCTGTGGGATGCTGAACTTGTGCTCGTTATTTACATAAATACGATATCAGAGCTTTGCTTTCTTCATCTTTTATTTTTTTCTGTATATACTGTAATCATTAAATCAGAATTTAAAGCAGGAAGAGCAGAGCTACGATATGTAGTCCTACCCTCTTGTTTACAGGCCAGGAAGGCAAGACTCAGGGAAGCGGCAGCCAGACCTGCAGTCTCGAGCTGGGTAGCGGCTCTGGCCCGCAGTGTCTGCCGCGCACCTCTCCTGCTGTCCTGGGTCACAGTCATGCTCCACTGCCAACCAGATCTCTCAGCCGCAGTTTCCTCATCTGAGAAACAGAAAATGTTGGCACCCACCTTAGTGTTTTGTGATGCTTGATCAAGAAAATTAATGTTTGTATACGTAAAGCACTTTGCAGCAACCTTCACCTTGCTGTGAAAATTAATTAGGATAAAGTTATATACATAAAGTCCCTGGCACCTGACAGACCTTCAGGGAACGTTTGCCGTCGGTCCTGCGGCTGTGGGACTGGCAGTGGTGCTGACGGCAGTAGAAGAAAAAGCAGCCGCCGTGTCCTTGTAGCAATGGTCTAGTCACCATTGTTAGTATGTCGACGTTCTACACCCTTTTCCTTGTAACATTCATTTTTTTATTGAGCTCAGCAGGTGATAACAAAGGCCCCAGAGTTCACCCATTGTGCCTGTGTGTAATTTAGTGTCATGTGCAAGTCAGCAGTGATTTCTGACTGACTTCAAGTTCCTGCCCACTGCAAAGGGCAGAAATAGCCTTCTAAGTGTTTTTTACATATGATTTGGTTTTTAATGTATAGTGAATTTAAAAACTAGCTATGATTTGAGAGTTAAGTGTTTTGTTGTTGCTCACAGTTCTGTGGGTTGGCCAGGCTCTACTGGGCAGTTTCTGTGCCACTCTCACCGGAGATCTCTTGCGTGGCTGCGTTCAGGTGGCAACTGGCCTAGAGTCATCTCAAGGCTCCTCTGGGATGCAGCAGCTGGGCCTCCTCCCCCTCATGTTTGTCAGAGCCTGGGAGCTAAGTTTGGTTAAACTGTTGTCTGATAATTTTATTTTCTACCTTCCAAAGCTCTGCCTTGGCATTATTAAAATTACGTTTTCTGTCCTCAGTGAATAAGATCAAAAGGAAAGTGATGTTTATAGGAAATAAAATGTTTCCATTATTTTCCTCCCTATAATGAAATTTGTCTTAATTATTTGTTCAAGTTTCAACTTTTTTGTGTGTGTGTGTGTGTGTGTGTGTGAGGAAGATCAGCCCTGAGCTAACATCTGCCAATCCTCCTCTTTTTGCTGAGGAAGACTGGCCCTGAGCTAACATCCGTGCCCATCGTCCTTTATGTGGGACGCTGCCACAGCATGGCCTGACAAGTGGTGCGTCGGTGTGCGCCCGGGACCCAAACCCAGGCCGCCAGCAGCGGAGCGCGCGCACCTAACCACTACACCGCAGGGCCAGCCCCTTCAACATTTTTTATTCAGTTTCCAAGTAAGGTGGCTTTTGGCTACTGTTAGCCAGGATAGTGAGCTGAAGGGTCTGGGTCCTTCATTGAGAGTGATTGTGAAGGAGGAATCCACAGACTGTGTGGCTGCTCTAAGAAAACGAAACGAATGAATCAAAAGAAACAGGGCTTTTAATTTTAAAGCTTAAGAGACTTGTGAAATGTGGGACTGTTGAAATAGCTGATAAGTTTGGAAAGGAAATAGACTGTGGCCGACAAGGGGAGGGAGATGGATAAAAAAGATCAAGTATTCTGAGTTTGAACATGACATTTTATTATAGGACAATACATGGCTTGATATACAACGCGCTGAAACTCTTCATGGAGATGAACCAAAAGCTATTTGATGACTGCACCCAACAGTTTAAAGCAGAGAAGCTGAAGTAAGTTGCTCCTTTCAAAATTTACTCTTCCAAGGATTTTTTTCTTGATCGCAAATAAACCTCTCCCATTGGTTTGTCCTGAAAGTTAGTCTTCACTTGAAAGCAAAATCAATCCCTTCATCCTTGGAAAGCAAATAAAACTGTGTTATGATAACTTATTCTCAAAGAACACATGTTCACAGTTAGCTATTCACTGTTACGCTTTTAGTTTAATCATCTTTGCAAAAAGTGCATATAGCCAAGAATTTAACTTTCAGAATTTTTGCTTTTCTCAGGGGACACTTAAAGGCTGTAATGTATAGTAATTTTTCATGTTTATAAGGCAGGAATTTGAATTATATCCTGTAAGGTTTATATGAGAGAGCAAGAATCTTCATCTCAACACAGCTTTATGTTGTGATTTGATGATCTCCGTAAAGGCGGGCGTTCTCTGGAATCTAGCACCTGCCTCCTTCTCAAAATCAGGGCCCTGCCCCCATGCTTTGAGGACTTCAGAGCACACATCTGTACAGGGACAGGCTAAGTGACAAGGCCCTCTGTCCCTAGGCTGTGCTAATAATAACCTGATTAATTAGTTATCAAAATCACATCTTCAGAGCCAAGTATGGACTGTGGCCAGATTTTATTCTTTGCTTGTCGCTTGAAGCTGGCTAAGGTAGATAAACTTTGGGCGAATATAATTCAGATTACAGTATGTATATATAAAACCAACTGTTATTCTTTAGAAAAATGTAAGTGTCCACATATGCTAGACCTGTTTTAGGTTCTGGAAACACAGCAGTGAATAAAACAAACTCTTGAATCCTTGCCCTTATGGGGTTTGTATTCTGGGTAGTGGGGAAAGAGAGAGACAGTGACATACAAATGAGTGAGGTATAGTGTGTGAGGGACGATGAGAAATAAGGCAGGGAAGAGGCATAGGGAGACATGCCAATGGTTTCTTTAAACTGAACCTTCGAGCCACCTGGTCCGTTCTTACCTCAGCTGACCCTACTGCTCAGATATGAGATATGTGAACGTCAAGGCTTTTCTGATGGCCAGTTCTCTTTCATAGAATATCATGACAGGGACCGTAAAGATCATGTAGCACACTTTTTGGATTTGAAAAAAAAAGTTGGGTCCAGGTTAAGTGATTTACTGACAGTCATGTGATTCATTAGCCGTGGAATCCCACAAGAACCCAGATCTCCTGGCTCTCGAAACTGTTCCTTTTTAATGTCAGTGTTGGGGCACTGGCTCTTTTCACCACAGTTCCTTTAAGCTGTGGTATAGTCTGACTTTTCGTGGATTTGTAAGCTTCTCATCAGAATAATATAGGTCTTGTGCGGAAGCAACCAAGCAGGGTAATGATAGAGACGTAAAATGTACTTGTTTAAGTGTTTTTAAGAACTTAAATTCTTAGACATGTTAAAAGTGTAGCATATTTATTTTTTTTAATCTTTTCCTCCACATCTTGGTTGTTTTTTTCATTTCGTTTTTCATGTTACGTTTGTTGTGAGCCCCACTGTGAAGGATGTGGAATAAGACCAGAAAGTGACAGAGGAAAAATAGGCAGTCGTGTTGCAGCCACGTCAGTGTCCCCTTAATGTTTTCTTGAATTTGATTCGTCTATCTAATACCAACGACATTTTACTGTTTTTCAGAGAGAAGCTAAAAATGAAGGAACGAGAAGAAGCATGGGTTAAAATAGAAAATCTAGCCAAAGCAAACCCCCAGGTACTAAAAAAGAGAGTAACATGAAAACATCTAGGGTTTTACTTGAATGTTTTTGTAAGATAGGAATGTGGCTTCATCGTGGGGGGGGAGGGAAATCGATTTCGCTAACATTGTGTATGAAAATATCTGCAATAAAAATACTTTGCAACTTTTGTAGAAGTACTTATTTTGCCCCACAAAGTTTTTACCACAGAATTGACATTTTTTTCCTCTGCTTTTTAAATAAGATGTGAATCTTATGTGAATATACTGTGGTAAAAAAAACGCCAGGATACAACCTGTTTTGGGCCAAGATTGTAATTTGCTTTTTCTCTTAAATGTCATAGATGCTGTTAGCTCAAATGATATTTCCCTTTCGTTCCAATATCAAATTAATTCTAAAAGAAAAGAAATTAGATGTGAAATAGATTAAGTGTGGAGTTGATGTCCTGTTTCCTAAAGTTAGGTTTCTGTAGGCTCAGCCTTTAATCGTTAAAAATTGACTGACTTCTGCCACATTAGCAACTAACCCTTTCTCCTGCCCTAGCCAGGAGGCGCCAGTGTGCCTGGCAGGTGGGCACCGATGGCGTGTCTTCCAGAGCTGCCCGCAGTTGAAGCAGTGTCCTCCGTAGCGCTAACCTTGGGTTGACTCCCAGGGCGGCCGCGGTCTGGGGTTTTGAGTGGTGGTCTTTTGGTGTTCTGTCCGCTGGTCCAAATGATTGGAACACTGTCCTTGCAGACCTTCTGACTCTGTGTGTGCCTGTCTGATCTGCAGTGCCACTGACCGAAAATCGTGTGTGTGTCTTTGCCACACTGAGTTCTCAGGCTTTCCCCAGCTCCCCAGAAAAGATTTTACTTCATGAGGAGTACTGCTCAGCTACCCCTAAAATCCTGAAAGTTTCAGTAAGGTGAACTAGATTATAAGCAATCTTTTTCCTTTGGTGAGAGGTGTGCATAGATAATTATCTAAGTTCATATGTAGGTTTTTTAATCTCTCTGACATTTAATAAAAAGTGATACATGAATACAAAGTTAGAAGTGTACATTTTACCTACATAATAACATATTGATTTGTATTCCCTTATGATAAAACTACAATCAAGAGACTTAAACTGTAGGAAAATTGAATGATATTCTTAAGTGTATGTCCTCGATTCCACCTAAAACAAGTAACCAGAGTTTTTCTAACAATATTTATCCATGTTCTTACATAGAAATGCTATTTTAAGATTACTGTGAAACACTGTAGTGCTTCCTTTAGGGGGATAATCTATGGGTATCTACTTTAAAGAATAGAATTTATTTTGAAGGTAAGGTTAAGATACTGGCGTTCATTGTAGAGCACAGTAACACCCTCAGTCTGGGGCAGGTTTAGGTGGTGGGCCCTGCTCTGCTCTGCCAGCCCCACGCAAAGGGCAGTCAGACAGTGGTCCCAGTTAGGATTGTCAAGGACCTGTCACACACACCCGACATCAACACCCTTGAAAAACATAGAAAATATATACAACTCAGGGGGTCAGATTTTATTTATTTTACCTAGAATATAGAAGTAACCTCATGAAAAATTGCATGAAGCTTTTACATTACAAATGGAGACGAGCTGGCTGATTGTATTAACACACGTGGCCTGGTTACCCTGCCGTGCTGTTCTGAAATATGTGTTCTCATTTCCCTTTCTCTGAGCTTTTCCTGAGTTTTCTTACATTGCATTTTTACTCCTGTGGCTGCTCTCTTTGTGTCTCGGTAACAGTGTGAACGGGGTGGGTTTGCCTGTGCTTGCCTGAGTTGTGCTGGCAAAACCTCTAACGCCTTGGATCTGAGCGCTGTCCTGGCTCCTCATCTCTGTGTTGAAACCATCTGTGACTCAGCCCTGGCCAGTCCTGTCTGCATGCTCAGGCCATGGCGTGGTGTCTCTGAGATGGAAAATACTTCATGGGCTAGTGTCTCAGGCTGGAAAGTAGGACCTCAGTACTTGCTTTTTATTCTCTTGAGAGAAAATCTTCTAAGTTCTAATCACTGCTTGCCGTTTACAACAACAACAACAAAAAGTAAACAATCTTATGAATAATACAATTTATTTATTTCTGTAAGGAAAATAGTTGGGTTTTTGAAGCTTGGTTCTCCATCTCAAATCTGCCTTTTTGAGAATTGATTCAATAGCTTCCTTTTTTAAGGTGAATTACTGATAATTCACTGTCTGTTCACTGACGTGCACCCAGAAGTGTTCCTGATGCTTACCTTTGTTTTTTCACAAACTAAGCATTCCATCTACTCAAGGACCTGACAGCACGTCCCCGGTTAGGGCTGCTAGGGTTTGGGAAGGCTGATGCCTTCAGAATTGTCAGTTGTGTTTGATTTAGCAGCTGTGGCAGCTTCATTGGGATTTTGTTTCCTGTCATACGTGATTTAATTTTTTTAAATCATGAAATATTGAAGATTGCTAACATAAATGTGTTTTTCCTAATCCACCAAAAGAGGCCCTATAACGTTTTACTCCTTACTCCTCCCTGGCGTTCTTGGGCATCGTGTGAAATGAAGACAAGCACCCCAGTGCGTGTTAGGTGTGGCTCTGGCTCCGTGTTTCCGACCCTCTGCTATGACCCAGCCAGTGCCGGGGGCGGCCCAGGGCCCGGGGTCTGGCTGGGTGCTTTGCCTTTGAGAGATGAGCTTCTGTGGGGAAAACGTTCCTTCCTTCTGCCTAGTATGAACTTCAGCCTCGACAGAGGTTTTTATCCCCCGTAAGAATCCTCTCCTGCCAGTACCTGCTACGTGGCAGTGGTTTTGCCGTGAACATGGTGTAGCATCCTCGTTCACTCTCTTCTCTGCCCTGAGCCCCAGCGAGGAGTCAGAGCCCCACACTGCTCTAAGCACGAGCCGTTGCGGCTTTGTGGAAAGCACTCTGTTTTCCTCTCGGAGGAGCCAGAAGCTGAAGTGTTGGTTAAGTAACAACCCTGCAGCACCCCATGCGTGTCGCAGTTATCTGTGCTTCCATCTGTCCCTCCCGGCCCATGAGCCCCTGGAGGACGAGGCGCTGTGCCATCTCCCCATCTCCCTGCACCCGGCAGGCAGATGCTTCACTGGGCAGATGGATGCCAGCTGTGTGTCCCGAATCATGGAACTTTCCTGGGATACAAAGATGAGAACAAGACGCAGCCCCCAGCTTCAAGGAGCTTCCAATCCGTGAAGGGAGCCATATGGAAGCAAAGAATTCAGTTCAGATGGTCAGATGGTGACACACACTTGAGTGAGATGCGAGAGATGCTGGCGAGAGGCCTGGCTCATGCCTTTAAAGAGAGACACACTGTGGATCTGGGGTAGCCACAGTAGAGAGGGCACCGTGGACCTCAGCCTAGCAAGAGGGCTGGGCCCTTGGAGGCGGGGCTGCCTCTTAGAGTCTCTACTGAGGGGGCCTTCACCAGTCTGACTTCAGGGGAGGGGCTCAAGGTGGAGAGAGAAGAGTGGGGCACAGGTGGAATATCAGCTCTGGAGGAAGGGCTGGCTGTGGTCTGCATCAGGGACAGAGCTAGAGAGGGAGCAGGAGAAGTGTGGATTTTATCCCCAAAAATGTGTGCAGGTGTCAAAGTGTCATAAAGAGCAGAGGGCCTAGTCAGACTTAGGTTTCAGAAGCGCTCTCTGGCAGCAACATGGCCGGTGTACTGGAAGGGGCCTAGCTCTTATGGAAATGTGTGGATGGTGGCGGGTTGGGGTGGTGGGATCGGCAGGCAGCGGGCACTAAGGGGACCTGGGTGCCTGTTGGTGTTGAAAGGAGGAAATGGAGCCAAGGATGCGGCTCTGGCGAGTGAGCAGCCGGTTTGCGAGGATGGTGTCTGAGGGATGTGGACGGCCCAGAGCTGAAGACAGAGGCCAGGCGAGGAGGCGTGGAAGCCGTGGTGAACAAGGAGCTGTCGAGGGCACAGGCTGGTGGGATCCCACAGGAGGTGTGAGGGAGGACAGAGACTGTTGTCCGAGGGATGGGCAGAGGGAAGAGGAACCAGGAGAGGGCAGTGTTGCAGAGGCCAGGGAGGGTGCAGTTTCAGGGGTGATCGTGTTCAATCCGTCATGCTATGGAGCAGTCCAGGAGAATAAAAACCAAAAAACGGTTAGCAACCAAGAGGTTTCACGGGAGAAGTGAGAGCCGAGAGCAGGTGGTGATGCGCTGAGGGGTGGGGAGGAGAAGGGGGCGCTGAGAGTTGAGCCGCTCTTCCCGGAAGCTCGCCTGGCTGGGAGGGCGGTGGTGAGTGAGGCGGGAGGGCAGGGTCCCCAGCCCAGCAGAGGGGTTCGCTGCCGCAGGAGAGCCCACTGAGGCAGAAGGGAGGACGCAAGTGGAGGTGGATGGGTCAGTTGGCAGAGTGGAGATGTGAGGCGAGACTGCAGGGTTAGTCCCAGCTCCCCTTCCTGGCCCTGGGGCCTCAGGCGGTTCTCAACCTCTCCCCCGTCCCCCCCATTCCCCCGTCCATTGAATGGGATCGTGGGGCGCACTTCACAGGTTTGTCACAAGGTGTGAAGTATGTGGAACAGCACCCGGCTCCCAGCAGAGACACACAGACATTTCTCCCTTCCCCCTGTCCTCACCCCCACAGAGAACGTGGACACCAAACACTAACAGCAGTCAGACTGTTCCTGCACCTTGGCTAATTTAACCATCACCACACCCTCTGAAGTGACCCTGTCCCCGTGTCACACTCACAGACACAGAAAGGGAGAGGCCAGTGACTGGAAACACATTTGCAGCTCACTCCAGAGCCTGGCTTGCCCACGGAGAAAGGAGTCCCAGGGCCGCCCCGTAGGGAACGGGAGAGGGAGCCCAAGCCCATGAGAGGCATGTGGGGGGGGCCAGGGGGACCCCGCTGACACAGCAGATCCTGGACTTGCTGGCATACCAGTCCTTCCCAGCAGTGCCAGCCACGAGGTTGCAGAGAGAAAATGTGAGCTGTTGGACGAATCCAGGCTGTGTAGTTTGAGTAGAGAGCAAAGTCGCTGAGGGTGTGGATAAAAGGATATAACCAATAATGGGGTTTTAAGTAAGTGAGGAAAATTCTAAGAAAATGAGATAAAGGAGCAAGTGGTCCTGGCCGCCGCTGCTGCCAGGAAATGTGCGAGGACGGGGAAGAGCCGCAGGCAAGCAGGCTGCAGAGGGGGAGGTTAGAGTTGACAGGCTCAGCGGCAGACAGTTCCAGTGACCAGCGGCAGGCATGCCCATGGCGTTGCTCATGTGGAGTCACGACGCCAAAGGATACAGGCATGTCGCCCAGCGGGCCATCAGGCCCCGAAAGGCCGGGGAGATTCTGGAAGGGATCACCACAGCCTGGTCTGCTCTCCCCACCTGGGCGCCGCCTGGACTGTAGACTAAACAGCATTCTGGTTTCAGAAGACTGCAGGGCCCACGGCTGCAAGTGTGGACCAGTTTAGTGCCCATCTAATGGGCTGCGTCAGGAGAGGGCCCTGGGGGAGGGCGTCGTGGGAAGCTGTGCCCCTGGCCAGGAGTTCAGACCTGAGCGCTAACAGAGAGTGACTCCGCGCTTTGCATTGCAGTACACAGTGTATAGTCAGCCGAGCACCGTGAGCGTTCCGGTTGCAATGGAGACAGATGGGCCTTTATTTGAAGATGTGCAGATGCTGAGAAAGACAGTGAACGAAGAGGCTCGCCAGGTAAAAGTGCGCAGGGCTCAGCTGGGTGCACTTGTTACAGATTTGCTTAAGAAATGTGTCATTTCATTGGGCACTGTGCTATACATCAGTGCCTTCTGTGTAAGCCAAAGTTCAAAACTAAATTTTGGTAATCTTATAGGAAACGTTTTATCTATACATCTTCGTGATCAAATTAGTACAAACAATTTTTAAGGGTAAAGTATGTGCGTGAGATTTGTTTATCTTAACAGTAATATCCCACTCAACAATAATATCCCAACTCTTAACTATCCTTTAAATGTTAACTTAATCAAAAAATCAAAAGCTTCGCAATAATGTCTTACTGCTCTCTTTCCCCTGTACATCCCTCTGACTTCTGCTCTGGTGCAGAGGCGTCCCCTCTTAGTCTCCAAAGCAGTAAGCACCAGCCCCCTGGGCCCAGGACACTAGGATGGAGCCCTTGTTTTCACCTCGACAGCAGAACTTGGCTGCCTTGCAGGGCCTGTCTTAGGGCCAGGGCTCTGGGGGAACTCCCGTGGGCAGGGGGCTCTGTCAGGACCCCCTCACTTAACACCCATGCTGGAGTGGGTTTGTGTCCACTGTGGTGGAAATACAAACTTAGATCACCACTGATCCAAAGACAGCCTCTTAGTACTGAAGTGGGGATTTATACAGTTGAGGCTTTAAAGAGGGTCACGTACTAAGTCCTGCCTGTGTATGAGGAGCCTTTCGATTGCTGTGTTTCTCTGCACTTGCCTCCCTGTTATCAATTCATGCAAACTAACTGGATTTGGGGACATT
The DNA here is from genome assembly GCF_020826845.1 of Diceros bicornis minor. Taxonomy (NCBI): domain Eukaryota; kingdom Metazoa; phylum Chordata; class Mammalia; order Perissodactyla; family Rhinocerotidae; genus Diceros; species Diceros bicornis. The sequence goes on from NC_080763.1 coordinate 46,780,691, forward strand.
GGCCTCTCTGACTTTGAAACTTTACTCCCCTTCGGCCAGTGTAAGACTTCCTGAGGACATCCAGCGCTAAAATTCTAAAATGTAAGAAGTTAGAGTAGCTGAAATTATGCTGTTTACTGGGTGCCGACAGTTTATAAATGCTACTGTCATTCGGAGCTCAAAGAGAAGGTTTGTTTTTTTTTTTAATCTATTTGCTTTTAATTCAAGTGAATTATATTCCCCACCTGATCAGACAGGGTCAGGCATTACCAAGAGCACAGGATCTAGGCCGTCTAGACGGCTCTGTCCAGCACGGCAGCCACAAGCCACACGTGGCTGCTGAGCACTGGACATGTGGCCGTCGGCACTGAGCTGTGCTGTCACTCTAAACACAGGACTTCCCAGGCTTAATAGGAAGAAAAGAACATCGAAACGTCTCATTGCTAATTTTTTATTATTGATTATATGTTGAAATAATATTTTGGGTATGCTGGGTTAAGTAAATATTAAAATTAATTTCACCTGTTGCTTTTTGCTTTTTTAATGTGGCTACTAGAAAATTTGGGATTACATTCGTGGCAGGCGTGTTTTGATTGGACAGCACTGGTCTAGACTCGTTGTTCATAGCACTGCTGAGGGAAAGCACCTGTGCTGACCACGTTCCTGCCTCCTCTTGCCCAGCTAGTTCCTAGCTGTAGGTTAAGACAAAAAGCAGGAGAATGCATGCTTCTATCAGCTCATCAAAACTTGAAAATACAATGGGAAAACTCAGTATACTCCTAGCAAACATCACTAACTCATTTTTTACTTAATCCAGTTGGATTCCATAATTTCCTCACAATTAATATTCTTAGCAATGAATAAATTTAATAAAAAACATGCAAATCCTTATGTTTGTTTCTAAAAATCTACTTTTTAATTTTTTTTTTAACTTGGAAAGGAATTTGAGGTCACCTTTTGATGACCATTTTGATTCTACGGCTTCAAGTGTGCTAAAGACATGAGAGCGAGCCTCGTCACCTGCAGACAGTCAGAGGAGACCAGACTCAGTGGCCTTTCTCCCAGTGAACCTGCCTGGGAATTTGTCACCACATGTTAGTTTTTAAGGCTCTTAGGCCATACAAAGTCGAAAAGGAAATTGGTGCTTTACAAGCCAATTCTTATACATTAAATATTTTAGGGTTAGAGGATTTTTCTTTTTGGTACATCCTTTGACTTGATAATTAAAGCTAGGAAAAGAATAAACTCTGCCCAAAATGTGATGAACATATTACATAATTATGTAGTTTATGGACGTGTTTATGATTTAGGGCCATTCTGTAGGAGATCAAAAACTTGATCAAGAATGCAAACACCAAAATAGCATTCTCATCTTGAGTAAAACTGCCTTTGAAAGTCGGCTCTTGTGTATGTGTGGTAGCCAGTGCCAAGAAAACCTCCCAATTGGTTCATCTCTCCACTGGCCCATGGAAAAGGGCGTGTCTCCTTCCCAGGAGGACTACCTACACATGTAATGGGAAGGAGTCAATCTCCAGTCACCTACTGGTTTATTCTAAATAACAGATTTGTAGACAGGACATTTCCTGGAAAGCTTTCAGCATGTTTGCTTGCAAGTTTGTTTTCATGACTCTTGAAATTAGGTTATATAACTGAGTTTTCTGTGTAATTGACATTCTTACAAAAATTATTCCCCCACTCTTGCCTTTAGATTTCTCCAGTCACATTCCTGGGTCAGAAGACTCAGTGCCGTTAAGATATCAGTTCTCCCCAGATTAACCCAGTCTCAATCAGAATCCCAGCAGGCTTTTATTTTTTTAATGACAAGCTGATTTCTAAAATTCATATGGAAATACAAAGGACCTAGAATAGCCAAAACAACTCCAAAAATAAAATAAAATTGGAAGACTAACACTACCCAATTTCAAGACTTACTGTAGACTTCAGTGGATCAATTGAATTTCTCCCCCTCAAATCTCAACCTGTCTCAATGAAGATATTTATAATGCAGTCTCTTAGGTATAATATTTAATATGACAGACTCTTAATTTGAACATGTTTGGAGTCACATTCCTGAAATTCTCAAAAACACTGTTGTAAATACAAAGAGAAGATACCGAGATGCAGGAAAATTTTATGTGCATGGTTTGGGGACCAAACTGACATAAAAAGTTACAGCTAAAAATTAAACTTTGAATATTTTCAATGCCCTTTTAATTTTATTTTCAGCTAATTTTATTTTTCCAAAATAATTCCACATTTCTTTAAAATAATTTGAATGTTGGCTCAGGACAGGACGCATGTGAGAGGTAAATGGTAGTATTGCAGAAGCAGAGGGGAGGGAAGACACTAATGCTAGTGGAACACGGTTGGAATTTTCTGGAGAAATTCAACTCTATATTTACCTGTCAGAACCATAATTTGGATTTCTTTTGAGAAACTTGTATAACCCCATATAGAACATCCAAAGAAAACTAGTATATTTCATGTGAATGACATTTATATCAGAGACGTTTAAAATGTTTACAATTCTCATTTTTAACAGTCGGTCGGGAGAAAAGCAGTGTCAACCTTGCAAATAAGGAAGGTATAGAAAGACGAAAGGTGGAAAGTGAAGGTATTCATTACTCAATATGTAGAGTATATTTAAGGCTTTTGTATTTAGGAAAAGAATCGACAAGTCAGTGTGTGGTGTGTGTACATGAAGTATTTTCCCATTTTTCCCTGTCATCCCAGCTTGTGATGGTGAAGACAAAGAAATCTGGTCCCTTAAGAAAATTTGATTAGTTCTGTCCTGAATTAAGTAGTAAAAACATGCACAATTTTGTATGAGCAACCCCTGGTGTTCATTTACCACCTATTGCATAAATTTAGCCTTTTAGATCTGCCGTTGTGCTGCAAAACAGAGGCCGTTTCTTTCTGGCTTGCGTCCCCTCAGCAGAGAGTCTCAGGTCCCCGCATTCCATCTGTCTCGTCCATTCCGCCCGTGGCCGGCATATTCACTGGCACGTCCCCTCCACTAAGTGTTACTCATTTAGGGTGACCGTCTGCATGATGTCTCATCCTTTCCTGCCTCCTGTTTTTCTGATTTTTCTCCCTTGTAGTTTGTGAGATTATTCTCTGCTTTACCCCCCAGTTTAAAATGCCTACACAGAAAGGCCTAGATGAGTCCATCACACCTTCTGTCCTGTCAGAAGCTCTGGGGCCATGTTTGTCTTCCCAATTTGCATTTATTGGTTCCAGCTCCAAGGTTTTTACTGTTGCCTTTTTCTATTAAAACGTTTCTTTTTGGAATGCCTGTTTCAGCAGGGATTAAATATTTCAAGTATATAAAAGTCTTGGTTCTGTTTTGCTTCGCTTTGCTTTATTTTACAGCTCAGCATGGAATGGACATAAAATTCAGGGTAGAGTTTCCCTCTGAAATTCTTGTGGGTTGAAGGCAAACACACTCCACAATCAAAAGCCCTCCTGCGGGACTGTGACTGACGGTCCCGGGGACTTGTGGCCTCACAGCCTCCCCATGAGGGTGATTCTCCTGCAGCCATCATACGCGTGTTTCCAGGGGGGAAATCAAAATTCCTGCCTTTACCATGAATGAATATTAATATTCAAATAACATTTCTAGATATAATCCTAAGTGATGTCACACAATATTTTCTAAACCTTGATATTTTTGCTGTTTTTATAGACAAATTTGCAAAGAACCCTAAGAAGTATTTAGCTCTGCAAAAATGTGAACTTTTCATGTATGAATTCTACAGATTCTTGAACTTTTCATTAAAGCAAGAAAAGTGTACTTTACGTACTATACTGAAGTTAGGTAACTGGGAACTGTGAGAAGTTGTCACCGTTATGTTCTTTTTGTTAAATGATTGACTTAAAACACATCTTTTCTGGTAGATGTTCATTCACCACCACAGAAGTCACTTATTCTCTTTAAATGCCATCTTCTTTTGATGGAGACACTGAACAGAAAGGAAGACTTGGTTCTGGTTCCAGTTTCCAAATGAGAAGTCTTCTGGTAGAGACAGTGTGGTCAGATGATTTCCAGGGCTCGCTGTTTCGTGTCAGAAGTGCTGGTATGAATGCGATGCCCTGCTTCAAAATGGAATAACTTATTTAACTGTTATTCATGGAAATGGACGCTTTTGGTGTGTAAACTCCCCAGATGAGGCCCCCTTTCTTGGCAAACACAATTCTCTAAATCTCCGTGCAAAAAAGAGATTCATTTAATTGGGATTTTTTATTTTAAGTAAAACCAAAATTTCCTAAACTTTAGGAAGAAAATGGGATGAAGAAGGGAGTCTTTTATTTCTTACCCTCAATATTAGGAAATTTTATGTAAATAATTAAATACCATTTTTCTAAGTTCTAAAGGGGATTTTTCCCCTACATGACCCATTTAATACCTCCTACTTTATCTTTTTTCAAATTTGATAGAAGTTTTAGACCTTTTATTGACTTAAAATCCAGTTTAAATATATTTGTCACTCATTCTTTTTATTTACCTCCAAAGGAAATTTCGACTTTCTGAACTGCTTCTCTAATAAGCATAGCCATAAGATGGCTTTGGTAACATTTTATGAAATAGGAGGGTTTTACTATTTATTGGATTTGCTAAAACTGGTGCATTTGCAAAATAGATGTACTGAATACTCGGTACAAAACTACACATTTTAGAAGACCAAAATGCCAATATTATGCACACAGTCCTTCACATGAGTCATTAGATATTTTTAGTAGACAAGTCATTTTTGGTTAATTACCATGAAAAGAAATATCATGCCTCTTTGTGCCTTAGAATTCTTGGGGAAGCCTTAGAATGTGTGTGCTGCACATCTGACTCTCAACTGTGCTTTGACTTACAATGCAGAAGTGAGCTCACTCTTCAGATAGCTTAGTTTGTAGCCAACGCCACTGCATTTTTAATTCCAGGCCCAGAAAGATCTGAAGAAGGACCGGCCCCTCGTGCGTCGCAAGTCTGAGCTGCCTCAGGACCTCCACACCAAGAGCGCCTTGGAGGCTCACTGCCGAGCCGACGAGCTGGTCTCCCAGGACGGGCGCTAGCCCCTGAGGACCGCGGCAGGCTGGGGATGCCACTTCTTTTCTGGATTCTGTAGAAAATACATACTTTTTGTGCCATACAAATCAGTTACACTCAAAGTCAGAGCTTTCTTCGACCCCGTTCTGTAGGCAATAACGTACTGCCGCCTCAGCTCGAGAGTAGGAGTTCAAACAATGGTGACTTCTCAGATCCGTGTGCAGAGCCGGGGCCGCTGACGGTGTCCCCACCACGTCGTCGTGACCCCGGCACAGCCCCAGATAAGACTCTTGCCCAGAATCAGAGCTAAGGAAAGCACCCTGGTCATCCTCTTCACGTTCTACCCAAATGGAATTCGTGATCATTCAGAATAGGTGGTTCTATGATACTATCAATGTTTTTCAAATCAAAGGAACACTTTGAAAAAGTATTACATATTTTTTAAGACTTTACAGCCTTCGAAATTGTTTCCATGTGATTGTTACGCCAGCAGTTTTTGGGTTTTTTGGGGTTTTTTTTTAGTCTCACTGAAATGGTTCTTTGCTTTCTTGTTCTGACACAGCTGACTGGGAAAAGTGACGTGGAGTCCTCAGCCGCTGGCTCTCCTGAGGTGTTCCTTTACTTTGAGGAGCGACATGTGCCCCACGTCCCACTTCTCTTGTGTTCCTAAAGCCATATTTCCAAGTCTGTGGTCCAGCGCCAGGACTCCAGGAATAAGCTCACAGGAGAAATTTATTTTAAAAAGAGGTTTCTCTATCTATCTTGAGTGGAATTGGAATTTTAAAATGACGCATTCAGTTTTTTTGTTTGCAGAATGTTTTTTCTCTACTCATTGTTGCCCTTTAACAAGGCTCTTGAATTAATAAAATTGTAATCTCTAAGAATTCCACCTTTTGTAGAAAGTGAGAATGAGGTCATTTTGATTAGGTCAGTTCTTGGCTAATGCAGGCTGCAGCTGCCTTTGGGCAGAACGTGACAGAAATAACACTGTATGTGCTGGGCACAGCCGTGACGTGCTCTGCTTGCTGTCACGTGGTGCTCAGGGCTCAGAGGGAGCAGCAGTGAGGAGGCTCCACATGGATCTTTCTGGTGGTAAAGCGCACATGTAAACACCTCCTGAGGGAAATGCAGTGTCTGAGTTTCATCGGTCTTCAAATGCTGCTATATATCTCACAGACTCCTTGCATGTGGTGAACTTTTTGTTTTCGATGGAATAGCACGAGGAGAAAAAAAATCTTTAAACTTAGTGCTTTGTCTATTCTTTATTTCTCTCAGGGTGGCCAGTATTTTGACTTATTTATCCTGCTTGAAAGCTATTGAGACGTGTACTGCTATTCTAAACAAGTGGTTCTAGTTTCTTTTGTCTCTGGCATAAGATTATATAACAATGTTAAATGTCTCAATGCATAAAAGATAAAACGTGGCTTCTTTTAGGATCTGTTTTTTAATTGAGGTCTTGGGTGTCCATGAAAACGTGAAGAGCAGCAGACCTCGTTCCCTGTGTGGCTGTGGGGGCCTGTCCCCATTGCTTTCACTTAAACCCACTGACAATGTTTATTTCCTGTGTCAGAGGAAAATCTTTTGTGGGGAGGGGACTTCTTGTGTTAAGAGCAAGTACTGAATTCAAGGATTGCCCCAGCTGAAAGTGGAAAAGCCCACTTTGTGAGAAGAAACATTTCCTGAGAAACTTGACGAGTATCTATCCATTTTACCATTATGAAATTTATAATTTAAAAAAGTTTAGATGCCTTCTTCTTTTGAGGGAAAAAGGGTGCTTTTTATTGTATAAAGCAGCGTCTTATGTATTTTGATATACCATTGTTTGAACTTCCGTCTTTAGCTGATAGATTCTCAAATATCCTTGATTTTGGACGTTCGGTATGTTTGTGACAGAGGCGTCTGGGAAGACTCTCTTTTGCCCTAGGGAAAAAGCAAAATATCAATGTTTGGGTGATTGTGTACAGCTCAACGTACAAGAACATCTTTTTGTCTAGGTTTTATTTCTGCTCTTTATTGAAGACAAACATTCACCAAAAAGGGACAAAAAAAAAGTTTTGAGAGAAACTAATTTTCTTTGACAAGAGTATTATTTAGTATTTTGGCCTATTAAAGTTTTCCTAGTTAGTACTCAGATTCCCTGTGCTAATTGTTCAACTTATATATTATTATATAGATGCACTGTTTATTCTGTACCAAACTGATTTCAGAAGTACTACACTGAAAATAAACTGGTGACTGTTTTTCTTCATAAAGTTCTGCGTTTGGCATCTTCACTCTTTCCAAAATGTATCCGTACATCAGAAATGTCACTATTCTGAGTGTCTTTTTAGTGTGGCTTTAGTATGGCTTCCTTTTAATATTGTACATACATTGTATCTTTGTTTTATGGTAATAAGTAATAAAAATGTAGACTTCATATTTTGTACAAAATGTCCTATGTACAGAATAAAAAAGTTCATAGAAACAGCAAAAATAGGTAAGTGGCACAATTATTTTTCTTTAGAAAATATCTGTAACTTTATGCTTTAGTGAAATGTTAAGTACCTACATATTTTTTAACATTTTGTAATTCAAAACTTTTTTGTTTTGACATTGTTTATGAAGAGAAACTTCATACACTTGCCATTTAATATGCTCTTTTATCTAATTTTAAAAAACTCTAAAAATGGTGTATTATATGGACTAAATAAAGAACATGTGAATTTTATTGCTCATCATGACACTAAATTTAGCCCTGGTGTTGTTGGGCAAGCTGGTTCTGATCGTCATCAAGTTACTGTGAGGGTCAGGGCAGCCTCGCCAGGGACACAGGCTGGAAGACGGGGGACGGGAGCCCCTTGTTCAGCACAGGTGGGGCCGGCTGTGCTGCTGACCTCCAGCCAAGTCTTTTCTGAGTTTTCTATAAGCTCATTTTTTGCTTCTCTAATGGAAAAAGTAGAGGCAGCTTTTTATCGACCACCTCTCGATTTTTGAGTAGGCAAATGTGAACCAAAATACAATTTATAGAAATGGAATTCTCTGAGCCCTAATTATGATGTTTAAGATGATTCTAAAGGAGAATGAAAGTCTTGAAAATAGAGTAGAATCACAGAAAATATGAATTTGGGGTCTTAGTCGATCCACCGCCTACTTAACGGGGAGCTCATTGTCCTCACTGACGCTGTTACTAAAAAGTGAATGAAAGAAGAACTAGAATAAAGTGATTTCCTCGAGTCATTGCAGCAAGCCTCACATCTCCTTAGTTGTGCCTGATCACCATTCTGGCAGGTGGAGTGTGACCATTCCCCCTAGTTTCCTCACCCTCTCTGTCTCTGTGACTCCCTTCTCATGGACAGAAGAAGTCACTCTTGGAGCCAGAGTGCATTGAAGAGGCCAAGCCCTGGGTGGCTGGTGGCCTTGGAACCTCCCTGAGTGGGGACTTGGGAGGGTATTACCCACCCCCTTTCCACTTAGGAGCAGGAACGCTGGTCAGAAGACACTTTAAATCTGGTGCAGCTGCTAACGTTCCTGTTTCCTCAGACTAGATGTTCCTTGTCTGCCATCTTGAAATTGGGGAAGCTGTAACTTCCCCAATTGGGGAAGTTTAGTAACTTCTTACAGTGCAGGAATTCTTGAGAGAACTTTCTAAATAGAGGTGTGCTACAATTTAAGTCCAGCTTTATGCTGCTCTTATTTCAGGGTAGCAAGAGGCCTAAAAGCAAAACTGAACTGGCTTTGTGTCTCCTTCCGTGTAACTGGTAGGACGCCATCAACAGTCGTGATGACAATAACTGATTTGCCCCCCACCTTTGTGCCAGGGATTGTTGCAGGTGCCTCATTTGCCTGTGTTGTTACTTTATCCTCACAACCCACCAAAGTGTTTGCCATTATTATTCTCATTGACAGATGAGGAAACTGAGGCACACAAAAGTTAAGTCCCTGGCTCAAGGTCACACAAGTACTGAGTAGAGCCAGGTTTCAACCCAAGTGGTGCGGCCCTGGAGTCCCAGCCCCTCACCACTACATTACACTGTAGAAACACCCAGAACATTTTAGGGGAAGGCCATGAACAGATGATGGGGGCCCCAGGACCACTGGAGAAACACCCCGGGACCTACAGGGTCGAGAGGTTGCCATGAGCACATAGGAGAGCTTCTGACCCTACTCTTCACTTCCAGAAGTAGAAGAACCTCAGAAACCATCTAGTCCAGTGGCCTTCGCACAGACTTCAGAAGCTATTGTTTTTACGTAAATTTAAATTTTGTAATATTTCAACTACTTAAAAAACGTACCAAATTTCAACAGTTTAAAGACCACCAACTCATTAGCTTCTGTTCTCATTAACTTCATATTGTTCCTATATGAACTTACAAATTTGTCAAAAATTCAGCTCTTATCTGTTTAATGTGTGTGGTTTTACGTAAGATTTCATTTGGGAAAAAAAAATGGATTCCACTATCAAAAGTTTGAAATCCACTGAGATTAATGTAACTCTGTTTTAGAGAAGGAAGTGGTTCCTAGAGGAGAAGAGATGCGCCCAGACTAATTTGTAGCTAAGTGTGTCCCCCACTCTGGAGGGCTGTCTCTCTCTCTCTGCTTTTTACAAAAGCATGTACATTGCACAGAACTCTGTGGGAGGGGGCAAAAAAACTCTTAATTCATCTTTTTTCTATCCCCAGGTTTTCCTGATTATATCCAGTTCAGGGTAAAGTCAGCCTGGTTTACCCTTGTGGGGCCTTTAGAAATACAGAATTAAATAAGTATAAGCTGGAGCTGAACTAGGCTTTATGATTTGTCTATTTTTATAGGATGATGTATAACTGATTACCAGTCGATCGCAAGAGGTTTTGACCCATCTTTTTTCCCGCTTTTATTGAGATATAATTGACATACAGCTCTGTATGAGTTTAAGGTATGCCACATAATGACTTAAATATTGCTAAATGATTACCACAATGAGTTAAGTGAACATCCATCTCCTCATTTAGTTACCAAAAATACCTCCTTCATTCCTGTAATAAAAGCAGCAAATACCAGACACTGTTGGTGAACACTCAGCACAGTTCTGTGGAAAAAGGGCAGTGGTGGAGGAGAGAGGTTCTTAACCCCAGGAGCCAGGTAGCTTCAGGCAACCCCCTGAATTACATATGGACATTTTTTCTGCAGGAAATAGCTTTTATCAAATGAGTTTGTCCCAGAAGCGTCTAATGCACTCTCTCTGTCTCTCTCTCTCACACACCCCAACAAGCTCACATGGGCACCATACAGAGTCAGAATATGGATTCAAGGGGCCATTGGGCAAGGGGCAAATTAGGGCAGATCCTGGCGCTAAAATGTAACGTTGAGAAGTCAGTCAGGTTTCTCTCTCTCTCTCAGGTGTGGTAACATTAGAGTCTTCAACTCTGTCTCCAAAATGCATTGTAGAAATGTGAATTTAAGGGGATCTTCTAACCAGTGATTGCACAGATTAGTCCCTGCCAATCCTTTCCTCCAGGATTTCCTCCTGGAGCCCTGAGTTCCACTCTGTGGCTTCCTGTGAGCTGAAGCTTCCACTTCTAGCAGGAGGCAAGTGAGCAGAGCCTCAAAGAACCTCTCAGCACACGCTTGATTAGAGGGTGTTTAGACCCGACTGAAGAGGGGTTCCTTGGTCAGAAGTTACCCGGAGTGAGCGCACTGCGTGAGAGTTAGAGACCAGGGCAGGGCCGCCTCCTCCTGAGCAGGCGTCGAGCCTCTTGCAAACCACAATGTTGGGCGCTGTTGTGCACTTTGCCACAGAGCCCACAAAATCCAGGCTGACCCCACGGCCACGTTCACTGGCTGGACTTGAGCTGAAAGCAAATTATATATAGTGAGTGTTACTATTGAACAAATTGTTTTAAGGCTTTCTATTTTTCAGTGTTGTCACAGTCCAGATGATTCTATGGTGAAAGCTTTTGCTCATAAACCTAGAGGTTGCTTCTTCCAGAATTACTTCTTTATGAGTTTCAAAAAGACTGGAATAGAAAGCCTGCTACACAGAATGGAATCATGAGTGAAGCCCAAACACTGGAGCAGGTCGGTAGCGAGCGTGACGGGCAGAGAAGAGGCGCAGGCTCACCGGGAGCCCTCGCTGGGCCTGATGGTTTAGAGACTGGCCCTGGGTCCCCAAGACCACCCTCCAGCTCAGTAATTCCCTAGAAGGACTCCCAGAAGGGAGTGAAGCTGTTACACTCCGTTACAATTTACAACAGTGAAAGGACACAGGTGAAAATCAGCAACAGGGAAAGATGCAGGGCAGGGTCATCCCGGAGAGACCAGGCTGGGAGCGTCCAGGTGTCCTCCTTGTGGAGTCATGCGGACAGTCCCAGCAACGACGTGTGTCAATCAATACACACGGAGTATCGCCACCCAGGACGCTCACCTGAGCCTTGGTGTCCGGAGTTTTATTGGGGGTCAGTCACATATACATGGCTGACCTCAGTGTCCAGCCCCTCCAGAGGTTGAGCTGATGCTGTGTGGACCCAGACTCCCACCTAAATCCCACCATAGCACAGACTACCCAGCATGGCCCAGGGCCCCCAGGTAAACAGGCAGGACATTCCCAGGGCTTAGGAGCAAACTGCCAGCAGCTGAGAGCAAAGAGCAAGCCCCTCTTGGGGCAAGGCGAGTCCTTCACGGCACAGCGATCCTCGCAGAAGAACTGGAAGCACAGAGGTTCACTATCTGGCCCAGGCCATGGCGAGCAAGGGGCAGAGCAGGAGGCCGGGAGTTCACACGGGGCCTCTCTGACTCAGAGCTCTTCCCAGGCACAGCCACCCGCAAACAGTGAGAGGAAGGGGCTTCCAGCTAAACTGTGAGACCTGCTTTCCAGTTAATGCGCTTGAGAGAGGCTTCCAGAGACAAAACTAATAATAACCTGCTGAGTAGAAAAAGACCAGACACTGAAGAATAGGGGTCATTCTCAGTAACTCTGGGAGGAAACAACTCAATACCTTGAAATAGCTAAGGGGTGACTTGTATTTAATATTAACATTAAATAAATACAGGAATATACCTCACTTCATTTTTTCCCCTTCAACTCAGAGTCTGAATGTAGGGAAATGTGTTCACTGCTCCACAGGCATCCCGTATGGTCTGGCTGGCAAAGGACATGTGGGTAATGAGTAGTGGAATGGGAAGTCTTCAGGTAACCAGAGTCTTTAGATTATCATCAGTCTAGCAATGTAGGAGCCCAGGCAAGGCCTCCGGAGTGCAGGAATCTCAGGCAATCATGACTTCATTCATTCACTCACTCATTCATTCATAACATAATGAACACCAGGGGCCCAACTGCCCAAACTAAGAAGTAGTTAAGTAACAGTAACTTACATCTGCCTCCCTCACTAGCTTTTCCTCCAGCCTGGAGAGTGGCATGACCTCATCTCCTGGCAACGTGCTTCATCGGGGAGGAGACTCAGGACCAGGGAGACTCAGGACCAGGGAGGCTCAGGACCAGGGAGGCTCAGGTAGTGTAGCAGCAGAACCCGCATCTCCTAGCCCCTGGCCCCAGGCTCGAGTCGACGTGGTACCCAGGTGAGACCCTCTGTTCCACCTAAGTTGACACTGGGACCAGTGTCGGATTACTAATGACCAGGCACAGGTTCCCACCACCAGTCTGCACAGCAGTGTTGGGCGTGACGAAGTGCTCCCAGGTCCTCATCAAGAGAAAAGTGCAATGGAGCCCGTCCCTCAGAAAACTGATTCCGTTAGAGCATTATCCTTTATTGGACATGCTTTTCCTCCACTTTCAGCACTGACATATACCTTCATGAAATGGCGAACGCAAATAGCAGGATTTTTTTTTTTTTTGAGGAAGATTGGCCCTGAGCTAACATCTGTTGCCAATCTCTCTCTTTTTGCTTGAGGGAGATTGGCCCTGAGCTAACATCTGTGCCAGTCTTCCTCTATGTTGTATGTGGGACACCACCACAGCATGGCCACCAACGAGTGGTGTAGGTCTGCGCCTGGGATCCAAACCAGGGCCGCTGAAGCAGAGAGCACCAAACTTAATCATTAGGCCACAGGGCCAGCCTCATAGCAGGATTTTTTATAATTCCCTACTTGAAAACAGTTGGCAATACTGTCCCCCCGCTGAAAAATTTTAATAATATGACAATAATTGATCTGACATATGAAATCCAGAATTCTAGGAACACCTGGTCTAGTTCAAAGCCCTTGTTTTACAGAAAATGAAATAGACTCAGAGAAAGGAAAGCCCATAACCAGTGAATGCTGGTTCATGTTTAATAGCACACTGAACATGTGTTTAATAGGGCGTCAGGGTTGTGTGTGCCGGGGGACTCCTTTGTGTTGTCTACATGCCTGCATTGTTTCTAGGTTGTGAATTTTGTTAATGTCTCTAAGAAAAGGCATATTTGAAAGATTTGAGATAGGTAGCGAGCTTTATATGGAAATGTTTTTACTTTTACTAAGTAAAAATTTAGATATTTCCTGAATAGAAAAAAGTTCCCCATATAAAAATCTAAGTCTCTCAGAACATTTGGAAAAAGCCTTTGGAATCATCTTCAGTCCACTGTACAGGATGTACCAGAAATGCTCAGTTATTTATAGCCACACAGTTTCTATTTAAAAAAAAAGTGCCCATGTATTTCACCAGTTGACCTTGAAAAACTTGAGTGTAAAAAAATCAAAATCAAATCTAGTTCCCTAGAGCGAAGATTTGACCCAAATGAAGAGAGTGAAAATTCAAATCACCAAATGTCTGTGGGCCTGTGGGCACTGCCACCTCAGGATGCCTGGGACAGGCTTGACACCCACGGCACAGAAGGATCAGTGCTAGCAGGAGGGGCCACGCCTGCTTGCCTCCTCCCAGCCTCCAGCCTAAGATCATCTTCATCTCAGCAGAGGACACCGCCTCCACTGGCTGGTCAAGCCTGTAATTCTCTTCTTCACCAGGATTCCTAAATCCTAGAGAGCGCACCTCCCAGATACCTCGCTGTCTATCTGCCTTGCCCAGCTTTGCTCTCAGGCATCGTCTCAGACTCTATCATCCCTTACCCTAGACTGCACGACAGCCCTCTCTCCAGAGCATCTTAAAACAGTGATCGCATCATCCTCTTGCTTAAAACCCCTGAGTGGCTTCACACAGAAACTCAATATCTGAATTGTAGTGGTGACTACACAACTGTATATGTTTGTCAAAACCCAAAGAACAGTATACTTTAAAGGCGTGAATTTTGCCACATATAAGTTATACCCCAATAAACCTGCCTTAAGTAAACAAGCAAAAAATTTAAAAAATAATAAAAAACTACAATTGAGTCCAGTAAGCTGATGGTACACCAAGGGTTAGTCTGAAAAGAAAGCAGAGTGTAACAACAACAGAAAAACTCTGATCATTCCAAAAGCAAAAATTCATTAAGGAAAAAAATTAATTTTGAATAGAAGTTTTAAAAAGCACAAAGTAGAAATTAAGACAAAAAGTAGAAGTTAGTGAATTAAATTTTAAATCAGAAAAAAAAAGTAAAACTGATAAATTACTTTTTTAAAAAATCAACAACTAAATGAATCACTAGCCAATCTAATTTTTTTAAATGGCAAGAATGAATCCCTAAATATCCAAAATAAATAATGGAAAAGAAAAATAACCCTCGATACAGAGGACATTTTTAAAAATCATGAGACGACTTTGCACAACAGTAGGAAAATAAATTTGAAATCTATTTGAAATGGATAATTTTCAGGGCCAGCCCAGTGGCGCAAGCTGTTGAGTGGGCACGCTCCGCTGCAGGGCCCAGGGTTCGCCAGTTCGGATCCTGGGCGCGCACCGACGCACCGCTTGGCAAGCCATGCTGTGGCGGCGTCCCATATAAAGTGGAGGAAGGTGGGCACAGATGTTAGCCCAGGGCCAGTCTTCCTCGGCAAAAAGAGGACGATTGGCATGGATGTTAGCTCAGGGCTGATCTCCCTCACAAAAAAAAAAAAAAGAAAGAAATGGATAATTTTCTAGGGAAATGTGACCCAAACTGACCTCAGCCATGATAGAAAGTCTAAACATCAATTATTGAAAAAAAATTTTGGAAGAACTTCCCCTTAATAAAAGAACCATTCTGTACTAATTAGGGATCTCCAGAGATACAGTACCAATAGGACATGTAGATGATAGATAGATAGATAGATAGATAGATAGATAGATCGATCGATCGATCGATCATGGATGGATGGATAGATAGATAGATAGATAGATAGATAGATAGATAGATTTTAAGGACTTGGCTCATGTTATTATGGAGGCTGCCAAATCCAAAATCTGCAGGGTGGGCTGGCAGGCTAGAGACCAGGGAAGAGCCAGTGTTGCAGTTCAGGTCCAAAGGCCATCTGCTGGCAGAATTCTCTCTTGTTTGGGGGAGGTCAGTCTTTTGTTCTATTTAGGACTTCAACTGATTGGATGAGGCCCACCCACATTATGAAGGGCAATCTGCTTTACTCAAAGTCCACTGATTTAAATGTTAATCTCATCCAAAAACACCCTTACTGAAACATCCAGAATAAATTTTGACCACATATCTGGGCACCATGGCCCAACCAAGTTGACACATAAAATTAACCATCACAAGTCCACTCCTTTTCAACTTGGCATCCATACGTGTCTCCTTAACCCACATTTAATCTCCAAATAAAGACAATAACAAGGTCATAATTCCACGAAACATGATACAACTACCCTTTGTACGACCTACCCCAAAGTAGGAAATGCTCAAAGAATGATGGTGACATGTTAAAAGGACACAGAAGCCAATTTGAAAGGACTCCCACTGTTCAAATCTAGGATAATTTGAGCATCCATATAAATAATGAGACTATCAGATTACAACCCACTGAATAAAATGATTCATGAGTCCATACTAATAAAATAACCAAATGAATGAATGAACTATATGGGGGAGAAAGGAAAGCTCTTCCTTATGGTAGAATGCCAATTAATAAATGTAGAAGGAATGGTGGAAATAGATAATTATAGTATGGCAACCATTACAGAGGTCATTGATAAAGGCGGGAATCATCAGTGGATGCTAAGGCTGGCGGGTGGATGTTTGATGAGGAACAGGATATTGGTGTAATAGTGGAATATCGCTCCACAAGATGCTAATCGAATATGAAGTGGGAGACGGTGACTTAGCAGACACCACCTTGACCAGGTGATGGAGACTTCATGACCAGCAGAGGGCCAGGAGGACATCACGCATCTCCTGGTGTGACACACGGAGAGGAACACACATCAGTTCCGTGGTCTTACCAAGAATAGGGAGCTAGATCTGGTCATGAGGAACCCTCGACTAGACCTAGGTTGAGGGTCGTCCTACAGAACAAAGGCTCGAATTCTGCAAGACTGGAGGGGACACCAGAGGCAGGGAGAAGCTGGGGAACTGTTCCAGACCAGAGGAGACTGGTGGGACAGACAACTAACTGCTACGCGTGTTCCTGGAGAGAGCCTAGACCACCAAGGAAGAGACTTGAGAGCTGGCTGGTGAAATGTGAATGGGGTCTGAGTTTGGCTCACTTGTTATCAAGTTTTGATTTCCTGATGGGAAGCTCCTGTGAAGGTGGCGTGGGAGAGGGTCCCAGTTTTGTGGAGGCATACTCAGTGAATTTAGAGGGACTGGGGCCTCAGATCAGAACAAGACGATATAGACCTACATCTAGAAGAGGATGAGGGAGCAACCGTGATACAACGTCAACATCTGGGGAATCTGGGTGAAGGAGGTATGTGGCCCATGAGGGAGGAGGGAAACCAGAGGACTGTGGCATCACAGAAGCCACAGGAAGCAAGTGTTTCAAAACCGAGAGGGAGTAGGTGAGCAGCCAGCAGAATGAGCACATGGCCGCTGGGTTGAGGAACTCGAGGTTGCTGTTGACCTTGGAGAGAGGAATCTCAGGGGTGCAGTGGGGAGCAGAATGCAAGGTGAGGAGGTGGAGAGGGAACATCTAGGCATCTTATTAGAGACATTCTGGTGTTTAGAAAACCAGGAAACAGGACCCGCTGCAGGGGGACTGGTCATCGGAGTTTTTACAAGAAGGGAAATACTGGAGCATGTTTGTGTACCGACGGGAATAATAAGCCCATCACGGTGTTTGTGAAGAGGAGAGGGGACTGGACTGCTTGTCCAGACCACAAGCAGAGGGAACAAGGACAGGTTATCCATGGTAATGGAAGGGAGGGAGGGATGAGGGAGATATGAATTAAATGTAAATTCATAGATTTGGGGTGGGTAGGTGCCCTCTGATGCCCGCGATTTTCTCAGTGAACTGTGAATGTCCAAATGAGGCTGTGGTCGTGAACTTAAAGTGAAACCAATGGTGTGATTCTCTCTGGCCACGCGCAGGATGCCGAGGACTCAGAGCCTCCCACCACCTGCTGGCCTCCTTCCTCCAGGAATGAGGTTTTCTCTAAACCTCAGTGACTGGACCATTCTTCCCACACCTGCTCTATCGAGGGACACTACAGGTGACAACCCAGGATTCACAAGAGGAGCTGGCATTTCTCTTACTATAAAGGAGGAAAAAATCCTGTTTCCTCTGACAGGGCCTCCCCAGGATTGCATCCCTCTAAGCTGTGAAGAGACATAAAATAGGTAATAACCATAATGCTCAATGGAGCCATCATAGTGCAGGCCCCCAATGCGGCGAGGACGGCATCAGTAGCAGCTTTGGGAAGGCGGGTTCTAGGGAGAAAGGCTTCTTGAAGCCACACAGACTGGAGCTGCAATCCAGCTCCATCCCCTTGCCATGCTCCCATCTGTGAGACGGACAGAATGAGTCCTCCCTTGTAGGTGTTTGGGAGGATTAAAGAAGTGATCATTTAAAGCAGGCAGAGGAAGCTCAGCAGATGGTGCCTGCTGTAATCATTATAATCGTCCAATCCCATCTCACCTCGAGGAAACAGAGGCTCTGTGAGGGAGAGGGGCTGGTCCGATGCAAGTTAGCAGCCCTGCTGGGATGAGCTGGTCATCACAGACCCAAGAAAGAAATTCAAATCGCAGCAGGAAGGGTGGGAGGAAACAGCATTTTCGTTTATTGTTGATGGACATGCAAATTTTCACGACTCTTTGGAAGGGCAATTGGGTAATGTTTAAAATAGTAAATGTTAAAAATATTTAAATTGTCATACCTTTGACACTGCAAATCTGACTCTAGAAATTTAGCCACTAGTAACACTTACACAAGAGAATGATGGCTGTAAGCCCCAGACAGCTCACTATAGCTTTTTCTCCATACTGAAGAAGTGACAGAAACCATAGAGAAATTATTAAATAAATAAGGGCGCATCCTGAGAACCGCAGAACCCTCGGCACACAACGACTCCATCCAAACCCCTGCACTAAGAGACAATGAAACCCGAGCACAGCCTCTGGCAGCATAAGGCTGTGATCCTAGGATGACCCCAGCCTCCCATTAAAATGCCTGCCTGAGAAAGCTCAATGCTGTCCAGAGAATTTACCATTTGTTCTAGCAAACACCTGATGACAGGCCCCCTGACTTCCCTTTCTTAGAGCATTTACTGAGAAAAGCTTATCATTGCGAATCCTTCTTCTGTCCGTTTGAGACGTGTGTGTATCTCCTACAACCCAGGAGTGTCTTTGACAAGGACTTGAAAGCCATTCCTTTGAAATGGAATCATCAGGAAGGACGGGGCCTCTGTCTCCCAGTCTGTGGAGGATAGAATCCTGACTTCGATCATCGCCAGCTAGCAGACAGAGCTGGCTTAATCCCCTCCACAATGACCAAACTTCATGATTCTTCAAGGGATCCCCCCTGCCCCTCCCTTCCCCCTCATTCTCCCGTTAAAATGCCCGTCCCCTCTGCACAAATCGGAATGGAACTCAGCTCTTCCCCTACTGTCAGGAGTGACAGAATAAAACCTGCTCTCACTGCTTTAACTAATGTCTGGCTTTATCTTTGACAATCCATAGAATGACCTAGTATGTAAACTTTAAAATAGAAGGTGCTATGTGCAAAAATAGAACAAAGAATACTAAAATTCATATGGGGCAACAAAAAACCCCGAACAGCTAAAGCAATCCTGAGAAAAAAGAACAAAGCTGGAGGCATCACAACCCCTGACTTCAAAACATACTACAAAGCTATACTAATTAAAACAGCATGGTACTGGTACAAAAACAGACGTGCAGATCAGTGGAACAGAATTGAAAGCCCAGAAATAAAACCTCACATCTACAGGCAGCTAATCTTTGACAAAGGAGCTAAGGACATACAGTGGAGAAAGGAAAGTCTCTTCAATAAACGGTGCTGGGAAAACTGGACAGCCACATACAAAAGAATGAAAGTAGACCATCTTCTTTCGCCATACACAAAAATTAACTCAAAATGGATCAACGACCTGAAGGTGAGACCTGAAACTATAAAACTCCTGGAGGAAAATATAGGCAGTACACTACTCATCATCAGCCATAAAGGGATCTTCTTGAATTCCATGTCTACTCAGACAAGGAAAACAAAAGAAAAAATAAACAAGTGGGACTTCATCAGATTAAAGAGCTTCTACAACGCAAATGAAACCAGGATCAAAATGAATAGGGAACCCACCAGCTGGGAAAAAATATTTGAAAACCATATATCCGACAAGGGATTAATCTCCATAAAATATAAAGAACTCATGCAACTGAACAACAAAAAAACAAACACCTCGATCAAAAAATGGGCAGAGGAAATGAACAGACACTTCTCCAAAGAAGATATACAGATGGCCAATAGGCACATGAAAAGATGCTCAACATCACTAATCATCAGGGAAATGCAAATCAAAACAACACTAAGATATCACCTTACACTCGTAGAATGGCTATAATCACCAAGACAAAAAGCAACAAATGCTGGAGAGGCTGTGGAGAAAAAGGAACCCTAATTCACTGATGGTGGGAGTGCAAACTGGTGCAGCCTCTATGGAAAACAGTATGGAGATTCCTCAAAAAATTAAGAATAGAAATACCTTATGATCCAGCTGTCCCACTACTATCTACCCAATGAACCTGAAATCAACAATCCAAAGAGGCTTATGCACCCCTATGTTCATTGCAGCATTATTCACTATAGCCAAGACATGGAAGCAACCCAAGAGTCCCACGACTGACAAGTGGATAGAGAAGATGTGGTATATATATATATACACACCATGGAATACTACTCAGCCATAAAAAAGACAAAATCGTCCCACTTGCAACAACATGGATGGACCTGGAGGGTATTATGTTAAGCAAAATAAGCCAGAAAGAGAAAGACAAACACTGCATGATTTCACTCATATGTGGAAGATAAACGAACACATGGACAGATAGACCAGTTTGGTGGTTACCAGGGGCAAGGGGGTGGGGGTGGGTACAAGGGGTGGAGGGATGCATTTATATGGTGACTGACAATAATGTACAACAAAAATTTCATAATTAAAAAAATACAATAATAAAAATAAATAAATAAAAGAAGGTGCTATGTGGAAAGCACTTAGAGTAGTGCCTAGAACATAGTAAGTGTATTTACTACTATTATTAACATTTTTCATCTGTTGAAAAAAAGAATCCATTATGGGTGTATATAATATCAAAATTCATTGAGCCGTAGACTTAAGATTAGTGTATTTTATGGTTTTAACTGTTCAATAAAAAAAAATTTTTAATGGAGACTGTGTTAAAACTATACGCTCTCACATGGAAAGTTACCCGAGAGATGTGTTTAGATGAAACAAGCAAGTTCCAAGACAGTATGCATCATAGAATCATATGCATACACATCTATCTAGTATCTTAAAACGTAATATATATTACATACCATATACTATATATAATGTTAGCATGTGCAAAAAAATTAGATAAATATTCCAAGGGCTTATATATTTCTGGAATATTTGCATTGATTTTGCAAGTGTACATTACCTTTTTTTTAAATCGTGTATAAAGCCTCAGTGCAACATTTGGAATCCGCCAGGTCCTGCTCGCCTCTCAGGCTATCAGGCTAACCCACAGTCTCGGTTCTCACCTGCAGAGGTCTCACCTGCAGGCTCACCCATAGTCTCACCCACCTGCAGAGGTCTCACCTGCAGGCTCACCCACAGTCTCACCTACCTGCAGAGGTCTCACCTGCAGGCTCACCCACAGTCTCACCCACCTGCAGAGGGCAGGGGTGGCGGCACCTGCGGTCTCCCAGCACATGGAATGCCTGCCTTGAGCCTCCTCGTGCTCTGCTATTTGTATATAATCCTTTGTTGGATTGTACTGTAAACTGAGCACTCTGTGCTTCTTGACATGTTCTCCCATCCTCACAAATTCTAGAAGCCTTTTTTTTTTCTGTGAGGAAGATCAGCCCTGAGCTAACATCCATGCTAATCCTCCTCTTTTTGCTGAGGAAGACCAGCTCTGCACTAACATCTATCCAATCCTCCTCTTCTTTTCCCCAAAGCCCCAGTAGATAGTTGTATGTCATAGCTGCACATCCTTCTAGTTGCTGTATGTGGGATGCGGCCTCAGCATGGCTGGAGAAGCGGTGTGTCAGTGCACACCCGGGATCCGAACCCGGGTCGCCAGTAGTGGAGTGCACACACTTAACCACTAAGCCACGGGGCCGGCCCTCTAGAAGCCTTTAAGTGAAATTAAATTCTGGGATGAAACAAACAAACAAACATTAACTAGTTGTTTACATTTCTCCAGCCTAACAGTCATGGGCTCTTCAGAGCTGGAAGAGAAGTAATGGAAGTAACCTTTACTGAGCGCCTACAACATGCTGGACTGGCCCTCTGCACACAGCATCCTATCCCATTGAATTCTCACAAGGATTAGGTTGGTGTTGTTAATTCCCATTTCTCAGATGAGAACACTGAGGTTCTGAGGGATTAAGTGATTTACCCAAGCTCACTAACTAGTCAATGGTAAAGTCAGAATCCAAACGCAGGCCAGCAGGGTCCTAAGATCTTGCTTTACACTCTATAAAGCCCTCACTTGTCCCCAAACTTATGGATGAAGAAACTAAAACCCAGTGTGTATTGGTGGCAGACCCTCAATCGGAACTCAGGTGTCCAGATACCCAGAACGTGCCTTTGCTAACGCTTCCTCTGCCTTCAAGTCTTTATCGAGTACCCAGTATGTGCCCAGCTGTGACCAGTACAGAAACAGGAAGGCCTGATATCTCTCTCTGACTTGCTATGTTGTTCAAAATTCAAAAAGAGCAAAGAGTAAAAAACTTTCTTTCCAATTTTCTGTGCCCTACCCCAACCCCAACACCAGTCAGCCACCCAGTTCCACTCCTGAGGCAAACCGTGTTACTAGCTTGCATATTTTTTCGGAGATTATTTTATCTGTATATAAGTCAATGTGTATTTTTTTTCAGAGTTGCAATTCCCTATGGTGTCCCCTAAACGTCACCTAGCATTATTATTATTACACTAGCATTATATCCCCATATTACAGAGGCAGAACCTGAGACCTAAGGAGCTGGGGGGAATGGCCCAAGGTCACCCAGGAGGACAATCGACGGTCTAAGGAGGGCTCTCTGACTTGGGCAGGACCCTGGTCCTGCTCTCCCCTCAAAACTTTGCTCTTCAAAGTGTCCCCTTTGTGTCTGTGTCCCTCTCTCCCTTGCTCTCTCCGGCCTCCATTCCCTCCTGTTATCTCTCTCTGCCCCCATTTTAATCACTTATGTATTTTCACCTACCTGAAGTGTTGCTAAATTCGCATCAGAGGTGGCCAGACCTTAAAGATGAAGTTCAACTCCCACACTTTACAGATGGGCAAACTGAGGCCCAGAGTCTCCCTCACATGTTCAGATTTCTAAGTCCAGCCTGTGCTCAGCCGTTGCCTTTCCCGCCTCTGCCTGCCCAACTCCCTCCTGCCCTCGCATCCCTCACATGAACAGCTAGCTGGCTCTGGCTGCAGCCAGAGGGATCTTCCAAAACCACTCACCTAATCTGTCTGCACTTTGCCTAGCAACCCTCCAAGGGTCAAAACGCTGGCCCTGCTACCTTCTCTACTTTCTTCCTGTGACAGGCAGAATCTTACCCATGAGTCTTCCAACCTGCTGTTCCCCTTCTCACCCTGACTTGGTTATTAGCTGTTTACCCCTCAGTCTTGGATCTCCCTGGTGCCTGATCCAGAGGCACTCACAGCTTCTCCCTCGTCTCCAACTTCAGCCTCCCCTGCTAGGCAGTGAGCTCCACAGACAGTGCCTGGGCCTGTCTTTTCACCATGGTGTCTCCAGTGTCTGGCACTGTGCTCTGTCCCTCCACCGGCCACCACATAGGCTCAATCAATGGTTGATGAAGGATGAATGAATGAACGTTCCGGCAGAGGGAAGAGCATGATCCCGGTAGGGAGGCGTGCAATCCAAAGTTGTGCGCAGGTAATACCAAGTATTCCTATGGGAGGAGACTGAGGTGTGTGCAGAGGGTAATTGGGAGAAATAAAGTTAGGATATTCCCTTCTAATAAGCATCTTGAACATCTGTGCCAGGACCTGTACTGACAAAGAGCACCCAGACTGACAAAGTAGGGCCCTCTTAGTCCTCTGCGGAGCCAGTCCTGTGAAGTTTCTCAGCATTTGAGTGATGAAAGCCACTCTCCCCCGCAAATCCACAGAAGCACCTACACGGCCTATTCTGCATATAATCTGAAGGGGCTCACAGCACCCAGAAGCCCAGCCAAGGACCACGACTTAAATATCCCAAGTTCAGCTGGAACGAGAAAAACCCAATGAGAGCTTGGAGCACGAGCCATAATGGAAATGAGGCAGGAATTGAGGGCTTCAGAGGAGGTCGCGGGAACAGAGGCTTGGGAGCCACGGAAGGGACGGCGGAGGGAGGCCCTTGGGTCCACGTTAAGAAATCTGCCCTATTCTCCCGGCAACAGGAAACTAAGCAAAGGTTTTGGGCTGAGTAAAGCCCTAATGTAAACAACAGCCCAGAAAGATGACGCAGACGGGGCGCCACGTCGCGCCAATAGGCGACTGCCTCGCCCCCGCCCGGTGCATTGTGGGGCTTAGAGGCACCCGCCGAACGCGGGTCTCGCGAACGAACGAGATTCACGCAGATAACAGAATTGGGCGGGGAGGGGCTGACAATGCTGCCCCTCCTCGGAGCAAAGTCCCGCCCCCTGTCCGGGACGGACCAATCCCAAGGCCTCCCGTCCTGGCCGCGGGGATTGGTCCGAGGGCTCAAGATCGACAAGCGGGCCGCGGGGCACGTGACTGAGCGGACTCCGCGGCACGTGAGCGAAGCTGCCGTGTCCTGGAGCGCGGCGGGAAAGGGCCGGAGAGAGCCAGACGCGGGGGCCGGGGCGGCGGAGCTCGCCGACCGCCCGCCGGGCCCCGCCCTCCGCACGCGGCCGTCGGCGGGGCGCGTTCGGTCACTTGCTAAGTAAGGTGCCGCCTTTTAGGTCACGGGTCTTACTGTCAGAGTGATGTGGCCGTCAGTCCGTCGCCTGTGAAAGGGGCGCCTGTTGCCCGAGGCCTGCGTGAGGCGCGGTGCGTGGACGTGCACCGCCGAGTCTGAAGCGGGGCGATGGCCCGGCGGCACGGAGCGGCCCGGGAAGCGGGCCCCCGCTCCAGCTGCCCGGAAGGCTGACCGTGCTTCATGTCGTCGAGCAGAGCAGAGCCCCTGTCCTTGGCTGACTTCAGCGGCCAGTCGTCGATAGTGGGTATGTGGCGTCCTGCACCACGAGGCGCGGCCGTCTTGGCGGTAGTTGTATTACTGAATCTTGCCGACAGCAGCGAGGGGTCGGTAACGTCTGCGAGGCCCATAGACGGGAGGACTTGGCTGAGGCCGCACAGCCTGGAAGTGGAGGAGCCAGGGTTGGACCCAGGCGTCAGCCTGCTCCACCCGCAGACCCTCCGCCGGATGGTTCGCGCACCCTGAGAAGCGAGGGTGGGCGAGCCAACCGGGAGCAGACACACACCCCCGCCAGTGCCGAGCAGAGTCACCCCAGCCCTGATGACACTCCCTTTCCCCACTGCTTCTGCTCAAGATATTGGTGACCCTGGAGGATGGAGCCAGCTGCTTCCCAGTCTCCCCTCCTCATCGGGGCAGAGCTGTCTGGTGTCTTGAGCCCATTACACCAGGGGCAGGAAGGGTGTCAGGCAGGGCCAGGGAAAGAGGAGAAGCAGAGGGAGTGAGGAGCCTGGAAGCCAGAACTGGACGGAGGAGGATGAGAAATGGGCGAAGGCTGGAAGACAAGCAACCTGCCACAGCTTAGTTCATTCAACAAGTATCTGTTGAACACCTAGTGGCTACCAGGCACTTCTCTAAGCACTAGGGATCTGGCATCAAACAAGAGAAGTGGAAATCCCTGCCCTCATGGAACTTACCTTCTAGTGCAGGGAAAAGACAATAAACAAGATAAAATTGGTACTGTACTAGAAGTGATGAGTGCTGCTGGGAAAAACTAAAACTGGGGAGAGAGAGAGGAGGGGCCTAGGAGGTGGGGAGAAGTTGACATAAGGGGCAGGGAAGGCCTTACTGAGAAGGCAGCTTTGAAGGAAGTGAGGGAAGAGCATCACAGACAGAGGGTCCAGCTTGTGCAAGGGCCCTGGGGTGGGAGGGAGCCTGCAGTGGAGTGAGTGTGGGTTTGAGTAGTAGACGATGGTCAGAGAGGTAACAGGTGGCCACAGAAAGGAGGTGGGATTTAACTCTGAGTGAGATAAGGCCATTGCAGGGTTCTAAGACAACCCCTTCTCCCTGGCAGCCTCTTTGCTGTTCTTGCGGAGCTGGACAACTCCCAGAGGCAGGAAGGCAGTATGCCCTCTACTCCCAAAACCCCAGACCACACTGGCATCTCTGTCATCTGCTCAGGCTCCCAGCACCTGCCCTCTTCCTTCTACCTCGGTTCTCCCATCCCTGATGCCCAGCCCAGGCTGTGGAATCTTCACATGGGAAACCTGGCTCTAACTCGTCCCATCTTCCTCTGCATGGTTCATGGCCCAGATCTCTGAGCTCCGAGGCTACTGCACAGGGTGTGCATGTGCTTAGATGGCCAGTGGGGCTGAAATCAGCATGCTCTGTGTCCTGGCTTGGGGCTACATGCAAAGAGAGGTGCCTTTTCCTAATTTCCATAATGGCACCTCCTGAGCCACCCTGGGCCTTATGTGTTCACAGGCTACAAGTTCTTGTAGCTCAGAATCACTGCTGGAAGGTCAAAAAGGATTTGACTCTTGTTCTCCCATGGTCTGTTGTGATGATCCTTCCTAAAGGCAACAACAGGCTCCCTTCTAGCTGCCTGAATGAGTGGGGGTATAGGGGGAAACGTGATTTATCTGATTCTTGAGAAATCCCTGGAAAGAGAAGGAATGCTGTGTGCTAACAGCACCATGACCTGCACCGTCAGAGGCTCACCAGTGACAGTTCGGGCAGGAGGTTGCAGGGGCCTGTGCAGCCACCTCCAGAAGGGACTCAACCCTCATCTGTGGAACTCAACCCATCGCTTGTGTCCCCAGTCCTGAAATGGGACTCTGTTGCCATGATCAGCCCCAGTGTGTGGAAAACCTGGTGCTCCCAGGTCTCAGCAGGCATGTGGTCTTCTGGGAGCATAATAGGATGCTGGAACCACAGAGCCAGAGATGCGATTTTCACAGCACAGGGAGGGCCTGCAGCTGTGCAGACTGGGAATGGCCACTTCAGAACCCCTTTCCCTGAGTCCCAAAGCTGCCCACCCGCCCCATCAGGATGTCTGGTCCTCAAGAGGAGAGGCTCACTGACAGATGTGGTCATAGCAACATTCCCTGTTTCACTTTCTCTTTTTTAATAGACTTTTTTTTGTTTTCTGGAACAGTTTTAGATTTACAGAAAAGTTGAGAATACAGAGAGTTCCCATATGCCCCTTTCCACACACACACAGTTTCCCCTGTTATTAACATCTTATGTTAGTGTGATACATTTGCTACAATTGATGAAACGATATTGATACATTATTATTAACTAGAGTCCATAGTTTGTTCAGATTTTCTTAGTTTTTCCCTAATGTCCTTTTTCTGTGCCAGGATCCCATCAAGGATACCACATCACATTTAGTTGTCCGCCTCACCTTTTTAATTCTGAAGGTGCAGGATTGAGGGAGGAGGCTAAAGAAGCACATAATTGCTTAACTTTTCTTTGGCTTTAAGTCTGAGTAATGTTGGGGATGGGGGCTTCTGCTTGTGGCTGCATTTTGGTGTTCTGCCTGGCGAGTGATAGCGCCTGGCACAGCCTTTCCCTGCGTGGGAAAGAGGGAAAGTCAGCCAGGGCAGCAGGCAGCTGCAGCACCCCCGGGGTGGAGAATACAGACCGGGAGAGCTCCGGAGCCCTGGGAGCATCAGCTGGCGGGGCCTGCAGCCACATGAGCAGCCACATGAGCAGCCACTAGGTGTCAGGACGCCCATTCCCAGGCGCTTGGTGCCAGCAGGTGAGTGACAGCGACACCTGTTCCTGGGTGGATGCTCAGAGATCCCTGAGCGCCTCTGAGGCCACGGTTTGCACCAGAATCACTGTTTTATGGATGGAATGCTGAAGCTTAGAGCAGGCGCTGGTCAACATTTGGGAGAGAGGGAGGGGGCACTGGAGGATCCTGTGCTTGGTGCTGCATGGGGACTGGAAAAAGGGCAGAACAAGACCCAACCCATGCCATCCTGGTGGTTAAAAGTCTCTAGACACAGGCGGGATCTGAGTTTGAACCCCTCCTCTGCCTCTTGTTACCTTTGAGACCTTAAGCAAGTTATTTCTCCCTCCAAACCTGTTACCCCCCATCTTCAAACTGCGAGATAATAACCTATCTCCTTAGTGTAGTGCTCGTTAGAACAAGCCGTTAGAACAGGCCAGCTCATGGTGATGGTGCAGCCATGGTTATCACAGGCATGACTCTCCAGCCACAAACTTGGGTGTGCAGCAGTTCCGCTGTCTCCATTTTCTATAACAGCCTCATTTCTGACCCAAGCCCCCATTCCACGATTCCACCCACTGGCACATCACAGGAGTCCATTTCAGAGTTCTGCCGCTTCCTGAGTCAGACTCCTGCAGGTTCAAGGCCTGTGAGGGAACGTGCTGGCCACTGGTCATCAGTCTTCAGTGGTTCCTGCAACCCCCTGGTCCCATGCTTCAGTGCCACCTCCAGCCTCACTGGGCAGGAGGGCCCCTTTGGCCAGCCTGCCTGGGGTCGTGTCAGCTGGTACCACACTCCTCCCGCATTGCTCTCTGGGAGCTGGCAGGCAGCAGGCCCGAGACCTGTCACCTGCCTCTCCTCACCCCAGTCTGGGGGAATCTTCCTGTGGTCCAGGATGCCTCATCGGCCCCTCTTCCCCAGGACACTTTGCCTACAAGGGAGACTCCAGTTCTCCCTCCCTCCACCATACACCCTTGTTCTCCTAAGGGCTTGGGCTTTTGGGGAAAAAAGTCCGAAAGACCCACAGAAGGTACCTTCCGCTTTCAGTCCTAGGGCAACGGGCCTGCGCCGGCTCCTCCTTCAGTGGGGGGAAGTAACAGGAAGATGGAGGGAAAAAATGTCAATGTAGGCAGTCGCTGCTGTGCACGGTTCTGATGCACAAATCTTAGTTACCACGGTCTGGTGAAATAATACCAGTCCCCGAACAATGCAGTTCAAAGTATCAGCTACCGTGGTATGTTAATTGTGAGAAATTGCATCAAGTACAAACCGCTGTGAGCGCTCCAGTCCACAGATTGCTACACAAATAACAAATGTGCATCATGACCTGAGCCATATGGCGCTTCTTTCCAAGTCCATCAGTCACCCGTCACTGCGCCTGTTGCTCAGTTCCCACACAGCCAGCTAAGTCTGTAATCATGTTGCTTCCGTGCTGAACCCACTTAAGATTTTACAGAACTGCATCACTGAAACAGGGAATTGGCCAATAAAGGTGAAAGTGCAGCAAAGGAACAAGAAGCGGTAACCTGGAAGTGAAATCCAAATTGAAGAGTACTGGAGTCATAGACGAAAGAGCCGCTGGAGGGAGCCTGCACCCAGCCCCGCTCCAGAGACTCGACCTGTGCAGCCAGAGGACCCTGGCGAGGGCAACTGGTCGACACAAAGGAGGACAGTGGTTGTGATGAGAAGGTGAAGCTGTCCCAAGGAAGGGATGCCAGCAAACGCTGCCCGGTAAAGGAGCTCTCAGAGCGATTTCACATCATCGAAACATAAAATTTATATTTATATAAGTATATAAAATATATAAAATGTTGCAAACGGATCCAAATTTAGAAAGGACTGTGACAATTCACCAAGGCAGAGAAAAGATGCTCACTCAGTTTCGTAAGTTATACAATGAGAAGAAGGCAAGGACTGCTCAAACTACTCCTGACAAGTTTTTTCTTAAAATCTTGGTTAAATATACATATAAAATCCACCACCTTAACCACTCCCACATGTACAGTTCTGTGGCATTAAGGACATTCACACTGTTGTAAAAATATGGAACGCTTCACGAATTTGCGTGTCAGCCGTGCACAGGGCCATGCTCACCTTCTCTGTATTGTTCCAATTTTAGTATCTGTGCTGCTTTTGAGCAAAGAAGTAAGACACTTTAATTCTCAATGTTTCTAATGTTTTAACTTAGTGTGTACTAAATAAATATTAGTTTTACTATTTTTTATTTGCCTGTATATTTATAACTAATAAGCAAGTTTTTAATGTTTTGAAGATTATAGAACAGTTGTATTTTCCCACTGATTATTTTTTCTTCCCATATGTTCATTTTTTAAAACTAAAATTTTTATTGAGACAAAATTCACATGATATAAAGTTCACCACTTTAACCATTTTAAAGGGTACAATTCGGTGGTTTTAGTATATTCACAATGTTCTGCAGCCATCACCACCCATTGATTATTAAGATTGCTTTGCATGGTTTCAGCTTTACACAATCATTTTTACAGCCCCACACTACCATGCAAAGCCACGACTGCCTGTATTTCAAAATATTATCCCGTTACATAAATAATCAGCCCAGTAAGTCATTCATATAGCAGTTAGTGGTGTGGAGTTCTGATGCCAGGTTGGGAGTCCCGGCCACCCCACCTCCCAGCTGTGTCATTTTCAGTGAGGTACGTCATCTCTCTGAGACTTGGTTTTCTCATCTATAAATGAGGGATGATCATACGTTTGTTCATTCGGCAAATATTTATTGAGTTCTGGTTCCATACCAAGCCCTATCCTGGATGCTAGAGACACAGAGCTTGGGCTCTCAGAGCACCTGGTGGGGCAGGGTGCACACAGTGGGCACTTTCTGTGCTTGCAAAACAAAAATCTAGGGGCCAGTCCTGTGGTGTAGTGGTTAAGTTCAGCGCCCTCAGCTTCTGTGGCCCAGGTTCGTGGGTTCAGATCTCGGCCGTGGACCTATACCACTCATCAGCCATGCTGTGGTGGCGATCCACATATAGAGTGGCACAGATGTTAGCTTGGGGCTAATCTTCCTCACCAAAAAAAAAAAAAAAATCCAAGTGACAAGAAAGAGCCAGCCATGGGACACTTTGGAGAAAGGGTGTTTTAGGCATCTGCTTTCAGTAAAGCTCATTTACAAATGGTAAGGAGTATATAGCTATGTGTTTTTATTATCATTAAGTAGTAGTTCAAGATTTCCTACTTTCACCTGAGTTTCTGAGTCAAATCCACCTTTTCCTCAACCTGCCAGCTCTCCTCTTGCAGCATCCTCCCCATGCAGTTCTCCCCGTTACTGGACTAGCCTCTTGTACATTTTGAGTCATATTAATGCCTTATCACCTGCTGCATTTGGGATTGATCATTAATAACAAGAAATTGGTTAAAGCCAGGAATCTGAAAATATTATTGGAGCATCTGTGCCCTTAAATAATTTATTTTGACTTAAAATATATAAAAGGAAAAATATTTGTATGTAAAAGAATATTCAGAGGCCAGCCTGGTGGCATAGTGGTTAACTTTGCACGCTCTGCTTTGGTGGCCCGGGGCTCCTGGGTTTTGATCCTGGGCGTGGACCTACACACTGCTCATCAAGCCATGCTGTGGCAGGCATCCCCCATACAAAATAGAGGAAGATTGGCATGGATGTTAGCTCAGGGCCACTCTTCCTCAAGCAAAAAGAGGAAGACTGGCAAGAGATGTTATCTCAGGGCCAATCTTCCTCACCTAAATAAATAAATAAATAAAATAAAAAGAATCACAGCTTTGAAAAAAAAGAAAACCAAAGAATATTCATTCATTTTTTTCAGTTGTCCCAGATACATAGCTTCTTTCAACACTCATTTAATCCATTTTCTAGTCCAGAAATTGGAAACCTAAAAAAATATTTCCAGACATTCTTGCACTAGAGTTCTGTTGGAGATTAGGTTTTGCCGGTTCAACTGCGCCCACACATGCCGAAAGTCATCTTTCCAAGGAGAATGGGAGAATGGGCGGACAAGCAGGCTCTGGAGGTGTGTGCGTTGGCAGGAGCTGAACCCACGTCCCACTGCCTGGGCACGGACTTCATGGTGCAGGTGACTGGACAGGAGCAATCCCCTGACTTCTGGACAACAGCTGCAGCGGTGGGGCCATGAAGCACAGGCCTGGGGCAGCCCCTGACGTCTGCACCCCTCGCCCTTCCAGCAGTTTGGTATGCACCTGAATCCCTGTATGAAGTCCCTTTCTACTTGAAATACCTAGAGTGGTTCGTTTCCTGGCCTGAATGCTGATGACCTAACAACCTTTTTGATGGAGGGCCAAAGCCACTGAGACGAGTCCACTGATTCAAATGCCACATCATCTTTCATGCACAACCCGTACCCCCACAATATGTCATGTACAGTTTTAAGTCTTGGTTTCTTTAAAGTGGAGTGAGACCTGAAGGATGCTGTGGAAGCAACCTGCGTAAAGGATCCTTCTAGACATTTATGATCCCCCGGTGTCTTTAGTTGTCTACTCAAATGTCATTCAACATCATTTTTAAGTGACTCGCCTTTATCCAGTCTTTCCAGAGCACTCGATTTAGTTTTCATAGGAACAACAACTTTTTGCATTCATGTTTCATTGATTTATAGGAAATTGAATTAAATTAGATAATTACAGTAATAAGTACAACTAGCATAAACTAGGAATAAACAATTGATTCTTAATAAGCATGTAATAGGGTAATTATATAAAGTGATTCAAAAGGAATTGAACACTTGCAAAAAGTTATCCATATGTGCAACTAAATATGGACAACAATTGTGTTTTTTAATAAATATTTTTAACAAAAAGTTATCATTCAGTAGTTAGAATATATATATTTCTGACATTGTTTTATAGAAATTTTCAAACATACAGCAAAGTTGGAAAATTCTACAGTGAACACTCAGGTACCATCACCACGTAGATTCTAACAAGGTTATATATTAACTGGTGGTTTGCCCCAAACTGTATGTCTCTGCAGTGTTCTTATTTCCCCTCCCTGTGGATTTATGCAGCCTTGTCCATTGACATCACACTTGGCCATGTGACTTGCTTCAACCAATTAAATACGAGTAAAAGTGTCATGTGTCACTTCTGAGCAGAAACCATGTGGTTCTCCACATGGCTCATTTTTTTATGCCTTAAAATAGGTGCTGTGGACTGGATGTTTGCATCCCCCAAAATCCCTATGCTGAAGCCCTAACCCCTAATGTGATGGTATTTGGAGGTGGGGCCTTTGGGAGGTGCTTAGGAGGTAAGGGTGGAGTCCTCACGAATGGGGTTAGTGCCCTTATAAAAAGAGACACGAGAGAAATTATTTCTCTGTCTGCCATGTGAGGACACAGCAAGAAAGCAGCCATCTGTAAACAAGAAAGAGAGCCCTCATCAGAACCCAACCATGCTGGCACCCTGATCTTGGGCTTCCAGCCTCCAGAACTGTGAGAAATCAATGTTTGTTGTTGAAACTGCCCAGCCTATGGTATGCTGTTATAGCAGCCAGAACTGGCTAGAACAACAGACAATTCTCCTGATAAAAGCTGTTCCGTCAGCCTGGGTCTCAGAATAAGATGACACAGAGAAAAGTTACAGCCAACCTTTGATGGACATGTCGCTGGAGCAAGAAATGAACCTTTGTTATTCTAGCCACTGAGATTTGCGTGTCCTCTGTTACTGCAGCATAACCTGGCCTCTTAGGATTGGTACACTTATCCTTACATTCCGTGGTGGTGCGTGCTGGATTTGCTCTATCTGATTCTGTGACTACATTGCAAAGATCACATCAAAAACCTCTACTTAGTCATAATATTTATTGCTGGTACAAAGAGATGGAACAGAAAGAGAGGGTACAGAGCAGAAACTTGTGTCCAAGGAAGCCATGAATCACCATTCAGAAGGTCCCAGGAAATTGACAAGAGAGCTAGCCTTGTGCCAGGCATCCCTCAGCTCGTGGTCTGGTGAATTCTTCGTGAGGGACAGAAGATGAAATTTTACCATCTGTGCCTGCAACTTCTGCTGCAGTCATCAGAGGCACCTGGAAGATGAAGTTAACTTTGCAGGTCCCTCACATTTAATGACAAGACTGTATTCCATTTCAGTATAAACGTGAATCACATAATGTCTGCATTACGGCACTGAAACCAGCATGCTGCAATTGCACACATGAGGGATTTGCCAAAAGTTCATATCTTTGTGCCACATCAGACACACAGGTCTTTGGCCCATTCTATTTTGTGGGGACCCAGTGACAGTTGGACTTGCCAATGGAGTGACTTATCCCACAGCCATAGGAAGTCTCAGACAACTTCATTTTGTGGCAGATGGAGTCTTATCTCCCTTCCATCCCATAGTCTTGAAGCTTCCATGATGCAGGATTTGGTGTTCTGGTCAAATAATTAACCTGTCTCTGGAACTAGGGCTCATTAATTTCCTAGGGCTGCTGTAGCAAAGTACCACAAACTGGGTGGCCAAAAGAATAGAAATTTATTCTCTCACAGTTCTGAAGCCTAGACATCTGAAACCCAGGTGTCGGTAGGATTGGTTCCTTCTGGAGACTCTGAGGGAGAATGTTCTGTGCTTCTCTCCCAGCCCCTGGTTGTTGGCAGCCCTTAACGTTCTTGGCTTATAGATGCATCACTCCAGTCTCTGCCTTTGTTGGCACACGGTGTTCTTCCTGTGTGGGTGTATGTGTCTGTGTCCAAATTTCCCTCTTCTTATAAGGACATCAGTCATTGAATTTAGGGCCCACCCTAATCCAGAATGACCTCATCTTAACTTGATTACATCTGCAAAGACCCTATTTCCAAATAAGGTCACAGTCACAGGTACCAGAGGTTAGGACTTAAACATGTCTTTGGGGGGACATAATTCAACCCACAACAAATGGTGTCCCAAATCCCCAGATTTTCTGTCAAGTGACTCTTGGTGAGGATGCATCAGTAACTTTGCATTTGTGTTGCCTATTCTCGAAGTCTTGAGAAAATGAAGGGATGCGTTGTGGCTGCCGTTTCTATCAGGGACGGACATAAACGACAAAGGCCTGGGAGGAGATAGACTGGGATTGATATGTGCCTGTGACATGAGCAGTGCTTGGTGCAAGTTTGTAATATCATAGTGATGAAAATAACGAGAATAATGAGAAATTTTGACATATTGAGGTATATGGGGAAGCCATTCTGGTTTAAATCTGATTTGGCCTAAAACTTGTTTTTCCCAGAACAGCCTGACTTACGGCCTGCTGAATATGCATTGTACATCTGCTTCAAACATTCTCCCGAAGCAAAGAATACACAATTTAAAGACAGGGTTGAATGTCCTCCTTTCTCTGATGCCAATACCAATACTTCTTTGAAGATGAGCTTTTCTTCCCTGAGAACCAAGGTGAAGTTGACCTGCTGTGTATGTGCTAAACTGTAGCAAAACATCTCCTTGTGACTTTGAGGAAAAAATTGTATTCCTGTTATGTTTGCTGTATGTTCTTTGTTCTGAAACGGTATATAACTATGCTGTAAACCACGCTCCTCCAGAGTGCTTTCTTCCCTGGTGGAGATAACACTTCTGGGCTAGTCCTCAGCATTGGCCCATCAAATATCTATACATATCACTCTATCTTTCTTATCTATAGGTTGGTTATTCATTATTTGCATCTACAATAGAAATAAGCTGTGGCGGTTTCTTTACAAATCAGGTTTGGTACATTTGTACGTAACTTAGCTCCTGAGTAATACATTTTTTTTAAACTTTTCTTCTTTTAGAATCACCCTGTAATTCACCCAGAACAGAAGTTCTCTGTTTATTCACCCATGCCCCAAAGATTTATTCCACACCCACAGCGAGCAAGATGCAGTTCTAGCCACTGGCACACTAAGATTTGGTGTTCACCAGAGAAAGTCCTTGGAATCACAGTCTTGTTGGGGGCACAGACCATAAACAAGAAGCCCAAATATGTGTCATGCAGAGAAACATGCTCCGAAGAAAAATAAAGCAATAAATAAAGGGGCGAGTGATGGGGGTGTTATTGTGGAGAATGTAGTCAAAGATGTCCCCCCTAAAGGGTCACACTTAAGCAGAGGTCTGATGAAGAGCCCCTGGGGAAAGAGCATTCTAGAAAAAGAAAAAGACCCTCAGGCTAGGCTGTGCCTGGTGTCATCGGGGACAACAGGAGGTCAGCAGGCCAAGGAGGACAGACAGAGGAGATGAGTTTGCAGGGAGAGCCCAGGGCCAGATCATTCAGGGCCTACATGGGCAAGCCAAGGACGTTTTCCCTCTAAGTGGGTGAGAAGCCACAGGAGCATTTGGCAGAGAACTGACCACTCTGTTGATAAAGACTGTGCCCTTGTGCCTGGAGGACAGCCTGCAGGCAGCTCTCACAGCAGCCCAGGTGAGGGCCAGAGGGGTTTGGCAGGGCTGCAGTGCAGCTGGAGAGAAGAGGTCGGAGCTTGGAGATATCTGGGGAGGGTGGCAGGGTTTGCTGTTGGGCCAGATCGAGATGTGAGGGGAGGAGAGGCAGCAAGGGACACCCTGAGCACCAGGTGAGTGGTGGTGTGTTTACTGAAATGGGAGCTCGGGGGAGGAAGGGGCTTGAGAGGAATCAAGAGTTCAGTTCTGGACAAAGAACAGGTGGGACGAATAGAAAACAAGTAGCCGGATGGTGACTTAGCCCAGCCAGACCAATAATCCCCCAAAGGAAAGGCAGAGATTGTCAGATGGGAGTTTTAAAAAGTAAGAGCCATGGGGCTGGCTGGTGGCGTAGTGGTTAAGTTCATGCACTCTGCTTCGGTGGCCCGGGGCTTGTGGGTTCAGATCCCGAGTGCAGACCTGCATCACTCATCAAGCCATGCTGCGGTGGTGTCCTACGTACAAAATAGAGGCAGATTGGCACAGATGTCAGCTCAGGGCCAATCTTCCTCACCAATAAATAAATAAATAAAAAGTAAGAGCTAACTCTAGGCTGCCGGTAAGAAGCCCACTCTAAATAGAAAGGCACCAATAGGCCAAAAGTAAAGGATGGAAAAAGATATACCACATATCACACTAACAATGATCAACAGAAAGCCAGAGGGCTCTGCTAAAATCAAAGTAAATTTTAGAGCAAATAATACTCCTAGGAATAAAGAGGGACATTTCAAAAGGATAACGGGGTCAATTCGTGGAAAGGATACTACACTGCTACATGTTTATACATCTAATGACAGAGCTTCAAAACACAGGAAGAAAAACGATTGAACTGCAAAGAGAAAGACAAATGCACAGTTATCATCTGAAAGTTCAACACCTCTCTTGATAATTGATAGGAAAAATAGGTAGAAAATCAGTAAGGAGAGAGAAGACTTGAACAACACTTTCAACCAACTCAGCCTAATTGGCTTTCCTAGAATGTTCCACTCGGCAACGGCAGAATACACCTCCTGAGGTTAGGAGCCATCAGTGTACGGGTGTGTTGAATGTCATGGGCCAGGGGAGGTCGCCTGGGGAGTGAGGGTTAATAGAACACGATCGTAGTCTGAGAGCTAAGCGTGGGTCACTCCACGCTTTAGGGGTTGGGAAGAGGAGAAGGATCCAGCAAAGGAGATGGAGAAGGAGCAGGTGAGGAGGAGGACCGGTGAAGGAAGCATTGAGAGGAGGGAGGGCCCAGCTGTGTCAGCCGCGTCCAACAGTCAAGCAGACGAGGACTGAGAACTGGTCACTGGATTTGACCACGTGGAAGCCTGTCCCCTGGGTCACTTGTCCAGGGTCACAGATCACTTGGCAGGAATGTGGGGGTGGCCTGGGAGCCCCTAATCAGTATGTTCAAGACAGAGTGAGAGGCAGTCCCCACGTACACTCCTTTTCAAGAAATTTTGCTTAAAGGGGCAACAAAGAGATGGAGAGGTGCTGGCAGGAAGGTGTGGCAGGATTTTCTTTTCTTTCTTTTTAAAGGTTGGGCACTGCTGGGAAGAATCCAGGAGAGAGAGAAGGAATATTCAGCAGGAGGGGAGAATTTCAGAGGGATGTCCGTAAGAGGGGATGGGGTCCAGGGCACTTTGGGGGCGGCGGTCTAGGCTGGGGACACAGACGGTTCTTAAGTAAGAGAGAGGACTGGGTACCTCCAGAGAGGAGTGGCCAGGGCAGCATTCAGGGGTCTCAGAGGGTCTGCAGGCAGGAGAGTGACAAACTTCTCTAATCTTCCAGGTGGGCGGCGGGATGCAGGCTGGGCCAAGGGTTCGCATTCCCCTTATGGTCACTGCCATTACTAGCTCTGTGACTCTGGATCCAGATGACCTTGGGAAGGTGAGCCTGGTGGCGACAACAGAGAGGATGGGGCAGCGGGCTGGGGAGCCGGCCTCGCTACAGCAGGAAGTGCCTGTGTGTGCGTGTCCTCCTCGGCACCACCAGAGGGCGCCAGGAGACCGCTCTGTTCCATAGGGGGCGCTTTCCCCTCCGGCCCTCCAACCGCACCCAGCTGGGCCCAAAGCCTTCAGGAGCTCGATTTGATTCCACCCTCACCCTGAAGCTCACTTGAAAAGGAACCGAGACAGGAAGGCGTGGATCCTGGATCGAACTTCATCAGAAAGCGTCCCGTAGCCCCGTGAGCGATAGGTGGCCGTCCCAGCTCAGCCCTCCAGCGGCGCGCTGGCAGCGGAATGACGCGGCCGGGCTTAAAGCAGCCCGGAATGTCAAAATCCCAAATGTGCCCTGGCGACCGGCCGCTGCTGCCACCACCTCCACCTCCTTCCCTGGGTGTAAGGCATTGGTTTCGCAGCCGTTGACCAGGCGTTGGACCAGGCCCTGCTGGTGCTGGGAATGAGCCCATGGAATGAATGAATGAACAGTGAAGCCCAACATGAAATTTCGAGGGAGAAGAGGAGGGATCCCAGGCGCAGAGCCCGAAGGTGCTGGGCCAGCCGGGCTTCCGCTGAGGGGCTCGGTGCTGCCCCAGGGTTGGGAGTGGGAAAAGGAGAGGGAGGATGAGGATGAGACTGAGCCCCCAACTCGGACTGAAGGAGCCGCCCAGTGCAGTACTTTAAAGAGAGCGGTGGGAATGGACATGAGCTCCTCCACGTAGACAGTTCGTCACCAATTTCTGATAAAATACAAATGGCCTGGCAGCCACTATCATCCCCCATCACTTAGAACAAATTCTCTCCCCAGCACTCCCTGCCCACTGCCAAGTGAAAGCACATCCTCCTACGAACAGGAGAAAGCTGAGAGCCAAAGGGAGCAAGTGGAGGGAGAGGCCAAGTTAGGGTGGAGGGCCCCCCACCTCCACTCAGAGTCAGCTTGGGGCATGATGGGGGGCAGAGTCCTGCACCAGGAGGCCATCATCTTACAAAGAAGATACGTTCCTTTTCAGCTCTGGGGTAGTCCAGCTAGCCCCTGGGATAGGGAATTTAGAGTGCTTAGCACCCTGTGTTCAGTAGGCGTTCAATCAATATCGACCATTCTTATTACTTCATATGAAACACAGCAAACATCTTTAGAAAACAGAAACGCAAGCACTTTTGGTCTGCAAATGTAGGAATCCTTGTAGTTTGACTGTTTGGGTTCCTCCAATTTCCATCCTCTTAGAAATAACAAACACTTAATTTTGAGGATATGAGACAGGGCTGCAAATCCAGAGCCTGCTGCTCTGTTGCCCTGGCTTGGGGCCAGGTTGCAGATGTTTGAGTCTGCATCCCCAGTGGCTGCACCCCCGGGGTGGTGCTGACTCACGGTGCAGGCTGCAAGCAGCCTCTCTCCATCTGCCAGGTCACTGCTGGGTTTCTGGGTTTCCAACAATGTGTGGTCAATTTAGAGTTCACTAACCTGCACCTAATCGATTTTCCTCCTTGTCCTGTTCCTACCCCAAAGGACGTGGGGGTGGGGACAGCCCTTAGCAGAGTGCCTAGCATTGAGTGAGCATTCAGTGTTAGCTGTTGGTGGTATTATTATTATTCATTACCATATAATCATAGCACAAAGTCATTGCAGTTGCTTTATATTTTTCCTGGAAGGTTATTTAGATCTGCATGGGCATATCACACAAGGGTGGACTGATGGAGGGCGGGAGGATGGGGTATCAATCTATCCCCTCTTTCAAGATCTCCTTAAAGACAAGAATCATTTGATTAGCCTCCATGTTCCAGCAGCCCCTGGGGCTTGGCACTGGGTAATTGCGCAAAGAGAAGCATATTGTATGTTTCCCAGTTTTCCAAAGATGATTTGGGGAAATCAAATCATCCCATCATCATTCCACCAATCAGGACTCAGCTCTCTGACTGTGCACTTTGGTATAAAAATAACACCTTTGGCTTCCCTTCCTCCACCCAATTTAAGAAGCAAGTTATGAGTTTGAACTTTCAAAGGCCAACTAATGCTCCTTAAAAGAAACTGTCATCTCTAAACCAAGAATGTGGGCAGCCTGGTTTCTGGTCCCTATGTCATTTCGATGTAAGGGAAGAGGTCCAGGCAGATGGGAGCTGGGGGGGGGGCCTTAGTGGGCAGGCATCTCAGCCCTGCCTTGTGCGGACCCAGACACTGAGGCCCACAGAATGACAGTTCCAGCCCCGGCTGCTGGTGGAGCATCATGGCTCTAGGTGGACGCTCTCATGTAGGTCTCTCTCTTGGTCCTCGCAGCATGCCCTGGGGAATTATTGTGTCATTAGCAACCAAGACCCACAACACCTTGGCTTTACCCCACCGTCCAGGGGTCATCTCCTGGCTTTACCTTACATTGCCCCTGCAGTCAGGCCCCTCTGCCTTTGTAGAGGCTAGTTCCTCTGCTGGGAACCTTCCTCTTTCCAGCCTATGTGACACGCCCCTCATCTCTCCTCCCCCTCTGAAAAATGTCCTCACTCTCCCTATATATATATATATATATATATATATATAATTACACATATGTCATGACTATGTATGTTAGCTCTCGTCATTACCACCATTCATTCATCCGACATTTATCGAGTGTCTCAGGCTCTGTGCTGTTCTCCGCGGCCACAGTGAGCAAGACAGATTTGGTCCCTGACCACCCGCCACCGATAAGCGTGCCAAGTCAAGTTCTCATCTTCAGGGCTTGAGATGCGGAGACAGCGGGGCCCCGCCCAGCGTTGGGACTACAAGTCCCAGAAGACTTGCGGCGGCGGCGCCGGGAGCCCGCCCGCGCGCATGCGCAACGTCGTGTCGCCTGGGCGGCGAGCGGGCGCCACTGGCTGCGGCGGGCAGGGTGGGGCGGGGCCGGCAGGCGGCGGCCTTTAGGGCGGAGCTGCTGTGCGCTCTCCTCAGTCGGCCGCGGGCTAGCTGACCGTCCGGCTTCCGCCGCCGGTTTCTGTGGTTCGCCCGTCTGCCCGCTAGCTCTCGCGCCGAGTCGCGGCCGCTCTCTCAGCGCTGCCCGCGGTCCCGAGCGCGGCGCCATGTCGGAGCCCGGGGGCGGCGGCGGCGAGGACGGCTCGGCCGGCCTGGAGGTGTCGGCCGTGC
This sequence comes from Diceros bicornis minor, assembly GCF_020826845.1. Lineage (NCBI taxonomy): Eukaryota > Metazoa > Chordata > Mammalia > Perissodactyla > Rhinocerotidae > Diceros > Diceros bicornis. The sequence continues at coordinate 46,821,511 of NC_080763.1, forward strand.
AGAACGTGGCCGACGTGTCGGTGCTGCAGAAGCACCTGCGCAAGCTGGTGCCGCTGCTGCTGGAGGATGGCGGCGAGGCGCCGGCCGCGCTGGAGGCGGCGCTGGAGGAGAAGAGCGCCCTGGAGCAGATGCGCAAGTTCCTGTCCGACCCGCAGGTCCACACGGTCCTGGTGGAGCGCTCCACGCTCAAAGGTGCGGGCGGGGGCCGGCGTCGGGGCCGGGGGCCGAGCCGGGGGTCTCGGGCTGCGGACGCCCCGCGGGGGGGGCGGCGCCGCGCCCGGCTCGCTCCCGCCACACCCTCGCCAGGCCGGAGCCCCGGGGGTGCCCCCTTCCGGGCCGCGGGAAGGATGAGGGTGCCCCGTCGCGCCGTCACCCGATACAATGGGATCGCTTTGTCTGCTCGGGCCTCAAGATGGCCGAGTTGGGTGGAGACAGCGTCTCCCCGGCTGAGCGCCGGCTGAGGCCGCATCCCGGCCTCCAATGTCACATGAGCTTCACGGTTTCGATTTGTGTCCCGGCCAGGCCAGCCTCGGGAGGGATGTGTCAGGGGCCGACCCGCGGGGCCGGGGGCCGCCTGGATTCTGGCCCTTCCGCCCTCTGGGTGTAGGGGGAGCTCCTGGCGGGTGGAGCTGGGGAAGCCCTGGCCGGCGGCCATCCCGGCCCCTGCCTGGTGCCGACCCGGATGCCGAGGCCCAGGAATGACAGGGCAGCCCCGGCTGCGAGCGGAGCATCGCTGTTCAGGGGGGATGCTCGCACGCAGGTCGTCCTCTAGGCCCTCACTGCGCCCATGCTGAATGGGTGTATCTCCCCATTCCACAAGCAGGAAACGGGCTCAGGTGAAGTGACTGGCCCAAGGTCACCAGCTAATCCTACTCCCTCGACTAGACTCCACATCTCGGTTTCCAGTGCACTGCCTGTTTTACTAGTCATACGTTATATTTGTGTAATGCTTAAATGATCCTGATGGTGACCCTGTGATACTGGAGTCTATTTTACAGATTTAAAAAAGAGAGACTGAGGTTAGGCACCTAGTGGGGGGAGAGGGCAAAAGATTTGCGTATCCCAGCAGTCTCCTCCAATAGTGACCTCCCAAGAGCAAGGCTAGATTCATCTTGCGAGTCAGCCTTGCCTTCAGGGCTCTCTAAGAGCACTTGGAAGTCGTGGTGAGTATGTTTGACAGAGCACTATGGGCGTGGCACCGTCCACCTGGGAACCCAGGGATGATGTCCAAGCAGATTTTAGTGTTAGTACCAAGGGATTGGACATTGTCTGAAAATGTTTGCCAACGAGCTTCTTATAACCTCAAAAAGCTATATGGTTCTGTCAGTAAGAGAACCTATACTATCTCCCTCACCCCCCAACACACACTTGATGTTTCTTTCTGATAGTTTGTTTCTTTCAAACGCTGTTCTTACTCAGGAGATGCTTCATTGTAGCTTCTGTTTCTCCTGGAGGGTGGAAGGGTCAAGAGTGTGAAAGAATATTTTTCTTAGGTCCACAGGGAATGTTCAAAGCAAATAAGCAGGTCGGGCATATTTAGAGTATTAATGTTGTTTAGGATTTTCTGTCATGTTTGTGGTTATGTTTTCCCACATGGAAACCGCTAGTGTTTAAAAAAAAATTTCACTCATCTACTCCTTTTTAAAAAGAGTATATAGTCATGTAGAAAATTTGAAAGTATACAGATAAAATAAAAATTGCCTGGACTCTTTCGACCCAGATATGACCACTTTAGCATTTTGGTGTCTGTCTTTCTGGTCATTTTTCAATGAATGTACATTATTTTATTAAAATGTATTTTAATCTGCATTAAGTTATTGTGTTTTGAGTAGTCTGACCTTGGCTAATTCTTGATCATATTGTACAGTTTATGTGTTGAAATTGGTGATTTCTACCTTGGGTCTCAATTTCTTTTTGTGGAAAAAATTTGTAAGTTTTGTTCTTTGCTTCTAGAGTGCTCATCAGTAATTCTTTTTGCAAACATCTTAGAATTGAACTTTGCTAAAATTATTGAGGGGAAACCCTATTTCTTCATCTCTCTGTTTTCTTGACGGGTGCATTTTCCTCTCTTAGCAAAGCGAATATCCAGGCATCCAAATCTTGGCTCCATAATGACTTGCACTTTTGAACGTTGACTAAGGAATGAGACTGCCTAAAATTGAAATCCTACCTCCTTCCTGTATTTATAAAAATCCCTGAAGTATTTCTAGTGATTCAACCTGTCTGTAATTTATCTTGAACTTACAGAAATCCAAGGAAGACTTTATGGTCCCACCAGTCTTACTAGCATCCTGGCTGCGCTAGCATAATTTAGGTATAAGTGCAGACTCGGGTCATTGGTAGGAGGGCTTTCTTCTGGGTGGTTTTTATGAGTTAGCATTGGCATTTGTACATTTAATCAAATATGAGCATCCAGTAGTTAATTACAGTGAAAAGTGGGCTTCCATTACAATATGGGAATCAAATCTGAATTGTTTAAACTGAATAAAGACCACCAGCAACAGTGAGATTGTATAACTTATTTAATGAACAGAGGAAATTGCTTTTAGTTTATCCTCACCCCCACCCCATTTTATGGAAAGAATTTTCCAAACACTTGTATTGAATATAGAAGCATTTTTTATATGAAGATCTGTCTCTCTCTCTCTCTATATATATATATTTTTAAGTGCCCCAGCTTGCTGTAAACTTTTTTTATTAAAGTACAGCATTCCTTAAAGTGTAGAATAAGTAAAATTTAACTGTTTCTTTTGATAGTGAAGAATTGGAGAGTTGATGGGAAAGAGAATGTGAAATTATAGCTCCTCACTTTAAAAAGAGAAGTCTTTCTGGGATTCCTGGCCTGTAGAAAATTGTTTTCTTTATAGTGTACTTCTAAAATTATGACCAGCTAAAATTATGATCTATCTCACTACTTAGTAGGCATTTTACAGTGTTAATGACGTTTTTGTAGCACTTTTTACCTGAAGTGCATTTTTGGTTGTGCTTTAACCCGTGAGAGGTTGGGTGGCAGAGATGAGAACAGGTAACAGATGCTCTGTTTGTGGCTGGTGGAGCTGGCAGTTCCAGGCCTTGTCTGCGCTCCAGCTCGTTGGTGACCAGGCTGGGAACAGGTGCTGGGAGGTTGGTTTTTGTTTTTTTACACTCAGGTCTCTTAGCCCTGAGTTTTGTCTTTGAGACAAAATAGTGGCTCCCTTTAGTCAGTACTTATCCTAAGCTTAGAATTCTAGTTACCCTGAGATATGTAATTTAGGGGATTTCACCTCCTCTTAATTAGTGCAGAGATGGCAAGGGACTGGAATGTGAAAGAAAGCTAGCACTTTTATGGTACTCAACTTCCTAACAGTGTGGAAAGTTTTATGCGGGATGTTTTTGTGGATTTTTAAAAATTATTTTTCTGAGGACTTAATTTCCCTAAAGAATGAAGAAATGTAATAGATTGATGACTAAAAAGTATTCATTTATGGCCTTTGCTTAGCCCCCAAAATGGTTAATAAACTAACAGGAAGAATTTTCTATGACATCTTACTGTCTGGGAGCACTAGGCCATCCAACTGGGTTCTCACTGTTCTGTGCTGCCACGCTGCGGCGAGGCCTCCACCCTTCATAGGGCAGAGCAGTCTGCAGCAAGATAAGTTTGAATGTGTGGTATCACATAGCAAATGAAATTTATGTACGGCAAAAGGAAAACAGTCATCACTTCTTTTTAAAAAGTAAAGATGGATGGAAATTCTTTATCAGTAGAGTATCAGGCTGGGAGCATCCAGAGAGATTTAGTCCAGCTTCCTCTGTCATGAGTGAGGAAACCGAAACCCTAGGATTTTAAGACCCAACTGGGAAAAAGATGTTTTAAGGAGGATCCTGAAACCTAAAAACTAATTTCTCTGTTCAGTTCCTAGGTATCCATTAAAATAGGAGTGTTTGTTTTCATTTATTTTGTATCAGTTATTTTTTTGAGTTAGTATTAGCCTTAAAAAGTATTGTCTTAAGTCCCTTAGGCATTAATAACTTATTTCAATTCCTTATTTCTCTTCTTTTTCTGGAAATACCAAAATGAACCCCAGTTTTACATTATGTACAAGTACTATGGGGAGTTTAACCCTCCTTTCATATTTCTTATGATGTTATGAATCAAAGTCTTTAGGTTGAAGAGAAAACTCAGACTTTGTCACCACACTCTTAGCCTTGTGCCAGGGCAGGAGTGGCTGTGGCAACGAAGTCACAGCCTCTTAGAAGAAGGACGAAAGGGTGGGTGAATGTCGAGGTGACAGGAGAAAGTGCCAGAGATGGGAAAGGGGAAAAACTAAACCACATGAGAAAAAGAGGGGAGGACATGACACGTGTGATAGTGACCGACCAGAATAATGCGCTTTTAGATGTTTTGGATTTTAAAAGATAGTGAGAACCAGGATCATGTAACAAGTAATTTGGTAGTCTGTGGGGGCCAAGGAAAATGGCTGGCTTTGTTTGCTAGATAGAGAAGTGGCTTGTCCTGTGGCTGGGAGATAGTCGGAGGGAAGAGTGTGAGGAAGGGACCAAGGGGACAGCGGCCTGGCACCCTTGCCTGCTCCTTTACCAGTTTGCTTCATCCGTTTTCCAATTGCACATTCACCAGACTTTGTGAAAACGTCCCTGGTCTAGCTAGGAGACGTAGTATTGAATGTGCATCTTTTTATATTTCATTAAACGAGGCATAATGCTCACCTAATTCACAATGTAATGACACGAATCGCTTATAGTTTGACTTATGTTAAACTAGTCTTTCAATAGAAGTATACACAGATTAATGCTAAATGACATTTTGAACATCTCTAGAAATTGGAGAAACTCACAGAAGCTAACTGAAGAAATGTCCACAGTCACAGGTCACTGTCATGTATATCGGTATGGCTTGCAGCAAAGGAACTCATGAGGCAGACCCAACACTTTCTGTACTGGTCCTTTGATTCTTTGAATGTATTAACAGGCGATATAGTATTGGTCCATTATGTATTAACCAATAACTTCATCAGCATTAGGAAACTGATTTAAACCTTACTGAAAGTGATATTACCTGATAAAAAATACAGGTTGTGTTGGTATGTAAACTTCTAAGTCTAGCAGGATTAATAGCCTTTTTGTTATTAAGAAGTAACTATCAAGTGTCTGTCTTCCTCTGAACAGTTTTTTTATAAAAACGTTTCTGCAGAGGTAAAATGTCAAATTATTGTTATTTAGAAGATGTAATAATTTACAGAGAGGCAAAAAGCTGAAATTACTTGATGGCAGTTTATATAAAACAGTGGCATGGGTTCTTTATAATGGGAGTCAGACATAATCAGACTTCATTTGCTCTCTATATTTATGGGGAAGAAGCATTTAAAAACTAATCTAAAATGTATTCTCTGACTGATTAGTAATGACTTCCATAAATTATTGTCATCAAGAGAAGTTAGAATTTTACAAAGCAGTAGAGGATACCCATGTGCATGTGCAGTCCTCGTCTGAGGATTATGTCATTGGGTGTGCCTTCCTGAGCCGGAGCAGCGTTGTGCTGCATTGCAGTATTCCTAGTGTGGGGCTGGGCATTCTTGACAGAGCTGTGACTCATCGCATGGCAAGCTGTGCAGTTCCTTTAACCCTGTCTGCATTAGGAAGTACAGGCAACGTGGTTAGATGCTGCGTCCAGGCGGCATGTTCTGTACGTGATTTTATTTGTATAGATGATGAATCTTTATCTGGGAGAAAGAAATGATACAAAGTTAACCTATGGGGTTTTTAGTTATGTCAATAATTTCCTTTGGTGATTGTGGAATGTAACTTTTATTTTCTATATATTGTTTGGATGTTATTTTGATGATGTATATTTTATATAAATCATGGAACAGCGTGATGGAAAGTTCATAAAATTGAGGGAGAAGATATTTCATAATCCCGCTCCCTTGACAACTGTTTCAGTTTGGGGGTGTTTCCTTATGCTCTGTCCATGTGCTTGCATTTTACAGGTTGTGATCATATACGTGGTTGGTTTCAGGCAGTATGATTATCTTATCCTGTGGTATATCCACATTTCAGTAGTTAGAAAACTCGATTGATTTGTTTAGTTGTTTTTTGTTTTTTTTTTTAAGTAGTCATTTTTAAAAATAGCTAGGAAATACCTGGCATGGTAGAATGTTCTACCACCGCCTCCCTTTCCTAAAATTATACTAAAAAGAGTATTTTGAGTTATTGTCTTCTTGATAGATAGACTAATATTTTATATTCTTTTAGTGTGAATTTTGTATTTGTCTCATCTTTTTTTTTTTTTTTTTGATGAGGAAGATTAGCCCTGAGCTAACATCTGTTGCCAGTCCTCCTCTTTTTGCTGAGGAAGATTGGCCCTGGGCTAGCATCCGAGCCCATCTTCCTCTACTTTTATATGTGGGATGCCACCACAGCAGGGCTTGATAAGCGGTGCGTAGGTCCGCACCCAGGATCCGAACCCAAGAAGCCCGGGCCGCCGAAGCGGAGTGTGCACACTTAACCACTGTGCCACCGGGCCAGTCCCTGTTTGTCTCATCTTAAAGCTAACTAAGCAAATAGCTTTTGCTCAGACCCTATACACCCAGATTTTATAGTTTTTAGTGCTTACGAAACCTTACAGACCACCTAATTTTATATCCCACCCCCTCCTCTGCTGCCCATTTTACATATCATGAATTTGAAGCCTAGAGGAGGACAAATGACTTTCCCACAGTCACTTAGCTAAGTCACTGCCTTTGCTATTCCATCACAGCTTAAAAGTGCAGACGAACCATACACATCACGTTACATTAGTCCTTAGATAATGATTTTTGCTAACGCAGGTATTCCGTGCAATATGTCATTGCAAAGATAATTCGGCTAGAGCATCTAGGCATCTAGTGGATTAATACTAGATCTAGAGGTTTGGATTATTTCCCATTTGTACAGATTTTTTATTTTAATTTTTCAATTTTGATTTTTAACTACAGTCACGTGTCACTTAACAACAGGGGTATGTTCTGAAAAATGTGTCATTAGGCAATTTCGTCATTGTGTGAACATCATAGAGTGTACTTACACAAACCTAGATGGTAACAGCCTACTATACACCTAGGCTATATGGTACTAATGTTATGGGACCACTGTCATATTTGCACTCTGACATTGACCAAAACGTTGTTATGGGGCACATGTCTATACTCAGAAGTTTTGTTCACATGCATCTTGAGCTATCTTACTATTAAATTCCAGTAAACTTCTTAACATGACTACTGTGCACGGTGTTTGCTGTGTGGAATCCAGCATGATCCCTGCCCTCCAAGAGCTCACAGTTGGGGAGGAAGATGCATTCATAAGTCGACCCTGAGCAGGCTCTGATAAGTGCTATAAAAGCAGAGGGGCAGGGTAGGTGAATGCCTCTTGGTGACCTGGGGATGTTTCTTCCTTTCTTTTTTTTTTTTTTTGTGAGGAAGATCGGCCCTGAGCTAACATCTGCCAATCCTCCTCTTTTTTTTGGTGAGGAAGACTGGCCGTGGGCTAACATCCATGCCCATCTTCCTCCACTTTATATGGGACGCCGCCACAGCATGGCTTTACAAACGGTGCATCGGTGCGCGCCCGGGATCTGAACCGGCGAACCCTGGGCCGCCGCAGCGGAGCGCACGCACTTAACCGCTTGTGCCACCGGGCCGGCCCCTGGGGGTGTTTCTTGATAGCAGTTTTCTTGAAGGGGGTTTGCCCTGGGAGGTGGGGCATTGATGAGGGACTGGAGGACGGTTGTACTGGTGGGGAGCTCTGCCTTTGGAATCGCAGACTTTCCAGCTTCGTGTCTGAGGACAATTTACTTACATTCTTTACCTGAAAGACAAGGATCATAATAGTCATACCAACCCCCATAGGGTTGTCGTGAGGGTTAAATGTATGTATACCTAAAGTACTTAGCAGAATGCCTGTGGTGTGCTAAGTGTTGAGTAAACAACTGAGCAGAATACACAGGGGCGGGATGGAAAGTGACTTCTGTGTTTGGAGCGCAGGGACTGAGACTGTTGGGTGGGTGGTGAGAACTGGCTGTAGCGAACACTACCTAGCTCTGCCTGGGGCCAGGCCCAGCTCTAGTGCTTTATAGGCTTCAACTCGGTTAATCCTTCCAGCAACCCAGGCATGCCAGTGCTGCCCCGATTGACAGACAGGGAAACAGGTGCAGAGAAGTTAACCACCTTGCCCAAGATCACACAGCAAATAAGTGACTGGGTCAAGAGTCAGAAAAAATGGGTAGGAATAGAAAAATAGGTAGAGCCAAGTCACATAGAGGTTTGTTGGGGGGGGGTGAGGCTGATCATTCTCTAAGCAGTTGATGAATTGAAAGTTGGAAATGTTGACATGAATTTGATATAATATTTATTATAATTTGTAGAGGATGTTGGTGATGAAGGAGAAGAAGAAAAAGAATTCATTTCCTATAATATCAACATAGACATTCATTATGGAGTGAAGTCCAATAGGTGAGTAGTGTGAGTGTACCATTATCTTGGATTATAAACTTGTGAGAATTAAATGTAAGTCTTAATTGACTCAGACAAAGACAGTAAGGAAACACTCTGAAGATTTCTGCTCTTTAAATTCAGTATCTTATCTTTGATTTCATGTATTCAAATGAAGAGAATCTCCAAGTCAATGTAAATTCTAAAATATTTTTACTTTAATTGCCATGTCATGGCATCCATTTTAGGTTTGATCCATAATGTACTTAACATATCTAACAGTACTTTCAGATTATGTTCAGATTATATCTGAGTTTTCATTATCATAAATAACTAGTAAACATTCTTAGGTCTGATTCTTTTTAGGATAAATCCCTAAAGATAGCATTACTGGTTCAGATGCAATGCATTATAAAAGTTTTTAATGCATGTTACTGGATTTCCCAGCTTCCAGAAAGGTTGTGCCAATTTCACTCCAATAGACATATCGAAATTTACATATATAATTGTTATCATTGATTCTACATTGGCTTTTTAAAACTTTTTATTTTGAATAACTTCAGGCTTACAAAGGAGTTGCATGAATACGATACTGAACTCCTGGATATCAGTTAACATTTGCCACGTTGGCAAATTATCATTTTTTTCCTGAACTGTTTGAGAGTTGGTTATAGACAACCTGCCCCTTTATCCCTAAATACTTCTGTGTATTTCCTAAGAACAAGGACATTCTTGTTCATAACCTCATTCAAGGTATCTTGATATAATACCACTCTCTAGGTACAGTACATATTCAGATTGTCTCATTAATGCCCGTTAAAGTAATTCTTCCCAGATCCAGAATCCAATTCTGTCTTTTTCTCTATGTCAGCCTTTCTGTGTCTTTCATGACATTGACATTTTTGATAAGTACAGACCAGTGGCTTTATAGAACATTCTTCAATTGGGTTTGTCTGATGTTTCTCCATGATGAGATTCAGGTTGTATGTTTTTGGCAGGAATACTATTGTGACCTTGTTCCTTCTCAGTATGTCACATCAGGAAGCTTCATCGACTTTTTAGGATAATATGAAGAATTATGTATAAAGTACTGGCCTGGGAACTGGAAAGTTAAAGTATTGTTAATTTTCTTGAAGCTGTTAATTCAGCCACCTTTGAACACCTATTATGTATAAGAAATGGCAAAAAGAAGTAAAACCTGGTTTCTGTTCCCAAGAAGCTTGCGGTCTTTTTGGAGGAAGACTGGCAGATACATAACTAACTGTAATACTTGGCAAAATTTTAGAGGTGCAAGATACCAGGAAACATGGATATTTGGAGAGATATCTTCTGATTAGGGAAGGCACTGTGGAGGAAATAATGCTGGAACTGGGTTTTAGGGGCTACTTAGATTTTAGCAGGTAATATAGGCTTCTTAAGAAAGACGCAAAATCACATGATGTTTAGAGAATGGGACATCTAGCTTAAGTGGTGTCTTGGGGTGGGGAAGGAGGTGTGTACTAGAAGGTGAAACTGAAAGAGTTGGTTAGGCCAGGCTGTCGGGAGCCTGGGATGCCCTCTCTTGTCACCTTACCCTGTGGGTGACTTGTTTATTTAGGTCGATATGTGACTTAGTGCCATAAATGAATGGTACAAATTAGTATAAGACTAGGGGCCGGCCCCGTGGCTTAGCGGTTAAGTGCGCGCGCTCCGCTGCTGGCGGCCCTGGTTCGGATCCCGGGTGCGCACTGACGCACCGCTTCTCCGGCCATGCTGAGGCCGCGTCCCACATAAAGCAACTAGAAGGATGTGCAGCTATGACCAACTATCTACTGGGGCTTTGGGGAGAAAAAAAGGGATAAAAAAAGGAGGAGGATTGGCAATAGATGTTAGCTCAGGGCCAGTCTTCCTCAGCAAAAAGAGGAGGATTGGCATGGATGTTAGCTCAGTGCTGATCTTCCTCACACACACACAAAAAAAGTTAGTATAAGATCAGATTTAAGTACATCTTGGCTTGTAACTTGCAGTTGCTAGTTGCAGATCAGTTTTAGTGAGGCCAAGATTATGAACTCAACCCATTTACGAGGCAGATTAATTTTGCCTGGTTTCACAGTTGCATGCTATAATCTTAACCTTGATTTGATAGTTCTCACGTTAAGTGAGTAAAGAAAAATGAGCAGTATATTTCAGTATCAGAAAGTCAACAATTTATTCTATTAATATTATTTTTAAATTAAAACATTCAAATGAATTTTTAATTTGTATGCAACCCAAAGAAGACTATAGTTATTAAGACTGATTAGGAATGAGACTCTTTGTGCTAATTTCTTCTTTTCCTTTCCTTTAGCTTGGCATTCATTAAACGTACTCCAGTAATTGATGCAGACAAACCAGTATCTTCTCAGCTCCGAGTCCTCACGCTCAGTGAAGACTCACCGTATGAAACCTTGCATTCCTTCATTAGCAATGCAGTGGCTCCTTTTTTCAAGTCCTATATCAGAGAGTCGGGCAAAGCAGACAGGTAAAAACCATTTTTCCTTCGTTGGTTTGAATGTAATATTTCACTTACTGTTCACAAGACACTGTGGAAGATGATGTAAAATTCAGGAATTGGGGGGTAAAGCTAATAAACCGAGAGGATATAAATCTGTTGCATTAATTAAATATATATTATTAGTATTTGACAGACTTGAAATGTTGAATCTCTTTGGAGACCAATAGTGCGCTAAAATATAAGATATTTTTTGCCGTTTTAGGGATGGTGATAAAATGGCTCCTTCAGTTGAAAAAAAGATTGCAGAACTTGAAATGGGACTCCTTCACTTGCAGCAAAATATTGAAATTCCAGAGATCAGCCTGCCAATTCATCCGATTATTACAAATGTTGCAAAACAGTGTTATGAACGTGGAGAAAAGCCAAAAGTTACAGACTTTGGAGATAAGGTTGAAGACCCAACTTTTCTCAATCAGTTACAATCTGGAGTTAACCGCTGGATCCGAGAAATTCAAAAAGTAAGATCACAGTATTGAAAGTATCATGTAAAACACTTGACTTGCTAATATCTGTGAGAAAACTGGTCTGAGTTTCTGTCCATGAGGTAAATTCTGTTATGACTATTAGCAGTGCCTCCCCCTGGTCCTGGGAGTGCTCACTGGAGGACTAACATTGGCCCGGGTGGAATGGTCGGGGCACAGTGTGAGGCTGTTTAAATAGCAACCCTGAGAGAGTGTCAGTCTCAGCTGGCTCATACCTTTGATTTCAAGTTAAACAGCTTATAATTTACAGGGAAGGAAATCTAGTTGAAATATAAAAATTAAATTGTAATACATGTGTTTAGTTAATGGTACTTTTTTTACCTTTGTTTAAATAGTAATACTCTTGAATGTTATTTTATCTTTGCAGGTGACCAAACTTGATCGAGATCCTGCCTCAGGAACTGCCTTACAGGAAATTAGTTTTTGGCTAAACTTGGAACGTGCATTATACCGCATCCAGGAGAAACGCGAGAGCCCAGAAGTTCTCCTGACTCTGGACATCTTGAAACATGGCAAGCGTTTCCATGCCACTGTCAGTTTCGACACTGACACAGGTAAAAGCTAGAACTGATAATGTGGTTGATAAGTTGTGTTGTTGATCTGGATTGTGTGAGATCTTATTGATAATTTAGATAAAAATTAATAGGTGCGCCGTCTTTCCTGACTATTTCCTCTCTTGAATCTTGTCTCATCTTTCCCCCAGTTCTAGGTAATGAAAATGATTTTCCCACATACTTCCCTTTCCCTTCAAGCGTTTTGAGAGCATAAGCCAGTTAGTTTCTAGGCCTGAGTGTAGAGAGCCCTGGGAGTTTCCCGCCTGTTTCTCAGTTACTTGGTTCCTTGAGCAGGCTGCACTTTTTTAGTATAAAGTCAAGTGTGCTTTTGACCATCCAGGAAGATGGTTTAAGGTAAGCGGAAGTTATTTGCCCACAGGGCTGTGGAAGGAGAGCTAGTCAGTGCTTTCTCTTCCTCTTTTTACCTGCCCCTTTCTCCTGTTCTCTGCCCTCCTCCCTGTTGGGAAAAGTGGTCAAGATAAATTTAGTTTTCCGAGTGAGCAACAGCGTGGGTCATGTTGCGCTAGCACACACACGGCACACAATTGTTTGAACGACCAGGCCTGGTTGGGCATTTCTCTACAGCTCTCTGCCCACAAGAGATGTTAGAATGAGTAGTTAGGATGCAGTGGTTGTCATGTTCTTTTTCTTCCCCTTCAAAAAAGGTGTGGTGCCTACATTCTACATGTTAGAGGAAATTCCAGGCCGAAATCTTCCAGTTACTTTGATCACACTGCACACGTTACTTAGGTGTTCACTAATGTTGAAATGTATACCTTGAATTTTTTTTTTTCAATACCTCTGAAATCCTTATTTCTTTCCTAATACTTTTTTTCTTTATCTTATGGCAGAGGAAGTCAAAAAATAGACTAGGACCAAGGTGCTTGCATGATCCATGTCCATAACACACTCACCTGATTTGAACCATGGGTGTAAAATTTAAATTTTAGTCTTCTTAAGGGTGATAAAATTCTGGTTTTTCTAAACTTAATTGTTATTAGTAGAACATTTAGGTAACATAGAAAGCAAAAAAAGATGAAATCTGTGGGGCTACCACCCACAGCCTTTAGAGTATGTAGGAATTGACTGATATTCTTAAAAAAGCAAAAATGAGGGGCTGGCCTGGTGGCGCAGGCTTAAGTGCGCTCGCTTCTCTTTGACAGCCCAGGGTTCACAGGTTCAGATCCCGGGCATGCACTGACACACCGCTTGTCAAGGCATGCTGTCGCAGCATCTCATATAAAGTAGAGGAAGATGGGCACAGATGTTAGCCCAGGGCCAGTCTTCCTTAGGAAAAAAGAGGAGGATTGGCAACAGATGTTAGCTCAGGGCTGATCTTTCTCACCAAAAGAAAAAAAAAAAGCAAAAAGCAAAAATGAGACCACACTAGGATCATCCTGTTAATACATGTTCTTTTTTTTAGATATTTTCATAATATCATGAACAGTTTCTTTGTCACTAAATCTTTTGCAACATCAAATGTCCCATTGTGAGGTTAGGTTTTAGTTTACTTACCCAGTATTAAGCCTGTAAGGAATATCTGTCTAGTTGTTTTACTTTCCATAAAAACCATTGACTGTTTCTCTCTTAATCTAGGTCTAAAACAGGCTTTGGAAACTGTGAATGACTACAATCCTCTGATGAAAGATTTTCCTCTGAATGATTTGCTGTCTGCCACTGAGCTAGACAAAATAAGGCAGGCACTTGTTGCCATTTTCACCCATTTGAGAAAGATCCGAAACACAAAATATCCCATTCAGAGGGCACTGCGTTTAGTGGAGGCAATTTCAAGAGACTTGAGTTCTCAGTTACTCAAAGTATTGGGCACTAGAAAACTGATGCATGTTGCTTATGAAGAATTTGAAAAAGTAAGTTTTAATATCAGAAAACCAACCTCAGGGCATTGAGATGAAAATATACTTTAATAATAAACTTCTTTTCTTAAATTATATCCTAGGTTATGGTAGCATGCTTTGAAGTTTTCCAGACTTGGGATGATGAATATGAGAAACTTCAGGTGTTATTGAGAGACATTGTCAAAAGAAAAAGGGAGGAAAATCTGAAGATGGTGTGGCGAATCAACCCTGCTCACAGGAAGCTTCAGGCTCGCCTTGACCAGATGAGAAAATTTAGGCGCCAGCATGAACAGCTGAGAGCTGTCATTGTCAGGGTCCTGAGGCCACAGGTATGGTACACATTCTAAAAATTTGCACGTGCGTTGTTTTCATGACTCCCTCTTTTTTTTTTTTTTAATTTTATTTATTTATTTATTTTTCCACCAAAGTCCCAGTATATAGTTGTATGTCATAGCTGCACATCCTTCTAGTTGCTGTATGTGGGACGCAGCCTCAGCGTGGCCGGACAAGCGGTGCGTCGGTGCACGCCAGGGATCCGAACCCGGGCCACCAACAGCGGAGCGCGCGCACTTAACCGCTAAGCCACGGGGCCGGCCCTCCCTCTTTTTTTTAGAATTAGAATTAACTACTTGTTTCTGTTTTGCACTAAGTACTTTAACTCCATTTTCATCTTGTCACTGTCATCTTTAGATCTAGTGATTCGGTGTTATGTTGTTTCAATCCAAATCTTTAATGTTATCTATATCCATTCATCCTTCCCCCCAAATTACACGGACCCTAGAGCCAGACTTCCTGGGTTTTAAATGCTGATTCCACTATTTAATTAGCTGTGTGACTTACACACATTATTTAACCTTTTCCCTGGATTCCTCTGTAAAATGTGGATAATAATCATATATGCCTGAGATTTATTAAAAGAATTAGATGACTCCTTTTCTTTGTACAGCTTTTTTTCTCTTCTCACTTTTTTTTCACCAATGCTTTTCTTCCCTTAAAAAGTCCAGTCCAGGGGGGCTAGCCTAGTGGCCTAGTGGTTAAGGTCACACGCTCTGCTTCGGCTGCCTGGGGTTCGCAGGTTCAAATCCCAGGTGCAGACTGACGCATCGCTCATCAAGCCATGCTGGGGCGGCATCCCACATACGAAATAGAGAAAGATTGGCAACAGATGTTAGCTCAGGGCTAATCTTCCTCACACACACACAAAAAATCCAGTCCAGAAATATAAGGTGGATTGATATATATAGGTAGAGGAATTGATAAATGGGTAGGTATATAATAAAGCCAATAGATAGCAAATGTTAATTGGCTGAATGTTCCTTATGGACTCCAGCTGGGGATATATGGATGTTCAGTCTATAAGTCTTTCGACCCTCCTGTAGTTTGAAAATTTAGTAATAAAATGTTGGGGGCGGGATCCAATCTAGAAATCATGCCGTTTAGGAAGCTTCGTTCACTGATTAAGAGTGCCTACTATTTGGTGTTGAGTAAATTGTTAACAGTGAATCCTCTGCATCTTTTTACTTGGTGCAATACTGATTTTTGTGTACCTACATGTGTGTTTGTTGGTTTTAAATGTTAACCCTTTATTTTATACATGAGAAATTTGAGAATAGTGCTGATTCCTTCTAGCTTAGGGTTTCTTAACCCTTTTTTGCCATATCCCTCTTCTTGGATACCATTTTCTCTGTTTGTAAATCATGTGGTACACATCCTTTATATGAGTAAAATTTATAATAAACTTGTATTTGCATGCGTACATTCTCAGAATGTTTTTATTGCAGTGTTTAGTCTATTTACATTTAATATAATTATTGATATGCTTGGATTCAGATTTGCCATTTGCTATTTGTTCTCCACTTGTCTCATTTTTCTTGTTCCTTGGTTCCTTTTCTGCCTTTTTTTGTGTTACTTTTAGTATATCGTTTTAATTCCTCTGTAGACTTGTAGCCGTATTTCTTTGAATTTTCTTTTTTAATGATTACTCTAGGGATTACAATCTTCAATTTATCATGATATATTTAATACTGACTTCCAGTACCAGTATAGCTCTATTTCCTCCTGTCTGTCATATATACAACAGGGAAATATAGCTCTATTTCCTCCTGTCTGTCATATATACAACAGGGAAAATGTTGCTATTCTTGTCATATACATTACATCTATATATGTTATAAACCCAACAATACAGTATTATGTTTTGTTTTAAACAGTCATATACATTTTAGAAAAATTAGGAGAAGAAAAGTAATAATCTTTTACATTTGTCCACTTATTTACATTTCCCAGTTCTCTTCATTCCTTCCAGTGGATCTAAGTTACTCTCTGATGTCTTTTCCCTTTAGCCAAAAGAAATTCTTTTAGTATTTCTTGTTCCACAAGTCTGTGGCAACAGATTCGTTCATTTTTTGGTTATCAGGAAAAATATTTCACTTTCATATTTGAAGGATAATTTCACTGGATGTAGAATTCTGAATTGACAAGTTTTTTTTTCTTTTTAATCCTTTGGATGTCATTCCAGTGTCTTCTGTCCTCCAATGTTACTGATGAGAAGTCAGACAAAATCCTATCATTGTTCCTTTATATGTGATGTGTCATTTTTTTTATTGCTTTTAAGATTTTCTCTTCATCGTTTTAACTATGGTGTGTCTAGACGTAGTTTTCTTTGTCTTTACCCTACTTGGGATTCGTTGAACTTTTTGGCTGCCTAACTTAATGTTTCTTACCAAATTTGGGGAGTTTTCAGCCGTTATTTCTTCAAATCTATCTTCAAGTTCAGTGGTGCTTCTGTCATCTCAGATTTGTTCTTTGAGACCATCTAGTGAATTTTTTTTAAATTAAACCTTTGTACTTTTTAGCTTTAGAATTACCAGTGGTTTCTTTTTTATGTTTCCGTTTCTCTGAGATTCCGTATGTGTTCACTCATTTTTTGCATGTCGTCTTTTTATTTGAACATTTAAAAAAATTCTTTGAGTGTATTTATAATAGCTGCTTTGAAATCTTTTTTTGCTAAATCCATGATCTAGGCCCCAGTGGAGTCACTTTCTGTTGACTGCATTTTTTTCCCAGAGTATAGGTCACATTTGCATGTCTAGTACTTTTTTTGTTTCTTTACATAGTTAGTAATTTTATTGACAACTAGACATTGTGGATAATATGTGGAAACAGTATTGAATTCTGCCTTATTCTTCTGAGTGTTGGTTTTTTGTTTCAGTGAGCAGTCAGCTTGCCTGGGCTCATACTGAAAAGTTGAAGTCTGTCTGTCTCCTTGGTGTGTAGCCATCACCATCCCTGCTCAGTGTTGTTTGTTTGTATGTTTAAGCCTGGCTTCCCAGGGGCGGTCCCTCAGCGGCAGTAAGCCTGTGATTTGGACGGAGGGCATTCTTGGCAGCCTCAAGCCAGTAAGGCTTCCACCTCTGCTGCCTGAGCTGTGTGCAGGTTGAGGAACTCACTCAAAGGCACAGCCATTTGTGAATCTCCCCAGACTTTTCATTCTTTTAGGGCTCCCTGGTGCCTCCTATATGTGTATGTGATTTATAATCTTGGCCTTTCTCAGGCTTTCTCATTTCCAGAATCTCTCTTTTAAACTGATTGCTGTTCTGCTCCTTCCAGCAAAGCTGCAAGTTTTTACTGCCTGAGCTGGGGGATGGGAGCCTCTCCAGGCAAGAAGGCCATCAACTCAGTGTTCTTACCTGACGTGGTAGCACTTTGTCATGAGTAAACACGTCTCAAGTTGTGGACTGCCTTTGGTTGTTTGCCATTGTCCTGAAGTAGCTATTTTAAAAAATTTTTTCCAGTTTTCCCCTCACACTACAATTACCAGGAGTCTTCAGAATGTTTTAAATACATAAATTTAAATGCATAAAATATACAGTTTACAAAGAAACAGTTAACAATTTTGAAATTGTGATCTAGTAATCTATGTGCTTCTCCATGAACAAATAAAATAGCAAGATTTAGTGACAGGCCTAATACTATAATTTTGAATAACGATGAACATAAGATCTCAGGATATGTATGAGTGTAATGTGATGGGAAGTATTTATTGGTGACAAACTTGTGGAACCACAAACAACTGTGACTGTTGCGTACATTCATAATTGTAGGAAATGCTGAATTTTTTTTTTTTTTTTTGGTGAGGAAGATCAGCCCTGTGCTAACATCTGCCAATCCTCCTCTTTTTTTTTTTTTTTTTTTTTTGCTGAGGAAGACTGGCCCTGGGTAACATCCGTGCCCATCTTCCTCCACTTTATATGGGACGCCGCCACAGCATGGCTTGCGAAGCAGTGCATCAGTGCACGCCCGGGATCTGAACCGGCAAACCCCGGGCCACTGCAGCGGAGCGTGTGCACTTAACCGCTTGCGCCACCGGGCCGGCCCCAGGAAATGCTGAATTTTAGTTAGGTGTTTATAATTTCCCCCAAACCAGTTCCCAGATTGTGTGAGTTTCATCCAACACATCTGTGGCCCCCAAATCAAGACCCCTGCCTAGCTTTATAATTCTGTGGGAGTGTGGGCATGAGATGTGTGTGGAAGTCTAACACTTCCTGAGTTAAAGATCACGTGTTTGCTCTGTGCTCTTCTCCAGTAGTACGCAGGGAACTGAGTGGGGCTTTCTTCTCTGTTACTATAACACTTTATGTGTCCCTCTGTTGTGGTATTTACAGTAAGTGGTAACTTGTAAGGTGGTTATAATTTAAGGTTTTAAAAATCAAAAAGGAAGACTATTTATGAGTTTGTGTACTGAGTGTGTACGTAGCACTGCTGTGGATTACTGAGCTTTCCAATGCAATTTTAATCGTAGACTAAACATTGAAAAGGGAAGTACCTAAAACCCAGGTTTTAACACGTTATTTTAGCTTCTGAAGCAACGAAACTGCATTGTCAGATCTTTACAGTGCAGAGTTAAAATATACTCTATGGTATTTTACGTGGCTTTGTTGAGTTGTGGTTATGAAATGTTGGACTAAAAGTTAAAAACCTATATAGCTGACTGGTAATTTTGTGTGGTGTGTACTGCTGGTGTGCCACAAAATAAAAATCTTCATGTGGTAAACCTTTTTTGTTACAAATCCTTCTCTTCTAGGTCACAGCAGTAGCACAACAGAATCAAGGAGAGGTACCTGAACCCCAAGATATGAAAGTAGCTGAGGTTCTCTTTGATGCTGCTGATGCAAATGCTATTGAGGAAGTAAACCTTGCTTACGAGAATGTCAAGGAAGTGGACGGGCTAGATGTTTCCAAGGAAGGCACGGAAGCTTGGGAGGCTGCAATGAAGAGATATGATGAGAGAATTGACAGAGTGGAGACCCGCATCACTGCTCGCCTTCGAGATCAGCTGGGCACAGCCAAGAATGCTAACGAGATGTTTAGGATTTTCTCCAGGTTCAATGCACTGTTTGTCAGGCCTCACATCCGTGGGGCCATCCGTGAATATCAGACCCAGCTAATCCAACGTGTGAAAGATGACATTGAGTCTCTTCACGACAAGTTCAAGGTCCAGTACCCACAAAGTCAGGCATGTAAGATGAGCCATGTGCGTGATCTGCCGCCTGTGTCAGGGTCTATCATCTGGGCAAAACAGATCGACAGACAGCTGACCGCCTACATGAAGCGTGTGGAGGACGTCCTGGGCAAGGGATGGGAGAACCACGTGGAGGGGCAGAAGCTGAAGCAGGATGGAGACAGTTTCCGCATGAAGCTCAACACTCAAGAGATATTTGATGACTGGGCAAGGAAGGTGCAGCAGCGGAACCTCGGCGTCTCGGGGCGCATTTTCACCATTGAAAGTACTCGGGTTCGGGGCCGAAGTGGAAATGTACTTAAGCTAAAGGTTAACTTCCTTCCTGAGATTATCACACTTTCCAAAGAAGTTCGAAACCTCAAGTGGCTTGGTTTCCGCGTCCCACTGGCGATTGTGAACAAGGCTCATCAAGCAAACCAGCTCTATCCCTTTGCCATCTCACTGATTGAAAGTGTCCGAACTTACGAAAGGACCTGTGAAAAAGTGGAGGAGCGGAACACCATTTCACTTCTGGTAGCTGGCTTGAAAAAGGAAGTGCAGGCTCTGATTGCAGAGGGCATTGCATTGGTGTGGGAATCCTACAAACTTGATCCCTATGTACAACGCTTAGCAGAGACTGTCTTCAACTTCCAAGAAAAGGTGTGCTGTAATTTAGTCCTTGCGTGTCCCGGGAGTGAACTAAACACAGTAATAGCTAACTCAGAAGGCATGTGCATGATTGATATAGGATGAGGCCATGTGAGCTGAGAGGGAGAAGCAGCTGTTTTACTTCCCGGGCTGTTTGATGATGTTGGGGCTTTAGGGAGGCTGTTAAGTAACACCCTGAGTTTAGAAACCAATGGAGAGAAGGATGACACAGGAGTCTAACTGAGCGAAATGAGAGCTTTATTACTGATAAAGTTGCATGGAGAACAAGGCTCTAGATCTGCAGCCATGGCGCTTGATGTGGATCCACCCAGACCTGCCTCCTTCCCGGGCTCTAGTGCAGCTGCACAATGGTAGGCCTCCTGGCCCTGCACCTGCCGCTGCGCGCAGACCGAAGTGCATGCGTCTAGTGCCTTGGCTGGCTTCTGAGGACAGAGAAGGCGCTGAGCAGAGCCCATTTATTTTCTGCTCTCAGACCTACAATCACAGGTTGCCCTTCCCGTGAGCAGGAGGGAGTAAGGAGGAGAAACTGATAGTTTCCATACATTTCCCTTTCCTCTATGAAGACACGGGAATAGGGATAAGTGTTCTCACCCCAGCAAATAGGGTTAGCTATTTATGGAAGAACTTCTCTGCATCAAACATTTCTTAATTAATTAAGAAGAATGTACATAAAAATGAAGGAATAGAGTGAATGGGTGTTTTAAATATTAAATATACCTTCCTTTAGGTGGATGATCTGCTGATTATTGAAGAAAAAATAGACCTGGAAGTCCGTTCCTTGGAAACTTGTATGTATGATCATAAGACTTTCTCAGAGATCTTGAACAGAGTCCAGAAGGCCGTGGACGACTTAAATCTGCACTCCTATTCCAATTTGCCCATCTGGGTCAACAAGCTTGATATGGAGGTAAGGGCTGGGTTTATTATAGTGTTTTTCTTTTTTCTACTGTCAGCATAGGGGTGGACTCTGTTTCATAAGTTTACAGGCATACCTCGGAGATATGGCGGGTTCCATTCCAGACCACCAGCTAAAGCGAATATTACAATAAAGCTAATATCGCAATAAAGCTAATATCACAATAAAGCTAATATCACAATAAAGCGAGTCACACAAATTTTTTGGTTTTCCAGTGCATATAAAAGTTATGTTTACACTATACTGTACTCTATTAAATGTAAAATAGAGCCGGCCCCGTGGCTTAGCGGTTGGGTGCATGCGCTCCGATGCTGGCAGCCCGGGTTCGGATCCTGGGCTCGCACCGATGCACCGCTTCTCCGGCCATGCTGAGGCCGCGTCCCACATACAGCAACTGGAGGGATGTGCAACTATGATATACAACTATCTACTGGGGCTTTGGGGGGAAAAAAAAAATAGCACTATGTCTAAAAAAACAATGTACATCCCTCAATTAAAAAATTCAGTGAGCAAATGCTGTTGGAAAAATAGCACCAAAAGACTAGCTCGACACAAGGTTGCCATAAACCTTCAGTTGGTAAAAAACAAAAAAAAAAACGGCAGTGTCTGTGAAGCACAGTAAAACAAGGTATGCCTGTATGAGTTTGTGGCTGAACAGCATTTTCCCATAGATGCCATCAGTAATAGTCCAGTTTTCCCTCCAGAAATCCCATTTAACAACAGCGCTGAACTGTGATACCACTGGTACTCATGTTCGTTCCATGTTGGAGGCAGGGAGCTTTGAGGGAGGAGAAAGAGCCCTCTTTATTTTCTGGATATTTGACAACCTCCTATTTGCTCTTCCCTACACTTCTAATAATTTAGGTTGTCCTTCCTGGCCCTCCCCTCCAGGCATCCTTCTCTGACCACCCTGCCCCTCTCCACCACCCAATTTAAAAAGAAATACCCAGCAACAAAATACCTCTTATTTCTAATGTAGAGAACCTTGGTTCACCCCTGTAGAGGTGTGTGGGGAGAGGAAGGGCAAGTGTGCACATGTGTGCATGCGTGTGTTTGAAGCATCCTTACCGCTCCATATGGCTTTCTCATTGGTGAACATCAGAGAGTACATCTATGAACAGTCTCAGGAAGGAGGATATTTTATGGCAGAGGTCACTCAGTGGACAAGTGGTGGTTGGTCAGTTCCAAAGCTGTGGGTCACAGATTTTCTCTTTCCCTTTTAAAATGGATAAATAAGTTGCAGTGTATCCATGCAGTGGGACGCTAACAGAAAGTCAACAAATTCCACTCTTCAGAATCCACTAAAAGTCCCCAATTTTTCTCACAGTATCCCTCACAGCTGCCCTCACAGTGTACCCAGGGTGGTTGTGTGGCCCAAGGCAGACTCTTCACAAAGATGTACAGAGGTTCTAGTCGTAGGAGATTTACTTTTCTCTTTCGAGATCAGAGAGAAGACTTTCTTCTTTACTTGTTAAAAGAAAATGGTTTACTCTCCAAATTATAGTTTTCTAGGTTTATCTCTGAGGCTGCCAGGAAAATGCTTTTGTTTTGTAAATTTTCTGTTATATTAAACAAATATCCAGACCTTAACTGCATCTGCTGCATTTGCGTTAGTCTTCTTGTCACTTATAAGTCAGGAGGTTGGTGATTCAGTTAGCCCACAGCTGGAGAACGCAGCCTAATGGATTCGAGTTATATGAGGCTGTGCAAAAGGGACATGAGTGAAACTGAGAACAGAGTGAGATGCAGGGTTATAGTTAGTGACTGTTTATTTTTGACCTGAAACATCTGTCTTCTGTTTAACGTGCTCTGTGAGCTAACTTTTGGAAGAAACACTGATCTTCGCCACTACCTTCTTTATAGATTGAAAGAATATTGGGTGTTCGCCTACAAGCTGGCCTAAGAGCTTGGACCCAGGTGCTTCTTGGACAAGCAGAAGATAAAGCAGAAGTTGACATGGATACGGATGCACCACAAGTCAGTCACAAGCCTGGTGGAGAGCCCAAGATCAAAGTGAGTGTTTCCTATGCTAGGAAATAAAAAAAATTCTCCCCTTAAAAAGTACCAGGGACAAAGCCACTTTACAGTGGGGACAACTGGCAGACACCACCTTACCCAGGTGATCAAGGTCAGTGTCACCGTGGTGTTGTGTGTACGATGTGATGAGAAGAACGCTTCACCTCTGTGGTCTCTGCCCAGATCTCCCAGCCTCATTCTAACCATGAGAAAAACATCAGACAAACCCAGATTGAGAGTCGTTCTACAAAACACCTGAGCAGTACTATTCCAAAGTGTCAAGGTCATGAGAGAAAGAAAGAAAAACTGAGAAAATGTCACAGATTGGAGGGGATTAAGGAGATGTGACACTTGGTGTCCTGGATTAGATGCTGGGAAATCTGACTAATGTCTATATTTAGTTACTAGCATTGTGCCAGTGTTCATTTCTTTGTTTTGATAATTGTACCACGTTAGATGTTAACATCAGAGGAAGCTGGTGAAGGGTATATGGAAACTTCATACTTTCTTTGTAATTCTCCTATAAGTCTAAGATAATTTCAAAGACAGAAGTTTTTTAAAAATGCAAAATAAATTTTAGAAGAAAACCTACGGTGGAAAAACAAGTCTCTGCTTACGGAGCAAACGTAAGAAATCATTTCAAGAACTGAATATAATCTACAAGTAAAAGTTCAGACTGTGGCACTAAAATGTAACTTTTCACCAAAATCTAAATTGAAGTCTCATGGAAGACTGCAGTAGCACAGTGGTCAATACATTGGACAGCAGTCTTCATCTCCAAGCCACCTAGTTGCCATTTCTGTGAAGGGGAGTGGTCAACGGGAGCTTAGTAAGCCTTCTAGAAAATTCAGTAATTCTGTTAATTCAAACTCTGCAAATAGGTCCTGTCTCCTGACGTGGGCAGTGATTATAAAGGTGTCCACTTTACAGAAATTCATTAAGCCAGACATTTGTTTTATGTAGTTTACAGTATTTGTGTTACATTTATTAATAAAAAAAGTCTCATAAAACAGAAGCCCAAGAGAACTGTGCAAATAAAAACTTTGATCTGGGAGAAACAATTGGCTTTTTTTGTTTCTACCCAGACTTTACCTTTTCATTTTTTTCTCTTAATGCTTGAAAAATGTTTTCACTTTCGAGTATTACAGATATTCATCCCCAGAGCATACTTTTTTAAATACTGAGATGCAGAAAAGCAAGTGAGTGGGTCTACGTTGACACAATTCTGTGGTGGAGACTGAGTTGGAATTCCTGGTTAGTTTAAAGCACCAGCAGGTGGCAGAGACTTAGCTCGACTTGTAAACCTACATCAGTGCGGCATGTCTGCCAGCTACCGCCAGCCTCATGTCACTGGTCTCTCGGATCTGAAAGTCATCATGTCGAGAGATCATCATGCGCATCAAATCAGATGGGACTTCACTGAGCACCTGTTGTGTGTTTTACACCCAGGCTCGGGGGACTCAGGAGGAACCTAAGCGGTGCCTGCCCTCTGACTTCTTAAAATCCTTTGGGGAGGGCCACAGACCACAAACATGAAATTGCAGAAGACCGTGTCTAATAATAAAGTAATAGACCTTGTGGTTTAGACTGAAGTAGTTTAATAATTTAGAGAAAGTGTTATATATCAAAACCATTTTATTGAAATAGGTTGCTGAGTAAGAGATGAAATCTTTCTTTTACAGAATGTCGTTCATGAGCTAAGAATAACCAATCAGGTCATCTATTTGAATCCGCCAATTGAAGAGTGCAGGTACAAGCTGTATCAGGAGATGTTTGCCTGGAAGATGGTTGTGCTGTCTCTCCCCAGGATCCAGAGTCAGAGATACCAGGTGAGCCTTCCAGGGACTCACAGCATGACCAGGCCTCCTCTAGGCTCTGGGACACCACCTCTCCACTATGCATCTTTAAACAAACTTGTGACGAGTCTTCAAACTCCAGGCCACAGGCTCAGCATTCTAAGGGAAAGCAAGAGGAAGCTTGATGTGACCTCACATTTTTTTTCCAATAGTTACTTTTCCAAATAGTTGTGTTTGCAGCTTTGGTCTCAGTAGTGTCTTAGAAATACCCTCCATGAACTTCTTTGGGAATTTTAATTCGTGCTTTTTTCCCCTCTCTTTATTGTGGAAATTTGCAAATGTACGCAAAAGTAAAAGGAGTCTCACGAGCTCACAGCACCCAGTTTTATTTATCGACATGTGGCCAATTTTGTTTAATTTATAGTCCTTTCCCCACCCCCACCACCAGATTAGTGTAAAGCATATCCAAGATATAATGTACTTGGATTAATGTACTTCTAGAGCAAGGGGAAAACTCAAAAGACCATTTAGTCCCTGACCACTAGGCAATATTACTGCTAAACAGGACCAGTGGTTTTCAAATAAAACATTTCTGCAAACTCTGTTAAAACAGGCTCTTCTGGAAAGGAATGATCCTATTAGGAAATATCTCTCTTTTAACTATGAACATAAGCTCAGTTCTTTTCAGGTTTTTTTCAAGGTAGCAGCCACCTATAGACTTTCAGTCTTGGCAATGCTTAGCCAAAAACTTGGCAATGTCCAGCTAATCAGAACTGATGTGTGAGTACTGGTTCCTGCCCCTCAAGGAGTCTATTTGCAATCTTGAGGATGTTTCCTGTCATATTTCTCCGGCTTTTAACCAGCTGTGTTTCTATTTGCATTGTTCTCTTGTTTATCTCCAAATTTAACAAACTGAAGCCAGCCGCTCTTGTGCACAGGATCCCGTTCCCTCTCACTGTGTTGCTCAGCAATTCTTCCCTCTCTTCTGAGTCTTCCTGTCAGAAAGTAAACTTGACCCCTGTTCCCCTCTAGCCATCTTATTTCTCTGCTCCTCTTGGTAGCAAACGTGGAGAGTTGTCTGCAGGGCTGCTCCAGGGCCCCTTCCCCTCAGGCTGTGCCCACTGCTCAGCCAGCGCTGTCTGCTCACCATTACCGGGGCTCCACCCTGCTGGTGTGGTGGGCTTCTCAGCCCTTGAGAATGTTAGCTGCAGGATTTGGCAGGGGTGCGCACGCCCTCCTCCTTGATAACACATTTTTTTGCTCAGCTCTCCTGATTTTCCTGCCACCTCGCTGGTCAGTCTCCTTTATTGGTTCCTCTTTTGTTCTCCCTCTTCCCAGCCTCTAAATGTTCAGTGTTTACCCAGCCACGCACTCTCTCCGTGTCTTGTCCAGGCTGTCAACTTTAAATATCAGCTGTTTGCTGACAACTCTGTGTTCATGTCTCCAGCCTGGCCTTTATCCTGAACTCCAGACCTGTCTATCCAGCTGCCTCCTTGGCATCTCCACGTGACTGTCTCATAGACGTGTCAAACTGGACATGTCTCTCCAATCCCCCTCCCTCAAATTTGCAACTCCCCCAGTCTTTCCTTTCCCGTCCTTCAACCCACTCAAGCCAAAAATCGTGGCATCATCCTTGACTCCCATTGTCTCTATCTTCAAAATTAACCCAATCTATTTCTTACTATATGGATTGCTACCACCCCTGCCCAATGGTACCATCATCTTTCACTTGAATTGTTAAAGTTCCCTCCTCTGCATCTGCCTTTGCTCCTTAAAATCTATGTTCAACACAGCAGCCAGAGTAAGTCTTAAATTGTATGTCAGTCCTGACACTGCTCTTTTCAGAGCCCGTTAACGGCTTCTCGTCTCACTCAGCGTGAAAGCCCACGTCCCACAGTGGCTTGCTGGGCCCCACGGGATATGCTGCTTGTGGCCTCTCTGACTTCAGCTCCTGCTTCTCCCTCACTGGCTCTGCCCTGGCCACACTGGACTCCTGGTCTCCTCAAACATGCCAGGCAGGGGCCGGCCCGGTGGCACAAATGGTTAAGTGCACGCGCTCTGCTGCAGCGGCCCGGGGTTCATCGGTTTGGATCCCGGGTGCGTACCGACACACTGCTTGGCAAGCTATGCTGTGGTGGCGTCTCATATAAAGTGGAGGAAGATGGGCACGGATGTTAGCCCAGGGCTGATCTCCTCACAAAAAAAAAAAAAAACATGCCAGGCAGACTCTTGCCCCTGGGCCTTTGCACTTGCTGATCTCTGTGCTTGGAATCCCTGGTAGCTGATATTCACATGGCTCCCTCCCTCCCCTCCTCTTGGTCTCTGCTCAAATGTCATCTCCTCAGTGAGGCCTTTGCCGACCTCTCTATTTAAAATACAGCCTCTTCCACCCGCCACTCCCTAATACTCGAAAGGAGTTTTCTCTGTAGTACTTCTCACCATCTGACATTCTATATGTTTTGCTTTTTCCTTAATTGTCTCTCTCCTCCCATAGAATGTAAGTCTGTGAGCAGAGATTTTTGTCTGTTTATTGTACCTACAAAGGTGCCTGGCATATAACAGGCACTCAAATCGTTGAAATGAATGAATGACTGAGTCATCAGTTCCATCATCCGCGTTGGTGTAAATACTTGGTCATGGTAATCTCACGTTCTGTTAGACATGGCCTTAGTCTTCCCCTCTCAGAGGAGAGTTAAGCCCTGCGAGGCCTCTGCTCCGTAGACTCCGTGTGCTCTTTAACTGGTTTTGCATTGTGCCATTAGTGACACCACATTTTCCAGCTTGTGGTTGATCTGATATTCCTTTTGTTGGTTTGATGAGTTAAATAGAAGTAGGCTTCTGGTTACTTGTGACTGGCGTGAGTAGACGTTATCCCTTAACTGCCATTTTTATCGTGAGCTGTTCTGTCAGTTCATTTAATTAAGTGAAAGGTGACTCTGAGGTTAACCTTTTTGAACAAACTACTTGTGTTCACTTCCGGCGTTGTTTGGTAGGTGGGCGTACATTACGAGTTAACTGAAGAGGAGAAGTTCTATCGGAATGCTCTAACACGGATGCCGGATGGCCCCGTTGCCCTGGAGGAGTCCTATTCTGCAGTCATGGGCATTGTCACTGAAGTCGAGCAGTATGTCAAGGTGAGAAGCTTCTGAATTCATTCAAATATGTTGTATAGTCTATTTTAGACACTTAGGAGTATGAGATACAGTGAACATAGAGCTAAAAGGTCTTGACTATGTGTAATATGATTCACTAGATAACATTTGCTTTTTTTTTTTTTGGTGAGGAAGATCAGCCCTGAGCTAACATCCATGCCAGTCCTCTTTTTGCTGAGGAAGACTGGCCCTGGGCTAACATCCGTGCCGTGCCTATCTTCCTCCACTTTATATGGGACACCACCATAGCATGGCCTGACAAGCGATGCATAGGTGCACGCCCGGGATCCGAACCCAGGCCGCCAGCAGTGGAGCGCACACACTTAACCGCTACGCCACGGGGCCAGCCCCACCACGTTTGCTTATTTTAAAGCAAGAGTGAATGAATAGTAGGACAGATCATCTGGGATATTAACTATTGTTTTGGAGAACAGTACATTTTATTCTTTTTTGATATGAGAATTTTGAGAATTTGAAGTGAGAATTTTTCTAATGGTGATGAGAGAACATGAACCTTTTTAACAGAATATGCAAATACATATTAATTTTCTACAAAACGAAAGGCCAAACTATATTATTTAACTACGTTTTTCATATGCAGGTTTGGCTTCAGTATCAGTGCTTATGGGATATGCAAGCTGAAAACATCTACAACAGACTTGGGGAAGATCTCAACAAATGGCAAGCTCTCTTGGTTCAGATAAGGAAGGCCAGGGGGACTTTTGACAATGCGGAAACCAAGAAAGAGTTTGGACCAGTGGTTATAGATTACGGCAAGGTGAGCTCTGCTGCTTTATTGAAAGACGTCGAGGTAGCAATACAGGCAGCATGTCTGTTTGACTATAATGAAGTTGAAGTGTAAACACTCCAGCGTGAAAGAACTGATGATCTGTCGTGTGCTCGTTCACCTGCAGGTACAATCTAAGGTGAACTTGAAGTACGACTCCTGGCATAAGGAGGTTCTCAGCAAATTTGGGCAGATGCTCGGATCCAACATGACAGAATTCCATTCCCAGATTTCAAAGGTGAGGAGGCAGGATTCTGCCGGCACAACTAGTCTACTGGTAAACCTTGGCTCTGTGTTAAAATTCTCTGCTCTCTTTGAACAGTCTCGCCAGGAATTGGAGCAGCACTCGGTGGACACGGCCAGCACCTCTGACGCGGTGACCTTCATCACCTACGTGCAGTCTTTGAAACGGAAGATCAAGCAGTTTGAAAAACAAGTTGAGGTGAGCTCTATGAAGGGTTAAAATTCTCACCATCAGCCCTGTAGGCACTGTTTCTCAGGTACAGTCCGTAGATCCTCTAATCGTACCCACCTGCTGTGCTTGTTCCAGTGCATCCTGGGAATCTGCATTTTAAAAGGCTCTGCAGGTGATTCTTAGGCACATCAAGGTTTGAGAACCACTGCTTTTTGTCTTTTGAAGTATTTTACTTTAGTTGTTGATCTTCAAGTTGTCAGACTTGAATTTCCTTTTTATGATTTGCGATGAGGGAGTGAAACACAGCTCCATTGTACGTAGCTCCTATTCAGGGCCATCTGGTCTATAATAACTAGTTCACAATAACTGGACTAGCTGTGGCAGGCTCTCGGATGTGCTGCGTTCTGACCATGGTACTCTCAGGATGGAAGGTTTCTGGAGAAGAGCAAATGTATTGATGTTATGTGTTCTGTAGCCACAGAGTGTCTTCCCTTTTGTGGGAATTTGACAGTAGTTTCTATTATTGTTATAGAAGAAATAATTCAGTTTATTTTTTAACTCTCCAAGCTCTACCGCAATGGTCAGCGCTTGCTGGAAAAGCAGAGGTTCCAGTTCCCGCCTTCCTGGCTCTATATTGACAACATCGAGGGAGAGTGGGGGGCCTTCAATGACATCATGCGGCGGAAAGACTCTGCCATTCAGCAGCAGGTGGCAAACCTGCAAATGAAGATCGTGCAGGAGGACCGAGCTGTGGAAAGCCGCACCACTGACCTGCTGACAGACTGGGAGAAAACAAAGCCTGTCACGGTGAGTCTCGCCCCACTGTGCACCAGGAGTTTCTCCTAAACCAGCAGTGCAGTGTGGTGTCTTTTGTTTCCAATGTAAAAGGCCTTGCTGTGGCTTAGCTTTCCAAGAAAGAAAGTTTTTCCTTTTTGTAATTAAAACAGCAGTACTTACAGATAGTGTATTTGAAAATATGAAAGCCGACTTAGACCTCTTTTACCCAGAACCCTTTGTGACAATTGAAATTTAGTCAGGAGATGGTTTTTAAAATTAAAGTTTTTCCTTTCTTAAGTTATTCTCTTAAACATGCTCAAAAATTAGACTTCAGTTTCTCATGGACACAGGAAGCCTCACGCTGCGGCTGCTGCTCTGTGCTGTGCGGAGGCAGGCTCTGTCATCGTCGCTGCAGTTATTAAACCTTTCTGCACCCAGGACTTGCCACAGCCAGTCTTCTTGGTTCATTCAAGTATTTCTGGAGCACCGACTGTGTTCTAAGCAGTGGGATACAGGAGTGAACAGAGAAGACAGGAGCCCCTACTCTCGTGGAGTTATACTCCATGATAAAAGATGAACAAGGAAAATGTGTATTTTGAGTCAGATGGTGATATGTGCTGTGGGGAAGAGTGAGGAGGGCCGGGAGGAAGAAGGGTGTTAGTGGTTTACTGTTCTGTCAGGAAGGCCGCAGGGAAGGTGACATTGAAGTGGAGACCTGAAGGAGGGGGCTGGCGGGTCATGCACATGGCCAGAGGGAGCGTTGAGGCAAAGGGGACAGAGAGCGGAAGGCTCAAGCAAGTAGAGAACAGCATACTTGGTTTAGTGGGGCAGAATTCAAATTGTATTTATTGAGACTTACATATAAACATAGACAAAAGAAAAAGGGGAAGGATGTTAAAGTACTCTGAATGTTAATCTGGTTTCCTGTTGCGGGATGTAAGTTTCCATACCAGGCCCTGTGGCAGATTTAGCCTCCCACGATCAACTGGTCAGGGCTCCGTCGTGCTCTCAGTCCTGTCTGTGCTGCAGGGCCCAAAGGTCTTACTTTGTGTTTAATTTTGCTTTTAGACCCCTGTTTTAAGAAGGTCTCGATTTTACTAATGTCACTACCGTGGGTTATGCAGAATGCTGGCTCTAGCAGGGGAGTGAGTACTGATTAATAGGCAAGATTCTGATCACCAAAATTGAGTCTCTCTCATTACCTCACCTAGCTAGTAATGTGTTTTATTTGAAATTTTACTTGCTATTTTGCTTTGGTAGAAAACTGTGAGGTTTTATGTAGTCATTATCGCAAGTTGTTAACATGGAAAGGAAGTCTGTAAACAGTGTTAATGCTGACGTAGAGGCCATCTCCAGTGAGAACAGTGCTTCATTTCTCATTCTTCTCTCAGTAACTGATGTAACAACTGTGTATATCAGGGAGGGTGTGGCTGGCAGCCCACAAGAGCCTTGTCCCCTTGGATCAGGAGTGTCCCACTCCAGGCCCAGGTCTGCCCTGACTCGTCTCTTCCTATCCCAAGATTTTTAGTGAGACAGTGACTGAGTTCAAGAGGTGTTCCATCTTTCTTATTTATATTTTTATTATGTCAAGATATGGAAGTGAAAGTTCCGTTCAGTAATGTATACAAATCATAAGTGTACATCTTGTTAGATGTTTACAAATGTTGATATATTCAAGGAATCACACATTTCCAGAAGCCCAGCAGGTTCCCTCCCCAACCTCAGGGCCAAAGTATTCATCTCTCCCGAGACCTGGCACTGCAATTCTCTGCGCTTTGCCTGCTTTCAGGGCAATCTTCGCCCAGAGGAGGCACTTCAGGCTCTCACCATATATGAAGGGAAGTTTGGCAGACTGAAGGATGACCGAGAAAAGTGTGCCAAGGCCAAGGAGGCGCTGGAATTGACAGATACAGGGCTTCTCAGCGGCAGCGAAGAGCGAGTCCAGGTATGAACCCCACTAGTTGGGGAGACAGGGACGTGGCTCCTCGTCCTGACTCTGCCTTTGACCTGGGCCATCTCAAGGGCCCTGCCTGATTGAGTTGATTTCTGTTTCCCAAGTTTAACTGCTTTACTGTTCTTAATCACAGGTGGCCTTAGAAGAATTACAGGACCTCAAAGGTGTTTGGTCAGAACTTTCTAAGGTCTGGGAGCAAATCGATCAGATGAAGGAGCAACCATGGGTTTCAGTACAGCCTCGAAAGGTACGTCAAGTTAAAATGGACATTTCTGTATATCTTCATGTATTAACGGTTATAGACTTAGAAACTTGGCAAACAAGGAACTTTATTGTAAGTTCACAAAATGTCACTTAATGTCCTGCATGTCATTTTACATTATTCATCCAGACTAATGTAAAATTTCTTTTAAACCCATTTTAAAAAATATTTTGCCGTGCCGGCCCCGTGGCTTAGCGGTTAAGTGCGCGTGCTCCGCTGCTGGTGGCCCGGGTTCGGATCCCGGGCGCGCACCAACGCACCGCTTCTCTGGCCATGCTGAGGCCGCGTCCCATGTGCAGCAACTAGAAGGATGTGCAGCTATGACATAACAACTATCTACTGGGGCTTTGGGGGAAAAGAATAAATAAATAAAAATTAAAAAAAAAAAAAAAGAAATAAAAAAATATTTTGCCATTTAAAGGAGTGTTGGCAAACTGAATATCATCTTGCGTTTCTCTTGACAGCTGCGACAAAATTTGGATGGCCTCTTGAATCAGCTGAAAAACTTCCCCGCACGATTACGGCAGTATGCGTCCTATGAGTTTGTCCAGAGGCTTCTGAAAGGTTACCTGAAGGTAGGTGACTTGGTGCTGCAGTCATGGATGTCCATTAGAAACACAGCTGCATAGGTAACTTTGCGTACTCTCTCCACAGATAAATATGTTGGTGATCGAGTTGAAATCTGAAGCACTTAAAGATCGCCATTGGAAACAGTTGATGAAAAGGCTTCATGTCAATTGGGTTGTTTCTGAGCTAACCCTTGGCCAAATCTGGGACGTTGACTTGCAGAAAAATGAAGCTGTTGTCAAGGATGTGCTGCTTGTGGCACAAGGAGAGATGGCTTTGGAAGAATTTTTGAAGCAGGTAACTAAATTAGACTGAGCCACTTTTATGTCATTTTTCAGGCTGTAACATAGATCTGACTGTGTAAAAAAACAGCCTCATCTGTGGTCCTTTTTGTCCCCATAACACTTAGTTGCTGTGCAGCTGGTGAATGCCCACATATTGATAACACGCCTCTTTCTGATTTCCATTCAGATAAGAGAAGTATGGAATACTTATGAGTTAGACTTGGTTAACTATCAGAACAAGTGTCGCTTGATCCGCGGCTGGGATGACCTCTTCAACAAGGTCAAGGAGCACATCAACAGTGTCTCCGCCATGAAGCTCTCCCCGTACTACAAGGTACCGTTGGTGGGGCCACTCCCTCCCTGATCAGAGTGTTCTCCTGCACTTTCCTTGTAATAATACTTTTTGACTCACCGTTATCAGATGCCTGGTTTTTAAAATGAGTCAAATAACTTGATGGGATCTTAATCTGCATTTTTATTGAGTTTTGGCATATCTATGAATAAAAAGTTCAGTGGTTGGGCTCTCCTTCCATCTGCCCATTAGGTGTTTGAAGAGGATGCCCTGAGCTGGGAAGACAAACTGAATCGGATCATGGCTCTGTTTGACGTGTGGATCGACGTGCAGAGGCGGTGGGTCTACCTGGAAGGCATCTTTACGGGCAGTGCGGATATCAAGCACCTGCTGCCAGTGGAAACCCAGCGGTTCCAGAGGTATGGCCTCTAGCCAGGGAGCTGAAGAGCTGAAGATTAGATATGGCTGGTAACCACTCTTTACACAAGAGCTAACGTCGGTCTTCATTTGATTTGTAGTATCAGCACGGAGTTTCTGGCTCTAATGAAAAAAGTATCCAAGTCTCCCCTTGTTATGGATGTTCTGAACATCCAGGGGGTGCAGAGGTCTCTGGAGAGATTGGCAGACCTGCTAGGAAAGATCCAGAAAGCACTGGGAGAATACCTGGAGAGAGAGCGGTCGTCTTTCCCCAGGTAAGGGAGTTATGAGATCGCTGACTTGAGCTGAAAGGAAGTTCAGTCTCGGCTGTGCTTTCCTCCAGCCCTCCTCTCCCCTTCTGGGCGCCTGTGTTGGTCACTTTTGACATCAACAGTTTTGTTACCAGTGGTCCATTTAATGAATACCATTTCCCTTTCATGCATTAATTCCTAATTATAATGAATAATCCTTAGTTTTTTACCTTGGATGTGTTTATTAAGCCTCATTTAAACTATCATCCACCCTCCCAGGCAGCTTCCATCTCTTAAATATTTAGCTCTGGTTATTTTCTAAGTGACATCTCTTCCTTTCTGAATAGTTTGCTTAGTGTGAATCAAACAGATTTTTAAAAAAATGAATTTGTGAAGTAAGGCTAATGATGTGAAATCCGTTGAATTCTGCAGTATTTCATTAGATAAGTGTGTATCTTTTGCTGAAGGCTGGAAGAAATGTGAATGTAATCTGAGTTCAGGCTGGAGATTGTCCACCACCATCCACATCCACCTTCCCTTCCTACAATTTGAAGTTTTGCCTTGATTCACCTCATTTGTGTATGTAGAACATTTTAGCAAGTTGAATGCTGCTTTCTTTTTAGGTTCTATTTTGTGGGTGATGAAGATTTGCTTGAAATCATTGGAAACAGCAAGAATGTAGCTAAGTTACAGAAACATTTCAAGAAAATGTTTGCTGGAGTTTCAAGCATCATCTTAAATGAGGATAACTCTGTTGTCTTGGGCATTTCATCCCGTGAAGGAGAGGAGGTAGTTAAATTTACGTTTGGAACTTAAGAAGACTTCTCTCCCGTTTTTTGCACATATTAATTCTTAAATTTTATTTGTTTCAGGTTATGTTTAAAACTCCTGTGTCAATTACCGAACATCCCAAAATCAATGAGTGGCTCACACTGGTAGAAAAGGAGATGAGAGTCACACTGGCTAAACTTCTTGCTGAGTCTGTTACAGAAGTTGAGATTTTTGGTAAAGCAACTTCAATTGACCCAAATACCTACATCACTTGGATTGATAAATATCAGGTAATGTAGGGTAGACGTGAGATAGTCTAAAGGTAAATGCACAGACTGATCTCTAAAATGGTCCTTTTGGATCTCATGTCTTGTGTCTTTCAGGCCCAGCTTGTGGTTTTGTCAGCCCAGATAGCCTGGTCTGAAAACGTGGAGACGGCTCTGAGCAGCATTGGTGGGAGCGGCAATGCGGCTCCCTTGCACTCTGTGCTGAGCAATGTGGAGGTCACCCTCAACGTGTTGGCCGACTCAGTCCTCATGGAGCAGCCCCCACTCCGACGACGGAAGCTGGAGCACTTGGTTAGTCCTGTGCCCCACTCATTCCTTGCCAGTTAGGCTCTGGTGCCTTCAACTCAAGCAGTTAAATCATGCTTGAAAAATAATGTAATTGGTGTTAGGGGGAAAAGGAGATGTCATATTGATAAACTCTGGGGTGGGTATTGGCTCTCTGTTTCTGTTGAAAGATAATCTTGGTGGAACACAGGAGTTATATATACATCAGCCTGATAAAAAGGAAGTGCTAACCCTCGGTCAGAGTCTTTACTCTTTCTCATCATCTTCTTCCCAAAGAGGTGCCCGAGGCGGTGCCAGGAGGCCCGGCTTGCTCGGCATGGCTCTGAGCCAGTATTGCTTGTTACTGGGCTTTGCGCCCCAGTGTGCAGGAGATAGACTGTTAAGACGGAGACACCTGTTCTCCTGTCACGTTTTATGCTAGTTGCAGAGTTTTTACTTAAAGTGAAACTTTTTACTTTTGTTTGTTGTTTCTTTTGTTTTTGCTGCAGCTCTTAATTCTATTTAATCGCATTGCATGAATAACATTTTTAAAAGTGAATTTGCGTTTTCGAGTATTTTCTAAAAGCCACTGGAACTGGACCTAGAACCTCAATTTAAGTCTACCAAATAATCCACACACCTAGAGACTGCACTGTATTACTTGAGTTTAGGATGAACTCTGAAAGTGACTTTTTTTTCAGATTACAGAGTTAGTTCACCAGAGAGATGTTACGAGGTCCTTGATCAAAAGCAAGATTGACAATGCCAAATCTTTTGAATGGCTGAGCCAGATGCGATTTTACTTTGACCCTAAGCAAACTGACGTGTTGCAGCAATTGTCAATTCAAATGGCAAATGCCAAATTTAACTATGGCTTTGAGTACCTCGGTGTGCAGGACAAGCTGGTCCAGACCCCCCTCACCGACCGCTGCTATTTGACAATGACACAAGCCTTGGAGGCCAGGCTGGGGGGGTCCCCATTCGGTGAGTTACTCCACAAACCTGGACAGATGGAATCAGAGAGTAAATGTAATTTTTAAAAATTAAGTGAATGATTTAAATATATTTTTTAATTACATGGCTACTACATTCTAATTTACTTCGAAATTGTTTGCATTTATTACATCCACTTTGATTTTATAAACAAATTGCTTTTTATAATTCTCTTAAAGCTGAAGATATGTTCCTAATTGAGTAATGACTCAAGTACTCAGTTACTTTTCTTCAAATACTAGGGCCTGCTGGGACTGGGAAGACCGAGTCTGTCAAAGCTCTTGGCCATCAGCTTGGACGCTTTGTTTTAGTTTTCAACTGTGATGAAACCTTTGATTTCCAGGTGAGAAGCTTTGCAGGATCCACTAAAATCTAATGGCCTGAGAGGGTCAGGTTGGGAAGATGGTTCTTGCACCTCTGAAAGCCGCTGGCCCAGTAGCTCAGTGTGGTTCATCTGGCCTTCTGAGACCTTTAGGGACGGGTGTTATTCTGAACTGTGTGAGGTAGCCAGCATATGTGCTTTGACGTTGACTTGAGCTTCCTATTTTCAAAGTTAGCTCTCTAGTGTAACATCATTTTTCTTAAAGGGCAGTTTCTTAAAGAAATAGTGCCTGGGTCTGGGAATAAATAAATGTTATGGAAAAGGTTTTTTTAAATCAAGAAAAAGCCATAGAAGAAAAATAACAGCTTTGTCATTAGGATTTCATTGGCAAAGGAGGAAAAAGTATGATACATCTGTCCGCTAATAATTCCTATTGTTTATGAAGTACTTGCTGCATCTAGGCGCTAGGCCGCTCATCTCACCTGGGAATCTTATTTCACCTTCACAAGCACCTTGAGGGGGAGGTGGTATTATTCCCACTTCAAAGATGAGGAGACGTGGGTTTCGAGATGTGATTTGCCCAAGGTCAGACAGATTGCCAGGATTTGAGCCCTGTCAAGCCAGCACTGAGGCGGGTAGTTTTTAGCTTCCTTCTTTCTTTCCATTTCAGGCGATGGGACGAATCTTTGTGGGGCTTTGCCAAGTGGGTGCGTGGGGTTGCTTTGACGAGTTCAACCGCCTGGAGGAGCGGATGCTCTCAGCCGTGTCCCAGCAGGTGCAGTGCATTCAGGAAGCGCTGCGCGAGCATTCCAACCCCAACTATGATAAGAGTAAGACTTCTCTTTTTCTTTAAAAGTTATTTAGAGGACAGGGAGGGAAATTCCACTGTGGCCTGATTTGCCGCCTCTTTGATTAGAAATGAGCAAGAACTTAATTTAGCTCCCAGGACTCACTGTTGCAGGCAGGGTGGTGAGTTGTGATTGAAGATGGAAGGTAAGACCCAGGATAATACTGCATCAGCAATTTTCACTCCTCGTCCTGGAGCAGCCCCAACCTGAGCAGTCCTTCCTCAGGTAGACTAGAGTCCCTGTGCTCCCTTA
This sequence comes from Diceros bicornis minor, assembly GCF_020826845.1. Classification (NCBI taxonomy): domain Eukaryota; kingdom Metazoa; phylum Chordata; class Mammalia; order Perissodactyla; family Rhinocerotidae; genus Diceros; species Diceros bicornis. The sequence goes on from NC_080763.1 coordinate 46,859,190, forward strand.
TGCTTCTGTGCTCCCTCCTGCCATGTCTGCCATGCATTGTTTGGGCTGGTGTGGGCCCTTGGTGCTCCCCTTTTCCTCCCCAGAGAGCCAGCCTTCCGAGCCACCTGTGTGGCCAGAGTAGAGTGTTCTACCGTGGAGCTTTGGGAATGAGCCCTCTGTCACAACAGCAGTACCTGTTCTGAGAGGCTCCAAGGGCTGCTTCACCCACCTTGTTCCACACAAAGCCCAGGCTTGTGAGGTGGTGGCAGAGGGGGGTGCTGGAGGAAGTAGATACATCGATGGTGGATAGGTTATGTGCACAGTTGAACTCATAATGTTCCTTTTTATTCCATAATAGTAGTAACTTGTCTCACCAAACAACTTGCCAGACTTCCTAAAAACAAAAGGAGTCTCAAAGAAAGCAATTACCCGTGTGCTTGATGTTGTCTTATGGAGTAAACACACTTTATCCCTAAGTGGTTCAGAGTTGCAGAGGGGTTTGTTTGTTTTGGGATGGTCCTAGGAAAGGGTAATTCTTATGATCTAAGCCAATCAGTTGTGTCACAACATTGGTTTCTATTTATGCAACTATTGTTGGACTGCATTTCTATTCTTGCGTTGACCTTGTGACGCACAATATTGCACAAATAGGATGTTTGTTCCTATTCTGTTCCACATTCTGACAGCTTTTGTGTAAGTAAGGTGTATGAAAAGGGGCCTGCCCGGTCAGGGTGGATACACGTGCCTGGGGAGTGCCTGCAGAAAGGCCAGAGAGCAGCTCCCTGCAGTCCTGGGCTTACGAGGTTGGCGTGAAAATGAGTGCTTTGTAATTTTAGGGAGATTTTAGAATGGTTTTTGAACGTGATGAGTCTTAACACCATCGTCTGGTTTTCAGCCTCTGCCCCCATTACTTGTGAGCTGCTAAACAAACAAGTCAAGGTGAGCCCAGACATGGCCATCTTCATCACCATGAACCCTGGCTACGCAGGCAGGTCGAACCTTCCAGACAACTTGAAGAAGCTGTTCCGGAGCTTGGCCATGACCAAGCCCGACCGGCAGCTGATTGCCCAGGTCATGCTGTACTCACAGGGCTTCCGCACTGCCGAAGTTCTTGCCAACAAAATCGTCCCGTTCTTTAAGTGAGTGACTTAGGGTTATTCGTGGTCATGTTTCTAGCGTGTGTTAAATGTGCCATTTAGAGTGTATGTCTGTAATTATGGCACATCTTTCAGAGTTTCCATCTCTGATGTCTTGACACATGCTCTTGTTGCTTGAAGTGTACTCTTTTTAAAGAAAACCTTTTCCTTTCTAGGCTATGTGATGAGCAGCTCTCTTCTCAAAGCCATTATGACTTTGGTCTTCGAGCTCTGAAGAGTGTGCTGGTAAGTGCTGGTAACGTGAAGAGGGAGAGAATTCAGAAGATAAAGAGGGAGAAAGAAGAACGAGGTGAAGCAGTTGATGAAGGAGAAATTGCAGAAAATCTACCTGAACAAGAGGTTTGTACAGATGTTTTTTAATCAGTCAAACCTTAAACATTATTTAAATTTGCCTTTTCAACATTTAAGTCATGACTGGAGAGTTCGTTGCGATTCACATGTACTGGAATGAATAGAAGAGACTACATTTACACAGTAAATTGAGTGAGTGAATGTGGGACAGTGCTGAATCACACTCTTTGTTCACTTAACAGTCATGTATCATATACCTTCTGGAAATAGAGCGGTGAATGTGTGAGTCGGGTGCCCTGCCCCTCAGAGCTCAGGATTTTTTCCCCATGTAGATTCTGATACAGAGCGTCTGTGAGACGATGGTGCCAAAGCTGGTGGCAGAAGACATCCCGCTGCTCTTCAGTCTCTTGTCGGATGTGTTCCCTGGAGTCCAGTACCACCGGGGTGAAATGACGGCACTTCGAGAAGAGCTAAAGAAAGTGTGCCAGGAGATGTATCTGACATATGGAGATGGAGAAGAAGTTGGTGGAACGTGGGTTGAAAAGGTACCTTGGATTGTTCTGTTGGCTGGCGCCCTCACAGACCCTGCTGGCTGCAGTGTGCAGTAATAATGGACGTGGGCCAATGGGGGGAACCACGTTTGATGGAAATCGTTCCACGAAGGCCAGGGAGGTGCATCATCTGGTTTATGAAGATTTGCCCCAAGGCCTATTTGAATTTTTTCTTAACTTAAGTGTAGAGATAGCAAAACTTACCTGAACAGTTCACTTATGTGGTACAGCTCATTCTCTGAAAATGCTAACTAAAGATGGGATTATAATAGAAAATGATTATGCTTGTAAAAGTTCTATCTACAAAACTTTTCCAGTACCATAGGTTAGCAACATAAATCTGCTAATCAATACAAGATTTACATTCTATATTGGCTTCTTTTCTTTCCTTCCTCTGTGAGATTCATTTAAGACAAAGTTTATTATTTATACAAGTGGTGTATACTGAGCCTGAGAGATGCTGTAACTGGATTAAACAAATGGCTCATCCATTTGGTCTCTCCTCTCCTTGGAGGGAATCTTATGTTGAGGTAGCTTGGTAAGCGTCTCCTGTTACTCTGCCTCCCAGCCTTCCTGAATTATCAAAGAACTCCCTACAGTTTAGTTAAAACCTTTCTTGAAATATTATGGTAGATATGGCCTGTGTAATGTCTCTCTGGTTAAAAATTTCTTGTACTAGCCTTTAAGATTTCATAGAACACGTTTCTTGCTTGTTGACATGAAAAGTGGCTGAAGAGCCTTCCCTGGTCTTTCCCTGAATGGTTATGATGCTGGTCTCTCTGGCACTGCAGGTTCTCCAGCTCTATCAGATCACCCAGATCAACCACGGCCTGATGATGGTGGGGCCTTCGGGAAGTGGGAAGAGCATGGCCTGGCGTGTTCTTCTGAAGGCTTTGGAGAGGCTTGAGGGTGTGGAAGGTGTGGCCCATATCATTGACCCCAAGGCCATCAGCAAAGACCACCTCTACGGAACCCTGGACCCCAACACCAGGGAATGGACAGATGGGCTGTTCACACATGTTCTGAGAAAGTAAGTTCACTTTGATCAGTGTTTGCATTCCAGCGAATATGGGACCTAGCTACTCTGTACTTATAACAACAGTATGTGTTATTTTTCCAGCTAAAGTCTGAACAAATTAAAAATTCACTTGAGAAACCATTATAGAGTGAGCATTTTTAATCTTAAAATCTTGAGGTAGTCAACAGCTCTTTTAAAATCCTTCCAAACCAGGATCATAGACAACGTGAGAGGCGAGCTGCAGAAGCGCCAGTGGATTGTCTTTGACGGCGATGTGGATCCTGAGTGGGTTGAGAACTTGAACTCAGTGCTGGATGACAACAAGCTCCTAACTCTGCCAAATGGAGAGCGCCTCAGCCTTCCCCCCAATGTAAATAGCCTTCTTTGTGTGTCATGGGTTAATATTCTGTTCTAACTGAAATTCATGTGCTAGCGAAGTACAGCTCTGGAGGTGAGGTTCCAGTTTCCATAGAGTAGCAGTCAGTTGTGTAAATAATTTTCAAAGTCAGAGTCTCTATTTACTAAATTTTTTTCTATTCCTATGGCCAGTGAGAAATATTTTCATGGGACTTATTAATAACTTTACACTATTTATTAGCTATTAAGCACACTCCGTAATTCTCATTAACCCTCCTACAACCCTGTAAGGGTTGTAGTTAGGATTTCTGAAGTTATTATACATCAGGGAAGTGACAGGGTGAGGAATTTAGATATGGAAGCTTTCAAGGCTGTCCCTTGGAAATGAGCATCTGGTACAGGTCCTGTACATACCACCTAACAGATCGGGAAACGTGAGCAGGTCTGGCATGGATTTGCATTCGTACTTTGACCCACCGTTTTTGGAGTACTGTCACGTGCTGGACCGTGTTCTAGATGCTGAAGATACAGCAGTGAACAAAGTAGACAAAGTGTTTGCTCTCCTGGGACTTACGTCTGATGTGGAAGACAGACAAACAAGATAAATGGTGATGGTGCTAAGGAGAAAATGAGCTGGAAGAGAGCCGTTGATGTTGGTGAGAGGTGGAGGTTGCACTGTCAGAAAAGGGGTCCCGTAGGCTTCATTGAGAAGGTGGTGGTTTTAGCAGAGATTCGGGGGGAATGAAGGAGTAAACCCTCTGGGCTTCTGGGCATCCTAGGTGGAGGGACAGATAGCAGGAGGTTCGTCTGAGTGTGCCCAGTGTGTGCGAGGAGAGCAGGGGCATTGGCTGGTGTGGAGAGAGAACTAGGGGAGAAAAGTCGGGGTGAGAGTAGGGAGGAAATGGGGGCCAGATGAGGGCGGACCTGGGGGTCATTCTGAGGCCTAGACCTGGCCCCCTGGGCAAGTCAGGAGCCATGGGAGAGTCTGGCTCAAGGGCGATGTAGCATGTTTGTTTACAAAAATCCTGGGGCCGGCCCTGTGGCTTAGCGGTTAAGTGCGCACGCTCCGCTGCTGGCGGCCCGGATTCGGATCCTGGGCGCACACCGATGCACCACTTGTCCGGCCATGCTGAGGCCGCGTCCCACATACAGCAACTAGAGGGATGTGCAGCTATGACATACAACTATCTACTGGGGCTTTGGGGGAAAAAAATAACATAAATAAAAATTTAAAACATCTTTAAAAAAAAAAAATCCCTCTGGCTGTTGTTTGGAGAGTAGTTGAAGAGGGCAGAGTGGGAGCAAGGGGACCATTTGTAGTCTGTGGCATCCCAGCTGTGGGGGTAGGTTGGAGGAGTTGGCGGCAGGGGAAGTGCTGAGAAGTGGCTGAGTGGTGGGTGTAATTTAAAGCGTGTGCTGATGGGATTTGCTGATGGACTAGGGGTGGGTGTGAGAGGAAGGAGGAGTCGAGCATGACTCCAAGGCTTCTGGCCTGAGCAGCTGGTGAACTTGAGCCTTTATCACAAAGGATCAGCATTGGTGGTCGTTGTCACTTCAGAAACCAGCCATGGTGCTTAGTGCCTGTCTGAAAATGTGCGCTCACTCAGACTCATGTCTTGATTTGACTTGTGAGGTTCTTTCCTTGTAGCTCATTATCCAGTAGATTCTAACTTGTCTGAAGAAGATTGATCTTGTGAGGCTTGTTAGCACCGAGGTTAAGGCTCTGGAATCAGACCCTCTGGTTTAAATCTCAGCCCCACCATCTACTGGCAATGGGACCTGGACAGGGTACCCAACCCCAACTGTAAAATGGAGACACTGCATGCCTACCTCCAGGGGTGGTGTGAGGATTGTGTGGGTTCAGGCACGGGCACATGCAACAGCACCTGGCCCAGGATAAGCGCCGGGTGCGTGTTCACTGCTGATGCCCCCTTCAAGGGAGCTGTTGCTTCTGTCCCACCGAGAGCTCGTCTCATGGTCTCACCTGCTCTTCTCCCACTACACCCACTTTTCCTGCCCAAATTCTTGCGGAGAGAGGTTGGTGGATGTTGCAGAGTGATGCAAATTGAAGATATTTTGCTTTTAAAGTAAGTGCAGAAAAATTAGATTTAAATCACCCTTTCAATGTATATACAGGTATAGGTAAAAGAATTTTAACATCCACGTTTCTACCAAACCTAACTCATTAAATCTGCTTGATGTTTTCTCTCAAGGTGCGAATAATGTTTGAAGTACAGGACTTGAAATATGCTACCCTGGCCACGGTGTCGCGCTGCGGCATGGTCTGGTTTAGTGAGGATGTGCTGAGCACGGACATGATCTTCAACAACTTCCTGGCCAGGCTGCGCAGCATCCCCCTGGATGAGGGGGAGGACGAGGCCCAGCGTCGGCGCAAGGGCAAAGAAGACGAGGGAGAAGAGGCTGCTTCCCCAATGCTGCAGGTACATGGGCCGTCGCCACTCCACGGAGTGGGGCCACAGATCAGCACCTGAGGATGCTGGCACCTTCACATGCGTTGAGTGTTGGGAAGCCGTGTTCATGGATGGTCACTCCTCACAGTTGAAGTCAAGCACTCACTAGAGGTTTACATAATCAGTGTTGTCTTAGACCAGCTTCTAAGGAAGCCCAGCAGCTGCAGCTGCCAACGTTAAGACGTGCGTGGGAAAATTTAAGGAATTCTTTGTTATCTTACTTTTCTCTGCAAGGTGATGAGAGACTGCCCTTTTCCATTTCAATGGTGAAAACCAGTGATCCTAGGAAGCATGATTTTTGAGAACCACCAGGATGAAGGAATAAGGATTGGTCATTGAAGCTTCATTCTTCATTTTTCCAATCCACAAAATTATTTCTCAGAGGTCATGCGACCCTCTCCTGGGCCTCATTTAGAATAGATGAAAATCTCCAGGCTTTTTGAAATGATAATTAAGCGTCATTTACTCCCTCTTGTAGATTCAAAGGGATGCAGCAACAATCATGCAGCCATACTTCACGTCCAATGGCCTGGTCACCAAGGCCCTGGAGCACGCCTTCAAGCTGGAGCACATCATGGACCTGACCCGTCTCCGCTGCCTGGGCTCGCTCTTCTCCATGCTGCACCAGGCTTGCCGGAACGTGGCCCAGTACAATGCCAACCACCCTGACTTCCCCATGCAGATCGAGCAGCTGGAGCGCTACATTCAGGTCAGGAAGTGCCTGCACTGCAGGGAAGCAGAGCTTACTGGGGCGCTGGTCCACGGGTGGCCTCGGGGTCCGTGAACCTCCTAAAACGGTGTGCCCACTTGGGTGTGTCCTCTTCCCTGGGAAGAGGGTCAGGCTTTCATGAGGGGCTGGGAAAGGTGCAGATGGCATCCACGATCCAAGAATGCTAGGAGCTGCTCTCTGTAAGGTTAACAATGCTATAAATGTCTTTCTTTTATTGTCGTTGTTGAAATTTTATAAAAAACGAGATTTTACTTCCTTTCAATAGCGGTATCTGGTTTATGCCATTCTCTGGTCCCTGTCTGGAGACAGTCGGCTGAAAATGAGAGCAGAGCTGGGTGAATACATCAGGAGAATCACGACTGTGCCGCTGCCCGCTGCACCCAACATACCTATTATTGACTATGAAGTAAGTGTGTGGAGGTCGCAGGCTTCCTCCTTGATTCTTGCCACCTTGGTTCAGTTCATCCTGGAACAGCCTCACTGTGCACTTTCACTTAATCTTTCCATTTCCTAGAAAGATTTTGTCCTTCTAGTTTTATGCAGTGTAAGGAATGCAGACTAACCCAAAAGCTCTGATTTGTATGTAAGTGAGGAGGCTCATGGGTCCCAGGGTGACCTGCACCCTGTCTCCGTGTATAGGTGTCCATCAGCGGAGAGTGGTCGCCATGGCAGGCCAAGGTGCCTCAGATTGAAGTGGAGACGCACAAGGTGGCAGCCCCTGACGTCGTTGTGCCAACTCTGGACACAGTCCGCCACGAAGCCCTCTTGTACACCTGGCTGGCCGAGCACAAACCGCTGGTCTTGTGTGGCCCTCCCGGGTCCGGCAAGACCATGACGCTCTTCAGCGCCCTCCGGGCCTTGCCCGACATGGAGGTAAAGAGGCCAGGAGGTGGGCTGCAGGCCTTTTGGTGTTAAAATACGGGATTGGTCTTGCCATACTTCATTTGTTTCTTGTCTAAAGGTTGTGGGTCTTAACTTCTCGAGTGCTACCACTCCGGAGCTCCTGCTGAAGACTTTTGATCACTATTGTGAGTACAGACGCACACCCAACGGGGTCGTTTTGGCTCCTGTTCAGCTTGGAAAGTGGCTGGTATTGTTCTGTGATGAAATCAACTTGCCAGACATGGATAAATACGGGACACAGAGGGTCATATCCTTCATCAGACAGGTTCGTTTATAGCCACAAGTCCCCCCTCACTCTCTCAGCATTTCTTGTTTACATTATGCTCCTAACGTGTTACGCTCCTGCTTTCCTCAGATGGTGGAGCATGGAGGCTTTTACCGTACCTCAGATCAAACCTGGGTGAAGCTGGAGAGAATCCAGTTTGTCGGGGCTTGTAATCCGCCCACTGACCCTGGAAGAAAGCCCCTCTCTCACAGGTAATGGCAGCTCTGTAGACTTCACTGGCCTTACCCACACACCAGTGCCGGGATCACTTTAAACATAACACAACAAAATCTGATCTTAATTTTACAAAGGTAACAAAATACTTCTTATCATAGGCTCCCTCCTGGGTTCCTTGCACTGTGCGGTAGTACTAGGAAACACACTTAAACATAAAAGCATTGACTTCCGGGGCAGTAGTGAACTGCCCCAGACCTGTCTCTAGGGCCAAGACGAGACTGAAGTAAGCCTGAATCATTTTCCCATCTTTGCTTGATTCTTTCTCCAGTTTTTTGCATCTGCTATTATGTATCAGACCCAAACTCGAGCAGTGTGTGTGTGGTTTCAGTTAACTGTGATGTGAAGCCTGTCTAGGTGATTTAGGAATCCACTTCAGGTCCATGCCCAGGACAGGGTGGCTTTCCCCTCGGCACTCTGCTCCTCACCTAGAGCTGCTGAGCTGGGCTGTCTCCGCCCAGGTTCTTGCGCCATGTGCCTGTTGTGTATGTGGATTACCCGGGACCTGCCTCCCTGACGCAGATTTACGGCACCTTCAACCGCGCTATGCTGAGGCTCATTCCATCCCTGCGCACATATGCAGAGCCGCTCACTGCTGCGATGGTGGAGTTCTATACCATGTCTCAGGTACGCAGGATCTCTCTGCTCCTTTAGTAACTGAAGAACTCTGTTAAAAGATTGAGCTTTATCCAGAGCTCCTGTTGAGTCAAGAGACTCTCCCCAAAGTCTGTCATCAAATCATTCTCCTACCCAGGTACTGCAACTGTGAGCATTTTCATGCTTACTCTTGCCGTCCTTGTCTGTACACATTACATATATTAATTTCCTTTATGAAATTGGGACTATACTATGCAGTTTCTAAAAGCAGATGTACACTTTTAACAATACAAACATGTGCATGTATGTAATTATTATTCTGCAACATTTGTAGTGACTCCGTGTTGCCAGACTGCTCTCAGGGGACTGGACCAGTTACACTCCCACCAGCAATGCCTCTTTCCCCATCCCCTCATGAACATTTTTAAAAATTTATTTAAAAAGGTCTTTGCCCACTGGATGAACAGAAGTGCCCTCATGGTTTTAATTTGCATTTCTTTTTGAAGCCTTCTCATATTACCCCTTTAACAAGAGGTGATGTAAGAGAATTGCTGATTTTCCATTGATAATCTGTCTTACTCGTAGTGCTTTATGAGTGCTTGCCTGTTAAATATTGCAAATCTTTTCCATGGTGTTTATTTTGCTTTTTTTTTGACTTGAGACTATTTTTTTTATTGATGTCATAATAGTTTATAACATTGTGAGATTCCAGTTGTACATTATTGTCAGTCACCATATATAAATGCACCCCTTCATAATTTGCTTTTGACTTTGTATAATTACAGATTTTTTCCTACAGAACTTTTAATGTTATCAATTGTAAATCTTCTTTTTCTTTAATTATTTCTGCTTTTGAAATCATGCTTAGGAAGGCTTTCCCTCAACTTAGGAATTACATTTTTTAAAGTATTTTCAAAAGAATTTTTTTGTAGTTTCATTTTTTTAAACATTTAGATCTTTAAATATAATTCATTTCAACATAAAGTGAGCAACTTGGATCTAACTTTGTTCTGGACAGATGTCCAGTTGTTCCAACATTATTTACTAATTCATTCTTAAATATTCCAGGGTCTAGATTCTTCATTTTTAAAATAAAAATGTTATACAGCATTTGACCTTTTAACCACTTTTTGTGTCTAAAAATATTCACACGTAACTTGCATTTTTCTGAATCCCACAGGAGAGATTCACTCAGGACACCCAACCCCACTACATCTATTCACCCCGTGAAATGACTAGGTGGGTGCGAGGTATCTTTGAGGCACTGAGACCTCTGGAGACTCTGCCTGTGGAAGGCCTCATTCGGATTTGGGCACACGAAGCCCTCCGTCTCTTCCAAGACAGGTAAAGCCAAGGATCCGGTTAGCTCTGTAAGAACTTTGAGTTCTTACGACTTTCCCACTTATGGTCTGTGCGAGGCTGGCCTGCCCAAGGGTGAGCCAGGCTGAGCTGGTGATGGGAGCGGAGGCGGTGGGGGCAGCCTTGCATCTGGGAATTGATCATAGCCACCCCCAATATAAGGGGGTCTCCGTGTGCTGTGACTGCCCACCACTGGTTCCGTGTGACCTCGGCAAGGCACTTCAGTTAACCTCTTTAACTGTCGAGTGGGCACCACACAAGGTAGTTCCCTGTAATGACCTTGTCAAAGCACGTAGTTCACTGGTGAACTAAAATGCCTTCCTGCAAGTACCTCGTGTGTGGTTGCCATAATCAGCACTCCTCTTCCTTATCCTCGGTCTTCATTCTCATCAAAGGATATGCAGCTGTGTCTCTGGGACTGGTTTTCTCTTTTAATTGTTGGCCACGGGTATCAAGTCTTGCCTTGTAAGTTTTCAGTTTTTCTAGTTAAGTGACCAGGACTTAAGGGAAAGAATTACTAACAGTGGTAGTGATCAGCATTGATCGCAGAAGGTTTTGTGGTTTGAGTCACAGTAAGTCTCATAAAAAGTTGAGTCTTTTTATTTTTCAAGGAGTCTTGAAGATTATTGACCCTTTTCTTACATTCTTTATAGTTCAGTACAATCTTTGTCTTATAATAAATTCATAATCTTCCTAGCCCCTGCCCTGTTATTTTTTATTTCCTTCTCTTTTATTTTTAATTTTATATAGTTTAGTACTGCAGTCCTTTAGACTCAGGTTAGTGATAAAAAGCTAAATATGTGTTGCTTTAACTCTAAACTTCTAATAAACAAGATATCTTAACTGATTTACCATTTACTGCAGCACCACAGTTTCTTGTTGCACATTATTTGGGGGAACGTCCTGCCCATGAACCAGGTTACTCAGAGCAGAGTAAAAGTAGGGGTGCAGGACTCCGGTGGCAGGGCAGGTCCTCTGAGCCCCTGGGGCCCATCACCAGAGGACACAGTCCCAGCAGGACAAGCCCCTCTGGCCACTCGTAGGCTCAGTTGTGGGTAGTTGGTAGTTACTTGTGGGTAGTGGGTAGTTAATTAGTAGTTACTCCCCTGGGAGAACCCAAGGCAGCTGATTCCCTCCAGACCAAGAAATCCTTCAGCGTTTGGCAGTTATCCCCCCGGACCAGTTATTCCTGCCCGCAACAGCTTTTCTTATCCATGCTTTCAAGGAGTCTCGGAATATTGCATCGTTGTAGATCACTGCTTTTCAAACAGGCTCCTTGAAGTTCTGGGGTTCCACAGGGCTGCCTCACGAAGAGCCAGTGAAGGAGATGAGCTGACCAAGGCAGAGTGAAGAGCACGGCAGCCCTGGCAGCCCTGTTTTTCTCTCTTGTATTGCAGTTCTGTCACCTTAAAAATGTCGTCTTTGTTGTTACGTGAGCTACCTTCACTCTCCCTTTTTTAATTAAAATAAAAAAAAAATTGAACTGCAATATAATTTTCACAGCTTTTACAAAATAACCAGAGATAATTTTGTTTAGGTTCAAATGTAGCAATAGCAACTGTGCTTTTAAATTCTGACTGGCTGCAGTAGCTACATGGCATGCTTTCACTGGACCTTCCCCTGGTCGCCTGCTAAGTATTCCATATATTCAGCTTCTCAAAGGTACCCCCACACCTGTAAGGACAGTTACAGTCTCCCCTGCTTGCTTTGTGGTTTTTTTAATAACCCCTGTGATGCCAAGGCTGTACACATTGCAGCTTTTTTTAATATATATATAATTTTATTTATTTATTTATTTATTTTTCCTCCCAAAGCCCCAGTAGATAGTTGTATGTCATAGCTGCACATCCTTCTAGTTGCTGTATGTGGGACGTGGCCTCAGCACGGCCGGAGAAGCGGTGCGTCGGTGCGCGCCCGGGATCCGAACCCGGGCCACCAGCAGCAGAGCGCACGCACTTAACCGCTAAGCCACGGGGCCAGCCCACAGCTTTTTCTTATTTTCCTTATTTCTGTTCCCTTAATGCCCCCATGATATTGGGAGCATTTATTATATTAAGCAAGCTTAGGCACTAGAATCAAAACTCAGTGTAATTAAACATTTTTAGAGGAATTTTTAAAAATGTAGTGGTGCCCTAGTTCTGAGGGGTTTTATATTTAATATCAAAATTTCAGATCGCTTAAGCCATCTTGAGTTCAGATTCTTAGGTTCTTCCATTTGTAGAAAATGAAAATTTCTAGTGAAGACTAATTCCAGCCCTTGGAGGAGCCCACAACATCTACAGAACCTGGTATTTTCTCACCGAGGCCTCTGTCTAGACTCAGGTAGATATGTGCTCTTCTTCCAACAGACTCGTAGAAGATGAGGAGAGGCGCTGGACGGATGAGAACATCGACATGGTAGCTCTGAAGCACTTCCCTAACATAGACAAAGAGAAGGCAATGAGCCGGCCCATCCTGTATAGCAACTGGTTGTCAAAGGTAACGAATTTACGTCGTTTTAGAAATACTTCCTTTCTTCTGTCTTTTTAGTTAGAATTATCTTCTAATCAAAAATGTCTTTGTCTTGAAGTACACTGTAAATAGGCACGATGCCCTGCTTATTTGCAGCCTCTGATAATTTAGGGTAGAAAATCCCAGGAGGTGGCTCTGGCTGGCTGCCACCTGTGTGTTTCTTTCTTCTGTGAGATGGTTGCTACAAGAGCGTTGCCTTTCCAACGAGCAGAAGATGTGGCTTCAGTGTTTGCTGTGAAAGAAGTCTTTGCTTTCACTTTCCTCACTAAAAACAGGGCAATTGTGAATAATTTGTGTGAAAATGTTTCATTTACTAAAATACTAAACAAAGCTGATATTTCCAGAATAGCTATGAGTTGTTCTTTTCTCTGAAAAATAGAGTAGGGTATTTTAGTAAGTTGCTCTCTCAATGTGCATTTCATTCAGTAGGCGCTTCTCATGCAGGAGTTCAGTTTAATAGGAGAAAGACAGATGGGAGAGAGTCAGTCTGGGGAGAGATCTGTGGTAGAGCTGACCCTTGTGTTGGGTCTTAAAGTGGTTCGTAGACCTTTTTCAGGAACGAGTGTCAGGAAGGGCATGCCAGGCCAAGGACCTGACAGAAGCAAATGCACAGAAGCAAGAAATAGCAAGGTAGGTAGGTTCAGTATTGCTAGAATATTCTATTTATTTCTAGACTCTAGATATCAATTCTTTTTCATTTGTAGGCAGTATCTTCTCCCAGTGACTTGTCTTTTCACTCTCTTTATAATTTGAAGAATAAACTTTCTTAACGATGTATCACTTAAACCCTTAATCCATCTGTAATTAAATTTGTGTATAGAGTGAGCTACGGTCCATTTTCAGTTTTTGTCCTGTGGACATGCGTCGTCCCAGCACTGTTTATTGGATAACCCTTTGCTCTGCAGTGTCACCCTGTACACATGGGTCTATTTTGGAGCTCTGTACTGTTCCATTGATCTGTTTGTTGCTTCCTGTGCTAAAACCACATGGTCCTGATGACAGTAATAAGTCTATCTGGTAGGTAGGCCCTCACACCTGATTCTTCCTTAGGGGGATCTTGACCATTCTTGGCCCTTTCGTCTTCCAAATGAAATTTAGAATTGGCTTGTCAAGTTGCACTAAACAACCACCACCCTCCACTGTTGAGATAGCGACTGGGATTACATTGATTCTAGATGTCAGTTTGGATGGAACTGGTGTTTTTACAATAGTGCATTTTTCTCTCAATGATCCTGGTATATCTCTTCATTTATTTAGGTCTTCTGTGATGTCTGTCAGTGAAGTTTGATTTTCTCTATAAAGATTTTACATGTTTTTACATCCAGTCCTAGTTAACTTACATTTTTGTTGATGTGTTGTAAATCATATTTTCTTTTAATGCATTTTTAACAGTTTCTTAGTATATGGAAATATAATTAACTTTGGTATAATAATTAAGATGATTTCTTCTTAGTAATTTGGGTCTTACCTGTTTTTTACAGGATTACATCCCAGTAGACCAAGAAGAGTTAAGAGATTATGTCAAAGCTAGGCTGAAAGTCTTCTATGAAGAAGAACTTGATGTTCCTCTGGTCCTGTTTAATGAAGTGTTAGACCACGTGCTCAGGATTGACCGGTGGGCTTTCTGTTGTTACAGCCTCACCACTCTCCTAAACTGCTCTTGACTTAATGTGGGGTGGGGGCTCATGCCAGGCCTCATGCTGTTCCCAACTGACCTGCCTCTACCTCCTCCTCAGCCTTCTCTGCCAAGCGACTCCCCCTTCTCTTCTTTCTGAGTCCAGTTTCACTGTCCTGGACTTTCCTCTAAGCAGAACTTCATTCTGTTCCTCCTAGCACTTTACAGCTATGGTGGTTACAGCCTTTCAACTTCCTATTAGAATTGAGTCTGTCTCCCTCCTGTCATCTGAGCGTCTGGAGACAGGACCATGTCTTATTGATCTTTGCATCCCCACTGGACCTGGCAAATAACAGTTGCTCAACAAACATTTAATGTACAAATTCAAGTTAAAACACATTCAAAATGTTGTAGATAAAATCCTAAAAAAGTTTGGCACGTGAGGGTCAAAAGGGGAATGGAGCATAAAAGCCTTAAAATTTATCCTTTATGTTAATGTTTCAGAATATTCCGTCAACCTCAAGGCCACTTGCTTCTGATTGGTGTCAGTGGAGCGGGAAAAACCACCCTGTCCCGTTTTGTGGCCTGGATGAATGGTCTGAGTGTGTATCAGATTAAGGTGGGTCTGATCGTAGCCTCTTAATCCCAACAATGGATTCTTGATTCTTGCACATAACTCCTTGAATGAGAAGGTACCTAACCTGCCAACTGCTTCTGTAGGTCCATAGGAAGTACACAGGGGAAGACTTTGATGAAGATCTCCGGACAGTGTTGAGACGTTCTGGCTGTAAAAATGAAAAGATAGCATTTATAATGGATGAGTCCAATGTATTAGACTCTGGATTCCTGGAGCGAATGAATACCCTTCTGGCCAATGGAGAGGTAATTAAGTGACACGTTGTGTTGTGTTGCATTTTACCTGGTGTCGTGTTATGAGGACCAATCAGTCATCGTGCTGTTTTATTTCCTAGGTTCCCGGTCTCTTTGAAGGAGATGAGTATGCTACCTTGATGACCCAGTGTAAAGAGGGGGCCCAGAAGGAGGGCTTGATGCTGGACTCACACGAGGAGCTGTATAAATGGTTCACGAGCCAGGTCATCCGCAACCTCCACGTTGTCTTCACCATGAACCCGTCCTCGGAGGGACTCAAGGACCGCGCAGCCACCTCCCCGGCACTTTTCAACAGGTGCACTGATCACCGCTCAGCCCTGGTCAGAACAGCTGGTTTCCTTCTAAAGGGCAAACCCGGCTCTTGGTAGCTGTTTTGAGATATGGCCATCTTTTCCAGGTGTGTGTTGAATTGGTTTGGGGACTGGTCCACAGAAGCACTGTATCAAGTTGGCAAAGAATTCACAAGTAAAATGGACCTGGAGAAGCCGAATTATATTGTGCCTGATTACATGCCAGTTGTGTATGACAAACTACCGCAGCCACCGTCACATCGGGAAGCTATTGTAAATAGCTGTGTGTTTGTTCATCAGACTCTTCACCAGGTGGGTTCAGTTTTGAGATCATGGAAAAAGCAAAACTAGCCATCGTCCTAACATAAAACTAAACCGATGCAACAGTAGACCCTAAGGTACTTCATACTTGACACTATTCCATCACCTGCAAGGGAGGTCTCTGTTTCTCGCCTGTGTCCTTACCTGTTATGACATCTCATCCTTCTTGTCATGGGCTGCACCTTCTGGAGTCCTCTAACCCTTTTACTGCCCCATGATCCCACCTCTGTGAAGCGTTCTTCTCTGCTTCTCTCTTCTCACTACCCCTGTGTCCAAGCCCTTGTTCTCTCCTCCAGACCAGGGGCCAGCACACTTTTTCTGTAAAGGCCCAGATAGTAAACGTTTCAGGCTTTGTGGGCCAGACAGGTCTCTGGCACAACCACTCGGCTCTGCCATTGTAGTGCAGAAGCCTCCTTAGTCCATACGGAAACCAGTGAGTGTGGCTATGCACCACTAAAACTTCATTCTCAGAAACATGCGGTGGAAGGATTTGACCTGCTGGCCGTGGTTTGCTGACCCTTGCTTCAGACTCTAATAGAAGAGTCCAGTCAGCTCTCACCTGAAAAGCTTTGTAACAACCACCCTGAGTTTGTAGGCGTTCCATCTTGTGGGTGCCCTACCACCCCCACCACACCTGCAGGCCTCACAGTGTAGCCCAGCCCTGGCTTCCTGTGGTGCTCTCCTCTCTCACTGCCCTGCTTCAGACGTCTCCCTTTAGCCTGAGGGGACCAGAGCAGCTGTGCTGCCTTGCCTGTCTCTTGCTAGTGCTGTGTCTTGCTTTGGTATCCAACCAGGAGAAGGTAGAGGAGGCGTAACTAACATTTCATAGTAATTACCAGTCTGTGGAGCCTTTTCCTGGGAAGTACTCCTCTGAGGTTGCCATAATCGCCTTCCTCATCTTGGAGAAGTTTGAGGAGAAAGTTTAGAGGTTTAAGGAGCTTCTTGAGATCTCGTAAGAGGCTGAACTAAGACCCCAACTCGAGTGTCGTGACTCCTGAGGACTGGGTCTCAGGACCCTGTCACACTGTGGTCCAACAGGCAGAACAATTAGAGAGTTTCTTGAGGTTAAATCACAGAGAACATCTTGAGAAGTGAAAAGATTTAACTTGATTTTCTAAAAGGCTAATGCTCGGCTGGCAAAGCGAGGAGGCAGAACGATGGCCATCACGCCTCGCCACTACCTGGACTTCATTAATCATTACGCCAACCTGTTCCATGAGAAGCGAAGCGAGCTGGAGGAGCAGCAGATGCATTTGAACGTTGGGCTCAGAAAAATCAAGGAGACAGTCGACCAGGTACATCACAGGCGTAAGCTGCGTTTACTGGGAGTGCACTGGAGCGAGGACCCCTTCTGAGGTGATTTCTACATGTTTCTATTTTCCTAATGTGGTTTTTGTTCTTTAGGTAGAAGAGCTGCGTCGTGACTTGAGGATAAAGAGCCAAGAGCTGGAGGTAAAGAATGCGGCGGCCAACGACAAGCTGAAAAAGATGGTGAAAGACCAACAGGAGGCCGAAAAGAAAAAGGTGCTTCTTTTTATTTCAGAGCTGTGGCCTGTGTGGGCTGGGCGTTTCCAGCCTCTAATGAGAGAGTAGGAAGTTTAGTCTGAGATGCGTTTTAGGGTTTAACGGGTTAGTGGTGAGGTTTGTGTGTATGTGTTTGGGGTGGGGTGAGGAGTGTTTTAGGATTCAGTCAGCAAATTAACCAATGCCTAACCCGTAGCTAAACCGTCCTTCCTTTGTAGGTTATGAGCCAAGAAATTCAGGAACAGCTGCATAAGCAGCAGGAAGTAATTGCAGACAAACAAATGAGCGTCAAAGAAGATCTTGACAAGGTGGAGCCTGCTGTCATTGAGGCCCAGAATGGTATGTAAATACATCAGAGGCCTGGCTTTCTAGAAAGGATGCTCTCCCTACACATTACTGTAGAGTTTAGAGGACTGAACATGGGCTTCCCTCAAAGGTTGCAGTTGTGTCTGTTTCCAAAAGCTTTACGGGCATACCTTGTTTTATTGCACTTCACAAATATGGTCATGTGTTGCTTAACAACGGGGATACATTCTGAGAAATGCATCATTAGTTGATATCATCGATGTGTGAACCTACACAAACCTAGATGGTATAGCCTACTATACACCTAGGCTATATGGTACTTATCTTATGAGACCACCATCAGATATGCTGTCCGTTGTTGACCAAAATGTCATTGTGTGGCACATAACTGTATTGCATTTTTTACAAATTGAAAGTTTTTGGCAACCCTGCATCAAGCAAGTCTATCAGAGCCATTTTTCCAACAGCATTTGCTCACTTCATTTCTCTGTCACGTTTTCAGTGACACAATATTTCAAAGTTTTTCATTATTTCAGGGTTTTTCGTTATTATTATATTTGTTATGGTGCTCTGTGATCAGGGGTCTGATGTCACTACTGTAATTGTGTTTGGGTGCCACACTCCAGCCCCATACAGGACAATGGGTTTAATTGATACGTGTTGTGTTCTGACTGTGCCACCAAGTAGCTGTTCCCCGTCTCTGTCCCTCTCTGGGGCCTCCCTATTTTCTGAGACACAACGATATTGAAGTTAGGCCAATTAATAACCCTACAACGGCCTCTAAGTCTTCAAGTGAAAGGAAGAGTCGCCCATCTCTCACTTTATATCGAAAGATAGAGATGATTAGGCTCAGTGAGGAAAGCCTGTCAAAAGCCAAGAAAGGCCAAAAGCTGGGCCTCCTGTGTCGAGCAGTTAGCCAAGGTGTGGATGCAAAGGAAAAGTTCTTGAAGAAAATTAGAATTGCTACTCCTGTGAACAGAGGGATGATAAAAAGGCAAAATAGCCTTATTGCTGACGTGGAGAAAGTTTTGGTGGTCTAGATAGAAGATCAAACCAGCCACAACATTCCCTTAAGCCAAAGCCTACTCCAGAGCACGGCCCTAACTCTCTTCAATTCTGTGAACGTCTCCATAACATAGAAGTGCAAGGTGAAGCAGCAAGTGCTGATGTAGAAGCTGCAGCAAGTTATCCAGAAGATCTAGCTAAGATAACGAACAACAGTCTACACTAAACAACAGATTTTTTTTTTTTTTAATTTTTATTTATTTTTTTCCCCCAAAGCCCCAGTAGGTAGTTGTATGTCATAGCTGCACATCCTTCTAGTTGCTGTATGTGGGACGTGGCCTCAGCATGGCCAGAGAAGCGGTGCGTCGGTGCGCGCCCGGGATCCGAACCCCGGCCGCCAGCAGCGGAGCGCACGCACTTAACCGCTAAGCCACGGGGCCGGCCCCAACAACAGATTTTCATGTAGACAAAATAGCCTTCTATTGGAAGAAGATGCCATCTGGGACTTTCATAGCTAAAGAGAAGTCAGTGCCTGGCTTCAAAGCTTCAGAGGACAGGCTGACTCTGTTTTTAGGGGCTAATGCCGCTGGTGAAGCCCAGTGCTCATTTACCATTCTGAAAATGCTAGGGCCCTTGAGGATTATGCTAAGTCTCCTTTGCCTGTGCTCTGTAAGTGGAACAACAAAGCCTGGATGCCAGCACATCTGTTTGTAACATGGTTTACTGAGTATTTTAAACCCACTATTGAGACCTACTGCTCAAAAAACAAGATTCAAAATATTACTGCTCATTGACAAAGTGTCTGGTCGCTCAAGAGCTCTGATGGAGATGTATAATGAGATTTATGTTGTTTTCATGCCTACTAATAGAACATCCATTCTGCAGCCCATGGATCAAGGAGTTTTTTTGACATTCAAGGGTTTTTTGTGTGTGTGTGTGTGTGTGTGTGTGTGTGGTGAGGAAGATTAGCCTTGAGCTAACATCTGCCAATTCTCCTCTTTCTGCTGAGGAAGACTGGCCCTGGGCTAACATCCCTGCCCACCTTCCTCCACTTTATACGTGGGATGCCTGCCACAGCATGGCTTGACAGGCGGTGCATAGGTCTGCACCCGGGATTGGAACCTGCAAACCTCAGGCTGCCGAAGTGGAGCATGCAAACTTAACCACTACACCCCCAGGCCAGCCCCTAAAACATAACTTTTATACGCAGTGGGAAACCAAAGAATTCTTGTGACTAGCTTTATTGTGATACTTACTTTATTGTGCTGATCTGGAACCACACCCACAATATCTCTGAGGTGTGCCTGTATTGGTAAATATCTAAAGGCTTTTCTAAATGCTTGAGTGCCTTTATCTCTTAAAGCAAAGTTCCTCTAAAGCTAATCTGCTTTCACCATAGTGAAACTCTGCTCATAAGAGGAAGTTGACAAAATAAGCTATATGTCGATAGATGTTTTTTAAAAATCTGGTGATAATTACTTAAATATTCTATTTATAAATTCCTGACTTGAATTTCACCCAGAAATACTATGAAATGTCCAGTGTTGCCCTCCAGTGTAGTTATTTCTGATAGTGTTCTGGCCGTGGCCAATGATTACTAATTTAAGTATTGGTAGCAGTCATTTCTTATTCCTTTTCCACTGTGAAATGCTATAGAAGTAGGGATGTAACCTGTCACCCTATTTTAGTTGGCAATTTACATGGTAATTAAGAGTAGCGTTAACCCTGTGCTCCCTTCCTGCCCATTAGCATTTAATTTGTTTCAAATAACCTAATTATGTGTAGTTTTCACATCACACCACAAGATGAAGTAAAATGCACCATCCAAACTGTAGATTTTCATTCAGAGTTGGATTTAGATAAGAATTTAATTTAGCTCTCACTTGCTGAGTAATTACTTAAAAAGTGTTTTAATAAAACTTGAGCCAGGCCGGCCCCGTGGCTTAGCGGTTAAGTGCGCGCGCTCCGGTGCTGGCGGCCCGGGTTCGGATCCCGGGCGCGCACCGACGCACCACTTCTCCGGCCATGCTGAGGCCGTGTCCCACATACAGCAACTAGAAGGATGTGCAGCTGAGACATACAACTACCTACTGGGGCTTTGGGGGGAAAATAAATAAATAAATAAATAAAATCTTAAAAAAAAAAAAAAAAAACTTGAGCCTGGAAAACTGTACATTTCAGCTTGTGGAAGGCTTGGCCATTTTTTTTAGAACTGCTAATTCCATATCTTCACCCAGCCAGTCAGACAACTTCTAAATTGTGACAGGTTGAAAATGTCTGTTTAAATTACATAAAAGAAATGCTCAAGTAAATTTTTAAAAAATTTTTAATCTTTATGGAAGTAAAGGAATTAATGAGGATTTCTGAGACATTTTTAAAGGTCATATCCTGCTTTTTACGGGATGCTGCAGTTTGGGCTTAGTACAGTAAGAGCTTCAGAATTATTTGAAAGCTATTCTGGAGGGTTTTAAGGCAGAAAATCCTACATTCGCTTAGGTCTTCTGAGCAGCTGTCCCTTTTCTAATTGGAGTCGGTGTCTGTGGTTTGGGTCCCTGCTCACTGAGCTTGCTGTCTTCCTCCCACCCCCAACCCCCGCTGCTGCTGCTGCTGCTGCTGCGCAGCCGTGAAGTCGATCAAGAAGCAGCACCTGGTGGAGGTGCGCTCCATGGCCAACCCCCCTGCCGCCGTGAAGCTGGCGCTCGAGTCCATCTGTCTGCTGCTGGGCGAGAGCACCACCGACTGGAAGCAGATCCGCTCCATCATCATGCGGGAGAACTTCATCCCCACCATCGTGAACTTCTCTGCAGAGGAGATCAGGTGAGCGCTGCCGAGAAGGGAGAGGCATTGTTGAGGAGGGGAGAAGTTTTCCTGTTTTCTCATGGCCTTGTCATCTCTGACATGTCGTATGCCAGAAGGCAGTGTCCGTTCTGTTAGTCACACGGATGTCTTTCTAGGCCATTGCCACTCAAAGAAGTAGTCAGATTTCTTTCTTTCTTTTTTGTTTTTGGTGAGGAAGATCAGCCCTGAGCTAACATCCATGCCAATCCTCCTCTTTTTTTGCTCAGGAGACCAGCCCTGAGCTAACATCTATTGCCAATCCTCCTCCTTTTTTTTTTCCCCTTTTTCTCCCCAAAGCCCCAGTAGATAGTTGTATGTCATAGTTGCATATCCTTCTAGTTGCTGTATGTGGGACGCCGCCTCAGCATGGCCAGACAAGCGGTGTGTTGGTGCACGCCCGGGATCCGAATCTGGGCCACCAGTAGTGAAGTGCACGCACCTAACCGCTAAGTCACGGGGCCGGCCCCAGAAGTAGTCAGATTTCTTCCCCACATTCCTGGCAGTAGTGTTCTGATCCCTTAACCCCGGCAAGCTGAATCCCGTTCTGTCCCCACAGCCAGCTGTGAGTTCTCTGAGGACGCAGCCCCTTGCTGCAACAGAGCTGGCCCTGGAGTCTCTCTCCTGTCAGGAGGGGGCGAGGGGCGGGAAGGTCAGAGTCCTTCTCAGCAGAGTGTCCACTGTCACCTAGAACGAGGGTCGGTCTGGCTCGTCCTCAGAAGTCACTGGGGCGACACATGGGACTGGCCTTTACACGTTGACTTTCTAACACTCTTCTCTACTTTTGCCCTACATGTGCTCAGAGATGCAGTTTCTCTTTTGCAGTGATGCCATAAGGGAGAAGATGAAGAAAAACTACATGTCCAATCCAAGCTACAATTATGAAATTGTAAACAGGGCTTCCCTGGCCTGCGGCCCTATGGTCAAATGGGCAATCGCACAGGTAATTAGCCAGCTGGGAGCTCCCACTGAGAGGTGACCTCTCGTCCAGGCCTCTTAAACAACAGCTACCCGTTTGCCCTCCTCAGCTTAACTATGCAGACATGTTAAAGCGAGTGGAGCCTCTGCGCAATGAGCTGCAGAAGCTGGAGGATGACGCCAAGGACAACCAGCAGAAGGCCAACGAGGTGGAGCAGATGATCCGGGATCTGGAAGCCAGCATCGCCCGCTACAAGGAGGAGTACGCCGTCCTGATCTCGGAGGCCCAGGCCATCAAAGCGGACCTGGCCGCTGTCGAAGCAAAAGTAAGATCGTCATCAGGCATCTGCAGTCTTTCTGCTGACTCCCCTGGAATTCTCTCTTTCAGCGTTGTTTAATAGGAGGTGCTGGCCTCATGTGGTGGAAGCCAAGATTAACACACGTTAACATGTGCTGCACGTACCATGTTCATGTCAGCTAATTCGCTCTTTAATGTCTGAGAGGGTCCTGATGATTCTTCCTGTGTTTACTTAGTGGCATTAATTAGGATAGATAGAAACCAGCTGGGCAGTTTAAAGCCAGTGAACCCCCTGCCCCCTCAGCCCGCTCCAAACCTGTTTGCTCTCCCACCTTGACTTCCTAAGTGGCGTCCCTGAGGGCCTCCTTGTCAGGGTCTCCCATCCGCTGCTGTCTCCATCACTCGTGCCCGCACTCCTCTTGAATCCTCAAAATACTCCCTTATCTCCTGCCACCAGTGTCTCTTCCCTCCAGGCCAACCCTCAACTGGCTGTTCCTTCCACCTCCGAGGCCCTTCTTGCTCCCGTCTCTGCTCCTGCGCGAGTCTCCAGGCTGACACTTAATTCTCTAACTCGTCCCACTGATTCGCCCTGATTAGATGCTAAGACCTGTGTCGTCATCAGTTGTATGTGACCTGGGTCCCGTCTGCTTTGGGACTGTGAACAGCCTCAGCGTGTTCCTATTCCTAGCCCACCCAAAACCCTGCGCACCATGTGGAGGAGCAGGTTTGCACTTTTCAGTAAAATCTTGTTTTATTTTCCTTTTAGGTAAACCGGAGCACTGCTCTTCTAAAGAGTTTGTCGGCTGAGCGTGAACGATGGGAAAAAACAAGTGAAACTTTCAAAAACCAGATGTCCACCATCGCTGGGGACTGTCTCTTGTCAGCTGCCTTTATTGCTTACGCGGGTTATTTTGACCAGCAGATGCGTCAGAACTTGTTTACCACCTGGTCCCATCACTTGCAGCAAGCCAACATCCAGGTAACAACCCGTAGGGAATTTCAAAAGATGTGTCAGGTGGGAGCCACGTTGATGGTCAGTGAACTTACAGTCTTCACTTGAGAACTGTACCCAGCCGTAGTTTTGAAGAAGAGGGAGATAACCGCCCTCCCCTTTTCAGTTCCGCACAGATATTGCAAGGACGGAGTACCTTTCCAACGCTGATGAGCGTCTTCGCTGGCAAGCCAGCTCCTTACCTGCAGATGACTTGTGCACAGAGAACGCCATCATGCTGAAACGCTTCAACAGGTGTGTGCTTATTTAAACACAAAAAGAGGGCAAATTAGAAGTTTTTATGTGCAGTGATCTCATTTCAGTTTTTTTTCAAAACACCTTTGTTTGACGAGATGAATAGAAAATTGGGAGCGGGCATGTAGTGCTGACAGGCTGAGTGCTCACCACTGATGGTGGGGTGTGCACGATTCTTTTAGTCTTACATCTTGACTGAATTGTTCTGCAGTGAATGTTTTTTGTGTAACCTTTTGAAATTGATAGACAAGGTTGTGTGTTAGGGTGGACGTTAAAACAGATTCTCTCTTAAAATACTGTAAGAACTGAAAATGTTTAGCTAGAAGTAGAGTTAAAGGGGAAATTGTTACCAGTTTTTCAGTTTAAGAAGGCCAGAGTTGGGGCCGGCCCGGTGGCGTAGTAGTTAAGTTTGCATGCTCCGCTTTGGCGGCCCGGGGTTCGCAGGTTCAGATCCCAGGCGCAGACCTATGCACCACTCACCAAGCTGTGCTGTGGCAGCGCCCCATGTACAAAATAGAGGAAGATGGGCACAGATGTTAGCTCAGGGCCACTCTTCCTCAAGCAAAAGGAGGAAGATTGGCAATGGATATTAGCTCATGGCCAATCTTCCTCACTGAAAAATAAAAAAAGGCCAGAGTAAGAAATGGAATGTGACTGCTCTGATGGTAGGTTAGACACTGCAGTTCGAGGGGCGTCTTCAGGACTGACCCCACATAAGGGTCACCTGCATCTCTAAGGCTTGACCTCCTCTGTGACAGCTCTTAAACCCCAACACCCTTCGTGTTTTCTTTTTTAAAAAACTTATTCCCAGATTTCTTTTTAACCTCATCTAAACATCTTGAAACCTTTGAGCCCTTGCTGTATGCCACTGTCCCTGGGACACAAAGATGATGAAGCCTCCTCCAGATGTCATTTGATTTCACGAGCAGCCTCAGGTCCCAGGAGGTGTCTCACCAGATGGTGCTGATGAGAATATTGACCCATGGGTACAGTCTGTGTGCCCAGCTGGATTTGACTGAATGAAAAGTATACCCACTTGTAAGTGTTTATTCAGCAGTAGCCTGGCACACATGAAGAATGACAAGTCTAAAAATATTCATGAGAACTGAGTGTATCCTCGGAGGTGACTGGGGGCACTACAGATGCTCCTGATTGCCGTTCGTCTCCACAGTGGGAAACTGGGCTGTCCCTACAGCCCAGGCCATTCATATGGAGGCCGTGTACAAAGGCGGCTCCAACAGACAGACAGTGAGTGAGAAGAGCAGGTGCCAGGCGAGGGTGGTGTGCTCCCCCGTGAACACTCATGCCACGCACACACGTGTCTATAAACGCCTGAACTTTCTCTGTAAAGAAACTTATGACAGTAGTCATCTGGGGAGGGATATTTGGTGACCAAAGAATGGGGGTGGGGGGGTTCTTCTCACCATATGCCCTTTCATCGCTTCTGAAGTTTGTACAAATGTGTGTGTTACCTGTTGTTAACATTTGTTTAATTTGTGTGTGACCACCATCCCCCCAAATCACTTTAGCTTTTTGTGCCTCAGTTTCCTCATCTGTAAAACAGACATGATAACAGTACCTATGTCATAGGGTTATTGTGAGAATTAAATGCAGTGGTGTCTGTGATTTGCCAGGGTCGTGGCAATTTAAACTCTTTATAACTGTTAGCTCTTGGTGCTGCTGCAGCATCCGTGTTAATACCCACTTTCTAGGAGGTGACTGTCTAGAAGGGAGTAAATAATACACAGAACAACAGTTCTAGCATAGTGTGCTTGGCATTTGGGGAAAAGCACATGCAGGATGCTGAGAGAGATCCTGTGTCCCAGAGAGAGAAGTTTTAACTATGGCCCTAACTTAAATAAAAACCTATGGCCCTGTCTGTGACGTAGTTACTCCTCATTACAGTAGTTCTTCAGAAAAAAGATGATCTGTGTTAGCCTTAAGCATTTGTCACATTGGTTTCTGTTGGTGAATCTGGAAACCGCGCTTGAATGGTGGGGCCGACCTTTCCGCCGTCATCCGGGGCTCTGCCTACCACGTGGTTGTTCTTGCCGTTGGTTTCTTTACCCTGCTCTTCTCTTGCCCGCCCTCAGGTACCCACTGATCATTGACCCCTCTGGACAGGCCACAGAATTCATCATGAATGAGTACAAGGACCGTAAGATCACGAGGACCAGCTTCTTGGATGACGCCTTCAGAAAGAACTTGGAGAGCGCACTGAGATTTGGGAACCCCCTTCTGGTCCAGGTGTGTAGACATCTGAATCCTTCAGATCCTGCTTCTGAGATGGGATTCCTTTTAGGGCTACGTTGAGTTTTTATCAAACACAGTTGATGTGAAATAAAAGTAAATTACATAATACAGTGATAATTTTGGAACTTAAGACTTCATTTGATATCAAAGCAAGGATAAAGCTTTGAGATTGCTCTATAAAAAATAAATCCAACAAAAGCAGTGTTTGCACTTAAAATTCCACTTAGAGTGTCTAGATCAACACTGTCCACTGGAACTTTCTGCAGTGATAGGAATGTTCTGTAATCTGTGCTGTCCACTATGGTAGCCACAGCTGTGGCTGTTGAGTACTTCATGTGGCTAATGTGACTAAGGAACTGAAATTTTGATTTTAATTAACCTAAGTAGCCACGTGTGCCTAGCGGCTGCCACATTGAACAGTGCGGGTCTAAATGGCTAGGTGGCTTCTGGGAAGGTGTATTTATCCGGAGTAGGAAGTCAATGTCAATACACCATTTTTTGGATGAAAATAAACATTTATAAAAGTCTAACCATCAAAATTCTTATATATATACACATATATAGGACGTGGAAAGCTACGATCCAGTTTTGAATCCAGTACTGAACCGTGAAGTTCGGCGAACGGGGGGGAGAGTGCTGATCACCCTCGGTGACCAGGACATAGACCTGTCGCCATCATTTGTCATCTTCCTGTCCACCCGAGACCCAACTGTAAGGAAAGAGGCACTTGATGTGTGAAAATGTGGCCGTGTTGGGGTTGCCGCTGAAGTGACAAAACAGACTGTTCTGTTACCCTTTTGACAGGTGGAGTTCCCACCAGATCTGTGTTCCCGGGTTACTTTTGTCAACTTCACAGTCACCCGAAGCAGTTTACAGAGCCAGTGTCTAAATGAAGTACTCAAAGCAGAGAGACCTGATGTGGATGAAAAACGCTCCGATCTTCTCAAACTTCAAGGTATGTTTTAGATTTTTGGTGCAGGTTAGGAGACTGAACTTTTTTTTTTACATCAAGTATGTGTATATATATATATATATATATATATATATATATTTTTTTTTTTTTTTTTTGTGAGGAAGATCAGCTCTGTTAACATCTGCCAACCCTCCTCTTTTTTTTTTTTTATTGATATTTTAATAGTTTTTAACATTGTGAAATTTTGGGTTGTACATTTTTGTTTGTCCATCACCATATATATGTCTCCCTTCACCCCTTGTGCCCACCCCCCACCCCCATTGCCCCTGGTAACCACAATACAGTTTAGGAGACTGAACTTTTAAGGGACTAGAATGTTCCAGGTTTATGTCAAGCACTTCAGAGTTTTCCGTTTGAAAGAATGTGAGTACTGTGGCAAACTCTGGATGTTTGATCGTTTAAGGGGAATTTCAGCTCCGTTTACGTCAGCTAGAAAAATCTCTGCTGCAAGCTCTGAACGAAGTGAAAGGACGCATTTTGGATGACGACACAATCATAACGACTCTGGAGAACCTCAAGAGAGAGGCCGCCGAGGTGACAAGAAAAGTGGAGGAGACGGACATTGTGATGCAGGAGGTGGAGACTGTGTCCCAGCAGTACCTGCCACTCTCCACCGCTTGCAGCAGCATTTACTTCACCATGGAGTCTCTGAAACAGGTGACTCGGGGGCCACGCAGCCGGGCCGAGGCGCGCTGCGCCGTGGGCCTTGACAGTGTCTAATGGTCGTCTGGTGCTCGCTTTCAGATACACTTCTTGTACCAGTACTCCCTCCAGTTTTTCCTGGACATTTATCACAACGTCTTATATGAGAACCCAAACCTGAAGGGCATCACCGACCACACGCAGCGCCTCTCCATCATAACCAAGGATCTCTTCCAGGTACTGGGCGTACTGCTCAGCTGTTTCTGGAAGGGCAGATTCGGAGGGAGTTCTTTGGGAACAGCAGTGTGTCCTGCTTTTGTCCCCAGGTGGCATTTAACCGGGTGGCTAGAGGCATGCTGCATCAGGACCACATCACCTTTGCCATGCTGCTGGCGAGAATCAAACTGAAGGGCACCATTGGGTAAGGCCCTGCCCCGCCTAACGTCCATCCTAGAACATCGTCTTTTTGTAGGTTGCCTACTACCGTTTTACGATAGGATAGATTCTTTTTTTCTTTAAGCCATTGTTTCTCTTTTCGTGATGGTAGAAATGAATCTAAGAGGCCCTAGCTAATCTGTTGCCCCTTTCCCAGAGAGCCCACCTACGATGCCGAATTCCAGCACTTCTTGAGAGGGAAGGAGATCGTGCTGAGTGCTGGTTCAACGCCCAAGATCCAGGGCCTGACTGTCGAGCAGGCCGAAGCGGTTGTGAGGTTGAGCTGTCTCCCTGCGTTTAAAGATCTGATTGCAAAGATTCAGGCTGATGAGGTAAGTTTTCTTCTCAACACTCCCAGTGAAAAAAAAAGTCTCGGCCTTTTCCCAGGAGACTGGCAATAAGGAATGTGTGTGTGGTGTAAAACCCAGAATGTTGTGTTGGTGCACCCTCACATCAGACAGCTGATGCGTCAGTCTCCACCTCTCTGCCCACGAAGTTGGGCTCTGCTCCGTGCTGATGCTTCCGCTATTGTCTCCACAGCAATTTGGCATCTGGCTGGACAGCAGCTCCCCAGAGCAGACGGTGCCCTACCTCTGGAGTGAAGAGTCCCCTGCAAGTAAGCCCACCTCAGGGCTCCCCTGTCGTTTTCATTCTGGACCCATATGTAAAGTTGGGTTTTGCTGGTTCAATGAAGGGATGCTTCCAAGAAATAAAAAGTCACAGATTCCTGAGAAAGTATTTCAGTGTTAAAACTTTAGGAGTTGGCTTAGAAGTGGGAGAGCAAAGAATTCCTAATTCCTGTTCCAACTCATGCTTAAAGACCAAAAGAGAGAGAGGAGGGAAGGCCCTTGCCCAACATTAGGGGGAATTGGCTGTTTTTGAGTGTGTTACACGAGGCCCTCGGATAGCCAGGCTCCTAGAGGAAGAAGAGGGTGGTCTCCAGCTGCCAGTCAACAGTGGTGGGGCCGGTGATTACTGTGATCTTCTTCAGACGTTTCTGAGAACCGTCAAGTGTTCTACCTGCAGATTCCCGGTATTAGTGGAATCATTTAAAATCAGTAATTGCCGCAGTACCCATGAAGAGACCCAAGCGGTGGGTGAGGTCATAGATGTGTCCAGAGGGCTCATGAAGACACAGAAGGGGGCGGCAGTTGTCCTGGGGACAGAGAATCAGAGGAGGTAGTGTGATTTCTGAGTGTCACACGTTTGAGCTGAGTCTTGGACACTGTTTGCTGAGTGGAGGCTTGTAACAAGAACAGTCCAGGCGGGGGGATGTCTCGAAGCCTGTGCTGTCACCAAACCCCAGCCCTTCACTCGCCTCATTTCAGCACCCATCGGGCAAGCCATCCACCGCCTGCTCTTGATTCAGGCTTTCCGCCCCGACCGCCTGCTGGCCATGGCCCACATGTTTGTTTCCACAAACCTCGGGGAGTCCTTCATGTCCATCATGGAGCAGCCACTCGACCTGACCCACATTGTGGACACAGAGGTACAGCTCTGGCCCCCTGCAGACTCAAGTACGTCTCATCTGCTCTGACTCCTAGCTGTAGTCTCCTCCCAAGGCTAAGCGCCCGCTGTAGCCTCTAAACCTGCCCCCTTCACAGGCCCCACCCACAGAGCTCTCTCACTTAACAAGCACACAGTCTGGTGGGATGCTAACTTAATTCCATGTCCTCATCTGCAGGTAAAGCCAAATACTCCTGTCCTCATGTGCTCTGTGCCTGGTTATGATGCCAGTGGGCATGTTGAAGACCTTGCAGCTGAACAGAACACACAGATCACTTCGATTGCAATTGGTAAGGGTGCTTGATCAATTTCACGGGCTGAAGCCCCACAGAATTCATGGTGGGCGTTGGAGTCCAACTCTGCCATGCTGACACGAAGCTTTCTGACACCAGGCTCGGCAGAAGGCTTCAACCAAGCAGATAAGGCAATAAACACAGCCGTGAAGTCAGGCAGGTAGGCCTGTTTGTTGTGTTTCAGAAAGCCTTGGTCCCCAAAATTGAGACAGGAAACGTGAAGTGCCACTGTGGCTTTCTCTTTGCCTGAGCAGGTGGGTGATGCTGAAGAACGTCCACCTGGCTCCCGGGTGGCTGATGCAGCTGGAGAAGAAGTTGCACTCTCTGCAGCCACACGCTTGCTTCAGACTCTTCCTTACCATGGAGATCAACCCCAAGGTGGGTGGTTCAAGGGTGTGGGGCGTTGATTTTGGATGCTGGTTTGACGTCTTTCTGTTCAGATTGTGTGTGTGGTTGAGCTGAAGCACACGTGGAACAGGAGTGGTGACGGGAGCCGTGTCTTCTTCAGGTGCCTGTGAATCTGCTCCGAGCAGGCCGCATCTTCGTGTTTGAGCCGCCTCCAGGGGTGAAGGCCAACATGCTGAGGACGTTCAGCAGCATCCCTGTCTCGCGGATATGCAAGGTAAAGACGGTGGTCTCTGTATAAGCCCAAGAGGTGGGGTCCCGTCACTGAGTTCAGAGGCGGGTCTCCATGCTTCCCAGCAACACAGAATGGCTAATGGTACAGGTAATTGTACTTCTTAACTGCAGCACACGTTCCCCCGTGAGCGGTTTGAAAGGTACTCTACACGGTCTTCTGTCACAGGGCTGTGACGGTTAGGCTCCTGGGTGAGCAGACACGCCTGTGGGGAAGCTCTTGCCAGAACCCGGATTTGTACCCCAGAGTAGGCATCTGGGAATCCTCCTCTCCCGAGCATGGGCCACCCTGAGGCCGAGCAGTGCTCTCCTGGGTGCCAAAGACTGAGGCTCGTGGACAGGAGGAAGGGGAATCTTATTTTATTTTGTGCCATAATCCACCTTTCCTGACATTTCTAGAAAACTTGTCTTCTCCTAAATAATTTATCTCAACATTGTCATTGAATCACATCTTTATTAATAGAAAATTTGGCATACTTTTTGCCTAGCAACAATATTTGTATTAATTTGCTGCATAGTAGGCCCTGGTCTTACTCAGGTCAGGGTGGTTCCAGTGTTAGTGCATGGAAAGCTCTTTTTAAAGCTCTAATTCTGACAGGATCTGCACTATTTTCTTAGCTAGAAAGGGGCACTGCTTTCTGGTGATTCTGTCCTTGGTAACTTTCCCGATGTAGTCTCCCAACGAGCGTGCTCGCTTGTACTTCCTGCTGGCCTGGTTCCATGCCATCATCCAGGAACGCTTACGATACGCACCCCTGGGGTGGTCAAAGAAGTATGAGTTTGGGGAATCTGACCTGCGGTCAGCCTGCGACACGGTGGACACGTGGCTGGACGACACAGCAAAGGCAAGTGTGGGCTGGGCCGTGTCAGAGATGGGGAAACACCTAGAAACATCCCTGGTTATGGTACAAGGTGATGTGCCCAGCTGTACATACACAGCAGACAGCGAGTCTCATCTATTTGATGTGGGTGAAGGAAAGGAACCCCACAAGGTGGAGAGCCTGAGTGTGCTGATGCCCCCTCCAACCTGCACAAACGTAACCAGCCTGTCCTCACCCAGGGGAGACAGAACATCTCACCAGATAAGATCCCGTGGTCGGCACTGAAGACCTTGATGGCCCAGTCCATCTATGGCGGGCGTGTGGACAATGAATTTGACCAGCGTCTGCTCAACACTTTCCTGGAGCGTCTGTTCACGACGAAGAGTTTCGACAGTGAATTTAAACTGGCTTGCAAGGTCGACGGGCATAAAGACATTCAGATGCCAGATGGCATCAGGTATGAGCCTGCCTCCCATGACCGAGATGGTCAAGGCACCAGGCAGTTTCTGGTGTCACACGTAACAGCATTTCCCAATGTGCTGGTTTTCCAGGCGAGAGGAGTTTGTGCAGTGGGTGGAGCTGCTCCCTGACACCCAGACGCCCTCCTGGCTGGGCCTGCCCAACAACGCCGAGCGAGTCCTCCTCACCACCCAGGGTGGGTACCCCACTCGCCCGGTCCTCCGCCTCTGCATTTGCTAGGCCATTTTCCTCTCCCTTTTGTGGCTTAGTCTGGCCTCAACTTCCCCCTCCCTCCAACCACCAACCCCCCGCCCCGTTCCCGTTACTAGCTGCTCCTAACTCGCCCCCAGGGGAGGCAAAGAGAACAGTCGGCTCCAGCGGGGGTTTCTGCAGTATAGGCTGCGTTCTGGGCAAGAGACTTGATAGTTACGTCAGTGAGGTCTGGAAGTTGCATTTAGGATTTCATCTTACATTGAGAAATAATTTAATTTTTTCTTCTTTAAAAAGTTGAAAAGTATTTGGTATTAAGTGATGTTTTAAAAACATTAGTCTCTTTACTGGAATACATTTTTTTTTTAGAACTTGTTGCTTTTTACTTACAACATGTTTTTTTCTTTGAGACTCTTGAAGGTATCATCTAATCCAGTGTTTCTCAAAGTGTGGTCCCCAGTTCCTCACCTGGAACTTCGTACAAATGCAGATTCTCAGGCCCCGCCCACACCTCCTTAATCAGAACTGGGGGTGCCGGGGGCCCTCCCGCTGGCTGATACACATGCGAGTGTGAGAACTGCTGGTCTAACGAGACTTCTCTTTATGGGACACAGGCCCAGAAAGGACTAGCGAGTGGCCCAAACTCTCGCCACTAGTTGATAGGACAGAACCAGACGATTCGTTTCAGGCTGTCTCTTCAGCTCTGTAACGAGAACCACTTCTTAACGGGGCTTGCTTTCTGCCTGTGGACAGCCTTGGATGCTGCCAGATCCTGCCTCCCACCGTGAGGTGGCAGTAGCCCCTAGGCGACCAGAATGAACGTCGGGCTGGTCCACAGTTGAGAGTTTGAGGCCTGGATGCTAGGCACGTTTCGGAGGGTTGGGTAGGAGCACTCTCTTGTACAAGA
Organism: Diceros bicornis minor; assembly: GCF_020826845.1. Taxonomy (NCBI): domain Eukaryota; kingdom Metazoa; phylum Chordata; class Mammalia; order Perissodactyla; family Rhinocerotidae; genus Diceros; species Diceros bicornis. The sequence continues at coordinate 46,891,997 of NC_080763.1, forward strand.
GTGTGTACTGAGACCGTTTAGAGTATTAATCAGCACTTGGGGTCGACTGCTGTGACTCAACCTGGCCTTTGTGACAGGGGAGTGTTTGCAGGATTTGTCACTCACTGCCCTCTAATAGCTGCTGGGTCCCTGTGAATGCCCCCTCGATACTACAGTGACTGCTCTCTGGGCAGCACTGAGGGCCTGGGGCTAACAGGTTGCCCCAGGTCTGAGCCCACGGGGGCCTGTCTGCAGGAGAGCTGAGCCCCGTCTCTCCGTCCAGCCTCCAGGCGGCAGCGCTGCTCTGTACTGGACTTTCAGCACTCCACTAGCGGGTAAGGGACAAGGACAGGGTGAGATCAGGCACACCAAGGCTTACACAGAATGGGGACAGGTGTTTGAGGGGGCAGGTGGTCGTGGGTGGAGTCTGGAGCACACGGGAGGCTGCTGTGTCCCTCAGTGTAGTCCCAGTGGAAGTGGTCCCACGTTACCAGCAGAGATGGCTCCCCGCCTGGGGCCTGGTATACCCCAGCCCCTCCCTCATGACCCCTCTCTGGCCTGCACCAGGCTCCACGGTGAACGTAAGAGTCTTGGAGCAGCCTCACTCTTGTCTGCACTAAGGCTGCTGCTGCAGGCCCAGCAGTCATGACTGACCTGGTAGCAGTTTTTCTTCTGTTTTTCCCTCCTCGTCTTTCTGGCCAGGCCATTTTCTGTGCTGTAGACACATGTACTCCTTGGTACCTTGTGGGTAGACTCATTATGTGGCCTTTACATTCAAGCCCTTTTTCCCTCTGATCTTCTGCCCACCCCCTCCCTCCATCTGCCGCTGGTGGGACTGCGGCCCAGGCGTGGACATGATCAGTAAAATGCTGAAGATGCAGATGCTGGAAGACGAGGACGACCTGGCCTACGCGGAAGCTGAGAAGAAGACGAGGACAGACTCCACGTCCGATGGGCGCCCCGCCTGGATGAGGACGCTGCACACCACTGCCTCCAACTGGCTGCACCTCATCCCCCCGACGCTCAGCCATCTCAAACGGACAGTGGAGAACATCAAGGTGGCCAGGGTGGGGCGCAGGCGGGGCCATCTGCAGTGTCCATGGGCTCCGGATGGTCCTAGAAAGTTCAGCTGGGCAGACAGGCCGTACTTAGTGTTGTCTCAGAGCAGGCACATGTCTGAGCCCAGGCTCAGGCAAGAGGGGTTGACCCTCGTTCAACTGGCCAGAAAAACCCTAGCAGGCCATCCGTCTTCCTTGAGCTAGGTAAATGACTCTCCAAGAGGAAGTGGCAGCTGCCGTTCTTCCTCTTTAGAGAATTGTCCAGAGCTGCTGGGTCAGGCAGGGGCTACAACAGGGTTCCGTCAGCTTTGTACGAGGTTTAGTCCCAGATGGTGCTCAGGTGAAGCTGTGAGTCACCTGGACCAGGTTGTGGATTCTGGGGCTCCCCAGGTTGACTGTCTTGTCTGTCTGTCTGATGCTCTTTTCTGCTGCAGAAGGCACCTCGTCCTAGACTCTCTTCCCTTCACTCTGGCCTTCTCTTCTCTTTGAACAATTTCAGGATCCTTTGTTCAGATTCTTTGAGAGAGAGGTGAAGATGGGAGCTAAGTTACTTCAGGATGTGCGCCAGGATCTTGCTGATGTCGTTCAAGTGTGTGAAGGAAAGAAGAAACAGACCAACTACCTGCGTACACTTATCAATGAGCTGGTGAAAGGTGTGCCTTCAGTGGGACTGAATTTGAGGTGTTGGTCCTCTCACGTGTGCCTGCGAGCTCAGCCCCCCCCCCCCCCCCCCCCCCGCCTCACCCACCGCAGCTGTGTCTCCCTCGCTGCGCTTAGCGCAGGACGTGCTTGGGGCCCACGGCCGCAGTTCTTCAGAGTGTTGACAGGTCTCAGGCCAGGCCTCACTCACATTTCCTTCTGCAGACTTGCCTCTGAGAGCAGCTCGGTGCCCTTACCTGGGGGGCAGGCCTAGAAGTGCCCAAGGACTTGTTTTTCTCATATGCTGGTTCACTGAACATTTACTAAAATCTTTATACAGCTTCTACAATTTTGAGGGGGTGGGGGAGCAGGACCAAGGAAAAATGGGGGGCTTGGGTCCAAAGGCACAAGGGGCCCCCAGGTGTCTCCCGTGGGCCCCGAGAGCCTGAATTGCTGGTGACGCTGAGCCAGTTGTGTGACGGGAGTTTGTGGCTGTGGTGTCCCTGGGGAGTGACTTTGGCCCCCCAGGCACACCCCGGTCAGTTACACGGGACTGAGCACAGAGCAGATGCAGAGGTGATGGCGGGCCGTCCAGGGCACGTGAGGTGCAGGCGGGGAAGGTGGGCAGGGCTAGCAGGTGTGGGCACAGCTGGAGACGCAAGTGAGCACGAACAGATTCGCCCCATCTGTGGGGGGATCGCGGGAACTGACGCCGCCTGGGGTCTCCTGGCTTGCAGGGATCTTGCCTCGGAGCTGGTCCCACTACACAGTGCCCGCCGGCATGACCGTCATCCAGTGGGTGTCTGACTTCAGCGAGAGGATAAAACAGCTCCAGAACATCTCCCTGGCAGCTGCGTCTGGCGGCGCCAAGGAGCTAAAGGTGAAGGACGCTCCTGGGAAGCCTGGGGGGGTGGGGGGCAGCTGTCCTGGGCTTGGGATCAGCAGCACCCGGGCAGCCCGAGGGACGAGCAGAGGCCCAGGTCGGACCCGAGAGAGTGAGTGGGCTCACTTCTCAGCTGGGGCTGTCTCTTCCCACAGAACATCCACGTGTGCCTGGGCGGCCTGTTTGTGCCCGAGGCCTACATCACCGCCACCAGGCAGTACGTGGCCCAGGCCAACAGCTGGTCTCTGGAGGAGCTCTGCCTGGAAGTCAACGTCACCACCTCCCAGAGTGCCACCCTCGATGCCTGCAGCTTTGGGGTCACGGGTGAGTTGGGGTCACAGAATATGCAGACTCAGCCAGCACACCTTCTCAGGTGCCTGGGTCCTCAAAAGTGGTTCCTAAACAAATGTTGAAGGTGGGTAGATGGCGGCAAGTTAGAGCTATGCACTTTGTCAGCCCCGAGATCCCCGGGACCGATGGATTGGCGTAGTGGTTGTTTCCACTTGAGATGGGTTTTGACTTCTTCCTCCCAGGTTTGAAGCTCCAGGGGGCCACGTGCAATAACAACAAGCTCTCGCTCTCCAATGCCATCTCCACGGTCCTTCCCCTAACACAGCTGCGCTGGGTCAAGCAGACGAATGCGGAGAAAAAGGCTAACGTGGTAAGTGGCTCCTTCTGTCCTCCGTCCTCCGGGTGCGCTCAGCTTGAAGCGCTCGATCACCGAGGCCGCCTGCAATGTCTCTGGGCAGTCTGCTCACCTGTCCTGAGTCCACAGTGAGCCCTGCCCTCTCCTGCAGGTGACCTTACCCGTCTACCTGAACTTCACCCGGGCAGACCTCATCTTCACCGTGGACTTTGAAATCGCCACCAAGGAAGACCCTCGCAGCTTCTACGAGCGCGGCGTGGCAGTCCTCTGCACCGAGTGAACCTACAATTTTCTAGCACCCCTTTCTGTAATAGTAAAATTCAATATTTAACATGTATTCATTATTAAAATGTTCGGAAGGTATGGACTTGTCAAAGGAAAGTCGCTGGTCTGAGGTTGGAGAACACTGAAGGATGGCTGACGGTGGCAGAGGTGGAGATGGAAGGCTGCACGCACGTGTTTTTAGAGGGTCGCTAGTGTGGCTGTTTTATGAAATAAAACACTAAGCATGAGCTGGCTCCCGCCTCTTCTGTCTCGGCTCTCTTGAGTGCCTCGGGCACCTGTGAGCGCCGCTCCACCCCAAAGCAGCCACGGTTCTTGAGTTAAGATCCTGGCAACCCCGTCATGGACTCAGAACCAGCCAGTGCTCCTAGGAAAGCTCTGGTCCATCCTGGATCATAATCGACACCTCCTGAGGCCAGACCAACTGGGGGGACGTGGCACCTGGACTTGGCCTGCAACCCCTCGTGGTGGAGCCTGGCACAGAGACCCTGGGTCACAGGTTGATGCCCTCGTCCGGCTCTGCCACCTGCCCCGTCCCCTCCTGGCAAGTTCATTCCCACAGATCTGAGGTAGTGGAACGCAGAGGCAGTCTGGCTTGGCTGACTGCTTGCTGCTTATGTGGAAGTGATGGGTGTGGTCTCCCTGTGAAAACAGGTGTCTGGCCTTTCAGTGCCTTGTGGTGATCAGCCCAGGCGTTCACACAGGCCCTGTGATCAAAACCTGTCCATCCTGCTGTGGGTGGCCCATGCCCCATGTCCCGCCCACCAGCGACTGATGGTGTGAGTCAGCCTGACTGGACGTGGGAGCTCTACCCCCCCCCACCCGACCTCCAGGGCGTTTGTGAGCTGCCAGGCTCCAGACGTCTGCAGGGCCTAAGCGCTAGAGTCAGAGCCGCCTCCCTACCCAGTTCTGGAACATTCCATCAGGGATCCCTAGGTGGCTTGATTGCAGTGCAAGGCTGTATTCAATTGAAAATCAGGGCCCATTTTAAATGTTTTTCTCTGAACCAATAAATAAGGATTCTGGGCATTTCTACAGTGGGAGTGCTGAACAGCACTGCAGGCTCTACCCTGAGATAGAGCTGGGGACAGGCCCTGGTAATGACCAGGAGAGCCCACGAAAGGCCACGTGGATGCGTGTTCCCGCCTGACCATTCCTTGCTCGCCCCGTTTCCAGGTGAGGGTCCAGAGCACAGAGGCTAAGGTGGCACCAAGTGAGAATTCTGGAGCCCAAGAGAAGGAAGGCGGTCCTGTGAACCCTAAAGGCCCCAGTGGAGGGAGTGCCAAGTAAGCTCCGGGAACACGTCAGGGGAGCCAACTCCAGCCCGAAGGGCAAGGGCCCAGCTACAGACGCCACTGAGACACTGTCCACCCCCTTCCGCCTGGGGGACGGGGGCAGGTCACTGCACGTTCAGGACTGATGCTCCCCTGGTCCAGGGCTTCCGTGTGGACCCCACGGGGTTCAGACTTGCTACCTCACTCCTGACGCCCACGGGGCGGCGCCCGGGACTAGAGCCCCCTGGAGTCTCACCCCGCCCCCGCCTCCACACTGAGCTCAGTCCATGGGGCCTGAGGGGAACACCCCCCCCCCCCCCGCCTCTGGGACCACCCACTCACCCTGCAGTTGGAGGGTCAGGCTGGACAGTGGACCCCAGCCTGACTTGTCCTCACCGGACAGAGCTGGCAGAAGAGGGGCCTGGGGGCCAGGGGTGGGTGGCAGAGGAGGGGAGTGTGAACAGAGACGCGCCTGGGGCAGCCCCTCCACCCACCCCACCCATACTCCCCTCTCTTATTAGACCCTTTTCATCAGGACAGCACCGGCCTGGGGCCTGCAGATGGCGGCCACGCACTGCCACCGACTCCAGACCCACGCTCGGGTCATGCCTGAGAGGAAGTAAAAAGCTCAGCGAAACCTGGAAAAGGGTACAAGAGCCTCTGCCACCCGTTATTTTTAGACATTACCATGTGGAGACTGAGCCCAAACCAACTGCTCAGAATCTGCAGCTTCCTGAACAGCCTGACGGGAAGGGACATGAGGACGGAGCGGAGGGCGACACGCCCAGGGGGCCAGGACTGTTCACAACCTGTCCTCCGCCCCCAGCGGCCCTTCTGTGGCCTTGCCTCCATCTCCACGTTGATTTGGGGCCCATTTGTCTTGTTTTAAATATTTTTATTCGTGGTCTTACCATCAACTCCGAGAGCTGGGCCCCCCTGGAGGTGGCTGTGGTGACAACCTGGGGGGCAATGGGGGCAGGATGAGAACCACAGCAGAGCCAGGTCAGCCAGGCAGTCCTCCGGCTACAGGAATGTGTAGGGAAAAGGAAAGAAATTCTCTGAGATTCAGGGGGTGGGTCCCTGAGGGCCACACGGGGCCTGCCCTGCATTGGACCCCACTTTAAGCGAAGTGGTGGGTACCCAGGTGTTTATTATTTGAGACAGAAAAAGGGCCAAGGGTTTCACTGAACCTGGATGTTCATCGACGTCCGCTCTGACCCGCTGGCCCCCGTCGCGGGTCCGCCCCCCCCTCCCCCCCACCGAGCTAACTGTCCTGAGCTAACTGCTCACCTCACTCTAGGCCACGTACTGCCTCTTCCTCTTGCTTTTTTCAGGCTCTACAAGTAACAGTTCCAGTTTCCTCTTGGACAGTGAGAGCCTGGGCCCCTTGTCCCTCTCACTCCCGAGTCTGGGTGGCGGCCTGGGTGGTGGCTGTGATGCTCTGGCTTTGAGGGGGCCCATGGCGGGGAGCAGGGGGCTGGCTGCCCTGGGGCCCCAGTCTTCCCCTGTCATTCTCGAGTCCTCTGGAGACCCAAAAGGCCTGGCTGCCCACCCTCGCATCTCGGGGCTGCTGGCCTCCACGGGCGGCATGTCCACATCATTGGCCTCCAGGGATGCAGGGGTCCAGCCGGCAGCTTTCATGACAATGTCTGGAATTTTCAACAAGAGAGGGTCTTCTAAGTTCTCTTCTTCTGGACTCCTGGACTTCGGTGTATGCAAAGGCACGTTACAGTGCACACTGCCCAGAGAGCCGTCTTTGAAGCCATAGGGGGAGTGACTAGGGGTGTCTTCTGAGTCGCCGTAAGGATCTAAAAACTGATGACAAACGTATTTGAGCCTGTTAGAAATTTCTAGCAGTGGGACAGGTATAACATACCCTTTATATGCATACATTATTCCTTTCATCACTGATGTTGGTAAACTTTGCATGCTCTGCCTTGCAAATAAATCTTTAAAAATGCATTACATGAAATTAGGTACGCCTGAAATTAAAAAAAAATTCAACAAACTAAAAAAATCTAAAATAAATAAATGTGAGCATCTTCATCTAAAAAAATAAATTGTTTATTTCTGGAAAAAAATAAAAAATAAAAATGCATTAGACAAATATCCCATAGCATCCAAAAGCCTGAGGGGTCCACCAGCGCTGGGGGCTCAGCCTGAGTCCTGTCATTTGAAGCCCTCGTCCCAGCGCTGGGGACTGGGGCGTCTGAGCTCATTTCGTCCCAACGTCCCCTCAAAGAGCACAGAACCACGTCCCTGCTGAAGGACAGACTCTGGCCGGCCTGGGCAGAAAGTGCAAACGTGACCCCTGCTGCCGCGCAGAGGGCCGTCCAAGCTGGCTAAAAGGAACTGAAATGAGCATTCAAGTCCAATCGCTCACTGTTTTCAAAGGTGTCCGTGGTCTGTTCTGGAAGGCTGGGGTGCAGCAGGTCTGAGCAGCAGCGGCCGGCCATGCAGCCCCCTCCCCCCAGGGCAGCCAGACGCCTCTTCCCTCTAAGACCCTGGCTGAAGAGGGTTTGTGAAGTTTTCTGGACGTCTAGTAACACTCTCCTCACCCCTGGCCTTTGTACCACAATTTCCTATTCCTTCCTCTTCCTTCCACCTTCCTCGCCCGTGCTCTCAACTGAGTGGCCCTGCCGCGAAGGTCTCCGAAGTCTGAGTCCCTGCGACTGTCACTGTCCCTTCCTGCACTAACGGACGAGCTGCGCCTTCAGTGACTGCCAGTGCCACGCGGAGACGTCCTTCCAGACACGAGAGGACCGTGAGGACCGGAAACCAACCCGGCGGCAGAGACGGGGAAATGTAGGTGCAGCTGCAGGCATTCCACTCCACACACACACACACACACACACACACACACACAGAGGCATTCCACTCCTCTCACACACACACACAGGCATTCCACTCCTCACACACACAGGCATTCCACTACACACACACACAGGCATTCCACTCCTCTCACACACACACACACACACACACACACACAGAGGCATTCCACTACACACACACACACACACACAGGCATTCCACTCCTCACACACACAGACACAGGCATTCCACTCCTCACACACACAGGCATTCCACTACACACACACACACACACACAGGCATTCCACTACACACACACACACACACACACACACAGGCATTCCACTCCTCACACACACAGAGGCATTCCACTACACACACACACACACACACACACACAGGCATTCCACTCCTCACACACACACACACAGGCATTCAACTCCTCACACACACACACACAGGCATTCAACTCCTCACACACACACACCCCCACACACACAGGCATTTCACTCCTCACACACCCAGGCATTCCACTACACACACACACACACACACACACACACACACAGGCATTCCACTCCTCACACACACAGAGGCATTCCACTACACACACACACACACACACACAGGCATTCCACTCCTCACACACACACACAGGCATTCTACTCGTCACACACACACACACACAGGCATTCAACTCCTCACACACACACACCCACACACACACAGGCATTTCACTCCTCACACACCCAGGCATTCCACTACACACACACACACACACACACACACACACACACAGGCATTCCACTCCTCACACACACACACAGGCATTCTACTCGTCACACACACACACACACAGGCATTCAACTCCTCACACACACACACCCACACACACACAGGCATTTCACTCCTCACACACCCAGGCATTCCACTACACACACACACACACACACACACACACACACACACACACAGGCATTCCACTCCTCACACACACACACAGGCATTCCACTATACACACACACCCACACTGACATTCCACTCCACACACACACAGGCATTCCACTACACACACACACACATACACACAGGCATTCCACTACACACACACACACACACACACACAGGCATTCCACTACACACACACACACACACACACACAGGCATTCCACTCCTCACACACAAGCATTCCACTCCTTGCACACAAACACACACACACAGGCATTCCACTCCTCTCTCTCACACACACACACACACACACACGCACAGGCATTCCACTCCTCACACACACACACACAGGCATTCCATTCCTCACACACACACACACACACACCCTGCCATGGGTCATCTCACTTGGGTACGGAAAACCTCCCAAGAGAGCTCATTTCCTCTTTGGACAGTTGATACTGTTATCTCTTCCAAAAATAGGTAAAAATGAAAATAAACACCATAATCTCTAGGCAACTGTAATCATTTCAGATTCAAATACTGGTCAGAGTTGTTGGAATTTACCAAGCCGGCCCCCATTCTGTGCCCCCACCACAGAGCAGTGAGCCTCCCTGCGGGGCCCCAAGGCCCAGACTGGGGTTGTGCACGCGTGTATGTGGGTGTGCGTGTGTGTGTGTGTGGTGGGGGTAACAGGCTCACACTGCAAAGAAACCAGCCATATTAGTTCTTACAAACCAAGAGATGCCAGGCGGGTGACGCACCCCTGGGTTGGTTAGAAGGACTTAACCGCACGTGCCCTGCTCTGCAACATTACCTGGCGTCTTAAAACCCCGTGAGCCCAGGTATTAACTACACCTGAATTAATTATTGAGATTGATTTTAATTTTGATTGAGATTAATTTTGAGACTAATTGCAAACCTATGGTCTTGGTAATCTTCCAGGCAAACTACTCTGAGTATTTTTTTTCTCATTTAAAAAAATTTAAAAGAGGAAAACATTTAAATATCAAAGTGAAGTTTTTTCTAAAATACAGTTACACCACTGTGCAGAAAAGAGTTCACACAGCAGGCGGCTGTCCTGAGACGGCTCTCCTTAGAAAGGTTTGCTTGCAAGGCTGGCCCCTGGCTGCCATCTGGGAACTCAGATTTCGGGAGGGCTCCTGCCACTCCCTAAATGGTAAGGGCGGCCGATGGCTCATTCTGGTACATACCTCTCTCCAGATGCCTTCAAAAAAGTCCATGTGATTCTTTTTGTGATTGGCCTGGGGAAAAAGAAAAAACAGCTTGACTAACCCTTTCCATGAAGGGAGGCAGACAGCAGCTTCATGTCCCAAGGCAAAGGACAAAGGGGCCCACTGCCCACAGCAGCGGTTCCTGCCACCCAGACACGGGGCAGATGGCGGCCCTGGCAGAGTCGGGGATGACAAGGAGAAGCATCCCCCAGGAGCCTGAGTGGAGGTAGAGGACCCCTTAGGGGGTTTGCTTTGAGGGACTAAAACGCAAACCTGGGCCACTGTAACCGGGGACAGTAGAGCCAGGAATGTGGCAAGGAGACAGACTCCCCAGCTAGATTTGGTCTCCATGGCGCCAGGAAGAGACAAAAATGACTCATCGAACCTACATGGCACCCTGGCACTTGTTCTGACCCAAAGCCAGAAAAGATCACGGAAGATATTAGATCATCCATCCCAACCCCTTCCTTTACAGATGCAGAAGCTGAGGCCCAGAGAGGGGCCAGGCATTGCTCAGGGTCCCTCAGAAGAACCCAGGGCTGGCATCAGATATTCCAGAACACTTCCCACTACACCCAGCCTGATGGGAAAAGCAACTCTTTTTTTTTTTTTGTGAGGAAGATTAGCCCTGAGCCAACATCCATGCCAATCCTCCTCTGTTTTGCTGAGGAAGACTGGCCCTGGGCTAACATGCATGCCCATCTTCCTCCACTCTACATGGCACACCGCCACAGCATGGCTTGACAAGCGGTGTGTAAGTGCGCGCCCTGGATCCGAACCTGCGAACCTCGGGCCGCCGAAGCAGAGCACGCACACTTAACCGCTGCGTCACCAGGCTGGCGCCTGTTGTTTGTTTTTGTTTTTGTTTTTCTTAATCAAAAGAAAGACTCCCAAAGGACAGGAATTTGAACACCTCTAAATTTGGGGAAAAGAAAAAAGACCTGTAAAAATGATGCTAAGAACCACTGAGAATACTATCTCCAAGGAGTGGTCCAGGCCCAGGGCAAGGGTTCCTGGTCTCAGGCACAAGGGCCTGCTCTGGGCCATTGGCCCCCTCCACCCCTCCCCTCCCCGCCCCCATTTCCACTAAGAGGGAAGGGACAGCAAGCTGATGAGCACCTTGAAGCGATGGAGCGTGTTTCTCTGCCTCTTCCGGAAGCCGGCCCTGGCGCTGGGCACACTGAACGCTGCCCTGATGCAGTTGGGTCGGCCGTACCTCAGGCCGGCCATGGCTCAGTGGGGCCAGCTATGGACTTTTCACTTGGCTAAAAAATATCAAGTTCATAGGGACAAAGCACAGGTCAGTGGTTGCAAGGGGTGGGAGGGAGGCGTTGACCACAAAAGGGCAGGAGGGAACTTTCCAGAGCTAAGGAACCCTTCTGTCTTGATTGTGGTGGTGGTTGCTCCACAGGACGCATTTGTAAAAGTCAGAGCTGTGCGCCCAAAGGGGTGAATTTTACTGCAAATAGTTATACCTCAGTAAGCCAAATCTAGAGAGTTTTCAAAAAATTTTTTAGTTAAAAGAAAACCCACAGGCAGCTGGTGGCGTGGGAGGATACCCCACAATTGATACATCAGTTTGGGGAAAGCCCCTTCGTCTTCTCATAAAAACCCATCAGGAAACATTACACATTCATTGACACTGAAAGTTCTAGAACATTAGAGTGGGGAGGGTTCAAATGTCCTCCCTTCTGTTTCGTTTTTTAACAGATGAAGAAATTTAATCCCAGACTAGGGACTGACACACCCAAGGCAACATAAACTCAGAGAGCTTTTCCTAAGAAGTATGAGGCTGTTAAAAACATAAAATTTTTTTAAAACTCTGCACCCAAAGAACAGAGAGAGAACAGCCACTCTAAAAAAACAAAAAAAAACTTACTAAGAACAAGAGACTACAAACCTCCTTGGCGTTTCATGTCACTTGCTCTCCTCAAGAATCCTCCTGGGAAGGCACCCGCTAGACCCTGTGGGAAAGTGCATCAGTTACAAACACACGCCACCGTGCGACATGCTTTTCACCATAAACTCAGGCTTTCCCAAACTGGGCTCCTTGGAACACCAGTTCTCAGGCCTGTAAGGCAAAGTTCAGAGAAATAGGAAGTGCTACAAACCAGACCTTAAAGAATCCTGGGTGTTATGCAGAATACACGTTAGTATTTTTTTTTGATGAGGAGGAGTGGCCCTGAGCTAACACCTGTTGCCAATCTTTCCCTTGTTGCTTGAGGAAGATTCACCCTGAGCTAACATCTGTGCCCATCCTCCTCTATTTTGTGGGATGCCACCACAGTGTTGCTTGATGAGTGGTGTAGGTCTGCTCTCGGGATCTGAACCCATGAACCCAGGCTGCCAAAGAGGAGTGCACTGAACTTAACCACTACACCACCGGGCTGGCCCCACAAGTTAGCATTTTAAAGGCTAGAAAGGTTCCCAGCAAAAAACTATCTCCTTTTTTTTTTTAAGAATTAACCAAAGTCTATACTTTATTCCAATTTCATTCGTTTTTACTTAATGTCCTTTTTCTGTCTCAGGATCCCATCCAGGACACCGCATTACATTTACTTTCATGTCTCCTTAGGCACCTTCTTAGCTGTGACATTTTCACAGACCTTCCTTGTTTTTAATGACCTTGACAGTTTTGAGGAGCATCTTGTAAGCTGTCCATCAATTGGGATTTATCTGATGTTTTTCTTATGAATAGACAGGGGTTACAGATTTTGGGAGGGTGACCACTGAGGTAGAGTGCCCTTCTCATCGCAAGGGTGTCAAGGGCACGTCACTGTGACCACCTGGCTGAGATAGGGCCTGCCGGGCTCCCTTTCCATCCTGTCCTCTGTAGGAAGAAGCCCCTCTGCGCAGCCCATGCTCAGGGAGCAGCGAGTTGTGCGGACCTCCTGGAGGCGAGCAGCTACATAAATTCCTCGCCATGGAAGATTCCTCCCCCATTGACTGATCGATTTAACCATTCACGCATATCAGCGTAGACTCACATTCGTTGTATACTTGGGTTATAATAAATACTACATTATTTATTTTGCTCCAGCTTTGGCTGGAACTTGTTGGGCCGCCTCCCATGTCCCTTTGTGTCCAGTGTCCCAAAATGATTTAATATTGATTTCCAAAGGAACATGTCCTGTGAGGTACTTAGCACTCTCTCTGGGCTGAATTTTAAGAAATTTTCACATATTGAGGTATATGGGGAAGCTATTCTGGTTTAAACCTGATTTTGCCTGAACTGTATGTGAATTAATCAGCCTGACTTACGGCCTGTCAAACACACGTTGTCCATCCACTTAAACCATTAAAGTAAAGGATGAATTAAACATTATCCCAGAATGAAGAGTGCACTCTCTGAAGATACGGATGCATGCCTCCTTTCCTACGACGCCAGTACCAGTACTCATTTGAGGATAAGTTTCCTTTCCCAGACATCAGGGTTGTGTTGATCTGCTAATTGTAACTAAATATCTCTTTGAAACTTTGAGGGATATGTATCCTGGACATGTTTGATGTATGTTCTTTGTTCTAAAAAGGTATAAAACTGTACTGAAAACCATACTTCTCTGGAACACTTTCTTCCTGGGTGGAGACTGCCCTCCCAGGCTAGCCCTCAGCGTGGCTCAAACAAAACTCACCTTACGTTTCTTATCTATAGAATGGTTATTGGTTATTTGCATCAACAGTGTAAATAAAAGTACCAAAAAAGTAAGCGAAATAATTCAGACAGAGAGAGACAATTACCATGTGACTTCACTCATATGTGGAAGATAAACACACACATTTAGATATGGAGACCAGATTGGTGGTTACCAGAGGGGAAGGGGGTGGAGGAGGGCAAAGGGGCACATGTGTAGGATGATGGATGGAAACTGGACTTCTGGTGGTGAACACGATGCAGTCTATACAGCAGGTGAACCATAACAATATACACCTGAAATTTATACAATGTTATGAACCAATGTGACCTTGAGGAAAAAATGCACCAAAAAAGTGAGATTATAACAAGTAGAGGAACCCAACCCCCCTTCTCTCCTCACCTCCCTGCCGGAGCTGCGGACCAGGATCAGCACTGACCTATTTTCTAGACCAGTTAGTTGGTACCAGGTTAAAGGACCTCTTATATACTTTTAATCCAAAGGCATTTCACACACATGGTCAAAAAGTCCTATTAAACGTTATACAGCAAGTACCTGAGGTCCCCCAGACCCTGCTGCGGGCCCCCCCGTACATCCTCCAGGAGTTCGCTGTGCAAATTCCCCACACAGGCTCCTTTATAATCCCTCACCCACAAGCGTTTATACCCACAGAGGTAGAAATCTCTTGTGAAGAGTTTCCATACGGAGTATAAGACCCAACAGGCACTTGCCCATCCCAAGCATCCTCGCTTTGGATTCACTCTGAACTTCGGTGTCAAACCAGCAGCCTCACCAGTCATGTAGTTTGGGGAGTTAAACAAAACTCGTTTTTGTTTTTTTTTTTCTGAGGAAGATCGGCCCTGAGCTAACATCTGCCAATCCTCCTCTTTTTGCTGAGGAGGACTGGCCCTACGCTAACATCCGTGCCCATCGTCCTCCACCCCATGTGGGACGCTGCCACAGTGTGGCTTGACAAGTGGTGCGTCAGTGCACGCCCAGGATCTGAACCAGCCAACCCCAGGCCACCGCAGTGGAGCGCATGCACTTAACCGCTTGCGCCACCGGGCCGGCCAAAACTCGGTTTTGATGCCAGTAGGAACTCAATTAAAAGACAGAAGCTTGCAGACGGCGGCATGATGGTGTCAGCCGATTTACAGCTGGGAATCTGAGGTTAAGAACATCGGATTTGCCCAGAGGCACAGAGCTGAGGCCAGAAGCTGGTTCTAATCCCCGCCATGTGGCTGCTCTGCTCCCACACACACGCAAGCATGCACGCACACGCATGCACAGCAACCCCGGGGACGTCCTGGGCCCCCAGGCACCAGCGTCTCCACCTCCCCTCGCAGGGCAGCTTCTCTAGCAGAGGGAAAAGACAAGCTACCCAGGACTCTCCCCCTCCTCCCTCTGCCTCCTCCAGTGCCCCCTCCCTCTCCACCCTCAAAGGTTACATTAAAAAGCCCTTGTCAGACTTACTGGAGAATTCTTTGAAATCAAGCCTATTATTATTGAAGTCACCTTGTTGCACAAACCTCTGCAATTCCTCCTGGCCACTCCTCCCGACCTTTCTTCCCAGCCAAGGTCAAAGTGGGCCCCCAGCCTTCCTCACCCCACTTCCTCCCTCTCCTCCACCCCTGGAAGTTGGCTCTCTGCCCCTCTTGGCTCAGTCACTTTAAGTGACCAATTCACCTTGCACTTATCTCGTTGGCCTCTTTATAACACCCTCCCTCCCTCCCTCCCGCTCCAGCTGAGGGTCCTTCATTGGAGGAGCAGCTGCTTTCTCGCCTCCCCAGCTCCAGGGGGCGCTGCCAAGCCCACAGCCTGACGGGGACAATGCCAGGCGAGCACTGAAGGTGTGATGGTGGTGCTGTGTGTGTGGCTAAAAAGGCCTTTCCTTCTAGGGGACACACCGGGGTGGGGGGAGGAAACAGAATCGGCCGTGTATTCTGGATCCATGAGGCTGGGAGAATGTTAGACAATTCTCTTCTCTTGTATGTTTGAAAATTTCCTGATGAAGAATTTAGAGGTCACCAACTCTGCCCTGAGAGCCACCAATCTCTACCTTCAAGCAAGTCCCGTCCATTAAGCTCGAACCCTGAGTGCCCACTGCCCATCCTGCATCTGTCCACACACTCCACACCCACACGTCATCTGGCCTCAAGGCTCCACGCACCACCTCTGGCGGCCCCAGGTGCCATCTCCCAGCTCCACACCCGCAGCCCCCACTGCCCAGCCTCCTCGGGGTCTCGCAATAGGTTCTTCCAACTTGACTTCTCCAAGATCAAACTGCTGATCTTCCCAAAACTAACCCCACTGCTGTCCTCCCTCCCGGCTCAGCGGGGGGCGGGGGCGCAGCTCCGCGTCTTGTCGCTCAAGCTAAAAACCCTGCACAGCACCTTGGCTCCCCTTTCTCCCAAACCGCACACCCAGTTGATCAGCCAGCGTTGACTCTGCCTTCCAAACGAGGCCAGAGGGCAGTCCCTTCTCCCACTTCCACGGCCCTGCGCTCATCCTCAGCCCGGAGCAGCGCCGTTAAAGCTTAGCTGGAATCCCGCCCTGTCCCTCAGAGAAAGCCCGAGCCCTCCTCGCGGCACCCAGACGCCTCACAGGACGAGCCCCCCACGAAGCCCTGCCTCCTCCTCTCCCCTGCAGCTCCGCGCCCCCGCCTCCTTGGAGCACAGGGAGCTCCCAACCCAAGGCCTGAGACTCGCTTGACCTCCACCTGGCTGTCCCCTCACCTCTACCCTTCCTGGAGGCCCCTTATCTCACATTTCAACCTCCCCCATCCTCACACTGCCATTTCACACACGCATGCGCACACCCCCCTGCTGCGTCTTTCCCTCGCCCTCGCCACCGCCACTCTAACGTTCTCTGTGTCCTCCTCCTCCCTCTCGGGATCACCAGCCCCTTCAAGGGACTCACGCTCCATCACCTGGGCTTTTTGCTTCTTTGTCCACAGCTGTGTCCCCAAAGCCTGGCACGGCACTGAGCACGCAGTCAGTGCTCAAAACATATTTACTGGATGGACGCACGTCTGTTCCACCAAGACCCGCACCTACCAAGTCCCAAACCCAGTGCTTTTCCCCCCGACGTGCCCCTCCTTTTGCAGCCTCCACTGTGGCTAAATTGTCTCCACTAGCCAAGACCCCCGAGCCAGAAACCACTGGAGGCTGGATGGCTGATGGGTTCCCAAACCCAGGTCTGCTACCAACCAGGCTTCATGACTTCACAGATGTCTAAAGCAGCTTCTCCCAGCCTCAGTTTCCCTGTCGGTAAGATGGGCAAACAGATGAGGAGTCTGTGATGTGACATGTGAAAAGGGGTCAGCATGCTGCTCTCTTTGCCAGTTTGTGATTTCATTGGCTACTCTGAGATAAACGTGTCACTTAAACATCCCACCCCATGCAAATCACCACCCAAGGGAATCACAAGGCTCAAAGGCGCCCTGCCACTGGAAAAGTAACATT
Organism: Diceros bicornis minor; assembly: GCF_020826845.1. Classification (NCBI taxonomy): domain Eukaryota; kingdom Metazoa; phylum Chordata; class Mammalia; order Perissodactyla; family Rhinocerotidae; genus Diceros; species Diceros bicornis. The sequence continues at coordinate 46,908,848 of NC_080763.1, forward strand.
TTAAACCAGAGTGTCACCTGTCCACAGGGGTGGGGGAAGTCTGCACGCGGCACAGAGTGCTTCTTATTTGATGGGAGGGTCTTGTCCAAAATTCTCTGAGGAGGCCCTGTGTATTGGGTTAAATGGAGGCCCCCCAAAAATATTAGTCCCCATCCTTAGGCCTGGAACCTGTGACTGTGACTTTATTTGGAAAAGGGTCTTTGCAGATGTAATTAACTTAAGGATCTCAACACGAAATCATCCTGGATTTAGGGTGAGCCCTAAATGAATGACAGGTGTCCTTATAAGAGAAAGGAGGAAATTTTAAACACACCCAGGGGAGAAGGTGATGTGAAAAGAAGGCAGAGACCGGAGTGATGCGACCACAGGCCAAGGAAGGCCAAGGATTGCTGGCAATCGCCAGAAGCTGGAGAGAGGCCTGGAACAGATTCTCCCTCAGAGCCTCTGGAGGGAACCAACCCACACCTGGATTTCAGACTTCTGGCCTCCAGAACCGTGAGAGAATAAATCTGTGTTGTTTCAAGCCACCCAGTTTGTGCTAATTTGTTACAGCAGCCACAGGAAACTAATATGCCCTGTATGCACAGTCATCCCCCCTTATCTGCGGGGAACACGTTCCAAGACCCCCAGTGGATGCCTGAAACCGTGGATAGTACGAATCCCGATATATACTAAGTTTTTTCTGCAGTACATATATATTTGAGGCGCAACAGCAAAACTAGCAAGGATTTCTTTTTCCTTCTTCACAATTTCACAGATAGAGGATTCGTTCTTACTGTAGATCTTAGCAACTTCAGCATACGATTTTTTTTCTTTCCTTAAGTCGAGAACTTTCAATTTTCACTTAAAGGAAGCACTTTACGGCTTCTCTTTGGCATATTCAATTTGCCGGCATCACTACTCTCCCACTTTGGGGCCATAATTAAGTAAAATAAGGGTGACTTGAACACAAGCACTGTGATACCACGACAGTCGATCTGACAACCGAGAGGGTTACTAAGTGACTCTATGGCAAGGATCGGGCACAGCGTAGATCCGCTGGACAAAGAGCTGATTCACGTCCCGGGTAGGAAGGAGCAGGTTGGCGAGAGATTTCATCACGCTACTCAGAATGGCACGCAATTTAAAACTAATGAATTGTTTTTTCCTGGAATTTTCCACTCAATATTTGCAGACTGCAGTTGATCACAGGTAACTGAAACTACAGAAAGTGAAACCACAGATAAGGGGGGAATGCTGTCTAAGGATTGGTACTCTGAGAAAAATGACATGATCTTAAAGAATTCTGTTCTTTTCATTTGAAGTTCAGAAGAACAAGAGTAGACCATGGCGCTGTTTACTCTGTGAGAATGGGAGACACACCAGTCTGGGCGGGAGGCATCTGTAGTGAAACATTTAAGCAGCAAGGATGAGAAAAAGACCAGGCTAGACATGAAATTATCCCGAATTCAATTTTGGTCGCCAGGACGTCAATCATTTAAAGTGACATTATTTCTAATACGTGGGAAGAAATACCCCAAACGGTAGGGAACACAGAAAAAAGGAAAGGAGTTTGGGTGGAAGTATGGGTCCATTTTTTAAAGATATCATCCTTCAATGCTACATTTGAATTTTAAAATGCATTATGAAAGACTCCGAACATAAAGTATATGTGGGGTGTATCGTTATACTAAAAAAGCAGAATCAATTCCAGGGCCCACCTGGGAAAAAGTCACTTTCATAGACTGACCTCACAGGTGTCAAGAAGTCATAACCTGGTAACCTGAGGTTTTAAAATGGAAAAGTTAGGGAGCAGCAAGCCAACTTCTGGCCAGTCCTTGGCCCCGCCCCCTTGCCCATCCTGGCCCCGCCTCCTCACCCATCATGGCCCCGCCTCCTCACCCATCATGGCCCCGCCTCCTCACCCATCATGGCCCCGCCTCCTCACCCATCATGGCCCCGCCTCCTCACCCATCATGGCCCCGCCTCCTCACCCATCATGGCCCTCAGCTTCACATAGCTGCAGTTATTAAGCTGGAGGATGAAAAGCTCAGCAGCAAAACAGAAATGGAAGACAAGCAAGTGCATTTATGACCCAGCATCTTCTGGCATCTTTTCTTTTTTTTTTGAGGAAGATCAGCCCTGAGCTAACATCCATGCCAATCCTCCTCCTTTTTTTCCCTTTTTTCCCCAAAACCCTAGTAGATAGCTGTATGTCATAGCTGCACATCCTTCTAGTTGCTGTACGTGGGACGCGGCCTCAGCATGGCCCGACAAGTGGTGCATCGGTGCGCGCCCGGGATCCGAACCCCGGCCGCCAGCAGCAGAGCGCACGCACTTAACCGCTAAGCCACCGGGCCGGCCCCATACAGTTCTAGTTTAAAAAGACATTCTTTCCTTGAAATAAATTTGTTCTGAAAGATTTCTCAAACATCTCTTCCCCAAAAGTGGTTTCTAAGAGGATTAGCTTCATTCGAGTGTTGATAGGCAGTACTCAAATGGTCTGTCGTTTCACAGGACACTGTATCTTTATTTTTCTAACCACTTGAAACCAAGATCTAGTTCAGGCTTCAAATATCTGAGCACCTTTCCTGGACCCGGAACCCATGAGAGCAGGAAGCCTTTCAGGGTCGCATTTCCGAGGATAAACACCCCCCTACACACACACACACACACACACACACACACACTCTATGTCCTTTAGACACACTTCTAACAAGAAACAATCCTGGCTGTGAACACCTCCCGGGGACGCCTTCACCATCTCCATGACCAGCCCCTGGGCCAGGGCAGGTGCTCGGGAAAATTTCTCAAGTGCAATAGTCTGTGGGGAAGTTAGGAGACTGAAAATCGTCCCCTTTCCTAATTGCCATAGAACAAGAATGGATGCTCCAAATAAAAACGTCCCGCCCCTTACAGAGTAAGGTTCTTCAAGGGGAACGTTAAGGTCTGTATTTTGGTGCACAAATCAGAATTTTCTTTCTTTTTGCTCCCCTCCAAGTGTTAATTTTGTGTGTGTGTGTGTGTGTGAGGAAGATCAACCCTGAGCCAACATCCGATGCCAATCCTCCTCTTTTTTTTTTTTTTTTTTGCTAAGGAAGATTGGCCCTGGGCTAACACCCATGCCCATCTTCCTCTACTTTATATGGGACGCCTCCACAGCATGGCTTGACAAGCCGGGCGTCAGTGCGTGCCCGGGATCCGGGCCTGCGAACCCCGAGCCACCGCAGTGGAGCACGCACTTAACCGCTGCGCCACTGGGCCGGCCCCTAGCCCCCAGTGTTAATTTTTAAGACAGATACTTTCATATCATACTTGGTATTATTTTGATCAGACTTTTTTGTATAATTATTTTGAGATATAATAAACTAAAAAGGAATAACTTTTTTTCCATTTTGCAATCTCCTGGCCCTTATGCCATCTGAAAAAAAGGTCAAAACTTATAGCTCCATTCAAGACCATGTTGACCAAGCTTTAAAAGGAAAAAGCACTTCAGCCGCAGCCAGCATGCTCTTTTTACCTTGTATTTGTGAGTCAGCCCCTCCAGAGCGCCTGGGCTGGTATCAGAATCCATCAGATCACAAAGGTCTACAACCAGAACAGAACAGTGGTTCAGGCTAAAGGAATCTACAGAAAAGCCAGAGCAGAGGATCATCAGGATTTTTTTTCTCATTTTAAACCAGTTTGTGCTAGAGGAAACTACAGGTTAAAATAATATTTTATTTTGGAGAAATACTGTGTAGCTTTGCATGCAGGCGCTAATTAACCCCAGGTTGATTCCCAGGTGTCCTAGAATTCTCCTGTGGGCTGGCAGGGGAGGGGGGAACTGTCCACACTTCCGAAGCACAGGCTGATTGCGACGGAGGGCAAAGCAGGGTCAGCCCCAGGGCCACCCTCCCACCCTCACCCTGGGCAGAGCTGGCCCAGGCCACCTCAGTTGGAAGCTGGCTGGGGGTGCCCCTTCCCAATCCCCCAGGTGTGAACCTGGAGGAAATGCAGTAACCCCTGTATCAGCCCCTACCTCACACCAGGGTCTATCCACCCTACAGGCCTGACTCCTTGGGGGAGGGATATTCCTCCATAAGGAGGAAAGAAAGGAGGGTCTCCGAGGCAGAGACCCCAGCCCCAGGGGCTGGGCACCATCCTCACTCCTCACTCTGCATGGCAGGGACCACCCCCCATGGGGGTGGGGTGTTGTCCTTGCTCCCACAGGGCAGGGCCTCACCCACCCTCATGGTGGGGGCTCTTTACTCCATGAGGCAGGGGCGCCCCCACACACCCTCTTGGGGGGGGTACCGTCCTCACGCCCAAGGGGCAGGGACCCCCACGCAGGATCTGGGCTCGGCCACCTCGGGCCCCTCCTAGCGGGCTGGGGCCTCTTCTCGCTGGAGGAGGCCCTTCCGCGCCCTATCCCGGCCCACGCGGCTTCATCTGCCGGCCAGCAGCTGCGGGGAAAGGCGCAGGTGGCAGCACCTCGTGCTGGGCGGGAGCACCTGGCCTCGCACCTCCGCGCCCACCTGTCCGAGACTGGGGCTGGGCCGCAGCTTCCCCAGCTCCCAGAAAAGCAGCCCCCATTCAGCCTCCTGGTGTAGCAAGGAACTGGTTCCTGAGGGTGACTCGAGTGGAACCTGTTATTAAGTTGGGGCCACCAGGAGTCCGGCTCCCGTGAGGTCGGCCCCGCAGTGATGCTTATTCAGAGCAGCTGGGGCTGCAATGCCAGGGTGGGGTGCACGGGGCACAGGACCGTCGCTACACACTTACCTTCTGAATGGCATGTCCATTTTGTTCCCAGAGTGATCACCACTGAGTCAAGAAGGAAAGTCCTGAGGGCCAGACCTGTGTGACGTCACAGGCATCTCCATGGCAACGAAGCGGGCGGTTCCCTGCCTGCCCGGCCCCATCGCCCGGGCCGTCGGCTCCCGCTGCCCCTTCGCCAAGTCCTCTGCTCCTTCCTCCCGCGCTAGGCACCCTCACCCGGGCTCCACTCGAGGCCAGAGAGGCCTGTTTAAGGACATAATTTTGCCACAAAACCTTGAATGTTTCCCCTGTGCCTTGGGATGATGTTCAAACCCTTTAATGAGCCCACCCTGCGCTCCCCTCCAGCAGCATCCTTGCGGTCCCTACCTGAGAACTGCTCCTGCCCCACGGCTGCAGCCACTCCCACCTCTGCTTCCTAATTCCAAGCCCCCTCCTCTTCCAAGCACCTGCAGCTCTGTCTTCTGCTCCCCTCACCCCGCCCTGACCCCTGGCTTTCTTAACCTCTGCGTCTTAGTTTGACACCTCCTCCAGGCAGCCTTCCTTGACCCCCCAAGTCTTTGTTAGGAGCTGCTCCTCTGCGCTGTGTAGAAGACCAGCCTGCGTATAAGTTGCCTATTGATTTCCACGTGGCTCCCTAGACTGTCATCCCGTGAGCCTAGGGACCTTCAATCCTAAGCTCCACCGCACTGTACAGCACAGCAACTGCTCAAAAAATATATTTTCAACAAATGATGGAAAAAACTGGCCAATTGAATATTCCACGAATCATGTTAGCTGCTCAGTCACTAATTGTTTTAGTAATTTTGAAGTTCCGAAGTATGGATCGTCCAACTTTGTCTTTCTTTTTCGAGATCGTATGGCTTCTGGGTCCCTTGAATTTCCATGTGAATTTCAGGATTGGCTTGTCAATTTCTGCAAAAATGCCAGCTGGGATTTCCGTAGGGATTATGTTTAATCTGTAGATCAATTTGGGTAGTATTGCCATCTTAACAAGATGAAGTCTTCCAACCCATGAACACAGGCTGTCTTTTCATTTATTAGGTCTTCATTAATTTCTTTCAACAATGTTTTGTAGTTTTCAGTATGTAAGTCTTGCATTTCTTTTGTTAAATTTATTCTAAGTATTTTACCTTTTTGATGCTATTGTAAATAGAACTGCTTTCTTAATTTTGTTTTGGGGTTACTCATTGTTAGTGTATAGAAATACAATTAACTTTTGTATGTTAATCTTGTATCCTAAAGCCTTGTTGAACTTGTTGTAATAGGTATGTGTGTGTTTGTGTGGGTTCTTTGTGGTTTTCCATCATGTCATCTACAAATAGAGATAATTTCTCCTCCTTTCTGTCCATCAGGATGCCTTTTTTTCTTTATCTTGACTAACTGCCCTGGCTCGAACCTCCTGTTGTAGTGAACAGAAGTGACGAGAATGAACATCCTGTCTTGGTTTTAATTGCGCATTTAATTGTTGTACCAAGTACCTTGAGTATGTTTGGAAAGGAAAAGATGAAATACAGATGAAATGATATGATGAAATCCAGGAATTGCTTCAGAATGTCTGAGGAAGGAGGGAGATTGCAAGGAATGTGGATGGGCACGACAGGCCATGACTGGTTGGCTGGGGACAATGATGGGCACATGGGGTCCCATGCTGTTCTGTCTGCTTTTGTGTACCTTTGAAATTCACATAATGGAAAAAGAAAAAAGTACAATAAGGAATATGTAGAGCCAAAAAGAAATAACTGAGGAAACAAAGGGTAGGCTATCAAGGGAAATGAAAGGTCCATTGAGGAATTGGAACCCCAGGCAAGAATGCTGGAGTACCTGCTACCAACCAGGTAGAAACACCTTTCCCCAACCCGGCCATGGCTGTGCCCAATCCCCATGGTACCCACAGGCCTTTAGGCTAACGCTGATTGTTTTGTCCCTTAAGTCTCTTTTAACCTAGAACTGCTTTGTTTTACTTTAATGGCACTGATTTGTGGAAGAAGCCAAGACAAATATCCTGCAGAATCTTCTGGATTTTTCCAGCTGCTTCCTCAAAATGTTGTTTAGCATGTCCTCTATCCTCTTACTATGTATTTCATATTAACTAGAATTACCAGATATTCTCCTGTTTTTGGACACCTAGGCTGTTTTCAAATTTCCCTCACTACAGTCTTGCAAAGAACGTTCTCATACATTTCTCCTTGTACAAGTGGACAAGACTTTAGTCCACACCAGGAAGGGGAAGACCTTCATGAGATGTGCCAAATTGCTCTCCAGAGTAATTGCATCTATTTACACCCCCGCCAGGGGTATGTGAGAATTCCCATTGGCCAGACTCTAGCAAAAATTTGGTATCGTCGGACTTAAATTTCTGCCCTTCTGACGGGTGTAAATGTATCTCCTTGTGCTTGGTTTCTCTTTTGTGATCAGCAGTGAGATTGGGCGTCTTCTCACAGGTCTGCTGACGTTTCAGGCTAAGGGAGAGGATGAGCCAGCAGAATCCATAGGATTCAGGGACTGCTTAGCGGTGGTACAAATCTGTTTTATTACAAGGGGAAGTGCAAAATAGCATAATTTTGTAGAAATGAATGAATAGCATTGAATAGCATTCAAATATGAAATGTTTTCTTGGTTTCATCCATTCAACTGTTTAAAAAGTGGGTAGCTTGGGGCCAGTATGGTGGCGTAATGGTTAAGTTTGCATGCTCCACTTGGGCGGCCCAGGGTTCACGGGTTTGGATCCCGGGCACAGACCTACGCAGGGCTCGTCAAGCCATGCTGTGGCGGTGTCCCAATACAAAATAGAGGAAGATGGGCACAGATGCTAGCTCAGAGCTAATCTTACTCAGCAAAAAGAGGAGGATTGGCAATGGATGTTAGCTCAGAGCCAGTCTTCCTCACAAAAAAAAAAAAAGTGGGTAGCTGATTTATCAATTTTTTTCTTTCTGATTTGTTAGTTTTTTTTTTATCTAGAACTTAAAAAAATAACAACAGTGCTTCTTTTTAGATAGCATTTCAAGCTCTAGAACTTTCATTGGTCAAGTGTTGAGGCCTTAAAGTGCTTTCATAAGAAGATGATGTATGTTCCAAGCAGACAGATACGCTTGGCAGACAATATGCTCAGCTTGTTGGCTCTGCAATAACATCATGGAATTGTTGTTCAGATTTTGATGGTGCTATTAATATACCGTGACTCACTAAAAGCCCTGCTTCCTGGAATGTTCTTCCCAGGGAGGTGAAATGATGTTCTTTCCTATACAAGAATAATCTGTAATCACACTTTCAAAGGTTTGAGCAGATCTTGAAGGCTTGGAAAAGGGAACGAAAGCTCCTAAATTATACAAAATTACTTGAACAAATTGCCATCCCACAGGAAGGGGTAAAATATCAGTTGTATGTGCAAGTTATTCAGGCCACAAATATGTATCAGGTGCAGCTGGCTGACAGGGAGCAGACAAGACACACGCCTTCCCACAAGGGGGAGAGGCAGCGGAGAGGCAGGAAGACAGACCGCAAACTAACCACTGCCGGACAGTGGAGAGAAACGCCACGAAGAAAGGGAGAGGACGCAGGGAGTGTAGTGGGGCTTTTCTGAAGAAAGCAATGTGTAAGCTGAGGCCAGACAACGGGAGGATTTCACTGGTGCAGAGGGGCATGAAGACTATCCCAGGCAAGTTACTGCTTAATGGGTACAGGGTTTCTGTTTGGGATATAAAAAAAGTTTTGGAAATAGTGGTGATGGTTGCACATTTTTTTTGGTGAGGAAGATCAGCCCTGAGCTAACATCCATGCCAACCCTCCTCTTTTTGCTGAGGAAGACTGGCCCTGGGGCTAACATCCGTGCCCATCTTCCTCTACTTTATATGGGACGCCGCCACAGCATGGCTTGACAAGTGATGCGTCGGTGTGCGCCCGGGATCCAAACCTGCAAATCCCAGGCTGCTGAAGTGGAGCGCATACACTTAACCGCTGTGCCACTGGGCTGGCCCCTGCACAACATTTTGAATGTGGTTGGTGCCACTAAACTGTGCACTTAAAATGGCAAATTGTATGTTATGCATATTTTACCACAACTAAAAAAAAACCATCCCAGTCGGAGGAGCTCTGGTGCGAGGAGGCCTTGAGAGGGGCATCCGTCAGTTTTGAGTTGCCAACCTGTGTTCTCAGGTCACCTCTACTTCAGGAGGCTAGATGGGAGGCAAAAGGGGATAAAAGGGATGTGGGACGCCTGCCACAGCATGGCTGACAAGTGGAGTAATTCTGTGCCCAGGATCCGAACCCGCGAAACCAGGCTACCAAAGCAGAGTGAGCAGAACTTTAACCATTAGGCTGTGGGGCTGGCATCGCCTTCCTTTTTAATACTGAATAATATTCTATTGTATGAATATACTACATTTTGTCTGTCTTTTCATTTGTTAATGAAAATTTGGATTGTTTCTACATTTTGGCTGTTGTAAACAATGCTGCTATGAACATGGATGTACAGATATGTTTTCGAATCCATGCTTTCACTTTTTTTTTTTTAATTTTTTTTTTTTTAATTTATTTTTCCCCTAAAGCCCCAAGCGATAGTTGTATGTCATAGTTGCACATTCTCCTAGTTGCTGTATGTGGGACGCGGCCTCAGCATGGCCGGAGAAGCAGTGCGTCTGTGCACGCCCGGGATCTGAACCCGGGCAGCCTGCATCGGAGCGCACGCACTTAACCGCTAAGCCACGGGGCCAACCCCGTGCTTTCACTTCTTCTGAGTAAACACACAGAAGTGGAATTGCTGGATCATGTGGTAATTCTGTTTAATTTTTTGAGGGACCACTATACTCCTACATTCTTTAAATAACAGCTTTATTGAGATATGATTCATGTACTATACAATTCATCCATTTAAGGAGTACAGGTCAGTGATTTTTAGTGTAATCACAGTTATTCAACCATCACCACAATCAATTTTAGAGCATTTTGCTCGCCTCAAAAAGAAACTCCAGGGGCCGGCCCCATGTTGTAGTGGTTAAGTGCGCGTGCTCCACAGCTGGCGGCCCAGGGTCAGATCCCGGGCGTGCACCGCCGCACCGCTTGTCAGGCCATGCTGTTGCGGCGTCCTGTATAAAGTGGAGGAAGATGGGCACGGATGTTAGCTCAGGGCCAGTCACCCTCAGCAAAAAGAGGAGGATTGGCATGGATGTTAGCTCAGGGATGATCTTGCTCACAAAATACAAAGAAACTCTATTCTCATTAACCAGTCACTCCCATTCCCCTCCCCACAACCAGTGGCAACCGTGCATCTACTTTCTGTCTCTATGGATTTGCCTATTCTGGACATTTCATATAAATGGGATCATACAATAAATATGTGGCCTTGTGTGGCTTCTTTCACTTGGCGTAATGTTTTCAAGGTTTATCTGTATTATCGTATGAATCAGTACTTCATTCCTTTATATGGCAATAATACAATATTCCAAATAATATCCTATTGTATGGATTATCACGTTGTGTTTATTTATTCATCTATTGATGGACATTTGGGTTGTTTCCACCTTTTGGCTTTTATGAATAATGCTGCTATGAAAATGTGTGTACACGTTTTTGTGGACATGTGTTTCATTTCTCTTGGGTATATACCTAGAGTGGAATTGCTGGATCCTGTGGTGACTCTATGATCCTATGATAACTCTATGTTGAACTTTTTGAGGAACTGCAAGGCTATTTTCCAAAATGGCACCATTTCAGATTCCCACCAACAGCATACGAGGGTTCCAATTTCTCCACATCCTTGTCAACACTTGTTATTATCTGTCTCCCTCTACTTTTGCATGTGTTTTGGAAATCTCCAAAATAAAAGTTAAAAAAATAAATGAGAAACTGTAAGTTCAAGTGTTTGTAAAACTGTGAAGTGCTTAGGGTAATTTATTTATTTATTTATTTTTGTGAGGAAGGTCAGCCCTGAGCTAACATCCATGCTAATCCTCCTCTTTTTGCTGAGGATGACCGGCCCTGAGCTAACATCTATTGCCAATCCTCCTCCTTTTTTTCCCTTTTTCTCTCCAAAGCCCCAGTAGATAGTTGTGTGTCATAGTTGCACATCCTTCTAGTTGCTGTATGTGGGATGCCGCCTCAGCATGGCCGGACAAGTGGTGCGTCGGTGCGCGCCCGGGATCCGAACCAGGGCCGCCAGTAGTGGAGCGTGTGCACCCAACTGCTAAGCCACGGGGCCGGCCCCCAACTTAGGCTAATTTATTAACAAATATTTGAGTGCCTGCCATGTGCCAGACACTGTTATAAATATTTGGTGAACAGACAGACATCTCTATTCTCAAAACTCAGGCTTGGTCATATGGGCTCTTCCTAAACTGCTGTCTTTGGAGGTGGAGCCAAGTGAAGGACGTGTACCCCAGTCCTCAGGCCCCAGCCCAGGGGGTGCAGGGGAGACGACCCAGTGGAAGCTGGTGTGCTTGCGTCCTTGTACAGGCATCCTTGTACTGGCCTCCCTCGGTCCAGGTGGCCCCGTGTGTCCACTCTCCCTGTGCTTGCTTTTCCTATCTGTAAGATGAGATGGGGTGGGCCACAGTGGAATAAGGGGCCACCTGGCAGCAAGATGAGACAATTTCATGGAGCAAGATGGTGGAACTGACTTAGAAATTGCCTCAGTATTCCTGGTATGAAGGACATTTTTCAAGGGGTGGGCACAGGCCCCACGACTGAAGAGGCCACCCACAGCAGACCATGGGCTACCGCCTTCCCACCAGGAAAGTGGCTGAACAGAGTCTCCAATCCAGGTTGGGGGGAGTGACTAATGTTCAAGGCACACAGAGTTAATAATTTTCACCCTCCAGCTTTCTGTGTTGTCACTCAGACCACCCACATGTCCCTTCCCAAGACCAAACTCATCCAGGCTCTCAAGCCTGGCAATGCCCTCTCCCTCGTCCTGGGAAGCCTCCCCACTTCCCTCTTTGTTAAAATCAGGTCAGCAGTCACGCTTCCCCAAACCCTGCCCGCCAACAGAGTGAGCCCCTCCTTGCTCTGTGCTTATACCTTCCCGGCCTTCATTGTGGCTGCTGTTGCTTCGTTTCACTCTGCCAACCTTCCCCGATGAGGCCGTTTTCCTCTGCGTGGCCCACTGAACTGTACTGGGGTTCTTAGTAGGTGGGCAATAAAAATGTGATGACCACATGCCTGGTAGGAATTACTAAAAGTGCCGAGGACTGAGAAACGGTGAGGGCAGAAGTAGTCTAGGAAAACTTCCTGGAGCGGGTGAGGCTTAGGCTGGGGCTTCAGGAGATTACACTCCAGAACAATATACGTGGTGGAAGTGATTCTGCGTAAGGAAGTTCATGGGAGAGGGAGGAAAGGTCCCGTCGGAGCAGACGGAGGAGTCCTCCGCAGTAAAAGCTGTCAGTTTGTGAGCACTTGTTAAACTCCAGGCACCTGCTAAGCCCACCACCTAGAAAATTAAATTGCCCTTGTAAGGTATTATCATCTCTAACTGACAAACGAGGCACAGGAAGTCCAGTGACTTGCTCAAGGTCACTTTTGAACCCAGGTAGACTGGATTCTATTCCTTTGCTTTTTTTAATTTGCTATTTAAGTATATAACACACCATTAAAATTCACCCATTTTTAAGTTCGATGGATTTTTTTTTTTTTTTTTTTTGGTGAGGAAGATGGTCCCTGAGCTAACACCTGTTGCCAACCTTCCTTGCCTCTGCCAATAATCTTCCTTTACTTTATACATGGGATGCCGCTGCAGCATGGCTTGATGAGCGGTGCGTTGGTCTGCACCCGGAATCCGAACCTGTGAACTCCAGGCCGCTGAAGTGGAGCGCATGAACTTAACCACTACGCCACCGGGCCAGGCACTAAGCTCGAGGGATTCTAATAAATATACACAGCAGTGCAGTCATCACCTCTTCAGGTTTTTGGACACTTCCATTGCTCCCAAAAATTCCCTCTTGCCCCTCTGCAGCCAATTCCCACTAGGACTCGTGGTCCCAGGCCACTCACTGATCTGCTTTCTGTCGTAGTTTTGCCTTTTCTAGAATTCTACTAAAATGAAATCATACAGAACATAGCCTTTTGTGTCTGGCTTCCTAGCAGGATGCTTTTTGAGGAGAATCCATGATTGAGTCTTTCAACACAGTGAACAGTGTCTCTCTCCTTTACCGACGTCTCTAATTTCTCTGAGCAGTTTTTTAGTTCTCAGTGTACAGGTCTTGCAAAACCTTTTGTAAGACATTTCTATTTAGTATGCTATTGTGAATGAAATTTTTTTTTTGTGAGGAAGATCAGCCCTGAGCTAACATCCACGCTAATCCTCCTCTTTTTGCTGAGGAAGACCGGCTCTGAGCTAACATCTATTGCCAATCCTCCTCCTTTTATTCCCCCAAAGCCCCAGTAGACAGCTGTACGTCATAGTTGCACATCCTTCTAGTTGCTGTATGTGGGATGCGGACTCAGCATGGCCGGAGAAGCGGTGCGTCAGTGCACGCCCGGATATGAACCTGGGCCACCAGCAGCAGAGCACGCGCACTTAACCGCTAAGCCACGGGGCTGGTCCGTGAATGAATTTTTAAAGATTTAATTAAAGATGAATGTTGCTAACATAAACCCAATTGGTTTTTTATACTTATCTCCTATCCTAGGACTGCGAATAAAGTCTTCATCTTTTCTTGTCTGTACAGGTCTTTGCACTTATTAGCCTCCTAGGCAGGATGGGGTTCAATTACGGAAGGTGTAAAGCAACACTGGATTGTGAAGCAGGCTAGGGACCCCCAGAGGACGTCTGAGCAGTGGAAGGACACTGCTGGCACGCTGTTCACACAGTCTAGCTCAACTTCTCACCCCCTGGGCTGGGCATGTCTTCTTGGTGGTCCAGTCTGTACCATAAGGGCTATGGGTGACAGTTCCAAATACACAGTAAGGACCCTCCTGTTTGCCATAAACACTTTCCCAACGACTTGGGGAAGACGTGTTGTCAGATCATTTATACAGAGATCCTCAGTCCGTTGTCTCCCTCAAACACCTGCTGTTGATTTGAACAGAATCTTTAATATTCTTATTAGACACGGGAAACATAGAAAATTCCCCTTTATCTTTTTTGCCATTCAATTCCTACTTCTACCAGGTAATCTCACACTTCCTCCTAGCTGGGAACATCTTTCAGTAAGCAGCAAAAGAGCACAAAAGACAATCAACTTTGGAGTTAAACCTGAACTCAAACATGGACACCTCAATTTAAGTAATTCCTCTCATTCGTCCAAGGGAAGTAAGAACTTTGCCTCAGAAGATTTTAGGGGTTAAATGTGATGGCCTTTTACCAGCACTTCACACCTACTGAGCAGTAGGGGACCCACCTTTCACAGTATATAGAATGCTGAGGCCTCTCCCTGCCCTCCCATTAATCCCTGTCATGTTTCACATGTGGTCTCAGGCTCAGGATCTAAGTCCTTTAAAAATGACTTCATTTTAGGATTAGAAGACTGAAATAGCCATTACTGCCCCCAGCGGGGACCTTACCTATTCAACTGTTTATCTTGTAAGACCCATGCCCACCCTCTGCCACCAACTGTTATCTCCTGCTCACAGCTACCACCAACCACTGCTACGTCATCTTGCCTGAGGGTCAACGAAGAACCAAAATGAATAAGGCAAAATGATTTCAGGTAAGATAGCATAAAGTAGACTTGGTAAAGAATTGAGAGACATAAAGCCAAAGTATTAAGGGGCTATGTTTAGAGCATAAACTGTTTTACAAATACCATGGAAAAGCAGTTTGCACATGAAAACCCTAAAGTGAGAATGGTTGTCTATTAGAATACAAAACATGGATACAGGGAATGCATGTTGTCTGACATATCCACTCTCTTCTCATCTCCTAGAACATGCTCATGACTCCACACTTGCCACCTGTGTGTACTGTGGGAAAGGCACATTAAGACTTAGGGCAGTCAGTGTTAACATCTCCTGATGTTTTTACATTCTGGGGCCACCCTGCCATCTGTAATACCCCCTTCCCCAAAGAAGACGTTTTAACACAATTTTTTTTTTTTAAATTTCTATTTGTTACAACATTTTAAAGCAAAATGTGACTTGGGCACCACATTGCCATTCACAAAACTTGCTGAGTCATTTTCCAACAGCTTCACACACGCACAGGGCAGCTTATACTTGTGCTACTCTACACAATACTTTTCTTTGGAAAACAAGCCCTGTGGACAGTTACTCCCATCAAGTTCGTTCAGCTTAACATACTAATTTCTAGAGGACTGGTACATGCAATTGATAACTACTGGGGATGGAAGGTTTAAAAACTAGATCCTAGAAGATGCAAGTTGTTTTAACAAATGTTTTTCTTTTAAACATCAAAGTCTATCTCAGAACACTTCAGCGACAAAAGATTTGGTCTACTAAGGAAACTGCTTGATGAAGCTAAACACTTCAGACCACAAAGTTAACATTAGGTTACATATGTCTTACAACGAACATCACCTCAATGTGTTAAAATAAGCCAACGTGAAACTAGAAAAGAAAAACTAGCTCTGCTTTAGCGCCTAAAGTATCACAGTATCACACTCAGAAGTTGAAAGAAATCTTATCCCCTTAAGTAGTTACTGTCATGCCATAACACATTTTTTAAATGTTAACAAAAATAAAGAAAAAATCCTTGAAAATATATTATCAGAGAGAATGAAGACAAAGTACTGAACATGTGTACAAGTGATTCCTCAGGCAGAGCTTAGTCTACTTCCTCCATGCGTGACGTGTCATCATCTCCTTCCAGGGGCGGCATCTCTTCAGTTACAGCAGCAGCGCTGTCATCAGCAGTGGGGTCATCTTCATCAATACCTTTCAAGAAATAAAACCTTTGTTACTAGATTTCTTCAAAGCCAGCTAATTAGCCTAATACTGCTGGTTTATATTCACTTTCAAAGCTGAGCAATTACAGGGAAAGCAGATCTCAATTCCTTACTTTTTATGATGAGAAGGCCTATTTACCCCTTTAACACGTTTCCTAAATGACATAACCGAATCTTGTTCAAATAGCTGAGCACCCGTTTCAACAACCACGTTTAGGGTTCTTTTCCTGATAACATAGTATTATACAAGGCTTACCAAGACCCAGTTTGATCATCCTGTAGATCCTGTTAGCATGTGTCTGGGGATCCTCCAGGCTGAAGCCGGAAGACAGGAGTGCAGTTTCATAGAGCAGGATGACCAGATCCTTCACAGACTTGTCGTTCTTGTCAGCCTCTGCCTTCTGCCTTAAGGTCTCGATGATGGAATGGTCAGGGTTGATCTCCAGGTGTTTCTTCGCAGCCATGTAACCCATTGTCGAGTTGTCTCTTAGGGCTTGAGCCTTCATGATTCTTTCCATGTTTGCTGTCCAGCCATATGTACTTGTGACAATGCAGCATGGAGATGTCACCAGCCGGTTTGACACAACCACCTATAATCAAAGAATTAAGTGATAACTAGGCCTAAGAAGTTTCTAACTTTTCAGTTCCACCTAATCAACTTTATTATGAAATAAATCTAAAGAACCCAAGTATTCATGGATCAAAAATACTACTTGCAAATTTACGTATTCACAGTTTTCTTCCTGTACATTCTCCTACACTTTTCAGGTCTTTAACCATCTTACAAGCTATAGCCATTACTAAATGGAAAGGCTCAAGTTTTCTATTCCAGACCTTATGAGGAGAAAGGGACTGTGTATGATACATTTGGAAAAACATCTAACAGCTTCTAAGAAGAGTCAATCAGGAAATGTAGGTGAAAACATTGTTATTTACACACCTTTTCTACTTTTTTCTCCAAGATGTCCTTCATGATTTTGCAGAGGTTTTCAAACTTTGTTTTTTTCTCTTCCTGTTTCTTTTTCTCTTCTTCATCTTCTGGAAGTTCCAAGCCCTCTTTGGTGACTGACACTAAAGTCTTGCCCTCAAACTCCTTCAGCTGTTGCACGCAGTACTCATCAATAGGCTCGATCATATAGATCACCTCTAAGCCGTGCTTCCGAAGACGTTCCACGAAGGCCGAGTTAGCTACCTGGTCCTTGGTCTCACCTGAGAAAGTGGAAAATTACTTTTAGACCTTGGACAGAAATGGTTTCATTTCCTTTTATCTTTTCCTGTCTAGTCAGATCTAACCATAGAGATGGGCTAGCTCATGTTAACTATCTTGCCTTCATCAATACCTAACTTATATAGGTAGAATACACCCCCAAAGTTCCTACGAGGTTATAAAAAACCAAGATGTGATTGTACCATTTATTGTCCGTTACCTGTGATGTAATAGATGTGTTTCTGGTTTTCCTTCATTCTTGTGCAGTAGTCCTTGAGAGAAACCATCTCATCACCAGAAGCAGATGTGTAATACCTCAACAGCTCTGAAAGCTTTTTCCGGTTTTGAGAGTCTTCATGAATTCCAAGCTGAAAAATAAATTTTAGGAAGACATTTTCTGCGTTAAAAATCATTTGAAATTTGAGAAGCCTATCTGACTACAGCTACTAATGATCGAATGTGTTTATACCAACCTTAATATTTTTAGAGAACTGCTCGTAAAACTTTTTGTAGTTCTCTTTATCTTCTGCCAGTTCAGTGAAGAGTTCTAAGCATTTTTTGACCAAATTCTTTCTGATAACTTTCAAAATCTTGCTTTGTTGCAACATCTCACGGGAAATATTTAGAGGAAGATCCTCCGAGTCCACCACACCTCTAATGAAATCTGAAAAAATAAGGACCAAATGCACTCAATCATTCTAAGGACAAAAATTCACAAAGAAATACACCCCCAAAACCAAAGATAAGCCACTTTTCGTCCCACATGCTTATTATACTGAAGATCTGGAGTTGACAGAATAAAATTCTTTAACCAGTGACAGTGATCATTCCTTATACCCAACCATACTCACTCAGATATTCAGGGATTAGCTCCTCACAGTTGTCCATGATGAAGACTCTGCGAACATACAACTTAATGTTGTTCTTTTTCTTTCTGTTTTCAAACAGGTCAAAAGGAGCACGTCTTGGGACAAAAAGAAGGGCTCTGAATTCCAATTGTCCTTCAACTGAAAAATGCTGTAATAAAATACACACTAAATCAGCACACAGTGCAAGCAACTTTCACTCAAAGCTGCTTAACCTGACACACACACACCTTAATTACACAACATAAAGCACTTTCGGGGAGGGAATAGGGGCTGGGATGGAAAAGCTGCCAGCAACAGCCCTTAACGATTTCAGAGAAACAACTTGCAGAGGTAGACTAGCTTTGAAGCACTCAGCAGTGACTCACCTTCACTGCCAAGTGATCTTCCCAGTCATTGGTCAGGCTCTTATAGAATTCTCCATACTCTTCGTTAGTAATATCATCAGGATTTCTGGTCCAAATAGGTTTTGTTTTGTTCAGCTCTTCCTGATCAATGTACTTCTCCTTGATCTTCTTCTTCTTCTTCTTGTCACCATCTTTCTTTTCTTCTTCTTCTTCATCAGAGCCAACATCTTCTATTTCAGGCTTGTCTTCTGATTCCTTTTCTTCTTTTTCTTTTTCCTCCTCTTTGTCTTCCTTTTCTTCAGCCTCATCATCACTGACTTCTTTGTCTCGTTCCTTCTCCACCTTCAAAAAACACAAAATCACATCACCTCTGCATTCCAGAACTAAAAAAAGCGAAATGGAGTGGGCACGCTTATACCAAAGCCTAAATTAGTGAGCCAAGCTAGGAAACATTAAGAAGCCAAGAAACTCCTCATTAGTATCTGATGGATCTAACTTAACACCTCTGGGTACCTGGTACCTTGTGAGACTAAAAAGAATTCAGACTAATCCAGTAAACACACGTTTGGGTCTTTTCCTTATCAGCAAATCTAAGGAGTAAGGATTTCAGTTAAATCACTTATAGTTTTCTACATACAGGATACACACAAACTCACAAACAGTGTAATGGGGTAGCCAATAAACTGAGAATGCTTCTTCACAATCTCCTTTATTCTTCTTTCCTCTAAGTACTCTGTTTGGTCTTCTTTCAGATGCAGGATAACCTTTGTGCCACGACCCATTGGTTCGCCTGAAAAGGAGATAGAGAAATTGACTCAATTCCAATCTTAACAGCCAAACCAAGGAAACAAAGAGTACATACAATCAATTCAGCTCTGGACACCATACCTAACAATTTGTGAACAAGTCCAGGAGACGTGGTTTACCGTTACTATAGATAGGAAGAGTCCCAGACTAGTTAACTGCTTTGCCCACCATACAGAACCACAAGCTCACGCTACTACACCACCACATGCTCACCAGCTTGCCTCCTATTATACCAAGCAGATACAAGTTTTCACAAATTTCTCTGCATCCTCAGGGGTCCCACGCCTACAGCACCCCACCCTCCACGTGACTGGCTCACCCAGGAAATGCTTTATCAGGTGCCTACCTGTATCAGTCCTGACTGTGAACGATCCTCCCGCAGAAGACTCCCAGGCATACTGCTCATCATCGTTATGTTTGGTGATCACGGTCACCTTCTCAGCAACCAAATAGGCAGAATAAAACCCAACACCAAACTGGCCAATCATAGAGATGTCTGCACCAGCCTGCAAAGCTTCCATGAACGCTTTGGTCCCAGACTTGGCGATAGTACCAAGGTTATTGATCAAATCGGCCTTGGTCATTCCGATTCCGGTATCCACAATGGTGAGGGTTCGATCTTGCTTGTTCGGAATGAGATTTATGTGCAGCTCTTTCCCCGAGTCTAGTTTACTGGGATCCGTCAAGCTTTCATACCTGATTTTGTCCAAAGCCTATTACAAAACAGATCATTAAACACCGAGCCCCTAAATGGTGAAGTTAATACCGAAACCTCAAAACCCAGTTCTACGGTAATGAGACTTACATCTGATGAATTTGAAATAAGCTCCCTCAAAAATATCTCTTTATTCGAGTAGAAAGTGTTGATGATCAATGACATCAACTGGGCAATTTCCGCCTGAAAGGCGAACGTCTCCACCTCCTCCTCCTCCATCGGCTGGTCTTGGGTCTGGGTTTCCTCGGGCATCTGGAAAGGACACCGTGCCACGTTACACGCCGCAGGACGGCGACAGCGGCGCAAGCCTCACCCGCCTTCAGGTATTTTTAGAGCGCAATTGAGGAAAACTGAAAGCAGGAGGCCGGCCGACAAAGGATGACCTCATTTCGCGCTGCGATCACAGGAGCGTGCGCGCGCCTCGAGGCGGCCCGAGGCCGGGCGACTGGGCCGCAGCCGGGGGTCCCGGCCCCACCGCGAAGCCCCCGGTCCGCGGGCCGGCCGGAGGCGGCCTGGGCGAGCCGCCTTCCCGGGCGGGGAGGACGGCCCTCCGCCGCGGGAGGCGCCGCCCCCGGCAGCCCCTTCGCTCCTGCAGCGCGTCCGGGCGACCCGCGCCCGCTCCCGAGGCGGGAGGGTCGGGGCCGCCGCAGGCCTGAGGCCTCGGAAAGGAAACCACGGCCGCCCCCACGCCCGCGGGCCGGGGGGCTCCCAGGGCTGGAGCGAACCCCGCCACCCGCAGACTGCGCCCGCCTGCCCGTCCCCTGAACCCCATTTCCTCCCCGGAGACCCCCCAACCACCCCCTCACCTCGGCTAAAGGACCGTACGGGTTCCGCGACAACGCAGCACCAGGACGCAAGAGCAACTGGCGCGCCGCCCCCGCGCCTCCCTTATATAGAGGCGGGCCCGCCCAGCGCGCGGCGCCTTTTCCAGAAGCCTCCCGAACCTTCCGGAAGCACCCTCCCCAACCGCCGCCGCGGCCGCGCGCCTGCGCCTGCGCCCTGGCCGCCGCCCGCCCCTCTCCCGGGCGCGCGCGGACCCGCGCAGCAACGGCCTGAGCGCCCCTCCCCCAACGGCCGCCGCGCGCCGCCGCGCCCGCCTCAGTGCGCCTGCGCGGTCCGGAATTCTCGGGAAGGTCTCGCGCTTTCGGGGACCAGCCCTGTCCCCGTGCCGACAGCTCAATCCTGAGCCCGCGCTCCCAGCCCTGCGCGCTCCCGGACGTGCTGAACGGCACCCCTAGCGGTCCCTCGCCGTCGGCGCCGTGCAGGCCCGGGGAGTGTGGTCAGGGGCTGAGTGCCCCTGCTCGTGTTTTTATGAAATCCGCGCAAGTCAACTTTTAATTTTTAAAGAGTGTCCTGGTGCTGTGAAAGCTTCGGGTCCCCCAGCACGAGGGCCCGCCAGCGCAGTGTCAGGGGTCCAGTGCCAGCGACCAGGGCCCCGGGGCCAGGTTTAGGGCTTTGTGGCCCTGTTTAGGGGCTCGAGGCAGAGGTGAGGGGTCAGGTGCCGCATTAATACGTCTAGGGCAGTGATTAGAGAGGCTCAGGGCTACGTTTAGGAGTTGAGGGCCCGGGGTAGCGATTGGGGGGTCCAGAGCCGGGTTTAGGGGTACGGGTCCGCATCTGTTCGCCCTAGGCAGCGATTATGGGTTCCGAGGCCTGGAATTCGGGCAACAGGCCCCTGCGAGAGCCTCGATGTGCGGAGGCCCGGGACGCTTGGCCTGGTTAGCGGGTGCAGCGGTGCCCGTCCATGATGGGCTGTGAGAGGTGACCAGGGCATGCGCTTGGGGAGGCAAGGCCGATCCTTGGTTTCTGCCTTTATGAGATGGGAGCCCCCCCCCCCCCAACGGAAGTGGAAGTCACGTTTGGACAAGGGGAGCCGCCGGGACCTCGTGGGGCTCCAGGCAGCTGGTTCTGAGGCCGAGTGGGACAGGGAGCGAGGAGCGCCAGCTGGTACTTCTGAGGGTCCGCCCCCCGCCCCAAACACTGGCCACTGCCCAAATTGCGGGGCTGGTGCCGTCCTTACGCCTACACAGGAGGAAATGCTGAAATGGACACTTACACAATCGCAAATTCTCCAAACCCGTGCGCAGTCTGTTCAGTCTCTTGGGGATTTCTATCTACCTTCGGTTTGCCATAAAACTACATCCTTCACGTTTTGAGGGTCCCTTAGTCTGGAGTTCGGAGATTTGGTGAACAAATGCGTGTTCACCTAGCTACACCCGTCATGATTTTGTAAAGCCCATCTTTTTTACTTATTTTACGTAATATGAGATCTGTATATGAAGTATCTAATTCATGGGTTGGGTGATTAACTTGCCCCCAAAGCCACCTTCTAAATGGGAATTCTAAGTGTTTTGAACAATGCCAGACCAAGCTGTAAAAGTCTCAGAGGGACAGGGGTCCTTAGTCATCGCCCAGCTCAAGATCCAGGGTGTTTCCCGTTTGGAGAAACTAAGGCCCAGCGCGCAGAGCACCCCTGCCCCGCCCACGGCCTTTCCCTCGGAAACCCTCCGCCCTCCTCTGGCTCCTTTGTCTCTAGCTCCTCCCACCATTGGTCCTCCTCCTCCTCCTCCTCCTCCCCCTCCCCCCCGCTACACACCGAGCCTTCGGGAACAATCTGGAAGCTCCTTACGATGTAAACAGACTTGACTGAACGCTGCCTCCACTTCCTTGTCCCTGGGGAAACCCAGCTTTTCCAGGAACGGGGTTTTCAAACTGGGGCCTGAGACCCACTGGGAGTGTGTGAAATAACGTAGGGCGTCCTGACTACCGTTAAAATGGGAAAAATTGAATGGGAACTAGAAGCCACATGGTAAGGGTAGGTGAGGGTTGTTATGCATTTGTTGGGGCACGTAAAATGTGTTTCTGACTCCAGCTGTGTCCGGACGCCTCGGCGCGGGGGTTGGGAGGGGTTGGGGGGGTTGGGGGGCGGGCGGAGGAGGGGGAGGGGCAGTAGTGCTGTGGGTTCCTTGTGGCCACCATCAGCTGTTTAAGGTCTCCACCGCTGCGGGCGCCTCCACCCGTAGCCCACCAGCCACCCTCCTCTTTTCTAGACTTGGAGGCCTGACCCACTTTTTCCTTTCTATCCCACTTACGCCATTGCCCAGGAGGTTTAAGATTTCTTGTAGATGAGCCATTCAAAGCCCCAGCTGTGAAATTCTCGGTTTCTAAGGCCTTCACCTCCCCCCTCCTCCAGAGAACTTGCCCCAAGGCTACTCCTGGAACCTTTGTTTTCCAGGAAGCTCCGCCTACAATATCCCTCCCTTATTCCAAATCTTGTCCTCCCGCTCTCCCCTGCCCTGCCCGCCTCAGTTACTAAGTACAAGGACGTTTTTGGTCCCCCGTGACCTCTGGGTAACATTCCACACTAACCACCACTGCCCTCCTTGAGACCTCTGCCTTGGTTCCACCTCTGCCTTGGTTCCACCATCAGCATGCTGTGGTTTCCCTCCGGGCGCTGGCTGCTCCTCTCTCTCCTCCAGACTCGCCCCCTCTCCCTGGCCTGTTGCTGGAGCTCCTGGGAGAGTACCTATGTGCGGATGATGCACAGAAAAGCCCCAGCCAGGACTCTTCTAGCTCCAGACCTGGTTGCTGAGCTCACTTCCCCCACCTCTCTGGCCTTCTAGGGCTCACTAGCCAGGTGACTATCCCACGACCTTCTAGAACCCCAAACACCCCGTAGGGAATCTGACGTGAGCCCTGCCACTTCTGCTTCCTAAATACTTTATGAATCCATCCACTTCTCTCCATCCTCATATCCCCCCCCCCCCCCCCCGGGCCTTCACCCCTGCCCACACAACCATCAGCTCACCTGGAAGACCTCCATAGCCAGCTGACTGCTTCCTGAGTCTGCTCTGGTCTGCCTCCCGCCTGTTGCCAAGGGGCGCTGTGAGAACACAGATCTGACCCTGTCAGTCCCCTCCTCCACACACTCCTCAAACACTTGCTAACACCCCATCACTCCTAGGAGAAAAAGAGCTTCTTAACCAGGCCTGCCAGGCCCTGCAGGGTGCCCCTACCTACCCGTTCATCCTCGGGTCCCACCGTGCTCCCTGTCACTCTTCTTTGTACACCTCACACCGTGATCTACCGCCACAGGGCTGTGCAAATGCTGTTCCTTCGGCCTGGAACAGCATTCTCTCTCTTTTTCTCCTATTTAATGTCCTAGTGGACCCTCAGCTCACACATTTCCTCAGGGACCTCTTCCCACCTCCATTTCCCTTCCCACTTGGCCCGAGTGGATCCCTTGATATGAACAGGCTCTCAGGATGTGGGCATCTCTTCCTCTTGGCATGAACCACACCTGCTCATCCACATCATCGAGCCTTCCAAACCCTGCTCTCCTACCCCCAACTCTCTTCCTTTTCTACCCTGCCTCCTCAACTCTGTATTTCTAATATATCTCTAAGTCCTACAGATTTAGCTCCTAAATATTTGTTGAACTTGTCCCAAAGTGATCTTGCTGTCAGGGGAATCTGACAGTTTTCCTCCTGCATTTGAAATCTTTCAGTGTCCTCCCAGTAAGCTAGGATACAAGGCCCAGACTCTGGATCCAGGGCCTGGATTCAAATCCCAGCTCTGCCACTGCCTACCTGTGTGACCAGGCAAGTCACTTCTTCTCTCTGTGCCTCTGCTTCAGCATCTGTAAAATGGGTATGAAAATGTCTTCCTCATATGGTTATGAGGCTTAACTGAGCTCATTCTGTGTTTGGAACTGTCCCAGGTAACTGCTATATACATGTTTATTAAAGTAAACAGAAAACTTCCTCATTTGCCTTTTGATTTCTTCTTTGACCCATGGGTAATTTATAAGTGTGTTAGTTTCTAAATATTTGGAGGCCCTCCAGATATCTTTTTGTTATTGATTTCTAATATTTAATTGCATTGTGGTTAGAAAACATACTTTGCATGATTTTAGTCTTTTCATTTTTATTTTGTTTTATGGTTCAGAATATGGTCTATCTTGGTACATGTTCTGTATGCAAAATAATTATGCTGAGGGAAAGATGCCAGTAATTTATATAAAATTTTACAAAATGCAAACTAATTAATAGTGACAGAAGGCGATCAGGGGTTGCCTGTGGGAGGCAGGGCTGACAGGAGCGGGAGGAAGGGATTTCGAGGGGCACGAGGACACTGGGTGATGAGTGTGTTCGCTATCTCGAGTGCAGTGATGGTCTCACAGGTGTAAGTGTATGTTGAAACATAGCAAGTTGTACTTTAAACGTGTGCAGTTTATTGCATGTCAATTATACCTCGTAAAGCTGTTTTTAAAACAATTGATGTTTAGCAAAGACCTTGGAGAAATATTCAGAATCCAGTTATAACTATATAGGAAAATTAAGTGGTACATACTTTGGAAAGAGGCACAGTTGACTCGGAGGAGGATGGTGTGGGTTAAAGTAGAGATCTTCAGCTGGATTGTGAGTGTCAACCCTGCCACTCACTGGCTGTGTGACTTTGAGCAAGCTACTCAACCTCTCTGTGCTTCAGTCTTCTCATCTTCACAGTAGGGATGATCATAGTAAGGATGTGGGAGGATGCCGTGAACTAATCCCAGGGAAGCCTGTTGTGCCTGGCACACAGTGAGCTCTCAGTGGATGGACTCGCTGTTGTTCTCTTGATGGAGGATGGGAGATAGGGTGACCTGCGCTGGCAGCCATTGAACCACCGTGATGCTGTCCTGCACTTGTGCCCATCTGCTGGTCTTAGGCTCCCTGCTTGAGGGGGAAGGGGACGGCTGAGGGCAGGGCCCCAAAGGAAATGATGAACTCTGTGAGCGAGGGAAGGGGGAGTGACGTGTCCAGCCCTGCGTTTCTGGCCATGTGTGTGTTAGAGTTGGCCCGAAAGTGGATTTCCGCAGAGCAAACCAGTCTTCCCATTGACTAACTACAAAATTGGGGGTACTTAGATACCAAAATTGTTCTTCACCTGACAAATTTTAACCCATCCTTCGAGGCCCAGCTTGGGCAGTCACTCCTGGAAGTGCAGGATGGGGTTGGTCCCTTCCTCATCAGCTTGCCACACGCTATCACCAGAAGGGAGCACGATGAGCACTCCCTCCCCATCCTCTCCCACTGTTGTCAGCACTGAGTATGGCTGAAAAAAAGTTTGGCCATTTTGATAGGGGAAATGGTCTCTCATTGTTTAACGAGCACCATTCATTTAATGCTTATTGACTGAAAGCCCGTGTCCAGGCCCCAGGACCAGTGGGCACATAATCCAGCCACTGCCCTCATGGTGGAGACAGAGGTGAAGCCAATACCACACAAATACATGCATTTATAAACTGATGAGTGCTGGGAAGGTGTGGGGCACTACTTGAGTTAGGTCTCCTGGAGGCTTCTCTGAGAGCTGAGGTGGGTAGGTGTTGGCCGCTGGTGCCAGGGTGTGTGTGTGGGGAAGGGCATCTGGGAGAAGGAACAGTGTTTGCAAAGGTGAAATCTAGGAGGAAGACTAGGAGTCACTAGAGAAGAGTGAGCAGGTGGGGTAGGAGAAGAAGTGGAGGCTGGAAGACCCCTTCCGTGTGGTGGGGCACACAGAGCCCGCATGGTGGCCAGCAGAGCTGAAGCAAGCGGTAGGCAGATGCCAGACTGTGCAGTGCACTGGGCCAGGGGACTTGAAATGTGGCCCGAGGATCATAGGAGGCATTGGAAGCCTTCCCAGGAGCCAGGTCAGACCTGCATCCCCTCTGGCTGTGGAGTGGATGAAGGTCGGGGCCAGTGAGACCCGAGGAGTGCCTGCACCTGCAGAGCTGGTGGGTGGAGAGGGGGCAGGCTTGGGAGACACCAAGGAGAGCGAGATAACAGGCTGGGTGAGGTGAAGGAGCCCCACAGATCCTCTGTGGGTGGGGCTGTGGTCACCATGGGGCAGCAGGTGACTGGTTCAGTGTCACCTGTGTTGGGCCTAAACATCTGTGGGGCATCCAAGTAGATGGACGTCCAGTAAACAAGGTGCTGGGGATGTGGGCAAGGACGCAGCAGAGGGATGGATGGCGAGTAAGGGATAGATGGCACTTAGGCACAGGATGTCCCAAGGACAACAGCAGTCTCAGTACAGCCCAAGAGCTGGGAACTGACAGGGAACTGTGGACAGGAGGCTGTGCCTGCGAGGGGTGTCCAGTGTGGGGTGCCCGGGTCCAGTGTGCCATGGGGTGGGGGATGAGGGACTCGCTCACTGCCCCCTCCAGCCCTCCTTAGTCTCTCTTTTGTAGAAGCCCTGGTCTGTGTCTCCTGCACCTGCTCTGAGTCGGCGGTCAGTCATTTTCCCTTGAACTCACCTTCAAACCTTGTGAGTCATCTTTGACTCATCCCTCAGCCCCCACATTCTGACAGCTGCCAAGTCTGGTGAATTTTTCTTTTCAAATGTGCTCTCTCTCCGTGCTCAGGATCCCACCCTGATCCAGGCCTTTGCCCCCCAGGTCCTGGCCACCTTTAGCTGGCTCTCACTGGCTTTATCTGTCCTACGTTCTTGTTTCCATCTGCCCATCTCCCAGTGCAGAAACGCCCCGGATACCAGGCCAGCAGTCCCTCTCTAGTCATTCAAACCCCAGGGCCCAGCTGCCCAGCTCATTTCATCTCTGGGCCCCTCACTCCTCCGACCACTCACTCTGTGACGTCGACCCACATCCTCCCCATCTCCACGCCTGACCTCGGTGCTCTCAGACCTAGAATGCTAGCTGCAGACACCCACGCGTCACCCAGGCCTCGCTGGCCCTGCCCACAACGCCGCTGACTGTCTGAGGAGGAGGCACCATTGTCGGCCCTGACCATGTGACCTCTGCTATAGCAGAGAGATACATATGGAGGGAGGAAGAACAGATCATGAAAATGTGGTGGGGGTGGGGGGTGGTTGCACCGAGAATATGCTGCTGCATTGTTTTCTGGTTTTGTTCCAGCCTCCCTCCCCTATTCTCTCTGCCCCCTCCCCACCTCCTTGGGCAGCGGCAATGATCCCACTAAATGCACCTCAGGGCCCATCACCCTCAGATGAAACATCTTCACGGCACCCTTTCATCCATTCGCTGACCAAAGATTATTGAAGCAACTCAGGAACTTTACCATCTGGCCCTGATCTTCTCTCTCAGACCCTTCTCTGTCCACTCTCAGTTGTTCCCCAAACGCACCTGGAACCTCAGGGCAGTTCCTCCTCCTGGAACACCCTTCTCCTCTTCTCTAGGCTGACACTTGTCTACCAAGCTCAGCTCAGCTTGGAAATCACCTCTGGCCAAATTCTCTCTAGGTGCCTCCTTCACAGCTCTTAGCCCATGGGGCTGAATTGAAATTAGACTTTGTCTTTTTCATCTCTATCCCCTAAACCCAGCTCAAGACCAGGCACGTGGCAGGCGGCCACCTAGGAGCAGAATGAAGAACTGAGCAGTGTTTGAAGGCACCGGACGGGACCCTTCGGCCCAAAGGCAGTGAGTAACCTTTGGTGCCATCTACTGGCCAGTGGGTGGGTTGTGTTTGGGGCCTCCAACTGGAAATAGCTTTGATTAGGAATTTCATTTTTTCTTTATTTCTCATGAACTGGAGAATTAGGAAAGAGAGCATTATGTGAGATCCAGTGTAGATCACCATCATTAACATCTCACCCTGAAAATTTAGTGGCAAAGCTTCCAGCCTTTCATTGAGTAGGAATGAAACTGTAAGAGAACAGGAGGCAATTTTTTTAAATTAAAAAAATATATATATACATATATTTATATAATATACATTATATGTATAAAATTATATATAATAAATATATATACGTATTTCCCTGCTAAAACCTCACACACATGAAGAAAGATGGGAGGGTAAAAAAAGTGCAAAACTCGAATTGTCTGAGTCTTAAGAAGGAGAGTTAGGGGTGTGTCCAGCCCTTCCTGTTTCTCTCCTAAACTTCGCTGGGATCTTGTGGGACCTCAGGGTGGTGGCCATAAGCCGGGGCCGGTGGAGCCGGCTCTGCCCTCCCCACTCCCTTCTTTGTCTCTGCCAGCACAAGGGCAGAGGCCTTCAGGCTGAGACCCACCCAAATGTAGCCTCTTGTTCAGCCAGTGGAAGAACAGGCCCAGCTGGCCCCGACAGGTGCCCAGAGGAGCTTCGGTGCTCAGAAGCCCCGGAGATGGGGTGAGGGGGTCAGAAACTGAAACTGGAGGCAGGGTGATGAGCAGGAGCGATGTCCCTGGCCAGCCTAGGAGCGGACAGTTCCTTTCCATCTGCACTGAGCCAGGGATCACTTGTCTGTGTTAGGACTCTGCCCATGTGGCCAGGTGACCATGTGATGGACACCTTGGTCTGGCCACCTTGCCACAAATGGGGTTGTCATTTTGGCACTGACTCCGTGATAGGCTCTTGAGCTGGGCCCCCCAGGCCCTCACCCCTCTCCACCTCACCTCGAAACTCTGCAATAAAATCCTGCTAGTTCTCACCTCTGCGCCCATGCGACTGCTCCTGCCTTTCCCTTCTAGTCCCGCCTGGAAAACACCCACTCCTCTTTAAGAGCCAGATCAACATTACCCACTCCCTGCCATCCCAGGGAGAGGCGGTGTCTGCTTCTTTGTCCCTCTTTTGTTTCCTCTGTTGACTTTGGGGCTCGTCTCATCTCTTTAAGCCTCAGTTTCCTCATTTGGAAAATAGGGGTAAGGATAGTTGGACGAGGTTCCATTTGTCTTGATGTGGCTCTAAATTCTTGTACTCAAAGACAGATCAACTAGGGTAGAAGTGCATTATTAAATGGAACTGAGCAATAAGTGAGCTACTGGAAACTTCCACACTTTGCCAATACCCTGTACCTTCTCTGAAGTTGGGGCCAACAAGCATTGTGTAAATGTTTTACTTAAATGACTGTGTACCAATGAATATGTTGTGGCAAATCATAATGCTAAATTCGTAGTTCAAGTTGCTAATGGAAATAGAAAAAGCAATTTCAATTTCTAAGCTACTTCACAGTGTAGTATTCTGAGCAGCACTACAGCAGCAGACAACACGCTGCCTATAAATTCAGAACCCTTTCAACAATTTTGCATTTCATTTAAAAATACAGGATAAGTAAATCCGCCCAACGCTGCATTTCAGTCAACATTCAGTGTTGTTAAATCTTGCTAAAATCCAAATTAAAACAACTAGGGAATTAAACCCGACAAGTGTATGAAGGGGCTGGTGAGGAATAACGTTCTGTACAAATCTTGGGGTTTTTCTTACAGGTGAGGAGCTGGGCACTTCATGATGGCTGCTGTGCCCACCACCCAGCCATGGATCCCCAGCCTGTGCCTCAGTTCTCACCGGGGCCTTGGTGTTCCTGTTGTTCATGGTACCTCTTCTAATTTCTATTTTTTAAAAATCTATAAATAAAATGATTATTTTAAAATTCCCCCTTTAAAACAGAAGAGTTAGCGAGCTTCCCAACGTTTTTCTTTTTTGATGGAGGATTGCAGCAGGGAGGGGAGCAGGCTCACGGTGAATTCTCTCAGGATTCGGATCTATCATATATCGTATCACTATAAAGAGAGATGATAATGTTAGCAGCTGTGTACTGCCACCCTGCTTAATGTGAGTCAACACTACAAATAATGTTCAGGTGCTCTGTTTTACCACATATATGTGTGTGTGTGTGTGTGTGTGTGTCCTTAAATGATGGATGTGATTGAACTTAAATGGTTATCACACATATTCTGTGACATTTTTTTCTCAACACTATGTTTGTGAAATTTATTCTTAATTGACTTGTATAGCTGCAGTTTATTCCTCTTTCCCACTGTATTCTACTATATGACTGGACTATAATTTGCACATCTGTTCTGTTGGTAAACATTTGGGTTATTTCCACATTTTTGCTATTATAAACAATGCTACTGTGGATATTCTAGTAATGTTTCCTAGTTTCATTGGGTATTAAACTCTTCAATTTTAGCAGATATAGCCAAATTGTTTTTAAAATGATGTTATCAATCGATACTCCCAGCAGAGAATGAGTCTGTCTTGCTCCATGTTGTCACTAACACTTGGTATGACATATTAAATTTTTTTTCCAATCTGGTGGGTGTGCAGTATCTCATTGTAACTTTAATTTGCATTTCCTTGATTAGTAATCATATCTTCTCATGTTTTTACTGGCCACGGGTTGGAATCCCTGCTCCATGATTAGGCTCTGTGGCCTGGGGGAGGTTATTTAACTTCTGTGTGCCTCAGTTTCCTCACCTGTAAAGTTCCTCACTATAGAAGCTGACCAGACTCGGACACTGGGGGGGAGTGGGAATCCTCCAAGAAACTGCTGCGTCTTTCCTGCAAATCAGAAAAGTTCTGGGCTGGCTCCGTGGCTTAGGGGTTAAGTGTGTGCACTCCACTGCTGGCCGCCCGGGTTTGGATCCCGGGCGCGCACCGACACACCGCTTCTCCGGCCATGCTGAGGCCGCATCCCACATACAGCAACTAGAAGGATGTGCAGCTATGACATACAACTATCTACTGGGGCTTTGGGGGAAAAGATAAATAAATAAAATTATAAAAAAAAAAAGAAAGAAAAGTTCTGATCAGTATATTAGCACCTCCCTTTCTCATTCAGACTACCATGTGCTGGATGCTGCACTGGCTGGGGGCTGTGCATAGAGATGAGTAAGGAGAGGCCAGCTACTGCCTGTCCATCTGCTTCCCAGCATGCAAAATGAGGTGCCCTTGTCTCTCCTGGTGCTTTCTCCTCCCTCAGTTTTGTTCTGTGGCTGCATGAGATACACATGTATAATCTTTACTGCCATATGTGGGGCCCTGGAGGGAGTAGAGGTGAATACAAATGTCCCACCCACCGTGTCGAACCAGAGGCCAGGGGGACATTCCCAAGGCACCAAGTGTGATTGTCTCTCCACGGCTCACCCCTTTCCGTGGTTCATTTGACCTCAGGGTCAAGTCCAAACTCAGCACAGCCTGCCCGGGCCCTGCTTACATCACCTGCCCACCCCGCTCCTGCCACCACCACTGTTGCAAGATCCAGTCACTCCAAACTCCTCCCCCCACTCCCATCTGTGCTCTTTCTCGCTGTTGCTTACATTCTCCCCTGTGAGCAGGTGCTCAAGGTGAAGCTTGGGAGCCACCTCTTCTGGGAGCCCAGGGAGTTGACGTCTTTCTCCCACAGCACTTTTCATGCCTGCACTATAGCCCTGTATTGCAATTATGTCAGGTGCACTCCAGGCAGGGACCTGGTACCCTCTTGGGCATGGCTTGGCCCCATAGTGGGCCCTCAGGAGATGCTGGTGCAATGAAAGAACAGGCAGACAAGGGAGTGAACAGTAAAGATGACGACGTTGTTTGCCATTTTGTGACCCTCACCGAAGCTGGTTTGGATGGCTGGTTAACTTTAACTAGAAACATTTGGGATGGTGATTTTAAACCTTGGTCCACTTACCATTAGCAATAGAAACAATATAAACAATACTGATGGTTGCTGATCCTCGTAGAGCACTTCCCTGTGCTTAGCTCCAGCTGAAGCCCAATGACGCATTGACGCAGAATGCAGAAACCTGGAAGGGCTGTTTCCAGAGACAGACTGAAGCGGAGGATCCAGACACACGTCTGACACCCGGGGAACACTTGGGCCTTTTTTGGGTACGAGTGAACAAGTGCCCTACTGGCAACACACACACAATCTTCTGGACTCCCAGACCAAACACAATAGAGCCATGAAATCATCCGTCAGTAAAGGTGAGGCAGATCCCAGTGAGGGTGGTGCTAGGACTTCTCCAAGTGTTAGTAAGAAAAGTGTTCGAGCCCAAACAACAGCAACACCTGGAAGCCTACCTTGGGATTGTGGCCAGCAATCCCCCAGACACAAGCTGGCAGTAGAAAAAACGATACTGGCTTGAAGGAAAAGGGTGAGAGAAGCTTTGTGGGAGGGAACCCTCCTGTATTAGGTAGAAATACATTTAACACACAAGTACTGAGCACCTGCCATGTGCCAGACCCTGGATGCCATGTGCAGGACAGGATGAAGACGGACCTGCCCCAGAAGGACATGCCTGGCTTCCTTAGACTTTCCTGGTAACTGTCAAGTGGATTAAAATACGTGCTATCTTCTCTTCCTGCTTGGAGAGCCACCTCGGGAATCTGAATGAGGATCTGAAAGATGGACAGAGGCAGAGTAAAGGCAGCCGGGTGACTTCGAGGACGTTGTCGGCTCATCCTGGACCCCCATGTGACTAAGGAAGGTGGCACTTATGTTGCCCTGGGGCGCTCTCTCCTGGACTGCCCTAGAGGACCCACAGCAAAACCCAGAACTAGTGCTTATTCTTCCAGGCTCCGTGCAGAACTCGCTTCTGATGATGCAGGCGAGCTGAACTGAAGGGTCTAAAGTTCTGGTTGGGGCCGGCCCCGTGGCTTAGCGGTTAAGTGCGCGCGCTCCGATGCTGGTGGCCCGGGTTCAGATCTGGGCGCGCACCGACACACCGCTTCTCCGGCCATGCTGAGGCCGCGTCTCACATGCAGCAACTAGAAGGATGTGCAGCTATGACATACAACTATCTACTGGAGCTTTGGGGGGAAAAAATAAATAAATATTTAATAAATAAATAAATAAATAAAGTTCTGGTTGGGTTCCAGAGGGAGTGGCTCAGGGACAATCCCCCTTGAAGCCCCTTCGGAAGGCATCTCGCTGGAGCCTGGCAGGTTGGCTCTTTGTAGATGTGTGCAACGGATTTTCCTCCAGCCTGGAACTGGTGTTGGTTCTTCTCTGAGCACTGGATGGCATGGATAACTTGATTTTAGGAGCCAACTTGTAAGAAAAACAAGGCTGTTCGCTCACTGGAATCACATGAGGGCATGGCTGCTGAGGACCAGGGCATATGGGCACAGCAGTGGGCATGATTCCTGCACAGTTAGACAGCTGTGTGTGCGTGCGTGGACTTCAGTAAGGGAAATGCATCAATGATGTGAGTGCCCTGTGAATCACAAACTAATATACTCTGTTGAAGGGCCCTGGAACCAAAATACCTGGGCTCACATTGAGACTCTGTCACATACTAACCTTGTGAGAGTTTCTCCTCATCAGTCAAATGGGAATAATGATACTTCCTGCAATTATTTGGGGGATTAAATTAGATGAGGTATGGGAAAAAGCCTATACATAATAAGAGCTCAAGAAGTGGGAGTTGATTTTGAGTTGTTAATGTGCTGCATTTGGTTTGGTCTGAGATTCATCGTAGGCTCCGAAGCAGCACAATTACAAACAACCTCTTAGGAGGGACTATTGCTTCTCATCATGAAGGAAGTTGTTCCTGTGAACAAGCCTCTGTAACAAGGTGGGGTTTTCCTGAAAGGAACGAAAAGCCACCTGGATTAGGAAATGGAGCCGGGGGACGGCCCTGTGGTTTAGCGGTTAAGTACACGCGCTCTGCTGCTGGCGGCCCAGGTTCGGATCCTGGGCATACACCGACACACCCCTTGTCAGGCCATGCTGTGGCGGCGTCCCACATAAAGTGGAGGAAGATGGGAACAGATGTTAGCCCAGGGCGAGTCTTCTCAGCAAAAAAAAAAAGAGGAGGATTGGCATGGATGTTAGCTCAGGGCTGATCTTCCTCACACACACACACACACACACACACACACACACACACACACACAAACAAAACGGAAATAGAGCTGAGCACAGGGCTAGGAGAGGAAGGGATGGCCTCTGCTCTGGGGATCCGAGGAGGGAATCCTGGGCAAGGGCTGGCTCTTGGCACAGCAAGTGGCTGTGGGACACACCTTGGGGGAAAGGATGGCATGTGCCTGGGCCGAACGAGCTGTTCGTTGGGGCCCCAGGGAGATTATGTGGGGTGTGATTGGGCCCCAGACTGAGCATGGCCTGGTGGGGGTGTGGCCCTGCTGGAGTGGTGCTTTTGCCACCTCCTGAGGAATCACTGCTCACACAGAGCTGTGAGGACAGAGCCCTGCTTAGCAGCCCTAAACTGTTCTAGAGTCTGCAGCATGCTGTGTCCCACTTCTGCAACAGCTTTGGCAAATGGGCCCTCCCGCCCTCCACAGGCTGTGAGGGTTACAGCGATGGTGAGGCAGCGGAGGAAATGAGACCAGCAGGACAGCAGCCTGGAGGACAGTCACCCACCAGCGTGGTGGATGCTGCTGTTTCTGTCCTCCCAGCGTTCCTTCCTCCCTTGTTCTTCTTGGTGTCAGTACCTTTGTTCTTTTGCGTGCTCCTTATCCATCCTAACCTGTGACTCTGGCCATGGTGATTGGTTCAGGATAGGATCAGTCTGAAATCAGACCAATCAGAGTCCTTCCCTGGGCTTTTTCTTTTTCTTTTTGCAGGGGAAGATTTGCCTTAAGCTAACATTGTTGCCAATCTTCCTCCCTTTTTTTCCCCTTCCTTCCCCCCAACAAAACCCCAGTACATGGTTGTGTATAGTTGTAAGTTCTTCTGGTTCTTCTATGTGAGCCACCGCCACAGCATGGCTACTGACAGACGAGCGGTGTGGTTCCACACCCAGGAACTGAACCTGTGCCGGTGAAGCAGAGCGTGCTGAACTTTAACCACTAGGCCATCAGGGCTGGCTTGGGGTTTTTCTAACTAGAGTTGGTGGGAACTAGCTTACTTTCCTTTTCAGACTCAAGGTTATAAGGATATGAGCCTGGAGCTGTCGAGGCCGTAAGTCTGATGTCATGGGGACTGAAGCCATCAGGGAGAATCAGAAATGAGAGATGGACTGTGAGAAGCTTTCAAGATCCAGGCATGGAAGCCAAGCTCCTCCCCCTGTGCCTCCCATGGTTTGGCTCTGAGAGCCAATAATCCTTTCTTCATTTAGGCTACTGAGAGTTGGGTTCCTGTTACTTGTAACCAAAGGAGTTCTGACTGGCACACCATGTGAGTATCCTTCAGCATTCCCAGAAATTTGTTGTTGGGTAGGTGGGGGGAAGACTTCAAAAGAAAAATGAATTTCCTTTCTTAGGTAGAGTTCAGAGTGTCTTACAAATTGAAGAGATGGAGACTTATTTGCTAGTGAGGCAGGACTCCTGGGTCATATAAGAAAAGAACCTAATTAATGACTGTTAAATGCTATTTACATTCAGTGACAGACACTCCTAGTCGTCTGTTCAGTCATTTCCAACAGCCTCTCCCTTGACAGCTCCCACGATGAAGGCTGGAAAGCTGAACCAACACTATACTTGCTTTCCAGCCTCTAGGCAGTCAGAGGGGACCATGTGACCCAGTCCTGGCCAATAAGACATAAGCAGAAGTCTTACTGGGGTGGAGGGGTGTGGTTTCATGGTTTGATATTTTTTCTTTTATTATAAGTTGCCTCAAATAATTTTTGCAAGTTGGTGGAGATTAAAAATAATGAAAAAGCTAAATGGATTTTTTATCATAAAAACGTCTAGTTTCTTTT
Organism: Diceros bicornis minor; assembly: GCF_020826845.1. Lineage (NCBI taxonomy): Eukaryota > Metazoa > Chordata > Mammalia > Perissodactyla > Rhinocerotidae > Diceros > Diceros bicornis. The sequence continues at coordinate 46,944,707 of NC_080763.1, forward strand.
CTTTCTGGATAAAAATAAATATAAGAAAATATTTCAAACATTCTAAAATAATTTAGAAGGTAGATGAAAGAATAGAGAATGGGCATTGCTAAATGCCTGAAGTTCCTTCTAAGAGGTAAGAGATTTCATTCAACACACACTGATCTAGGTCTGGAGATTCAAGGATCCATACAACCCAGTTCCTGGTCTTGGGAGCTCACTACTGGGGAGACAGACACAAGAATAGGTAATTGTATACCATGACATAAGTGTAATGATAAAAATAGGCTCAGGGTGTTATGGGAACACAGTGACGGGCCAGAGAAGGCTTCCTGATGGCAAATGACACATGAGCTGCGTCTAAGGAAGAGCTGGGTCAGGGCGGAGGAAGGGCATGCCGGATGGAGGGGATGGCATGTGCAAAGGTGTAAAGGTTAGAAGCAGTGTGTCCAGAGCACAGCTAGGAGGTGTGGAGCTGTGCAGCAAGAGGACCTGTGGAAGAGGCAGGGCCAGATCTAGAAGGCCTGGGACTGCACATGGGAGCGTGGTCTCTATCCCACAGCAGACAGCAGGGAGCAGGGAAGGCCATTCGGAGATTTGTGCCCTAGGTAGGTCTTGGTGGCTTGGTGGAATTGGGATTTGACAGTAACAGCCTGGGCACAGGGAGATGATGAGAAAGCTGTTGCAAGGGTCCAGGTGGAGAAGGGGAGAGTTCTGTGAACTAGGTGCCTGGCATGTGAGTCATTTACATCACATCCCTGCACTGGTGTGGGCAGAGTCTGGCTTCTCCAGTTCCTTGTTCAGAAACAGACCTCCTGATCAATAGTAGTGTGACTGCCCACACTACTATTCAATTGCTCCTAGAAGTTTTCTGCTATTTTCATAGCAATGGATATAAAAATTAATGTTGGGGCCGGCACCGCGGCTTAGCGGTTAAGTGCACACGCTCTGCTGCTAGCAGCCTGGGTTTGGATCCCAGGTGTGCACTGATGCACTGCTTGTCTGGCCATGCTGAGGCGGCGTCCCACATACAGCAACTAGAAGGATGCGTAACTATGACACACAACTATCTACTGGGGCTTTGGAGAGAAAAGGGGAAAAAAAAGGAGGAGGATTGGCAATAGATGTTAGCTCAGGGCCGATCTTCCTCAGCAAAAAGAGGAGGATTGGCATGGATGCTAGTTCAGGGCTGACAAAAAAAAAAAAAAAATTAACGTTGATCAAAGTATTTCATCAGCTTTTGACTTTCAGGGAGCAGAAAAGAGCCACCACTTAAGCAAGAACCTTTTGTTCTGTCAGCTAATATCAAGTAGGGAGCTTCTTTAAAAAGAAATCCTGATTATACAATCATGAATAATCACGATGAAGATGAAAAGAGGGAAGCAGTAGTGGAGACCAACGTGTCAGTGTGAGCTCCCTGTCGAGCTAATTTTTTGAGAGACTGGACAAAATATAGACAAAGGAAAGCATAATCCGAGATGGCTCCTAGAAAATGACACAATCCTGAAAAACACTGTCAGGAAGACTGTGCTGTGGTTTGCCAAAAATCCTAAGGAAAACAAAAAAAAAAGGTCTTTAAAGTTATTCTTTGAGCAAGAACAAAGAAGGGATAGATCTGCTGCTCAGGGGACAGTACAAAGTAGAGAGATACTGAGAGAAGGCAGAAATACTCACCTTCACAGACAGAAGAGCTGCTGCCACATACAGTTGTTTAAGCACAGTACAGGCTGTTTCTCTGGATAAGCTCAGCCCTTAGGAGGGCCTGGGGTGGGGACTCTGGAAACTACAGTGATGCAGATGGGGCAGGGGAACAATCAGTCATGGTACACTCTCATATTTCCATGTGGAAGGACTTCAGCTTCAAAAACTATAAGGAATTCTTAACCTTTTGGAAGTATTAGTTTCCTGTGGCTGCTGTAACAAACGATCACAAACTGGGTGGCTTAAAACAAGAGCAATTTATTCTCTCACGGTTCTGGAGGCCAGGAGTCCAAGAACAAAGTGTTGGCAGGACCCTGCTCCCTCCAAAGACTCTAGAGGAGGCGTTGGCCTCTTCCAGCTTTTGGTGGCTCCAGGTGTTCCATGGCTTGTGGCTGCATCACCCCAATCTCTGCCTCCACCTTTACATGGCCGCCTCCTCTGTATCTGTGTATCTCTCCTCTGTGTGTCTCTTTAAGGAGAGTTGTCATTAGATTTAGGGTCCACCTGGCTAATCCAGGATGATCTCATCTTGAGATCTTTAATTATATTTGCAAAGATCCTTTTTCCATATAAGGTCACATTCACAGGTTTCAGGGATTAAGATGTGGCCATATTTTTGGGGGGCGACCATTCAACCCACTACAGGATCCTAAACCACTTTCAGAATAGGGTGAGAGCTAATGAATCCTGAATTGGGTTAAGTTCCTGGAAGCAGAGCCTGAGACAGGGGTTCTTGTACAAGTGACCTATGGAGGGAGTGCTCCAAGGAGAAAGGGAGTGAGGGAAGTGGGCCAGGGCAGGAGAGAAAAGCTAAGCAAGAAGTGGTCTCCACAGGAGATGAGCTCAGCCTGATCTTGTGAGATGCCCCGGAGCGTGAATTGCCCTAGAGAGTTGTTCCCACCTTGAGGCAAGGGGACAGCGATAGCTCCTCTGGCTAGGGGCTTCCTTTTGGCAAAGGAAAATTCATCCAAGAAGGGGGCAACTGTGAGTTATCAGCCAATACTCACAGCAGCCCTGGGGGCTGGGTTAAAGGGATCTGGTCAAGGTACCCACAATATCTATTGCAGACTCTCTAGAAAAATCACACACACACCTACACACACACACACACCATTCAATTTCAGGGACTTCACAGACCCTCAGAAGCCATGGAGTGCAGGTTAAGGACCCATGACTGCTAACCTAACACTTCTAGTCTCTCATCTCACTTTGCACCTTTTCCTCCTTTCTTAGAAGAAATGATTGGTGATGTTTGAGAGGACTGAGTACCCTCAAATGAATCCTCTTCTGATTGCCTACCTGCAGAGAGCATGCATCCTGGCCTGTTCTCTGCCCTAAGCAGGGGCCGCCATTGTCCCACCAGACAGGGTGGATGAAATAAATGAATTTAAAGAGAATCTGAATTCAAAGGGAAGTCCCTTTGGCCCCAGATGTATAACCCTTCTTTCTAATCAGCTTTTCAGTAGTAAAGCTAATAGCTTAATCTCCACCTATCCAAGTCTTGTGTCTCTCAAGTAGTTCTGAACTCAGGCAGGGAAGCAAGAGGATATTTACAAACCTCCTAAGACCCCAAAATCATCTCACAAAAGACAGTGCTGTTCAATGTATGATCTGTGAACTGGCTATCAATTCACAACCTCTTACCTAACTGCTTGCCCCAGGATATGACCAACACACTACTTCCTTCCTTGGTAAACTTGGTATAAAAAAAGAAGTCAGCTGAACTCAACAGCATGTGCAGTGATGGAGATGATATGCATTCAGGTGCAAGCTCACCTCCTTGCAGATCAGCACTTTGAGCAGCTGTTGACATAAGCTGGTTGACATAAGCAACTGTTGACAAACCTGGATGGTTGAACCCAGAGAGACTAATGAGATGTGTGGGAGCTATTTGAAGGGCTCTCATCTGGGAGGAGGAGGACAGGACAACGAGCATAAGTTAAAAAGAGGCAACATTTGACTCAAAATAACATAATAGGAACACAAATTATTAATGGGTAGGGGTTCAGAGCCTTCACCACTGCTGCTGTTAACCAGCTTGGATCCTGGAGGCCGGATCAGGGCAATGGAGAGGTATGTCTTGTGGAAGCAAGGGCTGCATTGGGAGGGACCTACAGCTGCTTGTGGGGAAGAAGAACAAACAGAGCAGAAAGAAGGGAAGCCGGTTGAAAGAGAGGTCTTGTGGGCTAGATCTGGGGGTGTGTTCTTGATTGGGAGTTGAGCAGGGGATTGGTGTGTTTTGGAGAGCAGCTGCCATCCATGGGGGAAGATATTAAGCTGAGGTGGATATACCATGAAGGGTCCATCACTTGCACCGGCTGCTTGGAGGGTCCTAGCAATGTGCTCAAGTTTTTGTAAATTTTGAAAAATTAAGATATTTCACCACTTAAATAGTTAAAAGACCGCTGTCTCTTTCTGCTCCATTTCCACTGTCACCCTTCTCTCCCTGTCAGATGGCTACATTTAGTTTGGGTTTAGTGAGCTGCATTGACGTGGTTCAGTTGCTTCTCTGTGTAGTTAAGGTGTTGCCAGTTTGCCCAGCAAGTCAAGGGTGCAGGGCCAGAGGTTTCAAGGAGATGTGAATGTGTCCTACTGTGCCTGGCGACAGAAGTATGTGAGAAGTGGGGGAGAAGCAAGGTTTGAAATACACGAAGCCAGGAATTAGCCAGTGGGAAATTCTTCCAGTTACCAGAGGTGTGAGATGTAAATGGGGATTCAGTTCTCATCAATGCCTAATCAAAACACAGGTCTTTTCTGTTAGGAATATACTCAATAATGCAGTGAACACAATTATAAACACATCCCATATTCTTTTCTTTCTTGCTAGGAATTACATGAAATAGACTTGATCAGATTCCTGTGTCCTATGCAAGAACTGGTAGCAATACTGCAAATAGCCAAGTACATCTGTGTGTGAAGTCATACATTTTCTATATCCCAGTCTACTGGAGTGCAAAGTTGTGTATCTGATGCATCTTATCCTGATGAAGTCTGGCATGCAGCACTGTCCCAGAAGCAGCAAAATAGCCTCAGAAACAAGTGTTCCTGTGACAAAGCTCCCACACATTTTCATCAGTAAGTTGACATATGAAGTATAAGAACAATTAGATTACAACAGTGTGGTGCAAACAACATAGCAGCTGAAACACATTCGAATTGTTATTTATGTCTTAATTTCAGATTAATTTTGTATATTCTTTCCAAATTATTGATCACACCAAAATTCAGTTATGATAAGGAGGTAACGTAGTGGAAGCAAAACACATAACGTGAAAGAAAGAAGATGGACAGAAAGTTTAAAACATTAAAAATTATCATTATATCATAATGGACACTAAAAATTCTTATTGTCAAAATCATGAAGGAAAAGAATCATAATAGCCAAGAAAAATAGATAATGAAACTTAGCACAGTAGATAAAGAAGTCTGTGGACTCAGGACACCTCCAGACAGGAAACCAAAAGCAGAAGAAAGATGAAATAAGAAAAGGCTGCATGTTCCACAGATGTACATGAAGGCCAGCTTCCTTTTGATGAATTTGATTTCAATAAATATCCTCATTTTTCATTATGGCCTGGTACAACGAGCAATCATATTTTTAAATTTGGCAATTATACTTTTTAATTTCCAAAAGCTCTTTCTTTATATCTAGGCTTTTGACCTAAGCAATTATGTGGTTGATGGTGCTGTCATTTATGGAGATGCAAAGGACTGGGGAAGAATAAGTTTAGGGGTAAAAATCAAGAGTTCTGTATTGTTTTACACCTGGAAAAGGAACTGGTAGCACTATTGAATTGTCCGATATTTATACACTTCTAGGTTCTCAAATAGTGCACTAGCTTTCCATGCCGTTCATTATCTTTTATACTTCTATTGTCTTAAAGCTATCTCTGGAGGACATGAGATGTGCTGCTTAGATCCTCTGTCAAGAAAGGACTAGCTGCCCAGATGCACGGAGTGTAGTGAGCTGGCAGGCTCCAGCTGTTATCTCCTTCAGGGTCCATCTCACCTTTCAAACTGACGTCATGCTCTTTTCAGGGCAGCTCCCAGCCAATGACTGACAGGGCATGGCAGCCAAGGGCACTGTATTTCCTCCTCAGTCCCTAGTCGTTGACTGAGCCAGATAGCAGTACCAGGGTCTAGCCATCTCCCCCTGATGCAAGACTCCTCTATCAAGCAATCTTCACTGTGGAGCTCCGTGTTGGGCTGGCAGAGACTCTGCCAGGTCTGCACTATCTTCTGATGGCGCCCTCTTTCCTTCACAGGTGTTATTTTTCAATAAACCTTTTGTACTCATAACTCCATCTCAGCATCTGCTTCCTGGAGAACCAACCTGTGACACTGTCTATTAAAGACCAAAATACGATCTCAGTTTTCAGCTCTGTGCCATGTATTAGTAAGATCAAAAGAAAGATTAACTTGGAGTAATTATTAGTCAGATATTGAGGCAATCATGCTGGGTAACAAACAATCACAGAAGCTCAGACGTATACAACAATAAGCATTTATTTCTTGCCCACATATATGAGAGTTAGCGGGGGCAGCTCTGCTTCAGGCTGCAGGTTGATGGAGGCAGCTCTGTTCCACACATCTTATCTGGGACCTGGGCTGAAGTTATCAGAGGGAAGCTCTTTTCATGGCAGATTACTGGAGTGTAAGAGAGCAAGCTTGTGCCCATGCACAAGCACATTTCGAGCCTCTGCTCACATCATGTTCGCCAGCACTGACCAAAGCAAGTCACATGGCCAAATCTGAAACAAAGGGGTAAAGAAAAACCTGACCAGCTTGAGGCCAGGGCAGAAGGTTTGGATGTATACAACTACAAGAGGCACCAATAATTCACCTACTGCCAATAATGGTTCTATCGAGTTGGTATAAGATGTGACATAACCATACATAGTCAGCTCATACTTCCAGGTTATAGATCCATTTTGTAAGACTGCTAATGCTTACTTGCAGGGTTTTCTCTGGGTTTAAGGCACATACAGGGATATCTGGATAACTGAAGATTTCTGGGGGAGTCCTGAAGATTATTCAGATTAAAACATTTTTGGGGGGCTGGCCCAGTGGCATAGTGGTTAAGTTCGTGCACTCTGCTTTGGCAGCCCAGGATTCGTAGGTTTGGATCCCAGGCACAGACCTACACACTCCTCATCAAGCCATGCTGTGGCAGTGTCCCACATACAAAATAGAGGAAGATTGGCACAGATGTTAGCTCAGGGACAATTTTCCTCATCCAAAAAAAAAAAAAAAAAGTTTTCTGGATGTGCAAAGGCAAAAATTTAATGCTCCTCTATTACCAATGTCATAAAAAGATTGAGAATGCTTCCTAGTTCACTGAAATCTGATTGACATTTTTGGTGGAATATATACTGTAAATCTGTATTGCTGTTGAGTAGCTGCTTCAGAATCTATATATTTAAACCACTTTATTGAGGTATGTTTGACACACAGAACACTGTACTTATTTAATGTATACAACTTGATGAGTTTGTTTCAGGATATTGATGAACATTTTTCTAACGGTAGGCTTGATCTACTGTCACTGTGAATGCAGACCTCTAAGCTCTCGTCTTCTAATGTTCCTGAATCTATATCTCCTGCACAGATTGTAAACTCCTTTCCTGAATCCTTGTTTTCCAAATTTATAGATTAGGATTATTAGCATATAGCAGAATCTTCAGAACTTGTTATTGCTTTCATAGTTCTTATCACAACCTAAAATTATTTTTAAATTAATTTTTTCAAAGTAATATATACATAGTTTAAAAATAATATTGTTCTAAAAAGCTTATAATGAAAAAGAGCAGTCCCCTACCTTACCTCCCCTTTCCTCTGCTCTGCTAAACACAAGCAACTACTTTCAACTCTTTTAGCAGGTTCCAAATAATAGGCCTATATAGCTATTTTAAAAATTACCAATAGAGGGGCCGGCCCTGTGGCTTAGCGGTTAAGTGTGCGCGCTCCGCTGCTGGCGGCCCGGGTTCGGATCCCGGGCGCGCACCGATGCACCACTTGTCCGGCCATGCTGAGGCCGCGTCCCACATACAGCAACTAGAAGGATGTGCAACTGTGACATACAACTATCTACTGGGGCTTTGGGGAAAAAAAGGAGGAGGATTGGCAATAGACGTTAGCTCAGAGCCAGTCTTCCTCAGCAAAAAGAGGAGGATTAGCATGGATGTTAGCTCAGGGCTGATCTTCCTCACACACACACAAAAAATTACCAATAGAGGGCCGGCCCCGTGGCTTAGCAGTTAAGTGCATGCGCTCTGCTATTGGCGGCCAGGGTTCAGATCCCAGGTGCGCGCTGACGCACCGCTTGTCCGGCCATGCTGAGGCGGCGTCCCATATACAGCAACTAGAAGGATGTGCAACTATGACATACAACTATCTACTGGGGCTTTCGGGAGAAAAAGAGGAAAAAAAAAGGAAGAAGATTGGCAATAGATATTAGCTCAGGGTCGGTCTTTCTCAGCAAAAGAGGAGGATTAGCATGGCAGTTAGCTCAGGGCTGATCTTCCTCACACACACACACAAAAATTACCAATAGATACTACTGACTTCCTGTTATGATAGATGAAGACTTAGCTCTTTTACCACCAACAATCCCTGCTTCTGCTTCCCATCCTCTCATTATAGTTTACAATAAATTTTTGTTAAATCAATAATCAGTGTTTACATTATTAAGGATATGTAAGAATTACTCAATGACAAGTCAAGAAGTGTACCATTACACGCTCCTCCCTTTTTAAAAATTTATTCTGTTAATAACTGCCTTGTATTTACATTTGCATAGTTTTTGTTTTATAAAAAATTTTCCTCAAGTCTCCAACAGATCCTTCAAATACCTATCAATATAATATTTTCAAAACACTTAAATGCAGTGGATCACCTGTTAAATTCCTGGAATCCTCCTTCCTGCAGCCCTGCATCCTTCTGCTCCAACCTAGGCCTGCTGCACATCCTGGGGATTCCTTTCACCAACTTTCCTCAGTTAGAATCCTTGTTTTCTAGATCCCATGTCTTCTTTCTTGGTTTAGCCCCTAGTTTTGAGAAGCACATTCTCTAGGGGGGACATGGCAAATACTGGCACAGGCAGGTGTGTCAGCTGGTACAGCTGCTCTGGAAAGTCATCTGGCAGTTCAGTCAAGTCAAGAATACATGAACCCTCTGACCCAGCAACCCTGCTCCTGAGCACATACCCCAGGGAAATGCTCACAGGGATCCATGAGAGGACACGTATGTGGATGTTCACTGTAATGCTGTTTGTGTATTTGTGTGCATAAAGCCTTCTGATTCCTGTAGATAATTTTATACCCTATCACTTCACTGAATTCTCTTAACAGCAGCTTTTCTGGTTGATTCTCTTGGGTTTTCTAAGTATTTGATCATATCATTAACAAATAGTAAGAGTTTTACTTCCTCTTTTCTAATATTTATACATCTAATTTCTTCCTCTTATCTGATTGCTTTGGTTAATACCTTCAGTACAATGTTAAACAGCAGTAGAGACAACTGATATTCTTGTTTGTCTTGACTTTAGTAGGGCTATGGGTATTACATTTCATTTATTTTGATTTTTATGACAACTGGATTTTTTACTTTTTTATTGAGGTATAACTTACATAAAGTATGAAAATCCTAAGTGTAGAGCTTGATAAAATTTACATATGTACACACCCAGATCAGAATACAGAATTTCCAGCACCCCAGAAAACTCTGTGTCTCCTCTCAATCAATCATTAACTCCCTCAAAGATAACTACTAGTCTGACGCCACTGATTAGTTTTGTCTGCTTTTGAATCTCATATAAATGGAATTATACAATATATACTTTTGTGTCTGGCTACTTCCACTTCACATTATGTCTGTGGGATTCATCCATGTTGTTGTGTGTAGCAATAGTTATTTTTCATTGCTATGCAGTATTCCAGAGAAATGTATGAATATACCACAATCTATTTAACTGTTCTACTGCTGATAGACATTTGTTTCCAGTTTTTGGCTATTATAAATGAAGCTATTAAGAACATTTTTGTATACATTTTTTTGATGAACATAGTATGCATTTCAGATATATACCTAGGAGTGGAATTGCTAGGTCATAGGGTTTATGTGTTTTAGTTCATATTTGTGCTTAGTTTTAGATATTGCAAAACCATTTTCCAAAGTGGTTGTACCAATTTACACTTTCAGTTGCTCCATTTTCTCACCAACACTCGGTTTTTCAGCACTTTTAATTTCAGCCATGCTGGTGGGAGTGCAAGAGTATTACTGTGCTTTTATTTTGTATTTCTCTGGTGACTGATGACATTGAGCACCTTTCCATATGATTATTGGCCATTTGAATGTTATCTTTTGTGAACTGTCTGTTCAAGTCTTTTGCCCATTTTAAAAACTGGGTTGTCTTTTTCTTGTTGATTTGCTCTGTGCATTTAAATTTTTCATAGATAATATAAAATTATACTTCAAAAAGTTTACATCAATTCACATTCCTTTCAAAACTTAGGAAGATGCTAGTTTTGCCACACACTCCCCAGTGTTGGATATTATCAACCTTTTTAATATTTGCCAATATGGCAAGGGTCAAATGCTATTTCATTATTACTGTATTTTTAACTTTCTTTTTAAAATTGTGGAATGATTCATACACACATATATACATACAAAAGAGTGTGTGTAAAATATATAGGTATGATTAAAAGAATAAAACCAGTACCAGTGTACCCATCACTCAGGTTAAGAAACAAAACATTACCAGATCTTAGAAGCTCCCTGTGTGCCTCTCCCTGAGGTAGCTACCTCTGTTCTTTGTGTTATCACTTTGTATTAGTTGCGGGGGAAGATGAAGTGCTGTAACAAAGATATTCGATTTTGCATTAAGAAATGAAGACGTTTTTCCTAGTCTGATACGAATAGTCCAGGTTGGTGGGGCAATTTCTTGCTCTACCTGGTCCTTTAGGGAAGCTTTTTCTTTCTATCTTTTTTGCTGAGGAAGATTCGCTCTGAGCTAACATCTGTTGCCAATCCTCCTCTTTCTTTGCTTGAGGAAGCTTAGCCCTGAGCGAGTATCTGTGCCAGTCTTCCTCTATTTTGTATGTGGGTCACCACCACAGCACAGCTGATGAGTGGTATAGGTCCGTGCCTGGGATCCGAACTTGCGAACCCGGGCCGCCAAAGCAGAGCACGCTGAACTTAACCACTAGGCCATGACGCTGGCCTCCGGGAACCTGATTTTTTACATCTGTTTTCCACTGTCACTAGGGCATTTCACTATCTGTGTGGCTGAAGCTGTGTCACTGGCACTTCTGGGTGCCAGCCAGCAGGAATGGGAAAGAAATGATGGAAAGGCACCCTACAGTCTTAGACCCAGACCCAGAAGAGGCACGTCACTTCTACTTAGGCCCCAAAGGTAAGACTTTAGTCACATGGCCATACTTCTCCTCAGGCGAAGGTGAGAAATGCAGTCCATCTGGACAGCCATGTGCCCAATTACAACTTGGTTACCACAGGAGAAGGGGAGAATGGGCTTTGGTAGACAAAACCCACCACACATTCCCTCGCTTTCCTTTGTGGTTTAACCATCTTGGTTTGTACCTCTCAATATCTTTTAGTAAGTAAAACAAAATAAAACAAAAACTAAATGACAAGCACATACCTAGCTGTGTAAGCAAAGGGCAATATTACCACTATCCGACTAAAGGTTTCCAGGAAAATATAAACTAAATAGAGGTTCTACATCATAGTCTGGCTTTAGCCTCCCCAGTTGTTTATAGGAGCCCCTTCCAGGTGAGATCAGTGGGCAACTGTGCAGAAAAGAGTTCACACAGCAGGCCCAAGACTGCTCTCCTTAGAAAGGCCTGCTTGCAAGGCTGGACCTTGGCTGCTTGGATTTCAGGAGGGCTCCCGCCATTTCCTAAATGATAAGAGTGGCCCTTTGTGCATAAACTGTGCAAACAATATGGTTTATGTTGAAACCTGCTTTCCTTCTGGGACTCTGGAAGTTTGATACATGCTAGGCAGAGGTGCCTACATGACCAGCCTAATAAAAACCCTGGGTGCTAAGTCTCTAAGGAGCTTTCTTGGTTGACACACTTCAGGTGTCGTCACAAATCCGATGCTGGAGGAATTAAGCATGTCCTGAGTGACTCCACTGGGAGAGGACTCCTGGCTCATGCCTGGTTTCCTCTAGACTTTGCCCAACGCCTTTTTCCTTTGCTGATTTTGCTTTGTGTCCTTTCACTGTAATAAAGCGAAGCCGTGAGTCCTCCCAGCAGATCACTGAACCTGGGGGTGGTCTTGGCAAACCTTACACAGCAAGGTTATGCAAGTAAGCTGGGAAACATACGAGTCAGCACTGGTGGAGCATCTGGCGGGACGACAGTGTGGCTCAGGTTCAGCATGTCTCTCAGGAATGGTGTCAAGATGAGGAGGATTTGCTGTATTTCCTGCTTCTTAGTGCATCTTGCCCTACCTCTGCTCTCAGGAGTAGGTCAGAGCAGAATGTTTTTATGGAGTGAAATGAACGCTCTCAGTTAATTCAGCTGGCAGGGGATGGAAGGGAGAGCAGGAAATTCATTAGTATGCGGTCCAGGCCAACTAACTGAAGATAAGAATCCGAGCAGGGATAACCAGGGCACTCTGCTCTGAGGCAAAATGGTATTACAGTGGCAGTGGGCATTAGTGACTGCTCCAATCTGAACTGGCTGCCCTTTACATCTGACGCAGAGCTATTATCCTGGGATCTCTTTTCACCATATTCCTAGGTGAATATTCCTAGGAGTTCCCTATGTCTCTGCCCCAGCATTAGATCCCCCATTTCCTGTATTGCTTGCCTTTTTTGGTTACTCTCTTATTTTGCTGGAGCACATCCTCTCATAGCTTCCTGAGAAACGATACATGGAGCATAAATTGTTTGAGACTTTACATGTCCAAAAATGTCTTTATTCTACCCCCATACTTGATTGATATTTTGCATGAGTTTACTTGTAGGCTGGAAGAAACTTTTCCTCAGAATTCTGAAAGTATTTCTTCGTTGTTCTCTTTCATTCAACAAATATTTATTGAGAACCAAATACATGCCTGGTACTCCCTCTAAACACTTGGGATACAGTGAACAACACAGACTAAGATACAGAGACAAAGTCAAAGAGTTTATATTCCAGCTTGTGTTCTGGCTTTTGGTGTAGGTGCTGACAGGTCTGAAGCCCTTCTGACTTCTGATCCTTTCTATGTGACATCTTCTCTCTCTGCAAGCTTGTAGGATCTTTTCATTTTTCCAAGCGTTCTAAAATTTCACAACGTTGTGCCTCGTATGGATTTATTTTTATCCATTTTGCTGGGTACTTAGTGGGCTCATTTCCCTTGTAAACTCATGTCCTTTAGTTCTGGACATTTTTCTTGACTATTTGTGGATGATTTCCTCCAGTGTTTGGATGTTGGAACTCTTAGAGTGGCCCTTTTTCTTATCTCTTTTTCTCCTATGATTCCTCTTTGTTTTGTTGCTCTTTCTGCGAGATTTTCTCGACTTTCTTTTCCAAACCTTCCAGTGTTTTTATTCCTGCTATCATGTTTTTAATATCCAAGAGATCTTTTTTTTTCCTAAGGTTTCTTACAAAAATGTCATCCTGTTTTTGTTTCATGGATGCAATATCTACTTATCTGAGAATATTGGCTTTTGTTTTAAAATTTTCATCTCTTTGCATAGCCTGTTTTCTCCAACATTGCTTTTTTTTCTGTTCATTTGTTTTGATCTCTAAAATTCACATTTAGCGGCTTTGCTCAGATGTGTGGATAAGCCTTTGTTGTCTGCTTATGATTAAGAGCCGGGAAGTAAAAACTGTTTGGAAGATCTGAGCACATGGTTTTTAGGACTTTTAGACTTTCGGGTTCCCTGTAGGGTAATCTGTATGGGCCATTTGTTGAGGAAATTCTTATGCCTATATCTTGGGAATTGTCAGATTCTCCAGAAAAGAATCTTCTAAAATTTCTGCAGGGAGAGTAAAGGTTGGTTGTCAGTATTCTGGGAGCCTAGTGGGGAGAAAAGGATGAGGATCCAAGCATTCAGGAATCACATGCTCACTTAATCCCCATTTTCAATATACTACTTGTGACCTTAATATGGCTTAGTGTCTCCTGTACTGAAACTCTGTTTTGCCTTTTCCAGAGAATAAACTTTCAGACTGCTGCTAGGATGAGGAATCTAGATTTGCAAGGATACACGTAGGATAAACTCCAAGAAGTGGGATTGCTAAAGATAAGAGTTTTAGATTTGTGTTAGTTATTGCCATATTATTCTCTATTGAACTTGTTACCAATTTGCACCACCATCAGCAATATATGAGAGTATCTGTTTCTTCAAATCTTGTAAGCAGTTAGCAAACTTTTTGACTTTGAAAAAAAGGCGGAAAATATTTTATCTATGCTATTTTAATTTACACTTTTCTTAAGTTTGAGATGGAGCATCTTTTCATGGTTGAAAGACATGTTTCCATTTTTTCCCTCTTAAGTGTTTGCTCACATCCTTGGCCCACTGGACTGCTAGTCTTTTTTTTAATTGATTTCAAGGAGATCTTTACTTTTTCCAGTTTCTTGATTTTGCTTATAGTGAGTAGTATATCAGAAAGGAAAACATTTTTTTTTAACCAAAGCAAACACTTGTATTTTCTATGCTGCAAAGGTGATTCAGAGACTTTATATAAAGGCAGGAGAGGGGCAGCTGGGCAGGGTGCATTCAGTGAGGCTTGGATGACACAGCGGCGGGAGCAGGGCCGGGGCCCCTCACCTCACAGGCAACCTGTTGGGACTTCTGCTTTCCCGACTGGACATGGCTGAAAGCTCGGGAGGGAGAACAAACAAGGCAACCACACCCTCCACTGTGTCCCCCCCTTCCCTAGGTGCTCAGTTAGTGGGGCTTTGGGCCTAGGCTGAGCTCTACCACATCTGAGTTTGGGGGTGTTAGAAACAGGGGAAGCAGAAGTAGAAGAAGATTGTCTGTGCTGAAATATATATTTTCTTGTTTATATTTTTCTTTTTTGTTTTGTTTTGGAGGGAGGGTTCCCTGCAAGGCCCCTTCTCAGGCTGGGGAGGGACCACAATGCCATCATAGTGGTTGGGACTACAGTGTCTACGGGTAGTGGGGGGAAAACATTTTTTAATGTGGTCAGATTTCTTCTATGGCTTCTGGGTCTTGTGTTGTATTGAGAAAGACCTTCTACATTCTGAGATTATTAAAAATGTCTCCCCTCATTGCTTCTATTATTTTTTCTTGTTTATACTTTCATTTTTCATCCATTTGGAATTTTTTTCCCCCAGATAGCTACCCAGGTGTCCAAATCCTATTTACTGAACATTCATCTTTTACTTACAGATTTTAAATAACATTTTTAAAAGCACATACAAAATTCTTATGTGTATTTGGGTTTACTTCTGGAATTCTTGTTCTGTTGATCTGTCTATTCATGTGCCTATGCTACACTGTTTTATTATAGTTTTGTCATATCTTTTAATATTTGATAGAGGTGATTCCCCATTTATTCTTTATTTTAGAATTTTCATGGCTCTTCTTGTTTTTTACTTTTTCCACTTAAAACTCTGAAATCATCTTGTCTAGCTTCTAAACATGGTTTGGAATTTAATGGAATCATATTAAATTTATAGATTAATTTAGGAAGAACTAATACCTTTACGATGTTGAGTCTTTCTAGTAAAGAACATGGTACACCTTTCTACTTGTGTAGTTGTTCTTCTGAACCCTTCTGTAGCATTTTAAAGTTTTTACCATAAAGATCTTGCAGTTATTATTAAGTATATTCCTACGTATTCTATCTTATTCATAGCTATTATAAATGGAGACTTCCACATATCTGCTAACTAGTTATGACTTGTCTACATAAAATACATTGATTTCTGCAGAGTAATTTTGTACCTAGTTATCTTTCTGAATTCTTATTGTCTGTAATAGTTTCTCTGTTCATTCTGTTGCATTTTCCACAATACCATTTGTAAATAATGACAATTTTACCTTTTTTTCCCAATCTGCATGTTTTTCATATCTAAAATTCACTTTTCTTAAGATATCCTGATTACGTATACCATCTGTATTGGTTTTGTAGGGCTGCTATAACAAGTACCACAAATTGGGTATCTTAAAACAACAGACATTTACTGTCTCACAGTTCTAAAAGCTAGAAGTCTGAATTCACGGTACAGGCAAGGCCATGTTCTCTCTGAAACCTGTAGGGGAGAATCCTTCCTTGCCTCTTCCTAGCTTCTGGCAGTGCGCTGCCTGGCAATCTGGGTGTTCTTGGCTCACAGCTGCAGCTCTTCAATCGCTGCCTTTACCTCACCTGGTGTTCTCCCCTCAGGGGTCTCTGTGTGTCCTTTTCTTCTTATAAGGACATCAGTCATACAGGATTAGGGCCCACCCTAATGATGTCATCTTAATTTGAGTACATTTGCAAAGATCATATTTTCAAACAGCATCAAATTCACAGGTAGTGGGGGTCAGAACTGTAATATATCTTTGGGGGAGGGGGGACACAAGTCAATCTATAATAGCATCGAAATGTTTTCCTCTTCTTTATGCATCTTGAAGACTAGAATTGATAGCAGGAATCCATGGAATTATTTTTTTGTTTTGAGGAAGTATCTATGAAACCCTTAAAGTTGTATGTAAAATTTGGTATGTGTATGCATTTGGGTTGGGGGCAGGGTTCAAAGCTTCCATGGGGTCTTCAAAGGGGTCTGTTAGCTCCTAAAAACTTAAGACTTGCTTATGCAGACCAAAAAGATAATAAGCATTACAGTGTTAAATCAAGTTCAAAAATAATTATAGGTCTATTAGCTTTATTAGACTATAGATGATAATGGAAATCATCTACATTAATGACTTTTGTTTGATTGCCATATATTTATATAGTGTATTACCATTTACAAAGAGCTTTTATATACATTTTGTCTCTTGAGGTGTTCACATACATAAGAGGTATATAATACTCTAATTTTAGGCACAAGAAAATAGATTCAGCGAGGTTACTTGCTAAGTGAAAAAGCAAGTAATGAAGTCAGTTCTCAAATTCAGGGATTAAAAAAACTCTATATGTATATATAAGTTTTACCTTTTCAGAAATGGGATCATATTATACATACTCATCTGCAACTTGTTGTTTTTCGCTTAATATATTTTGGACACCTTTCCATGTTAGTACTTATGGGTTTATGTATGTATTTCTTAAACAGCTGCAGTATATGGCATTTCCATAATTTATTTATCTAATTCCTTACTGATAGGTATGTATGTAACTTCCAATTTTTCACTATTAAGAACAATGCTTCAGTGAAAATTCTTATATAAACTTTGTACATTTGTGAGGGTAAATTCCTAGAATTGGAGTTATTGAGTCAAATCACATAGTTACAATAAATATTTTGACAGTGATTATCAAATTGCCCTCTAAATAATAGCAATTTACATTCCTACCAATGGGGAGTAAAAGTGCCTGTTTCTTAATACTTTTGCCAACACAAAACTCTATGGCAACATTATTACCAATTTTATATTGATAACTGATACTTTCCAATGTAATAGTAAAAAAATTTTGTTTTAATTTGCATTTCTTTCATTATTAGAAAAGTTGAGCATTGTGGAGTGGGGAAGTTCTTACTAGGCATAACAGGAAACTCAGAAGTCATAAACAAAAAATCTGATAAATGCAGCTTTTGTGAATTGCTTATGTCCTTTGCCTATTTTTTTCTACTGGGTTACTTTTCCTTTCTATTTGATTTCAAGTGTTTGAGGCTGGCCCGGTGGCATAGCAGTTAAGTCTGCGCGTTCTGCTTTGGCAGCCAGGTTTCACTGGTTCAGATCCTGGGCACGGACCTACTCACCCTGCATCAGGCCATGCAGAGGCAGCATCCCATACAGAAGAGCTACAACTCTACAACTATGATACACAACTATGCAGTGGGGCTTTGGGGAGAAAAAAGAAAAAAAAAAAGAGGACGATTGGCAACAGATGTTAGCACAGGGCCAATCTTCCTCAAAAAAAAAAAAAGTGTTTTTATTTTTAGGGATGTTATCCCCATGCCATATGTGTTACAAATATTTTTTCCAAGTTTATTGTCTTTTTAAATGGTGTTTTGTGCCATGCAAGATACAGAATAAAAATATCATATGGCTTCTTTGTTTTGAGCTATGTTTAGAAAAGCCTTCCCCATTTCAAGATTACAAATATATTTATTCAAATAGTTT
Source organism: Diceros bicornis minor (assembly GCF_020826845.1). NCBI lineage: Eukaryota > Metazoa > Chordata > Mammalia > Perissodactyla > Rhinocerotidae > Diceros > Diceros bicornis. The sequence goes on from NC_080763.1 coordinate 46,962,642, forward strand.
CTGTCTGGACTCTCAGAGTTAATTTTTATATTTAAATCTTTATCCATCTGGAGTTTATTTTGGAATGAGGAGGGAAGTAGGAATTCATATTGACTTTATTACAAATGGCTAGGTAGTTGTTCCAATACCTATTATTAAATTAACCCTGCCATCTTTATCATATGCCCATTTTTATCGGGGTCTAATTCTGTACTCTACTGTATTCCACTGATGTTTTAATTAAAGAGTTTTTTTTTTTTTTTGTGAGGAAGATCAGCCCTGAGCTAATATCCATGCTAATACTCCTCTTTTTGCTGAGGGAGACCGGCTCTGAGCTAATATCTATTGCCAATCTTCCTCCTTTTTTTCCCCAAAAGCCCCAGTAGATAGTTGTATGTCATAGTTGCACATCCTTCTAGTTGCTGTATGTGGGACGCAGCCTCAGCATGGCCGGAGAATCGGTGCGTCGGTGCGCGCCCGGGATCCGAACCCGGGCTGCCAGTAGCAGAGAGCGTGCACTTAACCGCTAAGCCACGGGGCCGGCCCTAAAGAGGTTTTATAATACATATTAATATTTGGGAGGCAAGTACTCTCCCAACGTTACTCTTCTTTTTCAGAATTTTCCATAGTGATTCTTAAATATTTTTCTTCCAAATGAAATTTAGAATAATTTTGACAAATTCTAAAGAAAATTCTGTTGATTTAGATTTGGATTGCATTCAATTTATACATTGATTTAGAAAGAACTGGCATTTTTACAATGTTGGTTCTTCTTACCCAAGAACAAGGTGTTTTAATTATTTTAGTTTCTTCATAGTTTTATAGTATTCTTCAAGTAGTTTCTGCAAACCTTCTAAGTATATTCAGAGATACTGCGCAGCTCAACCCCAAGGGGCGCCATTTACACTGCAGTCAATGAGATTAAAGGCCCCTACTTCCCTGTGTGATGGGTACTAGCAACCATGAGTTTATTCCTACATCTTATTTGGTTATTGTGAGTGTGATATTTTCTTTTGTTATATTTAAATTAGTTACTATTTTGACACGAGAAAGTTACTGATGCTTGAATATTAATTTTATAACCTGCTACCCTATTATACTGTCTTATTGTTTCTTAAAGAGTTTTTCAGTTGATCCTCTTAGGTTTTCCAACTTATAGTCATAGATAAATAATGGTAATTTAATTTTGAACACTTACCTACTGCACTGGCTAGCACTTCCAACACAACATTAAACAATGAGATCATGAGTATAATTCATGTCATGTCTTTTGACTTTAAGTCTAGTGCTCTTTTTTTTGGGTACATATTCAATCCACTAAACAGTTACTAAGCACCAATTACCTATAAAGCATTGTTCTATATGAGAAAGGGTAATAAGAAAAATAACTTGTTCAATGTTCAAGTTCATAATCTTTTCTTATCCAAAAAACAGATCTAGAGCCACAATAAATATTCAGTTGAGAATTCTTATGCTGTTAAAACTTCTCCAGCAAATTCAATATTCTATCCTACTATATTGAAATGTGACCCTGAAGAAAGATTATTCTCCAAGGACAGGACAGTGTTTTGTTTTGTTTTTGTTTTTTGGGAAGAGGGGCGTGGACCGAGCTGCTAAGGCAGTGACTGAACAATGGGCATGCTAAATAGATATTTACCTGAAAGACAAATACATAAAATAAACAAGGGGCTGAACCCCCTTCCTCCCCCCAAAAAAAGCTAGAAGCAGAGCTATCTGAAAGCACAAGCGATGTGACCTACAGCAGAGTTTAACCTCAGGGGTGAGGTAGGAGAAAAAAAAGCATGAATGAGCATGTTCTCAAGCATGTGAACTGCAATCATGTGTAGCTAACAATCTAGTGAGATGAGACAGCAGTGGAATAAATGTCATAATAAAGTTAAGTATTAACACAAAGTGCGAAAAGTTAGAGAATGTTTCTTAAGGGAGGTGAGTCATTCATTTGGCAACTATATCCTGAGGGCCTATTGCATGTCAGGCCCCAATCTAGATACAAATGCTGAACAAAGGAGACCGGGTCCCTGTTCTCAAAAAGCTTCTCGTCTACTGGGGGAGGCGGATGCTATTCACATCAACATAAATATGTGTGGATATATATTATTAGAAACTGTGGTAAGTGCTATAGAAGAAATACCAATGCTGAGAAAATAATGAGGTGACGTAATGTAGATGTGGGGTGTCAGGGAAAGGCTCTCTGAGGAAGCAGAGGGATGAAGAGGCAGAGGGATGAAGAGGCAGAGTAAAGAGCATAGCAGGCTGAGACGATTTTCAGGTTAGGGTTAGAGGACGAGGCAGCCTTCGCTCCCTTCTGATGAACACAGGGGAAAGGGAGTCCAGCTCATGCAAAGGCATGGACCCGAGGGGTGACAGGTGTGAGGAACTACAAGCACTGTAGCTCAGTAAGGGAGCAGAAACGGAAACACCAGGGAGAAAAAGAAAAAAAAGACACAGATAAGAGGAAGATGGAAAAGGAGAAAACTAGAAATTGGGTATGTGTTGAGCATTCACTACGGGCTTCCCGATATACTGAGGATTCTTCTAATTCTGAAGAGTAACAAGGATGGTTCCTCCTCTCAGTAAACTCAGAGTCTAACTGGGTTGATAACAGCAACATTCTCCTTTTAAGATCATCTTTTAGAGAATCCTTCCTACCCTGTCTTAGACTAGATCTTCTTAATATTACAAACTGTACTTTTACTTTCCCAAACAGTAACTCCCAAAATGGATTTTTAAATTAACAAATGTATCTTATCTCCTGTCACAGCCTCCAACCACTACTTTACAGAAGCCTAGAGCTAGAAATCACTTGGCTTTACTGGCTGCTTCTCAACAGCCCAATAATGTTGATGAGGCTCTCTAGAGAGTAACTGAGAAGTACTTTTCGTTATGCATAAGCAGCACGTTAATTTCTTCTTTACATATAGCATACCAACTCTTTTTTTCAATCTCCTTTTCTCTCTTTCCTGTTTCAGGTTCTCAGATAGAAAAAGTTAGAAATTGTTATTGATGCTATTAAGCTTGAATGCCTTTGCTCTAGTCTCTAAGGAGATAAAACCCACGATGTTCACTGGGCTGCTTGGACAGGCTGTCATTGAACCTCTAACTGGAGGAGCTTAACAATGAAAAACAAAGCCAGCACAAGTCCTATCTACAAAAAGTGATGTCCTAATTTGGGTGCAGCTCTAAGAATACTCTAAGTAATAATTCAACTGGTTCTGTGTGAGTGACAGAATGTCACAGCCTTGTGATAATGGATTTTCTCATTTTCTTCTCATATTTTTTCCTTCATTACTATGGTTTGGAACCCACGTAGAGTCTAAGACAACTAAGACAGCACACATGGAGTTGTATTTATATGAGGAGGTAGCATATAGCTGTGAATCTTTTAAGGCTGAGAGCAGAGAGATGGGGCAGTAGGTAGAGGTTTTTTTTTTTTGTTTTTTTTTTTTTGCTGAGGAAGCTTTGCCCTGACCTAACATCTGTTGCCAATCTTCCTGTTTTTGCTTGAGGAAGATTGTTCGTGAGCTAACATCTGTGCCAATCATCCTCTATTTTGTGGGATGCTGCCACAGCATGGCTTGATGAGCACTGTGTAGGTCCGAGCCAGGGATCTGGGCCTGAGAACCCCAGGCCACGGAAGCGGAGCATGCGAACTTAACCACTACGCCACCAGGGTGGCCCGAGGTGTTTTGTTTTTAAGTGGAGAAAAGAGAGCAATTTTGTTGACACCAGTGCCTACTGTCAAACTCTCAGGCAGAACTGATCACTGTTTCTTGTCTACTGCTACTATTCCTTGCTCAGCATGTTTATACTGCATGGAAGGAGGCAGTGGAGGCCGTGCGGTGTGAGACTGTGCGCAGGAGACAGGGTAAATCGCTGCTGGAGCATGGCGTCCTAGACAAGACAGGAGGGACTTACTACAAGAGCATGGTGGAGAAATGAGTTTTGAAAAGAAGAGATACCTCTTCCTTTGATTCTAGAAGAAAAGAGTAATAATGGGTTCAGAGATAAAAATGCAGGTATAACTTGGAAATTGAGGGAGGTTCACGGCTTATGGCAGAGATTCCCAAACTTCTCAAGAGTCCTTAGCGTCTCAGTAGTAGGTCCAAACAACCTAATAAGTATTTATTCCTAATAATTTAGTAGCTGTTTGAAAAATAAATTGGGCACTGTATAGAGTTTGCTCTAGTTTTAACAATTGGATGAATTGAACAATGGATGAATACAATTCATCCATTTATAGCATGTAACTCAGTAGTTTTTAGTATATTCAGAACTGTGCAACTATCGCCACAATCAATATTAGAACACTTTCGTCACCCCAAAAAGAAATCCCATACCTATTAGCAGTCACTCCTCCTCTCCCATCTCTAGGCAACCACTAACCTACTTTCTGTCTCTATAGATCTGCCTGTTCTTGACATTTCACATACAATCACGCACTGCTTACCGACGGGGACACATTCTGAGAAATGCATCATTAGGCCATTTTGTCGTTGTATGAACATCTTATAGTGAACTTAAACTTCAGACCTGTGGGGTGACAGGTATGAGGAAATGCAAGCACTGTATCTCAGTGAAAAATAAACTGGGCACTGTATAGAGTTTGCCCAATTCTATAGCCTACTATAGAGGATATATAGGCTATAGAATGGTATAGCCTACTATACACCTAGGCTATATGGTAGTAATCTTACGAGACCACTGTCATATGTGGTTCGTCATTGACCAAAGCATGTTATTCAGCACATGAACGTAAATGGAATCATACAATATGCGGCCTTTTGTATCTGCCTTCTTTCACTTGGGATAATGTTTTCAAGGTTTATCCATGTTGTAGCATGCAACAGTACTTCATTCCTTTTTATGGAAGAATAATATTTGATCGTGTGGCTATACCACATTTTGTTTATCCATTCATCAGTTAATGGACATTTGGGTTGTTTCTACTTTTTGGCTATTATGAGTAATACTGCTATGAACATTTGTCTACAAGTTTTTGTGTGGACATGTTTTCACTTCTCTTGGGTATATACCTAAGAGTGGAATTGCTGAGTCATATGGCAGCCGTTTAAACTTTTGAGAAATGCCAGACTATTTTCCAAAGTGGCTACACGGTTTTACATTCCTACCAGCTGTATACGAGGGTTTGAATTTCTCCACATACACGCCACTTGTTATCATCTGTCTTTTTGATTATAGCCATCCTAGTGAGTGTGAAGTAGAATCTCATTGCGGTTTTGATTTGCATTTCTTTGATGACAATGATGTTGAGCATCTTTTCATGTGCTTATTGACTACTGGTATATCTTCTTTGGAGAAATGTCTATTCAGATCCTTTGCCCATTTCACAATTAGGTTGTTTCCTGAGTTGTAGGAGTTCTTTACATATTCCACATACAAGTACCTTATCAGATATATGATTTGCAAATATTTTCTCCCATTCTGTGGGTTGTCTTTTCTAGTTTTGAGTTTTAAAAAACTTTTCAATTTTAAAAAATACATGTTTTCTTTACTTGAATTGCTCTTCTTCCCCTTTTAGTAATATATAGTTTAAAAATGAGTATATTTTGTCATTTTACTCCAAGATGTTTCGGCAGATGAATGTAAATGGAATCATACAATAATGTGGCCTTTCATATCTGCCTTCTTTCACTTGGGATAATGTTTTCAAGGTTTATCCATGTTGTAGCATGCAATAGTACTTCATTCCTTTTTATGGATGAATAATATTCGATTGTGTGGCTATACCACATTTTGTTTATCCATTCATAGTTAGAAACCTGAATTTAAATTTTGTTTCTGCTAATTCCTAGCTCTAGGGTAGTAACTTGGACAAGTCATTCCATTACTCTGACTCTTAGTTTTCCATTTGTAAAAAGGGAATAATGGTACCTACTTTACAAGATTGTGCATGAAAATGAGAGCATGTATAAGCACTTAACATAATGCCCACATAGTAGGCTCTCACAAAATGTGCTGTATTTGAAGACCTTAAAAGATCTTTAAAAAGCACTTATATTTCAGGATACATGTGAAATATTAAGTATTGCATCCACTTAATAATGGTTATTTAAGAAAGAATAGGATGTTTTGTACAAGATCAATTTGTATCTAAAAACATCAAATTTAGCAATCCCGATGGTGCATCAGTTTTACCATTCTGCAAATTTGAGGCAGAAAGTTTAGGAATGCTGTATTAAGAATGCCATGTTATATGACATTTTCTGTCTTAAAAGGAAGCACTGAGTCATAATGTAATAGAATAAGCTCATCCAACAAGATAAATCTGAGAGATTGGTTACTTTACATAGTGAGTCAGTAAAGATTTCAAATGTGGTTCCTAAAGACACCTGTCTAGGCCTATTTCTCTTTACAGGGTCACTGCGGCAAACACTCATTCTCCTCAAAAGTTTTTTTAAAAAAACATGCTTTTCAGCCTCTTAATGGATTAATTTCTGAATGTGAAAAACAGTAAGTTTGGCCTAAAGTGAATACTCTAGATGTATTCAGTTGCAAAAAAATGGTAAGCTTTAAGTCATCCACAAATATTCCTCTCCTCTCCAATCTCCTAGATTGTCCCACTGTTCACACTCACTCCCTTGGTGTGGGTATACAGGCTTTAAATACCATCTATCAGCTAATCACTGCCAAATACACGTTAGCAGCTCAGATTTTTCTCCAGACTTGATTATTCAACTGCCTCCTGGACATTTCCTCTAAATGCCTAATAGACATCTCACATGTTCAAAACTGAACTGCTGATCTTCCTTTCAAAACCTGCTCCTCCCCAGCCTTCTCATCTCAGTTAATAGCATTTCCATCCTCCAGTTGCTTATGCCTACTTTGGAATCCTTTTTGACTCCTCCATTTCTCCCCCAAGTCACATCTGATCTGCTGGGAAATCCTATTGGCTTTACCTTCAGAATATATCTAGGATTCTCTCACCCCTCTCAGTCTCAACCACTACCACCCCTAGCCCCAGCCTCCATCGCCTCTGGCCTGGATTACCACACTTAGCCTCCAAAGTGGCCTCTCCCTGCCACTCTTGCTTCCCTTAGTCTACTCTCAAACTAGCAAACAAATGGACCCTGACACGGCTTCCCTGGTCACTCTGCTCCAGCCACACTGGCCATCTTGCTATTTCGTGAACACGCTAGGCACACTCCTGCCTTGAGGGCTCTGCCTTGGCTTTTTCCTCTGCTTGGTCAGCTCTTTCCCCACATCTTCCCATGGCCCACTCCCTCACCTCTTTCAAGTCTTTGCTGAAATGTCACCTTCTCAATGAGGCTCACCTTGACCACATTTTTTAAACTGCAAACTACTCAACACACGCCCAATCCCCCTTATCTTGCTCTACTTCTTTTCCCTAGCACAATCACTACAGTACACAATTGACTTATTTGTGTTTAGTGTTTATCCTCTGTCTTCTCTTTGCAAGAATATAAACTCCACGAGTGAGGGATTTTTGTTTACTGATGCATCCCAAAGGCTAGAACAGAATGGCACAGTGGGTATTCAAATAAATATCTGAAGACACAAAGAATTTTGTATCCTTGAGTGTGCATACAATCTGGTTGAAGGCAGAGTGCACAGACTAAAAGATAAGTATCAATACAAGATAATTAGCATATGCTGAAAAATACCAAAAGAAGATAACGCTTTTAGGATATTACACATGTCAAATTTTTCAGGGAAGTGCCACGGAAGTTTAGAGAGGTAATTTTTAAATTTGGGGGGAAGGTGGTCACAACTCTTTGAAAATCTGATGAAAGCTAGAGACTCCGATGGCCCCCTATATATATATATATATATATATATATATACATAAAATTATATAATAATATATATAAAAATATATAAAATATACACCAAATTTTGAATACAATTACAAGGAGTTCAAACACTCCCTGAAGCCAGCCATGAATCTTGTAAATCTTGAGAATCCTTGGTTTCAAGTATGGTTTTATCATCCAGGGCTTGGCAAAAAGGCTTGGTGAAGATGGGACTTAAACCAGTTCTTGAAGAACAGGCTATGAAGGAGAAAGGAGAGGAATGTCTTTTCAAGCAAGAGAAAGAGCTAAGGGTGAAGGCAGAACAGTTTGACTGGAATGGAGGATTTATGCAATACGTAAGAACAAGCCGAGAACTGCTTGGTGTATAACTTAAATAACATGGATACTGCAAGTCATTGAAAGTTTCTGGGCAAGAGAATGTGATGTCCAAAGCATTGTTTTAAGAAAATTAATTTGGTAGTGGTTTATAGGAGGAAAGTTGAGAAAAAAAGTGAAATTAATAAAATCATTCATGAAGCCATTATATAATGCTTCAAGTTCAAGAAATGGGAAGGGAACTGATAAGGTTTAGAGACTGATGAATTTGAGGTATGACTCCATTTAGAAAAGCCTGGTTTGAAACTGAAAATCAGAAATGAACTTTAGGTCAGGTCCAGTTATATAAATTTGGGTGCTATTTATTGAATCCTTGAGTGTGGGGGAAAAAAACTACAAGAGAAAAAGTATGAAGAATAGAGATTATTCAAAGACTTTGGATGGGACAAAGTGAACAGCCTATTATTACTGTGATCACAATAAACTACATTGAATTTGGGCCAGCCCCGTGGCTTAGCGGTTAGGTGCGCGCGCTCCGATGCTGGCGGCCCGGGGTTCGGATCCCAGGCGCGCACTGATGCACCGCTTCTCCGGCCATGCTGAGGCCCGTCCCACGTACAGCAACTAGATGGATGTGCAGCTATGACATACAACTATCTACTGGGGCTTTGGGGAAAAAAAATAAATAAATAAAATTAAAAAAAAAAAAAAAGATGTTTATGATTTAGACTCCTCTTACTTTAGAACGTACCTCCATCCAATTCTTTGCGACCCTCCAGCTATGATTTGAACTTAAAGGAACAGTTCATTCTTGGTGTAATGTCGGCTTTTTCCCCCCGGAATTCTATCAGAATGTTTCTGTCACTTTAGAAACTTTCTTATTCTAGTGCAACATGCCAAGAAACCCAGGTACGAAATGCTGATTGTTTAATCTTACTTCAACACGTGTGCCTGTCCTTACATATCCAGGCCTAGCACAGTATATGCATACAACTATGCCTAGTAAACGATTTCGCAGATTCCACTTAAGCCTTTGTTTTTAATCAATGGGCTCTAACTTTATTAAGAGCTCTTAAACTACTGAGTAAGAGAAATGAATCCTGCTTAGATTCAGTCTCTGGTTCCCAAAGCCATTCCGCGACCCGATCCTCCTCCTTTTCTCTAGACACGTGGTAAAGACAAACTTCAACAGAAGTGCCAACACAACCTACTTCCCTTAAAATTAGCCAACGCTCACTACAGACAGGTAACCAGATAGCTGACTTGCAAATACATATGCTGTGTGTGTATATATATATTCCTCTCCCCCTACCCCGCCTAAATAAAAGACGGTGAGTCGGAAAACTGAGGTTCTTCGGTACCTTCTCGGAAACTGACTGCGGGCGGTGCAGAGGGGCTTCTCGACCCGGGCATCCAGATGGTCGCGCTGGGAGGCCGAGGGGAGGTCCCGAGGGAGGGGAGCCGCCCCCTCCGGAAGGCAGAACACTGGGGTTTCTGCTCTCCGCTCACGGTACCCCACGTGCTGACCCCGAATGGAGTGGTGGCCGCCGCGGCTCCCTGCCTCTGCTCCTCAGCGTCCCAGGGTCCCTCAGGGCGGGGCCGGAGGCAGCTGAGGAGGCCGCCCGAGCTCACCTCAGCGTTCCCGACCGCAGCCCCGCCGCGGCTTCCCCTCACCCAGCGGTGGCGGAGGCTGCAGCACGGATAGCCTACCTCAGCAGTCGGGTGGACATCACCTGCGCCGCTACAGGTCTGCCCCGAGGCCGCGCCCGGGGGAGGAGCCTGCGGACGCACCTCCTCGCGGAGCGCGGCAGGTGAGCACGCGTGCGCAGTCGGGCCGTAAACAAGCCCGCCCCGTCCCCTCGGCCGGCCTCCGCGGGGCCGGCTCGCGGGTGGGAGGGGCCAGGAGGAAGCGGCGGGGGGAGAGCGAGAGCCCGGGACAGCGCCTGCGCGGTGGGCGTGATCCGGGCACTTAGGGCAGGATGAACGCTGCTTTCCAAGATGGCGACGGAGGGAGGAGGGAAGGAGATGAACGAGATTAAGACCCAATTCACCACCCGGGAAGGTCTGTACAAGCTGCTGCCGCACTCAGAGTACAGCCGGCCCAACCGGGTGCCCTTCAACTCGCAGGGATCCAACCCTGTCCGCGTCTCCTTCGTAAATCTCAACGACCAATCTGGCAACGGCGACCGCCTCTGCTTCAATGTGGGCCGGGAGCTCTACTTCTATATCTACAAGGGGGTCCGCAAGGTACCGACCCGGGCGTCGCCGGGGCCCGCCAGCGGCGTGGGCAGAGGCCGGGAGCAGGGCGGTGACAGCGGGGGCCAGGGTGACCGATAGAGGTGGCCGTCGCTCTTACTTTTGAGTGGGCCGGTAACTCCGCTGGGGTGCTCCTGAGGAAGGGGATTCAGGAGTGAGGAGGGTGGTGGCGGTGGTGTTTCGAAGGGGTGGGGGGCGGTGGGAAGGGGCCGTGGTGTGCGGGGTTCCGGCTGGGAGGCCCCAGAAGGGGCTGGCTGCCTCCCCTCCGGCAGGGTCCCTCAGGCTCTGACACGGCTGGAGCGGGCCTGCGAGTCCCCGGAAGAGGTGGGGTGGCCGTCGCGTCTGCTTAGACAGCCTCGCCTCCCGGGAGGGTTGGGAGTCTCGCTGTGGGTTAGAGAACAGGGGCGCGGGGCGGCTTGGGAAGGTCTGTAAGGCGGAACCGCGGCTGGGAAGCGGAGGACTTGAGACTAGGTCAGAAAGGACCTGCTCGGCACGCAGGGCTACTCCACCTGCTGCCGCACTGACACTTCCTAGGAGCCTCTCCTCCGATGTTAACACTTTCTATTTGCAAAAACATCCGAGGGAGGACGGCTGTCACTGTCTCTGCCCAGGGAACCTTCTCCTGAGAGATTGTTACAGAGGGTCATCTTGTCCCTTATAGTATGAGAAGGGCTGTCTACTACAGTTGGGAGGTCGAAATGATGTTTTCAATGAACTAAGCCGGTTCCGAGGGGTTCTCTGTGAGCGTGCCCAGATCAGTCTTGTCCAACAAGTCAGACTGTGTCCCAAACAGGGAGGGATATGCTTTAAAAGCTACTTTACAAGAACCATCCATCTTGGCGGGCGACTTAACAGCAATTCTGTGAAGCATGTAATCATCCTTTAAAAATCTCTCTTTAGAAGCAGCGATTTATTAGAGTTTTCTTTCATTGGCTACATAACTTTGTTCTCATTGAGAACTGCTTGCTTTTGAGATAAGTGGTCTTTGACTTGACTGTTGGAAGAGTGAGTACATTAAAACTCCACAGCACCTGGGCATGGGTTAAGGTGTTAACAGATTAACTTATAAATATTCGATTAGTGTGAAAATAAATTGTACATATCGAAGAGTGAACATTCTCTAGGATTTAATATATCCAGATCCAATAGGTTTTTGCTTGGTTACAAGAACTAAGGATGTGACAGTGGTATCTAAATGTAGCAAGTTGTCTCATTTATTCAAGGTGAATCTTTTTTGTTAGTGTTTATGAAGTGTGCTACTGTGTTTGAGGTATACTGTTACTGAAGGTAAATCGCCTGACTGACTTTTCTCTCTTATGGAATTCAGAAAGTATGAAGTAGTTAGTAGTCTAGGAGCTGAAGTTTTACTCCTTCTCCCAACTTGGTTACTGACTTGTTGGGTGACCTTGGCCGAGTTATTTAACTTCTATCTGCACCTCTTTGAAAAGAGACTGTTGTAGTCCACATGTTGTAATTTATAATATAATGACTGTAATGAACTTTAAAGTCCTGAAACACTCAGTAGATGTAAAATATAGTTAAAATAAGCATTAAAAGTAACTGTCAAAGAGGAAGCTGCTGTCTTGACATTGACACTAGGACTGAAAGGATTAGCTTTTTCTCTAGAAATAAGTTTAGAATGTTAAGTTATTAAAATTTATATAAAAATTTAAAAAGTGCTTAAAAACTAAATTTATTAGCAATTATTAGTGTAGGCATTACCTTTTTTAAAAAAAGGTTTGTTTTTTTGGGGGGGCCAGCCTGGTGGCACAAGTGGTTAAGTGCACGCAGTCTGCTGTGGCGGCGTGGGGTTCGCCGGTTCGGAACCCTGGGCGCGCACCGACGCACTGCTTGGCAAGCCATGCTGTGGTGGCATCCCATATAAAGTGGAGGAAGATGGGCACGGATGTTAGCCCAAGGCCAGTCTTCCTCAGCAAAAAAAAGAGGAGGATTGGCAGATGTTAGCTCAGGGCTAGTCCTCCTCACACACACACACAAAATAAATAATAATTTTATTTGTTTATTTATTTTTCCCCTAAAGCCCCAGTAGATAGTTGTATGTCATAGTTGCACATCCTTCTAGTTGCTGTATGTGAGACGCGGCCTCAGCATGGCCGGAGAAGCGGTGCGGCGGTGCACACCTGGATCCGAGCCCGGGCCGCCAGCAGCGGAGCGCGCGCACTTAACCATTAAGCCACGAGGCCAGCCCAATAAATAAATAATAAATTTAAAAGAAAAAAAAGTTTTTTTTGAAAGCATATTACTTCTGAAGCATTCTAGTGGCAAACCTTATCTGGATCTGGTAGCCCTGGTTTGCATCCTAAAAACAGATCTTTTGCCTGGAAGTATCATAATAGTGTTCTCCTTTAGTGGGATACTAGTCATTGAAGGGTAAAATCAGGAGAGCTTTTCAAAACTACACCAAGAAATTATTTTAAACAAGACAGAAACATGTAAATTTGCCTTTAGCTGCATGGTTTATTTGAGCACTTTAACTTTTTTGCTAAAATTTCATTTTCATGTGGTAATATCTTGTAAATACATTTGCATCATATGGTAGACATTTCAACTCTTCTAGCCATTGTAACTTTTACCAAGTTTTGTTTTCCATGAATGAGTTTGCATTTCTTTACTGTTATTTCTGAGTATAAGTGATTGTTTTTGTGACTCTTATTTTCTGATTTTAAAATAAAGCAAATAATTTTCTTAATCAAAAAACCAAAATTTACTTTTTGGGATTAGGAGTTATAAATCTATTTTTGACAGTTGGTCATTTTGACTATTGTTTTTTGTTTTTTCCATTTTTTCTTTGGGCCGTATAAAGTTTTACAACAATTATTTGGATCATTTAGGTCCTATTTGGATGAATACATTCAACTTAAATTTGCGTGTAAAATGAGTGGAAAATAGATCTGTTAAAAAACTTAAATCATGAACTGTGTGCTGTCATTCCTGAAAGGAAGTCCTGAGGGAATGGAGTGGATGAGGAGGTAGTCTAAAATCTAAGCTGAGGAGTGTAATCTTGGTCCTTTTAAAACATTTGCAGGTCAGTTTCTAGAGTTGGAAGGGACCTTAGAGTTTATGCAGTCTCCCTCCCTCAGAGAAAGCCAAGGCTGGAGAGGCTGTGCAAACCTATGTTACAATTTTTTCTCATGGTAAGGAAAATGACAAAACTGAATCTAAAGAACTGTATTAGTGAGAAGAGACTGGTCAAGCTTTTTGGTCACACAGATACCATGTACTACTGCAAGCACGTCAGAGTTTACCCCAGCCTTTAGTAATATATTATCTCATTGACTCTTGAGAGCAATCCTGTGAAGTAAATGAAGGCATCTTCTTTTCGCAGTCGAAGTTCGGAATGGGGTTTCTTGTGTGAGGAGATAGAGTTTTGTGAATTTATTTTGCTTAACTAAAGATAATATGAATGTTGGTTTAATACTGACACTAATCATTTCAACAAAGATTTGAGTGACTACCATGATAATAGTTATACTAGGCAAGGTGATGTGAGGTATCCAAAGATGAGTAAGACCCTGTGCCTCCCCCTGAAGAACTTTCAACTACTAGCTCTCAAACCTCTTTATAGCATGCTTTGTTTTCCTCTTTTTAATAAAGAGACTGGTTTAGGATAAAGATGTCAAAGGTAACTTGACTTATTGGATCAACCCTTTGATGTTATGGAAATCTGTTTTTACATAAATGTAAATTACCACCATTCATATCTCAGCTTAAACATTACTTCCTCAGCAAATCCTTCTTTGAATCCCCATGCTAGATCAGTTTTCCCTATTACATGTTCTCATAGCATCCTGTACTTTGTGTTTCTAGCACTTTTCTCAATTTGTAATTCTCTGGGTGATAATCTGACTGTCTCTTGTGTAAACAAAGCTCCCCTTGAATTGGGACCGTGTCTTTTCTGCTTTCTCTGTCTTCCTAGTGCCTAGCACAGTGTCTAGCATAGAGTAGGCCCTTACTGTTTATTTGTTCAGTGAATGACTGAATAAATCCATGTCCATCTATGTCATACTGTAAAAAAATCATTAGAAGCTGAAAAACATACTCAATTTTGGGCCCAAAAGTAACGGGTGTTTTTAGCAGCGCACATCTTTTTAAAGACATTTAAAATTATTGTTAGTAGGTACCAAAGTTAGCTTTCTAACAATTGGGAAATTGTGTAGCAAGAGACAATGAAGTAATGGAAAGTAACCAAATGGCACAGATTACTTTTGATCTACTTCTCTTAAACCATGTTACCTACCAGATCCATGTACTAACAAACAGCTTTTTAAAACTGTACTCAGAATTACTTAACCTTCAAGCTAAAGAACTTTACTTTTTTTTCCCCATCTTAAGATTCCAGGCCACAAACAGACTACACAGAGATGTTATTGAAGCGATTCATACAGTAGGTGGGAACTAGATTTACATGGCTCCCAAGGCCTTTTCAACTCTGAAGGTTGTATGATTCTGTGTCAATAATTTTTTTGTGTGTGTGTGAGGAAATTGGCCCTGAGCTAACATCTCTTGCCAATCTTCCTCTTTTTGTTTGAGGAAGATTGTCCCTGAGCTAACATCTATGCCAGTCTTCCTCCATTTTTGCACGTGGGATGCCACCATAGCATGGCTTGATCAGCGCAGTGTAGGGTCTGTGCCCGGGATCCAAACCTGTGAACCGTGGGCAGCCAAAGCAGATAACAGGAACCCAACCACTATGCCACCAAGCCTGCCTCGATAATTTTTTAATGAAAATAAATATATCTTTTTATTGGGAAGATGTCTTCATGTTTTGGACTTATTACCTACTTCTTGAATGGGAATTGGGAAGAGTAGGGTGTGTTGTGAAAGCAAGTTGAAAACACTGTGATTCTAGGTCTTTATGCTAGAAAAAGCTTTGTACTCACCATGCTGAGAGGAAGCTGGGGCCAGAAGAAGAGTCAGTTAATAACAGCTAAAATGATTTTAGAGCCAGAGTGATCCAGGAAAGTAATGGGTTGACTTGGGAGAGAATGAGCTTTCTGTATGGGAAATGTTCTCTTTGTCCAAGACTGTAGGACCACCTGTAGGTGACTGAGGGATTCATGCTTTATGTGGAAGGGTGAACTAGAGGCCCTTTAATGGTTTTTTCTCAGTATCTAGTTATAGATACTGGACTTCTCCCAGGGAAGGTCATGTTCACACCCTTCTCCCCATTTGTAATTTTCACACCTCTTTGTTCCCCATTTATAGTTTAGAAAAAGGCTTAGAAATCTAGAACTTTTTATATCAAATTTACTTTAAGAAATTTTGTACTTAATTTAGTAGGACACGTGGAATTGAGTGGAAACCTGTATTTTTTTCCGTTAAGGACTACTTAAGGACTTATGAAATATTGATAAAGATTTAGTTATTTAACTATAGAATCTTATATACTGAGGGGAAAGCATCTTAATTTATTACTTAAAGCAGACCTGAGAAACTTTCATATAATACCTTGGTTCTCTTGACCTTAAAGTGGAGAATGGTGATGAGATTTTGAAAGACTCCATGAGTGGATATGAGCAATGGTAAGAAACTCCCAGAATATGTCAGTGAAATCCATGAGATAGTCATGAATGTCATTCTCTCAGCAAATATTTATGGAGCATACCTACCAGATATGAGGTACTGTTCTAGATGCTTGGTGCAGACAAGGTGTCTGCCTTCAAGAAATTCGTCACCTGTATTTATCATCATTGAGTTATTCTAGTGACTTAATTTATTTAAGTATTTATTGTGATCTGGTAGGGAACTTGAGCAAGAATCAAAACATAGTGGATTTTTATCACTGACTAGTTTGGCTATATACCTACAGAACCTTGTTTTAAAAATAAATGTGAAGATTTTTGTAGTCTGGTATTTGATGTCTTAGAGAACAATTTTATTTATATTTCAGTGAGGCTAATTTGTACAGAAATATGAAATGTGGTTCTCTGGTTATTTAGGAGTAGGCATCAAAAATAGAAATAACTTTAATTGGTAGACATTCTCACTTTTAATTTTCAGGACATTTTAAATTATCTGAGAATATCAGTGACAAGTTACCTTATTCTCTGAACATTTGGCATCTATTTTTTATAATAGAATATAAGGTATGTCTTTTAAAAAAATAATCTTCATTCATCAAGTGTTTATTGCAGAAATGTACAAGGCACTGCTGTCTATTGTGGGTGATGTGAAGGTGAATAAGGAAGGACACACTCCTATTTGTAAGGAGCTTGTATTTTTGTACTGATAATTATAATAGAAAGTAGAAGGTGTGTGCTTTGCATATGGCATAAGCAATACAAGCATCAAGTGGAATTAAGGAGTAAAAGTGAAGTGGAGAATTGCTTCTCTGCCTAGTAGGAGAAGAATATTGAGCTGGATTTCAAATAGATGATTTGCTGCAAAATGTTGTGTACAGATCACATTTTTGTAAATTTTAAAACATGTAGCCTTATATTTCTAGTTTCAGAAATGCTTTATCTTCATTTCTGATTGAGCTTTAGTTGGCAATTGCTCTTACCTTTTAGCATTTTTCTCAATTTCACAGCTTCTCTGCCAGTTGGTAATTTGTAAATTGAGTAATGTTTTGCATTGTCAATTCTATTTTGTAATATGGATTTTTTTTTTAAAGTAGGGTATATTGTACTAAAAGCAGCCAAATCAATCTGTACTATATCTTGTTTTGTAGCAGTAGGAAAATGTACTTGAAACTATAGATTTTATAAGAAAGAAGCAGTCATTCATGAGGAAGGAATTTATGAGGTTTTTATGTTTTAAAAGTAAGAATAGGAATATTTTAACATATTCTCAAGTAACCACATTGTAGATTATCCTTGTGACCTGAAGCTGTTTTTCCTTTAGTTGGTTCACAGCCAGCTCACTGCTGTACTGTGCTTTTTTTTTCTGCTACAGCATAACTGGTACAGTGCTCATTCTCTACTTAGTTTGATCATCTTTTCAGAGGCTCTGTCTTATCTTAATGTTTCATTTAATAAATATTTGAGTGGTTTTGTGTGAAAAGCAGTGTACTAGACTATGGGAAATCAGAGAAGCATGAGATATGATCCCTGACCTTGAGAGGATTATCATCTAACCAGAGGCAAGATATTCACACACTCATTCATTCTATCAAGATTTATTGAGGGCCTGCTCTATATTGTTGTTGAGACAGAATCTCTGCCATCAAGGAGTTCACAGTTCAGTGGAATAATAAATGGCTTATTTATTCAACTAACATTTATTGGACCTGTAGGCCCAAAGACAAATAGGACATAGTCCCTAGCTAAAGTGCCTATAATCTAGTGGTGAGATGAACAAGTGAATAATGGTGAGATGTGCAGACTCACCTCTGCACGTGTGACACATCTAAAATGTGTCTGCTATTTTATTGTTGACTTTTGCCAGCTTTACTACTGTATGCCTTGGAGAGGGTCTTTTCCATGTTGATATATTTAGGAGATCTATTTATTTCATTCACTGGTATTTCCAGCTCCTTCCCCAGGTTTGGGAAGTTCTCAGATATTATTTCTTTGAACAAGTTCTCTCTGGGCCGGCCTCGTGGCTTAGTGGTTAAGTGCACGCACTTCGCTGCTGGCGGCCCGGGTTCGGATCCCGGGCGCACACTGACGCACCGCTTCTCCGGCCATGCTGAGGCCGCGTCCCACATACAGCAACTAGAAGCATGTGCAGCTATGACATACAACTATCTACTGGGGCTTTAAGGGAAAAAATAAATAAATAAAATTAAAAAAAAAAAAAAAGTTCTCTGCTCCTTTGTCCCTCTCTTCTCCCTCTGGAATACCTATAATCCTTATGTTGGATTTCCTAATTGAGTCCGATATTTCTTGGAGCGTTTCTTCATTTCTTTTTAGTTTTAGTTCTCTTTCCTCCTCCATCTGGAGCACTTCTGCATTGCTGTCCTCAATATTGCTAATTCTTTCCTCCATATTGTCAGCTCTGATGCTTAAGGCTTCCAGATTTGTCTTTATCTCCTCTATTGTGTTTTTCATCTCTAAGATTTCTGATTGGTTTTTTTTTTACAGTTTCACTCTCTTTTGTGAAGAAACTGCTGATTTCATTGAATTGTCTGTCTGTGTTTTCTTGTATTTCATTAAGCTTTTTTATGATGGCTATTTTGAATTCTCTGTCATTAAGGTTATACATTTCTGTGCTTTCCGGGTTGACTTCTGGGTGCTTGTCATTTTCCTTTTGGTCTGGAGATTTAATATATCTTTGCATGGTGCCTGTCGGTGTTGGCTTACTTTTCCTCATAGTGAAAATATATGGTCGCAGTTTCCTCTTGCTGCTGCTGGGTGGGGGTCAAGGGCTATGTATTCTGGCGTGCCTCAATTTGCAGGCACTGTTGTCGGCCCCTGGCTGATCTGAGGCGTGGCTGAGTGGAGGCTGCTGGGGGGGAAGCACGGGAACGGCTGGAGCGTGGGAACAGCTGAGACTGGAGCACAGCTAGGCCGAAGCAGCTGGGGCTTGGGTGCGGGTGGGTTGAAGCAGCTGCAGCTGAAGGGCCACTGGACCAAAGAAGCAGGGGCTGGAGCGCCGCTGGGCAGAAGAAGCTGGAACTGGAGTGCACTGGGCCAAAGAAGCTGGAACTGGAGTGCACTGGGCCAAAGAAGCTGGAACTGGAGTGGGCTGGGCCAAAGAAGCTGGAACTGGAGTGCGCTGAGCCAAAGAAGGAAGAGCTGGAGCGCCGCTGGACAGAAGAAGCTTGAACTGGAGTGTGCTGAGCCAAAGAAGGAAGAGCTGGAGCGCCGCTGGGCAGAAGAAGCTGGAACTGGAGTGCGCTGGGCTGAAGAAGGAAGAGCTGGAGCGCCACTGGGCCAAAGAAGCTGGAACTGGTGTGCGCTGAGCCGAATAAGCTGGAACTGGAGTGCGCTGGGCCAGAGAAGCTGGAACTGGAGTGCACTGGGTGGAAGAAGGAGGAGCTGGAGTGTGCTGGGCCAAAGAAGCTGGAACTGGAGTGCGGTGGGCTGCAGTTGCTGGCGCTAAGTCAGCTGGAGCCTGAGCACAGGCCAAGCCAAAGCTGCTGAAGCCAGGGGTTGGGGGGGACAGTCAAGCCGAAGGAGCTGGGGGCGGGGCATGGTCCAGCCGAAGGAGCTGGGACCGTGGCAGGGTGAAGGCGGGGAAGCGGGGGCCCTGGCTTGGTCCAGCCAGAGCAGCTGGGGCTGTGGCGTGGTGGGGCCTGAGCTGCCGCTGCCTCTGCCTCTCGTGCGGGGGCACAGGCTCGCCTTGGTGCTAGTCCGGCCCGGCACCTGGGGGCCGCTGCCTGTGGGGGTGGGGCGGTCATGCTGCCCCTGCTGGTGGGGCCTTAGCACCTGGGGGCTCCTGCCTCTGGGGAGGGGGCTGAGCTGAAGCGCCAGTCAGGTGGGCCGGGTGGGGGAGGGGCACTTACTTTCCCCTCCCCTATCTCAGAGGTTTCTCGCCTTGCTGTTGCTCTCTGCTGTCCTGAGGGGCTAGCTTGTTGCAACTGCCCTTGCAACAGTTCTGCTCCCTCCATAGGGGGATCCCCTCGGGCTGTGAGGGGTCTTGGAGAGTGCCGGTTTTCACGGTTTTCACGTGGCAAGCCACCCCTCCTCCTCCTCTGAGAGCTGTGTGGTCTCAGTCTCTGGGTCGCAGTCCTTGGGGAAGGAAAGGAGCTCCTCTTACCTCCTTCCATTTCCTTTGGGGATTCCAGCACCTCTGTCCTCGGGTGTACGGCTGCCTGGGTGCCTCAGACATCCCCTCTGTTGTGTGAATAGCTTCTGTTGGAATATGAATGTCCTTTTTGTTGTGTCATAGAGGGGGAGAGTTCAGTGGGGGAAGATCACTCCGCCATGATGCTGATGGTACTCTTGTGTCTGCTATTTTAGACAATATTCACTTATTAGGGCTTCTTAATCTGAATAGAATTTAGGGAGTATGTCAACTTATATGGGAAAAGATATTTTACATCTTTATTTTTACAATCTCTAACTGGATTTTGACATGTCCTGCAATGATGAATATTGGCAACAAATCACAGTAGTAACAGACCTGTGGCTATCACCAATGAAAATCACAGATGTTTGCATATCACATTATGGTTGTTGCAGCTAAATCAAATATCATTTACACCCATCACTACTTTGAAATTACAGTGGTTAGTGGATCTGCTACTAGAGTTTGTTATTCAATGTGAGATAAAGAGACTTTTAAAAATCCTAAATTTGTTTAATATAGTATAACTATTTTAGTATAACTGATCTCTTTTGTAATCTTTTGTATTTAAAAATATAGTCCATGGCACAGAAAGCGTAAGCACCCTGAATTAGGTAACTCTTGGCTTATCTTCTTTAGTGTCGTATGTGTGACTGAATGTAAGGAAGGTGACTAGTTTCTTCTGTCCTGTTAAGTGAAACTTTTAGTTCCATGAAGCGGTCTCTGTGGTACTTGTGGTGGTTTTTTATTCAGCAGTCGATTACCTAGAATTCTAAGTTGGCCATGCCCAATTCTTAGTTGGCCATGTGCTTCTTTTCTTTTTCTTCCTGGTCATTCTTTTGCCCTTGCTGCCCTAGCTAGAGGGAGGAATACAAGAACTACTCTGCAAGATTGACTTGGCCCATTAGGTTCAGATAGTATATGACTACAATGTAATGTTATCTCAATTACAGTGGGAACTCAGGCTTCAGCAAGGTGACATCTGAACTGAATTCTGATGGGTGAGTGGGCTGAAGGGGGAGAGGATTCTAAAGCAAGAGAACCAGAAGCCCAAGGCCTAAGGATGTGGCATTTGATGGCTCCGTCTGAGACTCGTGTGCTGCACTGTGAGGATTGAAGCTTCTGTAAGGTTTAGGAGAATAAGATTATCTTCTTTAGTGGTGATCATTTAAATGTTGGCTATATCCTAGCTTCCAGAACTCTTAGTATGATTTTTAAAAAGGTTTTTTTTAAATGTATTTTCTTTCTTTTGGTACTACTTGTGAGGTAATGTACTACATTAGTACATTATCCTCTTTTAGGACTCTTAGTGTATTATCCTCTTTCAGGACTCGGTCATCAGATTGAATCAACACCACCTCTCTCTGGGTGCTCATCACCTCCTCCATTTCTCAGTGATTTTAGCTCCTGCCTCACTGCAACTCTCTCCAGCATACTCTTGTCTTAAATGCTATGATTGATCATTATAACCCCCTTGCATACACTCTCAGTTCTAACCCTGGCTAAATCAAATCCTAGAGCAAACGTGTTGTTACTTCCTCCATTTTTAAAAAAGAAGGAAAAAAACCCTTCTGGCCCCGACCCACTCTCTATGGGTCCGTTGCCTGGGGCAGCTACTGCCCTATTTCTAGCAAAGTTCCTCTAGTTGTTGAAGATATCTGGACCCTCAAAGTGTGGTCTGCAGACCAGCACCTTCAGCGTTGTCACCTGGGAGCTTGTGCAGAAGTACAGAATTAGGCCCCACTCCAGACTTAAACAGAATCAAAATCTGCATTCTAAGAGGGTCCCCAGGTGATTCATGTGCTCACTAAAGTTAGAGAGGCATTGGTCTTCACTCGCTTTCTCTAATTCTTTGACTGACTCTTCAGACTTACTCCAGCCAAATTATTGTACCTTCTTGCCATCTATTTTAAGGGTGCAATTCAATGATTTTTAGTAAATTTATCAAGTTGCACAACTATTACCATAATCTAGTTTTAGAACATGAGGGATTGTTTTTAAATTTAATTTTGTGTAAGTTCCAGTTATGCTAGATGAATAAATTCTAGAGATCTGCTGTACGACATAGTGCCTATAGTTAACAATATGGTATTGTGCACCTCAAAATTTGTTAAGAAGGTAGATCTCACGTGAAGTGTTCTTACCACAAAAAGCAAAACAAAGGGACACAAGGAAACTCGGAGAGATGATGGATTTGTCTGTTACTTTGATTGTGGTGATGGTATCATGGGTGTTTGCATGTGTCCAAACTCATCAAACTGTACACATTTGATATGGGCAGTTCTTTTTTTTTGTTTTTGTGAGGGGGAGCCCTGAGCTAACATCCGATGCCAATCCTCCCCCCTTTTTTTTTTCTCGAGGGAAGATTGGCCCTGAGCTAACATCAGTGCTCATCTTCCTCTACTTTATGTAGGACGCCGCCCCAGCATGGCTTAACAAGCGGTGTGTGGGTGCGCGTCCGGGATCTGAACCTGCGAACCCCGGGCTGCGGAAGCAGAGCGCACACACTTAACCGCTGCGCCACCAGGCTGGCCCCTGTGCAGTTCTTTTATACCTCAATAAAGCTGTTAAAAATCAATTTAATTTTGTGTTTTACTTATGTAAAACTTGTACATGGTTCCAACATCAGAACTATAAAAGAGGGTTTTATATTCAGAGAGGTCTAGCTTCCATTTCTGTCCTCCCCCCTCAGTTCCCTTCCTCTCCCTATAATCATTTTATTTGTGTTTGACTCATCCTTTTGTTCTTATAAGAATAAGATGATATTGGAACAGAAATTTGAAGGATTTCAGGGAGCAGTGTATGGTATTTTGCATCTTGTTTTTTTCTGCTTAATGAGATATATTGGAGATCTTTCCATATTAGTAAATGGAGAGCTTCTTCACTTTTTCCTACAACTGCTTTATACTCTCTGCTGTGGATGTACCATAATTTATTTAACCAGATGACTTGATTGTTAATCTTTTTTTTATTACAAATAATGGTGCAGTGAAGAACTTTGCGTGTGTATTAATTTGTACAGAGGGAGGTTTATCTAGAACTATTTCCAGAGGAGGTGCTACTGTATCATATGGTAAATGCATATGTATTTTCGATAGATATCATCAAATCGCCCTTCAAAGGGAGGGGTTGTACTATTTTGTACTCCGATGAGAGCACCTGTTTCACCACAGCCTCGCCAACAGAGTGTGTTGTCAGACTTTTGCTTTTTTTTTTTTTTTTTTAAGATTTTATTTATTTATTTTTTCCCCCCAAAGCCCCAGTAGATAGTTGTGTGTCATAGCTGCACATCCTTCTAGTTGCTGTATGTGGGATGTGGCCTCAGCATGGCCAGAGAAGCAGCGCGTCGGTGCGAGCCCGGGATCCGAACCCGGGTCGCCAGCAGTGGAGCGCACTCACTTAACCACTAAGCCACGGGGCCGGCCCTCAGACTTTTGCTTTTGATCTGATAGGTGAGAAATTAGTTTTTTATTGTTTTTATTTATTTATTTATTTTTAATTGTTTTTCCCTTGTGATGAGTGAGGTTGAGCATCCTTCTATATAGTAAGAGCAAAATGTCTTTCTTTTTCTGTGAACTGTCTGTTTCATATCCCTTGCCCATTTTTCTTTTTTTAAAGAGGAGCTCTTTATGTAATAGGGAGATTAGTCCTCTGTCTGTGATACAAATTACAGATTTTTTTTCTTCCCAGTTTGTTCATCTGTCTTGTAACTTTGCTTAGGAGTGTGTGTGTGTTTTTGCCATGAAGAATTTTCGTATTTTTTGTAGTTAAATTTATAAATTTGTCAATTTTCATTTATACATTTTTATAAATAATTTTGAGCCACAGTTTTATTATTTGTATTAACCAGTTGCCATTCTCCAAGGTTTAAATAAGAGGGAAAAGATTTACGTTTTAGTATTTGAGAATTAGGTTTAACAAGTACTTTTCTGGAAGCAAGAGATAAACATTGGAATGTGCTGTAAAAGGAGCTAGTGGACAGTAATTCACTAGTGGTTTTTAGGATTTAGCATACCTTGACTATATTATAATGTTAGGGATGTTTTGGTTTGCAAGTAACAGGAAACCCCAACTCAAACTAGTTTAAACTTTAAAAGGGGATACATTGGCTTGTGTCATTGAAAGGTAAGGTGGGCTTCAGGCATGGTTTGATTAGGGTGCCAGCTCTGTTCTGCCAAGATTCTCTTGGTTCTGCTTTCCATCGTTTGTCAACCTGGCTTAGCTGGCAAAATGGTGGTAGAGGTTCTAGGCTTCACATTTCTGTACCACATGGACCAGAATGAGAGCCAGTATCCAGGATGATAATGAACAGCTCTTCTAGTTACTTTCTCAGAAGAATAAGGAAGATTGTTCCCAGAAGCCCCCAGCAAACCTTCTTCTTTGACTCATTGCCCCAAATTGGATTACCAGCGCATTCCAGTGGCCAAGGAAATATTATGCACTGGTTAATGTGAGTCTTGGCTAACCCACACCTTTAGCAAGGGGATTGGATTATACAATACCCTGTTTGTTCTGGAGCCCACTCTGGACCTGCAGTGTGAGTAGATACCAGGCAGGAGAATAGATCTATAGATAGATACTAGGTAGGCAGCCAAGACATGCACACTACACTGAGGGTCTTAGACTGGGCTAGGTATTGGGGACCCAGATTTAATAGACACAATTCTTTCCTCAAGAGAAGAGCTCGTGGTGAGATGAATCAGTAAAGCAGGAAATGTGTATTGGCACATTGAGCACGGCTTGGGCTGCATCCTACTCCTGCATGGTTTAGAAACTCCTCTTTCCTTTACTCTTGCTCTTTGACTACAGTGAATGTCCTCCCACCTTTTCACACAGTGTTGGAATTTTTTATTTGAATCTCTGTCTCCTCCACTAGCCTGTGAATCATGAGAGCAGAAACCGTCTTATTCATCCATATTTGTCACAAGGCCTGTACATAGTAGGCACATTGTGTTCAATTTTAAATAAATGAATTGCTTGAGATTATAGTCCTCTAAGGATTTACTTGAGTAAATTAGATAATCTTTCAGAATCCCTGTCACAAGCCAAGTATGGTGAGTGTTAGTTAGCAAAGCTTACAGAAGTAGGCTTGCCAGCCCCTTTTGCATTGGTTGAGAGGCTCTTAGAAATTAGTCACAACCTCAAATCTTGTGCTGTTAGAGTTCTTTGGGACTAACCCAGCAGGAGGCTGTCTAGTGTCTTGATTGCCTAGAGTGAGCTTTGTTTGGAAGCTACATCTTCCTTATCCTGGTGTCTTGGAAAAAAGTGCTCACACTCTCCCTTCCCGTCCCTTCTTATTTCTTTCTGCTTAATTATAGGAATTTTACAACTCCTTACATTGCTCTTTTTTTCCCTCTGGATTTTGGAATAGGTGTACATGTGGCTATGAAGATTGGGGGTAGTATTAGCTCAGCTAATTAAAAATGGTGGTTATGTTCAGGGCTTTCCTTGATGTAGCGGCAGTTTGCATTTCCTGGAGAGCTCAGAGAAAGGGTGCAGGAGGAGCTGGAAAGGCTTCGCAGATTCCTGACTGCTACATTGCAAAGTGCAGCGCTAGACTAGGCATAGGTCCATTTGCCATTCTTCCTGGTGTTTCTTTGGAGCCTCTCTCCTTAGACTCTTGCTGCCTTTCTCTTTCTTTCTCACATCTGTATTCTGACTTCCTGGCCACCTCTGCTCATTGAAGACTTGGGTACCTGCCTCACAGCCTTCCTTTCCACTCCAGTTGCTGCCATCATCATGGGTAGTTTCAAATCCACCACATGACCCATCAGGCACCTTGGCTCCTTGGTTTCTTGGCTTCCATGTTCACCCCCAGTGACCTTCTTTGGTCCACCTCTGGCATGCTCTCCCATAGTGACACTCTGGGTCTTGTCATCAGCTGAAACAGCTTCAGTTCCAAAATTACTAATTTGGATAGAAACAGTTGTCCTTCCGCTGCAATGTGACCTTGGTTCCCACTGCTCTAGTTTCTCCAGGATACTGGTTACTCAACTTCATGCTGCCAAATCCATTGTACACCATGCGGCACACAAGTTCCTTGACCTCTCAATAGCGTTTGACACAGTTGATCCTCTTCTCTTTATTGAAACACTCGTCGTCAGATGCTTTACTTTCTACCTTTCTGGCCCACGTCTTTCTGGCCACTCACTACTTCACCTCCTTTGCCAGTTCCCTGTCTTCTACCTAGTCTTTAACTGGATTTCCTTATGACAGCCCTATTCCCTTTGCTTTTCTCACTCCCATTGTAAGTCTCGCACTCTATCTGTATCTTTTGTTACTAAAATTGTTTGTTTATGCCTTTTCTCCCCCCAAGGGAAAAGTAATTATTGCAATAAATGAATCCAGTGGATATTCCCTTGAAAGCACGACTCTGTGTGTTAGGGCAATTAAAACTTATATTCCGTGTGCTCTAGCAGAGTTCCGTCTCTGTCGCTGTCAACTCTACATCTTCCTTCTTGAAAGTGACTTTTGCCAATTCCTTCTCCCGGTCTTGTTGTCTTTTGCTGTCTGGACCATGTGTCTGTGATCGTGG
Organism: Diceros bicornis minor; assembly: GCF_020826845.1. Lineage (NCBI taxonomy): Eukaryota > Metazoa > Chordata > Mammalia > Perissodactyla > Rhinocerotidae > Diceros > Diceros bicornis. The sequence continues at coordinate 46,989,234 of NC_080763.1, forward strand.
GTGTGGCCATCTGCTGGTTGAACTGTGGGTCCCCTCCTCTGCAGAGCTGTGAGCTGCTCCAGAGCTGCTGGGGCACTCAGGTTTCTGCCGCTCTTAGGCAGCTGCTGGGCTCAGTCACCAGCTTGAGCTTCACCCTCTCATTCATATTTTAATTTTTTCTTGAACAGACTTGCAAGAGTTTGCCAATTAAAATTTTATTTCAAAGAATCAGTTACTGTTTCTTTGTTTTCTGTTTTGGTAATATCTGTTGTTATCTTTATTTCCTTTCTGTTTTCTTTAGGTTCACTCTGTTCTTTTTTTAACTTTCTCAATTGAAAACATAGGTTTTTCAGCATTTCTTACTTTTTAATGATGTGCCCAAGGCTCTAGAATTCCCTCCAAGTATTGCTTTAACAGTCTCTCGTATGTTAGATATATGGTAATATCGTTGTCATTAAGATCTAAATATTTTATTTCCATTTTTAGTCCCTCTTTAACCCTTAAATTTCTAAGCAGGCATTTTTTAGTTTCTATTCGTGGTGTTTAATTTTGTTATTGATTAGCTTATTAGCATTGTATTGTGATAGAATGTTTTTTGATATCAGTTATTTGAAATGTTGATGAGATTTTTTCTTTGTGATCTAATTAAAATGTTCCATGTGGTTTGTGTGTGTGTGTGTGTGTGTGTGTGTGTGTGTGTGTGTGTGTGTGAGAGAGAGAGAGGAAGATCAGCCCTGAGCTAAAATCCATGCCAATCCTCTTTTTGCTGAGGAAGACTGGCCCTGAGCTAACATCTGTTGCCAATCCTCCTCCTTTTTTCCCCTTTTTCTCCCCAAAGCCCCGGTAGATAGTTGTATGTCATAGTTGCACATCCTTCTAGTTGCTGTATGTGGGATGCTGCCTCAGCATAGCTGGACAAGCAGCGCGTCGGTGCGCACCCGGGCCGCCAGCAGCGGAGCGCACACTCAACCGCTAAGCCACGGGGCCGGCCCCTCCATGTGTTTTTAAAAGAATGTAGATCCTCTGTCAGGCTCAGGGTGACATATCTCTGTGTGTCTGATCAAGTTTCTAATGCTGCTCACATTGTCCATATCTTTACAAGTTTTTTGACTGCCTTATTTGTCAATTTCTGATAGATGTATTAAATATCTCACTGTGATTCTGGACTCGTCAATTTCTCTTTGTCACTTTTTGCTTTATATTAAATTCACAATTGTTCATCTTTGTGGATTGTTCTTTGTGTTGGGATACTATACTCTTCATTATCTCTATTTTTGCCCTAAAGTCTATTTTCAGCATTGGAAAATCAATTTATTTTTGTTAGTATTTGCATGGAATGTCTTTCTGTCCCTTATTTTCAACTTATTTATGTAGTTTTGTTTTTAATGTGTCTTTTTGGTCCTCTTAAATGTTTTCTGTTTCGTTGGTATCCTGGACACTTCCCGGACACTTTCTTCTCTTCTACCTCTCTCCCTCCCTCCACCTATTTTCATTCTGTCAGGAATTCTACTTGATTTTATCTCCAAAGGAGATCTTGGATACATCTGCCTTTGTTTTCATTGCCCTCTCTCATCTCACCTGGGCCTTCTGACTTCTGCTTTGCTCTTGCTCCTAATTTATTTTCTGTACAGTAGCCAGAGTGATCTTTAAAGTTGTGAATCTGATTGTCACTCCAGGCTTAAAATCTTTCAGTGGTTCTGTTACATTTAGCATTAAAAGCAAAATTATTGACATGGTCTACTAGGCCTTGCATGAGCTGGCCCTTTGCTTACCTTATCATCTTCTCTTCTCTTTACTATGTCTTTCTGACTCACTGGCTTCCTTGTAATTCTTCTAACAAGCCTTACCCTTATTGCCACAGATTCTTCTTATGTGCTGGTTCTGTTGCCTGGAATGTACTTCTACTCCCCACCCCTTCACCTGTTTAATTTCTATTGCTTCAAATCTTAGCTCATATGTCATTTTTGTGCAAGCCTCTTACCCTGACCCCTAGACTAGATCAAGTCTCCTGTTATCCTCTACTGGGTCACTCTCTAGCACATGTCATGATAATAATAAAATTTGAATTTGAAATTTAGTGTCCTTCTTCTCCCTGCCCCATAAACTAGATTGCACTCACGAGGGCTGATTTTATCTAATTCATTGCTAAATTCCCTGTGTCTAGCTCAGTGCCTTTGATGCATTATAGGCACTCTGTAAATATTTGAATGAATGGGTAAATGTATGTGACTTTGTCATTTGTTTATTGACAATGGGTAGATTACTGTAGTAAGCATATTGTCTTATATGTAGTTGGTATTTGATTAAATGAATCAGTCTCTCTGAACTTTCTTGTCTGTTTTGTGAGATAATGTATTTAAAGAGCAGCAAGCTATGTGTACCCCATGTCTCTCTACCTTAATCCGCTCTTTCCCCTTCTCCCATACATACTTCTTACCTTAGCACTGGCAACAGGGAGAGTCTTGAAAGAAAGCTGAGAAATCTCTTCAGTTTAAAAGGTTTTCTTAGAAGGAAAGTCTGCTAATCATTCAGATCACTAATAAGTTTGCCCTGTAGGAATTTGTCCTTCATTGGCGACAGTAAAAGGGAAGATTTTTCCCCCTTAAAGTTAAAAGTAGGGTATGTTTATGGTGGAAAATTTGGAAAATTCAAGGAAGAAAAAAAAAATCCCGTATCGCACAGCTGTTAATATTTTGGTGTTTTTCTTGCCAATCCTTTTTTGGTGCTCAGTCATATATTTTAAGCATAATTTAGGTCCCTAGTACCTAATACTGTGCCTGGTGCAGTGTAGATGCTCGTTAAGTATTTAGAGAATGAACTCAGGTATGTGTTCTTTTCAACTTGAAAATCTTCTGCAGCTTCCTAATTTAGTGTATAGATAAGCATTGCTTTTTGTTGATGGTGTTCATAACCTATTTTAGAGTAGTTGAGCTTTATATGAAGGTGTGATTTTTTTTTTAATGAACCTATTAGATCATTGTGGAAAGTTGCATGGGCTGAATACTTTGGAGTCACCTGTGACTTCTTTCTTTTTCTCAGTCTACTTCTAATCCTTCAGTAAAGCCTGTTGGCTCTGTCTTAAAATATGTCTAGAATCTGATCACTTCCTACCTCCACCACTACCCCCTAGTTTAAGGGAGGATCATCTCTCACTTGGATTATTATGGTGGCTTCCAAATGGGCTCCCTGCCTCTACCCTTGTGTCTTACAGTCTCTGGTGGCAACCAGAGTGATCTTTTAAACAATATAGAGCAGATCGTATTTCTCCACTGCTTAAAACCTTCTAATGCTTTTCCGTATCAATTTTTTTTTTCTTTCTTTCTTTCTTTCTTTCTTTCTTTTCCCCCCAAAGCCCCAGTAAATAGTTTTATGTCATAGATGCACATCCTTCTAGTTGCTGTACATGGGACGCGACCTCAGCATGGCCGGAGAAGCCGTACGTTGGTGCGCGTCCGGGATCCAAACCCGGGCTGCCAGCAGCGGAGCGCACGCACTTAACCACCAAGCCATGGGGCCGGCCCTCTGTATCACTTTTAGAATAAGGTCTAAATTCCTTATTATGATCCAGTGCCTTCCCTCTCCCCAAACTCCCAGTGTGATTTGTTACCACACTTCCTCGTACTCTCTCCATCCTGTTCCTTGAAGAGGAGCCCACCGAGCACATTCCACCCTCAGAGCCACTGTGCGTGCTGTTCCTTCTGACTAGAATCCTTTCCCTGGGTTGCCACAGGGCTGGCTTCCTCACTTCATATCTCTGCTCAAATGTGATCCTTCAAAGAAGTTTTCTGTTACCCCTACCCAGCCAGGTACTACAATCACCCTTCCACCTCACCTCAACTCCCTTTTCCTAACTGATTTTTCTTCATAGTTCGTACCACTCTCTGATACTCATTTGATTACTTGTTTATTGGCTATATCTCTCCTAAAGTCTGCAAGAGAAAGGATTTCTCTGTCTTCATTGTTGAGACCCCAGTGCCTAAAACAGTGCTTGGCACATACAGTAGAACTCAATAAATATTGGTTGAGTGGATAGTGAGAGGAATTTGTTATCTCAAGTAACTTAGTGAGAAAATCTTCATTTAGGACATAGGTATTATGGTTTCTCATAGGCATATTTTATTTTTTAAATAGGTAATAAATTCACATGGTTCAAAGCTCAAAGGGCATGGAATGAAAAATCTCTCACACCCTGTCCGCTAGCAACCCTGTCCCCCTAGCCTTTCTGTTCCCCGCCTCAGAAGTAACCAGTAAAGTTCTTGTATATATTTCCAGAGGCGGCCTATGGTCCTACACACAAAATCACAGATATATTCCTCTCTCCTTTAAAAAAATGCAAATTTTGGGGCCGGCCTGGGGGCATAGCAGTTAAGTTTGTGTGCTCTGCTTCCGCTGCCTGGTGTTCACGGGTTCAGATCCTGGGCACGGACCGATGCACTGCTTATCAAGCCATGCTGTGGCAGGCATCCCACATATAAAGTAGAGGAAGATGGGCACAGATGTTAGCCCAGGACCAATCTTCCTCAGCAAAAAGAGGAGGATTGGCAACAGATGTTAGCTCAGGGCTAATCTTCATCACACACACATGCACACACACACGCATGCACACACACAATGCAAATTTTAACATCTATACTGTTTTGCACCTTGTTTTTTATAAAATTTATTTTGGAGATTATTCATTGTCAGGTGTAAAGAGCTTCTTTATTTTGTTAACAGCTGCACAACATCCCATTGTATGAATGTACCATAGTTCCCCCTTTGATGGACATTGCAGTTTCCAGTCCAGTCTTTAGCTGTTACAAACTATAATGCAATAAATAACCTTGTACATATATCATTTTGCCATGTCACTAGTATATCTGAGGAATAAATTCGTATGGGTGGAACTGCTGGGTCAAAGGACATGTGCGTTTGTAATATTGATAGACATAGTCAAATTGCCTTCTACGTGTTGTGCCCATATATACTTCTGGCACAGCATACTATTATTTGATCTTTGCCAATTTGACAGATGAATAATGGTGTAATACTGTAGTTTTGTGTTCTTGTACTATGAATTAAGCATCATTTCATATTTAAGAGCCATTTGTATTTTCTTTTCTGTGAGTTGTTTGTGTCCTTTACTCATTTTTCAACTAGGATTTTGGTCTTTTTAAAAATGAAAAAAAAATTTTTTTAAGTGACTTGGTAGGAGCTCTTTATGTGAATTAGCCCTTAATCTGTGAGTTGAGTTGCAGACATTTGGTTCCATTTGCCAGTTGACTTCAGATTTTGCTCATGGTGGTTTTTTCTAGGTAGAAAATTATTTTTTTCTATAGACAAACATATTAGTCTTTTCTCTTATGGCTGTGGGTTTTCGGTCATACTTAACCCTCCTAACTTTATTTTTAAAAATCCTCTTGGTTTCTTCTTGTACTTCTGAGGTTTTGTTGTTTACATTTGATATCTCTTTGATATGGCTGAGATTTATTCTAGTTATAAGATGTGAGATGGGGTTTCACTCCCCCCCTTTTTTGGGGAGGGGGAACAATCAGAATTTCTTGATCTTTTATGTCTTATATGGAAAATAATCTGTCAGCAGTTTTCTGCTGACTTCTGACCAGTGGGCCATGTCCTGTGTATTTTTCAGTATAAGTCGTGGTTATCTTTATCTTGCCACTGCTGACCTAAAAAGAATGATTGAAATACAACCTGTTGGTGAGCATTGTTTTGAAACAAATTTCGTAGAATTTTCAGTTGGTAAATAAAGATGGATAAGATTAGTAATAAAAGGTGCAATGATAGCTAATTAACATTGTGTACTACATTTAAAGAACATGTTTAGTACATTATATAAAACTAAAGAAATAAGAAATTTTCCTCTCATTTGAGTGACATGTTTGAGGTCTCGTAGCTCCCTTGATTGATGCCTGGTAATGCCAAATTAATAAAAAGAGTAGGGTTTAATGGGCTTGATTCTCATAAGCTATATTTCTTATATCTAGTAGACTCCCTTTGTGGGCCATCATCTTGCAGAATGAAAGTTCTGAAGGTCTTGGCTATAGTGATAGAGGGTGTTTTGGGGTCACCTGCATCAGGATCAGTGATGATCCTTCACTGGTTTTACTCTTTTCTTCCTGTTTTCATGCCACTTAGCCTGTCCTTACCTATTGTCCCATCTCTGCTTGCAGTTGCCCATTTTTGCCATGTGGCTGACTTGCCCGATATATGTAATCGTTCACTTGACTAAAACCATCAAATCCAAGCTGAGCCTAGTAAGCAAGTTAGCTTTCCAGTGGCCTCTTCAAAATCTCTCTGTCACCATTTCTCATGATGAGATTCTCCCACACAGATATTTAACTGGCCAAGCTGACACCTTGTTGCCCCTGCACACTTGTTTTGTCGGACTGTCTCAGTGTCTCAAGTGCCATCCCACATGCTTGCCTGTACCATTGCCTAAATATTTGACTACTTACATTTACAAAAACTGTCAGGCTCCCTTTCCTTCTCTCTTCCCTTACAGCAATGGTGCTCTTATGTGTGATCCTCAATGAGCAGCATCAGCATCTCCTCAGAAGTTGTGGAAATGCAGATTCTGGGGGCCCTACTCTTGACCAGCTGAATCAGAAACTCTGGGGGTGGGGCTCAGCAATCTGTGTTCAATTAACTGGCCAGGTGATTCTGATCTGCTAAAGTTTGAGAACTACTGCCTTATAGGATCTAATTCAGGGCTCTCCTCACAGTAAACACTCAGTAAAAGCTTACTGGCTATTTGTAGATTTTATTAATAGCCATTGATTAATTTGTATATCATCACAGCTGCCATTTATTCAACACCTACTGTGTGCTGGGCACTAAACTAGGTGTTTTCACATGCATTGTCTCATCCTTACAAACAGTTTGCAAAATAGGTAGTGGCATTTCCCACTTTATATATAGATGAGAAAGGGGAGGCTCTGAGGAATGGGGTAACTTGCCAAGGCTACGCAGCTGGTAAGTGGCAGCGTGAGATTTCATCGAGGTCTGTCAGACTCCAAAGCCTGTGTCCTTTCTAGTATACCACACTGCCTGTCATAGAAACCCTTGTTCCCAAAGAGGACATGTGGCTGTCATGTGGTCATATAACAAATGGTTGTAATACCCATATTTCTAGATTTCCCCCATCATATTCTTTTTTTTTTTTTTAATTTTATTTATTTTTTCCCCCAAAGCCCCAGTAGATAGTTGTATGTCATAGCTGCACTTCCTTCTAGTTGCTGTATGTGGGACACGGCCTCAGCATGGCCGGAGAAGCAGTGCGTCGGTGCGCGCCCGGGATCCGAACCTGGGCCGCCAGCAATGGAGCGCGTGCACTTAACTGCTAAGCCACGGGGCCGGCCCTCCCCCATCATATTCTTAACCCCATCTACTAAGCAGCAACATTTCAGCTTTTTTAAAAATAGAAACAGACTATTTTATTGCCTTTTCTTAATATTCATTTATTTACAGTATGTCAGAGAAGTGGAATGTAAAAAAGGCTTTGAGATCATAGTCTAACATTTTCACGCACCTAGTCATCACATTATATGTGCTGCTCAGTATTTTTGTCTCAGAAATTAACTTGTACTTTCATTGAGGTATAAATTGGTATACTAGACAGCTCTGACCTCTGAACTCATATTATTTTTACAACTTTAAAAAGTTATGCTACATTGAATTTAGTAAAATCTTAAGTGGTTGGAAAAAGTAATTTTGCTGGCTTTGCTTTTTAGTCCAACTGTGTTATGAAAGTGAAGTGAATAAGTATCAGCAGATTGAGCACTGCTTTGACCCAGGGGACAGTTGTCATCTCTGGTGATGGGAGAGGGCTTGTCCTTTAGGCTCTAGGGGCTTCTTCTTACCTCTTTGACCTTCCTCCCTTCTTACTTTCAACCCCCACCCCCACCCCCCACACACATTTATACACACATGCATTTTTGGACAGGCAACTAAATAGAAAAATATATTTATTTTTAAAATGCCTGTGAGGAATCAAATTCTTGTTTCCATGCTAACTTACTATATTTCTTGGCTTGAATACATTTAACAAGTATAAAATGATATTATTTACTTAGTAATGATAATAGCTAATACTTACATAGCACTTTGTGCTGGCAGTATTCTAATCATTTTACATATTTTAACTTCTTAATCCTCAAGCACTGTATATGGTAGGAACTATTTTATTATCCCCATTTGCCCGTTTTGTGGAAAGGCAAATAACTTGTCCAGACTCCCAGGGCTAGGTACTGCAGAACCCGAACTGCATCCTGGTTCCATGGTCTGTGCTCCTAACCACTCCTCAAAGTGAAATGTAGATTTTCAGTCAGCACTTTCTCTATAACATGTTGCTTTACACATTTGAAATGGTACACCATTCAGTGTTTTTGTTTTCCTGGGTTAGGACCTGTGTGGAGGATGGGATTGACGTGTGAGTTCACAAAGAGAAATAATTCAGGTCCTTTAAAAATGTTAAATAATTGAGTTGTTTGCCAGGGACTCAGGCATGAGAAGCGTATCGTGTGATGAAGGCAGGTGGCCTTCTGGAATAGGACAATGCTGGGCTCGAATACCGGCCTCACAGTGCCTTTCTCAGCATCGTCTTGCACTAGGACAGTCCCTGGCTGGTTCTCTGGGCTTTGCCATTCTCTTCCTCCTTCGGGTCCTTGAATGTGCCATGGTTTCTTGCTGCCCTGCATGCACCTATGTGGCTTGAGGTCCGAAAACTTGGTGAGAACAGTACTCGGACTTGCTGTGGACAACAATAAAATTTGGGGATGTTGCGTTATTGAGTGTCTCTTCAAATTTAATGACAAATCTACTTACAGTACTCTACTTGGAGGAGAGGTCAGAAGATCTTTCTACACCACCCTAAAGACTGCTTTTTGGTTGTAGCCAGGTGCTGCTTTTGGGACTTGCTGGTATTTGGAGTTTCAGCCTTTGTCGTAACCATATATACCTCCAAGCTGAGCTGCTGGCCTGCGTTTCTTAGCTTTCCATATCAGCGCAGCCTTGCTTAAAATTGCTGCCTGTTTCTGCTATCCTTCTTGTATTTGCATACAAAATTTGCAAACATTCTGCTGGCCAGAATTTTATTAGTGGGCATTTGGCTCTGGTGCAGAGGGAAGATTTTCCAGAAGGGAGTCAGCAGCTTTGGAAAGAGCTGTGGGAGTGAGCTTTGGCTTTAGTTGCTCAGGACACAGCCAGCATGAGAACTTTGAGTTATCAAGAGGCAAGCAACTCCCTTCTCCCTACTCAGTTCTCCCTACTCCCTTCTCAGCCTAGAGAAGGCTGGCATCAGTTAGAACATACCTGCGAACTTTGTGCCAACTAAATGAGTGTCATTTGGTTTATGCTAAGCTTAATGAGTTTTGCAGAGTTTTCTGTATTTCTTTACTCTATGTTATAAATAATATAATTTCAAGTTCTGACAACTAGTTATTGTCTGATGTGGAAGCAAGAAGACCACAGGTTAATGGAATGGGGCTTTAGGTTAGGTTACTCTAATGCTTTTCCTGAGTTTACTGGGTATATTGCACTTAGAGGGACTAAAACCAGAGCTCCACGTTTAGCTGCGATGTGAATTGATTGTACGATTTTAGGCAGTTTACCTCTTTGGTCTTAAGTTGTAGCATCTTGAGAGCAGATTTGACTTTTGTGTGTGTGTGTGTGTGAGGAAGACTGGCTCTGAGCTAACATCCATTGCCAATCCTCCTCTTTTCCTGAGGAAGATTAGCTTGGAGCTAATGTCTGTGCCCATCTTTCTGTGTTTTGTATATGGGATGCTGCCACAGCATGGCTTGACGAGTGGTGTGTAGGTCCATGCCCGGGATCCGAACCTGCAAACCCCAGGCCACCGAAGCGGAGCATGTGAACTTAACCACTGTGCCACCAGGCCGCCCCCAAATGTGACTTTTTTTAAAGCTCCTCTCCAACTCTGTCCTTTGATTCTATGAATGTAAGACTTATGTTACCTACATTCATATAAGACCATTGTATATAGAGATTTATTATAGAATTATTCACACTGGGAAATGAGTTGCTTTTTCAGTCCACTTCTTTGTGAATAGCTTTATATTTAACTTTTTAAGCTAGTAGTTGCAAGTTTTTAATTATGTATGTTTTATTACATGAGATAATGAATGATAAGTGCTTAGAGTGAAGCAAATGTGCAGTTGTTGCCAAATGTTAACTTTTGGATTATGGTTGATTTCAGCCTTCAGTGTGGATCTGCTTATTCAGTTCCAAGCTGGTTGGCCTGCTAACCTACATTTAAAATACAGTACTGTTCCCATTGAGACTACGAATACAATACTATCCCTCTTGAGCCTAATATTTTTATGTCAGGCCTCAAGATTTTAACTTTTAAGTGCTAAAATGTTACTGAATATAGAAAAACATTGCATTGTGTAACCCTTTTAGCTATTTCTTCTGGGTTGAGGATAATGTAGGATTGAGTTTTCCTAGAATCTCTAGAAAAGCATGTGATTGATGATAAATTCTCAGTTCAATTCTTGTGAGAAAGATGGGGATTCAATTTTAGATCTACATTAGAGGAAAATTGGAAGGTAAACTTGGAACAGATTAGATTTCCCAAAGAAGACTCTGGGAAAAGTTATCTCTGTTTGCCACTGTAGCAAATTAGGAGCACACAGTGAACACTTCTAACACTGTAGAACTATTTGAAGAGTGAAACAATAGAATCAGCCATGGCTTCCTTATCTGTCCCCTGAGTGGTTGGCTTCTTTAAAGAATTTTCCTGTCCTTTCTCATCTCATTGAGTGACATCACTGGTGCCACAGAAACATTAATAACAGACTCCAGCAGTCCTAATTGGTGTGAAACTTATAATTTGGCCAGTTTGAAATATATCACCACCTGTTGGTGATAGATCATCCTGCTCCTGCATTTACTTCATATAACAGTAAGCTTCCTTTTATGGTGAATTTTACTGTTCACAAGGCACTTATTTTTCTGTGACCCTGTGCTAGGCCGTGGCTAGCTTTTAAAGCTTTTAAACAACTAGGATAATTTTGAAATAGATTCAGTAGTTTTTTTTTTTTTATTTTGGTGAGGAAGATAGGCTCTGAGCTAACATCTGTTGCCAATCATCCTGTTTTTGCTTGAAGAAGATTGTCCCTGAGCTAACATCTGTGCTACTCTTCCTTTATTTTGTATGTGGGTCACCACCACAGCATGGCGTGACAAGTGGTGTAGGTCTGCACCCAGGATCCGAACCCGTCAACCCCGGGCTGCCTAAGTGGAGCGTGTGAACTTAACCACTATGCCACTGGGCTGGCCCCAGATTCAGTAGTTTTTCTGGCCTGTGTTTTTTTTCTTTTCCTGTTTAAAAAATTACACAACTAATGTATATAATTATTTACAGAAAGTAAAATTGTCATCTAAATACTACCCTCTCCTTTAACCACTTTTAATATTTTGGTGAATGTCTTTTCAAATTTTTTTCTTTGCAAATATATACATATAAATAAATATATGGCCCAAACAGAATCATATGTTTTTAATTATGGAAAATTTCCAACTTACACAAAAGTAGAGAGAATGGTATAATGAACTTCCAGATACCTGTCTCCCAGCTTCACCTTGTCAACATATGGCTAGTTTCATTTCGTCTATTATCTCACCCTTCTTGCATTATTTTAAAGCAAATCCTAAACGTCATATCTTTTCTCCTGTATTTTCTATGATACGTGAACTGTTTTGGGAAATAAAACCACATTTTCATAGATAAAATATTTACATTTGAACGTAATCTATTCTTTGACAGATTCATAAATATTCTTTACCATTGGTTTCTTGATTTATAAGGATCTTTTTATTAACTTTTTTGCTTTATTCTACAAGACATTCAAAATAACAATATACTCTTATTACTAACAATATGATTACATTATGAATACAGTAAGATTTTTTTATAATTCTTTTTTTTTTTTTTTTTTTTAATTTTTGTGTGTGAGCCCTGAGCTAACATCCACGCTAATCCTCCTCTTTTTGCTGAGGAAGACCGGCTCTGAGCTAACATCTGTTGCCAAGCCTCCTCCTTTTTTTCCCCCAAAGCCCCAGTAGACAGTTGTATGTCATAGTTGCAGATCCTTCTAGTTGCTGTATGTAGGACGCGGCCTCAGCATGGCCGGAGAAGCGGTGCATCGGTGTGCGCCCGGGATCCGAACCCGGGCTGCCAGTAGCGGAGCATGCGCACTTAACCACTAAGCCACGGGGCCGGCCCGATTTTTTTATAATTCTTTTTGTCTTTAGAATCCTATTTTTTTTATCGTTGCATTTTTCGCTTAATGAAAAAGAAGCATATAACATCCTTCTTTGCTAGTAAGTAAATAACTTCATTTTAAATGGCTACATGAGATATTGACCCATTTCCTTTCAGGAACACATAGGATGTTAATGTATTGTTATAAACAAAGCTGAGTTGACTGTCTTTGTACATGTGTTTGCTCATTAAAATTTTTTAAATTTCAGGATAGCATACAAAAAGGAATGTGTATAAGTGTAAAGCTCTATTAGTTTTTCACAAAGTAGGATCAACCCCAGATTAAGAAACAGCATTCCTGGCCACCCAGAGCCTCCCCTTGTGACTCCTTCCCCACACTCCTCAAGGGTTATCACTGTCCTCACGTCCAACATCACAGATTAGTTTTGCTTATTTTTAAACTTTATATAAATAGAATTATTTAGTATATGCTTCTTTCATACCTGGCATCTTTTACTCAAGATTATTTTTCGAGATTCAGCCATGTTTATTCTCAGTGCATGTGTTCCATGAGTAGTATTCCGTGTACAGCCTCAGCCTGCTGTGGATGGATGTCTGTGTGAGGCCAGTTTTTGGCTATTATAAATAGTTCACACACTTGAAAAGCATTTTGTAAGGATAAATTGCTAGGAGTTGAATTTGTGGTTAAAGAAAAGAAGGCTTTTGCTACATGTTGCCAAATTGCGCTACATAAATGTGCCAGTTTACACTCCTGCAGTAGTAGGTGAGGCCTGCCTCTCCACATTCCTGAATGTTCCAGTCTTACCGGTCCACATTTTGAAACTGGTCGCTATTGCGTTACAAGAGCTATACCAGTGCCTGATACATTTCAGGTGCCTAAAAATGCTTTTTTAACCTGGTAGGGAAAAAAACATCAGAAATATTTGAGTGGCTATTACTGAGGTGTCCTATAAGACAATTATGCCCTAAAAAATTTTATATTACTTGGGGAGATAAGATATGTGTGAAAAATGACTAACAGCACCAGTGCCAAGTGAGTAGTTCCAGGGATGCTATAAAACTTTAGATGAAGGAGAGATCAAAGCTTTTCCTCATAGTAGTGTTTAGGATGGGTCACCTCTCTTTTACTCTCACTGATTTGAGGCTACTTCTTCAGCTGAGGCTTGGCTGGATCAGAGACTATTTGAATTACAGAAGCCAAACCTAATATTTTGGCCACCTGTTTAGTGGCTGATCTCCCTTCATTGTGTAAGATAAGTTTCATGTTCTCTCGTTCTCTCTAGCTCTCTTGCTTCCTGTTTGAAAACACAGCAATATACTGGCTCCAAAATGCTGTTATTTGATGTAAAATTACTGGTACATATCAGTGTCATTTTTTGAAATTTCATATGTTACAGATTCAGTAGTTCATTGTTCCAACTGAACTTGGGTGATTGAAAATGTAGCCACAGCTTGATGTGGTTAAAAGCACAATTCTAAGCTCTATGCAACCTTGGGCAGATCACCACTCCTCCCTGGGCCTAGCTCTGTAGGATGGGAAATGAGGGCTGGAAAATTGCAGAACCTCCACATCATGGGATTTACGGCATTTCTCTCTTAGAATGGGAACTCCTCTGCAGATCACTGCTTATGTTACTCAGCAACATGAATCGGAAAATTTCAAAATCATCTGTTTGCTGTGCGAAACATAATAAGCTTGTAGATTGTCTAAATGTCGGGAAAACAATAGTATAGTAGTGGAGCAGCATCTAGGGACTACTCACTGCCTTGAATTTACTGGTATTCTCGCAACACTTTTAGAAGGTCATAGAATTCACTCCCCCACCCCTTTCAGGGGGAACTTTAAAAAAAATTATTTTCTAAGAATTTGAATGAGTATCTTTTGCAGAAATAAAAGCATCTTTCCTTTTCTTCTATTTGAGATATTGGTATTCCCTTAGGAAGAGAAGTGCATATTTCTATGCATATTTAACAAAAATAGATCATTTGAATATGTCAGCATTTTAATGTGATGAGATCTGGTGTTAGAATGTGTGCAAATTGAATTTATCTAATGTTTATTCATAGGTTTTCTTTAATGAAGAAATTAGTATTTCATTAGCCTAAGCGAAGTGCCATGACAGCCATTTGTAGCATTTTGAACTGTGATAAGAGGCTTAACCTAAACATGGAGTGCAACATAAGAAAATGAAGAGATGGTGGAGATGTTGCAGTTTAGCAGCTTATTACGTTCATTTTTAAAAAACTACCCCGAAGAAAGAGGAGTAGATTTTATATAGCTAACAGTTTTTAAGTGACAGGCTGCCTTGGGAAAAAATGACACATAACAGCAGAAGTTTGTTTTCAGCAGATATTTGACTGACAGTGCTGGGCTAGGGGAGAAGATGCTTCCCATAATCTCAGCCCTGCTTCCTCTGGACGGCCACCCCCACCCTGCCCAAAGCAGATCTCCAAAGGAGGAGCCTTCCCTGGCTCCTGTGAGAAGTCTTTGGTGAACAGCAAGCAGTTCCACAGATTGTTGCTGTGAAAATTTCATTGAACACATTTGACGCATTTTGTAACCATGCATCTCTTCCCATTTTGGAATGACATAAAGGTGGTACCCTTCGCAGTTTACGTCTCATTTATTTTCCTGTATTCTGATGATGTCTGGCTCATTGTCCTTCCCTTCTCCCTCCATCCATGGAGTTCCCTGCCCCGCTTCTCATGGCCTTGTTCCTGCCTTGCACGTGAGAGGAGGTCTGGAATGTGAGTGGTGGGTGCTCCTTCTGGGGTCAGAGCTCATCAGAAGCATGCTAGCAGGCAGCACGCCAGCAATTTGTTTTTAGTAAAGGGAATGGGTCTGGTGTGCCAGTGCAAGTGTGGGCATGTGCTAGTATGTCTGAGAATGAAGGAGGCATGGAAACTAAGGGAAGTTTCTATCTCATTTTGGAAAATTATATTGGAAGGAAAACATGCCCTGAACTCGGCTTCTCCTTTTGTCTTTCTTCAGGAGATTTAGGGCAGAAAGAAATATCAATTTGTTTCCTTATTTATATTTCTTTGAAGGTATAAATGAATGATGAGCCTGTATGGTAACCAACAGGTTCCCTTTTGTGCTCAGAAAGAGAAATGTGAGTTTAAGAGAGGGGAGCTAACTTTTCCCGAATACCTTTTAAGTGCCAGGTGTTATGCTTGGGACTTTAGTATATTACTCCATTTAATAAAACAGCCTTGAGAGATAAATGCGTTGAGAAGGTAGATCTATGGAATCTGGGCCAAACTGAGCGAGGCTGGACTATTTGGTTCCCACTTCAGCAAGCATAGGAACATGGAGTCACAGAGTGATAGAATTTTAGAACTAGGCGCTGCCTCAGATATTATCTTGTCAACTTCCCGTCATAGCGACATGGCTCGGTAGAAGAAACATAGGGGCTGGGATTTAGATGGCCTGGACTCTGCCACTTGCTTCCTCTTGACAACTTATTCTGTTTCCCTGTTTATAAGATGGGAGTGGCAATAGTACTTACGGCACAGGTTTGTACCAAGGGTTAAAAGAACTGATGCGCAAAGGTGCTTTGTCAACTGTAAAGTGATATACCAATATTTGCTAATGGAGATTGTTTTCTTTCACAGGTGGACACCCAAGAAGGCATTAGTTGTTACTTAGGATTTTGGTCAGCAAAAGGATTATATATTGGCTTTTATATTTGTCTGGCTGTGGGTCTCTTCTGGTTCCTATCACTCTACTTTTCTTTCCCTCCATTTTCAGAATTGTTTCATTTCTACAGTAGATATTTAATGATCCCTTCTATGTGCCAGGCCCTCTATTAGGTGTTGGGGAATAAGACAGATAAGTTTCTGTCCTTTTTGAACCACTGAAACTGTAAAATTGATTGATATTTTTTTTCTACTAGGATAAGTGATCCCAAACCTGACTTCTTAACACCCCGATACCTTTTTTTAAATGTGTTAGACTCTAAATACCATTGATGCCAATTATGCAGTTATTTTGGATGTAACTATTGGACTGAAGAAACTGAGAAAGATGGACTGTGTGGGCTTTTCACAAGATTAGCCTGGTTTTGTGTCTACTTCAAGGGCAGGTGGGTTGGACTATAGAATTGGCATCTGTGCAGTGCCTCACAGCTGATTGTTACCTGCACGTGAAGTGTGGGCAGTGAAGATGTTTGAAAATCACTGTTTGGTATTTTTGTCTTTAGAGCCAGGTTATTTTCCACTATGTTGAAGGAAATTTTGGTTAACTAGTACGTTGAACTTCATTATAAGGTGAATATATCTCAGCTCTGAGTGGTCAGAGTGTCATTTCATTCAAACCTGTACTTGGAAGGCTTCAGCGTTTCCCCAGGTTTCAACCAGGATGACCAGCTAGGTGTGGTCCAGACCCAGACTGTGTAATCCGTTGCAGGCAGTAGAAACCCCAAGCCTGAATAGGTTAAAAGTCTCCCCCAATAAAAACTGTGGAACAGTCTTTATAATGTGGTTTGTTTTGGATCCCAAGTCTTAAAATAGGACTTCATTGTTCCTCCTATTTCCAAATAGATGCTCCTTGGTGGCCCTGGGAAGTAATCTCTTGTTCAGTTTTGCCTCCTATTTTGGTTGTCTGAGATGTGGTCAAGAGGAATGATAATCGAAAGCACTACATTAGTTCTCTTCTGATTTTCAAATGGCGTAAAGGAGACCTTTGATGCTGCTGGGGCTGCTCCAGCTATTTTTGATTAATGCATTCAGGCCCTCAGTGACTCAGCAGCCTCCTGACTTTTTTGTTGTTTTTAAAAGGAGCTGGCCTTTCACAATATATGGAATACAGTTAGTATATTACAGCTAATAAATGTGGCACATAGTGATAGGTACTTGGTGAAGGTCAGGTGAAAGAATGCCTCCCAGGGGTGAGGTCAGGAGAAAGAGACATTTGTGCTGCTGGTGAGCAAATATTGGGGTTAGGGAAGGTATTTTAAGTGAAAGAAGGAATGTAAGGAAAGGCGAGAAGGTGTAAAGAGCACAGGCAGTGTGTGAACAGGGGCCTTGGGGTAATGTGTGTGAAGGGGAAGGGGGTGACAAGGCCCTTCTTAGGAAGGCCTGTGGGTGCCAAGCTAAGGAGTTCAGCCGTCGTTATACTGGGCGCAGAGCCGAGGAGGTTTTGAGTAGGTGAGTGACCCAAGGCTTCATGAAGATTAATCTGGCAAAATGTGTGTGAGGAATTGGATGTGGGTAGAAATGGGTGAAAGGACCCTGGTGCCAAGCCAAGGAGGCTGACCTAGGCTGGGTGGGGGACTGGGGAAGGACAGGCCAGATGAGGTCTCTGAAGTTGTCATTGGGTAGAGGGTGCCATGCGAGGAACCTGACTGAGGCAACAGGCTTAAAGCTTGGGAGAGGGTTGGGGCCGGCCGGGTGGCGCAAGCGGTTAAGCGCATGCGCTCCGCTGCAGCGGCCCAGGGTTTGCCGGTTCGGATCCCAGACGCACACCGACGCACTGCTTGTCAAGCCATGCTGTGACGGCGTCCCATATACAGTGGAGGAAAATGGGCACGGATGTTAGCTCAGGGCCGGTCTTCCTCAGCAAAAAGAGGAGGATTGGCAGGTGTTAGCTCAGGGCTGATCTTCCTCACACACACAAAAAAAAAAGCTTGGGAGAGGGCTTAAGTATGGGAGGAGCGGGCTTAGGAGGGAAGAGAGTGATTTCTGGTGTAGAGGGGGTGAGCTTCTGGTCTGGCTTGGGTGTTTGGCAGCTGTTAGATATGCCAGAAAAAGGACTCTTTTCTGGCAAGTTCTGTGGGAGTGGTTCTCTCTGAGGTGCTTCCTGGATGGGGAGGGAAAATGTGAAATTTAGGGAAAATAAAGCCCACCCTTATTACCCACAGTGCCCCCCATATATCATAATCTGATATGCATTTTTCAAAAGGTCTTTCTGAGATATTTTCCATATCACATCAAATGCTTCTGGGCACTCAGGAGTATCAAGTAGCAAGTTCCCATGAAGAGGGCTCGGCACAGGCCTGCAGGCCTTCTCTGAGTTCCTCTAATGGCTGTGACGGCGCCAGGGCCCTGAAGTACGAGCAGGCCCACTGAGCCCAGGAGTCCTTTCCCTTTGGTAGACTAGACCCTGCCAGGTTCAGGCCCCTCCTCCACACTCCTGTTGGCTCGGCAGCTGTCCCTTGCAGGCTTGGCGGGGACCTGGGGTGAGGGTGTGAGCTGGAACAGGAGGGTTTCTTTTCTTGTGTGGTGCTGGAAAGAAAAACATGACATTTTAAAGTTTGTACTTACTGATCAAGGATTTTGGTAACCAGCTCTGTTTCTGTGGTAGGAATTTTTAAACCATCATTTAAAATTTTTCTGTTGAGAATGAAACCCTGACAAATTACTTGTAATCAGTAATTCCTTATGCAGAAACTAATGAGCATAATGGTAAAATTTAGTCTTACCATTGAAAAAATTCAGAACAATGGCAGTTTCTTTCATTCAACGGATACTGAGCATTTGTGACATACTGGATAATCTACTGGAGCTGAATAACCAAATATGATCTAATTCTTAAAATTGGTGAGACTTTTTAATAAATTGGTTCTGCTATAAATTCATGTTTAAGAATTCAGCTAATTGGCAATAATTAGGATGCAGAAGCATTAAAAAAATCCCCAAGTATCTGTTACCCATCTATGCTGAGTCCAGTGAAAAACAAAAGCTGAAAGCTGAAAAACAAAAGCTAATTTTGTGGAACAATACAATGGTAACTGTTTAATAAAGAAGTTCTGCTCCTTAAAGGAGTTTTTATTATAATTGGTAACAGACATAAAGCAATACTGTAATCATATAAGTGACTAAATACTAAATTTTGTGGAACAAATTAATAAGTACTTGAGAATTGAGATAAAGGAGCCAGCCCATAGAATCCTGGTTGGGAAAATACTTACTGGAGATGGTGGGATTTGAACTGATGGGTATGATTCCTGGGAACAGGGGCAAAGGAGACTATCCCAACCAAGAGGGCGCCCTAATGAAGCCAGGAAAGAGGGGCTGTCTGCTTGCACCAAACTCAGGACGTGCAGTGTAGAGGGCAAGTGAAGGGTGGAGTGGCAAGACAGTGTGGAGTGATTGAGCACAGGCCCTTGACCCCTCAGTTCCTTCCCAGGCTCCTGGGCTATAAAATGTGGATAGTGTTAGTGCCGACTTTGAGGGGTGATGGAAATTAAATGAGATGATGGGTGTGAAGTTCCTGGTACATATAGAGTGTTTGATAGATGGAACTTGGTGTTGCTGTTAGGGAGGATGGATGGGGCCAAACCATGGAGGGCAGGATGGCTGTGTACATCGTCATGCTCTGATATGATGGAAATTAGGAAGCCACTGAAGCTTTTGACCACAGGCAGGATGTGACAGGAATGAATTAATAATGGTAGATACCATTTGAGTGCTTCTGTGTGCTCTATGCTTTATATCATTATCTGTGGGCCTCACCCTGCAGGGGAGCTAGTGGGGGGCTTTGTTCTCTGAGGCTGAGAGAGAGGAAACAAGCACCTTGCCTGAGGCCGTCTAGCTACCAAGGGGAAGACTAGGTTTGAACCTAGGCCTGACTGGCTCCAAAGTCTGGGCTCTTTCTCCTTCTACCAGACTGCCTCTACCTGGGAAGACATCTGTCAGGGACTGATGACCCCATGGGAAAGAGGAGTGGTTGGCTCAGGTAGTTATTACTGCTACTAAAAAGATGTGTGAGTTCAGAGTACATGTTGCTTCCCCCCTAAAAAAAAGGACGAGGAAGAGGAAATAGGACAACAACACATCAGTGGAAAAAGAGACAGAACCTGGTGATTGGCTGTAGAGGAAAGAGGACAAGATGAGTGGGAGATGACGATGCTGTTGGAAATGAAGGCAGGCACTGGTAGGCCTGACTTTTCCTCCATGTGGGAGTGGGCTCCAAAAAGCTCAGGCACCAATGTGGAGTCCATGGGTTTCTCAAAAGTATAATTTCTGATGGGCACACACCTAGCAGTCACTTCAGGCTTCACAGTAATTCTTGATTGGTGTAGGTGACATGTTGCCTGGCCGGACTTCTGCTGTTTTAGTCAGATCAGTGCTGTTGAAGGTTAGGGAGGCGGGAGTGGCCTTAGGTAAGTGAGATTCCAGTGTTCCTTGGCCTGGGTCTACTTTTGTGCCCTAGGACAATGCCTCTCCCACCAGTGGTAAAGGATCAATTTTTAAAATTTCCAGTTTATCTGGACTAATACTTTTGTAAAATAAAAAAAGAATTACTAGAAAAAGAAACTGAAAAAGACATACAGAATGCAAACTCTTATTTTTTATTAGATTCGACAGATCTAAAATTACTTTGTCAACTTGCTGTGAAAGTTTCTAAACACTTATTCTCAATTTCTGTACTTAATTTTGACTGCAGACTAGAAAACTGTTCATGGACTGGTACACTTTGAGAGCAGTGATCTAGGAAGAAATTTTGTTAAGCAAATTAGCAAACAGGATGTTTTTGGAATATTTACATGATTAAGAGTAAAAATAGTCTTTCAGTTGGCATTTAAAATACTTTAGATGTTTGTTCATGTATGATCTAATTGCAGATGATGTCTTTTCAGTAAAGTTCCATGTTGGGGGCTAGGGAGGTAAAATAAATATACCAAGAATTGAGGCTAATGCAGTTATTGTTAGGGATCCATAAGTTTAAACTAGTAGCAATACTTGGAAAAATAGGTGCTTTTACTTCCTCTGTTGTTTCTGAGAACCATTGTATATTGTTTTTCTCATTTAATTTGTGTTAGTGTGATTTCTCTGTTCATTTTGGCTTGCCTTGGAGTTGATTTTTATATTTTGGTGCACAATTTTAAGTATTCTATTTTAGGGGGAAGTTCCCTAAGCAAACATTTAAAAAAGTCTCTAGTTAATATGCTGATATAGACATCATGTAATAATTTGTTTATATTTCAAATTTGATTTTTGTCTCTAGCTGCCAGTGTATCTTATTTTATATTTTGAGCTGTTTTTTACTTTTGCTGATATCTTCCTTGCCCTGATTTGCTATGTTGTTCCCTTAGCCTAGAGTTCTCTTTCCCTACCTTGAGAGCCCAGCCCAGGAGCTGCCTCCCTCAGGCAGCCTGTCCTCCTGTGTCAGCACTCCCTGCTCCTTTCTCTGCCTTCTGCAGCTCTCTCTCCCACCTCTGCTGAGCTCACCTTCAGCCTGCCTCATTGAACAGCACTTACTCCTCTCCCCGCTGGCCCCTTTTCTCCCTCCTCCCAAGTCAGGAATTCCTTTTGTTTTGTATCATACTTCATATTACATTTTTCAAGGCTATTTCATGTATATATTCTCTTATTTCATCTTCCAGACAATCCTGTGAAGTTGGTAGAATGGAGATTCTCATCTCCCTTTTAACTGAGCTAAGGCTGGGAGAGTGTCGGCACGGCAGGCACCTTCATTCCTTTGCCCTGGGGCTCCCAGAATTAGTTGTACCACTCAGGTCCAGACTTCCAATGCTCAGGGTTTGAGTTTGCTCAAAGACACCTGTAATTTTGAGGTCCTCTTTTCTACTCAGTATTTATATTTGTTATTTAAAAATCAAACATTAGAATACTTGGTATACTGTCACAGGCCTCTTTGGAAGAAAGAAATCTTCAGAACCTAGTGCAAGGAGTGGTCAGTAGAACTAGAGCTGTGGGCCCCAGGGTGGCGCACAAGGCCGAAGTGGATTTTTTTTTTTTCTGTTCTTCTTCTTCTTCTTTTTTTTTTTGTGAGGAAGATTAGTCCTGAGCTAACATCTGTTGCCAATCCTCCTCTTTTTGCTGAGGAAGATTGGCCCTGGGCTAACATCCATGCCCATCTTCCTCTACTTTCTATGTGGGACACCTGCCACAGCATGGCTTGATGAGCAGTGCGTTAGGTCCATGCCTGGGATCCAAACCCTCCAACCCCAGGGCGCCGAAGCAGAGCACGCGAACCCAACCACCATGCCACCGGACCAGCCGCCCGAAGTGGATTTATTTATATTTTTGAGGAAGATTGGCCCTGCGCTAACATCTGTTGCCAATCTTCCTCTTTTTTTCTTTTTACCTACCCAAAGCCCCAGTACATAGTTGTGTATCGTAGTTGTAGAGTTGTAGCTCTTCTATGTGGGACACTGTCTCAGCATGGCTTGATGAATGGTGAGTAGGTCTGCACCCAGGATCTGAACCAGTGAACCTCGGTCCCCCAAAGTGGAATGTGCAAACTTAACCACTGCGCCACCACTGGGCTGGCCCCCGAAGTGGACGTTTTAAAGGATGTATTCAGGAATGTTAGTTGTGTCCATCTGTGATTTTCAAACACTTGTGGGTGTGCGTGGGTTTCCTTTATTTCAACAATAACAGCCCGGCATATTGGATTGCGCAGAACATTTCTCATGAAGAAAAGAATCCTGCCTTAAGAGGGGGAAGGCACTTTGAAAAATCACTTTTAGCCCAAGTCAGAAGTCATTTGCTTTTTGACTTTGAGGTGTGTGGGTGTGTGTTTTCTCCCCGTCCCCTTTATGGTCAGACAGACTTGAGTTCCAAATCCAGCCCTGCCACTTACTAGGTAGGTATGGTGACCTTGGCTGAGTTATTTAACTTCCCTAAACTTATTTTCTCATCTGTAAAATGAGAGAAATATTACCTACTTTGATGGATCATTATAAGGACAAAAGATGATGCATGTACCGCACTTTGAGTGTGAGCTCGATAAGTGAAAGTTACCTGAAAGCTAATGCAGAAGAGGGACTGTGACTCAGTAAGGGAGTGCCTGCTTATAATTGGCTGTAGCAGTGGTTCTCAGATCTGAGTGGGCATCATGATCAGCTGGAAGACTTTTTAAACTACAACTTGCTAGGCCTACCCCTGTAGTTTCCTGTTTTTGATCTGGGGTGGGCCTTGAGAATTTGCATTTCTGAGTTTCCAGGTGATGCTGCTGCTGCCACTGCTGGTCTGGGGACCACACTTTGAGAACCACTGGGCTACAGGTAACTCACCAATGAGCATTTAGGTGCTGTAAATATATTTGAAAGCTGAGCTTTTACATGGTTAGTTGCTCTGTTCGAAAATGCTTGGGATGCATTTTGCAAATACTGAATTTAGTATCTCAGGGTGTTTCCTCCTGCAGTCCAGGAGTCTTTGTTAAATATATTTGAAGAAGAATAATTTGCGAAAGTAACAGTTATAAACATATTATGGATAGTCTGACAGTATCAAATTGGCTAAGATATGTTAAAGTGCTTTTATAAAATGCTAAAAACTTGAAAAAATATTTTAAATACCTTTGTTTTTAAGATTGAACATCATAATGGAGTATAAAATAGTGTAACTTAGATTTCTCATCTCAATGTGCTGTTTACCGTATGTATTTTTCTCTTTCTCCTCCAGGCTGCTGACTTGAGTAAACCAATAGATAAAAGGATATACAAAGGAACACAGCCTACTTGTCATGACTTCAACCACCTAACAGCCACAGCAGAAAGTGTCTCTCTCCTAGTGGGCTTTTCCGCAGGCCAAGTCCAGCTTATAGACCCAATCAAAAAAGAAACTAGCAAACTATTTAATGAGGAAGTAAGTAGCACCCTGTCTTAGCTGTTAAGAATCCCTTTAAGAATTTATACGTTCTTACCAAGGGTAGTGGGCCTTATTTTACACTTCGAGCTAAGCCCATTTTTCATTCTCTCAGCTGTCCTACCCAGTAATACCCAAGTTTAAATGTGGTGAATTAACTTGTTGACTTTTACCTTTTCTTCCTTGGGGTAGCTGTTTTGTGCATTTTTTTATGGATCATGCTCAGGTGTCTCTAGCAGACACTTTAAAATTATAATGGAGATAGGGACAAGACTATAACTTGATATTTATAATTTAAATAAGAAAATATAGAATTCCAGACTTTGTTCACATCACCAGAAAATTTCATGTAAATCAAAGAACTTGCTAATATTTCCTTAGGTTCTTAAATTGTAGTTAAAGCTTTTGTGTGTGTGTTTGACAGGCGTTTGGCTAAGGAGTAATTCTCTTGCTCTTGAAAATATTTGCTGTAAAATCACCTTTGACATAGGTGGCACTTAAAATTGGATCACGTGACATAGCTTTTGCCAATGTTGTAGTATATACTGGGGTTTTCTAGTATCTTCAGTTTCATTCTGGAAGGAGCCTGAGATATCTGAACTATCTGTTCAAGAACATGTCAGAACTGTTAAACGTGACAGATAGCAGTGGCCAAATAGATTATATTTGTTAAAGCTCTTGGAGTAGCTTTTCAGCCCCAACTATTGCCATTACGTATCTGATATTATCCCTCCTCTGTTTCAGTATGACTTTCCAGAAACTGGAAGAGATGAGGTAGGCTTGCTGAGTTAGAAGCCCTGGGTTCCAGTCTCTACTTGTGCCCTCAACCCTGACGTGCCAGGGGTCTGGTCACATGGGATCCCCCTCAGGAGTGATGAGTGGTTTTGCATTGTTGCCTGGTTTCACTGTCATTAACTTGGAACAGAAGCTGGTTTTTAAGAAATAATTTTGTTTGGGGAAGAGTATTCAACTTGACAAATTGCAGTTAAAGTTCTGATTCTTTTGCAGTTGTTATGGTATATACTGTCCATGCATATCCAGTACCCACCCACGGTGCTCCTGTTTGACATTGCCAGTGGATTTGGTGAAATCTTTTGAACCATGCCATCGCCTCTTCTAGTTTCATCTGGGTTGACTGGAAAAAAACTTGTCACCTGGATTGACAAATTGTAGAGGAAAAGTATTTAATCCTATTTTCTGTTAGATTATTCTATTTACCTAGATATTTTATTACTGTCATCTGAGGAAGTGATTTCTAAGTAGCTGGATGATTTTTTTTTTTTTTTTTTTTTTTTGGTGAGGGAGTGTGGGGCCACAAAACCAGCCTCTCTTTGCTGTTACTAGAAATTGTGAATTTGGAGTCATTGTGGGGTTTTGTTTGAGTTTAGGTAGGGGCCGTGTCATTGAGGGGGAAGGGATTGTAACCGTGTAAAAGGCTGTTGGTAAACAGGATGGGGAGGTTGCTCTGGCTGAGGATGGCACAGAATGCCACTTAGAGAACAAGATGGCTTTGTGTGTGGTTGCTGGAGGAGAGCGGGAGTCAGAGACCACAGGTCCCTAGAGTCTCAGGGCCCTGAGAGTACCTCTGATACATCAGCCAGACCCATGCCTTACTCTGGACAACTGGGAGTTGCAGGCTAGAAAGCAGGTCCTCACTCTTAATGATTTAAGCATGAGTTATGTTATACTGTGTTTACATTCTATTTGAAAAATGGCTGTTCAGAATGCTAGGACTGTGTATGGTTTAATGCCAACTTGGCATTTGTAGCTTGAGGCTGAAATTGATTGCCCTTCACAGTAAGGAAATTCTTTGGCTGTATGGATTGCATTTTCATCAGAGTTTGGTCAGGATGTCTAAGCACAAGGCTCGTCAGAGGTTTGTTTCTCAAAGAGCACCAGGAATGGTAGTTGCAACACTTGTCATGCCATGCTTTGCACTGGTATGAGATTTAGCAGTTTCAGGGTGTTTTATATATTTCCTCTGCATGGGATGGTGGGCAGCTGTCCCATTTTACAGATGAGGAAACAGTCAAAGAGAAGGTAAGTGAATTGTCTAGATTAGGCAGCAAATTGATAATAGAGTTGGAGTTAGAAATTAATTCCGCAAGCTCTTACTGGTCATAGACTGTAAGCCCCACCATGTGTGGTTTCCAGATGTGTGGGCCCTTGTCTTCCCAGGAGCTCATAGTTTAGTAAGATGGACAGAGAGGGTACTGGGGCATGTGTTATCGTAGTGTTTTGTACAGAGTACCAAGGGATATGTGTTAACTGTATTCTTCAGTATGTATCAAATATCATTAAAAAAAAAAACAAAAGTTCAGTTCAGTGGAGGGAGTCCAAGAAGGCTTCCAGAAGGTAGCATTTGCTCTGGGTCTTGAAAGATGTGTAGGAGTTGGAGGAGGGTGAGAAAGGCCTTCAAAGCTGGAGGAAACAACTCGGTGTGTAGAAGAACATCAAGTAACCAGGTGTGGCCAAATCACGTGTGGGCCTTGGAGTGGCGGGAGTCAAAGCCAAACAGATAAATTGGAATCAGATTGTAAAAGCCCTTTCATGACATGCAAGAAATTTAGATCTGACACTGGAGGCTGTGGGGGAACCTTTGCACTCTTAATCAAGGGAGTGACAGGATCAAATGTGTTTTTTTAGAACTCTTGTCAGCACTTGTGGAAGGTGGATTTGGAATGAAGAAAGAGAGAGTGAAGGTAGCAAGAGCAGTGAGGAGGCTCTAGTAACTGTCCAGGTGAGAGCTGAGGGCTTAAAGTAGAGTTGTGGCCAATTTTTCATTCATTTGACAGACCTTGATTACCTACCATGTGCCCAGCACTGGGTCTCCGGTGGCAGATAACACTTGCCCTGCTGTTAGTTCTCTCAGAGAGGGGAGAGAGGTGTCAACAATAGCACACACACACGGCAAATGGTGACTTGTGATGTAAGAGGAGACAGGGAGCCGCAGAGAGAGAGACACGGAGGCCTGCTTTAAACGAGGAGGCAGAGAATGTCTCTCAGAGGAAGTGGTGTGCTTAAGCTGAGCTTCCCGTGAGCAGGAGGCCAACCAGGTAAGGAACTGGAGATAGAGCGTTCATGCAGAAGGGAGAGTGGGCGCAGGCCCTGGAGTAGGAAAGAACTTGGGACTAAGAGAACTGAGAGAGGACGGTGTACCTGGGGAGGGTGGTGTGAAGTGAGGGCATGAGGTTGGAGAGCAGTGCCACTCAGCGTCCTGCTCTGGTTTGCTTCTTCGTCTGAGATGTGGGATCCCATAGAAGGGAGTAAGAGCATGAGGTGGTCGGATTGGTGTTTTTGAAAATTACCCTGGCTGCTTCTTTGAGACTGAATTGCAGAGAGGTATGAACAAATCTTAGGTTTCTGGCTATTGCTTACTTCACTGGGTAAGACTGGGAAGGAGCAGGTGTTGGGTAATGGAGGGAAAGATCAGAGTTCTGTTCTGTACTTGTTAACTTTGAGGGGCCGGGTATGTGGTTGGATACATGGATCTGGAGCTCAAAACTAGAGGTAAAAATTTGGGAGTTGTCAGCATATAACGAGTAATCACATCCCTGAGATTAGATGGCAGGTCTGTGGAGAAAGTATATTAAGAACAAAGAAGAGTGCCTAGGACTAAGCCCTGATTGTACTCTGAGATTCTGGCCATCTTGTCACGTTGCCTCCAAAGGAACTCTTACAGCAGTCAGTTTATTGCTGTGAAGTTTACAGACTCACAGCCCAGTGGCTAAGAACACAGACCCTTGAGCCCAAATGCCGAGGGTTCAGACACCAGCTCTGCCACTTTCTGCTGGTGGGATGTGGGGCTGTGACTTCTCCTCTCCTCATCAGCTGGAAAATGAGTAAGCACAGGACCCACCTGAAAGTCTGCTAAGGATGTGATGTTTAGCAAAGCGCTGGAGAGCGAGCCCTGGTGAATGCTCAGTCAAGTTCCAGGCAGAGGGGAAACCCAGAGGGTTCTTTCACTGGGAGTTAGAAGGAAAGGCTGTTTGGGAGGTGAGATACAGCAGTTTTGAAGGAGAAACACCAATAATTGTCCAGGACAGGAGAGTAAGAGCAGGGCAACTCAGGCAGGGGATCAACATGTGAGGCTGAGGGTGGAACTGCTTATCACAGCTGTGATGCTCACCTGCCATCCTGTGATGTTCACCCTCCACCCGTCCCACGCATGCGACCGTGACCGCACCCTAGTATCGATTACTCTGGCCTTTGCCTCCTTTCTAAAGGTGCCTGGTACACGAAAATAGAGTAAAATGTTTGGATGGATGGGTGTATAGATGGAATGGAATTATAAATTCCAGAAGCCCACCTGAGATTAAAGACAGAGGAAAATTTCTATCTGGGAATCAAGTATATCTTAAAAGGTGATTTTTCCCCCATTAATTTAAAAAGTAAAGAAATTTAAAATGCTTGTTTATAGAAAAATTGGGACATACAGAAGTACAAAGAAGACCGCAAAACATTACCCATAAATCCCAGTGCTCACTGTTAACTTTACTGTCTTTGTAATTTTTAATTTTTTCAATGAAGCACAACTGTAAGATTCACAGTTTCCATTAGAGGTGCCAGCAACCTTCACCTCCCAGGCTGGCCCCCAATCCATTCAGTTCAGTTTGCAGAGGCACGCCTGCTCCCCAGGCCATCCCAGTCTCATTGGAGACCCTGGCTGCTGTACCCGTTCCAGCCAACGAGGAAGGAAAGTACCTGGTCTTTTCTAGCCCCCCTTGGGGAGTGATATCGTCAGATCCCCCGAGTTTTGCTTTCTCCAGTCTCGTAGAGTAGATTTTAAGTTTCTGTTTGTAGCATTCTGTATGTATTTTGCCCTTGAAAGTGTCTACTGGGCCTCTGTTGAGAGTATTTTGGCACATCCAATAATCTGCAGACCATGGAACCTACCTTCATCATGAGAGCTACCTGGAAAGGAGAGTCGCCCTGGTCAGCGTTCAGCCTGTGTGAAGCACCCCAAAGGGGTGAGGAGTTCACTTCTTATTACTAGTGGTTATGATGTACTGGGGAGGAGGAACTACAAAGGGACATTTCTATATGATGATGAACTCAGCCTGTTCATGTCTTTGTAAAAATTTAGGTTATTTCAGGGTTGTATCCACAGAATAGTAACTTCAAAGGATTTTCAAGTATGTTTTGATTATTGGGTAAGATGTAACATCTAAAAAGAACTTGTCATCTTGGCTTCTCTCATTATTGACATGTAATGAGACCCACTGTTCTTTACTTTCTCCTCTCTCATAGGGTTTGAGGCCAGGGCCAGCACACTGGGTAGGTCTAGTCTCCTTTTGGTCTTTAGATCAAATCTGACTGCAGGGCACATCAGAGGAGTGGGCTTGGCTCCTGGGCCCTGTTGCTAGCCCAGGGCTGTATCTTCTTTTTTATCACACCAGCTGCAGGCTCCTCCTGCGCCCAGTGCCCCCAGGACTTGGGGCGGAGAGCAAGGCCTAGCTTTGCAGTGTCCTGTCCAGTACTGTAACAAAAGAGTGGTTCTGTGCATTTTGTTAGTTTTGTTTTCATTGTTGCTTTTTTTAATCAAAGGAAGGAAATGAGCACATAATGATCTACTCCTTAAAGTTTTAACATTGATAAAAATGACATCTGATCCTCTTACATGGCTTTGAAATACCCTTTCCTTATCCTTCCTGAGGGAAGCAGCTCTCTCTAATGCGTTTACATAATCAAAGCCCTTAGTCGCCATTTTTGCTTGTGGCTGCATTATGGCTTTTCTAACAGCTGCTGTGGTTTTTGAATTGTTTGTTTAAACATTTTTGTTATAAATTAATATCTGCATTATTAAATGCATACCCACTCCCCCCAAAATAATTTTTTCCTGCTTCTCATGTTGATAGTAGTGAAAAAAAAGAAAATTAAAAAAACGAAATGATTTAGAAAGCTTCATTTTAGCAATGACGCTTTAATGTGGTTTCAGATTTATTTTTATTCTTGCTTCCTTTTAACTAGTTTAGTTAGAAAATCTTGTCTGTTAATGCCACTAATGACAGTAGTTTTGCTGTGTGCTTGATTTTCACTGAATTCATATTGGAAATGGAACAGTTTCTCGGGTGTTCAGCATGGGGAACGAGAGGGGCCCCGGTTGAGTACTGCGGAGAGGCATGGGTGTGGGATCCTACTTCAGGGTAGGTGTCTTGACATACAGAAATGGCATATTGATATCCAGATGTTTTTGGTTTTTACAAAAGTGACAATAAAAATGGGCCTTGGAGCATTTTGGAATTCGCCTTTCTTTAATGGAAAGCCCAGTGGCTGTGCCAGGCGACCTAATAGAGACTGCCTTAGCTGATGAATCTCCCCTGCTGCTTCCCTGCCCTCTTTCTCCCCCAACATCCCTGAGCACCTGCCCTGCTCTCCTCCTCCTTGCTCTAGGGGTTTGCTGGGAGTGGATTCACACTCCTCAACTCCTTCCCACCAGAGCGTCCTCACCTCTGCCTGTCACTGTTTCCCCTCATCTTTTCCTCTCCAGCGCTGGAGCAGGGGGCTTTCTTCTCCTTGATCTCTCCCCGTCCCTCTCCCTGATCCCCCAGACTTGCATCCCTGTGTTCTCCTAAGGAAGCCTTTCTGCTCCTGCTCCACTGGCCCTGTGCCCTGCCAGAAGCAGTCCCTCTCTCTGAGCCCCGCTTCATGGTCTGTAGAACAGAGCTGACCTCAGAGACCCTGTCACATGATGGAGAGAAATTATGATGCTGAGAGCTCTTGGCCTGTGGTGATCACTCACTCGGCATCAGCTCCTGCCTCTCCTCGTGGGACTTCTGGATTTTCTTCTCTGCTTTTCCTTCTGCTTTCCTGATTTTTGTCTAGCTCCCTATAAGTAGGCTTTTTCCAGAGTTTCACATGCTCCTCCTCTTCCTTGCTGCACCTTCTTCCTTGGAGATCTTAGGATGTCACAGATCTGCCTCTCACTGTTCACAGCTGACTTCCTTGTCTTCCCTGGTCATTTCCATTAGCTGCCTGCTAGATGAGGACGTTTGGATTTCTCCCCAGCACAGTCACCCCCCCCACTCTTTTCTATCACCACCTTCCCAGTCACTCAGGTTCAAAACCTAGGAGTCTCCACACACCCCTTCAGCACCCCCACCTCCTACTCTACCCAGCCTAATCCATTGTTAAGCAGTCCATCCTGCCATGTGCCACTGGTCAAGTTTAAGACCTTTTTGTTCATGGACAATTGTATAGCCTCCTAACTGGTTCCTTCCCATCCCCGCCCCATCTTCCATTCTGTACCTACTGCCGGGGGATTTCACAGTGTTCTGTCACTTCCCTTTTCAGAAATCTTTTGGTGCCCCCACTGTCTGCAGCAGCACTGCCAGTAGAAATATAGTGTGAGCCACAGAGGCAATTTGAATTTTCTAATAGCAATAGCCACATTAAATAAGCAAAAAATAGGCAAAATTAAGATATTTTATCTACTATATCCAAAATATTGCTTCAGCGTATTATCAATATAAAAATTATGAATGAGCAAGTTTCCATGATTTTTTGGGTCTTCAGAATCCAGTGTGTATTTTACACTCACTTCAGACCAATCACAGTTCAAGCGCTTGGGACTATGGGATTGGGCAGCGCAGGGTTTCAGTGTCACAGCCCAAGTCCCTTAGCCTGGGACTTCAGGGCTCTGAGTCCCAGCTCACGATTCCAGACCTAATTCCCTGCCCCTGCTCAGGTGCTGTGCGCGTCCCCAGATCTGCCCTGGCTGTTCTGTCCTGAGCCCTGGTTTGGCTGCCTCCCCGCCCCCCAGCATAAGTCCTTTCTGCCCCTGCCTCTCTCTCAACCTCCCTGCCCCAGTTCTACCCAAGAGCTCCTCACAGGGACAAGGGTTTTGCCAAGGGGATTTTTTCAACATTCTCAGCCAGATCAAGGCCCCATTGATAGTGGAATTGAGTTCAACAGGGACATCCCATTAGTTAACATTGAACTCTAAGATTCTTTACTTTTTTACTAGACATTTTCTGGGAAAAAAATATACCCTTATGGTGCAGAAACTGGGCTGCATTCTTTATAGTTATTGAATAAAATGTTCCAGGTATTTGTTTCTTAATTTGAAAGACAGGAGTAAAATGCTTTCTGTTCTCTTCCTTTTTGTTAAACCCAAACCAGCTAATAACCCAGAGCAGTTTAAATTCAATGATGCTCTCCTAACTACCCCATGAGTGTGCCTCCCACCCTGGCCTTGGGGTCTGAGGTTGGCTGGTGCCCTGTTACTGAGAGCCTGTGTGAGTGGCCCTGGCCCTGGTGGACGTTTGTTGGTGGCCCAGAAGACTGCAGCCCCCCTTTGGGGTCCAACGGACCTGCGTGGGCATTTCCTCTTGCCCCGTCTGTTCCATCGGCACTAGCCCCCTTCTGTTTCTCTAGGATGTCTAGGGCTTGGTGTGCTCCTGCCTCAGCTCTCTTGGTGGTTGTTTCCTCTTCGAGGACGCTCTCCCCACATCCTCTCGGCCTGCTGTCTGCTGCACCGCCAGAGAAAGAGGCTTTTATAGGCCCTTCTATTTGAGATTGAAATCACCACGTTCCCCTCCCTTGCAGCACTTGATCTTCTCTCCGTGGTTTGTTTTTTCTCCACAGGACTCATTACCATCAGACCTTTTAAATTTCACTATCTTCTCATCCCACTTGAATGTAAATTCCATACCTGAAGGGATGTATGTTTTAATCAGTGCTATGTCAGTGCCTGGCATGTGGTGTGCATTCAATAAAGAATGAGTGAATACATGAATGAGTGGGGAGTGGGTGAGTGAATGGGAGTTAGGCAAGTGTCTTGACCTCTCGGAGCCTCTGTTTCCTAGTGGGTGATATGGCAGTAATACCTACCTTCCTATGGGGAATCAAGCGCTCTTACATTGCTGATGGGAATATAAATTATCTCCTCCATGGGAGGTAATATGGCAATATCTATAAAAGTTATAAATGTATATACCTTTTGACCAAGCTATTCCACTAGGAATCTATCCTGTGAGATGTATTCATTCATGTGAAAGCCACCATATGTACAGGGTTATTCATTGCTACAGAAATGTCTATCAATGGGGCAGTTTTAGGAAAAACTACAGTATATCCATATAATTGAATATTCTGCAGCTTTAGAAAAGAATGAGGAAGCTGTCTTTGTACCAATACAGACAGATGTATAAGATGTGTTACCGAATGAGAGAACAGAGGTGCAAACAGTGCCTGGTGTGCTCTTTGGTATGAAGACAGGAGGGTGGATCAATTTGTACCCATATTTGCCTTGTCCATGAAGACACTCTGGGGAGATAAACAGGAGGCTAATAAGAGGGGTCTGGGGCTCTCAGGGGATCTGGGATGGAGGAAAGGGGTATGAGTAAGGCTTTCGACTTTTATATGAAGTATGAATGTATTACCTATTCAAAAAAATAAAAGCTTACCTTGCGGGGTTATTTTGAGGATTAAAGAGCATGTGTGCAGAGCCTCTTGCCCAGTGTCTGGCACGCAAAGGAGATCCTCAGATTGGAAGTTAGTACTGCTGTCCTGATGTACCTGCCACACACCCAGTTGTGGCTGAGACCTGGGTACCCCCAGATGAAGCATACATGTTCCCTACACTTGAGCACACGACCTGGTAGAGAAAACCGATGGTGTAGAACAAGTGAGAAACTCTTTCCACATTAGAGTTGGATCCGTGGTCCTTTTATTTTTGTGGTTTGCAGTTACTTAAACTGGTGTGCCCAGTTCACAGTGCTGGAGTGTGACTGTGGTGTCTACTTAGGTGCCCCAGAGTGGGCACAGAAGATGGCTCGAGTTTTTGTCTATAAGTTACATCCACGTGTCTGCCTACAGTAGTCTCAGTGCACTTTTTAAATCTGAAATAGTCTTTAAACATGTTTTGTCATCCCAGTAACATTTATTTTAGTAACGGTGCTATAATTATTTATCTTCATACCTCACAGTTGCAGAACAATACTATTTTTACTTGACAGTATTAAAAATTAGAGTTCTAATGGATTTATTTTTGTTGTATCTGTTTAAGCCAAAAATAAGATTTCTCCTAACCATAGTGCTAGAAGTTTTTATGTCTGTCCTTAAAGTTTTCCATACATGACGGAGTAACAGTGAAGTGATCTTGGAAGAACCGAGATTTGATTTGGTTGTGGTGAAATGTGAGGTGCAGGAGTTGAGAGCCAGAATGCTGGGATGAGGACAGTAGCCTGGCTCCTGGCCTGAGTTAGCTTTTGTAGCTGCCTGACAAGGCCACCAGTGGGGAGTGAGCCGGGGCGACCCTTAGACATTGGGTCAGCACACCAGTCGCATAGGTAGAATCAGGAGTGTGAGAATAGCCTGGGCCCAGTGGGTACAGCAAGGTCTGATGGGTGGGAGTAGGCCCCCCGAAAACAAAAGCCCTATCTGGCCTTGCAAGCTACCTCTGTAACCTCTTGTGGAAGAAACGGTGACGGTCTGATGGAAACCCTGCCCAAGTAGCACTGGGCTGTTACGTTGTTGGCGTTAGCGGAGGTCAGGTGCCTTTCAGAGGTAGGTCACCAGGTAGGAAGGGAAAGAGGCAGGGGAAGAAAATGTTAGCTGTGTCCCCAAGGCCAGCGTGCTGCGTGTCTATTAGTTTAAGAGGGCCAGCTGTGCCATCCTGTGGCTATGAAACTGTGGAGCAACGAGCAGTGACACCTGCTGCTGAGTAACCTTTGCCCAACCCACAGTCCCCAAGCCCCCAGGCCCTGCATGCTGTGCAGGGTCAGGTCCCCACTCCTCTGCGGCTGGAGTCATTCATTGGCCACCTACCTTCTGGGGTCTTAGTTTTCTGCAACAGCTTGCATGGTTCATTAATCTCTTCTTTGAAAAACTGAGTTTTTTCATTTTCTGTGATTCTCTGTAAAGATGCAGTGCACACAGCAGAGATACAGCAGCGCAAAGCGCGCTAGGCAGAAGGCAGCCTGTTTCTCGGCGAGGTTCGCATCAGTGTGCCCCAGTGCCCCTCTGAGGCTCGCGTCAGGGAATCTTAACCAGTTAGGTGAGATGGTAGCGTCTGACTCCCCCAGAGTCTGCCGGGCTCCTGAGGCCCCCGGTTACTGGGGGCTGGCAGTGGGGGTGTTGGGCAGTAGGAATTGCTAAGAAGAACTTGAGAGTCTTGGGAACTTCTGGATGGTTTCTGGTGATGTGATTTTGGGAGCATACAGCCTGGAGAGGGGCGCCCTTGTGGAAGCCGCTGTGCCCGTGAGCCCCATGGCAAGGTCTGCGAGCAGGGAAGCTTGCTTGCTGTGCCTTTGGGTGGTTTTATTTTGGCCTTTTGTTCTTTTGGTTTTAAAGGCAAGACTCCTGATCAGTGCCTGTTACAGAAACAGTTGGTCAGTGGACCAAAAATTAGCATGAGGTAGAGTGGCAGTGATTAGGCACATACCCCTGAATCAATTATCTGTTTCTTTTAAACACCACCTTGTTCCAAAGAAGATTTGGAAGCATTGTTTATGAAGATGCACACAGGACACGAATCTGAGTGAGGAGGTTTCAGTGAATCCAGGGCTGAGGTAGAGCCCGGGAAGTGTGTGGTGAAGTCCCGTGTGCTGTGGGCAGTGGCTGCACCTTGACTCCCCACCTTGGAGCAGCCAAAGCAGAGGAGTAGGTGTAGCCGGCACGAGACTTACAGTGACGATAAAATGCAGCGAAGCCGGGAGGCATAGCTCTCCTGGCTGTGAGGACTGCGAGATTTTCCTGTGGTCCTCACAGAGAGGATGCTGTGTGTAGGGACAGCGAATCACAGATTCAGACACTCCTAGTTTGAGAAATGAGAGGTGCTCGAGGGTTGCCTCTCTCACTGGTGTGTCCCAGTGCCGGGCACAGTGTCAGGCACATAGTGGGCTCTCAACAGTGTTTATTGAATGACTGACTTGCTCAGTGAAAGCCAGTGGCCTGACATCGAAGTGCAGTTCTAGGAAGTAATTCTACATGGGGCCAAAATGCTGGCTTGGCTAACCATGGGATAGGACATGGAGTGCCCGGCTGGACTCTTCCCTTCTCACTGAGAAGCAGACAAGTTTTCTTGCTGGAAAAGTAGACTTTTAAAACTTCTCCATTGTGATAACTTGTTCTCCTTTGTCTTCACAGAGACTAATAGACAAGTCACGAGTAACCTGTGTCAAATGGGTCCCCGGTTCGGAAAGCCTTTTTCTAGTAGCCCATTCGAGTGGGAACATGTACTTGTATAATGTGGAGCACACTTGTGGCACCACAGCCCCCCACTACCAGCTTCTGAAGCAGGGAGAGAGCTTTGCCGTGCACACTTGCAAGAGCAAATCCACGAGGAACCCTCTCCTTAAGTGGACGGTGGGCGAGGGGGCCCTCAACGAGTTTGCTTTCTCCCCAGATGGCAAGTTCTTGGCGTGCGTGAGCCAGGACGGGTTTCTGCGGGTGTTCAACTTTGACTCGGTGGAGCTGCATGGCACGATGAAAAGCTACTTTGGAGGCTTGCTGTGTGTGTGCTGGAGCCCGGACGGCAAGTACATTGTGACAGGTGGAGAGGACGACCTGGTGACAGTCTGGTCCTTTTTGGACTGCCGAGTGATAGCTAGAGGCCACGGGCACAAATCCTGGGTCAGTGTTGTGGCATTTGATCCCTATACCACTAGTGTAGAAGAAAGCGACCCTATGGAGTTTAGCGGCAGTGACGAGGACTTCCAAGACCTTCTTCATTTTGGTAGAGATCGAGCAAATAGTACACAGTCCAGGCTATCCAAACGGAACTCTACAGAGAGCCGCCCTGTCAGTGTCACGTATCGGTTTGGCTCGGTGGGCCAGGACACACAGCTCTGCTTATGGGACCTTACAGAAGACATCCTCTTCCCTCACCAACCCCTCTCAAGAGCAAGGACACACACAAATGTCATGAACGCCACGAGTCCTCCTGCGGGAAGCACTGGGAACAGTGTCACAACGCCTGGCAACTCTGCGCCCCCTCCTCTGCCACGGTCCAACAGCCTCCCACATTCCGCTGTCTCAAATGCCGGCAGCAAAAGCAGCGTCGCAGATGGGGCCATTGCTTCTGGGGTCAGCAAATTCGCAACACTCTCACTACATGACCGGAAGGACAGGCACCACGAGAAAGATCACAAGCGAAACCATAGCATGGGACACATTTCTAGCAAGAGCAGCGACAAACTGAACCTAGTTACTAAAACCAAAACGGACCCAGCTAAAACTTTGGGAACACCCCTGTGTCCTCGAATGGAAGACGTTCCCTTGTTAGAGCCGCTCATCTGTAAAAAGATAGCACATGAAAGACTGACT
The DNA here is from genome assembly GCF_020826845.1 of Diceros bicornis minor. NCBI lineage: Eukaryota > Metazoa > Chordata > Mammalia > Perissodactyla > Rhinocerotidae > Diceros > Diceros bicornis. The sequence goes on from NC_080763.1 coordinate 47,026,282, forward strand.
GTATTAATTTTTCTTGAAGACTGTATAGTCACTGCTTGTCAGGAGGGATTTATTTGCACATGGGGAAGGCCTGGTAAAGTGGTAAGTTTTAATCCTTAATGCTGCACCAGATCTAGAACTTGAATAGGTAGTGATTTTTTTTCTTGCGGGTGGGGCGGGGTGTACAATGAATGTGAATGACACTTCTTATTCTTAATGTAAATTGAAATGCATCAGAGCCATAATTTTGGATACTGCATGCCATGTAATTCTGAATCATTTGATAATTCACCTTAGAATATTTAAAAAAAATATAATCAAACTAATTGCCAGCCAAGTCAGTCACCCTCCTGGGAGTATATAGAGTCCCAAGGTTAGTGTTCCTGTATTAGACTATTTCAATTTTAGGAAAATCATGACAGTGGGGAAACAATGACTTTAAAATGCTAAAATTAAAATTTCTGCTTTAACTGGAATATTTTTGCTTAACTACTCAATTAGAATATTGTACACCTGATCAGAGTGTGTGTTCAGTATGGATGGGCCATTAATTGTCATTTATAGTCCAATTTTTTATCTTAATCATAAAATGTTTAGGAATCTATGAAATTTAACTTTAGGAACAAAGCGTTCAGCAGGGTTGATTGGTATTATTTTTACATTGTTCTGGCAATCCACAGAAAAAGAAGAGCCTTAATTTTTAAAACCCATTTTAGTCATTTTATGACAATTAAAATTGTTTAATAAACATCTTTTTTCAAAGAAGCAGTTTGTAGCACTTTGATTGAGATTCTGTGCACTAAATGAAATATCCCCGTTACTCAGAGCCTGGACAGTTAATTATGAACTGCAGGCTGAGGACGCCAACAGCAGTTGTCAGAAGTGCCTCTTGCCACATAAGCCAAGATCTTTTATGTCGGATGTGCTTTGCTTATGTTTTTTTCCAACAAGGGAAAGGAGGTTTTGTTTTCTTTTTTGTTTTTTGTTTCTTGGGTTTTTTTGGTCAAAAACGCACATTACTGTAGGCCCTGGGTAGACTCCTCCGCTTTGTTTTATAAAGACTGATGGGCTCCCCAGGGTTCAGAGCACCTCCTGACCTTCACTTGTTTGGGTTTTCATTTCCTGCCTAGAGGGGAAGCACAAGTGCAGGTGGCCCCCTTTCTTACCATTGGATGGCAGTCGTGATTCCAGGATCATTCTTGGGACACTGGTGCTGGCGTAGCCCTCGGGCTCTGTCCTCAGTGGCTCCCTCTCAGAGCACCTCACCCTGGGGCCCTGGTGGCCTGTGGCTGCTCAGGAGCCGCACTGTAGGGACTCCCTCTGTGTGGGGAGACCCGGATGCTGCCGTGGGAAACTGTAGTGTTTGATTCTAATTCCTCATGATCCTTATCAGCTGTGGGAGAAGGTTCACATTCCAGTTTTCACAATGGATGAGACGGTTCTTTGAGCTATATATTTTATGTCAAGATGATGATTATCTTATTTGTTAACTTATTTTGGTCGTTTAGATTTGTTTTTCTGTTTTGCACACCTTTGTAATTAAATATAGAGATATTGATAATTTATCCTGGTTTGAGTAGTGAATGCAATTCAGCAAAGTGAAGACCTGGAGACTTTCATTTCTCTGCAGCATAAGACTGGTTGATGGAGCAGCAGCTCTGGGTGCTCTTAATGCAGCCCTGCCAGGAAGGCCAGGCTGCTGCCCCAGGCCTGCTTCCCGCTTCTGCACCTGTCACGGCTGGATCCATTCACTCTGTACCCACCATGCTCCTTAATGTGAGTGGTTTCTGTTAGCTGTGATAGCAGTGGCAGTGTTCTACCATGTGAGAACCACGGTGGCCTTCCAGGTGCATCTTCCCCATTTATGCATCGCGGTCCATGGGAATGTTAATGTCCTGTTTACCTTTAAGATACGGTCCTTTCTTCCTAGATGTTAACTGATCTGAGGTAGCCAAGACAGCCATCCTTGTGGACTGTTTCAATGTTGGAGGCTAAATTGGGCTGTCAGATAGAGAGTTTAGTAACCAACACTCCATGTGTGTTTTTATGTACCTACATAGTTTTAGAAATTCAGTTTCAAATGCTTCTGAGGCATTGAGTATGCAGTTTCAAAATTCAGGACTTTGTACTTGGCCTAGGTCAAGAGTGGCTAATTCCAGGTAAGTAGCCTTTGTGGGGAAGCTTACCTGACCTTTCAGTCCTGAGTGTATTGCTCATTGCATTACTGGCAGGAAAGCCATGGATGCGCTCCCGTGGGGCCGACATTTGGTTGACTGGGCGCTTCCTGGTTCCTTCCACCCTTTAGCATCCTCAGCTGCACCAGCTGTGATAAAGGAGGGAGTGGTCAGGTGCACTGACAGGGTGACTTACCTAGGAGGCAGTCTGTTGGTGGAAAGGGGGGGGTGTGGGGGAGGCAAGATGAGGATATTGTTTCCTTAAAAAACAAGTTCTGAAATTGCTGATAGAAGCCTGTGGTCTCTCTCTCCTCTACCATCCCTACCCCTGCCCCCACCTCCAGTTTTAAAAACCATGGTCGTGTCACAGATTGGGATTTGGGGCTGGTCACAAATCTTGTTCTTCCAGGTTATGCTGGTGAGTGTATCCTTAATGTCTGTCTGGTACCCGGTCTGGGGCCCCCTTGCTGGGTGTCAGGTGCTGGGGAGGGGCTGCACGGCCCAGGCTGCTCCCCGTCCGCTCTGCCCTCTGACGCCTGCCCCCTTTCTTTGACAGCCAGCAGAGCACTTCTCCTGCAGTCAGGAGGACAGAATGCAAGGTATTCTCCAAGACCAGGACTAAAGTTGCCGGCAGCTTGAGAAGAGGGCACTGGAGAGGGGTGGATGGGTGGGCTCCTCCCCTCCTCCCTCGGATTTGCTTCTGACTAATGGCTCCTGCAGACCTGGGATGGGGAGGAGGTGGGGAGCCTCAGGGGGGTCCTGATCTCAGGTGTATAAGGCACAGTGCCACGATGCTCCCACAGTGGCCACTAAGGGAAATCTGGGGAGCGTTTTTGTAGTTTTCTCACCAAACTTTGAGCTTCCTCATTGAAATTTTTCAAAGTTATTCAGCTTAAACATTATCCTGAGCAAGAATATCTTTTCTAACCTAACTTCTGGAATAAAACAGCTGTTGGCAAGAGGAGGCTGTTACTACTCGGTCAGCACGACTTTTGCGTCGTGCGTGGAAGTGCATTGATGAAAAGCGCAGACAGAAGTCAAGTGCACACAGAGCAGCACTCGAGTTCCTCTCCCTCCCAGCGAGAGGCGCCGCGGCCTGCAGCCTGCATGCCGTGACAGACGCCCTCAGAGGGCACAAGCCAGGCAGTGGTGGTCCTCTCTGCTTACCCTGTTTTGGTTCGCCTCTTGTAAACCTTCCGGGAATTCCAGAAGCCAAGGTATTGCTGTGACTTTGGTGAGGCAGGCTTCTAAGCCCACCGCCACCCAGCCCCAGCCCTGCTCTGAGATCCTCCTCTTATTCAGGGACAGGGGAATTGAAAATACCCCGAGAGGGCTGGAGGAGAAGCCTTTGGAAAACCTTTCCTTCTTTTAAAAGCAAATTTGTAAGAGAGAGTAGGCAGACTCTTTAAAAATAACCAGTAACTGTGGGTTCTAAATTTACTTAAATAAATACTGGTAAAGAATCTTAATTTTGTCTTTTGTGCTGATTGAACCCTCCAGCGTTTTTGAAGTATCCTGTGAGCAGTTGGCTTGGGACTAAGGATAAATGCCTTATGGTAGAAAAATGGAGGAGTGGAGGAAAAACAGAAATAAGCTATAACAGTTATTGTCTCAGACATTCAGAAACTATGAAGAACAAAATGTGGTGAAACTTGACCAGTTTTTGTGGGCGTGTACACGTGTCCCAGGTGGGACTCAATATGCTGCTCCACTGTTTGGCTTAACACCCAAGTCCTAGTGGCAGATAGCCAGGCAGCCACTTCTCCTCGATTCCTCCACTTCCTGTGCCGCATCTTGACTGTTTAAGATATTGCCAAGGATTGAATTTGTGGTGAAGTTGGTGAAGCTGTTTTATCTGATGTCTGCACCTGTGTACAAGGTTCTCATCACCTCTTGCCTGGGAGGGAGATGTTTGATTTCTTTGTTGAGGAAGCTCAAAGTATGAGGGGGAAAAGCCACAGGGTTGCGGGGCTGGAGAAGGAATCCTCTGGAAAACCCAAATGCCACGTTTTCTGTATCTGACTGTCCGAGGAAGAACTAGAAGCAGAGTTCAACTGTGGATTTTCCAGGGAAGATGCACAGAGCGCAGCATCCCGTCTCATGCATGAGGGCTTGTCCCAGGGTGACCAGTTGATGGCCCCTTACACTGCCCCACGCATAGGTGCATGCGGCAAAGCAGTTGGCCTCTGACTGTCTGTTGTTCTGGGTGTGTCCTCTGTTGGGGTGTCCTTCCTCAGCAGGGAACCTCTGCATGCATGTGTAGGCCTGAAATGTAACCTGGAGATGCTCCCGTCCTGGGAACACAGCAGGGAACAGTGGGCAAGTCCCTCTCCTTGTCCGGAGCGTGCCCGTCACACAGGGCTGCTTGGGACCATCCTCTGTTCAGGTCTTCAAGGGGCTCAGCTCCACGACCCCAGTGATGGCCAATGAGAGCAGAGAGCAGTCTGGGGAAAGTGAAGTCCAGGGCTCGCAATTGAAAAGCATGTGTCTTTAGCTGTTCCCTTTGAAACCCAGACCCCAAGTTCAAACCTGTTGAAAATACCCTCCAGGAGAGGGAAACTGTCCCATTGGTATTGACTTTTTATTCATTGCTGCACCTGTTACATGAACTTTGTGTCATGGTTAAATTGCTGTCTCAGTTTAAAAGTATAAAAAAATTTTCTGCATTTTTTATTTCTGTATACCTAAGTTTATTAAAGATTGCTATGTTAGGTGACACTGTATAAAATTGTATGAATATTTACCTTTAGTGAAAATCAAAAGTAAAATTCATATGTATTTCCTTTTTTACATTTTCATCTAATTTCTTGACAACTTGAATAAATTTCAGAAGAGCCTTCCTAACATGAGATGTTGGTAAATTGAGTTCTTAACTATTGCAATAATTATTGAAGCTTTAATATCAGTATTGTTACTTTATAATTTTAAGGAAGTCATATTTCTGTTTTACTGCTTTGATTTTTAGTTGTTCCCTCCTCACTGTCACAGCCAGAGACTGACTACACACTTGATATTCTGAAGTACTTTGAGGTTGTCCTCTGTATACTGACATTAAATAAACATGTGTAAATGAACTGTAAATGTAGATAATTTTCAATAGTCATTTTCACATCTAAGCTTTAAAAAATCTCAATGAACCAAAAAAGAAAAGCTTTTAAATGCTGTAAAATTAAGGGCCTCGTTAATGTTTCTAGAACAAACAGCCACAGGAATTGCTACCTCTTATTACTGATTCTGAGTTTTTCATAATTAGAAACTTACTAAGTGAAATGTTTGTTCTGAGTATTAAAGGTATTGTTTTATGTGACCCTCATCCACTTTGGGGAAGGACTGTTGATTGACTTTTCAGCCGAGCTGTGTGAAGGTTGCGTTTACTGAGAGTGCTGACATTCTGAAGTGGTCCTGGGCTGCACGCTGCCTTTGGTGAGCACAGACTCAGTATCCTGGATGCTGGGCGTCCAGCATTCTGTTCAGCCACCCGCCAGCAGCTGGGAGAGTGGAGAAGAAGCTGGGAGGCTTCTATAGGAGCTCTTTTCCTGGGGAGAGTTGGTTTTTCTACTCAATCTTACACAGTTTGCTTGAGGCTTTGCAGTTGCTGTTGAGGTTGTCCTGCCTTAGATGCCAGGCCCTCGGGCTCCGGGGCAGAGAGGGCCGTGGGAGACAGTCCATGTAGAGTGGGAAGAATTAGTGATTTGTACTGTCCTGCACCTCCGCCCCTGAATGCTTTAAGGCAAGGATTGCAGGCCTAGACCTGAAAGTCCCCCCCAGAGGTTTTGAGGTAAAGGTGAGCTGGCCCACGACAGAGCCCCTTGTCAGGCTCTGGTGCTCCCACTTAACTGTCACATCCCTGCTGTTTCGTGAGACGTCTGGCCCTGTAGCTTGGGGCTGGCAAGACCTCTGGAAGCTCCCTCCTGGCTGCCTCTCCTCATGGTTGACGGCCTGCTGCTCAGCGATCTCTAGAGGGTGGTCTCTAGAATCTTCTTGACCATGCTGTCCTCCTGAGCCTCCAGTGCTGAAGTGTGTGTGATCTCGCCTTTGACTCTGAGCTGCCAAAGCAGAAGAGATGGTCAGATGTTCCGCCCTCAGAGTGACCTCCTCAGACCTACTGCCACAGGAGCAGTACATGCTTTTTCCTTAGTGTTGAGTTGATTTTAAGCCCTAAACACTACCAGGTTGACAGCAAGTTTAAAAAACACACACACAACATTTTCATCTTTTAAAAATAACTAGTCCAGGGGCCAGCCCCATAGCTTAGCAGTTAAGTGTGCGCGCTCCGCTACTGGCGGCCCCGGTTTGGACCCCGGGCGTGCACCGATGCACCGCTTCTCCAGCCATGCTGAGGCCGCGTCCCACGTACAGCAACTAGAGGGATGTGCAACTGTGACATACAACTATCTACTGGGGCTTTGGGGAAAAAAGGAGGAGGATTGGCAATAGATGTTAGCTCAGAGCAGGTCTTCCTCAGCAAAAAGAGGAGGATTAGCATGGATGTTAGCTCAGGGCTGATCTTCCTCACCAAAAAAAAATAAAATAACTAGTCCAGTCTTGGAAAATGGTTCAGTCCTCCATGTGTGGCTGGCTGTTGAAAGAAAGAATCGATTTTGGACCAATGGGTCTCTTGAAAGGGACGGAACATTTAGGGGCACTCAGCCCCCCCCCGCCCCCTTAATACCTGGTGGCCTCTAAACTAGCCTTTTGTTTTGGGTGGGGCTAGCACGGGTAAATCCTTGAAGTGATTCAAGCTGGAAAGGCTTTAGGAAGACATAAGAGGGTCCCTTCCTCCTGTCCCACAGAGCAGGAGGAGGATTTCAGAGCCACAGCCGGTCACCCAGAGAGGGCCTGAAGGTACAGGCAGGTGTTTCTTTCCATGCCTGGTTCTCAGAGCTTCCATGCCCTTACCTGTTTGTGCCCTAAGAAATCTTTTTCCTAGATATATGAAAAGAGCAGGATCATTTTCTCTGGGTGACTTTTCTCTTTAGAGACCAAGTTAGTGGCCTCGTTGGGGGAAATGAGCCACCTTCAGTGTGACCTGGCATTGGGCAGGTCGAGGCTAGCAAAGGGACATGGTCAGCTCCCCAGCAGGAGCCAAGGTCTTAGGCCCAGGACCTGGGGCAGGGAGGGGTGCACATGCTCAGGGAGTGGCCCCAGGGAAGCTCCTGTGGAGTGGGCACCCTCCCCTCCTGTAGGGACCGAGGCTGTGCTCCACCCACTTCCAAAACCTGCTCATTTAATCTGGGGACTTGGGCCTCACATGCCTTAGAATGAAATGGTGGCTGCTCTCTCCAGGGTTTCTTTGGTTCTTTTACGCGGTGCTCTCGGTAGTGTGAGTAATGGGATTCTGGTGGATGGGTTAAGGAGATGTGTCCATAGCTAGAAATGTTCCTGGAGGAAGGTAGCTTGGTGGTATTTCTCATCATTTTCGTAGCATCTCTAAAGGGGCATCACTTGACAAAAAATATTTACCTCTTCGTTTCTAACTGAGATGAGAGAATGCTGGGAGCACCTGGCACGGAGCCTGGAACTAGACCCTCAGGGGGTCACTGCTCTGGGGAAGGTGCTGGGAGCCAGAGGCCAAGCTTCCGGGGAGGCTGATTCGGTGACCTCTCCAGCATTCAGCCCTCGAAGCCCGCGCCAAGCTCCTCTCATGGCACTTTTGTACACGACCTCAAGAGAGAAGCTTTAGTCGGTCTCTCTGCAGTAAAACCTGTCCCTGGGGCCTGTGTGCATGTCGCTTTTGTTTGGGATGGGGAGGGCGACTTTGAGAGAGAGGAATGACCAGGCTTTAAGTAATGCCAGGGGGATGACTCGATCAATTCACAGGCAGCCCAAACTTGCTGATCTCATCCTACGACTACCCCCTCAAGGTTCTGAGGTCTCCAACATTTACAGGCGAGTCAGAGGTAGCTGGGGTCAGATGGAGAGGCCCGCCAGGACTTCAGGACAGGCCTTTCTCAGAAGTGGGGCTCTGTGACCCCCACAGTCTTTTCTTGCTGTCAGAGGCTACAATCTCAGTAGCACCCACCAGCACAGACACGTTCCTTTGTTGTAAATTGTTTTTTAACAAAAATATTATTTTGCCTGTACATTTCTTGTGAAACAAGGCTTAATTCCATTAGGTTAGTATTATAATCAAACCCAACTAAGAGCTGGAGTATTTTATCACTTAATTTTCAAATGAAATCTCTAGCAGGAATAAAATGGCAACTCTAGTTAGAATAGAACAACTTATTAAATATTAGATTCAAGATTTGTCACTATTCCTGTAACAGGCTTCCTCTCTGGGGGCGCTAATAAGACATTATGCGGATTCTCGGCGGGAGAAATCTTTTGCTTGATCAGTATTTGTAAAGCTCTTAATTGCCAGCTGTCCGGTGTCTGGTGGACAGACCAGCAGTGACCACACTGCTGTGGACGACTGGAAGCAGCAAGGTCATGTTGGGCATTCTCCATCCACCCGGGCCTGATCTTGGCTCACTCCTCCCCGTGAGAAGTAAGCAAGGAGGATGCAGTGAACAGCATGCCCGCCCTCAAGAGCAGGCCGAGTCGGGCAGCGGGGTCACTGTGTGTTTGACACGGATGGCAGGTAGGGGAGCAGATCCTCCACGATGAAAAGTGTGCCCCATACTGTGTTCTTATGTTAAGATGTCCAGCTGGGCTTCCTCTTAAGAGCAGTCTGGAGTCTTTGATGGAGGCCTGTAAGTGTGTCTTCTCCAACTTTCTCTTTCATCACGAAATAACCTTTAAAGCACAGGCTTATAGAAATAAAGTGATGTGTCACATTTAATTTTCTTTTGAATGGCAATGTTTTCTCCAGTGCCGCCTCCGTCCCTAATAGCAAAGCTATTCCATCTCCAAGAAGTGAACAAGTGTCAGGTCCACGTCCCACTGGCTGTAACAAGGCCCAACAGGGTCCTGGCCTGCGTGCTGGGTGCTGGACGGGTGCCAAGCTGATCCTGACCTGAGGCCCCTTGCCTGCCTACCCTGGGAGCATTAGTCCTGGGCCATCCTCTCTTCACCCACCGCTGACCTGTTAAGGCCTCACCACGTCTGCATGTTTCAGACCCTGCCTGACCCCCCACCCCAGGAACACCCCCAACCCACAAACCCACACCTGCATGTGCCAGGAGCTTGGGCCTACGGGCCCTCTCGGCAGGTGTGCTGGGTCAGTGCCAGAGAACTGGAGGTCAAGCCATCTGGTCCTTAATCCACTGTTCCATCCGCTTCTGTCTTTGCTTTGGTAGAGGGGCTCCTTGACTGAGCACCCCAGGCTCCTCTTGGGTTCTTCACCCATGGCCAGGCCTAACATCCCAGGCTGCTTCCCGGCTCAGTGCCCGAGGGTCAGGACCCGAGTGTGCATCCCAGGGGCATGTACTGCACAATGTCCCTTCTAAAGTAATTGTTCCCCAGGGTTGACACCAAAACCCTGTTAACCAGAACCCCTGGTTCCCTGGACATTTGGTGATTGAGGGTGTATGTGAGTATGGACTATGGATGCTGAAAGGAGGCAGTTTGAGGGTGGTTACTTGCTGAGATGACCTTCAAGATCTCTTTCGAACCTAAGCCTCATGGACAGTAGGACAGCGAGGGGGCCCAGGGGTTGTCCTAGTTGGCTCCCCGCTCCTGTCACAACTGAGATTAGGGCTTTAGCCAACAGAAACCGGAGAATGAGTGCATTTATTTTGTAAAGAAGGAGAGTTGGGGTCCTCCTGCGGCCCCTGAGGATTGGGTGGCTTTTCAGGCCTGGGGAGATGGTCAGCCAGTAGAGGCAGCATGTCCCTACTGACATCAGGACCCAGGAAACCAGTTCCCATGCCACTTCTGTGCCTCAGCACCCGCCCTCCCACAGGACTGCAAGGAAAGGGGCTGAGTCCTCCAGGGGTGTCACACACAGAATGGAAGAAACTCTAAGGCAGGGGAGGGCATGAGGTGGGATGGCCAGACCTGTGCTGTCCACCATGGCAGTCACGAGCCACCTGTGGCCACTGAACACTGGAAATGGGGCCGGTCCAAATTGAGATGTGCTACACAGCATACCTCAGAGGCTTCATACGAAAAAAGAATGTAAAATAGGTCAATTTTTACATTGATCACATGTTGTAATGATAATATGAGATATATCAGGGTAATAAAATATTAAAATTAATTTCACCTGGTTTTTAAATTGTTAAATGTGCTACTGGAATTTTAAATTTCATAGGTGGCTTGCTTAATCCTTGTATTGGACAACGCTGGTCTGGATCCCGCCTTCCCTGATGCGGGGGGCAGTGCCTTTCTTAGAGCATCCTTAGTGTTCATATAACTGCGGTCATCATTCTCTGAAGTGCTGCAAAGTGGGGAGGCAGACCCTGTGGGTTAAGAGAGAGGCCTCGTGAGGACGTGGCCTCTGCATCTTTGTCCCCAGCCTGGATTGCGGTTCTCCCTTTGCAGGGAAGAGCAGAGTCCTTTTCTCTTGGAGGAGAAGGGGGACCTCTTCACTTTGTAGATCTGACACTGTTCCTGGACATCCCATGGCTCGATTCGGAAACCACGTCTTTCAACTGCATCACCCGTAAACCTTCAGGCCTGTCTGACTGTGAAGGCAGAGCAGCCTCCCGTTCAAGGTTTCTTCACTCCAGACTGTCGAGGGCCTCACTGCAGCTCGGGGGAGGGCGGAGGCTGTTAGGAGGAAGGTCTCAGCAGTTCTCACTTGGCCATCGCTCGCTGCTTCATCCCCGAGGCAGTCAAACAGCTGTCCTCCCTCTGTGGGCCGGCGGGCCGAGGGGGGGCGTGCAGCGCTCAAGAGAGCGCTCCTCTCCCCAGGGCTGGGCGGCCAGAGCCGTCCCCTCCTGTCTGCTGTCTCGATTTCATCCCAACATCTGGGTGGGTTTGCGTGAGAAGCATGGAGCATGCTCTTCACCAGAGGAATCCAAACAGGGTTGTGTTCCTTTGCAGGAGTAACCCCTGGATCCGAGGAAAAGAGCTCCTATAGATTCTGAGCAGGGGTCAATTGCTACATCCCATTTGCCCTTTGCTTCCTGTTCTTGTCCAGATTAACAGATTTCAGTTTTAAGGTAAGAAACCGGAGATAAGATGACTTAGAGTGGGACAGCACGTTTCCCAGCTTCCTTCCAACAAGGTGTGGGCAAAGCTGAAGGTCAATTTCAGATTGTCACCCCTCATTGAATCCACACAAGTCGCGGCAGTGTTTGCTTAAATGCTTGTCATGTGTAAACAATACTAACCGATTGAAGCGCTTTTCAGGATAGCTTAAGAATAAGCTTGTGTTCATAGAACTGAAAATTTGTAGCTTTAATGTTGCACTATTGTAACCTTAACATTATTCTTAATAAATGAATGCCAAACTGTCATGTACAAACGTGCATCCCAATAATAAATGCAAAGGAATGTAAGTGCTCTTTGCCGGATAAGGGATCAAATATGCTCAGGTTAATCCGAGCTCACGCCTGCACTGCAGAAATCAGTGCGAGCCTCCCACCTCTCAGTAGGAGCCACTGGAAGGGACAGATACACCTCCTACTGGTGCAGGGAGCGGGTCAGCTCCAAAACCCCGTTCCAAGGCCGCTGCACCTGAGGAGCAGGCCTGGGCTTTGTTCTGGGCCCCCCCACGGCCCGGATCCTTCTTCTCCTATCTGCTGGACCCTGTTTGCTGGCGCTAAAGTGAGAGGGCTCTCCGTGGCCCTGACCTGCAGCCCTTGGGAAAGGCGTGAACGGCCCCCTGGGAGGTGCCCCTGCCTTTGGGCCAACCGCGTCCCGGAGAACCCAGGCCCCGAGAGACCACTTTCTCCCCCAGGCCAGCCCTGCCCAGAGTATTACACTCAAGCCAGGGGCTGAGTTCAGTGGATTCTGGTGTGTTAGGAACGTCATGCAATGATCTGGATAGGAATTAAATAGATGAAAATGGAGGATTTGGTAAAACACTGGCTTCCAAACTGACAGAAGTCTAATTTTGATCGTGGGAAACTGCTGGAAAAGGAGGAGTGACTGTGACTTTCTCCGCTGCCCAGGCTTTTGCTGGATTAATGTAAACTGCTTTGTTTGCAGGGTTTATTGTCATCCCAAAACCAGGCCAATTCTCCAGGTGGAACTGTAGTGTAGCGACCCCACTACTCGAAAATTCTCACCCCGACACGGTCTTGAGGGAGTGACGACAACGGAGCCACGAACTGCGCCTAAGCCATGAGCGCCAGACACCTCGGGAGGCCGGTGTCCCCCAGAGCCTGCACCAGGGTAACGTGGAGCAGGGGCTCGCTCGGCATGCCGGCCTCCGCAGCGCACCCAAAGAAGTTGTTTCCATTTTTAAATCATTCTTTTGGGGCTGCAGTAAAAAATAAGAAATGATATTTTCTTGCTTTTTACTCTAAAATTTAATGTAAAATCTCATATATATATATGTGTGTGTGTGTGTGTGTAAAGTATATACAGATATACCTAGTGTAAAATAAAATATTTCTTGAACAAGAAATCTCCTTAAATTTAACTGTTATAAATAGTACTTCATTCTGTTTGTTTTTGCACTGATTTTTTTATACCTTAGGTGGTCAGAAAACAACCTGGAATGCACTCACAAAGAAAGTTGTTACTTTCTGACTTAAATATGTAATTCAGGAAGACAGATGCTGCAATCATAGATTTTTAAAAATTGTTTGCACTTAAGATAGTTTAATGCTGTTAGAAAATTACTTTGAATATGGGTATAATGGCCCTCCAAGGTGTGGTGTGAAAATGCCCTTTTTAATCTGTTAACATTTATTTTAATACTATTGTTTCCAATGCAATCAATTCTGTATTATATGTATAAATGTAATCCTGCTATTGGGGGAAATGGTTACTTCACTAGTAATTTTCATCAATTAAGAGTGATAGTTCTAATTCACGAAGAAAATTAATATTAAAACCATCTTGAATATACCATTTATCTTCTGTTAAACTGGCTCAATTTTTAATGTAATTTTTTTGTTGAATTAAATGTTTAGTATGGAATTATTTTGTCCTTTTTACACCACATTCCTCTAAGCTCTCTCCAACAGTCACAGTCCAGTTTAAGAAAGACTGTTCAAGAACGTGGCTCATCTAGCAAGTTCTTGGGCTCTTCTTTGGCCCCTCTCACAGTCTCTCCTGTCTGCGGCCATCCAGCCTGGGCAGCCGCACATGTGTGCACAGACTGCGGTTTCAGTGAATCGTGTTTTCCTTACAGCTTCAAATCCACAAGTCCACCTTTTGTCATTGAAAGCCTATGACCCGGTCTCTACGGTGAGTTTGAAAGTGCTTTGTTAACCACACAGTGACATGAAATGGCTAATGAAATGACATGGAGTTTTTATTTGCTTGAAACCAGTTGGTGAGCAACTCTGAACATAGGTCATGCCCACACCTACTTGTAGACTACAGGTTACTAGAATCACAACAGTGGAAATCATATACAGTTGGATCCTTTGAAGGCACTTTTATTTGGTGAGCTCTAAACTATGAAGTGTCTGAAACACATTTCTCTAAGTGATCACATTAAGTCTGGGGCACGTCTAAGTGCTTTTAGGCTGGAAAAGATGAGTACCCACCTTTCCACTCGGAAGCGCCAGCTCCCTGCAGAGCCTCTTGATCACAGGGACATGCACTACGGTGTGAGCCTTCTGGAAAGGTGAATACTGCTCAATACTAAGACACTCGATTGTTTATGTGAAACAATCAGAATTTATCTATGATACTTTCAAAATGACTTTCAAAATTTTAATTTTGTGTTAAAGTATTAGCATATTTTAGATAGTTTGATATTTGGTATTTCTGTAATCTTAGTCAAAGCACTGGTTTCTAGGTGCTGTAAGTTACACAGACCCAACCCAGGGGTGTCCAAAAGACCTAGAAGGAAGCCACGAGTATTTCTGGAGATCAGAAAGGGCCGCCTTTGAAAATCAAGTCCAGAATTCTTAATTTTATTATCCTTCTGGGTTGTCTCCTTTTTCTATGTACTTCCTGTGTATTTGTAAGAAGTGGCACGTGGAAATCTGGTTGGCACCAGGACAACAATTGTGTGTATTAAAATTCAAGCACAGTTGGTCAGACATCATCGGGCTCTGGAATGTGGTTTGCAGTTGACCATCACTGTACTAAAGCTGCCAGATGTGTCCCAGTTTGCTGTCGATGCTTCTGTCCTAGGAACAAATCTTTCTTTTTATAGCTCGATTCCTAAGATCAGTCCCTGGCCCAGTAGTCCAAGATAACTTCCAAAATAAAATTGCCTTGTAACTGCACCCCCATCCCTGCCACCACCATGGACACGCAGCACTCAGCAGCCAGGCCAGCCTCCCTCACTCAGAAGCCGTGGAAGGAGGTGGAAGTTGGCTCGGCTCACCAGATACAATTTGAGTTTGCTTTTACTTCTTGCCGTGAGCTTTCTTACATGTTTGTAGTTGGTGAATGCATACTGCCCGTGTGGGGACAGGTCTGAGGGAAGCCAAGAGGAGGTAGGCAATCCAGGAAGTGGAGCCTAGCTCAGCTCTGGGCCCCTACAGCGAGCTTGCAGGCTGGCAGTGTGGCCTGACCAGAGAAAACACGCGGTGCGCCCAGGGGTGCCCTCACCACCGGGGGGCGGCAGAGCCCAGGTCACTTGGGTGGCGTTGCCTCTGCTTTTTCTATTCTGTGAGCAGGTTTCCAACATTAACACGCCATCAGAGTTGGAATTCTTCGACTGAGAGATCTGCCTACTGCCTCGGCCCAAACCACCACCCGGGCCCCATCTCAGCATGGGGAGCAGTCGGGCTCCCTGTGCTTCTGCCCCAGACGTCCTCTCTCTGGCTGAGCACAGGAGGGCATGGTGCCTGGGAGAGCAGGCGCCGGGCACTTGGCAGTTGCTCAGCAAACGTGGAATGAGCGAATTTGGGTGGTGGTGGAGGAGGTGGGAGACTTCGGCACCACTTCCCTTCTGGAGTTCTGTAGCCACAACTCAAGTGCTTCAGGAACCATTTTATAGCGCTGCCCGGGAAAGGCTTAAATGGCCTCGCTGCCTTTCTTCACAATCTTTCCAATTTGGAGTAGGCAGAGACCCCACCAGGGCTCTGGCAGCCGGCCAAGGCAGCCTCCCGTGCCCTCCACGCCCTGGCCAGCGCCTGCCTGTTGCTGGGCCCACAGGCAGGGTACAGAGTGAGTCAGGAGCAATTTCAGCTGCCCCACAACTGGCTCCCCTGCCCAGAGCAGGCAGTGGGGAGCTCCTAGCAATGCGGGTAGCCAACGGGTTTTCCTGCTCCAAACCTGCAGGAAAGTGGATTTGTCCTCGTGAAACTGATTGTGCAAGCCCCCCTGTGGGCCAGAGAACCACACTGCTCCTCCATGGAGACAGGCGTGCAGTGATTGGACCAGCTCTGCTCACTGCGGGGCTCGGGGGGCGGGCTGTGGTCTTTGGCTTGGCTGCCCAGCTGAGAGGCCCCACTCTGGCCGGGCTTGATGTACCAGGACCAACACTGCTTCAGAGCACTGTATGCCAGAGACCAACGTGAAACCAAAAGGGCCTCATTTGCTGGACAGGTCATGTCCCTCAAGGGCCCAGCCTACCCAAGAGAGCCCTCAGTCCTGCTGCCCTGCCACAGGCAGGGACCAGTTTGCTTTCTCAGAAAGGTATGCAGAAGAACTTGAAAGATTTTCCCTTCAAATTTTATAAAGGGGGTAACAGTTTTCCTAAATAAACAAATACTTCTCAGTCCTCTAACGCGCTAACTTAGAGCCAGTCCTCGAGGACAGCAGCATGCCCTCTGAGCCACCGCCTCTTTGCGGCTTGCTTCTCCAGCAGCCTCCCCGCGCTGGGCTCAGAGTGTGGGCTCACCCGCCCTGCGGGTCCCTCTTCAGGCTCATGCACCCCCTCCCATCTCCTCTGGCCATCTGTCTTGCTGGTCCTTCCTGCTGCTGGGCTGCAGCACCACCTGTGTCTGTGAAACTTTCAGCTCCCACGTGGCTGAGACCCCTCAGGTCCTCCGCAGAGGCAGAAGAGTGCCCTTCCTGCCCCTCGACACCACTGCCACAACGGGGCATCCTGGAAGACCCTGCTAGGGCCTCAAATGGGTTTAAAAGGAAGTTCTTTCCAACCCCTCCCCGTGTGCACCCAGCTCCGTCACCCTAAACCTCATTTATGGTCTCGAACCTGCCTTTCTGGGCTCTGCTCCCACGTGGCCCACACCCACAGCTTCTCCACCCCACGCTGCCTCCACGCTCACAGCCTCTCCCTCTACCCCGGGGCCTGTAAAATGCTGGCTCCAGCCTGCCCCTCCTTGTGGCTGCCACGTCTACCCTCCCACAGCCCAGCTGTCCTGTCACTCCTGGTTCTGCTTCACCACCTGTTGGGTGGGCTGGAGGTGGGGGCCACCGGAGAGTGGAAGGATGTCACAGATCTGTCTTAAAAGAGGAAACAAGAAGACTAAAAACTAACCTGGGGGGGCTGGCCCCCTGGCGTAGCGGTTAAGTGCGCGCACTCCACTGCTGGCGGCCCGGGTTCAGATCCCGGGCGCCCACTGACCCACTGCTTGTCAGGCCATGATGTGGCGGCATCCCACATAAAGTGGAGGAAGATGGGCACGGATGTTAGCTCAGGGCCAGTCTTCCTCACGAAAAATAAAGAAACAAATAAAATAAAAACTCTAAAAAAAAAAAAAAAAACTAATCTGGGAAATGTGTTTTTTAACATTGTAAGTTTGAGAAGATGAGAAAAAGAAGGAACACTCAAATATTAGGCTACACTCCAAGACAAAAAGGGGCTTAATAGGGTTTCTTTCCTTTGCCCAGCGGCCTGGCCCCTGCCCTGCACTGCACTCTCCAGCACCACTGCTTCTTTCAGCGTTCCCATCCCACCCCACAGGGAAACAGGCTTCTTTTTGTGCCCAACTTGTCATGGGTATCCCAGAAACAAAGCTCAGGGCGCCGGCGGGCTGTCAGGAAGCAGTGTGCTCTACTCACAGGAGAAGGCTGCATCTCAGGAGCCAACACGAAGCAGCTACCTGGAAGCCTGGCGCTCTGACCCGCCCTCGTGTTCGGCGCCACCTCGAGCAGCTGCAGCTCCCTGGGGGGCACCGAGCACAAGCCTGGGTTTATTCCTTAATGGTTTTTCAAGTGAAACAAAATTAAGCTGCACCAAAGTCTTCCCAACAAAATCAATTACCCTAATAAGCTCACAAAAGCTAAAATACAGGAATGGATAGTTGGGACACATGTTTAACTCAGAAAATATTAAAACGAAATACTGTAATGATAGCTTATTCTTTAATAAAAATCCAGGGTCTCCAAGAGCATGACCAGCAGCTGTAATGTGCTACAATGCTAGCAGTGATGTACTCAAGAAGGCACAACACACAGAGCCCGTGGTGAAACCAAGCCTAATTAATATATCATACAAATTATCATTTCTGTTTTGATTCATATAAAAATTACAAAATATTCCCTGCTCCAAATTCTTATGTTCTGAAAATAAAATAAAACTCTAGAATGAGGTGGTTTTACAAATGTATTAGATTGGAACATACAGTACAGCTGCTTTCGGGATGCAAATACCCACGGGCTGGCGGGCTCCAGGCCCAGGCGGGGCCGCTGGTCTGCGGGGCAGCACTCTTGGGGAAGCCAGGCCTCGCGAGGAAGGCAGCACCAGGTCTCTCCTTGGAGCCCTCCCGTGTCTCAGAGGCCATCAGCCAGGCCCAGGCTGGCCGCACCTGGTTTTACACTCCAAAACAGGCATGTGCTCCTCAGTACCCCCCAGCTTTCCTTTCTATCGTGGGCAGGCGATACTGTCTCAGGTTAGGCTTAATGTCCTTCTGTGGATCTGTCTGTTAAAGAAAATGACAGACATTCAGTGGCAGCCAGGATGGGGGCGAGCGCAGTGCACTAAGGGAAGCTAGGGAGATGGGCTACCTTCTGGTTTGTGCCGACACACTTCAGGGGCCTCAGCACCGGGACTCTCCCGTTGGCTCTGGGTCCGCATGCTGACTGCAGCGCCGGGCTGGAGTATGAGGACAGTTTGGTCACTCCTGAAAGTTTCAGCCTGGGCAGCTCCATCAGGTAGGCTGGTCCTTGTCTCTTGGGATGGTCCTCCTCTTGCCTCGTGGACTGTTTCTTGAAACAAAACATAGGTCAGTTGAACATCTGATGCTGTCCCCTTTATGGAAATTAGGAAAAACAAAAGAGGCTCTTTTGCCTACTACAATTTCTTGACCGTCAGGTGTGACCATATGGTGACTAGACAACACACACCATGTCCCAGCCACCCAAAAGCGAGGTGGCCACTCACTCGCTAGAGTCCCACAGTGGGAGGCAAAGCCTCCACACATCAGTCATGGGGCTGAGTCTTGCCCCTCGGTGCAGCCACTGCAGCCCCCCTGGCCTGACACTGGGGAGGCCTCTCGGTGACAGTGAGTGCAGCTCGCCAAGGCCAAGGCCACCTCCTGCTCTCACCCCCAGGGAGTCCGTTGGCAAACTACACCTTGAGGCCAAATCTGACCACCACCTGCTTTTGTGTGGCTAGTGAGCTAAGAATGGTTTTTACATTTTTTAATAGTTGAAAAAAACTTCATGGCACATGAAAATTATATTAAATTTAATTTCAGTGTCCACAGTTTTACTGAAACACAGCCCCACCATTGGTTTACGTATTGTTCACGGCACCACCGAGAAAAGAGTGGGCTTGCGACAGACTTTATGTGTTGCAAAGCCTAAATGGTGACAGATAGTGTGGGCCTCGCCCTGACAGCAGGGGGCCTTTGGTGGGTGTCAGCAGGAGTGAGACAGTCAGACACACATCTGACCCAGGGGGAAGGGAGGCTGAGCAGGGACAGCAATTAGGGGGCAAAATGAGGGAGGCTCAGGCCACGGGAGCAGGATGTCCAGAGTTTAGGCCCTGAGCAGCTAAAAGGGAGCTGCCTGCATCCCTGGAGGGAAGGTGTGGGGAGAAAAGCAAGTCTGGGGAGAAGATCAGGAGATTGGCTTCGAACAAGTTTGCCTTTTAAACATCCAAGTAGAGCCATCAACAGGTGGTGGACATAGGTGTATGGGTTTCTGGAAAGCAGCCTGGTTGCAGATATACCTGCATCCAAAGCTCCCAGCACGTGGTGACACGCAAATGTTGGGATGAATGAAAAATGAATGACAGGCGGGTGCAGTATCACAGAGTCGGGGGCCAGCCCAGAACTGTGAAACTGGTGGCACTGAGAAAACGGGGTCCACACAGTATGTGAGAAGAAAGGTGAAGATGTTGCAAAGTGAAGCTATTGTTTCTAAACCAAAAAGTGTGTGAAACAATCTCTGTGACTAGATGGATAGTCATCTGGGGCCTACTCTGCTCAGGGGGGATGGTGGCCGAGTGGAGAGGTCGTGGGCTGCCCAGAGCTTGTAGCTGGCTAGCCAGGTCATCTGCACCAGTGTTTATGGCTTCTCTGTGCCCCCACTAGGGTTGGTCTGAGAGCATAATGAGGTGATGCCTGCGAGGCGCTTTGGCACAGAACCTGGCCCCTGCGCACAGAAGAATCCTACCTCCCTCGTTCAGGCCTGCTCACATGGCATGGTGTCGTCGACCGTTAGCTAGTGGGGCAGAAAGGGCGGGAGCAACCAGAGCCAGGCTCCCTACGTCCTAACACACGGAGACATCATCTGACGTGGTGTCAGGCCTGCTTCCAGCTCACTGATTTCACTCAGTACCTGCTTTCTGCCCTCCTTTGAAATTTGCCAGTTGTTACTGAGTAGTTCCGGTGCCACAGGGTGCTCTGGAAAGAATGCTTTTCTGTGGTTGGCCAGAGCCTGCTTCTCAGTTGCCCTACGGGGAAGGAAGAGAGGAGGGAATGCCTCCACTGAGAACCCACACAGCACAACTGCTTGTGTGCTTTTTCTGTCTCCAAATTTGTCTATTACGTGCATTGTCACTGCCTCTTCTTTTCCACATGAACTATTAGGAGGATTTTTCCTTTTCTGTCTCAGCCTGACAGTCTGTGGGCCAGGAGCAGAGAGGGGTCTGTGAACTGTGGGCATCGCCCTGCCACAGGCTCGTACCCCTACCCAGTGACTCGAGGTTTGGGTCTGATGTCACCTCCATGGTCACATATGCAGGAGTGGACAGAGGTGTGGAATTAGACGCCCTCAGGGCAGGTACCATCCAACTCGCTCTCAAATCTTACAGCGAGGGGCCGGCCCAGTGGTGTAGTGGTTAAGTTTGCACGTTCCGCTTCGGGAGCCCAGGGTTTACGGGTTCAGATCCCAGGTGCAGACCTACGAACCGCTCATCAAGCCATGCTGTGGCGGGGTCCCATATATAAAGTAGAGGAAGATTGGCACAGATGTTAGCTCAGCGACAATCTTCCTCACCAAAAACAAACAAACAAAAACCTTACAGCGAGTTCACCCCATTTACACTGATGCATGCAGGCTCCTCTCCGGGTCTTAACAACTGAAGCCCTGGCATCAGCCACAAAGCAGCCACAAAGCTCCTGTTGTGGAGCTGCTAACAGCCTCCCTTTGGGAGGATATACCAGAAAAGAGCAAGGTGTCGGTTCCCAGAAGCACCAGCACTGTTCAGGATAGAAGGAGCTGTTCCCGGCCACCACGTGCCCCACCATGTGCCCCACGAGTCTCAGTAGCCAGCTTCTCCTGCCACACAGAAATCCACTGCAGAGCCTACCTTTGTTCTTGGAAGTAGGGATGCTGCAGAGCCTGGTGGGCAGTGATTCTCTCATCAGGATCATAGGCTACCATTGCGTGCAGGAGGGAGAGGCATTGTGGGGACAAGTTGGCTGTCAGTAGAGGTATTCCTGATCCCTTTTTAAAAGGAAAATCAAAACTCATAGCTCTCGACCTGTATTAAAAGCCCAATGATAATAAACAATCATGCCATTATTTAGAGCACTTGGCTGGTCCACATTCATGACACTACAGTTGTCCAAACCCATGGAACGTACAACACAAGAGTGGGCCCTCATAGACACTGTGATAATGACATGTCAGTGTAGGTTCATCGATCATAACAGTTGGGCCACTCTGGTTGATGGTGGAGAAGGCTGTGCCTGTGTGGGGCCAGGCAGTACATGGGAAACCTCTGTACTTTCCACTCTGTTTTGCTCTAAACCTAAAACTGCTCAAAAAATAGTCCATTTTTAAAAAAAGAGGAAGAGGTGGTGAAATCTGTTATGCTACAAATGTAAGAAAAATACTTTTCCTCGAAAAGACTAACAACACATTCCCACCTGAGAAGAATGAAATAGTTTAAAAAAAGAGAAAAAGAGGGGCCGGCCCAGTGGCGCAGTGGTTAAGTTTACGCGCTCTGCTTCAGCAGCCCGGGGTTCGCAGGTTCGGATCCTGGGTACGGACCTACACACTGCTCATCAAGCCATGCTGTGGTGGTGTCCCACATATAAAGTGGAGGAAGATGGGCACGGATGTTAGCTCAGGGCCAATCTTTCTCAGCAAAATGAGGAGGATTGGCAACAGATGTTAGCTGGGGGCTAATCTTCCTCACATACACAAAAAAGAAAAAATCCTAAAATAGTTGTCATCTCCTTATCTTCTTAGGGTCTAGGAGCTGCTAGGTGCTGCCCACCTGCCTCAGCCCAGGGGCCCTCCCTCAGAAGCTCCCAACTCCCCGGCCTCAGCTTCATCTCTGCCCAAACCAAGTCCTAATGAGTCCTGGTCTGGGTGTCAGTAGGGTCAGCAATCCTAGGTGATGGCTGCACAAAGTCCTCGCTGCGCAGAGCCTGTGCTTGGAGAACCTTTCTCACCCAGAGGCCTCTAAGTCCTGAGTAATATTCAGGGCACAAAACCTGACTGCCAGGCCCTCAGCAAGACTGTGAGAAGTCTTCTGTGATGCTTGAGGGAGAGCGCCCCTTGGTAGACCCCAGGAGTAACAGCTCTATCTGAGTAGCCACTGTGCTAGTGCCCCAACGAACGTGTAGCCACTTCAGTGGCAGCAGGGACCCAAGTGGACCGCAAGGGAGACAGAGGCGCAGCCCAGCCACACCCTCAGCTCACTCCCACCGCCAGCCCTGGCAGGGAGGCAAGTCCACATGGACTCCTGGGAGCACACCACACTTACTGTTTGAACTTGGTGAGGGTCTTCTCAGCAGGTGTGCCGATGACTTCATGGATTTTTGAGATCTGGTCCAGCTCATTGGCTCCAGGAAAGAGGGGTTGCAGACTGGAAGGGCATGACAAGGGGTGTGGTTAGGACAGGCCATGGCCCTCTTCATCCTGCCTGGTCTCCCTCAGCTGGGTGGCTCACTCACAGGGAAACTCGAGGAAACCATTCTTCCCCCCACAGAGTAATCCTTGAAGCTGATGGATTTCCATTCCCCCTTCTGCTTGGGCCTTTCAGTTTCTACTTCACCAGCAGGCACTAGGTGTCCTTCTAAGAGACAGAGCCACATTCCTCTATCTGTAACACCCTGGGATCTCTGCAGTGAAATGTAAACATTCACACCGAATGCCATCCATAACCTCCATGACAAGTCTCCTGACAGCCCAGGTGAGTTTTGTTGGCAAAAATTCAGGGCGGGGCAGATCAGGTTTTGTCAACAAATGAGTTCTAAAAATGCTCGTTTTTGGAGCTTTTATGAATTTTGGAATTGTAGATAAAAGATTTTAGACCTATATAAATAAATTGAATTCATATTACAAGCCACGAGGAAGAGTTTTAAAATATAGCACTGATGGTAAGACTAGTTTCTATTCAGGAAAATAGCAAAATCTTATGGCTACAAGAGAGAAGAGGAAAAGGTAGGTAAACAGCTCTGACATGGGGGAGGCGGGGACGGCAAAGACAGCAGGGTTTAATGGCGGATTCACAGAGGGCTGCGGCATTCTGATTAGATGCCACCAGCCATCATGTTCTTAACATTTAAGTCTTTTAACACTCTTCTAAATTAATTCAAAGGATTTTAGCACATGAGAAAGGATTGTTTGTTGGCTCTTTTAGCTTCAATGAAATCTCAGCTTTCCAAAAATAAGTCAATTATCAATATGAATGATCTAGCATCAAAACAAAGTGAGTCCTGAAGTGCACATATGTCTGTATTTATGAAGTGGTCAGTTGAGCAGGCAGGAGCAAAAGACCTGGGTCCCTGTGTATGCTGGGCAGTACTGTTCTGATGCCCATCACCCAGACATTAAATTCACCTACCTGTCCTTAATCATCCACTACGAGCAGGAAGGTGCTGCCCCAATCCCTCCTTGGGCTTCTTCAACACAACACTCTACTCACCTCTGAGTGGGACAAGCCCTCCTCCCTTCTTCCTGGTGGGAGGGTGGAGGGTGGAGGCCAAGGAGGAGGGTTAGAATTGGGGCTTTCTAGAGTCCAGCTGTGTCAGAAGGTGACTCATCCTCACACCTATGGCCAGAGTACCCTCCTTGGTATGAGTGTACCTCTCAGTGTAGGCCCTGGGGGACCACCTGCTCACACCTCCCCATGTTAGGCCCCACAAGGTAGGAGTAAGCACATTTCTACTGTGTTTCTGAACTGGGTAATCAATTATTTCACTGATGAAGCCAAATAAAGAGGCCCATCAAGCCAGAGCTGGGGTGTGCCGGTAGGAAAGAAGTAGCTGACAGTGTTCTGTTCTCCATGACAGGCAAACAAGGAAAAGTATTCCACAAAAGTAAAATGAAAGCCTAGTAAATTTTCTGTGAAGTTAAACAGTCAAACACCAGAATGACTGTAAAATCTGTATTGTACTTAGGCCATTTACATAGAGGTCCATTTGTACCAAGGGGAGTTCTCAGACATGAGGCTGGCCTCAGCTCTACCTGGTGATCTCATAGAACACGCAGCCAGCACTCCACAGGTCCATTTTGTAGGTGTAGAACCCATCGGTGAGGAGGCACTCTGGGGCCCGGTACCAGCGGGTAGAGATGTATTCTGTGTACGGCTGTTTGGAATAGACACTCCGGCAGGACCCGAAGTCCCCTAATTTCAGGACATCCTGCTGCAGGGGGCAGAAAAGCAGCGACGAATAACATCATATCAAACAGCTCTTGTAATACGAACTATTTCAAATACTTATTTATGCACTAACAAGAAAATTACTAGCATCTAAACTAGCTTGTAAAATACAAATTACTGGCTTTAAAAACACCTGAAAGTGCCTCTAACAGACGAGGAAGTGGTGTTTGTATTCATGGAGCAGGTTTACAAATATGCTGGCTATGTTCTACAAATATTTCCAGATGTCTATGGGTTTTGGAAATTTTGCATCACAGTGCGAGTCTACAAATGAATTAGACACTGTAGCCATACGCCCTATTACGCCTCATCTCCCGTCATTGTCCAGCTCTGCTGCAGCTTCATTCTCTACTCGGGGGCAGCTCAGGGCTGGCTCACATCACGTGGGCTCTTTGGAACAAGTCAGACAGACCAGGGAAACAGGTTTTGAGATATTTCTTCCATTTTCTTTAACCCTCACATTCACATAATAAAATACAGGCTGTTAATGAATTTGAAGCCTTGAGCACCTACAGGTACAGGATCATTAAACACAGCACATCTCTTAGCGAGATTACCAAGAAACTTCATTCGAATGGCCTTTTACCTCTGTTCCCATTACCTAATACATCACGTCAGGCTTTCAACAAAAATTATAAAGCATGTTAAAAGGCAAGAAAACACAGTTTGAAGAGACAAAGCAAGTATCAGAACCAGACTCAGATACGGCACAGACTGTAGAATTTTAGAATTATCAGATGGGGAATTTAAAATAACTATGATTAATCTGTTAACGGCTCTAATGGAAAAAGTAAACAACATGCAAGTTCAGATGAGAAATGAAAATAGAGAGATGAAAATTCTAACAAAGAATCAAAAGGAAACACTAGAAATAAAAACACTGTAACAGAAATAAAAAATGACTTTCATAGGCTCATCAATAGACTAAACACAGCCAAGGAAAGAATCAACGAGCTGGAAGATACACCACTAGGAACTTCTCAAACTGAAATGCAAAGAAAAAACTATGGCAAAAACAGAACATTAAGAACTGTGGGACAATTTCAAAAGATGTGGTGCACATACTACAACAGGGACAAATCTCAAAATGATGCTGAGTGAAAGAAGCCAGAGCAAAAAAGAGTACATACTATACAATTCCATCTATAGAAAACTCTAGAAAATGCAAACGAATTTATAATGATGTAAAGTCAGTCTTTGCCTGGGGACAAGGGATGGAGAGAGAGGGATTACCAAAGAGCATGAGGAAACTTTTGGGGGGAGATTTGTTTGTTAACCTGATTGTGACGATGGCTTCATGGGTATATACATATGCCAAAATTTGCCAAGCTTTACACTTTATTTTTTTATTTTTTGTGAGATCAGCCCTGTGCTAACATCTGCCAATCCTCTTTTTTTTTTTTTTTTTTTGCTGAGGAAGACTGGCCCTGGGCTAACATCCATGCCCATCTTCCTCCACTTTATATGGGATGCCGCCACAGCATGGCTTGCCAAGTAGTGCGTCAGTGTGCGCCCGGGACCCAAACCAGCGAACCCCAGGCTGCCGCAGCGGAGCGCGCGCACTTAAGCGCCAAGCTTTACACTTTAAATATGTATAAAGTGGCTTTGAAGCGAGACAGACCTGAGCTCAAATCCCACCTCTGCCACTTGCATATATTTAGAATGTTCAGAATGATAATTTGATTGGAGTTTACTTTTGCATATAGTATGAGAAGGGTACCTAAGATTATTTTCTCCCAGATGTACAAGTATGTTGATGGCATTTATTAAATAAATCATTTTTTCCAAATTGGGAGGAAAAAAAAATTATAACAAACATGGTATTCAGCTACCTGGGATTGAAATCGTAGCCAGAGAAAAGTTTTTATATTCTACCTTTGTTCTAATATCGATTTTTCACATAAAAGTTCTTACCTTTATTAGTATATTTTCTGGTTTTACATCTCTGTGAAATATTCCATTTCTGCATTCAATATAAAAGGAAAGACAGAATTAATGGTGTCTCATTCAAATTCTTTTACATTGTATTTTTAATAAATGTTAATACATTTTATTAATTTGAGAGCTGCCAAGTCTCCAAATGCATACCTGTGTATATGATCAAGGGATTTACATAACTGGTACATATAGCGCCTAATTTTTTTTTCTGATAATGGATGTCTTCTCCCTGCACAATCAAGGAAACAGCCAAATATGGTTACCAATGGTACATATCCCCTTTTTTGAAATCAGAAATAGAATCCATTTTTATTTAATGATATATGAAAATCTAACTTCCTCTGTGAAAAATAATCTGAAGTAGCTTCAGGAAATACAGAGTGTACCTAACAAAATATACTATTTAAAATTTTACATACTTGCACGATTCCACAGAGCGCATGCAGTCTGACTGCAGTCAGAACAGTATTGAGTAATAATCACAAGAGTAGCTTGGCCTGCTAAACCTCAACACAAGCCCCAGGGTGGGCCTTCTATGATACTCTCCTTCAAACTGTTGATTATGTCAGGAGTCACTTGTAAATCCAGTGTTTTCCTAGGCTTTCTGTCTAGATGGAGATTTCTATTTTAAAGGGAGATAGATCACAGTTCAACAGAAGTACCTTTTTTTAATCCAAGAAGGCCAACGAGTGCTTTGAATTTCACGGCCCATATTCTCTTCTCTGACAAAAGGAAGCAACCATTTGGCACCTGCTGATGCTGATGCAGCACTCTGCAGCAGTACCCAAGCTCCCTTGGCGCCTGTTCACACACCCTGCCATCTAGACCTTCCTTCCTGAGGCTTCTTACAATGTTCTAACACTGTTAATACACACTCCAGCATCACAGCTATCATTGTTTCAGAAGATGTCACATTTTACTTGATTTTAATCTCAAAAGTGTGTTTTTTTAAGTTATTAAGTTTTAAATCTGCAAAATAACCATTCTCACCTAACAATTCAGAAAACCACTTTCTCCTCCTCCCACATATTCCATTTGACATTTTTGGTCCTAAGTTTGCAATTTCTGTTGACAAATTTATTCTTTTTCTCAAATAACAAAACAAGAATGTTTATGTTAATATTAGAAAGGAATTTAAATTATAAAATGTCTAAGTGCAATGAACTTTTTCCATGCAATACTATAATCTCTATTCTGTTTCACAAAATTCATCATCAGTTTTCCAGTATTTAAATTAAAAGAATTAAAACTAAGACTTTGTCAGCTTTCCCTAACTTGAGGAATTCTGTAATTGTATTACATTACTATCTATATAAAAGTGAAAAGAAAGCAAAATTTCCATTCTCCGTCACATATGCTGCTAGATGAAGCTTCCTGAAGTTCAGCTCTCATCCTGAGATGGGTCTCACTGCCTAGTGAATTAGCTTGGCACTCAAGATCCCCTTCAGGAGATTCCCTCCCACCACAGAGGCTCTCAGGCTCCAGGAGCATCCAAATCCTCTGGGGGCTTGTGAAGGCACAGAATGTTCCCCCTCTCTCACCCCTGGGATATTTCTGGTTCAGCAAGTCTGTGGTGGGGCCCCCAAGTAGCCTTTCTAACAAGTTCCCAGAAGTGGCTGCCAGGCCTGGGTCCTCACTTTGAGAACTGCACCTCACCACATCCCTCCGTTTATCGAACGCTCCAGCCAAATTCACTAGCAGACGCTTCCGCATATGCCCCCAAAGCTCTCCTGCTTCATACTTGTATTTACGCTGTTCTGTTCCTAGAAGGACTCTTCCCAGCCATGTCCACACACCCAAATCTTACTTATAGCATAAGATTGAACTTGAACTCAGGAAAGGTAGAATCTTTTAGGAAAAATCTAATCCATCCAAACTTCATAATCACCTAGGGTTTTTAAAAAAAGTAGATTCCAAAGCCCAAACCCAGCCTTAGTGAATCACAAATCCGGACAGACAGGCCAGGAGTCTGCACTTCTCGGCTGCCTTCAGTCCCCAGTGTAAGAGCCCTTTTTGGGTGCCCGCCCTTTCTTTCTTCCTTGGTCCTCCCACCCATTCGTAGTCCTCGGGGTAAGGACACAGCTCTCTCCCCTCTCCCTCTGTGAGAAGCCCTGCCTGCATGAGGGGGCTACGGTGGAGTGGGGTACCTGCATGAACCATGTGGGACCACTGGTCTGAACAACCAGAGTCCACATCCTTGACAAGGAGAGGGCTGACTATATACTCTCCACAACAGTTTTTCTAAAACAAACTTTCCAGGCCTGAGACTGTATCTGGTTCCCACCAGATTCTTTTCAAACATTTTGCAATAGATAAATATAGTACAGTTAATAAACCACTCATAAGTTCCTCGTCTGTCCCTACTGAATGCGAGCCAACCTCAAACAGTATTTCCCTTGTCTGTTTTAGCTATCCCAACCAAGTTAATTTTTCCAAGTTAATTTTTGCCAAATAGTCTCATTAAGAAGATTCTAAAGAATGTCACATACAGTACTAGTAATGTAAAAAATTTTTAAGTGAACACAGTAATAAACTATGACACTGGTTGTCAGCACTAACTGAAGGAATATGGCTATCACTGTAGCCCACACTGTAACAGAATATCTAACACATTCCCTTCCCACAAGGGACCCCTGTCCCCAGGCCTGTGTCTGACCGTGCCCTGCAGTACCACGCGTGCACACACTTGCTGTTGGTATTTTACAAGGGAGAGCCTTGCATTATGGCACACTGTTCTGAGAGAGGTTAGAGATCTTGACCTGCAGAGGGTAGCAGGTGGGATGTTAGACTCAGTGAGATTGAGCCTGAGCCATCACTGGCACCCCTCTTCCACCAACCATGGCAAAATTCAGAGGCGGGGTCCTCCCAGTTCTGCTCTTTGAAGCTGGCTCATCTTAGGCAAGTGCTGTAACTTTTTTGAAATTTAATTTCCTCACCTCTAAAATGGAGTTGAGCACACAGGACTGGGAAGACCAAATGCAGTAATACAGAGCAAGCATACTACGAACTGTCAAGTAATAATAATAATAATAGTAGTAGTAGTAGTAGTAGTAGGACTCAGTGTTTATTGATGACTATGCAAGCCAGGCGCTGCTCTAAACACTATACATATTATTTTATTTAATCCTCTCAACAACTCTAAGAGTTAGACACTGATTATCCCCACTTTATAGACAAGGACTAAGGCTCAAAGAGCCTAAGCCGGACCTACCATCATTAGATAACACATGGCACTGTGCATACTCTGAGACAACATGTTGTTCTAGAATATGGGAGATTTGTGCTGTGTTGACATAGGCAAACTAGAACCGTGCTTCCCAGAAGCACTAGCATTACAACTAACAGGATGGTGTCACCGGCTTGGAAGAAAAATTCCAATGACAAATATGTTGCATCACTCACACGCTGAATGGCACAGAGACCGACAGTGTAAGGAAAGCAAAGACATTGGCCATCCCACATCAAAATGTTCCACGGAAGTATTAGGAATGCTGTAACAGATTTATTTCACTTCTACTTTCCTTTTTATATATGCACAAAAGCGACATGGGGGGAAACTGTCTAAATAGATCTAAAAGAGCTCTTTTAATAAGGATAGAACTAAAATTACTAAGTGATAAGAAAGCTATGTCTCAGAGCTGAATTGGCAATGTTTTCTTTTTTGTTGGGACGTAAAAAATGGTGCATCGTACAATCAGTGGGTTAGATCTGATGAAATATAAAAATACAACTGAATTAATCTGACAGAGTAATGTTATGCAAAACAGTTATCACGGTGCATGGTAATAAGGCATACCGCCTAAGCTATTCATGGAAATGACCTATAAAGCTACGTTTACAGTCAAACCAAGCTTGTTTTGCTTTTTCCTACTTGGTTCACTCCTCAATATCAAGGATTTATTTCAGGGTGCCTGCCCCACCCACAGCTTCTAAGGTGACAAGGCCAGCCCACTGGGCCTGGAACAGCCCGTGCTCTAGAAGGCAGCCAGTGAGTGGGATTTCTGGGCCTGGCCCATCTGCTGCCAATGGAGGGTCTCAGGATCTCGGTGGCCAAGTCTGCCATGAGAGGAGGAGGGTGACAGGCAGAGGAGCCAAGGGAGGAGACCATGTGGCTCTGAGGTGATCAGTGGCAGCCTTGGCAACCAGAACGTCCCTGGTTCCATTCCCAGGAGGCCTGACTGAGCTTTCAGCAAGAGATCTGTGGTTTTCCAACAAAATCGTTCCTTTGTATGTGAACTAGCTGAACAGCATGTGCTCCTTGCAATGAAAACAGTCTAACTGCGATGCTCAATATTTATGATGATATCTGGATGATATCAATATCATCCAGGCGGACAACTGACACCTGTACCACACAGGGGACAGTGCTGAGCACTCAGAGGACACCAGTGACGGGGCCGACAGGGCCCCGCTGTCAGATGACAGAGCCAACTCTAGGGGACAGAGTCGGACAAACAATAAAGAAGCAGATACACGTCAGGCCTTGTGCATGAGACAAAGAAACAGAAGGGAGATGTACCAGAGAACGGGAACATGAGGTGATGGAGCGACCGCTCCCAGGCGCCGAAGTGGGCACCGGCGAGGGTGAGGGCACAACGAACTAGCCATTCACAAAAGCAAATTAATTTAACTTGAAACAGTTAAAAAAGAGAGCAGAATCAGATACAACGTAGCAAAATAGTACATGCGTCTACAGTTAGGTTATAATCTTAACCAGTTTTTCCTTATAAAACTGCTGGTCTAAGAGGAGATGACAGAAATTAAGAGTAACTGTTTGGAAGCTTTTATGGCAATTCAACATTTCTGGTGACATCCAAGCACATAATCATTTTTCTGGTAATTAATTTTTATTGTATTTTACAAAAGTTCTGGTCCACAACAGATTAGGGGAAAAAATTGGTCTCTACTACAGATAGTTTTAGAAACACTGGTCCAAACACCAATCAAAAGACGTCTCTCCTCTGCTTTAAAAGCCACTGCTGGCTTCCCCCTGAACTTAGAATAACCCGTTCTTACCCTGGCCCTCCCAGCCCCGCTGGCCCTGCCTACCTCATTGCCTACAACTCTCCTCTGTGCACTCCAGCCACACTGGCCTCTTACCTCATGGTGGCCTCAAGGCCTTTGCACTAGCTGTCCCTCTGTCTGGAATACTGTCCCCAGCACTCTCTAACACAGTGGACTGTTTCAGTCACTCATAACACTTACCCCTGTCTGGAACTCTTGATCATTTCTTTACTTGTTTTTACTCTCTCTCTCTCTCCTCATCAGAGTGTGAGCTCCGCATGGGTGGGAACTCTGTCATGTCCCACTGTGTCCCCACCTCAGAAACAGCCCATGGCATGTAACAGGAAGTGAGACAGCTTCTCCTGCACTGTCTAACTCCACCACTCTTCCAGGTAAGCCTCTACTTTCCTAGCCCAGTCTTCTCTGCCTCATCTGACACTTACTGGACAAAGAGAAAATCATTTTCTCTAATGATTTCACGTTTATATAGTTTACAATAGACTATATACTCTTTGAATATCAAAAAATGCATCTTCTATGCTGCTTCTCTACCTTCACTAGACTTTGCACACTGCTGTCCATATAAGTAGACAACTCAATAAATCTTGTGTGATCATTCTCTCATTTAATTCTTATTTCTTAGTATTTAATAGTGCTACTTAATATTGTAATAATCTAAGAGAGTAGTAATTTAAGTCAAATGACTTGTTATTCTAGTAGCAAAAGCTTTAGCGATTGATTCAGTTTTCAGTAAGTCAATATCATCATCAACAAGAGCAATAATTAGTAAGTGCCTATTCATTTGAGGCACCAAGCTAGGGCCAGGAACAGAGATCCAGGGAAGCAACAGAGTGTAATGGCTAACCAGGGTTTCAGAGTCAGACTTGACTGTAAGTTCTGGGTCTGCTATTTATTAATAACTTTGAGTTACTACTTAATCCTTAAAGTCTTAATTTCCTCATTGGTAAAATGGAGATGATGATAACACAGCCAACCACATAGTGCTGTCTAGAGGCAGTATGTGTGGTGGCTAAGAACACACACTCTGGAACCAGGCTGTCTAAACTCAAACCCCAGTTCTACCACTAACTAGGTACATAACCTTGGAAAAGTTATTTATCTGTGCCTTGATTTCTTCATCTTTAAAATGGGGATGATAACAATATCTACCTGCTAGAGCTGTTGTGAGGGTAAAAAGAGTTAATTCTTATAAAGTGTTAAGAACAGTGCCTGGCATGTGATTAGCACTCATGAACTGCTAGCTATTATCATTATCACTGTATTTCATCAATTCTAAGGCAGACCTCCCCACACACACACACATTTTAACAACTCTGATATCAGGATGCATATTCCAATATTTAGTATCTTACAATCACTGTCAGCCATTTTCCCCATGTTTTAACATCTCTGAAACTAGATGCCCCTTACCACGGATAGCATCTTAAATTCAGGGCACTGAGCACAGCCCCTGGCCTATGGAAGACACTCAATATTTAGGTAATGAATGAATGTCCATTGATCTATAATATAACAGTCTGTTTTCTACAATCTCTCTCTGTAGACAGATACTTAAAGAAACGGATTCAACTTCTCCAATAATACAATTCCCCTACTACTGGAAATTAGAAAGATATTTATTTCTAAACAAAGCTTTCTCAAATGTCTAAGCACATAGGAACTTGCCAAAAATTATCCCCTCCTCTTGAGTTTTAAAATATCACAAGAAACAATCAGAATTCTAATATAAGACATATATCTTACACCAAGAGAACTGTTAGTAAATAAAGGAAGTAATTACATAGGTTCATTATAAAGTAAAATGTTGGCTTACTGATAAAAAGATTATTGTAAATGAACTAATCAAGTTTAGTGGTTGATTCTCTTGGTTGTATTTGATACCCTAACCTGATACTGTTAAATATATATACACAGAGAGGATCAAAGCGAAGAATCTACGTCAGACAGTATTTGAAAATGTAATCATAGAGAAACACCTCATTTATCTAGGCTGATGTTTAGTAAGTGAAATTTCCAGATAAACAAGGTTTACTCATGGAACACAAAACTCTTCTCTATTGTAATAATTTTAAACAGGAATCTTAAAAACATTTATTCACTTTCCTAACTTTCCTATCAGTGTTGACTGAAGTGGTATGGTTATGACAATCCATCATGTGGTTGTGCTTTCTCTAAACTACCTTGGGGAATCTGGAGGCTTGTGGCTATCTGCCTAGACTGCTCTCATTTGGCTTTTTATTGTTCTCATGTCTATGTTTTACATTTTCAGTCTCCTCCATTAAGAGACTGTCACCTATCACTTTCTCTTACTGCTGGTGTGCCAGGTTCTAGGAGCTTCTTCTAACTGCTCTATTTTGAATAGGTTTTAGACCAAGAAACCAAATAACTAAGTTTGTTAGAATTGTACTTAAAACAAAATTAAACAGATACCTGAGTGAGGGGTTTACTCATGAATAAATACACAAGGTTTGTAACTTATAAGAAATACTATATATACCCAGATATAAAGCAATCTCCTATTTTCCCAAAAAGATCCAAAAGTTTCACATCAACTTTTATGGATGTAGAAAAACGCGTCTACTTGTTCTATTTATTTTATCAGTAATTTACTAAAATATACATATTTTAAACCACATATATATATTAATTTGATATAATGCTTTTTTCTACTCTCCCACTTCATAAAAACAATTTTCTTTGAACTCTTCACATGCATCTTCAATATCAGTGTCTCCTTCATTGCAAGAATAGCTTCTTGATCTAACAGTTTTCCATAGCACATCATCTTCAGTTTGGCCTAAACCGTTTGAGATAATACAGCAGTTTTTAAATCATCTATAATGCTGAAACTAAAATTCTATTCCAAGCCATACGTAGTCACTCACATAACATTAAGGAGACATTTTTTTTTTTCATTTGTCCAATAGGCATAATGACATCTGTAAAATTAGCACTTCTTGAGCTGCTTTCTCAGTGATATTTACAAGACTCATTTGTCCTGACATCTAATACAACAGTGAGGTCAGATCCCCAGGGATATTTGCTAAATGTGGGCCAACCATCCGCCTCCTTTTCTCTATTTCCCTCAGGTGACCTCTGTAAGCCTCCAAAACCAGCCCTGAATGAGGTTGGCCCAGATGAATGTGCTTTCCTCAACAGTGCTTTGTTGTTCAAAAGAGAGGAAATGAATGAGCACCCTGTAACACAGGAGACTTTGTAAGGATCCAAATATAAGGAGGTTCCCTCTCATCTGAGGAATTATTTGGGGGGAAAGCCCTGCCTTATTTTGAGGCATAGAATAGAATGTCAAGCAACACCAGATCCCGGGAAAAGAGTGACCTTCAGAGGGGAACAGGCCTGGGTGCACAGCTCTCCTACAGGGACCCACAGTGAGGGAGGACTGAGTGGCCCCGCTGTCCTCTGTACCATTCTCTGTGCCATCCTCATCCACACGACCCAGCCAGCCTGAAGGCCTTGTGGCTTTACTTCTCATGTGCAGCTGTGTTCTGAGTAGATGAGATTGCCAGAAAAACAGCTCCCAAGAGAGAACTAGCCCAGTACTGTATATTTATATATAACTATGGTGACTAATTTATATATGCACTCTGGTAACTAATGATTTTGAGAACTAAGACAAAGTATATGTAAGCTACAAGCTTTAAAAGAAGATCTTAGATTAGTTTTCAAATTATTCTACATACCTCGGATTAGCTCATAAATATTCATATCCATAAGTTCACATATTAGTGCAAGAGAACCAGATTTTCTGTCACTGAAGAAGAAAGCAAGTTTTTAAAATGTTTTTTTCTTGTCTTAATCAGAAAATATAATCAAACATTTAATTCATTTGTAAACATTTCTGGTAAACATAAAGCACTCCCACATCAGACAAAGACCAAAGTATAACACTTAAAACAGAAGTTTTGATTTTAAATCAATATTTCAGGTAAAATTTAACTTAAAATAATAGTAAAACCCTACTTTAAGAAAAAATTCTAAAAGCCCCCATTTTTTAAAGACATGTCTTGAAAATATAAAATTAACTATCAGCAAAAAGAAGAAATGAAGTTGGGAGTTGGCTAAGCAAAATAATCAAAGAAAGAAGAATTTAATTGATGCTCTGTGACTGCAAATTTAGTTTTAATTTACCTATATTACTTCCATGTAATTGAGATACAATATAACGGGGGAGCAAAATTCAAAAACCAGCCTGGGGACAAAGGGAGAAAGACGAGTCAGGTCAGGCCTGTGCCATGTCTAGGCCTTGTGCAGAGAGGGAACAGAGGCCTCTGGCCAAGCCATCAGCTTCTCCTGAGCTCAAACAGCCCTTAAAGGGATCCCTGAGCCCCAGGCAGGGGAGCCCATGTCACCCCCAGATCCTGCTTGGGGTGCCTCTGGTGGGGCTGGAAGGGGTCCTCTCTGTCTCTCAGGGCTGTGAGGAGGCCCGTTTGCAATCCTGGAGAGAAGTGTTCTGTAAAGTGCACACCAAACCCACTGCACTCAGGCAGTGTTGTGACTATACCACGCAGACTGCAGTCTCTAGCCCCAGCCCAAAATGATGGCTCAGAACACTGCAGGCCGGGAGGCCACACAGCTACGACAAGACATTTTATTTTGAGTTTAAAGCTGTTCAATCCTCTAATGAAAGTCTACCGCACTTTGTCAGACTGTTGTTTCTTGGCTGGTTTTAAAGGCCAGGCTCCCTGGAGCACTACAGCGACGCTTCACTCCGCCATGCACCTTCTCAGAGCTCAGCGCCACTCTAGCCCACAGAAAGGCAGTTCCCAGAATCCCGTGGCTCGAGTCCCTGGTTCAGGGTCCAGAAGTGTAGTGCAGAGCTGCCAGCACCTGAGGACAAGGTGTGCTCTGCCTTCTTGATCAGTAGGTAAACGTTAAGGAAACTATTCTATAATTAGAAGAGAAATAAAAAATCCCCTGAAATTACATCAATTACAGTAAGAAAGGCTATATGAGACTGTGCAGAGATGGCAACTGGCAGGGATAAAGTAAATACAATCCCTGAAATATGAGAGCAGTACATTGCCAGGAGATCATAATTCACATTCAAAGCCCCCAATGCCCAGAGCCACCATCGTCTACACAGAAGCCTAACTGAGCTAAAGAAGAGGAGCCATTTGAATTACGTATGCTTTTATGATATGGATACACTTAAATGAAGACATTTCCACATCAGGAATCAGATACACATCTGTCCAAATAAATATGTGACTTAAGATAAAATAAAAATTATTATTCTCTGAGCCACAAAGCAAATATTTAAAATGTCTACTGTGATCTTCTTTCTTAAAAAGAGATTTAATCATTATCATCAATTTAGATAATTTTTAAAGCCCCAAATATACTTACAAAACCACTTCATGTAACGTAAGAATGTTTGGGTGTGGATTCAGGCGCCTCAGTGCTTGTATCTCTCGTAGATTGTTCACTTGCTCAATACTATTGTGTAGGTAAAAATAAATAACTAATTTGTAATTTAGGTCAACTTTAAAATTAGGGTTATTAAACCATTATTTATTATCCATGATCACAACTGAAAAACTCACAAATATGTCAAGCAAGTTAATCAGGTTTTATTTCTTCCATTAGCAGTTGAAGTTAAGCATACCTTGTTTCTGCGTTATCTTATAAAAATCAAGGTTTTATAGCTTTGGACATATATTCAAAATTTTCCCATCTAATCTCCCGAAAGAATAATTTGGTAGTTTCTTTTACAATTAATAAACATAGAAACAGATATCAAAATTTCCTATCAATCAGTTTATGGGAACTAACCAACTGAGCAATGTAAATACCATCTGAAAATAAGCATTTTTTGTTTGGTTTTTTTTTGCAGAGAAATATTTGCCCTGAACTAACATCTGTTGCCAATCTTCCTCTTTTTTTTTCTGTTATGTGAGCCACTGCCACAGCATGGCCACTGACAGACGAGTGGTGTAGGTCCGCACCCAAGAACTGAACCCAGGACGCCAAAGCAGAGCATGCCAAACTTAACCACTAGGCCACTAGGGCTGGCCCCAAAATAGGCATTTTATTTATTATTATTTTTTTTTTTTGGAAGGAAGATCGGCCCTGAGCTAACATCTGCCAATCCTCCTCTTTTTGCTGAGGAAGACTGGCCCTGGGCTAACACCCATGCCCATCTTCCTCCACTTTATATGGGACGCCACCACAGCATGGCTTGACAAGCGGTGTGTCGGTGCGCACGCAGGATCCGAATCGGTGAACCCTGGGCCACCGCAGCAGAGCACGTGCACTTAACCGCCTGCACCACCGGGCTGGCCCCAAAAACAGGCATTTTAAATTTCCATGAACAGACCCATCCTTCCTTCTTATCTTTAATGCAGGTTGTACATTTTTTCAATTTCATGCACCTAGTGAACGTGTTCTCTCAGCAGGTGTGTCTTACTGCAGGCTTTTCTTTACAAAGACTGCTCTGCCTGACACCATGCTCACATCCAAAATCACACCAGTACAAGTTTCACAGGGGCCGATGGCCTGAGACTGTCACCGCCCTCCAGACAGAGCCATACAAGAGACACAGCTCCCCAAGGATGGGCCTGTGGAGTCATACCCAATCAAACGACCCGATTCACCAGAGACTTCCATCTTAGAGGTTCTGAAAGGAACTAACTGTGGGAATATTCTTCTTTCTTTGAATTGGCAAAACTCTGTTCCACCAACTTTTAACATATGGTGTAAAGCTCAGCATTTTGTTTGGTCATTCAAAGAGTAGTGATAGCCAATAATATATTATTATTGTTTTAAATCAATGTGGCCAAATATTTTAAGCCTCTCTCATGCAAGCCAACAAACAGGAGCCTGATATATAAAAGCCTGAATAGTCTGAGTGTGAGGATATTTCTGACTAAAAGTTTTAGATCCCTTTTTCATTACTATCCCCTATTTCCTCCCTCACACCCAGGATGATATTCAAACTGTTAGCAACTTGTGTGCTATAGTCAACAATCAACTAGAAAAGACACAGCCTACAATGCTGGAGCAGGGTCGTAAAGGGGGCCTGTGTTGAACCAGGCACTAATGCTTTAGTTGCTGGGAAGAGGGGAGGTCTGGGGAGTGCTGGAAAAGGGGCCAGGTGCAGGGTGGCAGGCTGAGGGCAGCACTCAAGAGGCTCAGGATAGCAGCTATTTACCACCCAGAATATGAGTCTTTCACTATTCTTTTTTTAAATTATTTATTTATTTATTTTTCCCCCCCAAAAGCCCCAGTAGATAGTTGTATGTCATAGATGCACATCCTTCTAGTTGCTGTACGTGGGACGCGGCCACAGCATAGCCGGAGAAGCGGTGTGTTAGTGCGCGCCCGGGATCCGAACCCAGGCCACCAGCATCGGAGTACGCGCACTTAACCGCTAAGCCACGGGGCTGGCCCTCACTATTCTTATAACCATCACGGATGGCCATGCTGGTGCGTACAAGGACCAGATCACAACACTGTCTGTTCATTACGTTGGCTTAGTACCCACCCCACCACCTGCTCCTTATCAGCACCCTGGACCGCAGCATCAGGGCTTCCCCTACATGCCTCTAGAACAGTGCTTCCCAAAATATGTGCCACAGAACATCAGTTCTCTGGAAAATGCTTTATGGGGAATTTCATGTTCAAAAAGCTTGAGATAGGCCCACTCTATTTCCTTTTGGAGAGCCACAATTTACAGGTGATATTAAAAGATTTCAAAATCCCTACAAAATAAAGAGAACAGTTTACCTTTATTTAAACCAACATTTCCCAAACTTTTTGGCCCCAGGATCCTTTCTTACATACTACTGAATCACCATCACTTAGTACTAGGGCTCCAGAGAATACACCACTCCAGACCATCCTTTGAGTGACATAATAGAAATAGTTTTTTTACTTAGGAGAGGGGAGATGAATAAAGACACTGATAAGACAAAAAGAAGAAAAAAAGACCAAGTAAAACATTCTTTTGGGGGCACTTATGTAACGGATTATAGAGCATCTTTCAACTCTCTTCCCTGGGATCTGCATTGGAAGAGGCCAACAAGATTCTTCTTCATGGTCCCACACCATGAGAGGTCCCTAACTCAGGATCAGGCTGCTGAAGAACCCTCACCTCCACCTGGTGCCTGTCATGCCTTTGCCCGTGGCATGCCATAGGTCAGTGGTTCTCAACCAGGGGACTTTTCTCCCCAGGGGACATTTCACAATGCCTGGAGACATTTTTAGTTGTCACAAGTTGAGGAGGGGGTGATGCTGGCTTCCAGTGGTAGCAGCCAGGGATGATGTTTTAAATACCCTATAATGCACAGGACAGGCCCTACAACAAAGAATAATCTGGGCCCATATGTCAATAGAGCCAAGGTTGAGAAACACTGCTTTAGGTGCAAAGAGCAAGAAACCAATTGGAGCTAGCAATTCTAATTTTTGAACACCCTATCTGAAAAAACTTAGTTTTTAGAACTGGGTAGTCAACCAGCCACATCATTTAGACAAACAAATATTCACTTGTCTCATCTTCAATATGAAAACTGGTTATCGTACTCTGAAACATATTTTGATTATTGCAGATAGAATTATTTTACGTCTCCACGGGCATTCACTCAGAAATAATGAACTAATGCAAACACTAGAAAGGCGCATTTCTCTGGGTATGGCTAGCCATTGTTCAAATAACAGTGCTTACAAAAATTCAAATCAACTCTGTTCCTTCTTTTAAAATTCATGAAAAAAAAAATCTAAAAATCTGGAAGTAACCACTTTTCTTTGCCTTGGAGTTGCTTTAATTTTGTGGTTAGGTGACATTCAATTTATTTTTTTACTGTTCTGCTAGAAACAGAAAATATGGAACTGAACATAGAGGAATGTAGGCAGCCTCTGCTTCAAAAAGAACCAGATGCTATCTACCATAAATGGATTTTTTCCTACAATTGGAAAAAATTATAATTACCAGGACTAAGTCTTTAAAAAATAAAAAAAAAAGATTAATTATGAAATTTCAGCATTTCATTTTATTGGAAGGATTTTATGGAAAATAAGTTTATCTAACCAATCCAATCTATAGGAAGAAAGTCCTTCAGGTAAAGGGGAAAAAGAAGTGGTTATATTAATATTAGACAAAACAGATTTCAAAATAAGGATTTTCACTCAGATGAACAACGTGCTGGACCCAAAGATAAGTCTCAATAAATTTCAAAATACTGAAGACTTACAGAACATGTTCTATGACCACAATGGACTTAAATTAGAAATCACTAATAGTAAGCTATCTAGAAAAGCCCCAAGTATTTGCAAACTAAACAACACATCTGAATATAACCCAGGCGTAAAGAAAAAATCACAAAGGAAATTAGAAAAC
This sequence comes from Diceros bicornis minor, assembly GCF_020826845.1. NCBI lineage: Eukaryota > Metazoa > Chordata > Mammalia > Perissodactyla > Rhinocerotidae > Diceros > Diceros bicornis. The sequence goes on from NC_080763.1 coordinate 47,066,693, forward strand.
ATTTCAAACCAAGTAATAAAGCAAGCACAACATTTCAAAATTTACAGGATGCAGGTAAAATAGTGCTTAAAAGGATATTTAATCCTCTAACCAAAGAAATGGTTAAAATCAGGGGCCAGCCCTGTGGCGCAAGCGGTTAAGTGCACGCGCTCTGCTGCAGCAGCCCGGGGTTCCCAGGTTCAGATTCCGGGCACACACCAACGCACCACTTGGCAATCCATGCTGTGATGGCACCCCATATAAAGTGGAGGAAGATGGGCATGCATGTTAGCCCAGGGCCAGTCTTCCTCAGCAAAAAAAAAAAGGAGGATTGGCAGATGTTAGCAGAGGGCTGATCTTCCTCACCAAAAAAAAAAAAGAAAGAAAGAAAGAAATGGTTAAAATCAATTGTCTAAGTTTTTACCTTAAGAAGGCAGAATAAGAAGAGCAAATTAAATCCAAAGCAAGTAGAAGAAAAGCAATAATAAAGAGCAGAAATCAATGAAATAGAAAACAGACAAACAATAGAGAAAATTAACAAACCCCAAAGTTCGTTCTTTGAAAAGATTAATAAAACGAATAAACCCCTAGTAAGACCAATGGAAAACAAAAGAGACAGAAAACACTAATATCCCCAACCAATATCAGGAATGAAAGAGGGGATATCACTATAGGTACATACTAAAAAGACAATAAGGGAATTTTATGAACAATTGCATGCCAATAAATATGACAATTTAGATTAAACAAATTCCTTGAAAAAGATAATTACCAAATCTGACAAAAAATAAAATTGAAAATCAAAACAGCCCTATGTTTATCAAATAAACTGAATTTGTGATAAAAGCCTCCTCGCAGGTCATGGAAGTGTTCTAAAATGGGGTTATGGTGATGGCTGCACAACTGTATAAATCTAAAACTCACTTACAATGGGTAGATTTTATGATATGTAAATTATATCTCAATAAAGCTTTAAAAATCACAGAAAAATCCAAATTATTTGGCATAGTTCTAAGGGATTGTTTAATATTCCATGACACGGATTTACGATGATGTTATCACCCATTCCACCCCTTTTGTTTTTTTTCCAGCTTTTTACCACTATGAATGATATCTGAAATAAACCTCATGTATGTGTGGAGGTGTGAACCCTTCCCACAAAGAAAACTTCTAGGCCCAGATGATTTCATTGGTGAATTATTTCAAACATTTAAGGGAGAAATACTCTTAACACATTTCACAAAAGAAGATACATGAATGGCCAATAAGCACATGAATAAGTATTAATCATCATCAGTCATCAGGGAAGTGGACACTGAAACCACAATGAGATAACACTACACACTCACCAGAATGGCTACAATTTAAGACTAACACCACCAAATGTTGGTGAGGATATGGAGCAACTGGAACTTTCATTCTTTGCTGGTGGGAATATAAAAAGGTACAATGATTTTGGAAAAAAGCTTGGCAGTTTATTCTTATAAAGTTAAACATATACCTACTCTTGACCTAACGATTCTATTTCTAGGTAACTACCTAAGAAAAATGAAAACATATATCCACAAGAAGTCTTGTACAAGAGTTTTATAGCAGCTTTATTCATGACAGCACCAAAGGGGAAACAACCCAAAAGTCCATCAACAGGAGAATGGATAAACAGATTGTGTTGTAGTCATAGATTGGAATGAATACTACTCAATAGTAAAAAGGTATAAACTACTGGTCCAACAGCGCGGATGAATCCCAAAGACTTTATGCTGAGCTAAAGGAGCTGGACAGAAGAGCACATACTGTAAGATTCCATTTAGGAATTTCTGGAAGAGGATAAAGGAAAAAAAAAACCCCAGAATATTGGCTGCCTGGGATGGGGGTGGAGAATTGACTGAAAAGGGAAATGAAGGAACTTTCTAGGGTGAGAGAAATGTTCTATATCTTTTTTTTTTAAATTAATTAATTAATTAATTTTCCCCCAAAGCCCCAGTAGATAGTTGTATGTCATAGCTGCACATCCTTCTAGTTGCTGTATGTGGGACGCAGCCTCAGCATGGCTGGAGAAGCAGTGCATTGGTGCGCGCCCGGGATCCGAACCTGGGCCACCAGTAGCGGAGCGCATGCACTTAACCGCTAAGCCACGGGGCCTGCCCAAAAATGTTCTGTATCTTGATTACATGGGAATATCTATTTGCCCAAATTATACAGTCAAGAAATGTGTATTTCAATGTATGCAAATTTTGCCTTAAAAAGAAAGAATTCTATAATAATAACCAAGTGGGGAAAGAGACTGGGTGGAGGTATAGATTAAATAAAAACCACAGGGTTGTTTATTGTGGCTGCTGGGTACCTGGGGCTCATTATGCTGTTCTGTTTACTTTGTACATGTTTGAAATTTCCTATAATTATATTCTTTTTAAGTAAAAGAGCTTCTAGAGTGACTCATGAATTTCTTGCATTTGTTTTTATTTATAACCTTTCAGGGAAGACTTCTTATTTTGGTAAAGTAATTTGAGGATCATTTAGTGATGTAACTTGAGAAAAATTGTGTACTAAGTCAAGACGGCTGCATTACATTCTGCAGCAGTGAAGAACGCTGGAAAGAACACAGGCTCTGGATCTTCACAGACTTGGGTACCACACTCAGCTCTATCCCTTGCCAGCCTGGTGACACTGGGCAGGTTAGGGAACTCATTTCTCTAAACCGCGGTTCCCCAAGCTGAAAGAAGGTAACGACAGCATCCTTCTCCTAGGGTTGCAATGAGGATTAAACGATACATGTACATAATTCATCTGGTACTGGGCATGGCACCAGATGCCTACTGAACAACTACTAAAATCTTCATTATTATTACTGCTATTATCTCACTTTAATTTTCAAAATAGTCTTCAAACCCTATTAACTTGCACTATCTGCTATTGGTAAGTTCATCTATCACTATGTGCCAGCACTGTGCTAAGTGCTTTACCTGCAGTATTTAACTTAACCCTGACAACCATCCTATGAGGTAGATACTGTGGTTATCTCCATTGTATGAATAAAGAAACGGAGGCACAGAGCAATTAAGGAATTGTCCAAGGTCACATAACTAGTTGAAGAGTTATTAGTTCTACCTTCAGAGTCTGAGCTAGTAACTCTATGCTGACTAAAATTAGCACATGTGTGTTAATCTTATTGCTTCAGGACACAAAGAGAGATTTTACAAGTATTAAGACTAAGGATTTTTTTTTTAAAGAGACTAATTCCATTTCTTTATAACTATTTCTATAAGAAGAATACAGAATACATTCATAGCAAAAAAACAGCCTCTTATTAATCATGTACTTCTGGTGAGTGTAAGTGGGAGGACATTCTGAAGATATACCAAGAAAGATATCAAAAGGACTTGGTCATGTGCAGGCCGTGGGCAAGATATCAAAAGGACTAGGCCATGTGCAGGCCGTGGGCAAGTAACTAACTTCATTATTCCCAAACTAAGGCTTTGAGCCGACTCTGGAGGAAATCAATCCTCAGGAGCTGAAAGTACCTTTCCTGATACAGTACTAATGAATTGGTTTATTTTACCTTACCTAGACTTCATATTAGCAAAGATGATTGCAAAAGCTATCAATTTCTATTTCAGTAAGAGCAGAAGGAAAGGAGCGGAAGTAAAACTTGGAGGAGGTAAGGGTCAGAGGCTCCAAATACCAACCTCTTTCTGCCTGCATGACTCAGTGTGATTCTCCTGTTTCCGCTTCTCGTTTCTCCTCCCACCCACACAACTGTGCAAGGTGACTCTGAGGATTCACTTAGACAATGATAAGTAGAGCAGAAATGGATTTTTAAAGGAACCTAAAATTATTCTTCAAGTGAATAAGATTAAATTGTTTAAAAATGATGATACTCCAGAACTCTAAAAGCTAGAAATATGTTCACAGTTAAAAAACAAAAACAAAACCAAAGAACAGCATTAAACTTGTGGATCAAGCATCAGTGACTAAACATCCAACAAATTAGCAACCTGATCCCTAGAGATGACAGCAAAAGCAGCTTTCTTTCTAGAAGAAACTAGAAAGTCATTTCTTCCTATAGATCAGAAATAATAGCAATACCTTTATCGGAAGAAGCTTATGAGCAATATGAGTCATTCCAGATCTCCTACGGCTGTTTTCTGTTTCAATTTGTTTTTTGTGTGTGTGTGAGAGGAAGATCAGCCCTGAGCTACATTTGCCAATTCTCCTCTTTTTGCTGAGGAAGACTGGCCCTGGGCTAACATCCGTGCCCATCTTCCTCCACTTTATATGGGATGCTGCCACAGCATGGCTTGCCAAGCGGTGCGTCAGTGCGCACCCGGGATCCAAACCGGCGGACCCCGGGCCACCACAGCAGAGCGTGCGCACTTAACCACTTGCGCCACTGGGCCAGCCCCTTGATTTGTTTTTTACTTTTTATTTTGAAATTATTTTAAACTAACAGAAGAGTTTCGAGGATAGTACAAAAAGTCCCCTTTACTCAGCTTCCCCTACTGTTAATATCTTACAGTCCCCTTCACTCAGCTTCCCCTAATGTTAATATCTTACATAACATTTATCAAACTAAAAATTAACATTGGTACAACTCTATTAACTAAACTAGACACTATTTGGATTTCCGCAGTTTTTCCACTTGTCTTTTTCTTTCTCAGGACCCAAAATAACACATTGCAATTAAGTTGTCATGTCCCCTTAGTCACCTCCACTCTGACAATTTCACAGTCTTTCTTTTCTTTGTTTTTCACTACCTTGATGGTTTTGAGGAGTACTGGGTAGGTATTTTGTAGAATGCCCCTCAATTTGGGCTCGTCTGATGTATTCTCATAATTAAACCGAGATTATGGATCTTTGGGAAAGAATACCACAGAGGTGACATGCCCTTCCCATCCCACTATATCAAAGAGTACATGATATCAATACGTCTTATTACTGATGGTGCTAATCTTAATCATTTAGTTAAGGTGGTATCTTCCAGGTTTCTCACTGTAAAGTTATTATCTTTCCTTTACTACTTTCTATTATTTAGAAGCAAGTCACTAAGTCCAGCCCACACTCAAAGGGAAGGAAATTAAGCCCCACCTCCTGGAGGAAGGAATATCAAAAAATTTGTGGACATAAGTTAAAACAACCACAGTAACTAATAAATATTTGCGGGGAGATCATTTGAGGCTGTGGAGAACTCCTGTTCTCTTTTAAGTTTCACCTACTAATTCTAGCATTCATTAGCTTATCTTGCCTAAAGAAATTACTGTGATATTCTGATGATGATTTTCTATTTCCCTCATTCCTTCTATATTTATTAATTGGAATTCTTCTATAGGGAAAAATTGTCCCCTCATCCCAATTTATTTATTCATTCATTTATTTATATCAGGATGCACTCATGGTTATTTGACTAGAGATAGATAGAAAGAGATGTGTAGTATATATGGGGTTAGTATATAAACACACAAGCTCTGTCTGCTAAGACGGCCTAGAGGCATTGACATTCCAGGAGCAATGAGCACACGTGGTGCCAAGATCTTGTTTTCTAAATACTCTCTCCAATAAAAGGAACCACTCCTTAGAGAATGGAAGATTCTAGGGGCAGGAAAAATACAAGATGACCCTAGAGAATCTTGTAGTGCCAACATGTAAAGAAGTGTTTAAAAAAGAAAAAATGAGGCATGTTAAAAGAACATAGAGCCAACCTGAAAGAGCTCCCATGGCCAGAGCTGGACCCATTATTAAATAAGTAATGACAGTATGGGATTATAATCTCTTATAGTTTTGAATATATGTATCAAGAGCAAATAAGAACTCACAAGAATAAACCCAAAGTCCAATTCCCCTTTGGTTTGGATTACATAGCCTAGCAGATACCTGTCAAAATTAAGCTCAAGACTCTATCGGTGACTCCATACATCAAACAGTCACAAAATACCACTAGCCCAGAGTAAGTGGACTTCCTGTGAAATAAAGCCAATATGTGAAATTGTGATTTACACAACAGAAATGAAATCCTGTTCGTAATCCCACCCACAAACTTTAAAAAAAAAAGGTAAAGCAATACTGGGAGTGACATCAGCATTATGGCGGAGTGAGCTTCCCCCACTGAACTCTCCTCCTCTAAAACACAATAAAAAGGACATTCATATTCCAACAGAAGCTATTCACACAACACAGGGGACGTCTGAGGCACCCAGGCAGCCGTACACCCAAGGACTGAGGTGCTAGAATCTCCAGAGTAAGTGGAAGGAGGCTCCAGCTGACTTGGTGCCAGCAACTTTGGCCCACCGCACTCCAGTTCCAGCTTCTTTGGCCCACCGCACTCCAGTTCCAGCTTCTTTGGCCCACCGCACTCCAGTCCCAGCTTCTTTGGCCCAGCGATGCTCCAGTTCCTCCTTCTTCGGCCCAGCACACTCCAGTTCCAGCGTCTTTGGCCCAGCGCACTCCAGTTAGAGCTTCTTTGGCCCAGCACACACAAGTTCCAGCTTCTTTGGCCCAGTGCACTCCAGTTCCGGCTTCTTTGGCCCAGCGGCGCTCCAGCTCTCCCTTCTTTGGCCCAGCGCACTCCAGTTCCAGCTTCTTCAGCCCAGCGGCGCTCCAGCTCCTCCTTCTTCGGCCCAGTGCACTCCAGTTCCAGCTTCTTTGGCCCAGCGGCGCTCCAGCTCCAGCTTCTCTGGCCCAGCAGCGCTCCAGCTCTTCCTTCTTCGGCCCAGCGCACTCCAGTTCCAGCTTCTTTGGCCCAGCAGCACTTCAGCTGCAGCTGCTCCAACCCACTCGCACCCGAGCCCCAGCTGCTTCGGCCTAGCTGTGCTCCAGCTCCAGCTGTTTCCATGCTTCCCCACCAGCAGCCTCCACTCAGCCACACTGCAGATCAGCCAGGGGCCAACAAGAGTGCCCACGGATTGAGGCAGGCCAGAATACACAGCCTTTGACCCCCACCCAGCAGCATCAAGAGGAAACTGAAACCATATATTTTCACTATGAGGAAAGGTAATCCAACACCAACAGGCAGCATGCAAAAATATATTAAATCTCCAGACCAAAAGGAAAATGACAAGCATCCAGAAGTCAACCCAGAAAGCACAGAAATGTATAACCTTAACGACAGAGAATTCAAAATAGTCATCATAAAAAAGCTTAATGAAATACAAGAAAACACAGACAATTCAGTGAAATCAGGAGTTTCTTCACAAAAGAGATTGAAACTATTAAAAAAACCCAATCAGAAATCTTAGAGATGAAAAACACAATAGAGGAGATAAAGACAAATCTGGAAGCCTTAAGCACCAGAGTTGACAATATGGAGGAAAGAATTAGCAATATTGAGGACAGCAATGCAGAAGTGTTCCAGATGGAGGAGGAAAGAGAATTAAGACTAAAAAGAAATGAAGAAACTCTCCGAGAAATATCCAACTCAATTAGGAAATCCAACATAAGGATTATAGATATTTCAGAGGGAGAAGAGAAGGAAAAAGGAGTAGAGAGGTTGTTCAAAGAAATAATATCTGAGAACTTCCCAAACCTGGGGAAGGAGCTGGAAATACCAGTGAATGAAATCAATAGATCTCCTAAACATATCAACACGAAAAGACCCTCTCCAAGGCATATAGTAGTAAAGCTGGCAAAAGTCAACGGCAAAGAAAAAATATTGAGAGCAGCTAGACAAAACAAAATAACATACAAAGGATTTCCTATCAGGCTCTCAGCCGATTTCTCGACAGAAACTTTAGAGGCTAGGAGAGAGTGGAACGATATATTCAAAATTCTAAAGGACAAAAACTTTCAGCCAAGAATACTCTATCCAGCAAAAATATCCTTCAGATATGATGGAGAAATAATAACTATCCCAGATAAACAAAAGCTTAGGGAGTTCATTGCCACAAGCCCTCCACTACAAGAAGTGCTCAAGAAGGCCCTCATCCCTGAGGAAAAAAAAGAGAGAGGGGATTCAAAGTTTTGAACGAGGAGGAAAATAAGTCGACAAAACCATAAAAATTGCAGTCCTCTATCAAAATAGATTAGCAAACACTTAATTATAAAACCAAAGATCAAGGGAGGGTAAGCACCAAACATAAATATAACCTCATCATGTTAAACACAAACTCACAACACAAGAAGGAACAAGATGTGACAACAATAACATAGAAGGGGAAGAGGAAAGGGATCAAATCGACTTAGTCTAAAGGAATAAGAGGCCATCAAAAAATGGACTATCACATGCACGAGATTTTTTATACAAACCTCATGGTAACCACTAACCAAATAATCAGAACAGAATCATACACAATAAAGAAAGAGAAAACTAAGAGAACCCCCATACAGAACTATCAAACTGCATTGGTAATCTGAAACACATGGGACAAGAAAGAAAAGAAATGCAAAAGAACCAGAAAAAGAGTGACAACAACAAGCCCCCATATATCAATAATTACCCCAAATGTAAATGGACTGAACTCTCCAATCAAAAGACAGAGAGTGGTGGGATGGATTAAAAAACAAGACCCAACAATATGCTGCCTCCAGGAAACACATCTCAGCTCTAAAGACAAACACAGGCTCAGAGTGAAAGGATGGAAGACAATACTCCAAGCTAATGGCAAACAAAAGAAAGCAGGTGTTGCCATACTTATAGCAGACAAAGTTGACTTCAAGATAAAACAGGTAATGAGAGACAAAGAGGGGCATTATATAATGATAAAAGGGACACTCCACCAAGAAGATATATCACTTTTAAATATATATTCATGCAATACAGGAGCACCAAGGTACATAAAGCAACTATTAACAAACCTAAAAGGAGATATTAACAACAACACAATAATAGTAGGGGATCTTAACACCCCACTCTCATCAATGGATAGATCATCCAGACAGAAAATAAATAAGGAAATAATAGAACTAAATGAAAAATTAGATGAGATGGACTTAATAGACATATACAGAGAACTCCATCCAAACACAGCAGATTATACATTCTTCTCAAGCGCACATGGAACATTCTCAACAATAGACCATATGTTGGGAAACAAGGCATGCTTATATAAATTTAAGAAGACTGAAATCATAACAAGCATCTTTTCAGACCATAATGCCATGAAGTTAGAAATCAACTACAAGGAAAAAACCGGGAAAGCGACAAAGCTGTGGAGACTCAACAACATGCTACTAAACCACCAATGGATCATTGATGAAATTAAAGGAGAAATCAAAGCAGATCTGGAGATAAATGAAAATGAAAATACACGGTACCAACTCATATGGGATGCAGCAAAAGCTGTCCTGAGAGGGAAACTCATAGCAATACAGGCCCACCTTAACAAACAAGAAAAAGCCCAAATAAGCAACTTCAAACTATGGCTAACAGAATTGGAAAAAGAGGAACAAACAAAGCCTAAAGTCAGCAGAAGGAGGGAAATAATAAAAATCAGAGCAGAAATAAATGAAATTGAAATTAAAAAAACAGTATAAAGGATCAATGAAACAAAGAGCTGGTTCTTTGAGAAGATAAACAAAATTGACAAACCCTTAGCCAGATTCACCAAGGAAAAAAGAGACAAGGATCAAATAAATAAAATTAGAAATGAAAAAGGAGAAATTACAACAGATACCAGAGAGATACAAAAGATTATAAGAGAATACTATGAAAAACTATATGCCAACAAATTGGACAATCTAGAAGAAATGGATAAATTCCTAGACTCATACAACCTCCCAAAACTGAATCAAGAAGAAATAGAGAACCTGAATAGACCAATCACAAGTAAAGAGATTGAAACAGTAATCAAAACCTTCCCAAAAAATAAAAGTCCAGGACCAGATGGCTTCTCTGGAAAATTTTACCAAATATTCAAAGAAGACTTAATACCTATCCTTCTCAAACTATTCCAAAAAATAGAGGAAGATGGAACACTTCCCAACACATTCTACGAGGCCAACATCACCCTGATACCAAAGCCAGGCAAAGACAATACTAAGAAGGAAAACTACAGACCAATATCCCTGATGAACATAGATGCAAAAATCTTCAACAAAATATTGGCAAACAGAATACAGCAATACATTAAAAAGATCATACACCATGATCAACTGGGATTTATACCAGGGACACAGGAATGGTTCAACATCCGCAAATCAATCAATGTGATACACCATATTAACAAAACAAGGAATAAAAACTATATGATCATCTCAATAGATGCAGACAAGGCTTTTGACAAGATCCAACATCCATTTATGATAAAAACTATCAACAAAATGGGTATAGAAGGAAAGTACCTTAACATAATAAAGGCCATATATGACAAACCCACAGCTGACATCATAATCAACGGGGAAAAACTGAAAGCCATCCCTCTGAAAACAGGGACTAGACAAGGGTGTCCACTCTCCCCACTCTTATTCAACACAGTACTGGAGATTCTGGCCAGAGCAATTAGGCAAAAAAAAAGGAATAAAAGGAATCCAAATAGGCAAGGAAGAAGTGAAACTCTCGCTGTTTGCAGATGACATGATCTTATATATAGAAAACCCTAAAGAATCCATTGGAAAACTATTAGAAATAATCAACAACTACAGCCAAGTGGCAGGGTACAAAATCAACTTACAGATATTATTCACTACAGGCAAGACATGGAAGCAACCCAAGTGTCCCTCGACTGATGAATGGATAAAGAAGATGCGGTATATATATACCATGGACTACTACTCAGCCATAAAGAAAGACAAAATCATCCCATTTGCAACAACATGGATGGACCTGGAGGGTATTATGTTAAGTGAAATAAGCCAGAAAGAGAAAGACAAACAGGGCATGATTTCACTCATATGTGGAAGATAAACCAACACACACACAGATAGAACTGTTTGGTGGTTACCAGGGGCTAGGGGGGTGGGGGTGGGTACAAGGGGTGGAGGGACGCACTTATATGGTGACTGATAAACAATAATGTACAACAAAAATTTCACAATAAAAAATATATATATGTTAAAAAAAAAAAAGGTAAAGCAATACTGATCCAGTGGTTTATTTTATTTTGCTTACTATGAATTTTTAAAAGAAAAATATGTTCTGGCCGGCCCCGTGGCTTGGTGGTTAAGTGCGCACGCTCCGCTACTGGCAGCCCGGGTTCAGATCCCGGGCGAGCACCAACGCACCGCTTCTCTGGACACGCTGGGGCTGCGTCCCACATGCAGCAACTAGAAGGATGTGCAGCTATGACATACAACTATCTACTGGGGCTTTGGGGGAAAATAAATAAATAAAATTATAAAAAAAAAATAGAAAAGAAAAATATGTTCTAATTAACCACTTTTTTTTTTTTTTTTGTGGAGGAAGATTCACCCTGAGCTAACATCTGTTGCCAGTCTTCCTCTATTTTGTATGTGCGTCGCTGCCACAGCATAGCCATGAGTGGTATAGGTCTGCGCCCAGGGAACCGAACTGGGCTGCTGAAGCAGGGCATGACGAACTTAACCACTACACCACCAGGGCTGGCCCTAATTAACCACTTTTATTTTTTTTATTTATTTATTTTTTTGTGAGGAAGATCAGCCCTGAGCTAACATCCATGCTAATCCTCCTCTTTTTGTTGAGGAAGACCGGCTCTGAGCTAACATCTATTGTCAATCCTCCTCCTTTTTTTTTTCCCCAAGGCCCCAGTAGATAGTTGTATGTCATAGTTGCACATCCTTCTGGTTGCTGTATGTGGGACGCGGCCTCAGCATGGGCGGACAAGCGGTGCATCGGTGCGCGCCCGGGATCCGAACCTGGGCCGCCAGCAGCGGAGCGCGTGCACTTAACCGCTAAGCCACAGGGCCGGCCCAAACCACTTTTAAAGTTAAGGCAAAGAGCATGAATTGTTTCTGAAATACAACAAATGATTACACATACAGTAATGAAGGCTACCATCTATTGAACATTTACCATGCGCCCTTCCTTGCTAGCTACTTTTTATTCATCCCCTCGTTTAGTCCTCAAGCACCTCACAACAAGGAAGCCAAGGCTCGGGTGCATGAGGTGTGCACTGTCAGTGTACTGGGGACCTGGTAGATGGTGGATTCCGGATGCATGTCACCACTAGGAAACCACGTCCCTTAGATAATGCTACATTCTCCTGAGGGACTGAGGTTACACAAAGGTACTTCTCCAGATAAAGTGAGTGTTCCTTGACCCTCAAAGGATTGCCCCTTAAAGCATTCTAATCTTCTCTGATGGAAATGTTTCTAAAAATGTGTTACAGATATCTCTACCTTCCTGAAGGCACATCTGTGACCAAATGTGATCTATCCTTGATGGCTGCTCATCAGAGTGACAATGCCTGTGCATTATTCTCACACAGCAACGATCACGGAAGTGCCTGAAGTCTGAAGGCTATTTGTCCAATCCACTTTTTATGTTCAGCTATTCCCCAACAACAGCTGGCAAGTCCTGGTGTCTATAAGTACATCTACCCCTGAACCTGAGTGTGGGACCTGAAAGGGATTCTGGTCCTCTCCTCAGGTGCAAATGCATCACATCCTGCTGCTCAAAGTCCTTTCTCAGCTACTCTGGGTTTCTGGTGGATTTCTCAAAGGTGGCTGGTTAAGGACGTCTGCTCTTTAGCTATGGGATAATCAGCACACTGTGCATCAAATTCTCTATCATTCAGTAGTTTAAAGGTAAAGATGGGGTGGGGGGAAAAGATAAACACAGAGAATACAGAATACACAGAGGAAGAAGGGACAGAACAGAGGAAGAGCAGAAGACCCAGTAACTGCAGAGTCTTGGCAGCAGCAGGTAAGTGATCATAAGCTTTCGGTGATGAAGAACAAGGCTTCTGGTTCAGTGAAATCTGGATTCAGGGGCCAGGCCGGTGGTGTAGTGGTTAAGTTATTAGCACACTCCGCTTTGGCAGCCCAGGATTCACAGGTTCGAATCCTGGGCACAGACCCGTGCACTACTCATCAAGCCATGCTGTGGTAGCATCCCACATACAAAATAGAGGATGGGCACAGATGTTAGCTCAGGGCCAATCTTCCTCACGGGGAGGAAAAAAAAGAAAAACTGGATTCAAATCTTGCTAGTGGCCTCGAGTGGCAACTGTCAAGTTATTTCACATCTCTAAGCACCTGTCCTCATGTGCAAAAGAGGAATGATTACAGTTACCCTGTGGGGATGTCATGAGGATGAAATTACTGTTCTCCATACTCTTTGACACAATTAACTGTCGTATACTCCTTTCTGATCTGAGAAACAATTTTTTCACACTAAGAGTTTGAAATCAAGGTTTAGATCCCAAAACACTTCAGAAGGCTCTGCATCAATGTGTGTGTAGGGGAATCTCATTTTTTAAAAATTTGCTTTAGATATTTAGAGATTTCAATTCTTTGATATTAAAAAAAAAAAGCTAAGCTTCAAAGCTCTTTATTGAAAAGTTTAACAGTTGTAATAAAGCCAGCATTTACTTCATTATTCTGATAGAGTTTCCTAAACACAGTTGGTTTTTGACTCTTTAGTGTGATATATGTTAAGAAGCTGCAAACTCCAAGACTTTAAGAGGCTGCTCTGAGAGAAAAAGCCACAGCAGTCCTCCAAGGGACTAATCCACAACTAGAGAATTCCCCTCTCCACAAACGGCAACTGATCACTCCCAGGGAATAACTTTCTCCAACCCTATTTGGAAATTATTTTTCAATACATTAATTGATTCACAATTAATTAAATCACAAAGACCTCTAATATATTCAGACTAACGTTTCATTTATAAAAGTCCAACATACACACAACTTTTAGGAACGTACAGACTGTTTAAATAGTGAGGTATACTTTCACAATTTAACTTTTTTGTGACCATTAATCATTGATATTACAGTAAACTTGGACATGAATAAAAACCAGTATGATAAACATAAAATTAGCCCATAATCCTCACTGCCCCCAAACATCTTACATATTATTACATGAATACAATTTTCCCACTAATATTAAGTTGCCCTTATTGATTTAAACCTGTACTGTATTTACTCTTAAATATGTCTCTGATTGCCTACCTTTCAAAGTGCTGTTTCATTTGTTTACACGCATAGTAGTTTCCATCTCTCAGGCTCTGCATCTTCATAACTTCAGAAAACGTTCCCTCTCCTATTTTGCCAATTGCTTTATAGTCTATAAATAAAAACAATTATAAAAATAAAATTTTATTTATAAATATATTTTGTACTCACTTTTTTAATACATATATTTTGTACTCACTTCCAGACAGCAAACTTTTTTATCTGTAAAACAATCCAACAGGAATATATTAAGGATTGTTTCTCCTTTTTTCTAAGGCTCAGTGTTCCCCTCATTTTAAGAGAAGTGGGGTTGTGTGTTGGCAACGAGCACCATTTCCTTCCAGGCTATGCTCACCCTCACATAGCAGGGAACCACATGACCCGAATCTTGGCCGGGATGCGAGGCTCAGCTACCCCACAAGATTTGGGAAGCAGAAGAGCAACGGAGGCCAGCTGGGACTGCTCCAGCAGGAGCAGCACTAGTACGGGCTCTGGCCCTTGGTCACATCGGCAGATGTGATGTTGCACCAGCAGCCTCGGAAGATTCTCCTGAAAATCACCCTCTGTGGTCCTATGGAAGGCCCAGCTGACCTGCAGCAGTTTCCTGCAGTTCTTGCATTTCTGGATTACCTGAAAGCTGACAGCAGCTTTTCCTGTCTTTGCGGCCACCACCATCATCTCCCCCAGCACAGATAATGGTTTCATAAGCCTCTAATTCACTATGTTAAATCCTCTCCTGCTTGAAATACCTAGAGTAGTTTCTGTTTTCCTGACCCAATCACGACAGATACAGAAATGAGTATCTTGAAGGGGGGTGTTGCTGGTAACAAAAACCTAAAAAATGCAGTCAGGTGACAGGCTGCAAAGCCTGGTGCATCATGACAAAAGACTGCCCATGATGAAAGGCTGCCTGCAGTAACTGCTACTTTTCACAGACCAAGTGTCTGCTGAGCCTGTTGGCCCAGGGAAGGTGGTGGGAAGAGTCAGAACAATGGAGTGTGCTGACTACTACTGATGCCTTAGCAAGATATTTCAAGACAAAAATGAGCTTGGGAGAGAAGTGCCACTTTTTAAGCAGAAATGGAAGGAATGAGAAAAGTCCAGAAAGCAAAAGTCTCACTGGGTTGGAAAAGCTTCTGCAGCACAAATAATAAGAGAATAAGACTGTAAGAAAACCTCGACAGAAAGCAGTCTGTGAGACTTCCGAGAAAAAGAAATGGCTCAGCCTTGCACCAAGATCATAGGAAGGCAGCTACTAAGCTAAAACGTCAATAGCTAAAAAGGCACTATGTTTTTAGAAGTGACAACGTTTTTTAGAAATGATAAGTTTAAAAATGAAAAAAGTCCTTATCTGTTAGCAAGAAATACTGAAGTATTTACAGGTGAAACAATACAATGTTTGGGATTTGCTTTAAAATACTCCTGTAATTCTCATTCACTACTGCTGAAAGTATAAAGTGGCACAGTCATTTTGGAGGGCAATTTGACACTATCTATCAAATCTTTAAGACATGCATACACTTTCACCCAGCAATTCCAAGTCTAGAAATTATCCTGTAAAAAATACTTGCTTAAGTATATATGACATGAGAATGTTAGCGCAACATTATTTAATAGGGAAAAACTAATAACCCAAATGCCCCCCAATAGGGAACTGGATAAATTAAGTATGGTTTATCCATATAATGGAATATGTTGAATATATTGAAAAGAATGACACAGATAGACAGATCCTTAAAAATAATCTCATTAAAGACAATACCCACACACACACACACACACACAATTAGTGGCTCCCTCTGAGGGATAGGTTACAGGTGTCTCTTTTTCCAAGTTAGATATTTTCCATAATGAGAGCACTATTTTATTAAAAAGCAACAATCAAGGGGCCGGCCCGGTGGCGCAAGCGGTTAAGTGCGCGCGCTCCGCTGCGGCGGCCCGGGGTTCACTGGTTCGCATCCCGGGCGCGCACCGACGCACTGCTTGGTAAGCCATGCTGTGGCGGCGTCCCATATAAAGTGGAGGAAGATAGGCACCGATGTTAGCCCAGGGCCGTCTTCCTCAGCAAAAAAAAGAGGAGGATTGGCGGATGTTAGCTCAGGGCTGATCTCCTCACAAAAAAAAAAAAAAAAAAGCAACAATCAAAACTAAAGACTCCAGAAAAAAAAAAAGTAGTGGGAAAAAATGGCAAAATGTTTACCACTGATGAAACTAGGTGATGGATACCTGAGGGTTCACTATATTATTTTCTCTACTCCTGACATGCTTGAAATTTTCCATAATAAAAATTTAAAATAAAAAAAACAAAAAACAAAACCTCCTAAGCATGATCCTCCATATTCACACCCCCCATTAAGAATAGCCAGAATAGAAATGACCCCTAGACCTTGGGAGCCATGAGATAAAGATGGTAGAAACCCACTGCAGAAAGACTCCCAACCAGGAACACCCACATAGGACTTTACATGAACAAGAAAAATACCTTTCTTGGGTAAAGCCCCTGAGATTTAGGGGTTTAGCCATTACGGCACCTAGCACGCATCACCCTAATTACTATACTTGATATATAAATACCATAATTTATAAAACAAATACAATGATAGACTTTTGAGAATTTGTATTTGCAAGACGTCACATAAAAAATCAGCTATTCAATAAATATTGTGACTTTAGTTACAAAAATTCAATTTACACAGAATTTTTCTTAACATGTTTATATTTGTCTGAAATTTTATCCTACTTGTAAGTTACTAAATTAGCCTGCTACTGTTTCATGGATGCTGGCAGAAGACAGCCTCCTGGGCCAGAGATAAAGGACTTGATTACTCATGGTACAGCAAGGTGCATGGGCATCAGCATATATGCATTTGTTCCCCTTGCCCCAAAGTGCCACGGGGGTGACAGAACAGGCCCAGATGACACCTGCACACGCAATGGACTGCTCTACAGGAGAAGAACCCAGGGCCAACGGCCTAGCACTTTTTGAATAAGCAGCCAACAAGATGGATAAAGCCTTGCCACCTGGCACACTCAGCAAGAACATGCAGGGAAACTCAGGGCCCATGGCAAACTGCCTCTCCCAACAGTTCATTACAGTGTTAATATATTAACCAGTTTTACTAATATAGGGTATTTGATATGGTATTATTCTTACTTATAAATATTCATATATAGGTAATATCAATTTTAATACCACTTTTCAATCTTACTCAAAATAATCCATTTCAGTGTACATTTTCAAGAATCTTAGCTTCAGGCCATGCAAAATGAGAAAATCTTATTTGTAATCACATATTTGTAGAAACTGGAAAAAACGCTTTTCCCCCAAACAGCATTTAACCATGCTGTTACCCTTCCAAATACCATATACCACTGCCACACTGTAGTAATTGCCACAGGAGGAAATAAGAACCTATAACTGCCATGCATAATGTAGATGCTCAACAATTCCTGAAGAGAATGATTGAAAAAATAATTCTTAAAGCTTCTCACACAAATTTATTTTCCAAAGATGATTTCTGTGGAGGAAGATAAAAAGCACTGAGAATGTGTAGTGGGTTGAATGGTGCCCCCCCCCCCCCGAAAGATATGTCCTTATCCTAACCCCCAGAACCTGTGAATGTGACCTTATTTGGAAATAAGGTCTTTGCAGGTGTAATTAAGATAAGGATCTTGAGGGCCAGCCCCGTGGCTTAGTGGTTAAGTGTGCGCGCTCCTCTGCCGGCGGCCCGGGTTCGGATCCCGGGTGCGCACCGACGCACCGCTCCTCCGGCCATGCTGAGGCCGCGTCCCACATACAGGAACTAGAAGGATGTGCAGCTATGACAGACAACTATCTACTGGGGCTTTGGAGGAAAAATAAATAAATAAAATCTCAAAAAAAAAAAGATAAGGATCTTGAAATGAGAACATCCTGGATTATCCAGGGGACCCTAAATCCAATGACAAGTGTCCTTATCAGAGACAGACAGAGAAAGTAGAATGGTGGTAGCCAGGGCTGGAGGGAAGGAGAAATGGCGAGTTGTTATTCAATAGGTACAGCGTTTCCATCATGCAAGATGAAAAAATTCTAGAAATCTGCTGTACAACAATGTGCACACAGTTAACAATACCGTATACTTAAAATTTTAAAAAGAGGGTAGGTCTCATGTCATGTGTTTTTTACCACAATAAAAAAAAAAGACACATACACACGGACATAGAAGAAGAGGCCACGTGAAGACAGAGATAGACATTGGAGTGATGCAGCCATAAGTCAAGGAATGCCTGAAGCCACTAGAAGCTGGAAGAGGCAGGAAGGATCCTCCCCTAGAGCCTTCAGAGGGAGCACAGTCCTGCTGACACCTTGATTTCAGACTTCTGGCCTCCAGCACTGTTAAAGAATAAATTTCTGTTGTATTAAGCCACCAAATTTGTGGTAATTTGTTGCAGGAGCCCTAGGAAACTAACACATAATGTAACTAATTTTTTTTTAATCTAAGGAAAACATTCACTAATTTTTTTCATTAAAAGAAAAAGGCTTTTTAAGCATCACAATATAGTCGTCGTCAATCAGAAAAGATTGATATATTTGACTACATAAAAACTTAAAACTCTAGCACCTCAAGAAATACCCTAAAAAATGGTTAACTAAATTATGAAAAAGCCATACAAAGGAATATTATATAGCAGATAAAAAAGAATAAGGAAGATCTTAGCTTCTGACAGGGAATAACCTTTCCAGATATACTATTAAATGAAAAACACAAATTAAAGAACAGTGTGTAAACTATGTTAATAACATTTGTAGGAAAAAAAAAGTATACACACAGTGTCAGGCAGCATAATGCCCCTCCACCCCTGCTGCCAAACAATGTTCATGTACTAATCCCTGGAACCTGTGACTATGTTAGGCTGCATGGCAAGAGGGAATTAAGACTGCAGAAGGAATTGCTAAGGTTACTGATAAGCAACCTTAAAATAAGGAGATGATCCTGGACTTATCAAGTGAGGCCAATGCAGTCACAGGGTTCTTCTAAGTGGTAGAGGGAAACAGAGAAGACAGAGTCAGGGGGATACTGGAAAATGACGCTGCTGGCTTTCAAGATGGAAGAAGCAGCTACAAGTCAAGGAATGCTATGAGTCAAGGAATTCGGGTGGTCTCTATATGCTGGAAAAGGCAGAGAAACAAATTCTCCCCTAGAGCCTCCAGAAGGAATGCAGCCCTGACAGCAACTTAATTTTAGCCCAGTGAGACTCACTTCAAACTTCTGACCTCCAGAACTCTAAGATAAGAAATTGTAGTTGTTTTAAGCCACTGAGTTAGTCATAATTTGTTACAGCAGCAATAAAAAACTAATACACGGGGTTGGCCCAGTGGCACGGTGGTTAAGTGCGTGTGCTCCGCTTCGGCGGCCCAGGGTTCTCAGGTTCAGATCCCAGATGCGCACCGACGCACCACTGTCAGGCCATGCTGTGGCGGCATCCCATATAAAGTAGAGGAAGATGAGTACAGATGTTAGCCCAGGGCCAATCTTCCTCAGCAAAAAAGAGGAGGATTGGCATTGGATGTTAGCTCAGGGCTGATCTTCCTCACAAAAAAAACAAAAAACAAAAAAACTACTACATACATTCACACATTTATGCTCACATATACAAAGAAGGAAGTAGAAGAAACACAAGAAAGTGCCAACAGTTGTTACCTCAGGAGAGGGGATATAGATGGGTGGGGAACAGGATAGAAGGGAGACTAATTTTTTAGTATATATCCATCTGTGCTTTTTATCTTTTTTTTTTTTTTTTTGGTGAGGAAGATTGTCCTTGAGCTAACATCCATGCCAATCTTCCTCTATTTTGTATATGGGACACCACCATAGCATGGCTTGATGAGCAGTGTGTAAGTCGGTGCCCAGGATCTGAACCTGCAAACCCTGGGCCGCTGAAGTGGAGTGCACAAAGTTAACCACTACGCCACTGGGTCGGCCCCCATCTGTGTTTTTTTGGTTACATTTTGTATATGTATTATTTACTTTTTAAAGTAATTAACTAAAAACAATTTAAGAGGTGAGGGATATTTTCCTCATGGTTCCTTTAAGGAAAATGGACTATGAAATTAAAAACTAAGTATTTATTTTTATATAATATCATCTTTTTTGTGTCTGTGTAAGGAAGACACATCCAATGCCAGTCCTCCTCTTTTTTGCTGAGGAAGACTGGCCCTGGGCTAACAATCCATGCCCATCTTCCTCTACTTTATATGGGATGCTGCCACAGCATGGCTTGACAAGCGGGGTGTCGGTGCATGCCCGGGATCCGAACCTGCGAACCCCGGGCCACTGAAGCAGAGCTTGCACACTTAACCGCTGCGCCACCAGGCCGGCCCCTATAATATCATCTGAAAGCGAATGGCAATCTAGGAAATAAAAACAATTTACAAGAAAATTAAAAATAACAAAAATATAAGATACCACTTCACACCCACTAGAATGGCTAGAATCAAAAAGATAGATAACAACAAGTGTTGGTGAGGATGCGGAGAAACTGGAACCCTTCCTTATACATCACTGGCAGAAATGTAAAGTGGTGCAGCCACTGTGGAAAACAGTTTAGCAGTTCTTCAAGATATTAAACGGAGTTACCTTATGACCCAGCAATTCCACTCCTAGGTGTATACCCAAGAGAAATAAAAACATATGTCCAAACAAAAAAAACCTGTACACAAATGTTCATAGAAGTATTATTCATAATAGCCATAGGTGGAAACAATCCAAATGTCCATCAGGTAATGAATGGATAAAGAAAATATGATATATCCATACAATGGAATATTATTCAGACATAGAAATGAATGACATTCTGACACAAGCTACACATGGATGAACCTTGAAAACATTATGCTAAGTAAAAGAAGCCAGGCACAAAGGGCCATTTATATGAAACATCCAAAATAGGCAAATCCACAGACACAGAAAGTAGATCAGTCTAGGGTTGGTGGGGTGTGGGTGAAACGGGGAATTACTGCTAATGGTACAGGTTTCTTCTTGGGATGATGAAGTGTTTTAACAGATGATGATAATGGTTGCAAAAAGTAAAAATACTTGAAATCACTGAACTGTATACTTTAAATGGGTGAACTTTACAGTATGTAAATTATATCTCAATAAAGCTATTAAAATGGACAAACAAATCTGTTGTGTTAGAAGTTAGAACAGCGGTTACCCTCGGGCGATGGGGTGACTGGAATGGGCCCAAGAGGATGTCTAGAATACCAGTACTGCTCTGTTTCTTGATCTGAGAGCAGGTTACATGGGCATGTTCACTTTATGAAAATTCACCAACTTGTACACTTACAATTTGTGCAGTTTTATGTATATATGTTATACTCCAATTTAAAAAAGTTGGAAAAAAAGTAAGCTATAGTTAGTATAAGCAGAAAATATGAGGGACAGAAAAGATATACAGTAAATAGTATACTCAGGGAAAGGCACAAACAAAAACAGACTGAGAGATCATATTAATGGCAGAAAACTCATGTCCACAAATTCCTACTGCTGAGGTCCAAAAGAACTGCTTTCAATATGGTTCTGGTTCCTAAGAGGCCCCCTTCTTCCTGTTCTGGAGTTTCCTGTTCTTAAGCTCATCCTTAATTGATTCTTATAGTACACCTCCAACTTGTGAAGTGTAATGAGACTTACTGGTCCTTACAACTGAAACAGACTAAAACAATTCTTTTGAATGAGAACCAAAGTTTAGCGGTCACTTATATTCCTTAACAGTCCCCCTAACAGGGAGATTAGATGTCTTTTCCCGTGGTTAGCTCCAGAGAGCCTCTTTCAGTTCCCTGAAACAGGTCTCCATCCTATTTTTCAGGTGGCTCCTTTATCCCAAATGAAAACCCTCTGGGAAGCACTGGCAGCCCCAACACTAATATTACTTGGTCCTGGCAACTTACAAGAGTTGGAGATAAAACACATTACACCAAGACAGAGAAAGAAAGAAACAGAGAACAACAGCAAAAACGAAGAATGTTTGGGGCAATGGGATATTATTACTTTAGTATTAAGACCATTCCATTCATACTTAAGGAAATCTGCATACTAAAAGCCAGTCTGCAGCAAAGACCGTGACAGAAGCGAAGTCTCGAGACTGGCCTGTGTTATGAGTGAGAAAAGGGTAGGCTATTATACCAGGAAGGGCTTTTCTGCCTATCATCAGCAAGGAAAACTATCCAAGGGTGCTCAATCTCTAGACCATTTTCCAAACTGAATTCCACAAAACACTTGTACGCCCCAAACCTGATGGGTATTCCACAAAAGAGAGTTCCGTGAGCAAAAATTGAGGAAATTCAGGGTTAAATACAGAGAAATGTGTTTGACGGCAGAATTCCTCAGTGCCCTTCCCTGAACATGTGGCAAGTCTCCAGGGCAGAGAGGAGCATACAGGCGGGGTGTGCGGTGTATAACTAGACATGTCTCTGAAGATTACCAGTTAACATCCCCAGGGCTTCTCTAGATCCCCAAAGTGAAGATCTTTAAACTAAGCTATTAGAATCCCTCTTACCCAAGTGTTTACTGAATAAAAAGCAATTTTTAAAAATCGTTCTAGGGCCAGCTCTGTGGCGTAGCGGTTAAATGCGCACGCTCTGCTACCGGCGGCCCGGGTTCAGATCCCAGGTGCGCACTGACGCACCGCTTGTCAAGCCATGCTGTGGCGGCGTCCCATATAAAGTAGAGGAAGATGGGCACAGATGTTAGCCCAGGGCCAGTCTTCCTCAGCAAAAAAGAAGAGGATTGGCATGGATGTTAGTTCAGGGCTGATCTTCCTCATAAAAAAAAAAAAAAATCCTTCTAGCTCCCAACAAGGCAGGGTTTCAAAACTATTCTGCCAGTTTTACAGTTCTTCCCACTTGCCTTCTAAGAGAAGCTGGCTGAAGTAAGACAGGGGCAGCCCCAACGGCGTCTACAGGACAGAGGTGTCAGATCCCTTCTGACAAAAACGGAAGCCATAACGTGTTTGACAACCACAGCTTAACTAAATCCCACAGCCTCTCTAACACAGGGAACCTGTCCATTAAGTCCTGGAACCAGACAAGATTCTTGGGTGTATCTCCCAAGAAGCGTCTTCAAAACAAACTGACCAAAATACAGGCCCAGCAATTCACCACTAATTTGTCCAGTTTGGAACCTTATAAAACAGTTTTGACAAATTTCTGGAGGAGCCTTCAAACTTGAAGCTTTATGGGAAAATGCAACCAGCCTGATCCTTTTACTGAGCAATAAATCCTTCCACTCTCAGGAAGACCCCATCCTGACCTACCTAACCTGACTCTTACTCGTCCAGAACAGTCAAGGAATAGCTGCTGCTTGCTAACACAACACCAAATCTTTCCCCTCTGCTGGACGGACCAGACTAGAACGCCCAGAAATTTCCCTACAAGGACATAGTCTATTATTGTACAGAAAAGAGTTCACACGGCAAGTCTAAGACTGTTATCCTTAGAAAGGTCTGCTTGCAAGGTTGGCCCTTGGCTGCCATCTGGGAACTTGAATTTCAGGAGACCTCCCACCTTCCCTAAATGATAAGAGTGGCTCATTGTGCCTAAACTGTTTGTGCAAGCAATGCGGTTTATGGTGAATCTGCTTTCCTTCTGGGAGTCTGGAATTTCTGTACATGCTGGGCAAAGGGTGCCTACATTATCAGCTCCCAATAAAAACCCTGGGCACTGAGTCTCTAATGAGCTTCCCTGATAGAAAACATTTCACATGTGTTGTCACAATTTGTTGCTGGAGGAATTAAGCGAGTCCTGTGTGACTCCACTGGGAGAGGACTCTTGGAAGCTTGTACCTTGTTTCCTCTAGACTTTGCCCCAGGTTCCTTTTTCCTTTGCTGATTTTTCTCTGTATTTTCTCACTGTAGGAAATCATAGCCATGAGTACAACTACATCCTGAGTCGAGAGTCCTCCTAGCAAATCGTGGAACCTAGGGGTGGTCTTGGGACACTCCCCCAATCCAATTTATGCTACACTTCAGCCTAAATTAATTAAACATCTCTGGTAGTATGACAAAATCATTGTGGATGTCAATAAAGATTTATTACCACCAGCTATGCATCAGGTATGGTGCCACACACTGCAGAAACAAAGATCAATAAAACATAACTCCTTGCCTTGAGAACTTAGAGTATGTTCCCATGCCCCTAATTTTAGGTCCTCTACCTATAAAAGAGAGGGAAGGAGAGCCGCATTCGTGTTTAGATGATATTAAAGGCTAAATTAATGAGTACATGCTGTACAATATTGAGTACATGGTGCTTCAGATTCTAAACTCCCAGGACCGACCTGGTAGGCCTTAAAGCAGATGTCTTTCCTTCTTCTGATGCAACTCTGTCCTCTGTTACAGAATTGCTCACGTTCCACTTTGCACCCCCTCCCCACAATGTCATAAGTCAGTCCCTTAAAGGCAGGTCTACAATCTGTTCTCTTTTGTGCCCTGTACATACTCAACAAATGATTCAAAGAGGAAATACCAAGTCACATGCCTCATAATCTAATATTCCTATAGTCCCCTGGACACACACTGCAGAGGGATCTTCACTGACAGCTGAATCACAAAATTACTACTATTGACTAATTGCCAACCAAGCCTTTTTCATTCATCTCCATCTTTAAATGTTGGGTATTTCCAATCACACTGAGAGAGATCTCTTGTCCCTTAGGTTACCTCCTTTCCCAGGTCAGACCATCCATATAAATGCAAAAGTGAATTAAAAGGATAAGAGGATAAAGTAGCCAGAAGGATGCTCCTTAAATTACCTCCTAAAAGTTTCATATCCCTCCAATCAAACTATCTTTTAGGACATGTTTTTCCTAACTACATGCCAAGAAATTATGATCAAGGTGAATTCAGCCTTAACCATGACCAGGTCCCAGGAAACGAAAAACAAAACCAAGTAGGTGACCATAGCTAACATTGTTGTGCGCTTACCACATGTCAGGCATCATTTTTTAAAACAAACTTTTAATTTTAAAATAGTTTTAGATTTACAGAAAAATCTGTGAAGATAGTATGGAGAATTTCCATATACCCCACATCTAGCTTCCCTTATTATTAACCTCTTAAATAGTATGGTACATTTGTCACAATTAATGAACCAATACTGATACATTATTATTAACTAAAGTCCATACTTTATTCAGATTTCCTTAGTTTTTACCTAATATCCTCTTTCAAGGGCACCACATTACAACTTGTCATCAGATCTTCTTAGGCTCCTCTTGGCTGTAACAGTTTCTCAGACTTTCCTTGTTTGGGTAACATTGACAGTTTTGATGAGCACTGGTCAGGTATTTTGTAAGATGTCCTTCTACTGGCATTTGTCTGCTATTTTCCTCATAATTAGACTCGGATTATGGGTTTTGGGGAAGAAGACCACAGTGCCATTTCTTTCTTTTTTTTTTAAGATTTTATTTATTTATTTATTTTTCCCCCCAAAGCTCCAGTAGATAGTTGTATACCATAGCTGCACATCCTTCTAGTTGCTGTATGTGGGACGCGGCCCCAGCATGGCCGGAGAAGGGGTGCATCGGTGCGTGCCTGGGATCCGAACCCGGGCCGCCAGCAGCGGAGTGCGCGCACTCAACCGCCAAGCCACGGGGCCGGCCCCACAGTGCCATTTCATCACATTATCTCAAGGGCACATACTATCAACGTGACTTGATAGCTGATGTTGACCTTGATCACCAGGCTGCGGTAGTGTCTGTCAGGTTTCTCCACCATAAAGTGACTCTTTCTTCCCCCGCTTTCGATGCTGTACTCTTTGGAAGAAGTCACTACACATATCCCACACTTAAACAGTGGGGACTAATGTCCCCCTCCTTGAGGGCAGATGTGAAATTCTTCTACAAGGGAAGTTTGTCTACTCTCTCCATTTATTTGTTCAATCATTTATATTTACATTATATTTATTCAGTCATCCATATTAGTAGGGACTCATGGATATTTATTTTATACTTTGGGATAATCCAATACTACTTTATTTTGTGGCTCAAACTGTTCCAGCTTTGACCGTTGCGAGCTCTTTCAGTTGGCTCCCCTTTGACATGCCCCCATAATAAGAGTTTTGTTTGGTTTTGAGTACTTTCTTACTTTCTGGAAGTACAAAATCTTGTATATTTCCTGTCTCAGTCCTAGGATCAGCCATTTCTCCAAGGAGCCCTGGTTCTTTTTATTAGAGAATGGTATTTATTAAACACCAAGATCTGAGCACTAGGCGTCAGGCACCATTTTTCACTTAATCATCTCAACAAACCCATGCAATAGGTATCCCATTAGCCCTATCTTACAAATGAGGAACTAAGGCACAGAGAGGCTAAGTAGCTTGCCCAAGGCCACATCAATAAGTGGCAGGGCAGGGCTTTAAACCCAAGGAGTCTGACTCCAGAAGTCATTTCCTGACCACATTGCCATTGCTGTCTGCTATGAACAGAACACCACCAAGGGGACGCAGATGAAGTCACACAAGCATACCTATAAGAGCACTTACCTTGGCAACAGATAATTTCCAAAATAACTAGCTCAGCTGACAAGGTCCATGAGAAAAGCAGAATTTGGGAACTGCATTGCCAGTGATACAGGGCCACCTTCTTTGGTACAAGGGACAGTGAAAGCATGAACTCCAACTGTGAGTGGCATAACCCTCATGAATAACCACTGGAGTCCTGCTTGGTCTCTCTTTATATGGTAACTTTCAAACCTTCTGATACAGTCAGTCCATCAGGCAATCCAGTCACTCAACACTCCTTGATGATGGCTATACTGAGCTGCAACCTGGTGCCTTTTACAACATTAGACAGTCGTTTAACAAAAAACTGGAAACGACTGGCTCCTAAAACTCACGTTAAAGCACATTCACTAGAATGGCTAAAGTTTAAAAGACTGAAAATATCAAGAGTTGACGAAGATGTGGAGTAAATGGATCTCTTGTATATGGATAATGGGAATGAAAAATGGTATAGCCACTTTAGAAAACAGTTGGGAAGTTTCTTTTTTTTTTTTGTGAGGAAGATCAGCCCTGAACTAACATCCGTGCTAATCCTCCTCTTTTTGCTGAGGAAGACCGACTCTGAGCTAACATCTATTGCCAATCCTCCTCCTTTTTTTTTCCCCAAAGCCCCAGTAGATAGTTGTGTTATAGTTGCACATCCTTCTAGTTGCTGTATGTAGGACGTGGCCTCAGCATGGCCGGACAAGCGGTGCGTCGGTGCGCACCCGGATCCGAACCTGGGCCGCCAGTAGCAGAGCGCGCGTACACTTAACCGCTAAGCCACGGGGCCAGCGTGGGAAGTTTCTTATAAAGTTAAATATACACTTACCATACAATCCAGCAATTCCACTCCTAGGAAATCTACCCTAGAGAAATGAAAACATGTGCCCACACAAAGACTTGTACATGAATGCTCACAGCAGCAGTATTCACAATAGCCAAAAAATGGAAACAATCCAAGTGTTCACTAATTGGTAAATGGATAAACAAATTGTGGTATATTCATACAATGGAATACCACTCAGCAATAAAACGGACTATCTACTGGGCTGGCCCCATGGTGTAGCGGTTAAGTGTTCGCACTCTGCTGCCGGTGGCCCGGGGTTCAGATCCCGGGTGCGCACCGAGGCACCGCTTGTCAGGCCATGCTGTGGTGGCGTCCCATATAAAGTGGAGGAAGATAGGCACAGATGTTAGCCCAGGGCCAGTCTTCTTCAGCTAAAAGAGGAGGATCGGCATGGATGTTAGCTCAGGGCTGATCTTCCTCACAAAAAAAAAAAAAAAAAAGGACCAAACTACTGACACATGGCACTACATGCATGAACCTCAAAAACATCATGCTAAACGAAAGAAGCCGGATTCAAAAGACCACATACATATATATACACATTACCACATTTCATTTATATGAAATTCTAGAAAAGGCAACATTTTAGCAATAGAAAGCATATCAATGATCCCTGGAGCCAGGAATAGGGGGAGGAGACTGACTGCAAAGGGGCATAAGGGAGCTTTTGGGGGTGATGGAAGGGTTCTATATCTTGATGGTGGAAGTGGAGACACTACTGTCTACATTTGCCAAAACTCATAAAACTACACACCTAAAACAGGTGAATGTTATTGTGTGCAAATTATTCCTCATTAAAGCTGTTAAAATTGGGAGATTTCACATTAAAAAATTCAAGTTAGAGGGGCCGGCCCCGTGGCTTAGCAGTGAAGTGTGCGCACTCCACTACTGGCGGCCCGGGTTTGGATCCTGGGCGCGCACCGACACAACGCTTGTCCGGCCATGCTGAGGTGGCATACCACATACAGCAACTAGCAGGAGGTGCAACTACAACATACAACTATCTACTGGGGCTTTGGGGAGAAAAAGGGGAAAAAAGGAGGAAGATTGGCAATAGCTGTTAGCTCAGGGCCGGTCTTCCTCAGCAAAAAGAGGAGGATTGGCACGGATGTTAGCTCAGGGCTGATCTTCCTCACAAAAAAGAAAAAATTCAAGTTAGAGCCTTACTCCACAATACACTTAAATATTGGTAAATACTGGTAAAAGTTTGAATGTAAAAGTCAAACTAAAAGAAAATGCATTCATATATTTACCAGCCCATCAGAAGGGGATGGCCTTTTAAGGCATAAGTTCAATGAAGTTATAAAGAAGGAAGATCCAGAGGTGAGCCTAGCCACACGTTTTAAGGTGTTTACATAAAAAACTTCACCAAAAAAATGTAAAGGCAAACTACAATCTGAGAAAATATTTGCAACAAATATGAGAACAGCTAACGTATTTAACTATAAAGACCACTTACAAATAAATAAATACCAGTATCTCTCAAAGAAAAAATGGACAAAAGGACATAAGATGATTCACTTAAGAGATAAAAATAGCTGATAAGAAAACCACTAATAGTCAAAAGAATACAAAGTTAAAAGAGTTGCACTTTTTTTTTTTTAAATAAGAGATTGTTCCGTCCATCAAACTGGCAAAGGTTTGCAACATATGTATTTCACATAGGAACAAAGTGAGGCAGTGGCCTTGTGCTGTGGTACAACCAATGGGGAAACCAATGTGGTGGTGCGTGGCAGGACCACCAAAAACATCCACTACCCTCCCTGGTGATAATGCACTTCCTGGGGAAAGGCAGGTATGGTAGACTCTCACTTTCTGCTTAATCATTTCTGTTTTCTGTGAATATTCTAATAAACATGAATTACTTGTTTAAGTAGGAAAAAAGATATTAGAAAGAAAAGAGTCCATATCCTTTGGCTCAGCAATTACACTTCCAGGTTTCTATTCCAAGGATACCAACAGATACAAACAAAATTTATAGACAAAGATGTTCACCACAGTACCAGAACACCAAGAATGCTAAAAACTTAAATATCCAATATCAAGAAAATGATCTAATAATTATGGAATAGCCATAAGCTGAAATATTATGTAGCCATTATAAATGATGCTTTCAAATAATATTTAACAATATATATAGGAAAACGTTCAGCCATAATTTAATGTTAAGTGAAAAAAGGATGGTAATGATCATACACATACATGTATAGGAAAAGACTGGATGTAAATATGTAAAATTTTTTAAAGTATCTATGACTGGGTGGGATTGATGGTGATTTTAATTTTCTTCATTATACTTTTCTATATTTTTCAATGTTCACAATGAATACATATTACTTTAAATGTGTGTGAGCATGGGTATTCCCAAGAACTTTAAGAAGCCCATGAACCTGTTGGCTAACTGCCAACAGAAACATAAGCTTAAAATGAACCATCTTAACATTACAGTAGCAGTCTAGGGAGAAAGACATAAAGCTCATGGGAGGGAAGAAGGCCAGGAACTGAAAGTCAGGCTGCAGACTAAGGAATTCAGATTTAAGAAGGGAGGAAGGCGAAATTTTATACAACAAATTCCAATTTGTGTTTCATCGAAGATAAATTAAGCTGACTGGCTTTAAAAAAAAAACAAAAACAAAAACTGTGCACTTTAAAGTGGTTCAAGTACAAACTCCAACGGTATGCCAACATTCCAGGTTGGCTCCAGACCATCATGACCAGCAAGCAATAAATGGAACCCACTGCCATGGAAGTGTCTGTGGTGGATAAAGGGTCACTTGTTTCCCCCATAGCTCTTTCAATAGACAGAAGGTCTGGGTATAAAACAAGGATGAAAGGCAGGGGAGAGAAAAAGAGAAACACTCCTATGAAAAAACACCTAGGAAAAGCATCTTCCTATTCTCTCCAACAGGATCTGGCATATTTTCACAGGCCTTTAAAGTTAGATGA
This sequence comes from Diceros bicornis minor, assembly GCF_020826845.1. Lineage (NCBI taxonomy): Eukaryota > Metazoa > Chordata > Mammalia > Perissodactyla > Rhinocerotidae > Diceros > Diceros bicornis. Next base: position 47,097,010 of record NC_080763.1, read on the forward strand.
GAAATATTAAGATGCACACAAAGCACAACACAAAGCTATGAAGGCTACAGAGCTGTGCTAGCAAAAAAAAAAAAAAAAAAAGAAATCCTGCCCCACATGAATAGGAATAGATATAATAAACAGTCACAAGAAAATAAAACCCACCAAGGCTCAAGGACAAAGAGGAATTAAAATAATACAGCTGCATGAAAAGGGTGGAAAAAGGAAGATAAATGAGATTGTTCATATTAAGATTCTATTGACTTTTATTAAACAAAGGCTTGTTTGTTTAAGTGGAATTTAAGCCTTATTAAACTCGTGAAAGCGGAAGTCAAATTCACTTTTTGTGAAAAGGGAAACTTTCATGCCCTAGTCCAAACATTTGTATTCAAGCATTGCTTCTAAAGATCTTTATCAAAACAGGTGATATGCATCAGAGCTATGGGGCTTAGTCTAGGGATGAAAAGAATTGGGGGAGGTTAATTACCTAATACAACTCTCAAGGACTAGAGTTGGAAAGAGGAGGATTCGGCTTCTAATTTCCACTCTGTTCAAGAGATTAAGAAATTCAAACCAAATTACTAAAACAAGGACAGGAACCTTCAATGAAGAGAGCTGTACCCAATTAATTATTTAGTGTAGTGAGGAAAATTGCGGCCTGAACTACCAAAACATCACAAAAACACAAAAGAACATAAAATTATTCATAAACTCAAAAAAATTTTAATTTAAATTGCACTCTTTAACCCAGTAAGTCCACTGCTAGGAATGTATACCACTGATAAACATGAAAAATGACTCAAATATCTATGTTCAAACATCTTCATTGAAGCATCATCCTAGCAAGTTACAGTACAACATATTTAATATAATCTCATTTAGTTTGGGGTATTTGTTTAAGGAACAAATACATATTCATACATACATATATATATAATACACATACGTACACACACATAGAAAATATGCACAGAAATTTATGGAAGTACATATAAGAAAATGTTCACAAGGATTAACTCTGCCAAGTAGGGGAGGGTCCTGAGACTAACTTAAAAACCTTTCACTAACTTAAAGATTTTATTTATTTATTTATTTTCCCCCGAAGCCCCAGTAGATAGTTGTCTGTCATAGCTGCACATCCTTCTAGTTGCTGTATGTGGGATGCGGCCTCAGCATGGCCAGAGAAGCAGTGCGTCGGTGCGCGCCCGGGGTTCCGAACCCGGGCCGCCAGCAGTGGAGCGCGCGCACTTAACCGCTAAGCCATGGGGCCGGCCCACCCTTTCACTAACTTAAAACCCTGTGATTTTATCACAAAGCCAATATTAATTTACTTAATTTTATTTTAATTTAAAGAGACAAAGTTCCTAGTGGATGCATCTATTTATGAAAACAGAAGGTGAATATGCACACTAGGAAGGAGAGAATGGAACAAGATTATTTGGGGTAACTTTCAACTTTGATTCTATAAAAATACTCAGATTTATGAGGGACAGAAAGCTTAAACCTCACTGCAATTACAACAGATAATTTAAAAAATACTCCCTGTGATATAACAGCAAAATATGACTGCCTTCAGAATATGCAAGTTTTTTCTTTTTTTATAGGTTTGTTTTTTTTTTTTGGTGAGGAAGATCAGCACTGAGCTAACATCTACCAATCCTCCCCTTTTTTGCTGAGGAAGACTGGCCCTAGGCTAACATCTGTGCTAACATCTACCAATCCTCCCCTTTTTTGCTGAGGAAGACTGGCCCTAGGCTAACATCTGTGCCCATCTTCCTCCACTTTATATGGGATGCCGCCACAGCATGGCCCGACAAGCAGTGCGTCTGTGCGCGCCCGGGATCCGAACCGGCGAACCCCGGGCTGCCGCAGCAGAGCGTGCGCACTTAACCGCTTGCGCCACTGGGCTGGCCCCTATAGGTATGTTTTGAATAATCCATTAAAAAGTTCAGACAGGAAAAAAAAATTGGTACTCTCACTAAATTCGATAAGGGTAAAATTTTTCAAAGTAAGGATCTAACTGATGTTTGTCATTCTTTCCTCTTTTACATCCCTGCCTTCCATCCACTGGGACAGCAAATAATAACTCACAATTTACCAAGTACCAGACACCATGCTATGAGCTTGACATAGATTATCTCATTTAATCCTTGAAACAAGCCTATAAAATAGGTATTATATGCCTGTTTAAAGATGAGTGTGGAAGATTTTATTTTCTAAAGATAGTAGCCCCTATATATCCCATCCCACATGCTCATCTTACTATGTGTCTTTGCCATTCCTCCATCAAGAAGTGGGATCTATGTTCTCTCTCCTCAAATCTGAGGGATGTGGAAGTGACACTACATTTCTGAGGCTAGATCAGAGAAGGTAATGCTGCTTCTGCCTCCTGCTCTTTGGATGTTCACCCTCAGAACCCAACTGCCATGCTGTGAGGAAGCCCAAGCCACGTGGAAACTACGTGTAGTGTCCTGGCTGCTAGCCCAAGCTAAGGTCCCCGTGGACAGCCAGCATCAATTGCCAGACCCCTGAGTGAGGAAACTTCTGAGATGACTCCAGCTCCAGCCACCACCTCACTGCAACTGCACAAGAGACTCCAAGCAAGACCCACCTAGTTGAGTCTAGGCAACCCACAGCACCACGAGAGAGTAAAATGATTGTTGTTATTTTAAGCAACTAAATTGGGGTGATTTGTTACACAGCAATAGAGAACCAGAATGATGAAGAAAACCAGCATAAGAACAGAAAGATCAGCCACAGGCTGCCATGTCTACATGGCTCCAAAGCTCATGCTCTTAACAACTACACTGTCTTACATCTTGCTCCCTACTACTGCAAATGATGCAAAACGAAAAGGAGAAGGTCAGGAACGACCCACAGAATAATCAATACATCCCTAAACACTTGAGCACTGCATAGAAAACAAATAAGAAAATACATCTAGAAAACCCTAAAATAAAGACCAACACGATAACCTAGCATTCCAGCCCCACTCTTTGACCCCAAGCTATGAGTCCAATTTCACCACTACTCACTTTTCCTGTTCATTCTACTTCCATGACTCTGTCTCTGTGACTGCCTGTTTGGGAACATTCTCTCAATGTTAAATATTTTTTAAGTATTTAACTAATGATCAGAACTTAAACCTGGGGAACAATAGGTTACACCAGTTCTCAAACTGGATTTAAAGGCAGAAGGGAGAATGAAGATGTACAACTAAACCAAGTAATTGAAAACTACCAAAATGGCCAACTAAAAGAACATATCAAATAATACCTACTATATTAAAAAAAAAATGTTTAAAAGATATAAATAGTAAAGTGCAAATGTTTATATATATAAATGTTTATATATATATAATGCTAACATTAGTGTTTAAAAAGGAGGGATACATATTTATATACACATATATATAAATGTATAGATACACGCTTCTACATACATCCATATATAGAGACACACAGGCAACTGGTAACACTGGTTGCCTCTAGGAGAGGGGCTCAAGGGTCTAAGAGGCAAAGGTGAATAAACGGAATGATCAACTGATCAAACCTAACTTCACCAAAACTGAGACATGCTGACATCGGGCACTCTGGATGGGACACACTGACAGGGACACAACATCACCTCTGATATATCCCTAACAAAAATATTTAAGCTAAACGTAATCATGAGGAAACAATCACAAATCCAAATTGAGGGACATTCTGCAAAACACGTGGCCTGGATTCTTGAAAAATGTTGTCATGAAAGACACAAAAGGCAGGACACTGTGCCAGATTAAAGGAGACCAAACAGATACGACAACAAAAATGAAACCTGTGAGTTTTGACTGGATCGTGGAAAAAACAAAACACCTATAAGGACATTATTGAGATAACTGGGAAAATGTGAAATACAGACTGCATATCGGATAACAGTATTGTATCAACACATTATTTGTACTGTGATTAGGTAGGAGAACGTCCTCGTTCTTAGTGAATACTGCTGAATTATTAGTGGTAAAATGTCATGATGTCTACAACTAACTCTCAAAAGGTTCAGGGAGAATAAATACACAATTTAGAGCGAGAGACAAAACGCCAGAGCGCAAGTGAGCAAGCACCCAAACAAAAGGGAAAATGGTACATCTAGGTGAGGGGTTTATAAATCTTCAATGAAATCGTCTTGCAACTTTTCTGTAGATTCAAAAAATTTGAAAATAAATAGTTGGGAAGGAACAAAGGAATATAGTAAAAAATATGCGTATTTAGTCCACACTATAAGTAAAAGTGGAAAGACTTTTGTAGACCCCATATTCTAACTACAGCTTTGGGTGCATTAAATTAAAAGAGAAACATGTCAACGGCATCCAACAAAAGAAAATAAGAATGCCTTGTAAAGGGTGGATGAGATGAATTAATTATTTTAAATATCTTTGTTACACAATTTATGCCACATACAATTACCAATTGACAATTAGGATACAATGCAAATTTAACATTATAACTACATCTAATTTAACCTTTTCACAGCAAAGGAGGTCGGTATTTTTCTGCAACTCTGGCTCACAACCACAAATGACAATTATATCTGTATAGTAATGTTAAAAAAAAAGCCCATTCTATTTGGTTGCACTTGGACTGTCCATAATCCACACATCCAAGCACAGGTAAATGTTTTACCGGTTACATTTTCTAGGATGACTACCTCATTTCCCAACTTCTCAATAACACTCTCATTTCACTAAAAGGTTGTTTCAAAATTCCTATACAGATAGTTCCGATAAAAACACTACCGCATGATGCAAATAAAATAAAATAAAATACACAGCCCAGCTTTCCTCTCAATTTTTCACTAAACCGATGTCACTAAAAGGCAGGAAGCCACACTGTAATCGCTCACTACATTACTGCCGAATGTTCAAGAAAAGAATCTCAGGTTCATTCTAGCACTCAAAAAAAAAAAAAAAAAAACTCACTCAACTCCCAAAACTCTAACACAACCTCGCACTAAAATGTGCCTCGGCAGGAGTCGCTCGACGCTGTGAGACCCCGCTGCCCCCACAGCAGCCTGGAGCCCCTCGAGCTGCCCCGGAGGCGCCGGCTTCCGACAGCCCAGGAAGGTTTGGGGTCTCCACCCGCGGCGCCTCCCCAGGCCCGCCGAGTGGCCGCAGAAGGGCGACGAGACCCAGTCTCTCAAGGCCCTCCCGGCCCCTCTGGCCACCCCCCACCCTAGCCCCTCTGGGCCCCGCCACTCGCCCTCGCGTCCCCGCCCCTCCCCGTCCCCACTCACTCTTCATCCTGGTTGCGGAGACAACTCCTTGCCGACACTGGACGGAAAAGAAGGGGGCAGGAAGAGTGGCCCCCTGGCTTCCACTCCTCTGAGGCAGGGTCCCCAACTAGGACCTCCGCGGTGGTCCCTCGGCGGAGAGCGTTAAGATCCGGCCGCCATATTGTATCCCTGTCACCTAAGCAACCGTCAGGCCCTGAACGCCCCGAGGCCGCCGTGTGCGTGTGCGCGTGCGCAAAACGCCCCGCCCGCGTCCACCAGCCTGCCGTGTGCGCGTGCGCAGTGCGTCCCGCCTCCTCAGTCTGGTTGCTAAGCAACCTCGCTCGTCGCTTTAAGCTACCAATTCGTGGTCTTTGAGCGTAGGCAACCTTCGCCGGGATCGCTATTCCCAGTCGTGCTATGAACTTAGCGATATGGGACCTAAAGCCTGGACGACGTCCTTGAGCTTTAACTAAGGTGGGGATGCACTAAATAATTGTCAATTGATACCTGTTCTTTGCAGTCTCATCCTACAATTGAGCATCTACTAACTAGTTTAGTAGGTATCTACTTTTGTAAGCTTTTCTTTTTAATTTAACAAACATTTATTGAGCTCCAGGCACTGTTACAAGCATTGAGGATATAGAGGAGAGCAGTGTGGACAGAGTCCCTGACTTCTTGAAACTTACATTCTACTGTAAGGTTGAAGGAATGAATATATGAATGAACTATGTGCAAATATGACAACTGAGAAAGACAGTGGCCTAGCCCTCAAGGAACTGACAATGCAATGAAAATAACAACCATCTATATGTTGGCATAGCATTTTACGAAGTTCATTGTCATTTATTCGCTTATTTCATGCCCACAACTCCATAAGGTTTTTTCCTATTAATTTTTGAAATTAAAGAAGGAAAATGTGTCTATTAAAAGAAGAAATCAAGGGCCGGCACCGTGGCCTAGTGGTTAAGTTTAGCCCACTCGGCTTCGCCAGCTGGGGTTTAGTTCCCAGGTGAGGACATACACCACTCGTTGGTGGCCATGCTGGGGCAGCAACCTACATACAAAATAGAGGAAGACTGGCACGGATGTTACTTCAGGGTAAATCTTCCTCAGGGGGAAAAAATATCAAAGCACAGAAGTATATAGAGTAAAATTTGAAATAATCCTTTCTAAGCATTTCCATCTTTCTCACTCCTCATCCTGGCCAGAATTAACCTCTGGCCACAATTTGGCAGCATCTTTTCCGAATTTCTGTGTATGAATTTGGACAGATTTTCCCCATAATTGAAAATCAGATATTCTTCCATAATTTGCTTTTTTTCACTTAATAAATCATAGTCATGTTTTAATATTAGCACATAATATTAGCACCTATGCTTTTTAACTGCTGCATAATGTTCCATGGTATGGATATACTCTCATTTTTTAACCATTTCCCTATTAACGTTTCCTATTTTTGCTATTACAAACAATACTTCAGAAAATACCCTTGTGCATATCTTTGAGCACACATGAAACTGTTTCTGTAGGAATTGATAAGTTAAAAGACATCTACAATTTGAATGTGGACTGATATTAAATCACTCCAAAAACACTGTACCGATACATACAGAGATCTATATTTGTATCTAATTCTCTTCTCCTCGCACCTCTGTGGACACAGAATATTATCTACTAAGATTAAGAAACCATTCAGGAAAAGACTGAAATATAACAACATGAAATTTTTAATTCCATTATGGTTCTCAGCTCCCTCTCTTGTCCTCCCTCCAGGACATGATTCATCGCTCCTCCTCTCACTGTAAGCTTCCTCCTTTCTAAGACCAGCACAGACCTCTTCCCTACGAATGAGCTCTTAACATTTCCAAAGCTGGCCTCGCCATCTTTCACCCCGACTACCGTCCTTGAATCCCATCCCAGCCAAAGGCAAAACCATCTGCCTGGGGGCATTCCACCCCTGACACTTCCTTCCTCCTCACCCCCAACCTACAGACCCCTCAGTTTCCTGCACACTCCTCCTCCTTTTTTCTACCCACCTCACCTCCAGCTGGTCCCAGCCTCCACCTTCCAGCCCCATGGGGACCAAGTCTCCACAGGTGCCTGTCGTTTACAGGACTAATCCAGATTTCTCGCCCCATATACAATCTCCCTCCACCTGAAATCTTCAGGCCCTAACCCTTCACTCACCCATCTTCCTGCCTTCCCCTCCTATCACACCTTTGTGCCCAAACTGGTTTTGGTTTAGAAGGTTATTTTTTCCTTCTCAAATAACGTTTTAAATATCTATATACAGATATATATATTATTCACATGATTCAAGATTCAAAAATAATAAAAACAGAATACAGCAAAGATCCTCTCTGCCACCCCCCTCCCCCCAGTTCCTCTCCCCATAGGGTAGGCAACCTATATTGTAAGAGATCTTTTATTTTTTTTCCTTTTTCTTACTCAAATGATAGCATAGTATGACTGTGTCCTGCATTTTGCAGTTTTCACTTAACGCTTTATCTTGGAGATTTTCCCTTACCCGTACACGAAGAGCTGCTTTGTCTTATTTGATGGCTGTTCTATTTCATAGTCATACCATCCCTTATTTCACTGGTCCCCTACTGATGGACTTCTAGGTTGTTTCTAAGAGTTGGATCTTTCAAACATTGCTGCAATGACCAACCCTGTAAATACATCATCTCCTATATGTTCACATGTACGCCGGGGAGAAATTCCTAAAGTGGAGCTGCTGAATCAAAGGGTATCTACTTTGATATTTTTTACTTCTTTTTTAAAAAATGAGTAAAAATTTACATAACATAGAATTAACCATTTTAAAGTGTGACATTTGATACATTCACAATGTTGTGCAACCATCACCTCTATCTAGTTCCAAAATATTTTTCTTTTTTTTTTTTTTTTTTTTGCTGAGGAAGAGTAGCCCTGAGCTAACACCTGTTGCCAATCTTCCTCTTTTTGCTTGAGGAAGATTAGCCCTGAGTTAACATCTGTGCCAGTCTTCCTTTATTTTGTATATGGGACACTGCCACAGCATGGCTTTGTGAGTGGTGGGTAGGTCTGCACCTGGGATCCAAACTCGTGAACCCCAGGCTGCCAAAGCAGAGCCTGTGAACTTAACCACTACGCCACCCGGCCAGCCCCCCCAGATATTTTCATCACCCCAAAAGGAAACCCCATACCCATTAAGCAATCTCAAAAACATGATGCTGAGTGAAAGAAACCAGACACTAAAGGCTGCATATTGTATGATTCCATTTATAGGAAATGTCCAGAATAAGCAAATCCATAGAGGCAGAAAGTAGATTATTTGTCAGGGGCTGGGGGAATAGGGGGTGATTGCTAACAGGTACAAGGTGTCTTTTTGTGGTGTTAAGAATGTTCTGGAATTAGATAGTTGTAATGGTTGCACAACTTTGTAAGTCTACTAAAAACCACTGAATTATATGTATTAAATGGTTAGAATGGTATGTTATGTGAATTTTATCTCAAAATAAATTGAATAAAAACAAAGTTTGGTTATTGCTGGTATTATTATTGTTGATGGTGCTGTCTTTGTTGGCTCTGAAAAGCCACATCTAATCTCTCCAGACCACTGAGATTTGATCTCTCCCTTCTTAACTCCTTGTGGTCTTTCCCCTTATTTTGGGACTTGTCTCTATGTCACATTTATCTTTCTCTGTCTCTTCCATTTTCCTTTCATCTACTCAGGTAGCTTCTAAGCTCTTTGGGCCACCCACTTGTCTTTTATCTTCCCTGGAGGAAGAGTGTGTTAGGATATTCGTGGAGTACCTGTTAAGTAGATGAACAGGTGAATGCACTTAGCAGGTGAGCCCCGGCCTCATTGTTTCTGATCGCCATGTGCTGATGGACTTTCTGCTCATCTCCACGGTGGACAAGTGGTTCTCGGTAGTGAAATCCTAAAGGAGACCAGGTAGGTCCAGATCCTGCAGAGGAGTTAGAGCAAGGCACCCCCTGGGGGTGGACACAGCCTTGGTGTGCTTACCCAGGTGAGCAGGGGCTGCAAGCCCTCACCTGCCCTCTGGCCCTGCATGCTGGTGCACAACCTGCACCTCGTACCTGGGGGCCCTGGGACAGGGGGAGGGGAAGGGCCTCCAGAATGGAAGATGAAAGGATGCTAACAAGGCACCTTAGCAGGAAGACAAAAAGGGAATTTGTGAGAGATTTTGCCTAGAGCAGTGGTTCTCAAACTTGAGCATCCATGGAAATCACCTGCCTTCAGGTGATTCTGGCTTGTTAAACCCAGATGGCAGGGCCCCACCCCAAAAGTTTCTGAGTCTGTAATTCTGGGGTGGAGCTCGAGAATTTGCGTCTCTAACATGATCCCAGGTGATGCTGCTGCACCAGTGACCATGTTTTGAGAACCACTGACTTAAATAATTCCTTATTCTTTCTTTAATTCTAAATAGACTAGGAAATGCTACTTCAAAAAGAAAAAGCAATTGCTGGGGAAGCTCTCTCCCTATAGTTGACACTCTCAAACACCACACAGAGGGGTCAGCCTTCTTGGGTTATGGTTGTGTGGCCTGGTCACCTGCTCCCCTGGACCACTCATGCCCTAAAGAACAAGAAGAAGAATTGACAGATGAGAAATAATAGGCTGTGAACTCCTCCAGGGAAGGGCCTCACCCTGAGCCCCTTGCCTGCCCAGCACACCCAGGGCCGGCAGCCAGGTGTATATTACATACCCAAAGGATGCTTGTGAAATGGACGCAGCTTAGAGCATCTTAGAGCTCCACTTTTAAAACTCTACATGAATACTACCTAATTATAGCCACTTGAATTTTTTGACTCATTCCAAACCTGTTCCTCTGACAGTTCATCCTGTATCCTGGCATTAGCTTTTCCCTATTTTCTAAAGTCAAGAGATTCAGCCATGAAGCTATGTTTAGCACACAATCAGTTTCCTTCTGAGCATCTTAATTAATGTTCAAACCAGGAAATAGGCAGAAGTTAGAAAGAAAAATCAGAGATGACAGAAATTTCAAACATGTTAACATTGGTAAGGTGGGTAAAATGCAAATCTATCTAAAGATATTAGAAATTAGAGTCATTTTAGAAAATGATAAACATATCTCAGACGAAACTAAGCTTGAAAAGGGACATGAAATAAGGGGGAGAAAGAACATTAGCCATTCGAATTAACATGAAGAATGGTAATTAACCAAGCATTATAAATGAGATCATGTCTATTGTGGTTGCAAAAATAAGAAAACTTCGGGCTAGAGAGATGTCGTGCACATCTCTGAGAAAAAGGCACTCAGAACAATAGATACTTTAAAAAGTGTAAGAAAAGTTTTCCTAAAAGGAGACTAGAAAAGATTAAAATTCAGTGCTCAAAGTGGTGGGGGAGAGAGAATGACGCCAGTGACCCCAGCCAAGTCACAGGACCACTGTTTTCTCATTTCTGTAAAATGGGATAAAAGCACCCACTCCAAAGGGTCTCAGTGAAGATGTAATGAGATGTCCATGGTGCACTATACAAACATTAGTGGATTTTCGCCCCCAGTCTAACACAGGCCTGGCATGGAGCAGATACTCAGTAAACATTGTTGACTAATCAAGAAGCATCATCAACTGTCACCTGCTGTCATTCCTTTCTGACAAGGGCCTGATTTTCAATGATTATTGAGCATCTAGGACAAACCTTAACCCTTGATGGGGAGGAATTAAACAGGCAGACTGACAGGTTGTAGAAGCCGTGTGACCTGCTGTTGGAGACCCAGAGAGGTGAAGGGCTTTGTCACTCGCTGGTGGCCACCCTGGGCTCGCACCGGAGTCTGCAGCTCCCTGTCCTTCAACAGCCCTCTCTTCCGTCTAAAAGAGACCTTTGTAAAAGCTTTGCAATTAACATACATGCTTTAAGAAGGACATTTTTAAAAACTTCCTGGAATTTACTGATTTCTTGTAGCAAATTAGAAGCAACATCTGAAAAATCCTTCTGTTTGTCTATTTTTCTTTTGTTTTATCTAACAGCTTTGACATAGTACATAATGTACAGTGAAGCATTTCATTTCTGGTTTCTCCCTGCTTTCTTTCCTTTTTTCCAGAATCAACTGGCAAGAATTCAGCTTCAATATTGAAAGTGTGTTGCTCTCCTCTTGTATGTGTGCACCAGGGCCCTGAATCAAAATAAAAAATGTAAAAAGAGGGTTGGAAAAATGTTTAAAGAAATTGTGCAGGAGCTAGACAAAAGATCGAGGCCTGGACCATAGAAGAGAGAAGAAAATTGGAGAATCAACCCAGCAGGTCTGACCTCTGAAGGATGGTGTTTCAGGAAAGGAAAGAAGAATATGGAGCGAAGTGTATCAAATCTCCTCAGAAACATGCTTCATCAGAAACATTGCCAGACCAAAAGGGCATGTTTCTGAATTGCAAAGGCCCACAGAATGGCCAACACAATGAATTTAACATTCATTCAACAAATATTTATTGAACACCTACTATGTGCCAGGCACTGTTCTGGGAACTTGGGATCCATGAGTGTGAAGCAGAGATCAGAGTGATCCTTCTACAAGTCAAGGAACACATGGGGCCGGCCCAGTGGCTCAGTGGTTAAGTGTGCATGCTCCACTGCTGGTGGCCTGGGTTCAGATCCCAGGCATGCACTGAGGCACCGCTTGTCAGCCCATGCTGTGGCAGTGTCCCATATAAAGTGGAGGAAGATGGGCACAGATGTTAGCCCAGGGCCAGTCTTCCTCAGCAAAAAGAGGAGGATTGGCATGGATGTTAGCTCAGGGCTGATCCTCCTCAAAAAAAAAAAAAAAAAAGAGCCAAGGAACACAAAGATTGCCAGCAAACCGCCAGAAGCTGGGAAGGAGGCATGGAACAGATTCTTCCTCAGAACTTGCAGAAGGAACCAACCATGAGGACACCTTGATCTCATACTTAGAGCCTCCAAAACTGTGAGAGAATAAATTTTTGTTGTCACCCAGTTTGTGGTACTTTATTATGGCAGCCCTAGGAAACGAATACAGTATGTCTTTATTTTCATACCAAAGGTTCCAATTTATAAACAATGACAAATTTTGTAAGTTGAGTTTAAAGCAAATGGACTATTTAAAATCCAAGGTAGCCACGTGCATAAGAGCGCCCCCTCAGACATTTAAAAACCCGAGTAATAATACTCTGTACCATTTAATTCTGATCATGTATGTTTGCGTTTTTTTAACTCAAAGAAAGAAAATTAGGACTTGTTTGTCTTGGGAGCACTGTAAGATGGAGTGAGAATCTGCGGGAGAAGTTTACAGGCGTTAGGAGAACAATCCTCTGCAAGCCCCCGCGCTCCATCAGCACCGATTCCGAGGAGCCCCGGCGTCCAGGTGAGGATCGGACTACGTAGGTCTCGGGTGCCCCCTAGCGTCTATGTTCAGTCACTGCGTCTCCCCCGGCGCGGGTCCCCGCCTTCGCCCAGCCTTGGTCTGGCGCGCCCGCCCACTCAGGAAACGTGGCTTCAACACCTGGCCTGTGCTAGATTTCTAAGGGATGATCAGTCAATTGAGCTTCCTTCGACAAACCTTGACCGACCACCTAGTATGTGCCAGTCACTGTTCTACGTGCTGGTAATGCAAAATAGCGATTATTGCCCTTCTGGAGTTCACGTTCTAGTGACGGGAGACAGACAAACGGAATAAGCAAGTATGGAGGAAATAAGGCCGGGAAACGCAGCGAGTCTGGGCGCGCTTTGCGATTGTTAAGTAGGGCGGTCAAGGAAGCCGCTCTGAATAAGTGACAATTAAGCAATTTAAGACCTAGAGGAGATGAGAGAGGGCGCCTTAGCAGTGTCTGGAGCAAGGGGGCCAGGAAGAGGGAACAGAAGCCTCAAGGCAGGAGCACGGCCTGGTGAGCAAGGACCAGGAAGGAGGGTTGTGGGGAGGTGGCCGGGAGAGTGGGGGAGAGGAGCAGGTTAGGTGGGGTCTTTCAAACAGCTCTTACTCTGGCTGTAGTGTTGCCAGACACAGTACAGGACACCCAGTTAAAGTTCAATTTCGGATAAACAACTAATACTGGTTTAGTATAAGTATGTCCCAAATATTGCATGGGACATACTTGTTCTAAATTATTTGCTAAATCTGGTAACCCTATCAGGGCTGGGCCAGAAGGGGAGAGTTTGAACAGAGTAATGACTTTATCTGACTTTGTTCTGAAATGTAAGATGATTTTGGAATTAGCTTGTTCATCCATCTGACTCCTATTTATGAAACACATACTATTCAGACAGTGTGCTAGGCTCTGGGCATTCAGCTGTAAGCAAAATGGACAGGATGCCTGACATCACGGGCAGTTCACGCCGCCCAGAGGGCTCTACCTCCTTTGGCCGACACTTATCCGCCCTTGTTCTTCAGAGCACAGTCAAGTGTCCCCGTGTCCAGGAACCTGCCCGACCCTCCTCCTCCAGCACGGTTAGATACACTGTGCACAGCACCTGAGCCTCTCACTTGTTCTAACACTTGTCTTTGCAAAACTGTGAACCCGGTGGAGGATAGGATTAGATCTGTTTGACTCACAGCTGATTCCCTGATTAATATGTTTTGACTGGCCGTTTGTCTAAACCTGATTCTCCAGCCTTCCTGGTGGTGGGGTGAGCTACCTAACATCCTTTCAATTAAATATACTCTGTTAAGATTAGCTACTTAGTGGCTAAGTGTGTGCGCTCCGCTACTGGCGGCAGGGGTTCGGATCTGGGCGTGCACCATCGCACCGCTTGTCCGGCCATGCTGAGGCGGCGTGCCACATACAGCAACTAGAAGGATGTGCAACTATGACCTACAACTATCTACTGGGGCTTTGGGGATAAAAAGGGGAAAAAAAAAGGAGGAGGATTGGCAATAGATGTTAGCTCAGGGCCAGTCTTCCTCAGCAAAAAGAGGAGGATTGGCATGGATGTTAGCTCAGGGCTGATGATCTTCCTCACACACACACACAGAAAGATTAGCCAGACTTGGCTTCTGTTGCTTGCAGGGAGCAGTTTTTTGGACTAGTCGGACCAGAGGAGTGGACAATGTGAAAAACTGGTGCTCCTTCCTTGTGCTCCTGGAGCACCTGCCACAGCAGCGCAGGTGGCCAGAGCCTCTCAGAGACCAAGAGGCCCCTGGGACATACAGGCGAACAAACATGTTTGAGTTTTGTCTTCCCAGCATTTTTTTTTCTCCTTTTTTGCATACAGACCCTATCCCTTTGGAGTAGGTACTGTCAATTTCCCATCCAGCAGTTATTTCATGATTTATTCATGTGTTAGTTAACAAGAGAGGGCAAAATGAAGACATTTTCCAGACATTTAAAAAGGGGGAGAGGGAGAAAACTCTGGCTTATCCACTTAATGAAACACCAAGGAACCATTTAAAATGACATGTGCAATTACTTAGGGATATGCTTATGAAAGAATATTAAGTACAAAAAGCAAGATAAATTACATTCTTTTTAACAAGGTTGCATCGAGTCCCAAATATATATTTTTAAATACACCTGTACAGTGAAAAAAAATTGACAAGAAGTATACCAAGACGCCACCGGCCGTTGTTATCGGGCGGTGGGGAATTCGGTGGTTTGATATTTTCTAAGCTTTATTTAGCCATATCAAAAGCTCTTGATACACGAAGTTTCCACGCTGCAAGGATTCTCTGAGATAAATAAAAATAGCATTGAGTTGCAATATTTGAAAACCGTTCTCCCGAGCTGAGCCTCCAGCGCGCAATTTGCATTCCTACGCCGCCGACTCAGCCTGGAGGCACTTGGCCCACTAGCAGCCCAGCGCAGGCTTAGAAACCTCGTGAGTGCAGCGGCGGCCCCTCCAGTCCGAGTGGCCGGTTAGCTCAGTTGGTTAGAGCGTGGTGCTAATAACGCCAAGGTCGCGGGTTCGATCCCCGTACGGGCCACAACTAAAAGTATGTTTTCCTTCTCCGGTTCCTGTTCCTATTTTGAAAAAGCCGGCCTTTCGAGGTCAGTAAGTCCCGTGCAGACAAGAGAGAGTCACAGAATCATTCCGGACTCGGCCTCGAAGTTGTCGCAGGTGGGGAAAGGGGGCAGGATCCCAAGCGGGTGCGGACCGTGACTCGTTACCTCAAGTCTCCGTGCGCTGCCGCCTGTAGGGTCTTCAGGATGCTCTCAGATGCCGCCACCGGTTGCTTTATAATGCAGAGCTTCTGAGGGCCCTCGCTGGAGGGCCTCCAGTTTTCATGGAGTTCTTGGAGTTGAAAATGCAGGCTTGGAATTAATTCATTCCACGAATATTTATGGAGAGCCTACTGCATGCCCGGCACCATCTAGGCAGGGAGCAAAACAGTAAATGAGAGACACAAATTCCAACCTGCATGAAGGCAATGACCAGCCAATGACTGCCACGTTTTTCAGTGAGGCATTCTGGTTATGGAAGCATCTGGAAAGCTTCTCTCGCTACTTTTTGCTTTTCAGAGAAATCTTAGGCTTCACATTTTTTTCCTTTTGGTTCTGCAGTTTGCAGCCAAAGGGCAGCTGAATGAATTTTTCACTCATGGTTCTAGTCTCTAGTTGTGATCAGGCATGTTTAGTTTAACAAAAGTCAGCTTTTTAGGGTCCATGACATTTTATGTCAGGATCCAGCCAGGGCTTCAGCCATGTTTGAAAAATCTCCAACGAGAACATCTACTAAACCATTCATTCTTTTCTCAAATATGTGTTAAGCTCTGACTTAAATAAGTTACATCTGGAGTCCACAGACCACAGGGGTAAAGCCTTTCGCAAGTGTGAGCGTGTAGTAAAAGTGCTCACTCACTAAATGCCGGCCATGGGACCGTTGTTACTATGAACAGTAAGTTAGAACCTGGGGCTGTGGACACCTAGAATAGACATCTGTACATGTGTTGCATTTGTCCACGCAAAATAACTAATAACCATTCTATAGATAAGGGAGTTTATCTGAGCCAGGGTGAGGATTATAACCCAGGAAGGCAGTTTCCACAAAGGAAGAAAGTGTTCAGGAGGAATGTGGTTTTCAGTATATTCTTTTTTTTTTTTGGTGAGGAAGATTGGCCCTCAGCTAACATCTGTGTCCATCCTCCTCTATTTTGTATGTGGGTTGCAGCCACAGCATGGCTTGATGAGCAGGGTAGGTCTGCGCTGGGGATCTGAACCCGAGAACCTGGGCCACCAAAGCTGAGCGCAAGAATTTAACCACTACACCACCTGGCCGGCCCCTCAGTATATTCTTATACCATTTTAGAACAAAGAACATACGTTAAACATACCCAGGATACATATTCATCAAAGTTTCAAAGAGGTATTCAGTTGCAAATTAGCGGGTCAATATGACCCTGGTGTTGGGAAAGGGACTAATAGGGGCGTTACCTGTAGGATGTTACAGATTTTGGTATAGGAGGGGAAGTATGCATTCCTATCTTAAGAGAGTGTATTCTTTGAGATAATGTTTAACACATTCTTTACTTTAATGGTTAAAGCAGATGTACAATGAATGTTCGATAGGCCGTTAAGTCAGGCTTCTTTAGTTCAAGCCTAATCCATTTTGAACCAGAATAGTTACTCCCTGTACCTCAATATGTGAAAATCTCTTGTCATGTGTCACACCTTGGATGTATGTGTCGGGTACCTTGTTAGATGCAGGGAACCAGCAGAGGAGGAGCCTGCTGAGATTGCTGCCCTCAGAGTGCACACTTTCCTGAACAAGGGGTTGAAGGGGTCCAGAATATGCCTCTGTGGCATACAAATTATTTTGAGCAGAAGGCATTTGAGTTCCTGAAAAGTTTTATCTGCCTAAAAGCAGAGCCTTGCAAAAAGACTCATAAGAATCCAATTCATAATTCCCCCTGGGGAGCAATCAGGGAAGATTGACTCTTATCACTAGAGAGAAGTTGGCACCACACCTAAACAGGCATTGTCATAAAAACTATTGTATCTCCCATCTACTACAGGTAAGGGCCTATTTATCTTTCCTAAAAGTCATTTGTTTTCTGGTAAGTGCCCTTCTCTCCTTCCCTTCCCCTACTAAGATAGTATATAAACCCCACATTCTAACCACCTCTTTGAGTCACATTTTTCTGTGAACTCTTGTAGGTACGTTAATAAAAATATATGATTAAATTTTGTCTTTTCTCTTGTTAATCTGTCTTTCGTCAGTTTAATTTGCAGGCACCAAAGACTGAACATAAGGGAGTAGAGGAAAAGTTTTTCTTCCCTGACAGGCTCAAAAAGATGATAAGATGGTGTTCTAGGTGAGGAGGGCAGTTCTTGGCTTAGGGATCAGAGAAGACCTTTCTGATATCTGAGGATGGGAGGATGAGAAGGGCTCTCTTGCAAAAGCTTAACAAAAAAAAAAAAAAAAAAGGAAAGAAAGAAAAAGGATTAAGCAATTGAAACAAATTCCACAGATCTGATCTCCCCTCTGGCGTGCACTCTGCGCTGGGGCCTGTCCTGAGCACTGCATGTGTAAAATTTCATCCCGACTCTCAAGGTGAGCCCAGTCCGGGTGAGTGGGTAGGGAGGGGGGATCGACCTGGGAGCAATTTGGGGGTTGGGGAGCACACTTGTTAAAAATGCACCCTGTGAATCCCCTCCTAGGTCTATTAAATCGGAAGGTCTGGAGGTGGGGCCCAGGAATCTACGTCCTGAAAGGATCCTCAGGGGACTCTGATGCACGTGACGTTGAGAATATTTGGATAGTGTGATGTCAGGTTAGGGGCTCTGGAACCCCCAAGACCTCCGCCTGGGAGATCCTGGACAGCTCCTGGAGGAGGTGACATCTCAAAGTTAAACACGTCCATGACAAGCAACAAGAAAAAAAGGCCGGTTCTCCCGGCTGGCGGATTCTGTCCCGGGCGAAGTGGCGGCGGGTGGGGCCACTCCAGGCCCCGCCCACCGACCTGCTCCGTCAGGTGCGGTCGCCTTCCGAGGTGTCTTGGCCTGCGGGGCACTCGTAGCCGACCCTTTCCCAGGTGACGCACATTCGAGCCGCCGTCGCTCGGCGGCACGGGTTCGAGTCCCCGCTTCGGCCGCCATGGCGGACGCGGAGCCGGAGGCTGAGGACGGCAGCGAGGGCGGTGGCGGCGGCCGGGCTCCCCCGGGCCAAATCGGCAGCGCCGCGCGCGTGGCCCCGCTGGGCCCCGAGCAGCTGCGGCGGGTCCTGGAGCAGGTGACGAAGGCGCAGCCGCCCGCCGAGCCGCCGCCGCCCTTCGTGCTGCAGGACGCGGCGCGGCGGCTGCGGGACGCGGCCCAGCAGGCCGCCCTGCAACGGGGCCCCGGCGCCGAGCCCCCGCGCCCGCCGCGCCTGCTGCCGCCCCAGGTGAGGCGCCGGGAGGGGTGTGGGGAAACCGAGACCCCGAGGGGGCCGAGGCCTCGCTGCGGGCAGGCCGGGGCCACGCCCCGCTTCACCTCTTCGGCCTTAGAGCTGCCTGGCGGGAGAGGCCAGGATCCACCAGCGTTAAAACTCAGGGCGTCTCCACACTTAGCTCCATAGGGACGGCCGGACACCCTCACCTGTCACCGCCCCGGCGTTTTCAGCTCCTCCGACACGCCGCGTTTTAGGAGCCTTTCCCACGCTGGGCCCTCTGCCTGGGACGCCCTCATGCCTTCTCTGCTTTCACAGGCCTGCTCAGCGCTCCTCCATGCCGCCTAGCTCCCCTTACATTCCCTTGTCCGTTCATTCCGCATTTATTAGGTACTTACAGTATTCCAGGCACTGCCTTAGGTGCAGGAGGTGCAACCTTGAACACAGTCGATGAAGAAGAACATAAGGCAGGTTCTGCGAGTGACTAGGGGGCCCCTTTAGAGTGAGTAGTCCTTAGGCTTGACACTGGAGCTGAAACCTGAATGGATTAAAAGGACCTGGCGTAGAGAACTTTTCAGGTGGAAGGTGCTGCAAGCGCAACGGCCCAGACTCGGGACAGAATTAAGTACATTATAGTAGTTTGAGGCTGAACTTACCACCCTGAGTGGTGGTGCCTGTATTGGTAACCCCAGTGCCCAGCACAGTGCCTGACACACACTCAATGAATGAAATATGTGAAAGCACTTTGTATACTACAAAACATCCTTTCTCAGTGGCGTTATCTCCCAGGTCACACAGTGCTTGGCTGCTAGGGAAGTTGGAACTAGAACATGGTCGTCCAAGCCCAGAGGGTCCAGACCTGAAGCCAGAGGTCCTTCACATCCCATTTCAGCACTGGGGCTGTAAATGACATGCTTCTCCAAAATTGCCATAGAGATGCTTCTTCCATTAGAAGAAATAGGTAGAGAATAGAATCAACAATCTTCAGTGTGTTTTTGTTTTTGTTTTTTTAACTCAGTGATTTTGGCTGCTTAGAGTTGCACCCAGTTGGTCATCAAGACTGGAGAGTTGTCTTGCTAAAGTTTGAGAAGACGAGTATGATTCTGCCCAAACACCATACTTCCTAGAGATGTGACCTTGGGTAACTCAACCTCTCTGGGCTTTGGTTTCCTTGTTTGCAGGAGGGATGGCTTGTTGGATGAGCTTTCTGGCTCATACTCTGCTGAAGAAACAAATGCCTCCCACATAAGCCGTGCACAACCGTGCACCTCACAAGTCTGTGAAGTCGGGAGAGTGGTGGTAGCTGCTGTTTGCTGAGCCTCTACTCCATGCCCAGCGTTGTGCTGGGCTGCTCAGTTCTCAGCAGCCACACGAAAGTGTTTGTGTCAGCATTTTACAGATGAGGAGCAAGCGTGGTAAGGTTGAGTCATTTTCCCCAGGGTCCTCCAGGTGTGGTTGCACTCCAGGGCCTGTTGAATGTTGCCCCAGCTTTTTGGGTTTGTTGTGGCAACTTAGGAGAGTCCAAAAATAACATTTTCCCAAACTTAATCAGAGTTAGGCAGCATGATTGTATTCTGTAGCTAATCTAATTGAGATGATATAAATTCTGCCTGCATTCACAATAATGTAATTTTGCAGTCTCTTCAGCTAATACTTTTTGAACCCCAGCTGTGCCATGGAGGCCATAGAGGTAAACCAGATGGGTACCTTGCTCCTAAGGAGGTTATGATCTAGCCAAGGAGGTAAAACATGACTCAGATAACTTCTAATCAAGGTCGGAAAACTAGCGATACAAATAAAGAGCTAAAGGCATTTAGAGAAAGGGAGAGGTTATTTCTGGCTGAGGGGATCAGAAACGACTTTGTGAAAGATGTGGCATCTGAACTAGATTTGGAAGGGTGGGTCAGAGTTGAAAATACAGAAGAAGGGAGGCAGTTTTGGGGTGGGGTGGGGTGTGCATTTGGAGAACCCAGGCCTGGTTCTCTGTGAGGAGTGGTGTGGATCAGAAGACACAGACCAAGTGGACATACTCTCCCATGGGTCAGATTTTGGCTCCTGTTTCTCCCTATTCTCCCTGCTCCTGCCCCAAAGAAACATTTCCAGTCTCTTCCAACATGCCTTGCCCTTTTTCATGCATCCGTGTATTCACACGTGTTTTCCTTAAACCTCGTATACCTTTTCCACCTGGCAAAAATTCTACTCAGCTTTCAAGGCCCCCCACAGAGGTCACCTCTTCTAGGAAGCCTGCCACCCTTGGGCTGTCTGTGCTTCCTGTCTCTCTTATTGCACCTGTTGCACCATGATGTCATTGTTTTCCTGTCTGCATTCCTTAGGGAACCTGGTCTGCCTTCAGAATCATCAGTGGAGCTTTTGAAAGTATAGATTTGGGGGCAGGAGATCCTGATTCAGCAGGTCTGCAGGTGACTGAGGCATGGCAGGGGAAACCTCCCTCCTCCTGAGGGCTGAGGCTAGGACTTGGCTTACATTTATGCACTGGCACCTGGAGATACTTAGTAAAAGTTCGCTGAGTGAAAAAAACATATAAGAAAGTATCGAGTATAGTGCTTACATGGTAAACTAGTCTGGATAGCAGATTGAAAAATTAGACCAGGGCCAACCCCAGTGGCCCAGTGGTTAAGTTCCGAGTGCTGTGCTTCAGCGGCCCAGGTTCGGTTCCCAGGCACGGATCTATGCTACTCGTCAGTGGCCATGCTGTTGTGGTGGCTCACATACAGAATAGAGGAAGATTGTCAACAGATGTTAGCTCAGGGTGAATCTTCCTCAGGAAAAAAATAGAAATTAGACCAGTATTGCCACTGTGGTAATCCTAGAACAATAGGATTTGGTGTGTATGTGTGTGTGTGTAATAGCATTATCTGGAAATATCCTAAGAGCTTAGAGAAACATTCTTTTTTTTTTTTTTGTGAGGAAGATCAGCCCTGAGCTAACATCCATGCTAATCCTCCTTTTTTTTGCTGAGGAAGACGGGCTCTGAGCTAACATCTATTACCAATCCTCCTCCTTTGTTTTTTTTTTTTTCCCCCAAAGCCCCAGTAGACAGTTGTATGTCATAGTTGCACATCCTTCTAGTTGCTGTATGTGGGACGCGGCCTCAGCATGGCTGGAGAAGCGGTGCGTCGGTGCACGCCCGGATCCCAACCTGGGCCGCCAGTAGCGGAGCGCGCGCACTTAACCGCTAAGCCACGGGGTCGGCCCTAGAGAACCATTCTAAGTGACTGGTAGTAAAATGAAACGAATACAATTCTTAAAACATATGCAAAGTATATCTAGTTGTCATTTGATTCACAAGTAGCCCAGGAATTGGCAACTTGCGGGACACTGGCACCAGCCCTGTACACTTCCTCATAAACCAATGTGTTGAATTGTCTCTGCTGTTTGTGGAGGGTATATAACATACATACAGACTCCATACACATACATACAGACTCCAGCTTGATTTCAGTGAGGGTTTGCATTCTGTCCTGGGTGACATTTTTATTGACCTGCCACTTGGTAGACGGTTGAGTCCGAAGACAGCCTGTTGGTGGCGCCAAGTCAGTGGTTCTCAACTGGGGGCGATTTTGGCAATGTCTGGAGACATTTTTGATTGTCACAACTTGGGGGGTGCTGCTGGCATCTGGTGGGTAGACACAGGGATGCTGCTCAGCATCCTACAGTGCACACGACAGCTGCCACAATGAAGAATTGCTAATCCGAAATGTCACTTGTGCTGAGGTTGAGAAAGCCTGCTCTGGATGATGAAGTTTGTCTCTTTTCTTTGGAGAAAGATGCTCGTTATTTCTGCTCTGTGAGGACAAGAACCTTGTCCGTCCCCTGAGCCCATGACAGCTGTATCCCTGATGCCTATGACATTGTCTCTGGCACATGGTCACTGCTCAGTAGCTATTTGTGGAACATTGTTGACAGCAGCCCTCCTGTTTGATAGGTGCTTTGCTGCTACAGATGGTCTTTGAACCTCCGAGACGTACATCTTGGTGCCTATGCCCATATTTCTTATGGAATCCAAGAAGTGGAATTGCTAGGTCAAAAAGCACAGGCATTTAAAATTTTGTTAGAT
Source organism: Diceros bicornis minor (assembly GCF_020826845.1). Classification (NCBI taxonomy): domain Eukaryota; kingdom Metazoa; phylum Chordata; class Mammalia; order Perissodactyla; family Rhinocerotidae; genus Diceros; species Diceros bicornis. The sequence goes on from NC_080763.1 coordinate 47,119,602, forward strand.
GTTAAAAAAAAAGGTGGTTGAAGATGTGCAGCCTTTAGATATGTGCCCTGGAGAAACACATGTATACACACACATCCATGCAGGTTCAGAGCAGACCATAAGAGCATAGGGTTGGAGACTTCCACCTGTCCATCAACAGGAGAATGTTGTTCTCATACTGCAGAGAAAATGAACCCCCGAGAGCTACACACCTCAAAATGGATGAATGTCACAAGCAAGATAGGGAGTCAAGAAACCTGAAAAAGCCCCACCAAGTTGCAGGGGATGATATGCACTCACATAACGGTTAAAAACATGTCAAAACCGCACTACATATTTTTAGGGATATCTACGTATGTAATATAAAAAATGCAAGAGAACGATAAACAGCACATTCAGGATAGGGTGAAGAAAAGTGCATATAGATTGGGAGAAAGCTGAGGGCTTCACCTGGACTGGTAGCGCTTGTCTTAAGGTGGGTGGTAGGGACCTAGGTTACCTTGTTCTTTATGGCTTTTTTGGTTTCCAGAATTTTATTAAAAACTTTTTTAAAAATGGGTCCACATATTGAATTGAGTCTAATTTAGAGTACTAGGAACTCCCAAGTAAATATATATGTGGTAAAAACTATAAAGAAGGATATTTCTTCTTTTTATTTTATTTTTTTTTGTGAGGAAGATTATCCCTGAGCTAACATCCGTTGCCAGTCCTCTTTTTGCTAAGGAGGATTGGCCCTGGGCTAACATCCGTGCCCATCTTCCTCTACTTTATATGGGACGCTGCCACAGCATGGCTTGACAAGCGGTGCGTTGGTCCACACCCAGGATCTGAACCTGCGAACCACGGGCTGCCAAAGCAGAGCACACACACTTAACCACTACGTCACCAGGCCAGCCCCAAAGAAGGATATTTCTTAATGGGTCATGAGATCAATTTAGTGGATTATGACTAGTATTTTTTCAAAAGTGGTATAGAAGAGATATTACCAGAAGGTTTTTATGTAGGAATGAATGGTAAGTAGTTTCATGAACTTTTTATTTTATTTATATATGCAGGTATTTCCACACGCACATATGGATGTGATGTAAAATATATCACTGTGGTCTGGTCAGAAAGGTTGAGAAACACCACTGTAAACAGTACAGAACATTATATTGACTTTTTTATATGTAAGATGTATTTTATAAATCAGAAAAAGAATTTTGATAGTGGATTTAAGATGAGAGTGAGGGCCAGCCCCGTGGCTTAGTGGTTAAGAGCGTGCGCTGCTACTGGCGGCCCAGGTTCGGAACCCCGGGCACGCACCAACGCACTGCTTCTCCGGCCATGCTGAGGCCACGTCCCACATACAGCAACTAGAAGGATGTGCAACTATGACATACAACTATCTACTGGGGCTTTGGGGGAAAAAAAAAAGGAGGAGGATTGGCAATAGATGTTAGCTCAGAGCCCGTCTTCCTCAGCAAAAAGAGGAGGATTAACATGGATGTTAGCTCAGGGCTGATCTTCCCCACCAAAAAAAAAAAAAAATATGATGAGAGTGAAATTGCAGAAATGTTAATAAGCATAATACTTCTTTTCTCTTTCTGTATTTAAGCAATTGGAAGCCATTTGTGTCAAGGTAATATCTGGAGACACAAAAGGTCAGGAAAGGCCTATGCCCCCACTGGCCACTATCCAGCCTAAGGCAGCCAGGCTGAGCCAGCCGCCCAGGAGGCACTCCAGCATGTTGGGGCTCAGCGTCGCCAGCCCTCAGCTGCTCAGGGCACAGCCCCTCCTGAGCACCGGGCCACAGCCGTGTTTCCTGAGTCACTCACCTCAGCCTCCTCTTCAGGTGTTTGTACAGAGACCACTGCCCGCCCTCCGACCAGTCCCTGCGAAGAGAGTCACAGCCCCCGAGGCTCCGAGTAGACAGGGCACCACGTTGGCGCCTTTGTCAGCCTCTGACCTACCAGCAATAGCGTCTGTTTCCACCAGTTCAGCAGACTTTTTTATTTCCAACTTGCATACAAAACACACTGAGAAACTAAAAAAATCTTTAAAAGTGAAAACACGTTCTGGACGGATATCTCGACCTCCCAAGTATAAAGCTAAAGATTATAAATTCATAAAAACAGAGGATTTGGCTGACGGTCACCCATCAGATTCTGACGATTATTCAGAACTGAGCGTGGAAGAGGATGAAGACCAGAGGGAAAAGCAGGCGCTCTTTGACTTGTCGAGCTGCTCTCTGAGGCCCAAAACTTTTAAGTGTCAGACTTGTGAAAAGTCATACATAGGAAAGGGAGGACTAGCCCGGCATTTTAAACTCAATCCTGGCCACGGCCAGCTGGAACCTGAGATGTTGCTGTCTGAGAAAGCCAATGGGAGCATGATCCGCGGCCGCGAGGAGAGCAGGGCCGTTGGCCTGCCGTCCCCGGAGCTGTCCACGCCAGCTCTTCTAAGTGAGGAAGGGGCCTGGTCAGCACGGGGTGGCCTGCAGGTAACGTTTCTGTCTGGTGACGGTGTCCTTATTCCTGCCCATCATCCTTAAATTAATCCTTAATTAATAGGTGTCTGATGGGGGTTCAGGCGAAGGCTCAGGCAGAACCAAAATCATCATAGTGGGGGATCCGAGCCCCCCACACCCCCGTGGTCTGCATCACTGCCAGATGAGCCAGGAGATGTGTGTCTTCTGTCTGGTGTGGAATGCTTTACTGAGCGTGTTCAGTGGCAGCCGCCAGTTCTTTAGGTCTGGTCAGTAAAACTAATCGCAGAGCACTTGGCTGACGCTGCTGTAACAGCGGGTCTTGGTAAGAGTCTAAACTGGGGGCAGCAGTCCACAGGGGTGCTTCCTGGAGTGTCACCTGTAACAGACTGCTTGGCATGTTCTCTCCCCGTTTGCCCCTTCCAAAGCTTGCAATCAGACAAAGCAGATATAAGTCACTGTGAGTTTGCATCACCATGTCAAAATTTATTTACTGAAATTTCAAGTTACAGAATGTGCGGTGCGCATTTGTGTGCCGTGTACAATAGTCAGTTGTTTTAAGAACAGCAGCTAGATGACTTTAACCAATGCAGGCCCCGTGGTCACCCTTGTCACACTTTGCTTCAGCCTCCCTTCTTCCTTCTCCTTTAACTTGCGTTGGCTGTTATTTGTTTCTGTGCTTCCGACTAGGTAATTATATTTATATTAATTTGTAGTTTTTCAAATGTTAAATAGAGAAACCAGCATTGGAATCCATGTGACTATCTGATGGGAGTGTGTGACTTTAGTCACTTGGAAGGTGTTGAAAATGAGTGTCTGCTCTGGCCGCCTCATTCCCTGCAGTGGAACAGGGGTTCCTGAAGGCGGGGTGAGGCTGGCAGCTGTTTCGGCTTACAGATCTGCTCCTTGGGACCTGAACAGACACTGTCTGGGCCCAGGAGATCTGTACCGAGGGCTAGTGGTAGAACCGTGGGACAGCTCTGTGTTAGGTTTCAAAAATATCTTGCCCTGTAGCATTAGCTTCAATAATAATAGCAGTAACACCGTTTATTGCATGCATGCTTTGGGCAGGAGCCTCACATAAATTTTCTCAATCTTATGAGAGCCCTGAAAAGCAGGTGCAAGAGTTTCTACTTGAGATGAGGCACGTGGGGCTCAGAAAGGATGATGAGCATCCCCGTCGAGGCCCGTCTAGGACTCTGTCCAGGGTGGGAATTAGACCCAGGTCTTCTGACTTCAAAGCCCACACTCTAGACCTCTTTTATGAGGTTCTATGCCTCTCATGGCTGGTAAAACCCCAACTTTTGAGAAACCTCTCTACTTAAGTTGTAGTAGGACCGGGGTGACATGTAGTTTATCATCCAAACCAGGACATTTTGAGAGTGAAAGGGGCATTATTAATAATTCCAAGGGACAACAGGCACACTTGGGACTGTCTCAGGATGACCAGGCTAACTGGCACTTTCTACTTTCTTCAATAATGAAATCCTACACCACAGCAAAGGCGACTTCTAGATATTTGACTTCCTGAATACAGGCACCCGGCCTTGGGAGTGGTGGCTGTCCAGATTGCCTGTGAGGCCATGGGTTCCTGGAGCTGGCTCCCTCCAGCTGCAGGGGTAGAGAGGAATATGCAGATCTGTGTCTCTCCCCTCCTGTCCCGAGTCTGCTTTGGAGGGCCATGTGGTACTTAAAGCCACAGACAGACCTGGCATTCCTCTTGAAGCTTCCATTGTAATGAAGATTTGGAGGGAAAGTTCTTTTAAGAATTAAGAGGACATACTTTGTGCTAGTTTTCCTTGTATTAGTTCATTTAACCTTCCAACAGTCCTGGGAGATTGTTATTATTGTTTTATTATTATTATTCCTATTTTATTATTATTATTCCTCTTTTCAGAGGAGGGAATTGGCAGGGAATGAGGAAATAGCTAGACAGTGCCAGATCCAGAATTCTCTTAAAAAAGCCACGCAGGGCCGGCTAGGTGGCCTAGTGGTGAAGTTTACACTCTCTGCTTCGGCGGCCTAGGGTCGGATCCCGAGCGCAGACTGATGCGCCACTTGTCAGGCCATGCTGTGGCGGCGTCCCATATAAAGTGGAGGAAGATGGGCATGGATGTTAGCCCAGGGCCAGTCTTCCTCAGCAAAAAGAGGAGGATTGGCAACAGACGTTAGCTCAGGGCCGATCTTCCTCACACACACACAAAAAAGCCATGCAAATACATGGAGACAGAAAGTAGGTTAGTGGCTTCTAGGGTCTGGTGGGAGGGAGGAATGAGTGATGCTAATGGGTGCGGGGTTTCTTTTTGGGGTGATGAAAATGTTCTGGAATTAGATAGTGGTGATGGTTACACAACTTTGTGAATATACTACTAAAATCTACTGAATTGTGTATTTTCAAAGAGTGAATTTTATGGTATTTGAAATATATCCAATAAAAAAATAATAAAACTTTTCAGAAGTCATGGGAAAGTTATGAATTAACAAAATTCAGTTCAATTTTTAATATGAGAGTGATGTCAGAGAAATTTCTTGTTTCATTTTGGGCAGCACCCCAGGATTATGGTTTGTCAGCCCAGATTTACTAACTATTATTCATCTGGTGTCTTAAAGGGGTACTTTGTTGGGAAAATTTAAGATGCATTGATTATGGCTAATGTGTCTTGATTATGCAAAGAAGAATAATTTAGCAAGTTCCTTGCTTTTGACTTGAAATTTTTCTGCCTTAGGGTTTTTAGCAAGTTCCTTGCTTTTGACTTGAAATTTTTCTGCCTTAGGGTTTTCATTAGGATGTATAAAGCATAATTATTTTATTTTCATTTTGGGTATGCAACTCTATCTGGAATGGTCAGTCTGTAGAAGTTGAAGAAGCGTTGGTGTCTGAACTAGAAAATGGAAGTTATTCAGCCCTTTCGGGATCAGAGAGACATCCAGGTCCTAGAAAAAGTGGCTGCTGCATCACCCCTGCGGAGTCCAGCACAGCTGTCGCCGAGCAGAGCAGAGCAGCTCACCTGCACACAGGCGCTGGTGCAGCAGGTGCGCCGAGCACAGCAAGGAGCAGAGCCAGGCTTAAGGAGGTGCGTCGCTCTTAGAACCCTGTTCTTGAAACCTGTTTCTTTGGCCTGGGATGTGGCAATTCACTATTAGGTTTCTGAACCTAAAAATAAAATACCCAGATGAACTGAACAGTTCACCTGAAATGAAATGGGCTGAAGTATATAATAAATTCAAGGATAGTATTATCTGAAATAATTCCTAGGTTTACCTGTTTGAAATGACCAGAGGGCCTTAAATATAGCAGAGCTGCTTGCCTTCATAAGCTTTGGAATAATTATAACGTGTGTTTTCATGGAAGCAGTTTAGAAAACAACAGAAATGGTTTTCTATTTTTTTGTAAAAAGTTTCAAGGTACAAAAGCATGTTTCAGGTTTTGAACCCTGGAGTCTCCTTTCCAGTCATTGAAAATAGGCATAGTAAATTTCATGGGATTGACTTAGAAAAATGGAATCCTAAATTTATCCAAATTATCTTTGGCTAGGATGTATTTATTTTCCTGGTAATAGCCGGAAGAATAACTTAAAGAAAAGAAATGGAAAATAGCAAGAGACAGCACAAGAAAAGTTAGTGAGAACTGGTCCCAGAAAGAGTGGCCGTCAGGGGGCCCACGGCCTCCAAACTCCTACACACACAAGGGGAAGGAGTGGTTTTCAGAGAGGAGGTCGGTTTCCTAGAAAGCTTCATGGGGTTACATCTTCTAGCGGGAAATTTAAACCTTGATATGAATTAGCTTTACTCCCATTGGGGCTTATTAATTAATCCTGGGTGACTAGTTTTTAGGTGTAGGAGGTAAGGTAGTCCTTGACTTGATTCATTCATTAACATTCAAAATAGCCACCATCTATTGAGCACTTTCTGCATGGCAACTCAGCCACACTAACCCCTGTGCCTTTGTGCTAAGTTCCGGGTATTCCTCATTTCATTGATTCCATAATAATTATTATCTCAACTTAATAGATGAGGAACCTGAAACTCAGAGAGGATATATAACTTGCACAAGGTCACTCCACCACAGACAGGTGGCAGATCCAGAATTCGAATTTAGGATGTTTGGTGTTTAATAAGTAGGAGCATGTAATAGGGTATCTGAGATCAGTGAGGCCCAGTTGGCTCTTTGCGTTGGCGACTCTAACATGATGATACCGTCACCTTGATTTACAGTGCCACATCTGTCACACACGGAATTGAGGACTACTCTACTCTTAGACATGAGAATCCTCCCAGAAATGGGCATTAATTTACACATTAACTGGATGCCCATCAAGTATCAGGCCCTGTCCCGGGTGTGGAGGGGACAGTGTGCACGTCATAGACGTGGCCCCCGCTCTGGGGGAAGATGACAGCCAAACCAGTTGGCAACAGAACTGCCAGGCGGGCATGAGTGTGAAGCCGAGAACTGAGGGACGCCCTGCCTGCTGTTGTGAGGCACGTCCAGAACTTAGGGCAGGTCGTGTGAGATGATACCCCACAGTCCAGCCTCCCATGTCTCCTCCCTTTTTCTCTGAGGGCTTTTGAAAATCATAATTAAACATTTTTTTCTTGCAAATGAGAAGGTTTCCCTTTTTCTTTTCTGACTGTTTTATGACCGTCTGCGGCTCTCCTCTGAACCGCCTTCCAGTCTTTTGCAGCTCCTAATTGATTGCTCTTCCAAAGCCCTGAGCTCATGACCTCTCTGAGCCACCATCTTCTCCCTGACCTCATAAGACTTGCTGTTTCTGAGCCTTCTCAGCTTCCCCCTCACGTTAATTGCCTCCCTGGGTGACCTCAACCATCCTTCTGGCTTCTCAAACCACCTTACTCTACTGACGCCCATGTCTGTACTTCCTGTTCAGACCTCTGCTGAGTTCAGAGCTCTGACTTCAAACATCCCCACCTGGGTGTCCTGTAAACCCCTTGGCTTCCACGTCCTAGCAGAGCCCACAAGCTGGCTTCCGGTCCCACCCCTACCTTGTCAAGGGTCTGCCTGGCTGCTCAGCTGGGAACCCAGAGGTACCCATGACTCCTCTTTCCCCTTCACTCACCCCTCCCCGTGTTGAGGACTGTGCCCTCCCTGCATCTCTCCCTCCCCACACACCCACCCATCCCTGTTGTACTTGGGTGCTCTTCTGTCTTCTCCTGCCTGTACTTTTGCGGTAGTCTCCTGACTACAGGCTGACTCGGATTTGTCTACATTTTCGTCTCTGGCACTAGTTGGTGAGCCCTGGAGAGTAGGGAATGCATTTCCCCATTGCTGTGTCCTTATCCAGGGCCTGGTACCCACCATGCACTCAGTGCTGTCACGAGGGAGTCAAACTGAGAATCTGGAATTGCTCGTAGTACTTTGCTAGTGGGTGAACAAGAGAGATTTAATACAGCAAAACATGTATAGCTTAGAGCTGCTTAATCACTTGGATTTTTGGAACTTTCTATCTTTTATGTTCTTTTTTGCATCAACTTGGCTACTGGGAAATTCTTGTGGGGCTTTCAAAGATGTCAAATGCTTTCTTCTGGTAGTTTCTCCACCAGTGTGACCGGGAGGATCTAGTGGAGTTGGCTCTGCCTCAGCTGGCTCAGGTTGTGACCGTGTATGAATTTCTTCTGATGAAGGTGAGTTGTCTTAGTGTTTCTAAACCAGCGAGGGGTGATCTGAAGTTGTTTAGAAAGGCATCCTTCATAGTTATTTTAGAGAGTCAGGTCGTTTCACTCCTCCAGTACACAAAGCCTGCTGGTCCTGCCGGGGTGCCTGGCAGAGGGGACGATGCCTGCATGGCCAGGGCTCTCAGGCAGGCTGCTCAGGGACTCCCTTGACTGTTTTAATTTAACTTTGTGTGGGAGGCTCAAAAGTGGTAACAGCAAACTGCAGCCAGCCCACAGCCCTCGTCGCCTTTCTCCCCGGCACCCACCTGTCCTCCTCCACTCTGGGCTCTGCTCCCTGATGAGCCCATCTGACGATGCAGCCTGGGCCGCCTGTGCCCACACTTCCAGGAGGTACCAGCACGACTGCCCGGAAGAGTGAAGGCCTGGCCCTCCTCCCGCCTGCAGGTCTGAAAACACGCCCGTCCTCAGGGCCTTTCTGCCTTTCTGACCTGCTCTCCCGTCCTCTGATGGCTGTCACCCTGGGGGTGGTTTGTTTTCTGGGCACACGTAGGCTCTAACTGGGGAGAGAAGAAAACACCTGCCATTGACAGGCTGCTGTGGGCTGGAGGAACTTGTATCCTTCCCTCCTTTAAGTATCTTTCTGTGTTTTCTATATTATTGCCTCAGGTTCAGACATTTTTGTCATCTTTATCTTTACCCAGGTTGACACAGGTCATCTAGCAAAGCCTTTTTTCCCAGCCGTCTATAAGGAATTTGAAGAGTTGCATAAAATGGTTAAGAAAATGTGTCAAGATTACCTCCGTAGTTCTGGTCCATGTTCTCAGGAGCCCCTGGAAATAAACAATGATAAGGTAACAATCTCACATGGGAAAAAGTTTTGCTCTTAGAGTTAGCAAAAAGGAGGAGGTCCATTTAAAAAGGAGAATGTTTTTAGTAGTGACATCTTCATAGTCAACTTCTTTTTACCTCTTTTTCTCATCAAGTGAAAAATGTTTTTCTTAATATAAAAGTGATAAATGCTTGTTTCAGGAAACTCAGAAATATAGGTAAGCTAAAAGAACATTAAAAACATCAAAATCAGGGCTGGCCCCGTGGTGTAGCAGTTAAGTGCGCTCGCTCTGCTGCTGGGGGCCCGGGTTCAGATCCCGGGCGCGCACCAATGCACTGCTTGTCAGACCGTGCTGTGGCGGCGTCCCACATAAAGTGGAGGAAGATGGGCACGGATGTTAGCCCAGGGCCAGTCTTCCTCAGCAAAAAGAGGAGGATTGGCATGGATGTTAGCTCAGGGCTGACCTTCCTCACACACACACACAAAAAACCCACCAAAATCCTCCCATTCACTGATGATCACAGTTAATCCCACAGTTAATATGGTGTGTTGTTTTCTTATTGCAAGTTTTTGGGGATGGGTTACACAGGGATCAGTAGTTATTGTTTGTGGTTGTTTTGACAGAATTCTCATTTCAATGTCATTGTCATCATCAAATTGCCTTTAGTAGCTATATTGGGTTCTTGATAAAAATATGTTTTGAGCTGATGTGGTTTTACTTGTTTTGGATAAAACCCTTTGCTGGGCATAGTGTACACCATATGGTCAGATCATTCAGGGGCCTCGCACTGTGCCCAGCCCAGAGCCTCGGCTCCTCATCCCCACTGCCTGTGGGTGAGCACCTTATTGACTCTGGCCAAGTCCCTGCACTCCCTGGGTCTCAGCCACCTCCTCTGTGAAAGGGGAGCACTGAATTAATGGTCCTCTCTGGCTCCCACAATGCCATGGTTTTAAATAGTGTCTTGTTTATTAAGAAAATTACTCATACAACAATGAAGAATACTTAGGCCATGTTGCCTTTGACTGCTCTTAACATTTTATTAAAGTGATGATGGATCTGGCTATCTGTTATTAGAAGGATTAGCATTTTATAGAGTATGTTACTTCTGTAGCAAGAAGTCTTGATCTACCCTGTAATATAATACATGGGATTTTTTGTTCTTGTTTTTTGGGGGTTTTTTTTGGTCATCATCATTAGTTTTATCCAAATTCAATATTTAATATAACCTAATAAACTTTTATATTTTATTTTCTTAAATTATATATATATATATAAATATAATGGATTTTTTGCTGAGCCTCATATAGATGCCCCAGTTGGCAGTAGGCATCTGTACGTTTTTTAAACTGTAAATTAAACAAGTGTGGGTATCATCATGTCACGAAGCAGACTAGACTCACACGAACACTGCACGCCCATTGGCACCCATCTTTGTAGGCAGCTCAGGCTGTGCCGCAGCCTCTTAAGAGCAAGGACAGTGGCTCAGTTTGCAAGAGACACTGTCAGGTTGGTAGGCACCAAACTTGCCTACCCCCATTCTCTACTCTACCCTCGCTCTGCTGCCCTTCCTTCCTTGCCCCCCGCCCTCATGCTCTTCATGATGTCCTGTATAAATGGTGATAGCTGTCAGTTATGACTTGTACGTCTGGTGCTTTACACAGGCCTTGCGTATGAAATCTAATCTGATCTTCACAAAATCCCTTCAAGGCAGCTGTGGTCTCCCTTACATGATAAGGAAGCTGAGGCTCGGGAGACAGATGGCTGCCAAGGTCACCCAGGCCATGAGCAGAGAAGCCGGTGTCCCACTGGCTCTCAGCCTCCCAAACCCACACCCTTTCCACCAACTGGGAAAGGAGATCTGGTTCTGGAATAGGCAGGATTATTTTCCTGAAGGTACCAGTGAAAATTCAAAAGAGGAGGAATGATGGGCAAGAAAGTTACCTTGGTATCAGTCTAACAATAGTAAGTGTGTGATGGCACTAAAGAGAGTGTTATAAACTTTTTTTAAAAACCTGTTTAATGTCTTCTTCTAAACTGTGCTAACAGAGAATATTCTGGTTCTGATAATAATCCATTTTATCGTCAGCTATTCCATCTAACTTTATGCAAGTACTTATCTTCATTTTCCTCATTGTTTAGATGGCCCCTCACTGTACAAAGGGATTTCATAGATTCATTCAGTCCTTTAATTCTTTTTTTTTTTTTTAAGATTTTTTTTGGTGAGGAAGATTAGCCCTGAGCTAATATCTGTTGCCAATCCTCCTCTTTTTGCTGAGGAAGATTGTCCCTGAGCTAACATCTATGCCACTCTTCTTCTACTTTATATTTGGGATGCTGCCGCAGCATGGCATGATGAGCGGTACATAGGTCCGCACCTGGGATCTGAACCCATGAGCCCCAGCCCCGAAGCAGAGTGCACAAACTTAACCATTATGCCATCGGGCTGGCCCCAAGTCCTTTAATTCTTATGTGTTGACATGCTTCTACTCATGTGTGTGTTTTTTTTCTTTTTTTTTTTTTTGTGAGGAAGATCAGCCCTGAGCTAACATCTATTGCCAATCCTCCTCCTTTGTTTTTTCCCCAAAGCCCCAGTAGATAGTTGTATGTCATAGTTGCACATCCTTCTAGTTGCTGCATGTGGGACGCGGCCTCAGCATGGCCGGACAAGCGGTGCGTCGGTGCACGCCCGGGATCCAAACCTGGGCCGCCAGTAGTGGAGCGCGCACACTCAACCGCTAAGCCATGGGGCCGGCCCCATGTGTGTGTTTTGAGTGAAGCTTCTCTCTATTGGCCCCTTTCTTCTCAGGTTGCTGAGTCGTTAGGAATCACAGAAGAATTCCTGAAGAAAAAAGAAAAACACACAGATTGCATTCCAGCCAAGTGCATCAGCCGAGAGAGAGAAGGGGAGGTGCTAGAGGAAGCTAGCCAACAGAAGAGGGAAAATGAGGTGGGCATGGTTTGAAGGAGGTGCCAGGTTACTGTCTGTTCAATGTTGAATTATTGTGGTTTGACTTCTTCAACTCACAACACTGTTCTCCAGGAAGAAGAGGTACAAGTTTGCCTATTTCTTCCTAGTCTTAGCTGATTGGGTCTTCTCTTCGTAGAGCGTAGAAGAGGGGCCAGCCTCAGTGAAAAGGACCAGAAGAGAATCTCTGCCCCAGGACACCAGTGAGTACTTTGCCGACAGCGGAGGCCAGCAGAAGCCAGTCTTGTGTGCTCCAGCTGCCAGTGAGGGTAAAAAGTTCTTCGTGGTGTGTGCCCTGTGGCTCAGAGGCCTGCTTTTCGGGGTTGGGTGTCCCTGTGGCCACATTTAAGAGAACCCTCTGGTTTCTCAAGATTTTTATCCCAACCTCCCAATGTTCTATCATTCCATGTTTATTCCCTTTGAGTCTTGAGGTCTTTGAGGTTTTCTCGGGTCCCTTATTGAAATGAAGAGCTTCGTGCTGGTGAATGGATTGCTCCCAGGACGGTCCCCAGAAGTCGAGCAGATCTGAGAGCAGGAACAGGTCCCAAGAACACACCATGTCTATGGCTTGGCTTTCATGAGACTTGGCTCTAAGTGCCAGCTGAGATACAAGATTTGAAAACAAGACATATTCTGGCTTTTATTCTGGCTCTAGCAGGAACCTGTCACCTAGACACTGAACATGTGACATACCGAGAATAATTACACAACTTTCTCAAATCTTATCAGGGCCACCTGATACCCTGCCTAATCATAAAGTCTCCAGTTTAAGGAGGCATTCTCCATTTTAGAACATATTACTTAATTCTGCTATAGGGGGAGGCAGATTTAGACATTGAGAACAAGGAAAACTCTCTGGCATTGTTTGGAACACAGCTCCCCTTGCCTAACTAGTCTGTATTTCCTCTTTTAGCTTTATACCTACTTGGAAGGTACCAAGTAGCAAGGAGTTTTTTTCAGTTTTTTTTGGCAAGAAAATTAATTGGACTATCTTGTTTTGGATAGTGAGTACAGTGAAAGGCCATAACACAGCACACGTATGACTACCCGTTCTTCCAAACTGTTTAGGTTTTGCCCCTCAAGTAAATGGGAATGCCTCGCACCGTTCTGAAGACAGCCATGTGATGCCGGTTTCTAACAACCATGGAAGCATAGCCCATGCAGGCCAGCAGCTGAAAGCATTTGCTGACTTAGAAGCCAGGAGTGGGTCTGCAGACCCTGCTCTCTTGTGTCGGGATGTCAGTGCGCCGGGTCTTTATACTCAGTTAGGAGAGCCCAGGATGCTGACCCAGGAACAGGTGGCAGCATTCCCCGAAGAGAATGTTCAGGAACACTCTTTAGACCAGGACGCTGGGGACAGCCTGAGGAGTCAGGGTTGCTGCAGCACCTTACTATCCGCTGGAGGAGGGGAACCCCTGCTGCCCACCAGATCTGGAAAAGCAGAGGTGGGAAACCTCTGTGAGATGCCTGACTCCCACCTGAAGAGCCAACGGTCCAGCCCTGGTGAGGTCCTGCTTACAGAAGTTGCAGCCCCTCCACTGGAGAAAGTTTTGTCCATGGACATTGTGCCAGTAGACTGTGCCTACAGCACTGTATCCGAGCTAGGGACTCAGGCCAGCCAGGACGGATCGCTGTCTACTGTAGGGGGTCTCAGAAGCCATGTGGGGGCCTTGGATCAGTTCCCCTGCGGGACCAAGGTGCACACTGACCGGAGAGAACTGGAGAGCATTGTTGCCGTCGGTGAAGCCATGGCTTTTGAAATTACCAACGGGTGCCATGAGTTGTTGCCTCAGGAACAGGAGCAGATATTTATTCAGACTCCTGATGGACTTATTTTGTCCCATTCAGGTTCCATAGTGTCTGGGGTGGAGAACATTGTCATAGTGACTGATGCAGAGGGGCCTGCCCTGCAGACAGGCCCACTGGAAGGGGTTCCTTTAGAAACCGTGGAGGCAGAGCCATCACAGTGAAGTGGAGTCAGAACCACAGTCCTAGAGTTGTATGTATTTTATCCAGAGAAGGTCTATTTCAAGTAATGTATATTTTTCTAATGTGAATACTGACACAAATGAACATTTTATTTATAAAGAATAATGTCTTTCTACCTCACTGTCTACCTTTTTCTATATCTTAGTCTTGGTAATAATGGCAGATATGGTACCTGATAATGAATTCCTCTGATACAGCTAACGCTTAGAAGCTTTTGATGACCATCACAGTTAATACCACTACACCATTATCTGATTGTCTGCCCTGCTCCCCAAAACTATGCCCCCTTCTCTCCTCGGTGATATGCTGCTTTTTCACCATATCTGGGTTCAATAAAATAAATAAATAGATAGATAGACAGATATGCTAGCCATTCTGGGCAGCACTTTGTTGGGAAGTAGGAAAGAAAATGGTTTCTACATGCATTTTTTGGATGAGGGAAATGAGGCATGAATAGGTCCTTGGCGAGGTTAGAGCCCCAGTCCTTTGATGGCCCACTTATAAGGTCACTTATCAAGTTCCCTTCTTTTGAATGTTTTCCTTGGCTCTGTTATAAGGAAGGAGAGGGAGAACCATTTGTCTACACTCAGGTGAGAACATCAGAAGGGTGTAGCTCTCCTCTCCCTGCACTGGCAGAGACTGTCAGGAGAGACCCTGAGCATGCAGAGCTGGGATCATGGGCTGCCCCCCACTGTGGTGCTGTGCTCCTTCTGGGGCTTGCTGTGGAGGGCTGGGCTTTATTCTCGGGGACCAGCATTTCGTATAGCCCTTTCAGTGACTGGAGGCATTTTCCTATCCTCTCACTTGATCTCAAAGCAGGTTCAATAGGAACAGAAGGGCAGGTGTCCTAGCAGGACGGAACGGCCAGCATTGAGCAAGCCACAGCTTCTAGGAGAGTTGGGTTCGAGGGTCATGGTGTGGTGCATCCTGTGGACTCAGGGGCACTTCTCGGGAGTTCAGAGTGAGTCCCATTCTTGAATCCTGGATTGTGGACAGAGCTTCCTGTCTGAGGATCGTTCATAACCCCCATTGGGCAACTAACACAACAAGCTGGGTCAAATCTGACCACGGTCTAGACTGAGGCCCTGTTAAATACGCATTTATTTTCTGTTTATAGGACATTACTCTTTTGAATATCCCAACATATCTTAATTTCACCACTGTGTATGTGCTACTGTAAATGGATAGTGAATTTAACTGATGGAATAAAAATGTACCCTCATCTACTGTACATGGTTGAAAACACAGGTGGCTCTGATAGCAGTACACTCATTACTTCGACACGTGCTTGTTAAGGGCCTGCTGGGTGCCAGGCATGGAATTGACAGCAGCAGTCAGGACTGACGGCCTGTGCTTGGGGAGCCTGTGCTGTATCTACCAAGACAGTGTTCACAGGGTCCCCAAAGAGAGACAGATTTATAGCACAGCTTCTATATCACAGCAGTACATTGACAGGCATAACCTTATTACATAAAAAACAAATGGCGGGGCCGGCCCCGTGGCTTAGCGGTTGGGTGCACGCGCTCTGCTGCTGGCGGCCCGGGGTTCGGATCCCGGGCGCGCACCGACGCACAGCTTCTCCGGCCATGCTGAGGCTGCGTCCCAAATACAGCAACTAGAAGAATGTGCAGCTATGACATACAACTATCTACTGGGGCTTTGGGGGGAAAATAAATAAATAAATCTTTAAAAAAAAAAATGGCAATTTCCTTTTCTCATCAAGAACTTTCTTTTGGATACATAGTATTTGTGATACTCAGATTAAGAGCAGGAGTGAAGAGGCATCAGCACAGACCTGGGGACAAATGCCACCCGAGTGACTCCCACAGGATGGCCAGGGTAGGCCTTGAGCGAGGACATGTGCTTGCAGCATTTATCACCGTACCAGGCACCTAGTCCATGTTCAACCATTGTTAACTCCCTTTTTCCTGTGTTCCCTGGAGAGCACGGGGGGCCCTGCACTGCATCCCCTTGTCAGGCTCCCGAGGCACCAGGTTCATCCTTGTCCGCCTTATTTATTTTATTTCCTTTTCTGGGGAAGATTCGCCCTGAGCTAACATCTGTGCCAATCTTCCTCTATTTTGTATGTGGGTCACCACCACAGCATGGCTGATGCGTGGTGTAGGTCTGTGCCTGGGAACCCGCGAACCCAGGCCACCA